>NW_026526991.1:131803256-134203256 GCF_024362965.1 Panthera pardus
TATGGATGGAGTATTACTCGGCAATCAAAAAGAATGAAATCTTGCCATTTGCAACTACATGGATGGAACTTATCATAAGCTAAGTAGAATTAGAGAAAGACAAATATCATATGACTACACTCATGTGAGGACTTTAAGAGACAAAACATGAACATAAGGGAAGGGAAACAAAAATAATATAAAAACAGGGAGGGGGACAAAACAGAAATGACTCATAAATGTGGAGAACTGAGGGTTACTGGAGGGATTGTGGGAGGGGGTTGGCCAAATGGGTAAAGGGCATTAAGGAATGTACTCCTGAAATCATTGTTTCACTGTATGCTAATTAATTTCATGTAAATTTTAAAAAATAAAATTAAAAAAATGAAAAAAAGCACACCTACACATATTACCGGAAAACAGCATAAAACAAACAGTAACTGACTTTTACTAGGTAAAAAACGGACACCACAGGATATTGCAGTGATATTAAAAAATTGCTAAGAGGAATCCAGCCATCCTAGAATTTTATATCCAGCAAAAATGTCTTTTAAGTATGAGTGTGAAATATGTAAGTTTTTTTCAGTAAATAGAAGCTGAAATTATCTGTCACTAGAAGATCTCCATGATGAGAAGTGCTAAAAGTGTTCTTGTGGTTACAAGAAAATGATAATAGAGGAAACTTTGATTGACATGATGGAATGAAGAACACCTAAAATGGCAAATCGGTGTGTAAATATTAAAAACTGACTTCTTCTTAAAAGACAAAGAACTTTTAAAAATAACACAATACCACATTTTGGGTTTATTACATATCCACTGATAAACTATGACAAAATTAGCACAAAGGATTGTGTGTAATTGAAATTATACTGTTGTATATTTTAGGTCAAGTAGTATAATATCAATTCTGAGTGTATTCTAATAATTTAAGGACGTATTTTGAATCCTTAGAGCAACCAGTGATAATAAAGCCAAATACCCAATAGAGTAAATAAAAAAGGCTTACATAAAAAAAAATATATCAATCAACTCCTAAAAAGGCAGAAAAAAAGAAACAGGAGTACAAAAAATGTATGATGAAACAGATAGAAAACAGAAGGCACAATGGTAGGTATTTTCAACCATGCCAACCATTACAATAAACAGTTCAATTAAAAAGCAGAAATTTTCAGACGAGCAAGCCCCAATTCTATTTCCTTTTTGTGAAGTACATGTTTCACACATTAGTCTGTGAATGGTAAAGCCTCTCAGTTTGTCTGAAAAAACTATTTTTTTTTCTGATTCTTGAAGGAGGATTCCTCTAGCATACAATTCTAGCTAACCCGTTCCCCCCACCCCAATATTTTGAGGACGCAATAGAGCAATTTATGAATGAAATAACTAAGAGAAGTTTTAAGGTACTGCTCTAATGAGTAGTTGCACGTAAGTGACAGGAGGAGGAAGGGGGGTCTACCAAGAAGAACAGGAAACAGAAGAACCAAGATAGCGTGATCCTTAGTTTGTACTGTTTGTCAGTGTTGGAAAGAGTGGGTTTGGTGGCACGTGCTCACGGGTGATAGATGGGCTACAAGGAATTACAGAGGTTTGGGGATGTGAAAGAAAGGTGAGAGCGAATGGAGAGTTTATATGTGATGTGTAGATGTGAGGCATAAGAAAGGAAAGATAGTAGCCGGGCAAAGAATGCGGATTCCAGGAAGGATATTAATTGTAATACTATTGGGACTGAAACATGTCTAATGATAGCAGGGATACAGTTAGAGAGGCAGTGGCTGACAATGAAGAACAGAAAGGGCTTTACCAATAACATACATACACTAGATGGTAGGAGAAGTTCAAGGAGAGAGGTATAGGCAGAATACCTTTTTTATTAAAAGTGTGAGCATTTGGCATTTACTGTGGAGGGAAGAAAAAGAATGAGGGTGCCCCAACATAAGGGGTGTATGCCTAGGGAGTGGTAAATAAAACGGTGGAAGCCCTTTAATTCTTCTTTATGGGAAAATAGTAGAGGCATCAGTAGACATTATTCTAAATGCAACTGAAGCATATTAGCAGACATGATTGTTGGAGAATGGAATGCATGATTTTATAATTTCAGAGATGAGAAGGCTCAGAGTTTGGTTTTGGGAAGGAGTCTCTTAAGTAAATCAGGGTAAGGCGTCCTTGGAACTGAGCAGGTTGATGAAAACCTAGGCAATGAAGTCTCCTGCAAGGAGAGCTGTACTTCAGTAGACAGGAAGAATGTGAGCCAAAGTCTTCAATATCTAAAGAGGTGGTAGATAAATGATCAAGTCTTGAGCCTTAAAGGAGCAAAGATTTATACAAGAATATAAGGGAGTAATTGCTGGGATGCAACAGCCCTACTGGAAATTGAGACACTGAGCCTTAGGGAAGAAGATTAGTCTCTCAGCGTGTGTTTGGAGGAATGGATGTGGAAAGGAGAACTGAGCTTCAAGCCAGTCAGACAATATCCAGTTAGGTGGAGGACCTAGGAAGTCTGTTATGGGATTAAGCCAAAACTTGGTGGAACAATCTGGAAATGATGGAGGAGTGGAGATTTTGTACAGTGGATATCACTTCTGCTTACCCAGTGGAAATGACTGCTTAGGGAAAGTATGACTGACCTGTGGGGGGCAGGGGAGTATTCTCTTTTTCATGTTGACTGATAGGATTCATGATAGGAGTCATGCTGAGAATTAGCTGACCTCATAGTTGTGAGAAAAAACCTAGAGCAGTGGTTCTCAAAGGGTGGTCACCATGACAGCAGCATTTTAACAACTGTAAAATTGTTAGAAATGCAAATTGTTGGGTCCCAGCCCAGATCTACTGGAACAGAAACTGTGGGGTTGGGGCCCAGAATTCTTTTTTTTTTTTTTAACAAACCCTCTAGGTGATTCTGATACATGCTCAAGTCTGAGAACCCCTGGCCTCTGCAATTCCAGGGAGGCTGCGGAGGGGACACTGTGATCTCTTGATTTATTTGTGGATACGAAAGGGACCCTGAGGAGATGGTTGCTGCTGGCAGAAGGTCAGGAGACAAAGTGGTGGATTTCTTTATGATCTTCAAGTATAAAATGATAAAATGCAGTATAAAATAACATCCTTGTTAAAAGCCTTTTTGACATCCACAATTTTGTTCAGCATTATATCGACACGCTCATCTAATTAAAATACAACTGTCACAGAAAGGCTGGTAGCTGTGACATACAAAACACATCAGGTTAACACAGAATATTCACTTATCCAAAATATATTTGAGCACCTACTACACTCAGATATTATGGGAAGTGAGCACTGGAAATGTAACAATACGTCAATAATAATAATAATAGTAATGACTCATTACGTACTGGAGGAGAGGTAAGTGTCATTGACAAATTATTAAAATGCAATAGCAAGGTGAACTTAATTTTTAAAGAAGAATGCATTGTCGATATTAGGGACAGAGCAATGTAACATGCCTAGTGGAGAAATACAAGTTGTTATACAATTACATTACCACTGAGTTGTCCCCTAAAGAGCAAAAGTTTTCCAACTAGAAAAGCAGAGGAATATCAGGTAAAACTGCAGACTCAAAATCAAATGTTATTATAAGACATGTTGTATGGGCTAGAGAGTAGGATATGTGTTTAAGATATAAGTTTAAACGAGTAAACTGGGGACACCTGGGTGGCTCAGTCGGTTAATCATCCAACTCCTGGTTTTGGCTCAGGTCCTGATCTCACGGTTCATGGGATCATGACAGCACAGAGCCTGCTTGGGATTCTCTCTCTCTCTCTCTCTCTCTCTCTCAATCTCCCTCTCTCCCTCTCCCTCTCCCTTTCTTTCCCCACTAGCCCATGTGCTCTCTCCCTCTCAAAAAAAAAAAAAAAAAAAAAAATTAAAGTAAATTTGGCCATTACGTGTGCCTACCACATGCTTTTGTGTCATTAAAACCATCTTTTTGTTTTTTTTTTTTTTTTTACATACTTCTGAATCCTTTAATTGTATTTTTTACAAACAAGGGTATTCTTCTGAAAATACTACCAGAACAATCAGGAAATTAACATTAATACGTTGTTACCATGCTCAGACCTCATCCAAATTTGGTCAATGCCCTTTACAGCAAATGAATCATGTCCAGGATCATGTAACACATTTATTTGTCCAGATTTCTTTTTAGATTCCTTACATTTGGAATAATTCCTTAGTCTTTTTTTCATTTCCTTGAATCAAGCACTTTTGAAGAGTATGGGCCAGTTACTGCATAGAATGTTTCTTACCTGGGTTCTCCTTGGTCTCTTTACGGCTATTTTTGGGTTATGCATCTTTGCATAAGTAAGTAACACGGTTCTACTGTTCTCACTGCATCTTATAAAGAGGCATACGTGATTCAAATATGTCCCTGGCCTGGAAATATTAACTTTAATCACTTCATCCAGGTGGTACCTACTAGGCTTTTCTATCATAAAGTTTCTTTTTCATTACTATGCAATTATTTTGTAGGATACTTAAATATTAACACATTTAAATATTTTGTAGGAAGGTGTATTTGTGCACATTTCCCATTCTTTATCAAATTTCAATGTCTTCCCTGGGTCCTATTTTATTCAGTGGGTTGTAACTTCTTACTATTTATTTTGATACTCAGGCTGCCCTATATTTTGTCAGAGGGAGCCCCTACAAACTGGCCCCTCTGTCCTTTTATTTGTTCCTGCCATTCCTTGAGCAGTCGTCTCCTTAGTTTTAGAAACAAGATATTCTGAGATCTTATGATTTCTCTTACCCATACCTGGAATCAGCCAAGTTCTTTTTAGGGAAGAATTATATTTATTAATCAAGATCTAAGCCTCAGGCTTTTGGGGTGCTGCTATTCCCAGGCCCTCTCAGTGGGTAGAGCCAGGAGACATGTGTGTGGATGTAATAGTATATGTATGGGCATACGTGCATATACCACCACCTCCAACTCCAAATCAGTATCATAGAGGTCATTCTGTTTGTTTTTCTTTTTTCCCCTTTCCCTATTTGTAGTTCTACTGTCTGTGATTGATAAGCACGACCATCATTATCTTTACTTATTCTATTAATCTTCCCACATACCCCTTCTCTTTTTGTCATGCAATTGCCCCACCAACCCTACCAGTATCCTCTTTTACCCTACTCTGACTCCAGCCCCCTGCAGGGGCCACCACTAACCATGGGGGAGAAGTCCCCCCCACCCACTCTGTCTAGGCTTAGAAACACCTGGCTGGGCTCATCCCTGTTAAGAAAGCTCCCATCACCTTTCTTGAGCTCTAAATCTCTTCCTCAGCATTACCTTCTTCACCTTCTTCCAACATTGGGATAACAGGATCCCCTCTGACCCCCAACATGGCACAGATTCCCTCCTCACCTTACCCTGCCTCATACACCTCTCCTCTGGCTGGCCTTCCCACACCCACCCTACCTGACATGGGTAGCAGGATGCCCCACAGTTCCAAGACCCTACCTATCCAGTCTCCAATATCCTGTGGCGATGGGGGGGGGGGGACGCTCACTACTCCAGCTTGCCCACCAATCTTCAGTGCCCCTCTACCCCTGGGCATCCTGTCCTTGCTAGGTTCTACCTAATGGCCTTAGGAATGAATTTCCAGGAAGGGAAACACAGGTAAATGGGAAGGGAAAGAAGAGGAAAAGAAAGAGACCTATCAATATTTGAGAGCTGAGGAAATGATGTGGTAGATACGAATTCTAGAGAGATGCATTTGCAAACAATAACAGGCCTGGTTCTGTAGCCATTAGGCTAGTTAGGTGAGTTATGAGAAACTTCATTACGTAGTATGTCACATGCTGATATGAGTCTGAAAAGTGACCAGTGACTGCAGGATTTTTTAAAAGGAAAATATATTTTTGAGCCTGAAAGAAACTGACGATTAATTAGGTAATCTAATCTAGAGGTAAAGAAAATGAAGGGATCACAGTGACACTGAGTTTTAGCTCCAGTCTGGAAATTGGCAGAAGGTGACATTCAGCCATTTTGGAATTTTCTTCATGTAAAGGACACTTTCTTTCTCTTTCTTTGATGCTTAGTCTGACCTCTGACCTTCCTACACATTCTTTTAGATCTGTCCTTTTTTTAGACTCACACCCATCCTATGTTCCTTCTTAAATTTTAGTATGTCTTTTAAATTTCTTATGATAGAATTGTCTGATCAGTAAATATTCCTCAGATATCTATCTTCTCAAATGATATAATCTCCCAAAAACAGACAAATCTTTCATTTTGTTCTTAGGAACCTTATCTTTCATCATATTTTTTTCAGTATCATAGTAAATAATAAAACATATATGGTAACAATCTTGATACCCTACTGTCTACCTGACTTTACTATAAAGTACTATCAGAAATATGAATCGTCAGTAGGTCATACTATCAATGGAAAATGGGGAAAGTAACATCACTTAACAGTTATTTAAATTGCAGCAAAGTCAGCAACCATGAATTTGAAGGTTATTCAAGCTCCTAAACTAAGCATTTCTCTACAAGGAAATGGCTTCTATCAATTAAAAAGTGGCTGGAGTGAACATCAAAGAATAAAATAGAAAATAAAAAAAATGGAGCCTGTTTTATAATCAAAGTTTTAAAACATGCAAGGGAAGATGACCTTGTTCAATTTCTGGAAGTTGGAAGTCTATCACCAATTTCTTTTTTCATTTCTTGTTCCTGCTCCACTATCCATAGGTTATTATCAGCCGAGGCACAGTCAAAAACTCTCAGTCATGGATGACTCTTCCTCACTGGAAGTAATAAGACACAATTCCTTCCCCTGAGATAATGCCTTAAAAAAAATCAGTTAATACATTTCAGGCGGGGGAATCTATAGAATCCAGAGAAAGCTTGGGGAAAAAGAAATTGAGTGTTTCAAACTTCTTGGGCTATAATTTTGGCCTGAAATATCAAAAGACATCTCTTCATATTTCTTCATCATTCCTTGTTTTATTTTTTATTTTCCCTTATTTCATTTTGATTTCCTAAGACACATAATAGTATCAGACATATATCAAGTGCTCCTTAAGTGTTTGCTGTTTAAACAAATTTGACATCGTTTTAGCTGTTTCCATAATTGTCACAAAGACAGAATAAAATATTGTTAATATCAAGATAGGCAGTTCTCATGGCAGACCCCTGCTTATGGAGTTATTTATTCATTAAAAGAACTCACTGAACGTCTGCTATCTTCAAAGCACTGGACATAAATTTGGATGTGAATAAAATGATTGATTGTTAAAGGCTCTATATTGAAAGACTAATATCATAGCAGTGATGAGACATGAAAATCAGCAGAAATTTCATAAATTTCAGAAAAATCAGAAAATATGAACAGAAATTTCTGTTCAGATGTAGAGAAGGAGGAGAGAAACCAGTGTAAGTTAAACTGACTTGAAAAGAATCATTAGTGAGTGATAATTGCTTTAAAATACCTGTATTTCCTGACTGGGATTTCTAAAAGAAGAGACAATAGCCTCACATAATTTATATGCTCCACATATTATTCCTTCTTAAGCTTCATTGTTATACTATAAATTTTTTTCCAGCAACCTTGCTATCATTAAATAATTTTAGTCAACAATGTTGTGCTATGGGTAGCACCTACATAGTGTAGTAGAAACAGAACTATCACTAAAAAGTATTCAAACACGGCATTCGGTGCCTTTCATTATTTCAATACATTCTCCTTTCTACCATCCATTATTCCCTGTGGCAGAGACAACACTAGGTGTTTAATACACCATTTCCTTTTACTCTTAGATATATAGGAAAATGTCATTTCCCATACTTCCTGGCATTTGGAAGTACCACGGGTTAAGTTCTGATCTGATCTGATCAATGGAGTATATGTGTCAGAAATGATGCACAGTGTATCCAGGTCTGATATCTACAACCTTCTGAATAATACTCTTTTTATTTTAATTGCTCTCATTGCTAAGAGAACGGAACTCTTTGCAGAGATCCTGGAAGAGAGTTTCGTATCAAAATGGAAGGACCCAGCATCCATCCCTGAGGCATCATGTATAATGAATGAATGCTGCCTATAAAACAAATCCTAGAACTCTGACGCGAACAACAAATGAAGTTTGGTTTGTTAGGTCACTGAGATTTGGAATTTGCTGCAAAAACTAGGATGAATTACCTTAGTACATTCTATCCATGCACTGGACTCCAGTCTGTTAAAATGCCATGTCTCATGCACTCCTATTCTCACCTATTCCTGTGACGTTTACCTGGAGTACATTCCCCAACGTGTTCACTTTTCAAAATCCTGCACATATTTCAAGATCCAAAACAAATATTACCTTCCCACAGATTCTTTCTCCCTCATTTCCAACTAGATGAAATCTCACACTCCACTGAACTTTTATCATCTTTCTTCCAGCACTTACAGTAATATTGGCCATATGCTACTTCTATACACATCACCCCAGCTTCTAAATCTGTTTAATGATGTGCATTCAGTGTTATATTATTTATTCTGTATTTTCCTCCTGTGTTACTGCAAACAGGTTCTATAAAACAAATATTTGTTGAATTCATGTGCAGTAATTTTTTATTTAAGAATATGATAAAATGGGCAGCCTACGATTTTGGCCATAGTAAGCATAGTTAAAGATATTTAGGATACTGCAGAATCGTATTTTTTTGTTGTTGTTGTAAAAATTATTAGAATCGTTTCTAAAGCATATCACTATAACAGTAAGAGTGAAGCAAGACTAGATCTAACTGGGTGCTTGAAGACAAAATGAGGGATATGAAGACAATTATCACGATAAAGTTTATGGGGGGAATCTGAAACAAAACTAAGAGACACACAAAATGAGAAAGGAAGAGTAAGTAACCAAAATACTAGCAGCATGGGTGGGTAGAGCTGTAGTCTTTAATACTAGGAAACTGGAATTTGTAAATAGCTTTTCAAAAAGAGAGAGACTGTTCTTTTTAAAAATAAATTTTAAATTTCTTTTTTTTAAGTAATGTCTATACCCAATGTGGGGCTCAAACTCACCATCCAGAGATCAAGAGTTGCACATGAGAGAGACTTTTCTATTTTTAGATATAAAAAAATTGGATATGTCACTTCTAGCAAACTTTTTCTTTTAGGTAAATTCTTGGTGTTTCTCTGAGATTCTTACCCTAAAGTGCCTTCTCTGCCACTCAGATTCTTTGATGGCCAAGCTTTAACTAAACGCATATACATTTCTGAGCCGTGCCCATATGAACATCTCCTTGTTTAGCATTCAATATATTTTTTTTGTTAATCTCACTTGATTTATTTTTTCCTGGATACTTTTTGTCCTTGATTAATCTAATTCTATCACCACGAAATTCATCTGAGAAGAGACATGATTTTCTAATGGACCTCTCCACTGAGAAAAAGATATTTAAATAAACTGGATATATTAGCTTTTGTAACAGGAGTCATTCAGTCCCTTATAACTAAAGTGGTGGGTTGAGGGCCCTGCACCCTCCTGGCCTCCCTAACAGACCCAAATGTCAGATAAGAAAGCCACATGGGACACGGGTATATTTCTGAATTCTTGGGATGTATCCCTGCTTCCCACTTGGTATCGGCCACTTAACAACTTAGACTGAAAATACGATTGGGCAAGGAGGCACATTTCTTTAAATGAATGTTTTCCAAAAATGGTAACATGAAAAAATGGACGTTTTTCAGAAGAATTTCAGATAACAGCGAGAAAAAAGAGAAAGTATCTGGGCAAAGAAGAGACCCTCTTAGAACTCCTGCCATTAGAAAACAGGAAGCTCTTAATATTTTAGACTTTCCATTAATGTATATATTTGTTTCCAAAGTTTTGCTTTATAGGTTTATACACTATACACAGTGAGTAGCACCTCATATTTAAATTTGTTTAATATTTATTTATTTTTGAGAGAGAAAGAGAGAGAGCAAGTAGGGGAGGGGCACACAGAGAGGGAGATACAGAATCCAAAGTAGGCTCCAGACTCTGAGTTGTCAGCACAGAGCCCAATACGGAGCTGAAACTCATGAACCACGAGATTATGACCTGAGCCAAAGTTGGACGCTTAACCAGCTGAGTCACCCAGGCACCCCAGAGTAACACCTCATATTGATAGTAGAGGAAATGACAATGTACATGAGCTTTGTAATGGCACACTTGTATTAATTTTAGGTTCTATATTTGTACTTTAATTTTGGAGAAGAGTATTATTAAAGTTGTATTTTCACATTTGCACAATAACTGCAGTGGGTTTCACTGCCACTGTAAGAGATATGCGAAACCCTTTCAATTGTAAGATCTCTAAGTATTGACAATGAAGATTATAACATAAAATATACCTTTTTAAAAAAAGGCTAAGTAGCTATGGGTTGATCTAAGAAAAGCTATTTCAAATGCCTTACGATGGCATTCTATAAACTTCATCTTAAATAATTCCAAGATATTAGATTAAAGAGTCCATTTCCATTTGGGATGAGAAGAGGCATAGAAAATCACATTAATCTCTGAATTCTGGGGAAATGTGGAAATCAACACAAGATTGTTAGTAGTAAAGAACTCAGTGTATACTCTTATGTGGGTGTTCTGTAAGAGGAGCAAACATGTCTAACAAATTTTAACTTGATAAGCGAGCAGTGTCTTGTAATACGAGTAGTACATGACGGTGAACGACACATGTTCACAACTGAGCCAATGGTTCTTGAAATTTGCTTTGATATACAAGTGCTTTGGGTTACAAGCATATTTCCGGAATGAATTATGCTCACAAACCTAGGTTTTACTGTACCAAAATCACAAAACTGTGGAAGTAATGAGGACCAGAGGGAACAAAGCTATAGTGAGGGGAGAATCTCTGAAAAGCAAGTTGAGGATATAGAGCTGATTTTCTGCTAGGGGCATTCCTTGATTCTTTATGAGGACTAGGGTCCGAGAATCTATATTTCTTTGTACACAATGCTCAATATTTAAAAATCACAAAGACTTCTAAACGTTCCAGTTATTGATTGCTATTTAAAAAAATCCTAAATCTCAGTGGTTTAAAATTCTTCATAAATCATTTATTGTGCTCATTAATCTGTCACATGAGCATAGTGTAATAGAAATGCTTTATCTCGATACCACGCAGTGTCAGTGAGGGCAGCTGGCCTGGAGGATCCACTTCCAGGACGGCTGTCACATACGATGACAAATAGTGCTAGCTATTAGTTGGGAACTCAGTTCCACCAGTCTGTTGGAAGTCTTGATTCTTCAACAAGGACTTCTCTATGGGGTTGTGGGGATTCCACATAACATGGTTGCTAGCTTGCAGGGGTGTTAAAAGAGGTCTAGGAAGCTGAAATCTTTCTTATGACCTAATTTTGAAGGTCCCAGACTGTCACTTTAACCAACTTCTGGTGGCCAAGCCAATCAGTAAGGCCAGTCTGAATTCAGGGAGAAGGAAATTGGGCTCAAACTTTGAATGGAATAAATAGAAAAAAAAAGTGGTAATATTGAATCTACTACATCAAGACACAGGACTATATAACTGAAAACCAAGAGAAAAAACACAGAATGTGAACAGACCAATAGACGATATAGACATTGAAGTAGAGACAAGAATGTCAAAATAAGTATTATTAATATGTTGAAGACAATTGAGGAAAAGATAGAAAATAGAAAAAAAATATTTGGTAACTTACCCAAAATAATTTGAATATTAAAAAATCTTAGACCTTAAAACTATAACAGAAATTAAGAAAGTAATAGATAAATTTAACATAACATCACACATACCAGAACACAAAACTGGTGAACAACGAGACATATAATAGAAGATATATAATTAAGTGCACACTAACTAAAAAGAATGGAAAGCCACACTGAGGCACACTCAGTAAAACTAATCAGAAGCAAAAACCAAGGAGCACCTGGGTGGCTCAGTCCGTTAATTGTCTGACTTTTTGGCTCAGGTCATGATCTCAGAGTTTGTGGGTTTGAGCCCCGCATCTGGCTCTGTGCTGACAGTTCAGAGCCTGGAGCCTGCTTCGAATTCTGTGTCTCCCTGTCTCTCTGCCCCTCCCCCGCCCTCTCTCTGTCTCTCTCTCTCTCAAAACAACAAACAAACAAACATACAAAAGCAGCAGCAGCAGCAGCAGCAAAAGCCAAGATAAAATCTTAAAAACAGCCAGGGAGAGAAAAGTCACCTCAAAAGATATATTTCTGACATCTTAACAGAAATTGTGCAACACCAGAAGACAATGGATAGCCATCTTTTAAGTAGTAAAAGACAATAAAACTGAAAATGTAGACTTCTGTACTAAAGAAAAATACTGTTCAGAAATGAAGGTGAAATACAGATGTTTTCAGGAAAATAAAAACTCTGAGAATTCAGCACCAGCATTCTTGCACTGAAAAGAAATACTAGTGAAAGTTATTTAGACTGAAATGTAGAAATGAAGGATAAAAGACAGTGTAATAGAGAGGTCAAATATGTAATAAATATAAGTGAATTTTGATGATACAAAACAACAGTTATGTCATAAGACATTTTAATTATGTAAAATTTGCATAACAACTACAACATAAGAAGCTGGGACAGGGTAAATGCATTCTAAGCTAATGCATTCTAAGGTTTTGCTAATATTAGGAAAACATAAACATTTTTTTAAAGAATGTAATATATTAAGGACATACACTGTAATCTCTAAATACATATTAAAAGAATGATTCAAAAATAAGTAATGAATAAAGGGGAAAAATAATTTAAAAACATTTATTAGTCTAAGAAAAGCAATGAAAGACAAAATGAATCTAAAGCTATTGGTTCAAATTTTTTAAAAAAGGAGGGGAAATTATAGATATTAACTCAACTATGTCAGTAAATACATCATATTAAATGGAATACATTTTTCAAGAAAAAGACCAATATTTTCAGACTAGATTAAAAAACAAAATTCAATTATATGCTGCTCACAATATATAAATCTTACATATAAAACACAGAAATGTTAAAAGTAAAGGGATAGGTATATATGTGTGGTGTAAACACTAACCAAAGCAAAGCTGACATGTATTTATAGTAAGATAAAACATAGTAGATGATTACGCAAAAAAAAAAAAAATCTGGAAACAAAGAGATATCTTTCATAATGATAAAGAAGTCAATCTACAGAAAATTTTCACAACTGAAAATCATCATTCAACAATAATACTGGTTTAAAACATATTAAACCAAAGTTTGGTGACTTAAATGGAGAAGTAGACAAACTTACAAACAAATCTTCAGATAATGGAGATTTTAACATCTCCTTCAAAGGATTAACAGAAAAAAAAGAGAAAACATCAGAAAAAATAGAAATCTAAAAAAAACCACTTCAAACTGTTTACCTAGTTGGCATCTAAGGAACCTTACACTCAACAAATAGATAATTTAATTCTTCTCAGGCTGTGGAATATTTATTTAAAATTATTATATACTAAGCTATACAGCAAACCTCAACAAATATTAAAAGACATAAAAAGCTCAGATTACATTCTGACTTTAACGGAAATGAACTAGAATTATTGAAAACAGTAAGAAAAAAATAATAAGTGAATGAAAATACACAATCCTCAGTTGGTCAGAAATTAAGCAACACACTTTTAAATAACTCATGAATTAAGAGAGAAATTGCAAGGAAAATTTAGCAATATTTCAGATTAATGATGAAGAAAAATACAACAGTGCTCAGAGAGGAATTTATAGTTTTATGTTCATATGTTAGAAACAATGACTGAAAAACTAACGATCTAAGTTTCTATCTCGTGAAGCTAGATAAAAGAACAGCAAATCAACACCAAAGAAATATGAGGAGAAATTAATGAAATAGAAAATAAACGTATAATAGGGAAAACCAATGAAGCCAAAAGTTAGCTGTTTGAAAATGTCGAGAAAAATCGATAACCCCTCAAAATAACTGACCGAACTGTGGCAGTAGGGAAGAGTGGTGAGTGGTGGAGGGAATAATAGATTGGTGGTGACAGGTTAAAGAAAAAAGGGAGAGAGCAGGGAATAAAAATGCAGGAATGAAAAACTGGGCATCACTTCACCAGACATTAAGTAAATAATAAAATAATACTGTAAACAATTTTATACATTTAAATTAAAATTTTAGATAATGGGGCACCTGGGTGGCTCAGCTGGTAAGTGTTCAACTTGAGTTCAGGCCATGATCTCACAGTCCATGAATTTGAGTCCCACACTGGGTTCTCTGTTGTCAGTACAGAGACCACTTAGGATCCTCTGTCCCCCCCCCCCTTTGCCCCTCCCCCTTCAAAAATAAATAAACGTTAAAAAATAAATAAATTTTAGGTAAAAATTAGAAACTGTTAACAAATATAATTTCCCCTAGCTAAAGCAAGAAGAAACAGAAATTCTAAATACTACAGAATTGACTAATCGGGTGGAATCTGTTACTTTCAATCTTTCTGTAATAAGAATCCCTAACCTAGCTGACTTCCCCTATCATTCATTCCCCATATGTAAAGAGGGAATCCAAACTTGCCCCAGTTTTTCCAAAGAATAGATGTGTCAGTTTGGGCTCCATAAAAAGTAGTTTGGAGGATGATGCTTTGCCCTGCGACTGACAGATTTAAGAATTGTCGTTTTAAGTTTTTTGTTGTTTTTTTTTTTTAAGCCTTTTTCTTGTGTGGGGTGAGGACTTGCAAGTTCTTTATTGTCAGAATAGACTCTGGGAAAACAGGAACCCTCTTGCACTGTTGGTGGGAATGCATGCAAACTGGTGCAGCCACTCTGGAAAACAGTGTGGAGGTTCCTTAAAAAATTAAAAATAGATCTACCCTATGACCCGGCAATAGCACTGCTAGGAATTTACCCAAGGGATACATACAGGAGTGCTGATATATAGGATCACTTGTACCCCAATGTTTATAGGAGCACTTTCAACAATAGCCAAATTATGGAAAGAGCCTAAATGTCCATCAACTGACAAATGGATAAAGAAATTGTGGTTTATATATACAATGGAATACTACTTGGCAATGAGAAAGAATGAAATCTGGCCGTTTGTAGCAATGTGGATGGAACTGGAGAGTGTGATGCTAAGTGAAATAAGTTATAATACCATAATACCATATGTTTTCACTCTTATGTGGGTTCTGAGAAACTTAACATTAGACCATGGTGGAGGGAAAGGGAAAAAAAAAAAAGTTAGAGAGGGAGGGAGCCAAACCATAAGAGACTCTTAAAAACTGAGAATATGGGGCGCCTGGGTGGCTCAGTCGGTTAAGTGGCCGACTTTGGCTCGGGTCATGATCTCGCAGTCCGTGAGTTCGAGCCCCGCGTCGGGCTCTGTGCTGACAGCTCAGAGCCTGGAGCCTGTTTCAGATTCTGTGTCTCCCTCTCTCTGACCCTCCCCCATTCATGCTCTGTCTCTCTCTGTCTCAAAAATAAAAAAAGTTAAAAAAAAAAAACACCTGAGAATAAACTGAGGGTTGATGGGGGGTGGGAGGGAGGGGAAAGTGGGTGATGGGCATTGAGGAGGGCACCTGTTGGGATGAGCACTGGGTGTTGTATGGAAACCAATTTGACAATAAATTTCATATTAAAAAAAAGAAACAAACAAACAAAAAGAATAGGCTCTGGAAGGTGCATGTTTTTAACTATGTAAGCACACACATAATAAATACACATAAGCATAGATATGCAAAATGTATACAAAATAAAACAAAGACTTCTTTTAAGAATTTTGAACCAATACAATTAAACCTAGGCATAAGTGAATATTAGCATTTAAAAAAATTTTTTGGACATATGAAATCAAATTATGCCATTTTTTTTAGAGTATTGGTTACATGGCATTTTCTCCTAACTCACACAAAATATCTCTCCATGTTCATAATCAAAGTCTTGTCAGTATAACTGTATTTTTCCCCATGATGTAAATATGACTTTAGGCACTTTGTCTTTCCTAAACCCATTCTTCTGTCCTTGAATCTACTAGTTTCTGAGGGCATTACCTTGCTAAGCTTCTTGTCCACAAAATAGCTAAATACCTACTTTGCTGGACCCAGGCCTCTCCAATAAAAGTCAGATCGCTTCCTTCCAAGATATTCTCTGCCAATTCTGAAACCCCCAATGTCTAGTAGAAACTTCAACTCCAACCTTTCATATTAAGACATATGGTTTCAAGTAATTGTCAAAGGGTTGTCCTTTCCTTCTGATTATAATCCAAAACTCTAAAATATACCATCTCTGGCTCCTTGATCCCAGCAAAACAGCAAAACATCTTTCATCTAAACATCTCAGGCTTTTTTTTTTTGTTTTGTTGCTTTTAGTAAACAAATATCTGGGGTGCTATTTGTCACTCTACATTCATATATATTCAGATATTTTTGTGTCGTGTAGCTGCAGTGGGGGCATCGTTTACCCTAATTACATTGACAAGCCTCTGATCAAATTAGATGTCATCTCAACTAACTGATCTGAAAGAAAGTAAATACACATACCAGTGTAGATGTTGACCCAGGTAACCCCATTCCCTCAATATGAGGTCATCTCAATGTGTTTCAGTGTTAATAAGTCTTAGGAAGCAGTAAGTTTTCTATATTTTTCTTGCACCAAGTGATTTTCTTAGGTCTGTTCTCTATATTCTCTGAAATATAAGTGTCTTAAAATTTGAAACAGTAGAAAACACCATCTGATATTTAACTAGTCTATGGGTGATTAGGAAAAACTGTTGGTAAATGGAATTCTACTGCTCTAAGGGAATCAGTTGAGTTTGGGATGTCGATTTCAGCAGATGTGTAGATTTTCTGAGCAGATGTATAGTTTTCAGATATTTTTCCAAGAAAAATCAGAGATGTGACATGATTGTTACAAGATCTATGTTTAACGGCATGTGCTTTATTTCCTTCAATCTAAATCTTCCTCACATTGGAAAATTTCAATTATCACAACTTTCAAGAAGAAAAACAAACGCTATTTTTATGTGCTGGGAAAAACTAGAACTAAAGCAATATTTTTTTCTTATTATCACCTTAATGTTTATAAATTCAAAAGAGAAATAAGGTCAGAATATAAGAAGAATAAAGAGGTGGAAAAATACTTCCCTAATTTGTCAAGTTTTGTATAGACTTTGAGATTTTCAAAGACCGGGATTATGATTTATTCATCTTTGGAATCCCCACTCAGTCCAGTTACAGCAAATAAAAGTTACTCAATGTATGTGTTTGTTAGCTTCATCCCTGCATTTGTATCTTTCCTCTGATCTTATTGAGGGCAAATACTGCAGCCCACTTATGTTCTAGTCACACACAGCAGCTAGATGAAAGTTTTTGTAAAGGTTTAAACTTATGGCCAGGATTAAACATATCCTCTTTCCTCTATAACCTTTTCATGTCTACAACTTTCCTCTGCTTGGGGGTCAATGAGGACAGTGTTGAAAGTGGAGTTCAGGATAAGATTACCTGGGATCAAGTTCAAGAGTTCTAGTATCATCTGGGATGAGTCCTAGCTCATCTCTGTGACACCTTGGATACTGTTGCTACTATTTCTGTGCCTTTGTTTACTCATCTGTAAAATGGGAATTATAAGAGTAGTGGTTGTTGTAAAAACAATTAAGTTTTGCATGTAAATCACTTAGCACCCTTTCTGGCACATAAAAATACTCAATAAGAACTAAGAATTATATAGTCTCATTATGTGAATGTGGTAAGTCTCCCAGTTAACCAAGAACCAGATGTTAATCACTCATTAGCAATTTATCAAACACGTGTCAATTATATAACAGAAAATATGCTATGCATTAGATTAACTAAAAAAGAGAATTAAGCAACAAAGTGTGGATAATTTTATGATAAGGAAAACAAGGAAATAAAATAAATCAGAAAGTAGTGGTCCTTAACCTTCTATAAGTTTAGGGAAGTATGTTCACTGAGAAATTTTATCACGAATAAACTTTGTCAAATTATTTTTCCGCATCTATTAAGGTGATCATATATTTATTAGATCTTCAGTATGGTAATTTATATTAATTGATTTTCAATATTGAACTACCATGCATGTCCCCACTTAGTCATGACAAATTATCCTTACTTGATTTGCTTGATTTCTAGAATTTTAAGAAAATCATGAAGGAGTTTGGTCTGTTGTTTTCTTTAAGTGTGTCTATGTGATTTCAGTATCAAGGTGATTCTGGCCTCATAGAATAAAGTGGGATGGGTTCTTTCCATTTTTCATGAAGAATTGATGAAAAAATTGCTATCTTCCCTCAATAATTGGCAAAATTCACAGGTAAAGCCATCTAGTCACAGAGTCCTTGTGGGAAGATTTTAAAGTATAAATTTCATTTATTTAACAGATATAAGGCTTTTCAGGTTACATATTACCATTCGCATGAGCTTTGGTAGTTTGGGTCTTCTAAAGAATTTCTCCATTGCATCTAAGTTGTTGAATTTATTGACATTAAGTTATTCCTTATATTCTCTTACTAATTAAAAAGAAAAACATATTTTCCCTGTTCACAATACTTCTGACACCAAATATGTGGGATTCTTTTTTTTTTTCCCCCACACAAACCAATTCTCCAACTCTCTGGACAGCAACTGAATGTCTTATAATTCAATTATGACACTAATTGCCCCGAGGTAACACAAACCCCAGTGGTTAAGGACAGCCCACAAGACTGCCCCCTACCCTCACTTCAGATGCCTGTCCCAAGTCTCAGATTGTGTCCTGTATTTCTGACAATATATTGGATGTTCCAACATCCCACTCCTCAGGTTTTGATTATTTACTATAAAGGCTCTCAAAACTTACAATTACCATTTTATTATAAACAATATGATAAAGGATTCAGATAAACAGCTAGATGAAGAGATATGTAGTAAGAGACCCAGAAGGAGCCTGAGCACAGAAACTTCTGTCCCTGTGGAGTTGGAGTATGTCACCCTCTCAGCATGTAGATGTTTTCACCAATCCAGAAGAAATCTAAACCCTTATACTTTAGGGATTTTTATGGAAGCTTCATCATACATGAACAATTATTAACTCCATAACCAGCTCCTCTCCCCTGCCAAATGATGGGGGTGGGACTGAAAGTTCCAAGCTTCTAATTATGGCTTGGTGTTTCTGATGACCAGCCCCCCATTGTGAAGCTATCTAGAGGCCCCCAGCCACCAGTCATCTCATTAACATACAAAAAGACACTATTATACTCCAAAAATTCCAAGAGTCTTAGATGTTTTGCTGTCAGAAGCCACAATGGAAAATCAAATATTAGAACAAAATATGCTCCTAGCACCCCATCACTAGAGAAATTACAAGTTTTAGGAGCTCTGTGCCAGGAACTGTGGACAAGACCTGATATATTTCTTAATACACTACACTAGGATTTATAGAATGAGTAGGAATATCATTTTTCTCATTCTAGGTACTGGTAGTTTGTGTGTGTGTGTGTGTGTGTGTGTGTGTGTTTTGGTCTTGATGAATCTCATAAGACATTTATCAATTTTATTGATCTCTAGGAAAAATAAAGTGTTTTATTAACTTTTCTATTAACTTTCTATTATTTTTTACTCAATTTATATTTTCTTTTATGTGTTAATCCTTTTATTCTATTTACTTGGGGCTTAATTTACTCTTCTTTCTAGTTTAATATGGAAGTTTAGAACTTTAATTTGCTCTACAGTTTTCTTTACTTGTATTGTCCTTATCTGAATATGGTATTAAGACAATGCTGACCTCATACAATGATTTAGGAAGCAGTTCTTCAGCCTCTATTTTCTGTCAAAGACTGTAGAGAATTGGTATAGTTTCCTCCTTACATGTTTCGTGAAGTCATCAGGGAACCCATCCAAGCCTAATGCTTTCTGTTTTGGAAGGTTACTAATTATTGATTTAACTTCTTTAAAGACAAAGGCCTATTCAGATGGTCTTTTTCTTCCAGTGTGAGTTTTTACAGACTGTATGCTTTCAACGAATTGTTCCATTTTATCTAGATTATCAATTTATGACCAGAGAGTTATTTGTAATATTACTTTATTATCCTTTCATTGTCCATAGGGTCAGTAGTGATGGCTCCTTTTTTCATTTCTGATATTAGTAATTTGAGTCTTCTCTCCCTTTTCTGTAGTCACTACAGCTAGAATTATATTAATTTTATTGCCCTTTTAAAATTTACTGATTTTACCTGTTGCTTGTTTTCAATTTTATTGGTTTTTCACTTTATTTCTTTTCTTCTGTTTATTGTGCTCTTCTTTTTCTAGTTTCCTAAGAGATTAGATTATTGATTTTAGATTTTTCCTATTTTCTAATATATACATTCATTTCTATAAATTTCCATCAAAACATCACCCTTGCAACATTACACTAATATGCTATATTTTATTTCATTTCCATTTAGTCCAAAATATTTTAAAATTTCTCTTGAAAACTCTTTGCCCCATGTGTTAATTAGAAGTGAGTTGTTTAATCTCTAAATATTTTGAAATTTCTAGCTATCTTTCTGTTATTGATTTCTAGCTAAATTCCATTGTGGTCTGAGCATATACTTTTATGATTTTTATTGTCGTACACTTATTATGGAATATTTTATATCCCAGAGGTAGTTTGTTTTGATGAATGGTCCATGTGGGCTTGAGAAGAATTTGCATGATGCTATTACTGGATGTAATAGTTAAAAGATGTCCATTATATCCAGTTTATTGATGTTGAATTCAACTATATCCTTACTGATTTTCTATCCACTGGGTATGTCCATTACTGATACAGGGGTTTTGATGTCTCTAAATATAATAGTGGATCTATTTCTCCTTGCAGTCCTATCAATTTTTGTCATATATTTTGATACTCTTTTGTTAAGCATATACACATTATACATTAAATTTCTTCAAGAATTGGTTTCTTTATCACTATATAATGCCCCTCTTTTTCCTGATAATTTCCCTTGCTGAAATTGGCTTTGTCTGCAATTAATATACATATTCCAACTTTCCCTAGTATTAGCATAGTATATCATTCCCTCTCCCTTTTTTAATTTTTTTAATGTTTATTTTTAAGACAGAGAAAGTGATAGAGTGCAAGCAGGGGATGGGCAGAGAGAGAGGGAGACACAGAATCCTAAGCAGGATCCAGGCTCTGAGCTGTCAGCATAGATCCTGACTCCTCTCCCTTTTTTTCAAATCTGTTTGTCTTTTTATTTAAAGTGTATTCTTTACACTGAGCTGGGTGGCTCAGTCAGTTGAGCGTGCCACTTCAGCTCAGGTCATGATCTCAAGATTTGTGAGTTCAAGCCCCTCACTGGGCTTGCTGCTGTCCGGGCTCACTGCTGACAGCACAGAGCCTGCTTCAGACCCTCTTTTCCCCTCTGTCTCTGCCCCTCCCCTCTTGTGCTTGCTCTCAAACATAAATAAACCTTAAAAACAAATAAAAAGATATGGGTCACCTGAGTGGCTCAGTCAGTTGAGCATTTGACTTCAGTTCAGGTCATGATCTCATGGTCTGTGGGTTCGAGCCCTGCATCGGCTCTGTGCTGACAGCTCAGAGCCTGGAGCTTGCTTTGAATCCTGTGTCTCCCTCTCTCTCTGCCCCTCCCCCACTCATGCTCTGTCTCTCTCTCTGTGTCAAAAATAAATGAACATTAAAAAAAATTAAAAATAAAAATAAATTAAAAAAATAAAGTGCGTTCTTATAGGCAACATATAGCTGGTCTTTTTTCAATCTTCTCTGATATCTGACAATATCTGTGTTTTAACTGATATAGTTAGATTATTCACATTGATAGTGATTATTGATATCATTGAATTTATTTTACCATATTTGTTACTGTTTTCTATTACTTGCCCTTCTTCTTTGCTTGTTTTTTTTCTTTTTTTTCTTTCACTCTTTTTCTACCTTCTCTGGTTTCAGTGGAACATTTTAAATGGTGCTAGTTTATCTCCTCTCTTAGTATGTCAACTGTTATTTCTTTAAAAATTGTTTTTAATGATTGCCTTAGAATTTGCAATGTACATCTATAACTAATCTAACTCCACTTTGAAATCACACTATGCATTTTATTGCTAGTACATGTACCTTATTACAGAGTATTTCTAATTTCTCCTTTCTATGTCAAAACATTGCTGCCATTCATTTCACTTATCCATGAGCTATATAATTACTGAATATACTGCTGTTGTTATTATTTTGAACAAATTTTTATCAATTAGGTCAACAGGGGTAAGAAATGTAAAGATTTTATTTTACATTCGTTTATCCCTTTTCTAATGATCTACTTTTCTTTATATAGATCTGAGTTTCTGACACACATCATTTCTGATGAAATTTTTTTAACATTTCTTGCAAAATACATCTATTAGTCACAAACCCTTCAATTTTTGTTTAGGAAAGTCTTAATCTCTCTTACATTTTTGAAGGATAATTTCACAGGATACAGAGTTCTAGCTTCAACAGTGGTTACTTTCTTCAAACTATATATTTCCCTCCACTCTTGCATATTTTCTGAAGAGAAGTCCAGCACAACTCTTACCCTTTCTTTTCTCTATGTACAGTGTTGCTCCCTCTACCCCTGACTTCTTTCAAGATTTTCTCTTTATTTTTGATTTTCTAAAGTTTAATCATTATATCCTGTTTTTTTTTTTTGTTTGTTTGTTTTCTGTTTTTTGTTCGTTTGTTTTGTTTGGTATTTATCCTACTTGATGTTCTGTGAGAATCTTGGGTCTGCATTTTGATGTTTGCCATTAATATTAGAAAATTCTCAGCCATTGTTCCTCAAATATTTCTTCTGCTCCTTTCTGTCTTTCTTCTCCTTCTGGTATTCCCAATTGACATATATTTCACCCTTTGTAATTGTCTCACAATTCTTGAATATTCTGTGACATCTATTTGAAATTTAACTTCATTGAGGAATAACTGACAACATATATATTTACATATGTGATTTTATATACAAATACATTGTAAAACAATAGCCAGGATCAAGATAATTAACATAGCCGTCACTTCTCATAGTCAACATTAGCTAACTCGTGTGTATATGCATGTGTGGGTATGTGTATGGTAATGCTTATGATCTACTCTCAGCAACTTTCAGTAACAATACCATATTGTGAACTATAGCCTCCATGTTATATATTAGATGTTCAGAAATTATTCTTCTTATAAGAGAAAAATTGTACTCTTTGACCTACATCACCCCATATCCTCATCTCCCCCAGCTCTAGGAAACCCCCGTCTATTCTCTGTTTCTATCAAATTTTAATTTTAGTTCTACATATAAGTGATACCATACAAGATTTGTCTTTCTCTTTCTGTCTTATTTCACTTATAATGCCATCCAGATTAATCCATGTTGCTACTAATGGCAAAATTTTTCTTCTTTATTTTGGCAGTCTAGTTTATTTTTCTGTTTGCATTTCAGTTTTGAAAGTTTCTGTTGACCTCTCTTCAAGTTTACTGTTTCTTTCAACTGTTTGTAGTTCATTGTTGTGCCCATCAAAGGCATTCTTTATTTGTATTGCTGTGTTTATTCTTTCTTAAGAGTTTCCACCTCTCTGCTTACATTGCCCATATATTACTATGTGTTGTCTACTTTTTTACTAGATGCCTTAGCATATTAATTATAGTTTGAAATCTTGGTCTGATTATTCATATGTGAATCTGGTTTTGATGCTGGCTGTTTTGTTTTGTTTTTTGTTTTTGTTTTTGTCTTCAATGGCCAGAAAAACTGGTTCTGTTTTGATGGATTTATTTTTATCTTCATTATGTATCATATTGTTTTGCTTTTCCTTGCTTGTTACTTTTTGAGTACATGACAGACATTGCGAATTTTTAATTATCGTATTCTGGATAATTATGTATTAAAAATATTCTTCGACATTCATAATAACTTGGGAACAGCTTGATCTTTTTGCTGTTTACTTTTAAGCTTTATCAGATGAATCAGAGAAGATATTAGTCCAAGGCTAACTTTGGCCCCCTACTGAGTCACTACTTTAAGTACTCTAACTTGTGCCCTGTGTATTTTGTGGTTTTTAAACTTTACAATGTGGTCCAGTCTTCACTCTTCTGTGAAAGCCTACTCCTTTCATATGCTTCTTATCTCATCCTAATACAGTTTCCTTACGAACACACACTGACCACTACTATCTGAACACTTGAGGTTGATCTAGTGCAGATCTCTGGGGTTCCTTCTACAGCTCTCTCCTGTGACCATGCCTTGCAATCTCTAGCTGCCTTAGCCAACCTGAATTCCTGAGTTTTATGCCTGCAATTCAGGAGGGTGCTGAGATCTGCTTCAGTTCGTCTTCCCTGTGCTGAAGCTCTCAAGGCTGAAAGCTCACCTCATTTCTTCTCCTCTCTCAGGAATTATTGAGCCTAATAATTTCCCTAATGTTCCTCTTTAGTGAACTTGGCACTTTGCTTCTGCCCTCTCAATCTGTCATCTGTTTAATGATTTTTCTTGTCCTATGGTGCTAGCTGGATATTTTTTTTTCCACTTTAATGTTGAATAGCAATGGTGATAGCAGGCATCTTTTTATTATCCAGTTTCTAAAGAGACTGTTCCTAATGTTTCACTGTTAAACATGATGATTGTAAATTTTTCATATTGATTGTTACTAGTTGAAGTAATTCCTTTTCCATTCTGTATTTGCTAAGAAATTTTAACATGTTTGGTTTGACTTTTATATACATGTTTGCATTAATAGGATCATATAGTTTTACCCCTCATATAAGATACCCCTCAGTACCTTAATATTAAAGTCTTCCAATATTCCTTTTGATGAAATCTACCTAGTTATGATATAGTATTATTACTATTGATAATGCTGACTATAGGCAAGGATTTCTTCATCGTTATCTCTGCATGCCCCATGATACCTATGAGAATGCCTTGCAAAAAATGGATATCAAAGGAATTTAGTGAATTAAATCTATTTGAATTCATGTTATTTGAAATCTCTGAAATAGCACATGAAACTCAAAACAATTGTTCAAGCTCTTCCAATTCCTGTTCTCCAAGTTACTTAATTACAGTCTAGAGTATCTACCATATGTCAGATTGGGAAAAAAAAAAAAGAACATTCTGAATGAAGGAAGCTAAGGGAAGGTAAATAGTGTTCATAGAATCACTGAAGTGTATACAAGATGGCATCCCAGCTGCTAAGTTTTGGTTCAACAAATATAGTTTTCATGGGTCAGTAGGTTGGGCTTAAATAGAAACCACTGCAACTAGGAAACGTTTCATCGATTTCATTGGCATACATGTAGGTGGCTGCATGATGAGGCTTTCAGCATTTAACTTTCATGCAGTAACATGACTGCTTTCACAAGAGTTCAAACAGACACATACACCACAGGTTTTCAAGAATAATTCATTGCGGTGCCATATCTTATGTAGAGACCTTGGGCATGGGTGCCCATTGCTCTGTTTTATTTTGCTTTCTTGATTTTGTGACCTAGATAGATGCTGCTTAAATTGACACCACCTTTTACCTGAATGATAAAATCTTGACAAACTAATGGAAATATTCGGCAAGGTGGGGTGGGAGATGTGATGGAGGGTAGGGAGTGGGAAAGATATATAGGAAATGAAATCGATTGCTAAATAAACCAGGCCATTGTATTTTTTATGAGGCCTGGTCTCTAAGCTTGAGCTAAACTCAAGAAGTCTTGGAAAAAATACGTTGGATTGGGACATATTTAATAAATTAACACATTGTTAAATTTTTAAATAAAATTCTCTTTATAAGGCAGGAGTTAGAGGCACTCTTTGCAAAAGGCCAAAATGTACAGTAGAAGTTATTGAAGGCTTTCTTCTGGATAAGCACTGTGCCTGACACTACCCAAGTCACCTCACCAAACCTTCAAGAACTGTGGTTGGTAGGACTATATTTTATTAACATAGACAATGGAAATAGGGAAGTTTAAGTAACTTGCCCACAATTGCAAAGATAGAAGATAAGTGAACAGTGATCGAAATAAAGACTAGTCTTATTCTAACATTAATGTCAGTATATAATTGCTACAAAAAAAAATCTTAAATACATTATTGGCAATATAAAAACTTCAAAAAACTATATTGGATAGGTGTGTTCTTTGGTCCCCAAAGGCTCAAAGAATTTTCTCAGTGGAGATGCCTATAATTTTAGCTTTCTTTTTTTTTTTTTTTTTTTTAAATCATTCCTAGGATTTTGTTTCCCTAGTGCTATGGTTCTGATTTTAAAGCTGTTTTTGCAAAATAGTAGCTTAAATCTATGGCTCTTACAATAACTTGGCCTCCTTTTGTGCTGATTATGATGCCCTGTTGGCATTTCCTATTTGTCCTTCAATCTACAAAGGTCAACACACTGAGATGACTGTTCAAGATCGGAGGCCCACCCTTCATTCTGCAATGAGTCATTCTCTATGTGTGATTGTTCACATTTTTATTAAGGGAACTTTATTTTTTGGAACTGAATACGTCCCCCCCCCCTTTTCATTCCTATGTACTTAAAATGCTTTACTGTAAAATCACACATTTCTCCCACTCAATTCATGTAATTTTTCTCTAATTCATGCCACGAGCACCCACTTGTCTCTCACATATAATTCAAGCTTCTTAAGCTTAGCCTTGTTAATCTACGTCATTTATTAATTTATTTTTGTAAACTTTCTTTTTAATATTCCAGCTAGCCTGTCACTTTAGTGGTTCCTTACTGGGTTTTTTTTTCCCCTCCCAAAAGTTCCTTCATGCCCTTTCCCTCATGTTCTCTGGTCATTCATGCAACATTCTCTAAATTCTCCTCACAAAAGTAATTAGTAGAGCCTTGAACCTAAAAAACAAAACAAAACAAAACCCTCTTTTCTCCTTGTGTTTTCCTCCTCAGTGTGAGACAGTTTAAAACTGTAAAAATAGTTGCTTCAAAATATCTGTCATCGTATCCACATAGATTCAGTTTAACACTTTTTGTGTGAACAAATTCTCTAATTTCTCTTCTAGCCATTCACTCTGTTTCTTTTAAGATTTGTGTGTATACCCAAGGCAATCCAAAAGCTAAGTGATAGTGTATATAGTATAATATAATATAATATAATATAAAATAATATAATATGTCCAGTTTATGTTAGATCAATGGGTTCTTGTTTGATAAATAGGAGGAAGACGGATGCAGATTCAGTGAGTTCTACTGGAAAAAGGAAACAGAGATAATTAACTTCGTCTATGTTATGAGATGCTTTCACTTTAACACAAAATAAAATAGCACCATAAAAATAATTACGATACTGAGACTGTATGTAAGTGTACAAACTGATATAAGTATCTGGGTAAGGTAAGAATACCAAACGGTAGTAGGCATTAGGGAAGGCTATATGTTGGTGGTAACATCGGGGTTGTATCTAACATGATGGCGAGGTTCTGTCAGAGAGAACGTGGAGTACAGGCGTGATAAACATACAAGGTCTGGAAAACACGGAGTGCATTTGGAGGGCAGCAACTGGAGCCATATTGAATTGGCATATATATTGCAGTATGGAGGTAAGTTTGCAAGGCTGAGACAAATCATAGGATAAGGGCCCCAGGAAAGAGACCAAATTTCTCCTTTTAACTGGTAAGGAGTTAGCTGGAGAGTTTTAAATTGTTTGAAAATTTGAATGGTTTGTTGTGTCCTGTTTCATCTTTTCTCTTTCTGGCATTTAAAGGAAAAAAAATGAAAAATTTAAAAAGAATTCAGGAAGTATCAGTGATTTAAACCAAAAGGAAAAATAGAGGCCAATCTTTTGACATGTTCAGGTCTCCCTGAAAGCTAAATAAGAGAAAATGATACAACCATGAATTGTGTGCCTCAGGAGTCTGGGAAAGAGAACATACATAAAACTGGGTTTTGTAGGGATAGAAGAGAGTCTCACTTCCAACCTGAGTTTAGAATCCTTGCATACTTCCAGAATTTAGAACAGAAAGTAGTTAGAAAAGAATCTGAAATTACATGTGTATATGTTTGTGTAATGTTGCTACACATTCAAGTATGTTTGTGATCCACCAACTGGGATTGCTCAGACTGTGCACCACTGTGACTTTGTCACCACCTGGTGACAGGTTGCTAAAATTTTAGATTTGTTTATTACTCATTCGCTTAAAAAATTGTTTGTAAAACTATAAAAAGCATCACATATATGACAATGGAATCTGAAACCTGTGAACCAGGCATTTCTGTTGCCAGTGGAATGAGAAGAGGGAGCATAATTTATCATGACACCCTTTCTGCATTCTTGGATTCCATTTTCCATTGTTCAAATCCCTTCTACTGTTAAAAATTTATGAGGCAAAAACTGGGGTTACAGGGATACAGTATGTATTATTTCTTGTACTTAATCAATCATCAATTGTAAAGATAGAGTCTATACATAAAAGATAAGAAAATACAGACAAGAGTGATACTAAAAACCATTAATAACTGTTGAAAAGAGGAGGAGATCATTATGATTGGCACACTTAAAAAAAAACTACACAGAAACGGTGAGTCCTGAGTTGGTAACTGAAGCAAGTGGGGCTTAGAGAGGCCCAGGCTTTGTCAAGGGAACATGAACAATAAACTCACAAATGTAGAGGTGGACGTTTGTCACAGGACTGACATGAGACAACTGAACAAATTGAGTAAGCACAGCTGTTTTCCAAGATGGAGAGAAAAGAGCTCCATTAATAACCAGTCAACAAATGCCTTCCTAAGTCTTGTTTAAATCTCATTTAATCATTCTCTATCTTGTGTTTCAGCTGCATACATATGTATTTTCCTCATCAGAAGAACATAGATTATTATAGAACAGATTCTTTTCATATTCAATTTTATATTTCTTTAACTTAAAGGTTTTGTATTTCTTAGCTAATTGAGTGATATTTGCTAAATTCAAGAAAGAAGGCAGGAAGGAAAAGAAGGACGAAAAATAAATGAGATCAGTCATATTTTATTTTTATTTTTTTTTTAAATTTTTTTTTTAACGTTTATTTATTTTTGAGACAGAGAGGCAGAGCATGAACAGGGGAGGGGCAGAGAGAGAGGGAGACACAGAATCTGAAGCAGGCTCCAGGCTCCGAGCTGTCAGCACAGAGCCCGACGCGGGGCTTGAACTCACGGACCGTGAGATCACGACCTGAGCCGAAGTCGGACGCTTAACCGACCGAGCCACCCAGGCACCCCATTTTTTTCTTTCTTTTTTTTTTTTTTTAATTTTTTTTAACGTTTATTTATTTTTGAGACAGAGAGAGATCAGTCATATTTTAGAAGGTCTGGAAGAGCAAAATGAAAACTATTAACTCACCTATCCTTGCCTTGTCAAGGACTGAAAATCTTGCTTTTGGTAATAAGGACATGATATAAGTGATAGTTATGCCTTTATTCAGGTTTTTAATAGCTATTAGTTAACATTGATTAGATAATGCCATTTTGATGGCTAAAAAGTCCCCTACAGTCTTCCACTCTTATATGTTCATTAATATCCGTGATTGTGTCAACAACTGTGTGCAAAAACACCTCACAGATTCCTCACGCATGATTTGAAACCCACGTGATTCAAAGCCTGTCTGGTGAAAGTCTTCTTTAAAGAGGAAAAACTTCATAAAGTGTATGGGTTTGCATGAATACTTGATCATCAAGGGTGAATGAGACTAAGTTTCCACTGAAAAAACATCTAAGTCATAATGAAAGGAGCTTCTTCCTTCCTCTCCTCTTAAAGTTCCCCGTTGTAATAGACACCAAAACTAAATGTAAAAACCATGTGGGACATTTTCTTTGGCATTTCCACACATCTTTGGCCATCGCTAGTAAATGTGAAAAAGAACCAAGATTTGGTGTTAGACATTAGAAGTCATATATCATAAATATGTCATATTTTTAAGTTTAAACATTTCTTGTGTGACTCAGTCAAGACAGAACAGTAATATTTATGAAAGGACAGTGAAAAAGCTGAAGGTAGCTGAGAACCTAACAGACAGTAGTTGTTGGACATCCTAAGTGTACAGACCAAGTCAAAAGAAAATTGAGGGATTTCCATACCTAAGATTTTCCCACATCTTTGATCTGCCTCTCCTGGCAAGAAACATTGCTAATAAAAATGAGGCTTTGATGAATAATATAAATGGTAATATCCTTCTTGATTACTATTAATACAATTCACATGCTAATTTCAGCTCATAATTAACGAGAAGAGGGAGATACAATATAATAGTGGTTCATCCGTATAAAGAGATTTCTGTTTCCTGTTGAGAATGACACATTGGGTACATGATACTGAAACTAGGTTGTTGTTATTTTTTTAAATACATGTAGAGTTGATGCCTTCATTTGTTTTAAAGTTGATTATTGTTTAATTGTATCTGTGGATGGAAGACTTTCCAGAAAGTCCCAGGTATAACTTTTCAAATTGAGGTTCCATTATACAATTTTGGCTTCATATATAAATTTAAAACAATTACAACAAAGATAATTGTGGCACAATCTTGAAAAACATAAATTGGGCCATAAAATGGAAAGAAAATGAGAGTTTTTATAACGTTAATGTATAAAATATAAAACCAGCCTGTATAAAAAGGGATTAATTAAAAACTTGAATTGTTAATGGAATTACATTCCATGTATTAAGACTCTAATATCTAATAATCCTAACTATATTTTTCTTTACATATAAGAGTAAGCTATAACTATTATCAAGAGCATATTTCACCCTGTAAACAAATTCATCTACAGCTCTGTTTTGTCACAATTATCATGCAAATAGATTAATAAAAATTTCCTCTTCCAACAGTAAGTGAAAGGAAATTTAATGAACTGACTGTAATATTAAAAGCACATGTATTGAAATGTTTATGATTACATACCAAAAAGACAAGCAAATTCTGCTGATCCAGTGTCTTGTCTAATTAACTTCCTTGGGCCCTTCCAATATACTTGTCTCTATCAACATAGACCTGCCTTTGTCCCTCCCTCACTTCCCCATCTATTGACACACACCTAAAGATTCAAACTTATCCTAGTTTTTGTAACGAATCTGACCCCGACAAAGGGAATATAAAGACTTTAACCTTACAGCGGGGAACTGTCCATCAAAATTTGTACCCAAGTTCTTGGGCAGATTGACTCCAAGTCAACTGTGTTTTGACCTTCATTTAATACTTCTTTGATACCCTTGCAAGTAACAGCCATAACCTAGAAGTAATGTCATTGCTTCCTACCTTTTCTCCAGCCTTCACAAAGTCTGAAATCTGGGCTGAATCTCTAATACATGATGCTAACTGTCTGGCTTTGCCTGGGCCATGCAAGGACTGCTAATTATTGTCCATGTTATTAAATCTGACACAGACGTACCAACTGGGCCTCCACCTGTGTATTCCTCATGCACATTTCTCACACGCCATTCTCTTCCCTCCTCTTTGCTACTAATACTGTGGTTATAGCAGGGTATGTTCGTGAATCTCAGTGGGCCCATCTTGTCCCTGAATCTCAGTCATCCTTAATTTGGCCCATTTACCTCTGATAAAATAGCTATGCTAATAACTAGTATGATCATGAAATACGGCCAGAAACTGAAAACAACATTATGACAGTCTCTGAATAGATTCTTTGACCAATTTGGTTTTAACAGCAATTATAAAGAATAGCCTCTTCCATACTATTTAGAGCATCAGGTTCTTGATACACAACACGTTCTTAACTTTTTGTTAAGCGGTAATATACTTAGCATTAGTAATCTGGGTGGCATTTCTAAAAAATGTCAAAAGACATATTGATTCATTACACAGAAGTTGTGTTATAATATAAGTGTCCTTTTCTGAATTTCAGATGAAGAGAATAAAACGCTTTAAATCAGACAACATAAAAAAATAAATCAGACAACATAAAAATTTGAATCATTCAAATGTAGTATGTTAATGAAAAAACCTGATTTTCATATGCTTATTAAGGTTGTACTCCTTTGTTATGTCTGTGGATGCAGCTATCACATCCAGGGATGCTACATTTTTTTAATGGACTAGAGTTTTACTACAGATAAAAAGGGGAAAAAAATATCTACCATAAAATAACAGTGTACATATTTCTTGAGCCAGAAAGGGTGATGTTTTAACAGATGAAATGACTGGGGCATCTGGATGGCTCAGGTAGTTAAATGTCCACCTTCAGCTCAGGTCATGATCTTGTAGTTTGTGGGGTGTGGCTCTTGTGCTGACAGCTCAGAGCCTGAAGCCTGCTTCAGAGTCTGTGTCTCCCTCTCTCTCTGCCTTTCCCCCACTGGCACTCTGTCTCTCTCAAAAATAAATAAACATTTAAAACAATTTAAAAGATGAAATGACTAATGAGGACCTCAGGCTATTAAAAGCTAAATATGTACAAGTGATATTAGAATATCCTTAATAAATGACTTATTTTTATGATGATGTGTTATACTATATCACTTTAATTATAAAGCAAGGAGAAAATATGAATAAATATAACAAACATTCAGATACATATTTAAGCTTCTATAAAATTAAGGGACGAATACTACGTAAATAATTGAAAGAGGAGTAGCAAAAAGGGTTGACGAGGAGGTTTTCATGGGAAGATTCCAGGTCTTGATAACCAATGAGAGTTTCTATAGCCATCAGGAACACAGAAGCACTTGGACCCAAGTGAGTTAGGCTGAAATTCAGACCTTCCAAATAAAGCCAGGGTTTTGATGGCCAAATCTTTATTGACAGAAAATTGTCCACTGGTCCCACTGATAAAGACAACAGGGATCTTGATTCTCTTGGTCTGCTGTTGTGGTGGAAAGAATATGGTCTATCTTCAGAATTCATGGTCTTAGAGCTACCACAAACAACTCTGTTGTTCCAGTGTGCTATGTGCATTATAAAGACTTTAACCGTATAGCGAGCCATTATCCACCAAAATTAACAGTAAAAAGTGGTCCCAGCCTTACAATATCTCTGAATCAATTGGTAAAAGCAAATACATTTTTTTAAGTTTTTTTAAACGTTTATTTAGTTTTGAGAGAGACAAAGAATACGAGTGGGTTGGGGCAGAGAGAGAGGGAGGCACAGAATCTGAAGCAGGCTCCACGCTCCGAGCTGACAGCACAGAGCCTGACACGGGGCTCAAACTCACAGACCACGAGATCATGACCTGAGCTGAAGTCGGACACTCAATCAACTGAGCCACCCAGGAGCACCAAAGCAAATACATTATTATAAGGGAAACACTGTCAACCAAAACCTCATAGTTAGCTAAAATTGATCTCACATAAGAAACATGATTATACCCCAAGAATGTCATATATATGACCATTAAATAAAGATCACAAATATAAAGATTATAAATAAATATATTAAGTGGCAAGTTATAAACAAAGTATTACAATATGAAGAAAAACAAGCTACATATAAAAAGACCAAAATTATTTCAGAAAAGAAAAAACAGACACAAAGAAATGAAAATTTTAGTCATTAAAATAAAACCTGCAATGGATGGTCATATATATATATATATATATATATATATATATATATGTATATGTATATATGTATATGTATACATATGTATATGTATATGTATATGTATATATGTATATGTATATGTATTATATATATAATAGATTTAAAATATTTTAAAATATTTAAAAAATAAACCAGAAAAATAGATCTGATGAAATTATTTAGCATACAGCAATACAGTTCTAATACACAAAGGGAAAAAATATAGAATTTACTGAAGGAATAAGAATCCTTCTATTCATCAAAATTATAGACTGTTTAGTGGAATCATTGTATACATATCCGTAAGTTCAAATGTCCCCAGCTCTAGTGCTATGCAGTACATTTTCCGGTATAAGATGTCAAAATACCGATGGTATTAAATCTATAACTATCTGATGGTGACATTTGTTCTTGAAATGATGTTTAACCTCGGGAGATAGGTACTTAATGAAATTATCAATTATAATTCCAGTTTTAATATATATGTAGCTGAGATTCTAGACGGACATAAGAGGTAAGAAAAAAATGTAAAAGACGGGAAAGACTGTTTTTCAGGAACTTGGGGTCATTATCCAGCATAGGAGGTAACTTGCAACTCCTCTGTGTCTAAAGATCTATCCATGAATAAACAACTTACCAAGGGGTCATGTTAGTCTACCTTAGTGTAAATACCCTTTAATTTTTTTCACCAATAAATAGAGCATGTTCTTATTTATCATAATGGCAGTAATATTGATGTAGCAAATCTCCCATTGCCGCTATAATTTATTTATTTTATTTTTAAATTTTTACTATTTTTTAATGTTTATTTATTTTTGACAGAGAGAGCGAGTGTGAGCAAGGGAGGTGCAGAGAGAGAGGGAGACAAAGCAGGCTCAGTTTCTGAGCTGTCAGCACAGAGCCCGAGGCAGGGCTCAACCCCATGAACTATGAGATCATGACCTGAGCTGAAGTCGGACACTTAATAACTGACTGAGCCGCCCAGGCGTCCCAAATTTCTTTATTTTAAAAAGGAGAAAATAAACCCATGAAAACAAAACCATTATTCTTTACCTTTTTGACATAAATTACAAATTCCCCACAGGGGAAGACTCATAGTCTTATGGGATAAAATAGTATATAAGTCATTTGTTATGAATCTGTGATAAATAAGTATGTTCTCCTTTGGCCCAATTATTCACTGAGACATACACTGGTATACATTCCTTTAACTTATTCCATTAGCATAGCCATTTCCCAAAAAATAATGACAAAAGGCTAATCTTTTTCTTAGTGCAATCATATCTTTCATGTCAAAATGTAAAATGAGTCCAGTTCCTGAGAAAGCTTTTAATTACAAGGAAGTACCCTGATTCTTCATCCTCTGTGGTCTACCCAAAGTAATGCCGCCTACCTCAGCATTATGCACAAATTGTCCATTGTCTCTGTCCCCCCAGATTTCTTGAGAGATAATAGTCAATAAAATTTTAAGACACTTAAAGTGTGCAATGTGATGATGTGATGATATGTATACATTGTGAAAGGATTTCCCTCACTGAATTAAATAACACATCCAATACCTCCCATATTTACCTTTGCGTTTGTGTGAGAACATTTGAGTTCTACTCTCTGAATAGGTTTTAATTGTACAAATACAGTAATATAAACTACAGTTACCATGTTATACATTAGATTCTCAGACCTTGTTTATCACATAACTGAAAGTTTCCACCCTTTTACCAGCCTCTCCCTATTTTTCCTACCCCTTAGGCCCTGGAAACCACCATCCATTCTGTTTCTATAGGCTCAACCATATATATATCTATATCTATAGATCTATAGATCTATAGATATATATATATAGATATATATCTATAGATCTATAGATCTATAGATATATATGTATATGTATATGTAGATATGTGTACATATATGTATACATATGTGTATATGTATATATATATGTATACATATGTATGTATATATATATATATATATATATATATGTATATATCTCATGTATGACTATGTACATATGGTTACATTATACCAAAGTATTTATCTTTCTCTGTTTGGCTTATTTAACTTAGCCTAATATCCTACAGGTTCATCTATGGTGTTGCAAATGACCTGAGCTCTTTGTTTTTTAAGATTGAATAATATTCAGTGGTACCCAAATTAAACATAGGTAAAGGACCCTAACAGACACTTTGAAAAGAAGATATACAAATGGCCAACAAGAACATGAAGAGATGGTCAACATCACTCATCATCAGGGAAATCAAAACCACAATGAGATACCTCCTCACACCTGTTAGACCTCACAAAAAGACAAGGGATGACAAATGTTGGAGTCGCTGTGGAGAAATGAGGACCTACATGCACTGTTGCTGGTAACATAAACTGGTGCAGCCAGTGTGGAAAATGGTATGGACTTTCCTCAAGAATTTAAAAATAGAACTTCCATATGATCCAGCAATTTAACTTGTGACTACACATCCAAAGGAAATGAAATATTTATTTCAAAGAGACATCTGCACTTTCATCTTAAAGCAGCATTATTCACAATAGCCAAGGTATGGAAACAACCTAAGTGTCTGTCAAGGAACGAAAGAATAAATAGAATTGTCCATAATCTTGATAGAGTTACTCTATTTCAGGCATTCGATATTGTTATGATGAGCTTTGTGAATCACGTATTTTATAAGTGATAAAACTAGCATAGAGATACTACATGTTCTATTTCATAAGGCTCCTCCTAATAAGTGTGATAGGGTAACATTACTGATATAACATGCTAGAAGCTTAAGCTGTGACCATCAAAACTGAACTCTGATTTCTTGGTTTCTTCTCTTCCCTTACCAGTTGTGTTGTTTGCGCTTAAAATGCTATAGATTTTTTTTTTTAAGTTTCTTTATATATAATAAGAAAAGTGGGGGAAAATGACATGTTGGACAGGCTTGGGAAGGGAGGATTTCAGGGAGACAGAGAAGTGAGTGCAGTATAAGAAGAGAGACTTCAGGCTGCTTGCCCTAGGTTGTGTAGCATCTTCTGAGTACTTGGAAAATACAATCAAGGCATTTACAGAATTCCATCAAATCCAAGTGGCCTCTGATTAACAGATACAATATTATACATCACTAAGAAAGTAAATGCTACTCTCTAAGCTATGACACACTATTAATTGATTTCAAGAGAGGTATGAGTGTGAGGAAATGTGTACCTAAGAGTAAGTAATACTCATTAATTTAATTGGAAATTGTTTTTGATTGTCACAGAGTATTTTTATAAGAAAATCATTTTGAAACTTGGCCACTCAGGAAGTGGCTTCATTTTTTTTTTTTTTAGTTTTTTTTAAATGTTTATTTTTGAGAGAGAGAAAGAGAGAGAGAGAGAGAGAGAGAGAGAGAGAGAGAGAGAGAGAGAGCAGGAACAGGGGAGGGGCAGAGAGAGAAGACACAGAATCCAAAGCAGGCTCCAGGCTCTGAGCTGTCAGCATAGAGCCCGATGCGGGGCTCGAACTCAAACTGCGAGATCATGACCTGAGCTGAAGTTGGATGCTTAACTGACTGAGCCACCCAGGCACCCCAGTGGCTTCATTTTCTATACTCTATAACCTTTGAGCAATCCAGCCTCCTCAGAAAATGCAGCATTGTGATGGGGAGGAGTAAAATGAACTAAAGACACCAAGGAGGAATTCTCAGAAGAAAACCAAAGACACAGAAAGGGAAATACTCCCTATGGAGCCACAGGCAGGACTGTGGAAAAGCACGGTGAGTGGACAGTATTTTTGCCTAAAGACCGAGTGCAAAATAGGCAGTGATAAATGGAAAAAATATGTTGAGGTTTTGGTGAGTCAGAGGGTCCATGGAGTGTGGGGGTAAGGCAAGAAGACATAAGAGAAAAATTGTTAAGCATTAAGACTTGGAACTCCTTCATATCATTCAGGAAAAGACACTGAATTGTGGAATCCTTTTAAACTATTCTGTATGTATCTTGGGCTGTGCTTTTTAAAATGTGATCTGAGTTTTCATTTCAAAATCATATTATAAAAATATGTAACCTATTGCCTCCAACACATATATATTACATATGCAATGTATATATATATATAATTATATATAATATATGCATAATATATAATTACATAACATATATAATACTATGTCGCTTTATATATTATATATGTAATATATGCATATGTAACATATATTATATAATCCATACTAGATAATATATCATACATATAATATATACCATATATGTAATATATATTATGTATATATGCACCACAGAAATGGGATAATGCCAAAGAAAAACAGAAAAAAATATAAATATCAAAAAGAATTTGTAGAGTAATTTACATTATTTAGTTCTTTTTTTAATTCTAATGCCCCTTTCTATCTTGTCAACTTCTCTTTCCCAGAACAGCTTTCTGGGGAAATGGCCACATTTGTAGCACAACTTTATTGGTTTCAGATTCAGCTATGCTATCACATCTTGGAAATGTAATGCTTTTGTTGTTGTTCTATTTTGCCATATGTTTTGTTTTGTTTTTTTGTATTGCTTGTGCATGGTTGGAGCTGGGCACCATACAGAGGAGCAGTGGGGAGAGAGGAGATCAGTGAAGTAATCTCCCACCACCGACACTAGAGAGGAAAAGCTGATTTGCCTCAAGACCTGAGTCTGATGAACACAAATCCCAGGATCACGAAGGCCTTGTTCTCAGACAACTCTCTCACCAAGTTCATCCTTCATTTGTTTTTTCTTCTATCCTTCCTTCTTCCTCCTTCCACTCTTCTTTTTTCTTTTCAGGCTTATTGAGATGTAATTGATAGAGAGTAAAATTCACCCCTTTTAGTGTGAAGTTTATGAATTTTGACAAACAGACACTCACATAACCACAGCCACTACCACAACCAGAATGTGGAGTACGTCCATCACCCCACAAATTCTCCCGTGCCCCTTTGTATTTATTCTCTGCCCCAGATCCAGACCCAGAAAATCACTAAGCTGCTTTCCATTTGCATACTTTCTGCTTTTTCCAGATTGTCACATAAATGAAATCACACAGAATTTATACAGCTTTTTGAATTTGGTTTCTTTATCTTGTCATGAGGCATTTAAGATTTATCCCTGTTATTGAATGTCCTTTTTATTGCTAAGTTGTATTTCATTATACAGATACACTTATATGCCAGCTCATAAATAATTGAGTTGCTTCTAATTTGGGACAATTATAAGTAAACCCGCTTGCAATGTTTGCATGCATATTTTCACGTGGCCATATGTTTTTATTTCTCTTGGATAAATATCTGTGGGATTGCCAGGTGATAGGTGGGTGTCTATTTAATTTTATAAGAAACTATCAAACTGTTTTCCAGAGTGGCTATGCCATTTTCCATGCCCACGAGTAATCTATGCGCATTCCTCTTGCTCTGCATCTCTCTAGCACTTGGTATTGTCACTTTTCGTTTTTAGCTATCCTGGTAATCCATAGGTCTATGCTGTCAACAGGTTTTGAAGATTGTATCTTGAGGAGAATTGCAAGAAAGCAAAATATTATCAATAATAATGTGTTATGATGAGGCATGTGCTTGTTGATTTACATTATTTTGTAATCATTGCAAAAGATTACAAAGAAAGAGATATGGCATATAGGTTATTATTGGAAGATAATGACTGTTTCTATGAAAAGACAAGAAAAAAACCCAGAGATTGTTTGTATTCCATTAAAGGCAGAAGGCACCTTTGTGTTTCATCATGAACTTTATTGCCCATATAAATAACACTGACTTTAAAAATAATAAGAAGGGAGTAATTAGTTCTTTAGAAACTTTTACTTGAAATAATTTTCTGAATTATTAATGGTGACAATAATAGTAAGAACGTAACTAACCTAAGAGAATATTTTTCCAGGAAAAAAGAGACATGTTAAAATTGACTCTAGTACATACTGGCAAAGGTGCCAAATAAAATAATTTATATTTCCTTTTGTTTTGCATCTATTAACTGAATTTAGAGCTACTATATATACGCATTTATTAAGATGGTATTATATTTGTGACAAAATTCTCAGTTTTTCATAGCGTTTATTTCCAAATACTTACTGAAATTATTGGCATGAATAGATGCAATAAGGTGAAAGATTTAATTCCCTATTTGAGTCTGAATATTGTAATAGAATAAAATTCCACTACCATACTACAAAACTTTAGTGAATGGTCTCAGAATGTACTCTTAATTCTGGCTAGTCACCTTGCAAATTTGCAAATATTATTCCATCTGGAGGAAAAAAAGAACCAAAAAATTTACCTCGGATTAATTAGTATTAGGGTCAGCCTTTTCACAGTTAATAATTAAAAAAATAGTAATTAAAAACATTTTTTAATGTTTATTTGTTTTTGAGAGAGAGAGAGAGCGCGCGCGCGCGCGCGCACGCGCGCTGTGCGCGCATGAGCGGGGGAGGGGCAGAGAGAGAGGGAGACACAGGATCTGAAGCAGGCTCCAGGCTCCGAGCTGTCAGCACAGAGCCTGACGCAGGGCTTGAATCAGGAGCGGTGAGATCATGACCTGAGCCAAAGTCGGACGCTCAACCGACTGAGCCACCCGGGTGCCCCAAAAATAGTGATTTTTAAAGGCAAACATGGGGTTGAGTTGGAGAGCAGAAACAGAAAACAGAAATTAGATAAGAAATATAGATTTCCAGAGGTAGGTTTTTCAAGCCTCTGTCAAAACGGCAGATCAAGAGAAGTAAAAGAATGGTTAGGCTCATGGGCACACAGGCTCCATAGTCAGAAAGCCAAACAATGCCTGATGATCCAAATCTGACTGTGATGCAGCTGAGAATCCAATGAAAATATGGAGTTCTAAATTGGATGAATCCAAGTTCTAATTTTAGCTCTGTCACTTAATAGCTCTGTGACATTAAGTATGAAAAAATTCCTTGTTTCAATGTCCCATTTCAGTAATATGATAATGCTGGCCTCAAAGAATGGGTCAGGAAGTTTTCTTTTAGATTCTATCTTTTAGAAGAGATTGTAGAGAATTAGTATAATTGCTTCCTTAAATGTTTGATAGAATTCACCAGTCAACCCATCTGGGTTTGGTTCTTTCTATTCTGGGAGATTAGCAATTCGATTTCTTTAATGGCTATGAGTCTATTCAGATTGTCTTTTTTTTTCTTGTGTGATTTTTAGCAAATTTTGTCCTTCAAGGAATTGGTTCATTTCATTTGGTGTTTCAGATTTGTGAACATACAGTTATTTATAATATTGACTTTTTAACCTTTTGATGTCCATGAAATCTGTAGTGATATCATTTCCTTCATTTCTGATGTGACTGATTTCTGCCTTTTCACCATTTTTCTTAGTTTGTTTAGCTTAGCTTATTGATTTTATTGATCTTTTCATAGAACCAGCTTTTGGTTTTATTTTTTCTCTATTGATTTCATTGATTTGGGCTGTAATTTTTATGATTTCTTTTTTCTGTTTCTTTTCTCTAGTGTCCTAAAGTGGGAGCTTAGATGATTAATTTTGATCTTTCTTCTTTTTTAATATATGCATTCAATGCTATATATTTTCCTCTAAGCACTACTTTTTTCCACATCTTACACATTTTGGTATTTTATTTTAAATTTCATTTAGTTCAAACTATTTTTTTTAAATTTCTCTTCGACTCATGTGTTATTTAGAACTGTGTTATTTAATCTCTAAGCATTTCCAACTATCCTGCTGTTACTGATTTCCACTTTAATTCCATTGTGATGTGAGAGCAGACACTATATAATTTCCATTCTTCTAAATTTATGATGTTTTTTATGGTCCAAAATGTGGTCTGTCTTGGTCAATGTTCCATATGAGCATGAGAACAATATGTATTCTGTTGCTGTCGGATGAAGTGGTTATATCATTGATTTATGGCACTTTGAGTTCTACTGTGTCCTTACTGATCTTCCTGCTGTATTTGACCATACCTGATAGATGGTTGTTGAAATATCCAACATAATAGTGGATTTACCTATCTCTTTTTCTTTTAAGATTTTTTTTAATGTTTATGTATTTATTTTCTTGAGAGACAGAGAGACAGGGCATGAGCAGGGCAGACGCTGAGAGAGGGACACACAGAATCCAAAGCAGGCTCTAGGCTCTGAGCTGTGAGCACTGAGCCCGATGTGGGGCTCAAACTTACAAACCATGAGATCATGACCTGAGTTGAAGTTGGACACTTAACCAACTGAACCACCCAGGCGCCCCACCTGTCTCTTTTTCTGACACTGTTTTTAGATGGAGAACACACAAAGGACTGCCATGTCTTCTTGGAAAATTGATCCCTTTATCATTATGTAATTCACCTTTTTATTCATGGGAACTTTTCTTGCTATGAAGTCTAAAGCAGCTTCTCCTGCTTTCTTTGGATTAGTGTTAGAATGGCATATCTTTCTCCATCTCTCTATCTTTAAACTATATGTGTCTTGGGGCCCCTGGAGTGTCTGACTCTTGATCTCACCTCAGGTCATGATCTCATGATTCATGAGTTGAGCCCTGCATCAGGCTTTGTCCTGACAGCATGGAGCCCACTTGGGATTCTCAATTTCCCTCTTTCTCTGCCCCTCCCCCACTCACTCACATTCTTTAAAAAAATAAATAAATAAATAAACTCTATGTGTCTTTATATTTAAAGTGGGTTTCTTGTAGACAACGTATTATTGGGTTTTGTGTTTTGATCCATGCTGACAATCTCTGCCTTTTAACTGATGAATTCAGACCACTAACATTCAAAGTGATTACTGATAGAGTTGAACTGATATCCACCATATTTGTTACTATTTTCTATTTTTTGCCCTTGTTCTTTCTTTTTTATTTTTGTCTTTCACATGTTTTCTGTGTTTGTCATTTTAATTAAACATTTTATATGATTCCATTTCTCTCTCTCTCTTTTTTTTTTAATTGTTAGTTGTTGTCCTAGAATTTGGAATATACATTTACAACTAATTTAACTCCACTTTCAAATAACACTATACTCCTTCACAGATAGTGCAAACACCTTATAATAATAAAATATTTTTAATTCTTCACTCATATCCCTTATATCATGGCTGTCGTTTATTTAACTTAAACATAGGTTATAAACATAACCATATGTGTATGCACACCCATACATAATTGAATATGTTGTCGCTATTATTTTAAACAAAGTGTTGTCTGTTAGGCCAATTAAAAATATGAAAAATAATAGGTTTATTTTTGCCTTCACTTATTCCTTCTCTAATGCTCTTTCTTTCTTTATACAGATCTGAGTTTCAGATCTACATCATTGTTCTTTATTGGCAATATATTTTCTCATTTTTTCTTTAAGAAAGTCTTTATTTCTTCTTCATTTTTGAAGTATAATTTTGGAGGATACAGCCTTTAGGTTGGTGAGTTATTTTTCCTCCATCATTTCAAATATTTCATACCAGTCTCTCCTTGCCTGCATGCTTTCTGAGAAGCCAGATCTAACTCTTATCCTTGCTCCGCTATAGGTAAGACGATTTTGTTCTTCTGGCTTCTTTCAGGATTTTTTAAAAATCTTGGATCTTACCCAGTTTGAATACAATATGCCTAGATGTAGCTTTTATTGGAATTTATACTGGTTGCATTCTCTGAGCATCCTAGATCTGTGGTGTGGTGTCTGATTTAATTTAAGGAAAATTTTCAAGTCATTATGGCTTCAAATTTTTTTTCTATTCCTTTTTTTGTTTTCCTTCTTGTATTCCCATTAAACACGTTATACCTTTTGTAGTCACCTCACAGTTCTTCGATATTCTGGTTTTTTTTTCACTGTGTTTTCCTTTTTGCTTTTTCATTTCAGAAGTTTCTATTCACATATCTTGAAGTTCAGAGAGGTTTTTTTCTCCTCAACCATGCTCAGTCTACTTCATCCATCTAATTAAACTATCAGAGACATTTTTCATTTCTGTTATAGTTTTTGGTCTCTATACCATTTCTTTTTGATATTTTCTCAGAATTTTCCTCTCTTTGTTTACACTGTCCATCTGTTCTTGTGTGCTCTGTACTTTATTGAGATCTTCAGGTACTAATCATAGTTGTTTTAAATTCCTGGTCTAATAATCCCACATTCCTGTTATTTCTGAATCTGGTCCTGATATTTGCTTTGTCTTTTCAAAGTGTGTGTGTGTGTGTGTGTGTGTGTGTGTGTGTGTGTGTGTGCGCGCGTGTGTTTGTGTCTTGTCTTTAGTCTGCCTTATGATTTTTTTCTTGACAGCCAGACCTATGTACTCGTTGAAGGGAACTGCTGTAAACAGGCCTTTGGTAAAGTGGGGGTGTGGGGAGGGGAAACAGAAGTATTCCAAAGTCTTGAGATCAGCTCTCTGACTTCAAGCAAGCCTGTGCATCTGACATGTAAACATCACATCACCATTCTCCTTTAGATAGGACTGGATGGCCACAGGGGGCTACAGTTGGGTATTTACCTCCCCCAGGCCAGTTAGGCTCTGATAAAACCCTAATGGTTTACACTCTGTTTAAAAAGTTTCTCTTGAGGATAGACCTCATTAAAAACAGAATATTCTGATATATTTAAAGTTGTTCTTTTCTCCCCGCTCCCTTTTCTATAAACAGATTTTTTTTCTCCTGGTACGTATTACGAGAAGCTGGTTGAGCATCTGGAGGTAAAACTCATGATTGTGGGGCCCCCCAGTGACTGAGTTCCCCTGGAGTTTTTAACCTTCCAACCTTTGTCTCCAGAAATTTGTCAAATGTAGTTCAGATTTTCCTACCCTGAGAAGAGTTCCCTGGGAGGTTTCTGCTCCAACAAACTGTGATTCTTTGAATTCACCTGTCTCAGAATCGAGGGCAGCAGTTTGTTCTGTGACCTTACTTCCTTGATGGGGCTAAGAGGAGTTCTTGATTTTTCAATTTGTCCAGTTTTTACTTTTTGCTAGGAGGGAGTGGCAACTTCCAAGCTTCTTACATGCTGGACGAGAACCTGGAAGTTGTCAATATCTTTATTCATCAAATTGGTATAGTTTCTACATTACTAGAGTGATAGAAAACTTGCTTAGCAGAATGACTGGTGTATAGACAAGAAAAGCAATGTCTGTGAAACACTTCATTCTCTAGGCTCTCAACTGCCATTGAAAATGGAGAATATTTGTGATGCATAAAATCTCAACCATTGACTCAAGATTCATTTAAAATCAATGTTGAAAACCATTTATTCAACATTCATTTAAAATCCAGGCACTGAAATGGACACCCACAATTACCTACTTTTCCTCAAAAAAATCCCATTAAAATGGCAGAAACACATGAGAGCATAGATTTATGTCAATGCTGAGAATGGGAAGGAAAATTAACAGGTAAACTATTACAATTTGTGGAGGAAAATCAAAGTGAATTGTATGGAAGAAAACTAGGTTGAGGGATGTATTAGGTCAGAAGATATCATAGCCAAGAAAGGGAATAGGAGAAACCTACCACACACTGTTCCTTCAGGAAGAGTTTCAGCGTCTCTAGGCGAGAAGTCTGATGAAGTAATTAAGTCACTGAATATCTTAACAGCTGGTATAAATGTACTCTCCCATGTCCTATCTTCATTTATACAGAGTCAGTGGAAGAGATGTGACCATGTCTGCCCCACTCAAAACTGAAAATATGACCTACTCATCAGAAAATACTATCCTCAAGAGATGTAAGTCCTGCTTATTCTGGCACTGAGTAGGTGGACAATCCTGTGTCTCACATCCTGGAAGAAATATTAGCTGACACTCGTTCCCACATACCCAAAACTCAAATTTATCCCTCCTGGTGAGAGAAGATATTGGTATCTGTTGAATTAAGGAATTGTCACCAATGTGAAAAATGTGAAATATCAGCAAATGAAATTCAGCAAAATATTTTAAAGAAAAATAGTCCAAAATGAAGTGGGCTTCAGGTGAGAAACGCAAGGTAAGATCAGTATTGGGAAATACAGTAAGACACTATTAATAGGCCACAAGAAAAAAAAAATCCATATATTTATATTTCTTTTTTAAGTTTATTTATTTTGAGAGAGAGACACAGAGTGCTTGAGCAGCGGAGGGTCAGAGGAAGACAGGCTGTGTCCTATCAGCTGGGAGCCCAATGTGGGGCTTGAACTCATGAACCTTTGAGATAATGACCTGAGCCAAAACCAAGAGCTGGTCACCTAACTAACCCAAGTCACCTAAGCCACCCAAGAGCGCCTATTTTCATTCTTAAAAGAAATAAGAATCTCTCAGTAAAAGAGAAATAGATACACTATTTTTTTATGTTTATTTATTTTTGAGAGAAAGAGAGAGCATGAGTTGGGGGAGGGCAAAGAGAGAGGGAGACACAGAATCTGAAGCAGACTCGAGGCTCCGAGCTGTCACCACAGAGCCTGTTGCTGGGCTTGAACCATGAACCATGAGATCATGACCTGAGCAAAGGCGGATGCTGAACCAACTGAGCCACCTAGGTGCCCTGAAATAGGTACACTATTAACACAGTAAAATAAATATATACAAAGATGAAAATTAATATCATGTTTAGAAGTATCCCCAATGACCCCAACGACAAGAGAGGGACATCACTATTATATAGCATTATCCTATAATGTGTACAATGACATAATAAGTAATAAGTAAGGTATAACAAAAAATAGATAAATTGATTCTTGAAAATAAAATACTTTATGAATTGGTTGCAGGGTTCTATATAAATGTATATATATATTTTTGTTATATCAAGCTCACTAATTTTCCAGTTCACATTTTTGATGTCTTTAAAATTTTTTTATGTGATTGATTTTTCAGTTTCTTATAGAGGAGTATTTAACAATCTTCTAAAAACAATTGTGGATCTCACCAGTTCCCACTGTATTTCTATGTTTTGCTTTAAAATTTCTCTTTATGTTGTAAAGCTTATACAAGAACATGGTTTTCCTGGAGGTGACTTCCTTTATGGTTATGTAATTTTCTTTCTTTTGCATTAAGACTAAGTTCCAACTTAAATTTTATTTTACTGATAGTAATATGCCCCTCCCCCACCTATGCTTGGTTTAATATTTTACCTACGTTTTCTACTTAATAATTGATTTCAGTTTTGTGTTAGGCATATAGCATAAGCATTTATATTTTTGTGACTATTGTTTTATCTGGATTCATTTCTAACATCTTATTTTCTTTTCAAATTATGACTTCTACTTCTTTGCTTCTTTATTTTTCTCCTCTCATATCTTGTTGGATTAATAAAGCTTTTTAGACTCCAAAATTTTGTCTCTATTGACTAATAAGCTATATAATTCGTCTTCTTTTAATAGTTACACATTGATTTCCCAATACATAGATAACTATGATTTTTAAACAAATCTAAGATTTATTTAGGATTCCTGTCTCCTTCCAAGCATAAAAAGACTTTAGCAAGATTTAATGTTCCTTAGCCCATACTGATATTGTTGTGTCTGAAGTTTTTGTCTTTAACAGTTGTTAAGCACACATAAATTTGTAGTCCCTGATTTTTACACTTAATATTTAAATTAACCTACATTTTTAAAAAATGTATTGTCAAGTTAGCTAACACACACTGCAGTCTTGGCTTAAGGAGTAGATTCCCATGATTCATCACTTACGTACAACACCCAGTGCTCATCCTACCAAGGGTCCTCCTCAATGCCCATCACTAACCTCCCACCCCCATCAACCCTCAGTTTGTTCTCTGTATTTAAGAGTCTTTTATGGTTTGTCTCCCTCTCTGTAACTTATTTTTATTTCCCTTCCCCTTTGGTCTTCTGTTAACTTTCTCAAATTCCCCATATGAGTGAAATCATGTGATATCTGTCTTTCTCTGACTGACTTACTTCACTTAGCATAATACCCTCCAGTTCCATCCATGTTGTTGCAAATGGCGAGATTTCATTTTTTCATGGCCGAGTAGTATTCCATCTATATATACATACCACATCTTCTTTATCCATCCATTAGTTGATGGACAGCCAAAGCCATAATTTGGCTTTTGTTGTTAGCTCTGCTATAAGCATTGGGGCGCATGTACCCCTATGAATCAGCACTCCTGTATCCTTTGGATAAATTCCCAGGAATGCCATCACTGGGTTGTAGGGTAATTCTATTTTTAATTTTTTGAGGAACCTTCACAGTTTTCCAGAGTGGCTGTACCAGTTTGCATTCCACCAACAGTGCAAGAGGGTTCCCATTTCTTAATGAACTTCTTCCTTATTGTTGATTCCTAAGACTCATGTCTTCCAACTTGTTAACTCCTCTTTCTCAGATAATTTTTTTTATGTTTACTTTTGAGACAGAGAGAGACAGAGAGAGAGAGAGAGAGAGAGAGAGAGAGAGAGTGAGTGAGTGTGTGAGTGGGGTAGGGGCAGAGAGATAGGGAGACACAGAATCCAAAGCAGTCTCCAGGCCCTGAGCTGTCAGTACACAGTCTGACATGGGGCTCAAACCCGCGAACCATGGGATCATGAGCTGAGCCGAAGTCAGACACTTAACCGACTGAGCCACCCAGGTGCCCCTCTCAGACAATCCTCAATAAGCTTTTACTGAGAGGCTGATGTTTGACAAACTCTCTTTTTTTTTAAATATATGAAATTTATTGTCAAACTGGTTTCCATACAACACCCAGTGCTCATCCCAAAAGATGGCCTCTTCAATACCCATCACCCATCCCCTCCCTCCCACCCCCCATCAGCCCTCAGTTTGTTCTCAGTTTTTAAAAGTCTGTTATGCTTTGACAAACTCTCATAAACTTTTGAAAATCTTTATTATTGTATAATTTGGCTGAGTTTAAAAATTCTTTGTTTCAGTTATTTTTCTCAAAGAACTTTACATCTACCTCTCCTGTGTTTTCTGGCCTCTGTGGTTGCTAATAATTAAATCTCCTGCTGCTTATCCAATCGGCATTTTTATTAGGTAATCCAAATTCTCACTCTGGTTGCTCGCTTCCTTTCTCTCCTCCTCTTTCTCTCTCTCTCTCCCTAATTCTTTCTTTCTCAAGATTACTATTTTGCAGTTTCAATAAATATGTTTGGATTTTTCTGAATTTATCCCACTCAGTTTTGGGAATCCACTTTTCTTTAATCTGAGGACTCTGTTGTTGTTGTTGTTGTTGTTGTTGTTGTTGTTGTTCAATTCTGGAAAAATACCAGAGACATGCTTTTTAAATTTTGGTTTTATTCCATCTTTTCCATTCTATTTGTGTCAGTTAGGGTTCTCCAAAGAAGTAGAACCATTAGCATATATCCAGAGAGAGAGGGATTTTTGTTTTAAGAACATGCTCATGTAATCTGGGGGGCTGGCAAGTCAGAAATTTATAGGGCAAGGTGGCAGCCTAGAAATTAAGTAAGCCGTGAATGTTGCATTCCTAAATCAGAAATCCATAGCGTAGGCTAGCAGTCTGGAAACTCAAGTGGAATTTCTTCATTAGAGTCTTGAGGAAGAATTCCTTCTTTACTGGAAAACCTCTATATTTTGCTCTTAAAGGCCTTCAATTGATTAGATGAGGCCCACCCACGTTATAGAGGCAATCTGCTTTATTTAAAGACATCTGAGTGTGATTCCTAATCACATCTACAAAATACCCTCACATTAACATTTAAACTGGTGCTTGACCAATAACTGGACACTATAGCCTAGCCAGCTGACACATAAAATTAACCATCGCACTCCTTCTGCAAATTCAATAAAAATATGCTGGGATATCTCAATCTATTCTTGATAGAAATTGATTACTCTTTCATATTTCTAATCTCATTTTATTTCTGCTAGATTTAGGGTGAATCTTTCAATTTGTAAATCCTTTGGCAGATATTTTATATTATCTAATATGTGTATTTTTTTTTTAATTTCAGAGACTATGCTTTTCATTTTTCATTTATGAAGTAAGTTTTTAAAAAAAACATCTTTCTGCTCTTATATCATTTCTGTTTCTGTTCCATAATCTTTGATTATTTTTAAGAAACAAAAATATTATTTTATACATAATTATTTATTTTAAGGAATTATTTGATCATTTTGAGACTTAAAATCCTATTTAATTTTAAAGGGTTTTGCTTTTAAATTTTGTAAATAAATACTGTATCTGAAATTTAAATCTGTATCTATGTTTCATTTTGTAGTGTTCTATTTTTTTTCATACTTTTGAAATTTTAGCTTAAGAACTCATTTTAAGTGGAAAAATTTATGTTTTGAGTTTTGTTTGTCTTTTTTTTTTCACTCTAATTCTCTTATGTACAAACTTGGATATTGTCTTTACCTGATTGTTGGTAGCTCTTAGGCAAAAACTAGGTTTGGGATCCTTCTCTGCAATGATATAGGGATATTTACACATTTATTCACAAAACAGATGCTATTTTGTCTCCCTTTCTTGTCATCAGAATTCATCTGTCTTCTGGCCTACCTGGGCCCAGAGTTTCCTATGAGGTCATGAACCCGTGCAGTGGTAGCAATCCCAGGCTCTCCTGTGCATTGTTAGGACACCTGAACCCCTGGCTTAAAGTGTAGGTCTCCACCTTGTTAGGTCACTTTGTATGAAATACTCAGGCTTTGTTCCCAGACAAGAGCCAAGCTCCTAGCTGCTGCTTCCTGCCATTTTTATAAGCTCTCAGTTTTCTGCACTCTTCACAGATACACAGAAATGTCTATCTTGTTTATGAGGCTAGAGATATACTACTGATTATCTCATTTAGATTATATCTTTTATTGTTCTGTATTTGTATCATTTGGAAGAGACAGTATGCCAAAGCATTAGTTTATCGTGCCATATTTTTAAGAAATATTCTTGATTATTCATTAGTTTCACAAAACTCTCTACCTCCCCAAATTCTCTAACCTGATAAATTGACTGATTTAAATTCTTTTGCCACAAATTCACAAATTTTCCTCTTTATGATTCCCTAACACCAGTGTGCCTTTCAGAAAGAATGTGTTATCAATAAAATAATTATAAATGCCACACTAGATGGCAACAACTTTACAATTCCTTTGGAAAAAATACTCTTTAGGGAAAAAGAAAAAAAAGGAAAAAGATAAAAGAAAGAAAGAAAAGGAAAAGAAGAAAAAGCCCCAATTCCTAAATGTAGCAATTTGGAAAAACCATCCAGCTTGTTAAAACAGGATCATAGCAATGCTATTCATTTTCCAGACTTGTAACTTTTATTGTCATCATCCTCATTAAATAGCATATAATTGAGTGTTCCTTTGGTATTTGGCACTGTTCTAGGTGTTTTAGTATTTAGCTAAGGAATTAATGAACAGTGGAAGCAAATCAGTACATGAGGTTTTTATCTCTCCAACAAATAGCCCAAATACACCCAGGGCAGCATTTCTGGAATTCAGATAGCCCAATACGATACAAAATGTTATTAACTCCATCACCTCTGTGGTGATTACTGCAGCCCTCTAACAGTGCATGTTGCAATGTTCGTGATCATTTATTGAATAATTAATTCAACAAATGCTTATTGAGCACCTGAATTGGGACAAGCATTCCACCAGACGGAGAGACAAATCATTCCATGTCAATATCTTTGATATGTGTCTCTTTACAATCTCTCCTAACATAATGCCTGGCTTATGGTAAGGGCTCAGTGAATGTTTGTTGAAATGAATGAGTGAATCAATCAATAAATGACCCTAAACACCTTTAGAAGAGAAAAGCAATATAATTGTAATATGTATCTTTGTTCTTCTAATACAATATGTTAACACCTTTAAGTTTTTAGCACAAAGTCATCACAAGGAATAAATTAATTTACCCATTAATTGTCCCATGTGGCCCAGCCTATTTACTGATCACCAAACTCACTGTCCATTTTTTCTAGGACTCAGAAGGCAACCACACTCCCAGACTTCCCTAACCCTTAGGGAGGTCCAACCAAAGCAATATGAGCAGAAATAAGGCAATGTGAAGAAGTAACCTCCTACACAAGTTCGGTATATTCTTTCCTGGGAACCGTATGTTGAAGATGAAGCTACAGGACAGACTGAGAAGGATCGCCAAATCAGTACTCAGAGGTGAACCACTAAAGTGGAAAGGCTCACATGTCCTGTTGAGTCCACTAGAAATAGACTTTCATTGTGCTAAGCAATTGAGGTGTTAGACTTGGTCTGTTATAGCTGTTAGTGACCCCTAATCAATCAACTCTTCTCTCAAGGACAAGTTCTCATGACAGTGTAGAACTAAGTCATATAATATCTTCATTACTATATGTAGATATTATATCATTGTACAGTTTAGCAAATTAAGATTAATTTTTTATATATATTTCCTTATTTCCTTATACACCTACTAAAGCTTAAATTCCATAAAGATTTTGGAAGAAGCGTGCAAAAAAAAAAAAAAAAAAAGGAGAGATTGATCATTTTATCAGGTTACAGGGGCTGGGTTGGTCATTTTGTGTTTTATTTCTCTTAAAAAAAAACCCCTAAAATGAAGTATTACTAATAGCCCTGTCATAGAGAAGATTGTGGTATTATAAAAATGTTTGCTACCAAATCAAATCTGAGGGCATTTGAGTCTATCAAATTTCCATTCATCTCTCTAAAGTCTGGTCATTGACTGAAAGGACATTCAGCAGCAGCAAAGTGCTTACAGGCATTAATCTGAGCACAATGTTTCTTGTCGCTCTGCTTTTGTTGTACTATTTCTTCTGTCTGAATTGACCTTGCCTGCTTCTTCATTGGGTTACTGACTCTTCATTGTGCCTCAGGCATCACCTTCTCAAAGGCTGCCCCTCCAAGTTTGGGCTAAGTGACCTTTGGATATTGGAATTATCTTTTTCTGTCCCTTTCACACATCGGTAGGCCCATCAATGGCAGGGACTAGGTCCTACTCATCATTCAACTCCTGACACCCAGCACGATGCATGTTACATATACCCAGGCCTTAGTGAAATCTGTGCATGACCAAAGGAGTTACAGGATGGGAGGGCTGGTTTTTGGCTAGACAGGCATAAGAGAATATGAGTAGGGAGGAATAACACATCACTTACTTTTAAAAAATAGCCTGTCTTTCCACAGTGTTGTGGACAGGTAAAAAAAAAAAAAAAAAAAAGCACCCCAGAATAAGCAGTGCTATATTGAAGGGTGTAAAAGAATTATATAAATATTTAGGGAGACTCTTGAGAAATATTATGTGAAGTAGAAAAAATGTATATGTATGTTAGTAAGGACAGTGAAGTCTACAAAGTTATATCATAAACAGACTCTGAAGGACCTTAAATTATTTGCCACGTTAGGCCACTTGGCCTTGATTTGATTAGACATAAAAGATCATTTAAAAAGGTTTGAAGAGGAAAGTGGCATCTGTCATATCATCTAGGAATTACATCATGAGGGACTGCACTGTGATCAAGAATAAAATTGAAAAGATAGGCATGCATGGGACAGATAACAAGGGGCTAGTAATAAATTTGAGTTTTTGGTAAAAAGGAGGCAATCAACGATGGCACCAAGTTTCCAAATCTGGACATAGGGCATAGCTGCTTCCATTTATCAGCTGGGAATACATTCGGCTGCATGTAACGGGAAACCTAGTTTACAGGAGCTGACGCAGCTAGCAGAGGACTTCAGCGTGCTCTAAGAGGTCTGAAGTTGAGTGGCAGATGACATGGATCCAGTGGCTCAAGAATGAGACAGACATAGATCGATGTGATCTCTTGGCCTGTCCTTCCTAGACACAAGTTGGAGGCTGAAGTGTTAGCAACACATCTGCATAGGAGAGAAAAACAAGGGAGGAGGGGGGATTTCAGGAGCGGTAGCTGTCCTTTTTTGCCAGAAAATCGAAAACGTTTCCAAGAATTATATACCCTGGCAGGCTTCAGCTATGTTTCATTGACTAACGCTGTATTATTTGGGCATATCAAGCTACGTGAGGAGACTACGTCAGAAAGATTTATAAATGTGTAGCCTTCAAAGTGTAAAGCATCAAAGAAGAAGAGAGTTGAGAATAATAGTGCCTACCATTGTGTCTACCAGAGTTAGCAACATTAGTAAGGGGATTCGAGTTTGAGATATTTCCAAGGGATGGAAATAATTTAAACAGAATTGACTAAGAGATTTCCAAGGACTCTTATAGATCAGTGAGAAATGCTCACTGGCAGGATCTCCAGGTCTACACTAAAATAACACCAGATATTTTTCTGTAAACTATCCTAGGTGTTCCAATCAATCAGCTGGTAAGAGCATTAGTGGGCACAGCAGAATACAGATCTATGCCCAGGCTGTCTAAAACCTTCCTGTCCAGGATAAATATAATGTGAGCCACATGGGAAATTTTATATTTTTGTGGAGCTTTGTTTTTTTTTAAAAAAGCTAAAATAAGAAAATTAATTTTAGTAACATATTTTATCATATCAACATATACCAAGTATAGTCATTTCAACATGTAATCAATATAAAATATATATTTTCAGTATTTTTTATATTTGGCCTTCAATATCCTGTGTGTATTATTTTAATGTTTGTTTGTTTATTTATTTATTTATTTATTTATTTTGAGAGAGACAGACAGACAGACAGACAGACACAGAGGGAGGGAGAGAGAGGACATGAGTAGGAGAGGACAGAGAGAAGGCCAGAGAATCCCAAGCAGGCTCCATGCTGTCGGTACAGAAGTAGACTCAGGGCTTGATTTCATGAACCTTGAGATCATGACGTGAGCCAAAATCAAGTCAGATGCTTAACCAAATGAACCACCTAGGTGCCCCTCTTGTGTGTATTTTACACTTATAGCATATCTCACTTTGGACCAGCTACATTTCAAGGACTCATTAGGTAGGGGCTAGGGACTAGTGTACCAGACATCACAGTCTTAGTCACTGTAAAAAACCACTAGACATCTCAATCAAAACACCAGCAAATTATTTTATGGATATCAATAAACTGATTCTCATATTTGATGCTCATAACACACAGAATAGCCAACACAATATTGAAAGAGAACAAATTTGGAAGACTGAGGCTACCTGATTTCAAGACTCACTATATAGCTATAGTAATCAAGGCAGTGTAGTATTTTTTAAAGAATAGACAAATATTATAAAGGACCAGAATACAGAGTCTAGAAATAGACCCCCATAAATTTAGGCAACTGATCTTTGACAAAACAACAAAGACAATACAATGGAGACAAGATGGTCTCTTTAACAAATGGCTTTGGAACAACTGGACATTCACATGCAAAAAAAAATGAGTTTACATAGATACCTTACATACATCCTTCACAAAAATTAATTCCGAGTGGATCACAGACATAAAAGTAAAACACAAATGTATAAAACTCCCAGAAGATAACAGAGAAAACCTGCATGACATTGGGTACAGTGGTGGCTTTTTATATACAACACCAAAGACATGATCCATGAAAGAACAGATAAGCTGGACTTCATTAGAATTAAAAACTCCAGCTTTACAAAAGATAGTGTCAAAAGGATGAGGGAGAAAGTATTTGCAAAACAAAGGGGAAAAAAACCAAACCCAAAAACATAAAGGACTGTTATCTAAAATACACAAGGGTGCATGGGTAGTTCAGTCAATTAAACATCCAACTCTTGATATTGGCTCAAGTCATGATCCCCTGGTCATGGGATTGAGTCCTGCTTCAGGTTCCACACTGAGCAGAACCGGCTTGGGATTCTCTCTTTCCCTCTCTATCTCTGGCCCTCCCCCCTCCATGCTTGCATTCTCTCTCTCTCTCAAAATAAATAAATAAACTTAAAAAATTGAAAATAAAATACACAAAGAACCCAAAATCAACAATAATTGGGGTACTTGGGTGGCTCAGTTGGTTGAAGGTCTGACTCTTGATTTTGGCTCAGGTCACGATCCCAGGATCATGGGATCAAGCCCCACATCGAGTCTCCACACTGGGCATGGGGCCTCCTTGAGATTCTCTCTCTCTCCCTTTGCCCCCTCCCCAGCTCACTTGCACTCTCTCTCTTGCAGTAAAATTAAAATACACACACATACACACACACACACATATCAATAATAAGAAAACACATAACCCAATTAAAAATTGGGCTAAAGACCTTAACAGAGACCTCACCAAAGAAGATAACACAGCAAATAAGCACACAAAAAGATGCTCCACATCCTATGCCATCAAGGAAATGCAAGTTAAAACAATTAGGTATCACTATGTATCTGTAAGAATGGTCAAAATTCAGAACACTGACAAAACCAAATGCTGACAAGAATGTGGACCAACAGGAACTCTTATTCATTGCTGATGTGAATTCAAAATGGCACTGCCATTTTGGAAGATAGTTTGGTGGTTTCTTATAAAACTAAATATGCTTTTACTATACAATCCAGCAATAATGATCCTCGGTATTTATCCAAATTCATAATTACCAAAGCTTGGAAGTGACCAAGATGTCCTTTAGTAAGAGGGTGGATATAAAAATTGTGTGCATCCAGGGGCACCTGGGTGGCTCAGTTGGTTAAGCATCCAATTCTTGATTTTGGCTCAGGTCATGATCTCACGGTTCATGAATTCGAGCCCTGCATCAGTTCTGTGCTGACGGAGATTCCCTTGGGATGCTCCCTCTCTCCCTCTCTCTGTTCCTTCCCCACTTGTGCTCTTTCTCTGTCTCTCTCTCTCAAAATAAATACACTTAAAAAATGTGTACATAGAGACACTGGAATATTTTTTAGCACTAAAAAGAAATGATCAAGCTATGAAAAAGACTTGGAGCTTAAGTGTTTATTAGTAAGTGAAAGAACACAGTATGAAAAGGCTACATATTGTTTGATTCCAACTATATGACATTATGGAAAAGGCACAATTATAGAGACAATAAAATGATCAGTGATTGCCAAGTGTTGTCGAGGGTGGAAGGAGATTAGCAGGCAGAGCAAAGAGGATTTTTAAGGCAGTGAAAATATTCCACGTGATTGTATAATGGTAGATAGAAGTTGTTACACATTTATCCAAACCCAGAGAACACCAAGAATGAACCCTGAGGTAAACTGTGGACTTTGAGTGATTATTATGTGTCAGTTTAAGTTCGTCTTCGTTAAAAAATGTGCCACTCTGGTGAGGGATGTTGATAACAGGAGTAGCTATGCATGTGTAGGCACAGGGTGTGTGTGGAAAATCTCTATGCCTTCCCCTCAGTTTTATTGTAAACCTAAAACTGTTGTAAAAAGAAAAGAATAACTTCCGAAAAAATCACAAAAGAACAAGAGAAAAAATAGCAGAAGGCACTTTCCTTCTGGTATGGAAGCATTTCCATACCAACAACAGTATTCACACCAGGAATGAATAAGAGTTCCTGTTGGTCCACATTCTTGTCAGCATTTGGTTTTGTCAGTGTTCTGAATTTTGACCATTCTTACAGATACACAGTGATACCTAATGGTTGTTTTAACTTGCATTTCCTTGATGGCATAGGATGTGGAGCATTCTCAGAGTGGACTGAGTCTTTTGTAAAGAAATCCCATCTCAGCCTGTATTATGCAATGATATCTCAAGATGACATAAAGTCAGGAGGGCAAAAATTTTCTTGATGTTTTAAAAACAGTTCCAAAATGATCTCGCTTTGTTCCGCTTGTTGGAGAGGGTAGAGTTGAACCCAGTTTTGGAGACTACAATGGACAGGGCATAGCAGGGACACATAATGCTGTCCAACAGGCAACAGGGTTGACTGCTAATAGTATTCTCTTGGATTATCAGGTAAATTCAAATATGTCAGGCTAATGATAAATACCAAGGGACCCTCAATGATACTAAGAAAAACACAATGAAACCAACTACTTGGTAGTTATATTTTTCCTTGCTGCAAAGCATTAGATGGGGCTAAAGTAACAAATGTGGCTGCTCCCTTAAGTGATAGGGCTGCCTAGTACATTCGTGGAGCTTCAGAACCCTGTGACTGGGCACTAAGAGAGCAGGTTCTGAGGGTGTATGTGGCTGATCTCAGCATTCCCAGAGATAAGTCATTATTCTGACGAGAATTGACTAGTCACGAGAAGAAATCTAGCCAGAAGGCATCAAATATGTCCTCCTGGAAAGCCATTGCTCCTTTATTCTTCTAGAGAAATCAGACTTTTCTTTCAGAGGCCACCCCAAAATATCACCTCCTCTGTGAAGCCCTCCCTGACTACCTCCAGGCAAAAGTCTTTGCTCTCTTTTCTCTCTATCCTACCCCACCATAGCTACAGTAAATAACTATTATATCACACGGATTCTAATAAAATATCCACTTACATATTCCTAATTAAATATGCAATTCTTAAGAACACAGATTTAAGAATAGATTGTTTAGTTATTGTCTTTGAACTGGTAACTAAGTCTGACCATTTGTGGGCCCTCAATAAATGTGAAAACTGGTATAACCTTCCTATTTCCTTCTAATTTTATAGCTTAAGTGAAGAAAACCAACCTTTTCATTGGTAGCATGGGGCCAAATGACCTTTCCTACAACCTTCCCAAGTTGTGGTACAAATGCAGTGAAATGTTTATTCACGACAGACATTATGTAAAGTATTAATGCAAAAGTCACTCTGTCTTTAAAAATTACCAACTTATGCAAAATGTTGCTGTGTCACACGAGAATGGCAGCGAACGCTCCTATGGGGCTTTCTGGGCGCTGGACACTGTTCTCAGCACCGTCATATCTGAACCCACTTAATCCTTACCACAGCTTTGAGACACTTTCTGTTATTATCATCTCCGCTTTGTGCTTTAGGAAACTGCATCACCAAGAGTTCAAGTCACCTGCCTCAGCAGGTGGAAAGAAGCAGCAGACTTAGAATCAAACCGGGTCCAGTGTTCAACACCAAGCGCTTACCTACCACGATACACCGTCTTTTCACGAGGCTAACAGGATGGCGGTGAGGTGGCCGTGTTTCCCGCCAGTAATGCTAGGAAACCTGCCAGCCCTTCATTTTATCACCACTAAACAGGGTTCCTGAGGGACCATCCAATGCAAGGGACTCTACATTTCCATCCCCAGAGAAGCATGCTTTATATCAACACATAGAGGACAATTCGGATAAATATCAGAACGACATGACTTAAGAACACATATGGGGGAGAGGAGATTGTCCGAGGCTTCCGGGGTGGGGGTGGCCCCGCCTCAACACTGTGCGAGCCCCCAGCAGAAGGGAGTCAGTGTCTCCTTGAGGAATCCATCCTGCCTGCAGGTGACACCACGAAGCCTGAGTTTTGTTTGTGTTTCCGCAGCAAGTTGAATAGATTTTTAAATTGTGGTTTGTTTTGTGGAAAAGATGTATAATCATAGAATACTAATGCTGGCAATGACCTTAGCTTCGAGTTGAACAGCTTCGTCATAAAGAGTCCATGCCTGGAGGGGCAATGTATCTTTTTATGTTCATTTAGGCTTTTGTTTTTACAATGACAGCATGTGGTGGAAACTTACGGTATCTCTGGGATTCACCATTTTGAAAACTTCGCAGCACGGAAATTAACTGCAATGGCACTTTATGCACCCCCACTGAAATGGCCACTGGTGCACGTTCAGTGAATTTGACAATTTTAATTAAATAATTCTAAATATTGGGAACAGATACAGGGGATCACAGGCCACAGATCTGAGTGACGTGAATAAGGGCTGGGGTAGGGAGATGTGGCTTTAGAGGGACTGATTTTTACCCTGGATATATTGCTGTTTCTATCTTTATGATTTCCCTTTGAGATAATATAGGCTTTAGGGATAAAAATATCCTATGCCATATGTGATAGACATGCTGTAGTTTAGAAATCTCAAGTGATATAGGTTTGCCTGTCAAATGAATGATATAAGGACTTCTAATTGGCACAAGAAAGCAGTCTTTCCCTTAAATCTTCTCCTCTGGCTTGAGCACATATGCTCAAAACTAGTCACATGTGTCTTATGCCTTTCTCTGCCTTAGCAATTTTTGAGACTCCGAGTTTTCTGCTTGGATGGTGCACAGTTCTCTGTTATCAACTTGGCAGCTGAGCCCAGCTGCCTTCCCCTTAAAGCAAAACCAGAGCTGCTCTGCCCTTGTCCCTCTCCTCATGGAAGCTAATCAACTAAAGCTGATCAGGACCTTCTTACGGTGACATCAGGGGCTTACGTCGTAATCACTGATAAAGCAAAGTAATAAAAATGGAGATGGTTTTCTGCAGAGCTAACAAAAAGAGAAGGGATTTCTAAAGATGATGGCAAGTCTCCCCTGTGTCAAAGCTAAATGAGGCAGTGATCAGAAGGGGATTTCAAAAGTCACTGCTTGAGTTCATAATATTGGCTACTTAGAAATGAACAAAGACAGTCCTAGAATGGAAATCTAAAATATTTACCTGGTTTTAGCTAATAGACAATACTTCTCTGAAGGGGAAACCTCCTAGAAAGAGACTGCCTTTATAATCCACAGGGAAGGAAGTCAATGTTACAAGAAGAGCATTTACACATGACGTTTTTCAAAATCAAACCACGTTTCGTCTCAGACTCATGAAGAAGTTCCCACCAACATCGCCACACAGGAATGTAAGGCAGCAGTCACCTTCTAGTACTCGAAAAGCGGGAATATTATGGGGCGCCTAGGTGGCTCAGTTGGCTGAGCGTCCGACTTCGGCTCAGGTCATGATCTCACAGCTCATGAGTTCGAGCCCTGCGTCGGGCCCTGTGCTGACAGCTCAGAGCCTGGAGCCTGCCTCTGCTTCTGTGTCTCCCTCTCTCTCTGCCCCTAATCCACTCGCATTCTGTCTCTGTCTCTCCCTCAAAAAAAAAAAATAAATAAAATAAATAAACATTAAAAAGAAAAAGAAAAGCAGAAATATTAGTACCATGTGATCTTAGAGGTTATTTTGTCCAATATACTATAGTTCACAGTGGTAAAGTAACTTGCTCAAGGTCATAATTTAGGTAATGGCAGAGATAAGAAGAGACTCATTTCATTACTGAAGCTCTTCATGTTTCAGCAATAAATACACTTCTGGCCCTTGGTCAAATGGACAATCCAAAGGCAAAATACAATTTTTCAAACAAATTATCATTTCCTTAGTAAATGTGTGTAAACCATATTTTAGGCCATTTTAGAAGCAAGATGTGAGCAGTGTCCTCTCCAGATACCCTTGGAAATTTTGTCTGGTATCCCAGAATCACTGGGATTTGCCTTTAGGATGTTTTCATTTTTTCTGACCCTCTCAGACACATGAGGAAATGAGTTTAATTCCCTAAGGTGAATGATAACAACCCCAGATATTGACATTTGTAACACCGCCCAGTGCATGTCAAAGGCACATACCATAGAGGCATGCAGAGTTCATCATTTCAACAAAAAAATTGCCATAAATCAGTAGAACTTAAACGGCGATTTACTCAGTAGGACCTCTACCTCGCACAGAATGTGTACTGTGATTGGCCAGAAAGTGGTGCCTGAAGAACAATCCACATGCATGGAGAATAGGGCTTAGAATTGATGTGGTCTTTTATATTTTCCAAGTCAGTCACAATCATGCATTATTTAGAGTCAGGCAGAGCTTGGGAGCTGACACCCCATGCTGAGCACTCTTTGGGGAAAAATGAAAGCCAATAATAGTGCACACCAGAGTTTTGGGATGTCCTGGCATCCCGGCTCTCTCCACACCTCGGGTTCCACGGGAGTTTTTCCTGCTCCAGACTAGGATCTCGATTAATTTATTTACTCCCCAAATACCATTTGAACTCTGATATGTGACAACTACTATTACTAATGTTGGAAATTCAGTGGCGAAAGCAAAATAAATAAGGTCACAGGCAAGGTCTCTGACTTCATGATGCTTATGCTCTAGATGGGAAAGGCAGGTAATGAACACTTAAACACCTAACTGACATTATTTTATTTTATTTTTAAATGTTTATTTTTGAGAGAGAGAGAGAGAGCGAGAGAGAAAGAGAGAGAGAGCGCGCATGAGTAGTGGAGGGGCAGAGAAAAAGAGGGAGACACAGAATTTGAAACAGGCTCCAGGCCCTGAGCTGTCTCAGAGCCTGACACTGGGCTTGAACTCAGGAACAGTGAGATCGTGACTTAGGCCTAAGTCAGACACTTAACCAACTGAGCTACCTGGGCACTCCTAAATGGGATCATTTTAAATGTTTATTTATTTATTTTGAGAGCGAGAGAGGGGGAGAGTGTGAGTGAATGAGTGGAGAAGTGGCAGACAGAGAGGGAGAAAAACAGAATCCCAAGCAGGCTCTGTGCTCACAGCACTATGAGTTCCCTCAATGGGGGACTCGAGCTCACAAACGGTGAGATCATGACCTGAGTGGAGAACAAAAGTTGTATGCTTAACCAACTGAGCCACCCAGGTACCCCAAGGTCATTTTAGATGGTGAGAAGGGATGTGAACAAGAAATCTGAGTAATGGGGTAGAGTGTAATTGATGGAAATGGCTGAGGGCAGCCACTTTCCTTTAGACAGAGTAGCTAAGGAAAGCCACTTTGAGGTGACATTTAAGGTGGAACAGGTGTGATGAGAAAGTCAGCAAGAGGAAGATCTAGGAAAGAGAGTCCCCAGTGGATGTCTTAAGAAGAGAAGGAGCTCAGAACATTCCAGGAAGGGAAGAAGGTGGCCACCGTGGCTGGTTCAGAGAAAGAGGATATAGTAAACGTTCACTGGCTTTCCGCAGTCCTTTTCCCAAAGGCTAGAGGATTTCTCACCTGAGACATTCTGTTGAGAAGCAGAATTTGCTTCAAGAACCTGAATCTCTTGCTTCTGCAGTGTTCCTATGCTGATGCCAAACAGGTAGTAAAGGACTTGAGCATATATCCCAGGTCAGGCCAATTGGCCATACCTTGTATTTGGAGCTAGAAATTTACCATAAGATCTAGCAGTGATAGGGGTAGCAGCAGAGGCCTTGAAGGTCTAAGACAGCATCCACAAAAGCAAGCTCTGATAGCTGTGCTCACAAAAGGCAGCAGCTATGAGAATGGACCTAGATATTTCTGTCAACAAGACTTCCTCTGCTCTTCCCAATTTTCACTGCCTAGTTCTCTACAGTCCCCAGGAAATCTATGAAAATCTTAATAGCCTTCCACAAGCTTTATTTTATGCTTGAATCATTGAGTTGCTTTGGTTACTAGCAACTAAAACCCTTTTCAGATTGACATAGCAATTTTCCAGGAGTGGTTGCACAAAACAAACCATCTTGGAGGATAGAGAGCTGGAATTGGTTTTCTGCCTTGATTAGAGTGGAAGGCAATAAAAATCCACTAGCATTAGGCAAGCAGTGGTGAAGAAACTGATTTAATTATCACCTCTAGTCATCTGAAAAGAAGTGCCATCAAAGGCAGAACTTTGGGGGACTGAGTGGACCCTTCCAGGAAGAGGTGGCTAAGTTCAAGAACTATGGATATGAGTGGCTGTTTCTAACAATGCCAGGAAGCTAAAGAAAAAGGACCACCAATCTGAAGTTCTGACATTTTCCAAACAAGTTATAAATGGATTCTTAAGACTATTTTTTAATGACTGTGTTTAGAAGACTCTCTCATTTCTTGCCACGTGGAGGCAGAAATATCTTTGTTCTTTTTGCACCAGAAAGCTGATCTAATGGGCTCTATGATAAGCTCACCTAAATGTACTGTCTCAGTGGGGTGCCTGGGCGGCTCAGTCAGTTAAGCGTCTGGCTCTTGGTTTTGGCTCAGGTCATAATCTCATGGTTTGTGAGTTCAAGGCCCATATCGGGCTCTGTGCTGACAGTGCAGAGGCTGCTTGGAATGCTCTCTCTCCCTCTCTCTCTCTTCCCCCCCCCCTCACTCTATCGCACTCTCTCTCAAAAATAAACAAAAAATAAATATATTTACTGTCTCACAAGGTTTCCTATGAAAATCTGAAGACATTTACAAGAAAGTATATAGGACCTTGAGTACTGGAATGATATCTTAAGGAAAACTTGAGGAGATTCAGTGTTCTCTGAACTATTCCTGTCCCCACCCCTGGCAGCACTTAAACACTCATTAATTCTCTCTTTGAAATGAGCAGTCCCCTTTCTCTTATCTGGAGTGATTTACTGATTGTTCCAAAGACCTAGGAATGACCCTATTCATGGTCACCTGCAAGGGGAAGCTAATTGTCCTCAGGCCCTAGTGGCAACCAACTCTCATTGTTTCAAGACCCTTGATTAGAACTGAATCTCAGTGTCCCTCACGATGGGTGCAAATGCAAACTTCACCTTGGGAGGAGAAAGCTCACAACTCCCCCAAACTATTAAAACTTTTATTTACTTATTTTTTATTTCTGAGAAATACCTGAGCAATATTATGTGGAAATAGACTCAAGCCAAGAGGGTAGGATATTATTTTGGATCAAGTTGAATTGACTAATATAGATTCACCGATCAGGGATTTTGACTGAATGTGCTAACTGGGATAAAAAGAGATGATTCTACATTTCGTAGGGTTAGTTTATCGAATCCCAAATGTAATAGTGACTATGTTTCTGAAGGGTTCTTAATACACAGCACCAGATTCCCTGCCTAACTGAAGAATAATCCTAGAAAGGAAGCAAAGGGTACAGATGGTGTTAAACATCACCTATCCAGATAGGTAGGCTACTGATAGGTATCTCTAGGAAAATACACTTTTAGGTCTGTTATCCAGGTATGTATGCTGACACTGAATCCCAGACTTGGGAAACTATTTCACAGAATCACAAGTGCTGGATCAGGAAAGACTTCCACAAATTACACTCCATCTACACTTCCTCCCTAGGCCAGTAGTTCTATAACTAATCACTTTCATTATGGTGCCCACAATCTAGCTACATTAACTTAAAAATAGCAAATATATATTTTTTCTCATTCCTAATGCTTCAAAGGCTTATAAAAACTTTTCTTCACCTACTATGGAGCTCTTGATTAACCACTGACCCACCAAGAGCAGACTGGTGGGGTCAGAAGATGCTTTAAGAAAATTAATAACTGTAATAATACTAAAAGTTGGTCTGATTTTTATTACCATTCGTCAGTAATTCTAGACAAAATTAGTGATAAAATAATCCTTTCTGACAACATCTTTTATTGGTTTAAGTTTGAAACAATTGCTACCATTAGATTTTAACAATATATGAGCTTTAATTTTACATATTTTTACCTATCCTTTAATAAATACTGCACTTTTTTTTAACATTTATATTTATTTTTGAGACAGAGAGAGGCAGAGCGTGAATGGGGGAGGGGCAGAGAGAGAGGGAGACACAGAATCCAAAGCAGGCTCCAGGATCTGAGCTGTCAGCACAGAGCCCTGACGCGGGGCTTGAACTCACCAATGGCAAGATCATGACCTGAGCCAGAGTCTGATGTTCAACCGACTGAGCCACCCAGGCACCCCAATAAACACTGCACTTTTATCTGGAAAGTAATTCTGAGCACCCCTGTAAATAGCCCCCGACATATGCAGACTCCTCTATATATATGTGATTCAAAAGCCAGTGTATAAATGTTTAGAATTGTTCCAGTTGGTTTCAAGTGCAATTGGAATCCCCAGCCCCTGCTGTATTATATATCCTGGCATTTAAACCATAGATTAAAATAAACATGATGGCACAGTGATTGCAAAGGCAAAGAGCCTAACTTGAGTTTTGATTCTGCCTGCACAATGGAGTTTTCGTTCGTGCTTAATGTTTGCAAGAATGAAACAGAATGCCAACTCTGAGCTGCAGTACTTTTGTGTAGCTGGTCTCAATTTCAGGTCGTGCATGAAATAATTTCCTGAATTTCAATAACACCTTTAAAACACAAATTTATTCTTCCTTTTGAGTTATTTTACAAATTAAAGGACAAGCAAAAATAATTATTATACTGATTATTACCTGGTTTTTATGGGAAATAATTTTATCATACAGAGGAGGGATTTTTAGTACAAAAACTCACTCTGGATACCAAATATCTATTAGTCCTCATCATATCTCCTTAGAGAAAACTAAAGTAGGAAACTGAGGCAGCCTTCATTCTTAGGTCCCCACCTGTGAATGCCTGCTCATGGGCTCATAGGATCAGAGAGATACACAACCCCACTAAAGTTTTTCCACAAGATTTACGTACTGTGAAATTTCCAGGTTGGCCAAAGAACAGCCTGGTTAAGAGACCTCATTGGAGTCAAACGTCCTCACTTACTTCTCTGAAGACGTGAGACATTTCACAAACCCAGAATCAAAGAGCAGGGTGTGGCAACTTTGAGTAAGTGCTCTGTAATGTCTGAGTAACATCCAGGATACCTGAATACTGGCATCCCGGAAATATCCAGGTAGAGCGTTCAGGGTGTCTCTCAGGTCAGTGCAGGTCAGTCTTTGCTGCCAAATGAGCTACTAAAACTTAACTTCCAGATTTATTTTTTTAAATTTCATGATTGCCCAATGTGCCCAGCAATTGGGTTATTTTTTTCTCATCCTGTTCAAAGGCATTACCTCCTGCCTATGCCTTAAATCCTGTCATTTTCCAGCATTGAATTCTAAATCCACTTCTCTTCTAAATCAGTGCACTCCCTTTGGGTATCTTAACCCATTCCTTCGGATTCAATTTCTATCCAACTTTCATGAATTCCAAGTCTGTATCTCCCATCCAAGTACCTCCCAGGAACACCAGGCTCCAGGAATACCTGATGGAATTCATTTAACTTCACTACAGACAGATCGACCTCACCATATTCAAAATGAAACCTGTAATCTTCCACTCCAAACCTTCCTTATCTCAGTGAACAGTATGCATATTCACACCAGAACAATCGTGTCAGCCAGAATATAGACAAGCATGGCTCCCTGGTCAGGGAGCCCAGGGGTCCAGTGCCTGCTTTGCCTATCAATTTCAGCTTGAGATCTTGTGCAAGTCATTAACATTCTTGAGCCAAACTCTATCACTTATAAAATGGGCTATTTTTAATTGGAAAGCCTAGGTTTCAGACCCGGCGTTACCACTTACTAACTATGTGACTTTGATCGTGAAGAGGTCACGGACTGTGATCGACAATTCAGAGCTGATGGCTATTCAGGCCGGAAGGGCAGAATCCTTGGGTCTCAACTTGCTCAGCCCCACAGTGAAGCTTTGTTTGGACCCGGTTTAATTCAGCACCAGTGCCCTGGAAAATGATCAGAGGCAGTTTTGAAAGTTAAATGTGCAAGGGGAGAGCTTCCTGGGCAGGGTAACCCCTTCATCTACTTCTTTCCTCCTCTGAAAGGCTTTCAAAGAGCGTAGCAATTCCTTTTTTTTTTTTTATCTTAGTCTTTCTTTTCAGCTCCAGCACGTCTAACTCTTGTCTCATTATAATTTCACATATTTCTATGAAAGAAACCTGACAGCTACAGAACATTTGAGGGAAGAATGGAAGGAGGGTGGGCATGTGGGGGAGTGAGGGAGCAGAAAGAGGAGAGGAAAAGAGATGTGCCTGTGGCTGAGTCCTCGGCAGGCTCTTTTGGGTGACGCTTTCAGAGAGGTCTGCATCTCAGCCATATGGCAGCACAGTCTCTTGGCATTATTTTCAGAAGGCATCCAGAGCATTAATAGAAAATGGGATGAAATCATCTCAGCTTAAATAGCAGAGAAGCAGCCCAATTTCACCCTGAATCAACTAAACACTTGGTTCCTTTACAGGGAGCTTTAACTGATGCTGAACGTCTGTATCTCCACCTATGTTCTCTGCAATCCATGATGTGTATCCTTGCCAGAGGCACCAAGTTCTTACTAATGTGTTCATTCATTTATTTCCTACTTCGCTCCAAAGAGTAAATTGAAGGGGGTTATAAACTGACTGTGTGACCATGTCTCTCCCGCCCCATTCATACGTTGAAACCTAAAGCCCAAGGTGATGGTATTTGGAGGTCAGGCTTTTGGGGGTGTGATTAGGTCACGAGAGTGTAGCCCTCACAAATGGGACTACTGTCCTTATAAGAGGAGGACAGAGAGCTAGATGTCTCTCCTTTTTCATAGTGCAAGGATAGAATAAGACATCAGTAGTCTGTGACCAGAAAAGGTGTCTCGCCAGAACCTGACCATGTTGGGACCTTGCTCTCCAACTTCCAGCCTCCAGAACTGTGAGAGATAAAAGCTTTGTTGTTTATAAGCCATCCGGTCTCTGGCACTTTGTTATAGCGGCCTGAACTGACCAAGACAAAGGGATATGCATTTCACTGCATTTTACATAATGCATCCTCTCTAACGAAGGGTTTCTGGTATGGCAGTTTCATCAAACCACCTGAAAAACAATTAGCTGTTTTTCTACAGAAACAAAGAACATAGGAGAAGGAAGACTCAGTCCTGAGAACATATACCACTGCTTCAACAAGCTTATGGTCTTCACGTTCTCTGTGATCCTACCTACTTTTGAGACTCTAGTACAATATGTGATATTGATAGATGGATCGTTTTGCAGCAGGCTTAGTATGTTGTAAATTAAACCTAACCTGTTTAGATCATCATAACTGACATGAAATGTGAAGTACAATCTTCAAATAAAAAGTGTTGCTTACTGACTTATCAAATTTGAGGAATGGATTAAAAGTATAGTCTAGATGATTTTCCTTCTGTTACTATTACTAATGTAGCATAATACAAGTTTCCACTATGTTTAAAGTAAAACAGAAAGAAACACGTGCATTTGTGCACAATTGCACATGTCTGTGCAAAAAGAAATTTTGTGGATTTGTGGATAAAGGCATTTACCCATGACTCATGGTTTCTCTGTAACTTTTACCAGCTTCCATAAAGTTACCTAAACTCTCTTGAAGGGACAATATATTTCCTTTTATAAATTTCATTTCCATAGAGTTACTGCTCATCTTTTTTTTTTTAATATGTTTTGGAGTGGGAAGAAGATGGGGTTTGACAACTGCTACCAACAGGAAGCTGGCAGTGGTCCTCAGGAGAAACAGGAAATAGGGTATCAAGACACAACTGATGGATCACATATATCTGGTAGATTTAATGGGCACAAATTGATTCTTTCATTCTTTTTTAATTGCTATTCTTTCCAAAAGGAAAAGTCTATGCAGGTTCAGGTTTATAAGATTTGAAATCAGTCTTTTTTTTTTTTTCTCCTACCTTGTCTTTGTGGGTCTTATCTGTACTCTTGTCTCCCGGTTCTTTTAAGAATCATAATTGGTGTGATTATCGCTGCTATGAGAGTAATTAGCTATAGCTTTTTGACACTCTAAATTGGGAATGCAGAATCTTCAAGCAGCGGGGACTGAACAGCTAAACCTTTCAACTTTGAAACTGAATTGGGTGCTGCCAACTGGATTCAGGTGCAATGATTCCAAGTCTTCTGCAGTTTTTACTTAATAAGGTAGAGGAAAGAAAGAAAACAGTTCACATTTCCACATGAGAGACCAAACAGAAATCTCCTTTAATGGGCTAATTGCCTGTTATGACCAATAAATAAAAAGTGAGAGATCAGTATATTGAGAACCAGATTTTTCCTCATGGACTTATTTCATTGCCTCAGAAAATATCTGCGATGTTTTAAAAATTCAGACAAGAAAGCTATAATCATGATAGCAGACTTAAACATTCGCATTACCCATTCTCCCTTCTGCCATTAGGATGTTCTAATATTTGAATGAAATGGGATTTTTGTTCTGAGTATAGATAAGTTGAGGAAGCTCTGAAATACCTAGAGGGTATGGCACATTCATTTACATAATCATGGGGTTATATTTTATGTTTATTTTGATAATCTAGTGTAGTCTGTTTTACTTTTCCTAACGTTTATATAGCTCTTTTATCTGAATCCAAAAATGATTCAGGAACATTGCAAAAATAATCGAACGATGAAGAATATATAAAGAGGAAAACAGAATTTGTCTGGAACTCTTCCTTTCAGAGATTACCTAAATTTACACTATGGTTAATATTTTTCCTGATAAATGAGGTCATGCTATGCTATACATGATTTATAAACCATTTTTGCTTTCAATAATGAATGGCAGTTAATAGATACTGTATAGCCTGTAAAAATAGCATGTTTCTTCCATCATAATAATATGCCATAATTTATTTAGCCAATTTTCTTTTGATAGATACTTAATGTTTGGCCTTAGAAACAATCCTTGAGAGAACACATTCAGAACACACTCTTTGGGGGAAATTTCTGATTATCCTCACTGGGGTGATCATAGACTTCCAGGACTACCTGATAGTTTATAGATCTAATCCAACAAAAGTTCAAGGGTATAAAGTATTTGCTCAAGATTATGAACTTAATTAGTGACAGGACCCAAATGATCTATTTACTGAAGGCATAAGGCACAGTATCATGACAAGTGACGTGGTGAGCAAAAATGCATATTTCAAGGCAACCACAGCAAATGTGTCATTTGGAACCTATTAAGAGTTGCAGCATGTATAAACAGTGAGCCATGTAAAAGGTGCTTAATAATTATGTGGTTATTATATTTAAAAAAGCTCACTTGATAACAGAACTTTTACAACAGCGTCCTAACTCCCGCTGAGTCTCTCATTATGTCCATCCAGTTTTCATCCGGCTGTTAATTATGAGTTTAAGAATCAAAGCTCTACATGGCATACCTTGTATAAAATCCTTTATCTTTGCAAATCCTGCTGAACCTAAAACAATGCTGGACACAAAATTATCATGACTTGCTGGCAGAACAATCAGTAAAGAGTTTAGATACCATTCCATAGAGAATTGGAAGCTGTTAATTTTACTGAATAGGTTATTTATAAATTAGAGCTAGTATGCCTTTAAAATTATCAAGTATGATAATTAACAAGGTAAACATGGAAGCAATCTCGGATGTCGCTAATGGCTACAGGACTGGTGAGAAAAGGCCAGCTCAGGAAGATAGTGTGAAGGACAGCTGGAAGAACCAAAGCTTTGGTCCGGGATGTCAGGACTCGCCTGGGAGTTAAGGAGAAGGAAGAGTTTGAAACAACGCTACAGTGGTGATGGTAGGGACTATAAAGTGTGACTCTTTTCTTTTTCTTTTACAGATTATGAAAGCTGAAGGGCAAAGTGCTTAGATAAAAATAGATTATTTCATTTTAGATTTGTGGAATATTATTCCATTCTTGCTTAGGAACTCTAATTCAACCCATTAACTGAACAAAGGATGCCCTTATTTAGGCTGATGAACATAGGATGCCAGGAGAGTCTTTTACAAGTATATGAACGAAATCGTATTTTCTGCAATTCTAAGACTTTAGAGACCATCAAAAACAGACAAAAGCACTTGACATTCATATAAATAAATACATATTTAAACTACTGGCTGTTAAATAAATATTATCAATCTATGCATTTGACAATGTATCTTATTTTAATGATGATAGGTTGTTGCTCACCAAACTATAGTTTATTTTCAGATTTATATGTCTTATTATGTAAAATATGTTTAGAATTCTACCTAGCATATTAAGGGCTCAATAAATTATAACTATGTATAAATTCACTCAGTAAATATGTATTGAACAACTATAGGTGAGTAAATGTAATAAGTACCCAGTATGTCGTAGCTACAGATGAATTAAACATTCTCCTTTAAAAAAATCTTCTCTTTCCTTTTTCCTTTTCCCCCTTCCTCCATCTGACTTAATGTGACTCTGACCCGAACTGTTCTTCTGGGGTTTGCATCTTCTTCCCTACTTGGCTGGACCCTTCTTCCCCAGACATCTGTAGAACTACTCCCTACCCCATTCTTCAAGTGTGATTAGCTGTCACTGTCAGGGACAGGGCTTCTCTACCCACTTATAAATACAGCAATACATTTCTTCCACTAGCACCCAGCACTCTGATTCTTCGATTTTGTTCTACATTTTATTGTCATAACATGTTCACCACCTGAATTATTGCATATATTTTTACTTACTTATTTTGTTTATGGACCCCACCCCCTTCCCACCTATGGAGCATGGATTTTGTCTTCCGCAGTTGATGTTGTTTGCCTGGCACTCAACATCCAAACACTCAATCATTACCTGTTGAATGAATGAATAAAGGAGAAGAAAAAGAATGACAACCATCTATTACCTATTAACTGTTGTGGTTTGTCAGGCAGCAATGCTAAGCACTTTGTATACCTGTTTCACTAATGCTCACAATAACCCTATGAGAAAGACTTTATTATGGCCACCTTAAAATCTGGAGAAATGACAGTTACAACTCCCTAAAACACAGGGAGAGTTCCTCTTTGTCTCTGGTGAGGAGGAAGGAATAAATTCCAATAGAGAATGAGTGAGTTCTTAGTAAAAACTCAAACCCTGAGAACTCCACAATTTGTACCGGTTTGATTTCAATGCAAAGCGATCTGTGCCACAGTCCCTTGGGAGGCTTTTGTGCTGGAGTCCACACAGGCTCCCCTGATGTGATTTGGCTTGAATTATGTACTTGTTAGTCAATTGGAACTTTTACATTTCATCTGGTGCTTGGCCATGTAAATAGCCCTGTCTTTACTGGACACAAGATTATGTACTAGCCTGACTGCCCTTTTAAATTACACATTACAAAATCAATGAGGGTACACTGCCTGAATGAAAAAAAAAATTCTAAGCAAAAGCTTTAGGTTCTTTCTGGGTAGTGAGTTGGGAAGGGGACTTGATGTTTGGAGCTACCAGATTGCATAGGCTGTGTTTTTATTTCTCCCTACACTGTTGTGACATATTGATGAATCACCCCAGAATGGCAAATAGTGGGTCTGATACGAATATCCCAGCTTTCCCTATTACTACAAAAACATCCATTAAAATATGTCAAAAGCTATCAATGATAGGGAAGTTAAGCAAAAGTGGGAGGGTAAAAGAAGGGAAAAAAACAGACAACTAAAATCTGTCTCATAACTGAAATCAAGATAAATTATAGACATAGTATGCCTCTTTTGTAAATTACATGCATACTGAATTGGAGTTTCTTTGTCCGTGTGAGAATGACAGAGGGCAGCTCTTCCTCTATAGGGTCTGGATATTTGACTTTGTAATGTTGGATGAAAGATCTCTGGTTAAAGAGATAAATAATAACATTATTTATACACATCCACTCTAATGAAAAGACCCTCATGGCGTATCCTGTGTCTCCCAATAGGTATGACCAAACAGCTCCTTGGAATTCTTTGTATGGTTGAAGAAGTATTGGATTAGGAGTCAGTGGTAGCATTGGCACCGTGATCTAATTTCCTTACAGTGTGCCCTTGATATCATATATGTGTACACATATACACATAAATCTGTATACATGTGTACATACATACCTAATGCATATATACATGCATATACATACTTACACATATACTGTGAATGGGGAGTCTATACACTGTTATTTCTGATTCTAAAACATCATTGTACACTAAAATACATTTATTTTTCTTGATTCTGGAATGTAGGAATTAATTCTTTTAGGACACCTGGGTGGCTCAGTCCGTTGAGTGTCCAACTTTTGATTTCAGATCAGGTCGTGATCTCATGGCTCATGGGATCGACCCCACGTTGGGCTCTGTGCTGAGCATGGGGCCTGTTTGGGATTCTCTTTCTTTCTCTCTCTCTCTCCTTCTGCTCCTCTCCCCTGTTTGCTCCTGAGTAAGTGGGTTATACAATCTGTGAATTTCACTTTATGGTTAGTAAATACACATTACAAAAGAGTTTTTATAAAGAAGGGAGCATTGGGAAGAATAGGGTTGATAATCACCATTCTGGAATATTCTCTGTTCATCTACCTATCACAATATTTTCCTTCTATTCTTTCTTCCAACTTTCAGGACAAACGTAAATCACCACAATTAGAAATTCTGCTACCATCTAAAATCTCCAAGTCAATGTGTGTAAATCTAAAGGCAGGACCTCATCCTTCAACAAACTGTAGCTGTAACTTGCCTGTTTCTTTCATTCTTCTGGACTCAGACTACTTGCTACATATTTGCTATGTCCGTTTTCCCATTTGAGTTTTATCCCTGAGTACCTAATAGCAGTTGTGATTGAGATCCTCTGTGTATCCTATCTTTTGTGCCAGTAAAGGTGGTATAGATGATGACAGAGCTCACGGACACTGGCTGGGAGCCATGAAGGACAGAAGGAATAGACCATTAGAGAGTGCAGAACTATTCATGCTGAAAGGACATCACAGAAACTGGTAGGACAGCCATTACGGAAGTAAAGAACCAATGTTAGTTACAGGGGCACCTGGGTGGCTCAGTCAGTTAAGTGACCATCAACTCTTGATTTCTGCTCAGGTTATGATCTCATGGTTCATGAGTTCAAGACCAATGTGAGGCTCTATGCTGATATTGTGGAGCCTGCATGGGATTCTCTGTCTCCCTCTCTCTTTGCCTCTCTCTCTCTCTCTCTCTCTCAAAAATAAATAAATAAACTTAAGAAAAAACATTTTAAAAAGAACCAACATTACAATAGCTCTCAGACAACAGGTCCTGAAGTCCCACAGATTTCTTCGAAACACATTGTACACTTAGACTAGAGCAAATGTCTCTGTTTTTGTTCTTTTTGCCCACCTTCCCACTACACATTTGTTCTATATAATAGCATCCCTGGAGGTCTGGGTGCATGGCCCACCCTGGATGGGTATGCCTCCCTCTTGACCTTAGAGTTTAACCCATTTTAAATCAAACCAAAAACTGTGGTGTAGCTGACATCAATGCCAGCTGAGAGGCTAACCCAGTTTTCTCAAGATATGTTCTTATCATGCCATCTACTCTGAATGATAATCCTCAACTTTCATTTCTTATAAATACATTTTTGGCCTGGTTTCTGAGGCCATCAGAAATCTTGTGCATCTGTAGGTCTATCTAACTGACCTATCATTTACTTTTCATTCCATTTCACTCTTACTGCTTCTGACTTGCTACAATTATTTCTAGTTCCAAGTCTCTGGTCTCATATATTTTTTTCCATAGTGCATGCCCTTCCTTCTCTCCAACTATCCCCAAAGTACTTTTATCAAGGGCCTAACTTGAGTCCCACCCGCCCTTAGCAGTTTCCCCTGCAGCTGTGTACTCAGCACACTGATTTCCCTTTTTCCCACAAATTCCTTTGGCACATGCTGAAACTGTTACTTGAACTACTAAATTAACTATTTATTCTATGTGAGGCTTAATTAATGCATTCAGCACTGGAAGGCTTTATAATTTTTTTTCATGCTCTTTTAGTTGGCACAGAGCTGGTATTCAGTTAGTTAACTGAATAAATTGGGTTAAATAAATCAGTTGAATAAATAAATCATGGCTAAAATAATTTTTTTTCAAGGTTTATTTATTTTTTGAGAGAGAGAGAGCACGAGCAGGGGAGGAGCAGAGAGAAAGGGGAATAGAGGCTCTGAAGCAGGGTCTGCACTAACAGCTGGGAGCCCAAGGTGGAGTTTGAACTCATGAACCACGAGATCACGACCTGAGCCGAAGTCTGATGCCAGCCGACTGAGCCACCCCGGTGCCCCTGAGGGGTTCAAAATGTTTGAAACTCTGGGGAAGTGAAGGTCAGGAAATCCTTTACTAGTTTTAAGGGAATCAGAGAACTGCAACAATTAGGGAAAATCAGTAATCAACTGCCTTTAGCACTGAAGTGTGTGATGCAACAGAATGCCAGGAAACCACTGGCTGGCCTTCATAGCTTTCTTATGCAAAACTCAGGTATCTGCCATGAAGACTCTTGCTTCTCTTCCAAAACTTGGACATGGGGCTCTTACTGGTGGAATCTAAATTAGAATATGGCTACTACAAAATTCTGGAACATGCAGCCTCCAGCCAGCTTCCAGCCTCTGTTAGCAGAGAAGAATATTCAAAGGCAATGGAGATTTCCAATATGTGTGTGTGTGTGTGTGTGTGTGTGTGTGTGTGTGTGTGTGTGTGTGTGTGTCTGTGTGTGTGAGAGTGTGAGTGCGTACTGGCCACAGCAGTCAACCCTAAGCATCTGCAGGTAGAAGATTCCACAGAAGAAAAAAATAAAACCATTTGCCCTGAAACCAGTCAGAAATGCTCAGGAAATTGAAAACTTGAAATGTAAATGGAGTGAGCTGGGAAGCTAAATAGAAGGAAAGGAAAGTGTGTAAGTAGAAATGCAAAAATGAGACAACGATTTACTATAGGAAAAAATAATAAATATGTTGGTGGTATACTATAGGAAGAAATCAGGAATGTGTGACAAAATATTTTTCCATAAAAAGAGGAAGCTGATAATTACTAAATATTGAATATGTACATATCGGTATACCTATTACTTAGAAATCTGGCAGTTTATTTTTCACACACACACAAAAAAACCCCGTTAAAGAATTAAAAGATTTTGTATCTGGGGAACAAAAAGATGGGATAGGAAGGCGGAAAGAAGAGAATAATGTTTTTTTTTTTTTTTTCAATACAATCTTTGGGGGCTGAATGGCATTTTAGCTTTTATTTAATGTTACATTTGCATGTACTACTTTGATAAAATAAAAATAAATTAGAAATGAGAAAAGCAGTGAAATGAGAAGTCAAAATCATATCAAAACATACAAAAAATAACCAGTGATTAAATTTAGGAAGTTTAAGAGGGAAAGAATTAGGAACACATTATTTAAGGAAATTTCAGATAAACAGAAAACAACTTGTCAGGAAACAGCAAGGATAAGCCCAAGTGTCTGAGGATGGCAGGCTCTCAACAATTACCCTTTCAGGATCTAATCTACTCCATCAGAACTTTACTGAGAGTCACGTACTGGGGCGCAGATTAATTATCTGCAGTAGAATGCGGTTTTAGGAAGCTCATGTTCTATAGCCCTCACAGAGAAATTCTGTAGTAAGATTTTCCAAATCATTCACATGTTAGCAAACAGTAAACGTAATCATTTTTTTTCCTCCTAAGTCATTATTCATTTATAAAAGGATAGCATTTATTCTGACTTGGGATATATACTCTGCCATGTTCAATATTTAAAAGTTACAGCCAAAGGGGTATTTCTTCTAGCTTGTGGGGTGATTCACCTTACCAGAAAAAGAAGTCTAAATATTTATTCAATGTCAGTTACGTATAATCCTTCAACGGATTTCCAATGCTCCTGGGGTAGAGGCTCTAAAACCTAGAATGGCCTCAAATCCTAGGTAATCTGGCCTCTACCTTTCTTGGCTACCCCATGTCACCCTGTCTTTCCTTCCAAGGCAGCAAAGCTCATTTTCACCTCACAAGCTTTTGATTGTACAGTTTCTTATTCTGAGTTACTGCTTATCTTTTTTGTCTAACTAATTTTTACATATCCCTTAAGAAAAATTAAGTTAAATCCCTTAAAAAAAAAGTCAGGGAAGACTTTTCCTGACCAACTTTCTCATCCCACACCAGACCAGATCAGGCCTCTTGATACTATGTCTTTTTTCTTCAACAACCTGACATACCTTATCATAATACATTTCTATCAGTATTTAATTAAGATGTCCCAGGCCAACCCACTATAGCACGTTGACAATACTGTATCTGCTTTGTTTCACCACTGTATCCAGAGAATCTAGCACCAGACGTGGGATATAGTAGGTATTCAGTAATATTTTTAAAAATGAGTGAATAAATGAAAATATAGTTGTAAGGTTGAAAACTGTTGAATAAGACATGCCTGAGCAAATAAGTTTAATAAATATTCCATTACTTGAAAGATGTCATTGTTCTTAAGGTATGAGTTTGATTTAAAGAGAAAAGACTCATAGAGCTGTAAGATTCAAAAGAAATCCTTTTTTTTCCTTTTCTTATCAGAGATAATATCTGATCATCATATTCAAGACGCAAAACTAACCATTTGAAATACAGTTGCACTTTTGAAATAAAGTACTTTTTAGTAATGTAGTTAGTGTCTTTTATGGTCTAATCTAGACAAAATTTCAAGAAAGTAATGATGAGATTTCAATTAAGGCACTCTAAAAATTATAATAGAAAGTAAAAGCAAATTATTTTACTAAAATCTCAGTGCAAAGTTGCAATTGATGGTGGATATCTAAACGACACTTTTTCTCATAAAACAAAATCCAAAATCTCTTAGTTGTTGATTCTGAAGAGCATGGAAATTTGTCAAACACAGTGGTTTGACAATGACTCAAATAAAATGGGTTCATGACACTGTGCATAAGGTGCTCAATCATCATTATTATGAACTTTCACATTAGTTTTATTTTCTTAAAATGATACACTGTTAAATGCTATAGAGCAAGAAAGGCAAGGGGAGAAAGAAAATAGAAAAATTTCGTGAAGAAATGCATCTTTTATGTTTCTTGATATATCTGGATATTTAATTCATTCATCCATGATTTTTTTTTTTTTAATGCTGAATATGTGCCAGGGAATGTATGACTCCTTGGGCTTTTGTTGTTTCTTTCTGTCCCTACCTTCTACCAACTTAAAGCACTCATAATATCAACACCCTCTGCTACTTAACTGAGAGCATATTGTGTAATTAATAAGAAATAACTTTTTTTAACAGAAAAGCCTTAGTTGAAATGTCAACTGTAAACATTTGGTCAATTCTACCAAAATTTAGTTTTCTCATTACTAAAACAATTCTAAGATTATTTACCTTGCAGGTATTTTTTTTGTGTGTGTAGATTAAATAATACATTAAAAAGTGCTAAACACATAGTAAAGGGAAAAGTTTGGAAAAACTATGAGATTACAGTGGTACTTCAAATTTGAAAAGTTAGAAATCAGAATCAGTTAAACTCTTCCAGCCCCCCTGAGTGGCATAATTTTTTAACATGTTTTTTCAATGTTTAAACTTAAAGATTTCTTCAGAGGGGCAGATATAATAACATCATTTAAATTCAATAATAAAGCCAAGAACATCTGCATTTTTGTTCTACAAATAGTACCTTATTTCAATGAATGATACACATTGTACCCAAATTTTCTGACTTCCATGAATGCTGTTTTGAAAGCTGTTTTAAAGCTGTGGTCAATAACAGAAGAAATGGTTTGTCACCAGCTGTGTTCAATACCTACAGGCCATTAAAATTCTCCTGATAAAATTCTCCTTTGGTATATAAGGTAATACATTTGTCAGACAGACGGATATAGATAGAATTTATAGATTTCTAAGGAAGCAAACAGGGAACATGTATAAATATAGATCTTGGCAGAAAGAAGACTATGCAAGAACCAATAAGCATACGTATTTCTAACAGACTCTTGTAATATTCTGATGCCTTCCTGATCACATTCAATTTGACAAGGGCTTTTAGCTTTTAGAGTTAATGTTTCCCAATGACTTCTAAAATTAATATCAACATAGGGGAAGACAAAGACATAATAAATAGCATCTGTTTCACAAAGCTGCTTGGTGGATGAAAACCTGAAAAAAAAAACTGGAGACTATATAAATGTGCTCACACACACACGTGCGTACCAATTTTAGGGCTAGATAAATCCACCAGTCTGTTTTCAGCTCAGGCACGATTCAAGAGGGAAAAGTTGTAATATCTGTCATTTGTTAAAGTTTAATTTAGAACCTGATAATTGCTTGGGTGTAAATGTGTAAATACAGTTGTGAGATAACCAGTCAAATCAATTAAAAAACTGAAACCTGACTGGAGTGAGAGAGGACCCCAAGAAATAATCAGGATATATTTGCATACAAAGAGTAATGTGCAGATGAAGCATGTAAAACAAAAACAATTTTTTTGAACTGTTTTTCATTAACTTGAAATATCAGATGTACTGGGAATTTTAAGGCCTCAGTTATATGAATAATTGCTTTGAATTTTTTACACTGTGTATGTATTTGTGAGACATACACCTACAAGAATCTAAAACTATTCCTTGCACTATCAATTAAAAAAAAAAGGAAAAGTATAGGAAAGCATCTAAAGTCAATCTTTTCCACTTTTATTTGTGTTAGAATGAAAATCTACTAGGTATGGCTTTACCATCATCACTTATCATTATAACTCAGCACCACTGTCCCAACATCCTCCTAATATCATGAAAGAAAGAGAAAGTAAAAGGAAGGAAAGAAGGAAGGAAGGAAGGAAGGAAGGAAGGAAGGAAGGAAGGAAGGAAAGAAAAGTAAGAAAGAGGGAAGGAAGGAAGGGGAAACAATGGATCAGTGAAGCTGACTTCCTTGGAAGTAGAGCTGCTTGGCAATCACAAAATACTCTTTAGAGTTAATTATTATTTTAATTAATCTAATATCTATTAAATGTTAAGAGCATTTTGGTTTGTTTTTGATATTTTAATAATTGGGAGGAATTTCTGGATATTGACTTTCTGATTGCTGAATTCTCCTCTATCTTTACTGTATTTTCAACTCCAATAATAATGGGAATATTATTATTTAATATAAAATGTTGGAATTATTTGTTTTGTATAAACTCAGACAAAACTTAGAAATATATTACAGGGTGCCTGGGTGGCTCAGCTGGTTAAACACTGGCCTCTTGATCATGGCTCAGGTCATGATCTCACAATTTGTGAGATCAAGCCACATGGGATTTTTTCTCTCCCTCTCTCTCTACCCTTCCTGCCCTCTCTTTCTCTCAATAAATAAACTTTAAAAAATATATTACAGCTGTTATTGCAAAGAAAATTAAATGTGAGATTTTAAAAATTAGCAATGAAGGCAAATTTTAGTATTACAGAGCCTGAAACGTCCCAGGAAGAGTCTCAAAAATCATTACATTGTCTTAAGAGAGTAATTCATCAAAAGTGTCCAATCCAAAGAAAAATGGAGTTTCTTTATCCTTTGGTAAAACCTCTAGCATTTCATGATCCTACTGCGAAATTATTTTTTCAAAATGCTTTATATAAAAAGAGAAAAAAAAATAGGTGCTTGGGTTTCTTGCTTTAATTAATTGCTTTAGGGGCATCTGGGTGTCTCAGTTGGTAAGCATCTGACTCTTAGTGTCAGCTCAGGTCATGAACTTGCTGTTTGTGAGATCAAGCTCCATGCTGGGTTCTGCCCTAACAGCATGGAGCCTGCTTGGGATTCTCTCTCTCCCTATCTCTCTGCCCCTCTCCTGCTTGTGCATGCTCTCTCTCTCTCTCTCAAGATAAATAAATAAACTTAAAAAAAGTTTAATAATTGTTTTAATGCACATATAAATGCTCATTTAAAAAAGACTAGATGATTGAAATTAAAAGTAAAGTATGTTCAGATGTTGCATTTTTAGAATTTCAATATTTTTTATTTATATCAATATTCAAACTCAACAAAACCCAAATCAAAACAATTAACATGTAATGTTAGAAACACAACATGACCTAGCTTTACAATTAAAGAGACATTTTATTTCCAAACCAGATGGAGTCACAGTTCAAAATTCACCTTTCCACCAGAGACAAAGAAGGACAAAAAGACAAAATATAAGGAAAACAATTTTAAAGAAACTGGAAATCAGGCAAGAGAAGACAATTATTTCTGAGAGATTAGAAACAAATGAAATGATCTCTTGCATTTCTCAATTTATTGCCAAGGGATAATTTCCAGGCCATGACATATCTGGGAACTATGATGTTCCCAGAGGTCTCCTTGAGGTGAGATAAAGCTAAAATTCTGATTAGGAAGGACAGCTAAAATTTGCAGGACAGAGTAGGTAGGAGAGCTGCACACAGAGGAGAAACTCAACATCTGCAGAGGATCCCCCTAAATTCTTCGGCTGAATGCTGATCAGTGAATGGATGTGAGAACATGAACTGTGACTGGGAATAGTACCATTAAAAGGATGATAGGAAATAATCCCTATGGCTCAAACGTGGTTGAGAATAGTTCCTTTTCCTACCACCAAGAGTGAGAAACCTCATAATTCACAGCGTATCACACGGAACACTCAGAAAAGCTTTACCTCAGTAGTGGGATAAAGTTAATATTACAAAAACACTCTCTGGTCCCACATAACAAACATGAAAAAGCAAGACCTGAAAGGATCAATTTACTAGCAAGTTAACTGAATCACATCTTTTTTTTATTTTTAAATTGTTTTTAATGGTTGTTTGTTTATTTGAGAGAGAGAGAGAGAGAGAGAGAGAGAGAGACAGACAGACAGACAGACAGACAGACAGAATGTGAGCAGAAGATGGGAAGAGAGAGGAGACACAGAATCCGCAGCAGGCTCTAGGCTCTGAGCTGTCAGCACAGAGTCCAACACAGGGCTCGAACTCACAAACTGTGAGATCATGACCTAAGCCAAAGCCAGCCACTTAACCAACTGAGCCGCCCAGGTGCCCGACTGAATCACATTTTGATACCATAAACCAAGAGCATTTATATGAATGAAAAAATACCTAGCACATAATGAGTAAAATCTAATTAAAAAATTATTAGATATGCAAAGAAGCTAACAACTATTTTTCATAATTTATAAAAATGGCAGTCCATCAAAACCAACTCAGAAATGACACAGATAACATACTAAGTAGATAAGAATATAAAAAAATTAGTTATTATAACCATATTTAATATGGTCAAACCCAGAAGATTTAGAATGTTATATAGAAGTCTGAACAATACCTGGGGGGTGGGGGAAGAAGACTAAAACTTGACTTCTAGAGATGAAAATTACAATGTAAGAAATCAAATGTGCAAGAGTTAACATTGTGCATTACAGAAGATTACAGATAAAGCAATAAAAAACTACAAATGAGAAATAGAAAAAAAAGACAAAAAATCTCCAGAACATCACGATTCTTAAAACAACCTCAACCAGTTTAATTAGAATATGTGAAGGAAAACAGACACCAAGAAAAGTATTTTAAGAAATAATGCCCCAAATTTCCAAATTTAATTAAAAAAAAAAAAATGAACCCGCAGCTTCAAAAACTCAATGAACCAAAAACAAATATGAGAATAACAGCAGATTTCTTATCAGAAACAATGCATGTCAAATGACAGTGGAACAACAAATTTAAAGTACTGAAATGATTAAAGCAATGACAAAATAGCTAGATTTCTAAATAAAATTAAAATAGTTTTCAGAAATAAAAGCATAATAAATGCCTTTTAGGCACAGAAGTGTTGAAATAATTCAACAGCAACAGAGATACACTATATGAAAGGTTAAAGGTAGAAAGAAAATTATAAGATAAAAATACATATCTATACAAAGGAATGAAAAGCAGCAGAACTGACCATTACCTTGGTAAATATACAAGGCTATATTTATGATTATTTAATCTGTTTAAGAGAGATTGGACCAAGAGAATAAGAAGACAAGCCACAGGCTAAAAAATAAAATAAATAAATGGGGACAAGATCTAAACAGACACTTCACCAAAGATAAAGAATGACAAATAACCATATGGAAAGATGATCCATATTATATATCATAGGGAATTACAAATTAAAACAACAATGAGATACTACTATACATCTATTAGAATGGTTAAAATCTAGAACACTGACAACAGCAAATTCTGGCAAGGATGTAGAGCATCAGGAACTTTCATCCATTCCTATTGTAATGCAAAATCGTACAACCACTTTGGAAGACCATCTGGCAATTTCTTACAAAATTAAGCCTTCCTTTTATCATATGATCTAGCAATCACTCTTCTTGGTATCTACCCAAATGAGTTGAAAATTTATGTCCACACAAAAACCCGCCCATGGATGTTTATAGCTGTTTTATTTACAGCTGCCAAAATTTGGAAACCATCAGAATGTCCTTCAGTAATTGAATGGATATATAAACTGTGGTATAAGCAGACCAGTGAATATTATTCTTTGCTACAAAGAAGTGGACTACCAAACTATGAAAAGACATGAAGAAAACCTAAATGTGTATTTCTAGGTGAAAGAAGCCAAGCTGAAAAGGCTGCATACTATATAGGACTTCAGCTATATGGCATTGTGAAAAAGATATAATTATGGAGACAGTAAAAAGATCAGTGGTGTCCAAATGGTAATGGGAGGGAATAATGAATAAGCCGAACACAGAAGATTTTTAGAACAGTGGAACTATTCTGGATGATACTACAATGTGGATGCCTGTCACCATATATTCATTAAAACCCATAGAATGTATAAAACCCACAAAATGTACAGCCCTAAGCTAAACTATAAGCTGTGGGTGATAATGATATGTCATTGTAGGTTCATTGATTATAAGCATGTTGATAGTGGGGTGGCTACATATGTGCAGAGGCAGGGGATATATATGGGACTCTCTCAGCTCTCTAGCTGATTTTGCTGTGCACTTAAAAATTTCCCTAAAAACAACAATTAACAATGAGAGAGATTGAGAGATTGTTTAATGAGAGATTGTTAATGAGAGATTGTTTAAGGCAAAAATAATAATTGTCTGATATATATGTATAAGTAAGTCTATGGTAAGACTAGTTCAAAGAATGGGAGGAAAAAAAGAGAAGTATATTATCATAGGATTGTTATATGTGAAAGGATTATTCACTTCAATATAGAATGTGATGAGTAAATGATATAAAATACAAATCCAAAAATAACCACTAAAATAACAAATAGTTATAGCCAATATAGGAACAAAGCAAATAAAAGCAATTATAAGAGATGCTCAATTAAAACAAGGCCAAAAAAGAGGGTGTAGGAGTGCTGACAGCATTTACTCCACCTTTGGCCCTCCATCTTGTCCATGCCCATGCAATGACCTCCCTCAGGGCTATGCATTACAGGCCCCATGGAGGTTAATGTATGCCCTGACTGGAATGTGAGAAAGCTTGTTGTGATTTTCCCTAAAGTGGCACATAGAAAGTGTCACTTTACATATCTAGGAGAGATGATGAGTGCACACATGATGCCACTTTGGGTAACTATCCTGTGACCTCACCACCATGCCCCTCACTTTATAAAAGCTGGGGATTAAGGTCAGGACTGGGCAGAGAATGGCTGTGTACTGGCTAGATCGTCCATCCTCCTGATCCCTCCTGTCAGTTAAGTGACTCTGAATAAAACTCTGTAATGGTATAGAACTGCTTACTTCATTCTTTGGTCTTAAACTGCCTTCTCAGTTTGGAGGATAGTTTACAGACCCTCCTTCATTCTTGCAACAGAGGAAAAATGAAGGAAATTTTAAAAATAAATCTAACTTTTTCAATAGTCATAATAAGTGTTATTATCTGTACATCCCAAATTAAAATGAAGAAATGATCGTTTGTCTAAAAAGGCAAGGCCTTATTAAAAACTGACCTAAATATAACCACACAAATATGTTAAAAATTAAAGAGTAAGAAAAATATACCACTAAGGAAACACTAAGGAAAACACTAAGGAAAAGAAAACTCCATTAATATCAGAGAAAGTAGGTTTTAGAGTAAATATTACTGAGGATAAATATGGCCATACAATATGATAAAGGAGTCAATACATCTAGAGGATACAACAATTCTAAATAATTATGAACCTGATAACACAGCTTCACAAGTCATAACGTGAAAATGGATAGAAACTGCAAGGAGACATAGACAAATCTATAACTATACTGAGGAATTTTAATAACTGACTCTCAATTACTGATAGAATAAATATACAAGACATAAGTAAGACTATAAACGGCTTGAACAATACTCAACAAGTTGACATAGTGATATTTTCAGACTATTCCATCCCAAAACAACAGAATCTACAAACACAAGAATCTATGTACTTTTTAAAATGCATATGGAATATTTACTAAAAACAAAAGAGTCTGGTCCATAAGACCAGTCTCAGTAAACATAAAAGTACTCAAATCACATAAAATATGTCATCTGTCCACAATGAATTTAAATTAGAAATAAATAACAGGGAAAAAAACAAATATGAAATGTTTGGAAGCTAAATAACATGTTTCTAAATAACTTAGAAGTTAAAAAAATAAAAATGGAAATTAGAAAATATTTTGAAGTGAACAGAGATAAAAACAAAACAGATATAACTAAAAACAAAAAAGATTCAAAGCAATATCCTCAGCTTCTACCTGAAGACAAGTTTTAGAACCAATTATATCCCAAATAAGGAGAAGGAAATTGTATGTATCAGGGTAGATGTCAATTAAAAAGAAAACAGAAAAACAGACAAAAATTTAATGAAATCATAAGCTGGTTCTTTGATGAAATCTCATAAAAATAATCAACTTCTATTTGGGAAACACGGAAGGAATAGGCAACAATCTGTATTAGGAGTGAGGGTAGTGACATTAAATGTTATAAAACAAAAAAGATAATTCTAAAATATTATGAACAATTCCATGGTAATAACTTTGACAACATAAATGAAATGGAAAAATGCCTAGAAAGTTTTAAAGTACAAAAGCTCAATCAAGAAGAAACAGACATCCACAATAGTCCTGTGTGTATTAAAGGAGTTGAATTTATAGCTCCATTATTTGCTGCTTCACCTTATATTTTTATGTTATGGAGATGGCCTCTTTCCATAAAGCTGATGAACCAACCTCTGCTAGCTTCAGACTTTTCTTCTGCAGCTTCCTCACTTCTCTCAGCCTTCATAGAATTGAAGAGAGTCAGGGCCTTGTTCTGGATGAGGCTTTGGCTTAAAGGAATGTTATGACTGGTTTGACCTTCTATCCAGACCACTCAGACTTTCTCCATATTAATAAGAACTGTTCTGCTTTTTTATCACTTGTGTATTCACTGGAGCAGCACCTTTAATTCCTTAAAGAACTTTTCTTTTGCATTCACAACTTGGCTAATTGGTACAAATGCCAAGCTTTTGGCCTGTCTTGGCTTTCAACATGCCTACCTCATTAAGCTTAGTTATTTCTAGCCTTTTTTTTTTCTTAATGTTTAATTTTGAGAAAGATATCGAGGGAGAGAGGGAGAAAGGGGTGGGGGAAAGAGAGAGAGAGAGAGAGAGAGAGAGAGAGAGAGAGAGAGAGAGAGAGAGAGAGAGAGAAAACGGGGGAGGGGAGGGGAGGGGCAGAGAGAGAGGGAGACACAGAATCTGAAGCAGGCTCCAGGCTCTGAGCTGTCAGCACAGAGTCCGATGCAGGGCTCGAACCCACGAACTGGGAGATCATGACCTGAGCCAAAGTCGGACACTTAACCAACTGAGCTACCCAGGCGTCCCTCTAGATTTTGATTTAAAGTGAGAGACCTGTAAGTCTTCCTTTTACTTGAACACTTAGAAGCCATTGTAGGATTATTAATTGGCCTAATTTTGATAGTGTTGGGTCTCAGGGGATAGGGAGGCCTGAGGAGAGTAAGGGGGAGGGGGAAGTTAACCTTCAGAGCACACATTATTAAGGTCACTGTCTTATATGGGCATAGTTCATGGTGCCTGCCCCCCCACCCAGAAATTACAGTAGGAACATGAAAGATCACTGACTAGCATAAAAAATATAATAATGATTTTTTTTTTAAAGTCTGAAATACTGTGCAAATTTCCAAAATGTGACACAGATACATGAAGTGAGCAAATGCTGTTGGAAAAATGGTGCCGACTGCCTTGCGCAATGCAGGGTTACCACAGACATTCAATTTGTAAAATACACAATATCTGTGATGAACAATAAAATGAAGCACAATAAGACAAGGTACCTACTTCCGCATCATTCACGGATTTGATAATATTAACTTGCCAACAGAGTAGGTAAGACTACATCGCTGGAACTAGAGGTCAATCATGAGCTATGTTTTGTATAGTCGGTACCAAGAGTTAGACTAAGATGGAAAGAACTGGAAGATACTGAATGTGTAAGTGGGAACGGATCAGGAAATTGACTGGGTATATACCTATGCATTTGGCATTTCCAAGTACTTTGTTAGTTTGTCATGGAAAATTTAAAAGCAATAAAGAATCTAATTCATGCCTCCAAGTGTTAGAATAGGCAGCTGGATTTACCAGGATGCCTGGGGACCAACAAAGAGGGGGTGGGGGTGGGGTAGTTAAACCCCTTATCAGCCAGGGCAAACCAGATAGGCCTGAGACAAAGAAGCTTGGAGACCCTGACCAAATAAGGTAGAAAAAGCATGAAACCCTGCTCCAAAGAAATCCCCTCCCCAAATAATAAATATTCCACCACTTAGTTAACAACTGCCAATAATAGATAGAGACCCAAATGCTGGGCACAGCTCCCCCTGGAGCACTCCCTGTCTCAGATCTTGAGGGATGTTCTCTCTCTCTTTCATAAACTCTTTACTTGTACTGCTCAACTACTGTCTAGCCCATTCTTGAATTCTTTTCTTGCCAGGAGACTAAGATCCTCTAACCATGTTTCTGGCACAGGCTGGGTGGGGGATTTAGGGCCTACTGGACTTCCCATTCTGCCTGACAACACAAGAAACCAATCATTCTGAGCAGTTAGAACTAAAATGTGCAACAACACACATTGACAAAATTAAGGGCCAACTATGTGACAAGAATGATTTGTACATGACTTTCAAAAAGGGTAGAGAAATCCAAATCATAGAAAATGTAAGCAAAAAACAGAAGGGATGATTTGTCAGATGAAAAGTGAATTCAGCTAAGTTTGAAATTTGAGTAGTATTTATACAAATAAGAATTGGGAGGAAATAGTATAGAAAACTCAGAAAATTAGGAGGACAGAGAGAAAATAGAATAGACCCTGCTGGTTTAAATTGAGTTGGAATATTGAGAAGGGATAGACAATACATCTAAAAAGGGGACTTGGGACAGGTTTCAAGTCGCTGACGTCCTCCCAATTTCTCGTGCAAGGTGCCTAGCTGGAATGTACATAACATCCCAGGGAGTTGAAAGGCTGGAAGTCAGAAGATTGTCTCAGGGGCTACAACAGGAATTCGGTTAGGAAAGCACTGATGAAGGCCTGGTCCTTTAGTGGTACTAACTGCAGAGTCCCCCAAAAGACCATCAACATAAACTGCTGATACAGCTAAGTTTATTACTGACTGTTGCATAAGGGACCATTTCCTCCATAAGATTCTTAGTTACTTTTTAGAGGGGAGAAGAAATAGGCAGCATATTAATGAAGTTCTGGTTGGGGGCAGGCATCTAGAAAAGGGGGGAGGTCTATTAGTGGTCTGGGAAGCTGCTGACAAGGTTTGAGTATAGTTAATGACCTAATAGTGTGGAACTGATTAACAAAGCCAGTTGAGGGTTTTAAAGGGGTCTTTGGTTATCTTAGCTGAAAAATCTATTGGCCTGAGGGTTTCTCAAAGTCCTCCATTGTTTCAATAAATGGATTTGGGGTAGGTTTCCGAAACAAAGTTATCTGCAATCCTTTATCTACCTGGGTAAGTGTTTCCTGAAATCCTTATTATTATGTCTTTATTAGATATTAATACATGCGGTTGGATAGTATATTATGGTAGTGTTGACAGTAAACTACATACAGCAGATAGCTGTGGCTTTCAGGAGTGGCAATAGTTGAGTAAAGGAAAGGATTACCTAAGAAACAGTAAGATCTAGCCACCAATTATACATAGGGTACAATGAAAAGGACAAATTAGGACCATCTGGGGGTTGATATTTTTAAAACACTGACCAAATTTTGATATTAAAATTAAAGGTAAAAAACAAGTTTACAATAAGCATCAAGGACAGAAACTGTTGACATAAATCTTCCTAACTTTAGGTAATTATTAACCATTCAGAATTCAATGTACATTCACTCATATCATTACAAGGCATGACAGTCACTTCAAATCATTTTGGAAACAATGTAGGTATATATAATGAAATAAAAATAAATTAACTGTGATGCATTAAAATTTAGGTTAATAATATAGGTTATATGTTCATTGTAAGTGTTTGTAGCAAAATCTCTCTTTTTTGAAAGTCTGGTGACTTTTCCTATACTAATTCATAAGGGTCTGGTTTTGTATTAAATTATCTGTACATATGATTTTTACTTCCCTACATTGTGTATTCCTTGTGGGCATCAAAGAAAAATTGTACTGGACAGAAGTAAACAGGCAAGGAAGACCTTACTCAAGAGTAGTGTGCTAAGGGATTGAGATTGAATGCAACTCTGCTAAGACAAAGGCAGGCAGGTTTTTAAGCACTGGGAAAAGTGGAAAGGGTTCACTGGACAATGTCACGGAGGAAGTTGGTCGACATGAGCAAGCTATCTGTGTTTGGTAATTGTCCCTTATCTGTCTAAAGTTTAGGCAATCTGAGGGGAACACTAAGTTCCTCTTAGTGGCTGAAATATTTGTATTCATCATGCACTTACCTCCTTTGCAAAGACCAATGCCTTGTGCATAATTAAACATTTCCTAAAACTACAAAATATTAAAAATGAAAAGATCTTGCAGCATATCCAATCTGATCTCTCCACTTATATATTCATATATACATATTCATATATATATATATATATGTTACAATTTGCTGTAAACTATTACATGTATATTACAAATGCTAGATATGACAATTTCTAAACAATGCCTCTGTGTTAAGAAAAGTCTGTTTTAGATATTTAAGAATATTTTTAAAAATCAGAACATAGGCTTTGATCCTACTGGATTTTCCTTAGATCTTGAAAGGCTTAGTAGTTGCTAAAAGTTTAAATCAGCTTGACAGATAAACATCTTCAAGGGTCTGGCTCATCTCACTGCTATTCCCAAGCTTGCTGCACTTTATAACACAAAAATTCGTTCTTCTTTCTTAAATTCTGTCTTCTTTCCGAAATGATATTTTCAGTTGGTTACATCTAAGACAAATCAATCTATCCCTTTTAAGAATGGAAACACTGCAACCAGTCTTTGAAAAAAGGAATATATAATTTCCCTGGTTTCTTTTCCCAACTGGCATTACCTCCTCCCATCAGTGAATTCTACCCATTCCAAGGTCTTGCCGTAAGTGTGCGTTGGGGGGTATAGTGGTGAACACAGCTGCCTTCCAAAGTCTTGCCACATGAACCTAACAACTGCATGTGGAAAATTATTTCCAAATCTATATAAGCCCTGCTTGACTATTTTATCAAGTATTTTTTAATGTGAAAAGGTAGGTCAATATTATTTTAAAGACCTATTTTATTAAAGCCTTAAAGAAAAACTCCGCCCTTAAGATTTACATAAAAAATGAATCATGCAAAGGAACTCAAGTTTGCAATATTTGTAACACAAAGATTTCTGTCAAAAAAACAGTTGGAAATAACATGCTGTTTGCAATGTAATTGTTACTATTCACTATAGCAGAAAAGGCAAATGCAGAGAACTAAAAGGCTGACAGCCTAGTCATTTAAAACTACAGGTTGTCTCAGGAATGACAATGGTTTTGAAATTCAGCTCAACCCATGCCGAGAAGTTGTTCGCTCTAGATATTAGAGAATATTTAACACTTTAGTTGAAACTGTTTCCCTTTATTTTTTCCTCAGAACATTTCAACTAACCAAGGAAATCTTAGCCCTTTTTTAAAAAGGTAAATGAAATATTAAAATGGGCACTGGTCTTCTCTGCTGTTTCTGGAATCTGAATTTTTAATGAGGACACTTGTTTAAATGTGGATGATCAATAGAGCTGTAAAACCCACAAACAATTTGTTTCTTCTTCTAGGGAAAAAAGCATTAATATACTGAGTATAATTTTTAATAGACCCACATATTTGCTTAACTTTTTTTTTTTTTTCTGCTTTTATTCTTAAAGCAATTTCAGTTCCGATTCTGAAGGCGGAACTGTCCTCATCAGGACGTCTCACCTGAGTGATTCTTGTGCTTCTGTGTGTCCTTCTGGGTACCCTGCTTGTCCCTGACAATGACTCTTTCCCTGACCAGCCTATAGTCAGGCTCTGCGGAGCCCCCTTCTCCACGAGGCCTTGACCTTTAACCCCCTCCCCCCAGCCTTGCTTGGCCTGCACAGTAACAAGAATATTAGTAAGTCATTTTAGGGAGACTCACTGATATCTGATCACCTTCCACATGTAACTGAATATGCCCCAGGTGATGTCTTTACTACGGCCTGCCTTCACAAGAATCCCATTAGGTCGGGTTGGCAAGAATCCCTCCAACCCTTGATCTCTCTCCTCTTAGTGATTTCCATTGACCCCCACCGACAGACCCCCTCACCATAAATCCCCACTTGAGCATATTTCTATATTGACATCTCCTTTCCCCAATTGTAATAGTTTCTTATTGAAATTTGTTTTTACCACTTTAACTATGGTTTGCCTGGTTTTCTGTAGCACCCCCAATGGTAGTCTTACCTTGAGTAAATTGAGCTTCTTTGGAGGCCCTCAGTTGTGTTGCAGCTGCCACAAGGGTCTTCTCAGACAAGAAGGTCCAAGTGGTTGGCCAGTTAGTCTTTAGCTCCTGTGTTTATGATTCTGCAGGCTTCTGACTGCACACAAGGAAAAGACTGAGGTGTAATAGTCCACTCTGTGGAACACTCCTCCTTCTGGGGCCCTTTTTCTTTCCAAGCCTTTGAGCTCACAGCTACTCAATGACCAGAGAGATTAAGCCTACTGACTCCTTCCCCTTGCCTCCCACCCCCACAATTTATATTAGCCCGAATTTAAAGGTATTTTAGACATCATCCAATCCATCCATCCAATCTACCACCATTTTACAAACGAGGCAACTGAAACTCAAGACTTTGTACTTGTACTCAGTGGCAGATTTAAGATTAGAAACTGACGCCTTTTAAGTTCAATTTAGGGTTCTTTCTACTACAATACATTGCCTCATAAAATTGACATTTTCTAATGGCTTATACTCTTTTTCGTTTTGTTGGTCTTTTATCCCTTGTCAATAGGCTGAATGGTCTTCAACGACATTTCTCATGAGAAAACGTATCCCTTTCTCAGTGACGCTGAAATAGGATCTATGATGTCAGACGTAAGTGAGTGAGTTCAATAGTGGTTCTCCTACTTCTACGTGATCGCTTACCCAATTTTACATGTGTTAAAGACAGATCGGAAATATCAATAGATAGTATTAATCACAAGTTATAAATGTGATATTGTAATATCCTGCATGAGTTGTTATACAAATGTTTGGATTAGTTGTTTGTATTTTAAATTTCAGACCTCATCAAAATACTTATAAAACAAAATTATAAAGAAAATCACCAGACTCTGAGGATAAAAGAGCCTGACTTATACAGTTTATGTTGGTTGATTGCTCCTAGGACAATCTCCTGCAAGTGTGATTGGATTTGCAAATGTCAGAGTTCAAAGTGAATACACCATGGCATTTACAATGTCTGTTATACAAAAAAGCTGAGCATACTAGCTATCAAGTCAAAGACGATGCAAGCTGGACTTTATTCTTGTTTTCTCTACATACACAGCAGTTTATATGGTACTGGATTTTGGTCCATTACTAACATGGGGTATTTTCAGATTTTGTAGTGACATTGTATTATATGATGAAACTCTTGTTACATTCTTTTTTCTTTTTTCCAAGAAAAACTCATCTTTAAATAATATTCAAAATGATTAGCATTGTTTTACAGATTATAAATGTCTACTACTCTGAGGAACATATTTAAAAAGTAAAGTTTCTCTTATTGCAAGCACTGTTATTTCTTCTTTCTTTCTTGCTTTTCTTTTCTTTTTTTGGTATACATCTTGCCTTCAGCTAGTAATCCTCTTTTGAAATACCATGGAAACAAGCAAATATGCCTCATTAAACTTTCCTTGCAGGAGAAAAATTGAAAGAATTTTTAAATTGTAGAGTAGATAAAAATAAAACACATTTATTTTAAGGGTGATTAGATCGTCCTTTTAAATTCTTTAAAGAAAGGTACCAGAGTTGGCAGGGAAAAAAACAGACCATGTGTTTTCAAATTTGTGAAATTGTGACAATTTTAAAGAATGGACGATTTATTCTTTTGCTTGAATAAATACAGAAAATAATCACTCTCAATTATATTTCATACTTAGTACTAAGTGACATTTCAGATATATTGTGAAAGTAAAGTAGCCATTTCTGATAATGCACACATATAATTATGAGTGACATTAAAGAACTTCTCTATTAACAAGCTGTATTTGCACAATGCCTTTTGTTAAGAAAAACTGCCTTATTTACTCTTGTTCTACAGTATTCCATGAGTTAGGCAATGGGTATATTTCTTTGAAAGATGAGACCAGAAACAGCTGGGTGGTGAGTTTTTTCATAAAGTGAGTGAAACTCTCAGGGAGGTAGGGGCTATCAAATTCTTGAGTCTTTCAGTGGTCGAATAATAAAAGAAAACTCTTTTGCCTAAAGGACATTAGCTGTCCCTTACAGTTGAAACTAAAATTGACAAGTTCATTTCATATTAAGGGTTGACCCTTTCACACAGCTTGGAACTTGGGAATGAAAGAAAATATTACCTTTTAGTAGTCTTAATTTATTCCCCCCACTATCAGAATAAGCCTAATGAATGGATCTGAGGTTGCAGGAATATCACCATTGCTCAGAATCTCCCTCTCGTTTTTCTGCCAACTTGTATTGTATACTCTTAACTAAGGCAGTGACTATTAGGGACCTGTCTTGAATTAAACATCTAATCCTTGAAAAAGTGAATGATGTTTTTAATGGCACACTGTGAAGTGAAAGGAATTATTGATTTTTGTTGAGTTAGTATTTTGTACATTGAAATCCACTTTAACAACACGAATCAATATATCTCTTTCATCTCACTGTTGTGGATTTTTTTTTTTCCTCAACCATGGATGTAAATTCATTTAGCAACATGTTAATTTCCTATCTGTCTGGACTGAAAGGTTTCTATCTTAGTGATGTATTAATTGAGGCACCCAAAAGGTATACAGAAACCTCTGACAGATTAAGCAAACCCAAGTGTGTTAAGCTATTACAGGACAGGCCCAAAACGCGATCTGTGTGCAGCAATCCAACCTCTACAGCTAGACAAGGTGGTTATGCTTCAGCAACTGGTGGCTATTTCCTGGTAGTTATAGATGTGATTTTTGTCCTGTTTCTTATAAAAAGGGCATGGGGGTGTAGGGAGTAACCAGTCCTTTTGCTTGGTTATGAAATTCCTGTAGGGACTAAGGGCAGGCTGCCCCAAGATGAACCATTTTGGCATCAAGATCATTTTGAGTTAAAAAGCAATCAAAACCCAACAGATTCAGGAAAAGCTCCTCCCCAACAACTGCCTAAAAAGAATTTAGGTAGAGGACCTGCTCCAGGAAGAATTATCACCTTAGATTTGCCACATTATGATAGGAACCAGGTGGGCTGGATAGAGAGGAGCCCAAAAAGGCCACTTTGATCAAAGTCCTCTCTTTGTCCCATGGTTTCTTGAGTGGCCCAGTAAACATTTGTTCACTAAAACATTAACTCTTTTTCATTTTGCTGTGATTTGCATTTCTTCTCTTTGAAGTCCCAGGCCCCTACTCCCTTCTCCTTAGCTCAGAATGACGTATATACCTCATTTTCCCTGTCAAATTTCCATGTCTGTGTGGATTCCCTGTGTGTATGCTATTAAATTTGACTTTCTCCTCTTCATCTGTCTCATGTCAATTTGATTCTTAGTCCAGCGAGAAGGACCTAGAAGGAGACAGGAAATTCTTGCTCCCCAACATTCCTTATTAAATGACAATACGATACTATGAATAATTATATTAGATATAGTGCATGTGTTATTATGCATGAATACTTTTCTCCACTGATGATCAAATTTACATTGCTTTCCTTTCTTCATAAATTCAGAAATAGATTTCACTTCTTTTCAAGTATAGATGATATGAGGAAAAAAAAGTTCTGATTCTGCTTGTCATTTATTTTAAACTTGCAGGACATTTTCATCCTCAATTTTACAATCTAATGCCCAAGGGAGAACATCTATATTTTTAAAATTGTTGTGCTTGACACTGAAGTTTTACCTTATAAATTTACTTACTTTCTTTTGTTCTGACATTTGTAAATGTAACAAGAGGCAGAGACATTAGAGCCTACCAGGATTTCCAGAAGAGGGGAAAAAACATCTTTATACCTATGTGCAAGGAAATGTGCCTTTATGTGGACTTCAAGTGGGAAGTTAGATGGTAAATAACATCCTATACTAATTTCAACATGGCATCATTTGAATAATTAACATAAGTTTTACAGAGTTGTTCAGATTCTTTCATTGGTATTTTACTTTCTACAATTTATTCACTGAAACACACTCCCATGCACATGCTGCACGGAGAGTTCAATTCATTTGTATTATATTTACTGACTTTAACAACAAAAAAATAAATCTGTTTACTCCATTTTGATTCTGAATCTCAAACATTACAACAAATTCAATGGGAAAAGAAGTGTGAGGAACTAAGAAAGTTCAGAGAGAGATGGTGAGAATCAGGAAAGGTTTTATGAAGAAAGTGGTGCCCTAGCTAAGTATGGAAGCAACTAGCCAGGCAAATAGGAAGAGAAACTCACGGAGAACAGAGTGATTCACTTAGTGGAGGGAAACGGATACAAGGCAAGAAGGCATAAAGAAGCATAAGCTGGCAGAGGACGCTGGTTGGGGACTGGTTTCATATGATCCGACAGGACTCACAGGGAAGACCAGGGAAGCAATAGCAAGGACCTTGGATTCAGAGTATGGCTTCTTCCTATAAGTCTCATTCACCACATTTCTATCTGCCAAACACTCATATTTTAGCAACTGGCTATAGGGTCCTATCTTCTGCAGTTCTCTAAAGTCCCTCCTCTGAGATCCTGCCTTTTTTTGTTCAGACTGCCAGCATAACATGGTAGAAAAAGAAAGTCATCCGGAATATATCGAATCTGAGCTGTTTTGGATTAAATTCTTTGCCATTGAGATCTTCTCATGTCTGTATGTATGGAACTATTTCACTCTTTAACACTGCTTCATAGCATTCCAGAGCATGGATTCATTTCCACAAAACTTCATTTATTGTCCATTTTTTTGCAGATGTTTATTTGTGACGTGATGCTTTTTCTTGTTCTTGAATTTCCTTAGTAATCAGGATAAAAATTCTTTTTGACATTTTTGTTATGTCTTCTGTTCTTTGCCTTCATATGTATACTTTATTCTCTACTGTGTATTTACATATTTATTAGTTTGTATGCCTTTTATATAAATTAACCAACATAAATTTATTAAATTTATATACCCACACTATTTTACCTCTGTTTTATATGATGTAAATATTTTTCCCCAGATGGTCCCTTATATTTTCACTTTATTGATGGCATATTTTGTTACAAACGGTATTTATATTTTGGTACCATCAAATGTATCTGATGATTAAGAATGAAAAAGTTATCAGTCTTCTCCTTATGGATCCATGTTGTGGATATCCCATATTTTCTTCGTAATAATTTCATGGTTTTATTTTTCTTACTTGTTTTGGTTTCCTTATTTTTCTATTTAGAACTAACTGGAATTTATTTTTGTCTTTGTAAAAAAACAAAACAAAACAACAAAACCTCATAAAATTAGATTTTATCTCCCATCAATTGACCAATTGTTCTAACAGCCTTACTGACTAGGCTTTCTTCTTAGTAATTTGTAATGCCATCATTTTCATATTCCAAATTTCCACATATATTGTATCTAATTGTGGACTACCTGCTTTGGTCCAGGGATATATTTGTATAGTTATGCATAGATATTATACATATTTAGTACATCTAGTTTTATGATACATTTTCATATCTGATAGAGCAAGCATTCCCTTACTGTTTTTTGTTTTTCTTTTCAAAATCTTCTTGGCTGGTCTTCACATTTTAGTATCCCATACAAATTTTTGAGTTAGCTTTTCGAGTACTTGAAAAATTCCTTTTTAGATTTTTGAATTGAATTGTACAGTATTCTTAGGTTAATTTGAAAAGATTAAAATATTTCAAATATCAAGTCTACCAATCCATGAGCATTCTCTCCTCCCACATATTCAGATGTGGTTTCACGCCCTCTAGTCACATTATGTGCTGTTTTTTACAAAGGTCGTGCGCATTTTTTGATATGCGTATCCTTATGTATTTTTATAACTTTGTTACTGTTATGAATGATATGCTTTTTATGATTATATTTCTTATTGATTTACTGAAATATTGACAGCTATTTGGTTATTTTATATTGATCTTGTATATAGCCATGAAATTCTCCTTGCAAGTAGTTTGTAGACTAGAAAATCTATACATATACAATCATAGAAATGCCAGTTATATCTGTAAAATTGCCATTTAAAGTCTCATTCTCAGGGTTCCTGAGTGGCTCAGTTTGTCGAACATCCAACTCTTGATTTTGGCCCATGTCACGATCCCAGGATCATGGGACTGAGCCCCATGTCAGGCTCTGTGCTGAGCATGAGGGCTGCTTAAGACCCTCTCTCTTTCTATATGTCTCTTCCCCACCCCTCTCCCCCTAAAAACCCATTTTCATGATCTTTAACTTTTGTAAATAAGTATAATACATAGTAACAATGATGAAAATAAACATCCTTTTCTTGTTCCTGACTATAAAGTGAAAGTTATGGTTTCCTTGTTTAGAATGCTATTTTCATACATTTCTGGTATGGCCGTTTTGCTGTTGACTACTAACACTTCTCATTCTGTGGCACAGTTGAGAAAAAATGTTTGTGACCTGTAATCATTCTTCCCTAAATGAATGGGTGCTTCCTGGATGCTGGAATAAAAAATCTAGTCTCAGAATCCAAGGCTGATGTCTCCCATGGCTACTATAGAAGGTTCAGGATGGTCTATAGGTATATTAAAAGAAGAAACTTTGTCTGACTGTTTTCAGCATCTGATACCTCAGATATCTCCCTCTCCATGACCTTACAAGCCTCCGTAAAAGAGAGAAGGATTAATGGCTTAAAAGACAGTGAATGGCCAGCACATTTTTAAACACTGTAACAGAATCTATGCTTAATTGGTTTTATTACGTCTTGTAAAAACCAAACCAAACCAAAACAGGAAGACTCTGTAATTGAAGAAAGGATTGTTGAAGCATTTTTACTTCCAAATTCAACTTAGATATACATTTATACAGCTCGCTAACTGTGACATGATTGTACATTCCAATCTATTCGTACTATTCAAGCTATCATTTAAGTTTTAATCATTTTCTCTGCAAACATGTTATCAGATATTCCCAAGTTGGATTAGTATTTGATAAATGACAAGAAAAATACTTGTGTATTTACATCTAGGGTTAGAATGAAAGAGGGAATGACTGTGGAGCATTCCAACACGTGGAGAAATTCAGCTCTACAAGAAGCTCTTTCTTTAGTTCCTATGACAGTAGAGAGAAAGCCTGAAAGAATCTAGTGCCAGAAGACTGACAAAACTACAAGAGCAAAGGAAGGGCTTGTGTAAGAAAAAAGAAAAAAAAATCCAGAATTTCATTTACTGGCTCAAGTTTGTTGGGGAATAAAATATCCATTTTTGTGACACATGGCTCAATAAAGACCTGGGCTGAAGAGAAGTGGGAGCATGCATTTTAGTTCATGGGCACCAGGAATTTAAGTATGTAACCACCTTGGGTCGGGGAGCAGCAATCTGTCAAGAGAACATGCTCTGAGTCAAGTTGCTTAATAATTTTTTTTCAGGACCAACTGGTAAGTTAATAATATTTTAGATGGAATTTGACTCCAGAATTCTCCCAGAGAAATGAACTGCTTGACTGGAAACAAAAGACAAGTACCTGGTTTCTTAACTTCAAGAAACCATAAATATTGTGTTTGTTAGTCCAAGCATAGGTCTGACTACTAAGCAAATAACTCAGAAAAGGGATTTATTTATTTAGTTAGTTAGTCAGTAAGTCAGTCAGTCAGTCCTTGGACCTATGGAGAATCAACAGGACAAAGTACTCTAGTGGAAAGGGCATGGGGTTTTTAATCTCATTCCCATATAAGTTGATATAATGACTCGGTATTTCACAATTCCCTTTCCTCCTGTGTCCCTTAGTTTTCTTAACTACAAAATGAATTCATGGACATGATACAAAACACACAAGAATTCTGTAGTGCAAGCCAGGCATCAAAAATACCAAATGCTCCATCTATATATAAACTAGTTGGTGTTGGTGACAGAGGGATGAAGGATCTACCTGCTGGCTTCCTGGTCTTCCTCCAACTTTGAGACATTTCTCAATAAAATACAGGTCCCTGTGGTTCTCTCTCACCTTCTGAGATTCTGAGTTATGTGTCCTGTTGAGCGTTGTCCCTTGTCTCTAGTGTCCTCTTAAATGGGTGTGCTCTATAAGTAGCAGTTCAGTACCAAGCTTTCACTGACGATCCCCTGTTAAACTAGGTGGTCCTAGGATTATTCTTCCCACAAGCACTGCAATCCAGGCTGCTTCAAGTTTTGTGATGCTAGATACTGGCTGGAAATTTCAGTGGAGACTTGAAATGTAGCCCATTTTTAGATTCCTATGGGGAAAGCAAAACGAAAATTATTCAAGTTAACATTGAACCAGAAATATTTCCGACCCCTCACTAACCTCTGAAGGAATCCCTGCCTTTAGTACTAAAAGAGAGACATAGTTGTCTAAATTTAAAGCTAGACTATATACTGCCTGAGGGAAGGTAACATATGTACCTTGTCGGTTTAAAAATGATTTGTTTCAAAAATCATTTCACTGAGGTGTAAATGACACACAAAAGTTGTACATATTTAATTCAGGCATCTTAATGAGTTTGGAGATAAGTATATATCCATGAAACTATCACCAATAATCTATGCCATAAAATAGCCATCAAACTCCGAAAGTTTCCTCCCACCTTCTCCTCCTCCTTCTTTTTCTTCTTTTTCTTGCTATTATTTGTTATTTTGTGATAGGAATACATAATATCTACCTTCTTAGCAAATTTTAAAGAATATAATGCAGTAACTATAGGAACTATGCTGGATGGTAAATCTCCAGGACTTATTCATCCTGCCTAACTAAAACTTTGTTCCCTTTGTCTAATACATCGTAATTTCTCCTTCCTCCCATCTCCTGGCAACAATCATTGTACTCTCTATTTTTATGAATTTGACTATTTTATATTTCTCACATAATTGGTATCGTATGGTATTTGTCTATCTGTGTCTGGCTTATTTCACTTAGCATAATGTCCTCCAGGTTCATCTACGTTGTTGCAAATGCAGGACAAAATAGAGTTTAAGTCAAAACTATCTTAAGAGACAAAGAAGGTCATTATATAATAACAAAGGGGTCAATTTACCAGGATGATATCACAATTATAAGCATATTTGCACCCAACATATCAGAGCGCTTGAGTATGTAAAGCAAACACTGACAAATCTGAAGGGAGAAATAGCCACACAATAATAGGAGGAGACTTCACTATCCCATTTTCAATAATGGATAGATTATTCAGGCAGAAAATCAATGAAGAAACAGCAGACCTTAGCAATATAGACCAAATGAACTTAACACATATCTACATTACATCCCATCTAATGGCAGCAGAATACACATTTTCTCTAGTGCATATGGGAAGTTCTTCAGGATAGAATCCATGCTGTATCACAAAACAAGTTTTAATAAATTGAAGAAGACAAATGATTCCAAGTATCTTTTCCAACCATGACAAAATAAAACTAGAAAAAAAAGCATAAAAAGGACAATGGGAGATTAAACAACACACTATTGAACAACCATGGGATCAAAGAAGAAAACTGAGAGAGAAATTAGAAAATATTTTGAGACAAACAGAAACAAAATGCAACATACTAAAACTTATGAAGTACAGGAAAAATAGTATGAGTAGAGAAGTTCCTAGTGATAAATGCTTACTTTAAAAAACAAAGATCTCCAATACCTCAAGAAACTAGAAGAGGATGAACAAACTAAGCCCAAAGTTAGTGAACAGGAGAAAACAGTAAAGATTAGAGCAGAAATTTAAAAAAAAATTGAAAAACAACAGAAAAATCTATGACACTAAGAGTTTTTTTTTCCATATAAACAAAAGTTGACAAACCCTTACCTAGAATAACCAAGCAAAAAAGAGAAAAGACTCAAAGAAATAAAATCAGAAATAGAGGAGAAATTTCAAAGGATGCCACAGAAATAAAAAAAAAAACAATTATAAAGGATGATTATGATTAATTATATGCCAAAATGGGACAATCTGGAAGAAATGAATAAATTCTTAAAAATATACAGTGTACTAAGACTGAAACAAGAATAGAAAGCATGAACAGATTGATAACAGACATTGAAGCAGTAATCAAAAGTCTCCCCCTAAAGTAAAGCTCAAGACCAGATGGCTTCACAGGTGATTTCTACCAAATATTTAAAGAATTAATATCAATTTTCCTAATCTTTTCCAAAAAATAGAGTATGAAGGAGAGTACTTCCAAACTCACTTTGGTACCAAAGGGAGACAAAACACCATAAGAAAAGAAAACTATCTCTTCCCAGTTCTTTAATCTAATCCCATTAGCTAATTTGCTCTGTTTTTGATGGGCCCACCGTTTCTGAAGGCCATAGTGTAGGTCGCCTATAATGCAATCTCATTATTCTCTCTAATTACCAGAAACTATGGTATGCAGTGTGTAAACGGTGTTTTAAATGACTGAAGGTGATGTCTATTCTCCTTTCCATCTCCAACACAGATGATTGGACCAGGAATAATAGATAGGTGTCCAAAAGTATAAAATGCAGAGCCCTGGGGAGCCTGATTTGGAAAGTTGGTTCATGCTAATCAGATCCTCTCCTTCAGGAATGGAAACTCAGAGAGAACACACTTATGAGCTGTGGAATGTCTGGCTCCACTCAGTCACTGGTATGTGTAGTAACAGAAAGTCTGTCATTAAAGAGAGGTTATATGGAAAAGAAGGGAGATTTTTAGAAGGTAGGAGGAGATAATTTTTTTACATTGGGAAAAAGCCACAAAAATGTTTCCTGCTTGTGAAGAGTTCATAGAAAGATCTGGAAGAAAAAAATATAACTTAAAAATTGTACAGCAAGAATGAAGCTGGAACCTTACCTAATATCCAAAACAAAACAAAACAAAACAAAACAAACACTAAAAATCAAAGACTAAATGTAAAACTTAGAACTCTTAAAAAAAAAAAAACATAGAGGAAAATTTCATAGCATTGGATTTGACAATGATATCATATATATGGCACCAAAGTGTAGGCAACAACAACAAAAATAGACAAAGTAGACTTCATGAAATTTTAAAAAGAAGTATATTAAAAAACAATATCACCAAAATAATAAGGCAACCCACAGAACGGGAAAAACATATTTTCAAATCATATCTGATAAGGAATTAATATCTGGAATACATAGAGAACTCTTAAAATTCAACAAGTAAATAAAAACAACCCAATTCAAAAATGGGCAAATGACTTTTCTCCAAAGAAGATATACAAATGGCCAATAAGCACATGAAAATATGTTAAACACTCCTAATCATTAGGGAAATGCAAAATCAAAACCACAATGACATATTACCTCATACCCATTAAAAAACAGAAAACAAAAAGCATTGGCAAGGATGTGGAAAAATTAGAATCCTTGTGTATTGTTGGTAGGAATATAAAATGGTACAGCCATTGTAGAAAACAGGATGGTGATTCCTTAAAGATTTAAACATAAAATTACTATATGATCCAGCAATTCCATTTCTGGGTATATATCCAAAATAACCGAAATCAAGGTCTCAAAGATATATGTACATTAATTTTCATAATGGTATTATTCACAACAGTTAAAATGCAAAAGCCGCCCAAGTGTCCATTGACAGACTAATGGATAAGCAAAACATGGTATAAACATACAGTGGAATATTATTCAGTCTTAAAAAAAAAAAAAGTTCTACTGTATGCTACCACATGAATGAAACTTGAGATAATGATGCTCATTGAAATAAGCCAGTCAGAAAAAAACAAATAGTGCATTTTTCCACTTATATAAGGTACTTATAGGAGCCAAATTCATGGAGAACCAAAGCAGAATAATGGTTTTCAGAAGCTGGGGGGCAGGTAGGGAAAATGGGGAGTTAGTGTTTTAAGGATATAAAGTTTCAGTTTTACAAGATGAAAAGAGTTCTGGGGATGGATGGTGGTGATGGTTGCACAACACTATTAATGCATGTAATACCACTATACTGCACCCTTAAAAATGCTTAAGATGGTATTTTTTTTATTTAAGAGAGAGAGAGAGAGAGAGAGAGAGAGAGAGAGAGAGAGAGAGAGAGAGAACATCAAGGAGAGGGGCAGAAAGAGACAGAGAATGAATCCCTGTGCTCAGCGCAGAGCCCGACAGAGGGCTCGAGCCAAAATCAAGAGTCGCACACTCAACCGACCGAATCACGCAGGGGCCCCTAGATGGTAAATTTTATGTTATGTTTACTACATCACAATAAAAAAGCTGGAAATAAAATATTATACTGCAGGCAACTAATACTAAGATTGAATGACAGGTGGTTTGGGAGTATGTAGGTGGGACATTTTAATCAAGGGAGGGATGGGGTGGAGTTGATTACTGGCCTTGGAAAATCCAGAAAGAAGAGCTGTTGTCCTAAACCCCACTTAACCCCAAGTTAACCTCAAGTTAACTCTGCAGATGTTTGCCTTTGCTGTGTTTCTATGAAATGCTACATGACAATTATTATTGTCAACTTCAGGGGGATTATCAATGAGAAGAATATGCTTCTAATCCTTATTTCATTTACCACAGAATAATGGGATCAGATCGCATGTGATCTGCCTCATGGCCCTCGGCACATGGTTTCCTATAATGAAAGGAACAGCTAGAAGAAACCTTAGTGATGATTTAGTCTAAATGGAAAACTAAATAATTTAGCCAAGGTCACTGAGTTATTTGAGAGCTGGATGTGTGAAGCCAATTCCGTTGCCCTAGGTTACACAGGCTTCATAGATATGGTACATACAGCTCATGGACTGATGGTAAGATGTTACTTCTAGACACAAGTTATTCTTTTTTTAAATGTTTATTTATTTTGAGAGAGAGAGAGAGAGAGAGAGAGAGAGGCAGGCAGAGAGAATCCCAACCAGGCTCCTTCTGTTAGCACAAAGCCTGATGCGGGGCTCCATCTCATGAATCATGAGATCATTACCTGAGATGAGATCAAGAGTCAGATGCTTAACCAGCTGAACCACCCGGGTGCCTCAAGACACAACTATTCTTGCAGATATTTGAGAGCAAATCTTGGTGATATATGTGACCCTGCCACTGACATATCTGGGAATTAGTAAATTAATGAGTCAGGTCTGACAAAAGTAAAGTGTTGGTCTTGATGGGGTAATGTTAAACAAATGTAGGAGTCAAATTAGTGTGGTAAAAAATAGGGGTTCTCTGAATAGTGATGACTTAGGATATCAATGGTGCCCATGAAATGACATAACCAATTTCTCTACTCACTAGGCCATAGGTAGCCTCCCAATCTATCACTGAATGTTGTGCTCTCTGATTTGATCTACTTCTCAAAATGTTACTGACATCAAAGTTAGCCCCTAGCTTTTCATGAGATACCTGTGTAAAAACTATTCACTCTTATTCACATATGAGCAAATATTCTATTCTTCTGGAAGATATGTCATTTAAAAATCTTAAATAGATTCTTCTATAAAAACCAGAATTGCTGCTTCAGGATATATTAGAGTCTTTGATATTATTACTTGTGTAGAGAATGCATTTTTCATAAAATATCATAGAATGGAGCTGGTTTTCATCTATACCTGGAATGACAGAGAGCATATGAGTATGATGCATATATTAATATATGAGTGTATGGCACACTGTAATATGCTTCATCAAAATTTAGCCACTTATTCTTTAAAAACCTGATCAAAGCAAATGGAAACAGGGACAAATTAGAGAAAAGAATAAAAGAGGAAAAAAATATACCAAGAGCATTGTTTCTGGACATTTCTACCAGTTATTAAATTAAAAAAAACACTGATAGGGTGCCTGGGTGACTCAGTCCATTGGGCGTCCAACTTTAGCTGAGGTCATGATCTCACACTCCTCGAGTTCGAGCCCCACGTAGGGCTCTGTGCTGACAGCTCGGAGCCTGGAGCCTGCTTCAGATTCTGTGTCTCCCTCTCTCTGCCCCTTCCCCATTCATGTTCTGTCTCTCTCTCTCTCCTTCAAAAATAAACATACAGTTAAAAAAATATTTAAAAAAACACACTGGTATTACTTCTTTTTATCTCTGTGTCATCTTTTCTTTAGTCTCCACATGATTTCTATAGATCGTATATCCTGTTACTACTATACTCAGAGATAGTGTGTATTTGAATAATCTAGGTTTGAGGAGTAAAGAAATATATTGGTAATAGCACAAGGCAAGATTTGGACAGATGGAATGAATGGAAAGGGTTTGGCAGGGATGAGGAGAACAAGGAGGGAAAGGGAGGGAGAGAGAGACAAAAGAGAGAAAGAAAGGGAGGGGAGGCAAGAGAGAGAAAGAGAGAGAGAGAGAGAAGGGAAGGGAAGGGAAGGGAAGGGAAGGGAAGGGAAGGGAAGGGAAGGGAAGGGAAGGGAAGGGAAGGGAAGGGAATACGTGATCAGTAAAATTTATCTTCTGCCACCCAGTCCCCAGTGTAAGTGTGAAGAATCTTAATTACTAGAAACTGAGATGTATACAGAAGGTTGAAAGTGTTCGTCTCCAGGGACACTGACAATTATTTTAAGTTATTTACTTTGGGACCACTTTTAATTAATTAACTAATTTATTTATTTATTTATTTAATATATGAAATTTATTGTCAAATTGTTTTCCATACAACACCCAGTGCTCATCCCAAAAGGTGCCCTCCTCAATACCCATCACCCACCCTCCCCTCCCTCCCATCCCCCATCAACCATCAGTTTGTTCTCAGTTTTTAACAGTCTCCTATGCTTTGGCTCTCTCCCACTCTAACCTCTTTTTTTTTTTTTTTTTTCCTTCCCCTCCCCCAAGGGTTTCTGTTAAGTTTCTCAGGATCCACATAAGAGTGAAACCATATGGTATCTGTCTTTCTCTGTATGGCTTATTTCACTTAGCATCACACTCTCCAGTTCCATCCACGTTGCTACAAAAGGCCATATTTCATTCTTTCTCATTGCCACGTAGTACTCCATTGTGTATATAAACCACAATTTCTTTATCCATTCATCAGTTGATGGACATTTAGGCTCTTTCCATAATTTGGCTATTGTGGAGAGTGCTGCTATAAACATTGGGGTACAAGTGCCCCTATGCATCAGTACTCCTGTATCCCTTGGATAAATTCCTAGCAGTGCTATTGCTGGGTCATAGGGTAGGTCTATTTTTAATTTTCTGAGGAACCTCCACACAAAATGGATAAAGGACCTGAATGTGAGACAGGAAACCATCAAAACCTTAGAGGAGAAAGCAGGAAAAGACCTCTCTGACCTCAGCCGTAGCAATCTCTTACTCGACACATCCCCAAAGGCAAGGGAATTAAAAGCAAAAGTGAATTACTGGGACCTTATGAAGATAAAAAGCTTCTGCACAGCAAAGGAAACAACCAACAAAACTAAAAGGCAACCAACGGAATGGGAAAAGATATTTGCAAATGACATATCGGACAAAGGGCTAGTATCCAAAATCTATAAAGAGCTCACCAAACTCCACACCCGAAAAACAAATAACCCAGTGAAGAAATGGGCAGAAAACATGAATAGACACTTCTCTAAAGAAGACATCCGGATGGCCAACAGGCACATGAAAAGATGTTCAACGTCGCTCCTCATCAGGGAAATACAAATCAAAACCACACTCAGATATCACCTCACGCCAGTCAGAGTGGCCAAAATGAACAAATCAGGAGACTATAGATGCTGGAGAGGATGTGGAGAAACGGGAACCCTCTTGCACTGTTGGTGGGAATGGAAATTGGTGCAGCCGCTCTGGGACCACTTTTAATTTAAATAGTAGCTGTTTGAATTCACAAGCTGTACAAAGATTCACATTCAAGTGAGGGCTACTAACGTATAACAATGGGTTTACAGTTATTTTGTACCTGAAAAAAGAAAAAAAAAAGAAAAACATCATTTCTGTGACTTTAGGAGAGAAAGCACTGCAATAAGCCTTTGAGAAATGCCAAATAATACACTAAACCTATATTTGTGTTTCATGTTTATGCAATATCTTTTGCAGGTGTAGTAAAATATTTTGCAATACAAAATTGGAGCATTTTAAGTATTGAGTGTCAATCTAAAACTCCTCTTCTTGAAACAGAGGTATATTTCCCTGTCATTTTAGCTTCAACTCCATGATTTTTCATAGTCGTGAATTCATTTTTTTCAACATAGTTTATTTGCCTATCATTTATCTACCATCTACCATGTGTTTTTCTAAGTGTTGGCATAGAGTAGATTTTAATATAGACAGTGTCCTTATTCTCATGGAGTTCATAGTGTTGGAAGATGTAGGTCATGTAAGCACCTACTGTATACAATACATCCTAAATGGTATAAGAATTAAAAAAAAAAGAATATTTAAATCATATAGCAAAGTCTTTAGCAGGCATTTCTTTGAGCCTTCCATTGGAAAGGAAAAGAATTGGTTTTAGATTATCCTTTGTAAATGGTTATCATTCATTTCTGCTTAAATATATTAAGAATAAGTAGCTCACTAACTTGTATGTGACATACCATTTCTTGTTTAGTTCTATTTAGAAGATGTTCATCATATATTTATGGTAGACTGTTGGTTGCCCCAATATCCATTCTCTTCTGACTTTATAGGAATAGAGACTTAACTGATATACGGCTCTATAGCTGAATACTCTATTTCTTAATCTGTTTCAGCAAGGTGTGTCCATTTGACTAAGTTCTAGGCAAATAAACAAAGGATAAATAATATATGCTCTGTCTTGCCATTAAAACAATTAGAGGTATATTGTCCTGTACTCTTCACTCCTTACTGTTGGCTAGAAATCTCAAGGACTGAAGGAACTATTTTGGCTCTGGAATTCAACTCATATATTCAAGATGACAGGAGTGTCCCTTCAGTTGGAACATTTACTTGAGGTGAAAGAGAAATAAACTTTTTCTTATTCAATCTATTATGTTTATCATGTCTCTGTTACAGCAGCTTAGAGTGTACCCCCAACAAATACAACAATCACCTTGTACTAGCATAGACAGGCTGATTTCCTTTCATAGGCTAGTCTTTTAAATATTTTACAACAGCTATAGAATCCCCTCTTTACTTAAAGCATTTCACAAGTATTCATTGAGTACTTACTACTGCAGGGAATGATGTTAGGAACTGAGAAGTGGTGGGGGAGGGGTGGTGGGAAGAGGGAGGTTAAGTTGTCAGAGCCTCTGAGTACAGCTGTGAGAAAGTCCCAGCCAGGTCAAATAGAGCCCGAGAGGAAAGATGGTCCATTGTGAATGTTGTGGTGGATTTCAAAGTTGTCGGTTAACTAGTTCCTCATAGCAGGTTTTTCTTTTTTCCCTTCCTTCCTTCCCTCCTTTCTTTCTTTCTTTTCTTGTTTCTTTTCCAGAGGAGGAGATCTTAAGAGCACACTCCTATGGCTTCCAAATGTGTGGGTTATGTTAATAATGTAGATAGCACTGTAGGATATTCTCTGACACTCAAAAAGTTTGAATACTTTTTTTTCTAGAATTTTTACTTTATTATAATCAAATAGTAAATATTAACTACTATAGGAAGAGAGAGAAAGAGCTTTAGAAGCAATGAGACACAGTCTCTTGCTTTAAGCTTATATTCTAGACAGTAAAAAAATGATATATAATTTTTAAAAGTTATAAAATTCATTTCTACTTATTGGCAGAAATACCGACTTGCGGAATGGTAATGAAAGAAACATTCACAAATGAAAATGAGGTTGAGAAATGATAAGAACACAGTGAGCTTCAGTATGGAAATCACAATTGCAAGAAAAGTTGTGGAACAATGAACAGACCAGAAGTTAGGGCAAAAGTGGAATGGTTCCTTCCCCACAGATGAAGGATGGATGAATTATGACCCCCAAGGATTTTAAATATAGCCAAGAAAGAAGAAAAGGCAAAGGCAAAGACAAGAACAGAGAGGGAACTCAAATACAATGTAATGAGCTTGAATTGAAGTTTTGGTGCTCTAGTGTTATATAAGATTCAGATCCACATTGAAGGAGGCTGTGACTCGGGTGTTGTCACAAAGTCCTTAAGGTTTTAGGAGATGGGAGTTGTAACTAAGCACTTCATAAAGCTACGATCCCATAAAGCTAGGCCATAAAAAGCAAGCTAGAAAAATAGCTCTCACTAGCCCAGAGGCGTAGTAATAATGCTTGCTACCTGCCTTTGGATTTGCACACAAAATAAAGATGAACGAATAATGATTTAAAAAGTTATTTCATGTGAATTAAAAAAAACCCAGCCTATGGGCGCTACAATTATGATACCTTCATACTGACGTCAGCATGGCAATCCCAGGTTAACTGTCAATATGCCATCAAGGGTGGAGAAATGTCATATGTAAAGTCCTGTCAGGAATAAGCCAAAATTATTCTGAGAAGATACATTAATGCCCTAGAGCACATGGAGCTCCCAAAGAAAAATATGAATCCCTATTGAAGATGAACTTACGATTAAATTAAAGCCATGTAAGGAAAACATCTACCACAAAGAAAAATGAACAGACATAATAAGCAAGAAATTTTAAACCCCAAGATCTAGAAGTAGAATATCTGAAAGAGAATATTAGAAGCATAAGTTTGTTAGCTCTAAAAGGGATGGAAGTCATACTATGAGAGATAGGGGTGCCTGGGTGGCTCAGTCGCTTGAATGACTGACTTCAGCTCAGGTCATGATCTTGCAGTCTGTGAGTTCAAGCCCCACGTCAGGCTCTGCGCTGACAGCTCAGAGCCTGGAGCCTACTTTGGATTCTGTGTCTCCCTCTGTCTCTGCCCCTCCCCTGCTCATGCTCTGTCTCTCTCTCTCTTTCAAAAATAAACATTAAAAAAAAAATTAAGAATGAGACATAAAAGGTCATAAATGAAAAAAATGGAGCATCAAGAAATGGAGTCATTGAAGTTTTAAGACAAATTTAAAATTAATTAAATAAAATAAATGGATTATTTAAGGATCAGAGTACACACAGCCAAAGATGTTTGTGAGCTTGGAGACAGATATAAGCAAAATATCGAGAATAATCATAGAAATAAAATGGAAAACATAAAAATATGGTTGAGAAACAGGTAGCATGAAATAAGAAGGCCAGGTGTTTGCTTATATAGAGTTCTGATGAAGTATCTGAAGATAATAGATAATATTCAAAGGTACGAGATTTTTCCAGTATTGAATCCAGCAAAATATTTTCTTTAATTCCACATGAAAATATAGTTTTTATAGAAATGCATTCAAATATTAGAAAACTATATAATGTAATTCACCACATCAACAGGTCAAATGGGAAATATTTGATCATGTAAACAGATACAGAAAGATCATTTGATAAACTTAATGATCAATTCATAAGAATCAGCTTCTTAGTACACTAGAAAAAAAGACAACTGTCTTACCCTGATAGAGTGTATGTATCAAAATCAACCTTAATTACAATACATGAGAAGTCGTCTGACCAAATGAATTAAAAAAAAAAAAACTTTTATATACAGAAAACAAACTGAGAGTGATGGGGGTAGGGGGTAAAAGAGTGATGGGCATTGAGGAGGGCACTTGTTGGTTGGGATGAGCACTGGGTGTTGTATGTAAGTGATAAATCATGGGTATCTACACCCCAAACCAAGAGCATACTGTATATACTGGATGTTAGCTAACTTGACAATAAATTTTATATAATAAAATAAAATAAAAATAAAATGAAAAATAAAAAAAAATGATTCCTATCATTATGTTTACTCAAAATTGTGCTGAAAGTCTCAGATAATACAATGAGAGAAAAAAGTAAAGGAAGTAAAAGGCTGAAGAATTTGAAAAGAAGAATCTAAACTTATTATTAATAGGGCATTGTCTAGATAGAAAATTCAAAAGAGTATGTGTAAAATATAGAAGTAATAAGAGTTCAGTAAGATTGCCAGGTAAAGATCAGCCTACATAGATCAATATTGTTCTAATATATCAGCACAATCCATTTAAAAATAGAACTTAAGAAATCCCCTTCTCAATAAGCACAAGACCACATAAAGCATAAATCTAACCCAAATACTCTAGATGTTTATGAAAAGGACATAAAGTATTATGTTCAAGGATGGAAAGATCCTGTACCATAAGGATGATGCTTCTTTCAAAATTTATAGGTGTGATGCAGTACCAATTATTATTGGTTATACTTTTCGGGAACTTGGCAAACTGATTAAAATGTATGTGATATTGCTTTAGGGGTAGATAAACAGACGAGTGGAGGAGAAGAGTGGGCTCACAAACAGACTCAAACATATAAGGTACCTTGTAATATTACCACATGAGACATAAATCTTCTTTGCCTTCTCAGATTTCCCTGATCTTTCTCTCTTGATTGGCTACTGGGTACCCTCTCAGCACCAGTTGGTTGCTTTAATAGAGTAATGGAGCCCACTGGAGTAACAGAAAAACAGCCGGCTGTGGAGCGTGGAATTGGCTTTGTGAGAACAGGCAGAGGGTTAGAAATGGAGCCCAGGTGTGCAGGAGCAGCTGGCTCCCTGTGTCGTGCCCAGTGACCAATGGAACCACAGAAGAGGGAAGCAGACAGGCAGATGCATTTCCTCCCGTGCTTCCTCCCTCCCTCCCTCTCTCTCTCTGTCTCTCTCTCTCCTGGACAAATCTAAGGTAATCCATACTGTAGTTTTGCCAGAGGATCCTGGAGGGAGCCCTGTGTCTACAGCCAGCACCCTTGGAAGCAACAGAGACACGGGGTGAACTTCTTTCACATCGTTCCCTACATCGCTTTCATTTTTTCCTCACCCTTATTACTTCAGCTTGCATTTTGCGAATGCAGTATTAGCCCTCAATCTTGGCCTAGAACTTGCTTTCTAGAAAACCTTGCCTGAGAAGCTGCAGGTGGTATTACAATACAGCATTTTAAGGACACAACAATTTAATAAATGTGTTTGAGGGGAAAGTGGATTCTTACGTCACACCAAACCAAAAAAAAAAAAAAGTTCTAAGTAGTTTAGAGACATAATTACGAAAAGCAAACATGTAGAGTCTGAAAAATAAAACACAAGAAATTATCTTTCATTAAGTCAGATTAAGGAATATTTCCTGAATAAGCCTTAAAAGGTAAAGCTTAAAGAAAAATATAGACTCATTTGATCCATTAATAGTATATACTTAAATATACATAGGTGGAGAGGTGGATATAATATTTGGTTTAAAAAAAGATTAGATAAAAAACTGTTATTGCATAGGACATATAGAGAAATTATCTAAATCAAACAAAGCAAATAAGTGCCCATGTACTGTGTTAGTATTGAAAATATTAAGGGGTGCCTGGGTGGCTCAGGAGGTTAGGCTCATCTGACGTTGGCTCAGGTCATGGTCTCACAGTTTGTGAGGTCAAGCCTTGCGTTGGGCTCTGTGCTGACAGCTCAGAATCTGGAGCCTGCTTCGGATTCTGTGTCTCCCCCTCTCTCTGCCCCTTCCCTGCTTGTGCTCTCTCTTTCTCAAAAATAAATAAAAGTTAAAAAAAAATTTTAATAAAAAAAAAAAGAAAATATTGAAAAGAGCCCAGATTCTGCATGTATTCTGATGGCAGTGTTAAAATGACGACCTACAGGACTGGATGTGGTACAAAATAAAGGAAGGAACCAAAGGTGGTTGTGATGTTTTTGGCCCCAGTAATTTAAAATATGGTTGCCATCAACTGATTCAGAAGACTCTCAGGGGAGCAAATGTATGGGAGATCAACATTGTATGTTTGGACATATAAAATTATAGGTGTCAATTAAATATCTAAGAGGAGAAGTCAAGTATACACTTGGATATTTGAGTTGGAACTACAGTGAAGCCTGAGCTGTATCTACCCATCTGACGTTGTGCATTAAATGACTGGTATTTAAAAGCATGTGATGGGATGAGCTCACCAAAGGTGTGAATGTTTGCAGAGCAGAGAAAAGGGACAAGTGTAGGGACTGAGCATTATGATACTCCAACACTCAGAGGTTGGAAATAAGAGGAAAAAATAGTAAAGGAAACGAAGAAGAAATGAACAGTTTGGGTAGGAGGAAAATAAGAGTAGAGCATCTTGGAAGCTAAGCTACAAGAGTGTATCTAGGAGGAAGTGATTAGCTGTCAAATTCTGGTGATTTGTTAAGAAATATGAGTGAGAAATGACTCCTGGAGCTAGGAGAGTAGAAATCACTGACGATGTTGGCAAGAATACCTCTAGTGTTGTAACAGGTGTGAAAGCCTAACTGGAGTAGACCAAAAAGAGGATCAGAGAAGAGGAATCAAACAGAAAGAATGGACAACTCTTACAGGAATTTTGCTTTCAAATGGTACCAAGAAAATGAGGAAATGATGACACTAAAAGTGGACTCCAGAGAAGTGTGTTACGATGGGAGGAAATAATAGCATGGTTACATCACATATACCTACATATATGAAGACAGAGAGGGAGAGAGAAATTTTTTAATGTGGTTTATTTTTTATGTTGTGACAGGTACAGATGAACAGTTAAAAACATACGGATACCCAATTGTTCCATTATTTGTTGAAAACATTATGCTTTCTCCACTAAACTGAGTATACCTTTGTAAAAAATGAGTTGAATACATGTGTAAGTATATTTCCATTTCATTGATCTATTTATCAATCTGTATGTCAAGAGTCGATAATAACTCCTGAAGTTTAGATGGGATCCTCTTTTTACAAAATAATTTGGGATATTTTAGGTCCTTTGCATTTCCATATGAGTATTAGATTAAGCTTGTCAATTTGGATTTTTATTGGAATGACAATGAATTTGGGAAATTGACATTTAAATTATATTGAGTCTTTTCAATCAATATATACAATATATTGTGTAATTTATTTATACATTCTTTAAATTTCCTTCAGCAATGCTTTGTGAATTTATGTGCAGGTCTTGCATATCTCTTAACAATTTTTTTCTCAAAGCATTTCATGTTTTTGATGCTATTTTAAGTGAGTATTTTATGCAAAAAATTTTTTTTAAAAATGAAATCCTACCACTTAAAAATTAAGCCATAATTTTTTTTCATACAAAGGGAGGAATATACCCATTTAAAATAGATTTCATCTCATCTGTTAATCATTTAGCAAAATTGTGGAAAGAATACTTAACATGAGATCTGCCCTGATAAGTGGTAATGTTTTCAATTCAATTTTTAATTGTTTATTACTGGTATACAGCAATACAGCAATATAGTTGGGTTTTTATGTTGATCTTGAATCCTGAAATCTTTCTAAACCCACTTATTAGTTCTGATACTATTTTACTAGATTACATAGAACATTCCACACAGATAATCATGTGTCTCTGGAAAGGGCACACTCTTTTTTGTTCCTTTCTAATAAGAATGCCTTTTGTTTCCTCTTCTTGCCTTGCACATGCTAGGGACTTATCAGAAGTGAACAGAAATAAAGACAATAGGCATCTTTTCCTTATTTCTCATTCTAGTAGGAAAGCATTCAGGTTTTGGCCATTACGTTGTCAGCTATAGGTTTCTTGCAGATGCTTTACTAGGTTAAGAAAATTCCTGTATATTCCTAGTTTGCTGAAAGATTTTATTCTAGAAATTAATGTTGGATTTTATCAAATGCTTTTACTGCTCCTGTGAGATATGCTTAGGCTGTTTTTTTTTCTTTAGTCTCTTAAAAAAGTTAATTACATCACTTTTTTCATATGTTAAATAAATCTTATACTTCTAAGATAGATCACACATTCATAATGTAATATGTTTTAAATATATTCTTGGATTTCATTTGTTAAAATTTTGTTAGGATTTTCTTTTTATTTTCATAAGGGATATAGGCCTATAGTTTTCTTACAATGTCTTTGTCTCATTTTGGTCTCAGAGTGACATGGGCCTCATAGAATGAATGGACAAGGATTCCTTCTTCAATTTTCTGGAAGAATTTGTGTAGAATTGATATCATTTCCTCATTATAAGTTTGTTAGAATTTACCATTGTTGACCTCTGAGACTGGAGGTTTAGCTATGGGAAGATTTTTAAAAACAAATTCAATTTCTTTAATAGAAGAAGGGTTAATCAGGTTAGCTATTTTTCCTTTCAAGTTGTTCATTTCATCTAATTTGTGGAATTTATTGGCAAAATAATTCATAATAAATGTTCGTATCCTTTTAATCTTTGTAGAAGGTTATGTCATGTTGTCTAATTTCTGATGTTAATAATTTGTATTTTCTTCTTTATTGTCTTGATTACTATGGCAAGTGGTTCATCAATTTGACTTTTTCAGGCTTTGTTTCATTTATCTTTTCTATTGTTATCTGTTTTCCATTTCATCTATTTCTCCTCTGATCTTTATTATTTCCTTTCTTCATATCATTTGAGGATTCATTAGTTATTGTTTTTTCTCTAATTTTTAAGGTGAAAATGGAAGTCATTAATTTGAGACCTTTTTCTTTTTCTAATATAGATTTTTTTTAAGTAATATTTTTTCTTCAAGCACTTCTGTAGCTACATCTCACAAATCTTATGCTTTGTTTTCATTTTCATTCATTTTGAAATAATTTCTAATTTTCCTTTGAATTCCATTTTTGATCTAGGAGTTACTTAGAAGTGTGTTATTTAGGTGTTGAGTTTGGTTAAGTTCTTCACAGATTTTTGATACTAACCCTTTATCTGTTATGTCATTTGCAAATATCTTCTCCCATTCCATTGGATTTTAGTTTTGTTGACTGTTTCCTTCGCTGTGCAGAAGCTTTTTGTCTTGATGAGGTCCCAAAACTCAATGCCCAAAACCCAAATAATCCAGTGAAGAAATGGACAGAAGATATTAATAGACACTTTTCCAAAGAAGACATCCAGATGGCTAACAGACACATGAAAAGATGCTCAACATCACTCATCATCAGGGAAATACAAATCAAAACCACAATGAGATACCAGCTCATACTGGCCAGAATGGCTAAAATTAACAACTCAGGAAACAAAAGATATTGGTGAAGATATGGAGAAAGGGGAACTCTTTTGCACTGTTGGTAGAATGCAAACTGGTGCAGCCACTCTTGGAAACAGTGTGGAGTTTCCTCAAAAAATCAAAAATAGAACTACGCTACAATGCAGCAATTGTACTACTGGGTATTTATCCAAAGGATACAAAAATGCTGATTCACAGGGGCACATGCACTGTTTACAGCAGTGCTGTCAACAATAGCCAAATTATGGAAAGAGACCAAATGTCTGTTGACTGATGAATGGGTGAACAGATAAAGAGAACATATGTACATACACACACACAATGGAATACTACTCAGTGATGAAAAAGAATGAAATCTTATCATCTGCAACAACGAATGGAGCTAGAAGGTATTATGCTAAGCAAAATAAGTCAGTCAGAGAAAGACAGATATCATATGATATCACTCGTACGTGTAATTTGAGAAACTCAACAGGCTAACATAGGGCAAGGGAGGGAAAAATAAGATAAAAAGAGAGAGGGAGGCAAACCATAAGAGACTCTTAAATATATAGAGAAAACTGAGGGCTGCTGGAGGGGATGAGTGGGTGAGGGAATGGGTTGAATGGGTGATGGGCACTAAAGAGGGCACTTTTCAAGATAAGCAATTTGGTGCCATATGTAAGAGATGAATCACTGGTTTCTACTCCTGAAGCCAAGACTATATACTGTATGTTAACTTGAATTAAAAAAAATAAAAATAAAAACTTAAAAAAATATAAAACATAACACGTAAGAAACTAAAAAAAAAATCATGTTATTTAGTTATTGTATTACTTGAGGGATTTTCCAAACATCTTTCTATAAGTTATTTCTAATTTATTTGCACTGTGGTCAGAGAACATACATTTTGTGACAAAAATCCTCTTAAATTTAAGATTTGTTTATGGTCCAAAAACTTGTTGATAACTATACATTTTCCTTATGTCCTTGAAGAAAATACATATTGTGATGTTGTTATTTTAAGTCTTCTATGAATGTCAGTTAGGTTAAGTTTATTGATACTGTTTTTCAAGTCTTCTATATCACTACTGATTTACTGTCTGTGTATTCCATAAATTATCAAAAGAGGGGTGCGAATTTATTTCTCCTTGGTGTTCTACATTTTTTTCTGTATGGGATTTGGTTTATTATTGACTTCATGTAAGTTTAGGATTATTATTTACTGTTGGAAATTGATGTTTTCATCACCAAACGACTTTTTTTCCTGTTAATATTCATTGCTCTGAAAACTCGTACTATTATAGTCACTTCCACTTTCTTTTGAACAGTGTTACCTTAGTATATATTTTTATACTTTAATCTATTTCTGTCTTTAAATTTAAAGTGAATTTCTGAGGTGCTTGGCTGACTCGGTCAATTAAGGATCTGACTCTTGATTTCAGCTCAGGTCATGATCCCAGGAATGTGGTGGGGAACCCCACGTTGGGCTCTGCCTGAGCATGGAGCCTCCTTAAGATTCTCTCTCCCTCTCCCTCTGGTCCTCCTCCCCAAAATAAAATAAAATAAAATAAAATAAAATAAAATAAAATAAAATAAAATAAAAAAGTGCATTTCTTATAGGGAGAATATAGTTGGGTCTGGATTTTTCTTTTTAATAGTCTTTCAATGCCTAACTTTATTCGGCATATTTAGACTATTTACATTTTTTTAAATTTATTTATTTTTGAGAGAGAGAGAGAGAGAGAGAGAGAGAGAGAGAAGGGCGGGGTAGAGAAATGGAGGTACAGAATCTCAAGCAGCCTCTTGCTGTCAGCACAGAGCCCAGTGTGGGGCTCAAACTCACCAACCGTGAGATCATGACCTGAGCCAAAATCAAGAATCAGATGCTTAACTGATTGAGCCACCCAGGCGCCCTTAGACTGTTTACATTCAATGTGATTATTTATCTGAGTTAAACTTTCATTTCACTTTGATTTTATTTGTCCCATCTCTCCTTTGTTCTTTTCTTCCCTTGTGCTTTTTTTCACATCATTTGAGTATTCGTGATTCCTTTTTATCTCCTCTTTTGTCTTATTAGCTACAAGTCTTTTTTTAAAAAAATTTTATGTTTATTTATCTTTAAGAGAGAGAGAGAGAGACAGAGTGTGAGTGGGGGAGGGGAAGAGAGAGACAGAGACACAGAATCTGAAGCAGACTCCTGGCTCTGAGTGGTCTGCACAGAACCTGATGTGGGGCTTGAACCCATAAGCCGTGAGATAATGACCTGAGCTTAGGTTGGACGCTTAACTGACTGAGCCACCCAGCTGCCCTACAGCTCTTTCTTTTGTGTCATATTAGTAGTTACTATAGGGTATACAGTATGCATCTTTAACTTATGAAACTCCATCTGAAGTAGCATTGTATCACTTCACATGTAGTATAAAAACACTTCAACCACATATCTCTTCTTTCTCCCTAGTTAACCTTTGTGTTACCATTTGTACTGCATTTTACTTATACATATTTTAAAACCCCATATTGGTATTTCTGCTTTAAACCATAAATTTTCTTGTTCATTTAACAAAAAAGACAATTTTTCATATTTCTCTTTGAAGTTACCATTTCTAGTTCTTTACGTAGTTTTATGTTTCCTTTTGGTATTTTTTTTCCTACCTAAATAAACTCGTTTAACTTTTCTTATAATGCAGTTCTGCTGGTTATTAAATCTTTCAGTTTTTCTGTGTCTGATAAAGTTTACATTTCAGTTTCATTTTTGAAAAATCTTTTTTCTAGAATATAGAATTCTAGACTGATTATTTCTTTTAGTACTGTATTGATGTTGTGCTACTATTCTATGTGGATTGTTCCCAAGAAGAAATCTGCTGTCATCTTTTTCTTCATTGTTATATAATGGGTCCATTTTTTTCTTGCTGCTTTTAAGGTTTTTGTTTTTTGTTTTGTTTATTTATGTGTTTGTTTCTTTTTTGTTGTTGATTTTATCACTGGCTGTAAGTAATTTTATTTTGATGTGTCTTGTGGCAGTTTTCTTTGGGTTTGAAGAGCTTGAAGTTTATTGAGCTTCTGGATCAGTAATTTTATGTTTTCCTTTATTTAAAGTCCATTCTATTTATTTTAAGTAATTATATTATTTCAAACACAGATACAGTGAAACTCTTTTAATATCTTCTTCTTTTAGGTACCCTCTAAAGGTGCTTGGCATCTTTTATACCAAACGATCCCCCTGAATAATTCTTAACCTTAAGTCCCACCATTTTTACCACTCCTCGTGTCAAAATTTAGAATATTCTGAAAGAATATTTTACAGGGTAAATATAATGAACTATCTCACTACTAATACCATTTCATGCAAACATTTGTTGCTGGGTGAAGATAAATTTTATATTTTATGCCTATTAGGAACATCTGAAAACAAGCATGGAACTCCCAGATACACCGTGAGTTAACCTATCATGAATAGGACAATCCTAGAAATAGGATTATAACTCAGAAAACATAACTGGTATAGGATATGCCCATGGGAAGAAAAGTCTCTATAATATAAGTGGATACCTAGGTCCATGTGTAATAAGACTTGCCCTGTACAACATAACTGAACTATCTGAAAGTCTTCATTTATCATGACCTACTTCTAAAATCCAGAAAGTCAAAACTCTTTGGATACTATTAGATTGATTGATTGATTGATTGATTGATTTAGTGAATGGATGTTGGGGTGGGACAGGGAATGAGAATACCTGGCAATAGTTTGTAGAAAAGGGTTCAATGAACCTCTATTTCTGCCTTTAATGAAATTGCCTTGAGGGGCTCAATAATAGTCTTTTTCAGTTTCCAATCCCTGAAAGAGTGCTCATTTCATTCCCCTTATGTTTTTTTCTTCTTCTCCTTTATGACCTTGTTAGCAATGAGACTTAGTTGAACTCTTCTTTTAAAATAATAAGGATTTTCACATCTATTACATTATCTCTAGGATTGATGGAGCCAAAGGATTCAGTAGAATGCACTGTTTTTCCAGGTGAACAAAAACTAAGGCTCAGTGATATTTTCTCCTCATGAAAATGAACATGCTGTCATTGCTCACTCATAATTTAAAAATACCGAACCAAATTCCCCAATGATAATTCTATGCTTTTTTCCCCTCAAGCTTGTAATAATGAGTCTATAAAATGTACCCTTTGGCTCACATATGTACTTAGAGGCTAAATTATATCATAATCACATTATAATAGAGCCTTATAAGCAGCTCTCGTGGGAAGTTAGACTGAACTCTTAGGTCAGAGCTCTAAAGTTTCTGAATAATTATCTCATGTATTTAGATAGTATAGTTAGTATTTGAGTACCAAATTCATATGAAATAGCATGCTTAGTGTACTTTTCTATGCCTCTGTCTCATGGAATTCTTTGGTAAGTTACTTTTAAACTCTGTCATTTCTCACTCCAAAGGATGAATTACCTGTTATATGACGGTCCCAATTACAAGTCAAAGGTACCAGAGAGTTTAGATGTTTTCTATGTCTTGGCCACTCATTCCATCTTACAATTATCCAGTTTGGCTTAACTTAAATATACACTTAATTTTAAGACAGGGGATTTCACCAGATTCAGCAAAGTGTACTTAGAACATAGTATAGCATTCTGGCTGGACTATTGAGTGTGATTCTGATTCTGGTTATTATTATTCTTCTTATTACCATTTACTTAGCAATGACTATGTATCTGATATAGTGATATGCACTTTGGAGTACCATCTCATTTGATTCTTTAAAGAACATGAGATAGATACTATTGTCTAACACATATGTAAGAAAACTGAAGTGTTTAAAAATTAACTTCTCTAGGCCTATTAGATGCAAATCATGCTCTTTAAAAAATATGCCACACTGCTGCTGGTAAACCTGCTTCTGTAAATCCACTTTACAATAAAATATATAATCAGGAAGAAGAAACTTCAGTATACTTTGGTAGTTTCTACCAACTTCGGGAGTCATACATTCAAAGGGATATGTTGTCCTCTGAATCTGGGTTAAATTTCCAAAAAATTTATACAGTGAGACTGTGAAATTTTTCTCTTTTAAGACTCAGAAGCAGAATATTGGGTCTGCATTTCTACACAATTATAATGACTCATTATTTAATGAGGGGGAAAAATCTTAGAAGATACTTTGTAATTGGTTAAGAAGTGATTCATTTTGAGCTAACTTGGTTCCCAAACATGTGCAAACAAGTCTGGCGGCTTTCAGAGGGATTTAATGTCAAAGGATGTACTAAACAGATATGGGGTAGATAAACAGCAAAAGAGAATTAATCATAAAATGCTAAGCATCAGTAAAATGAACATATTATGCCAAAATCTTCTTTCCAGTGGTGAAGATAACTAAAAGTATATTTGGACAGACTGTACAATAGTGACTTTATATAAAATTCATAATATAGAGTCAAGTCTTTGTCACTATATCCACCTGCTTGTTTCATAAGATTGATCACACACACACACACACACACACACACACACACACACACACACAGAATCATTCTCTAGGAAAGTAAACCTCACCTAATGGTTATGAAAATAATAAATGTGGATTTTTTTTGCATATGTGTAATTGGAATTAAATCCTTTGTGAGAAGGTGGGGAGAAAAAGACAAAATGCTAGCTGAGGGGGAAGAAAGTGGAAAGACATTTAAATTTGAGTATAATCATTGCTTAAAAAAATAGCTGTCATCCAGGACAGTATGCATAAATCTTCCAAGTTGCAGAGAATGAAGAACAGTTGCTTCTGGATCAATGCACAGTCATTTAGTGGGCCGATCAAGCTGACAGTGAGAGTACCAAACCTGATACACATGAATGCCCAAGAAGAGTGTCTCTGGATGTCAGCCTTGTGTATGTCAATGAAACAACAGTACAGGAGTATCAAAGCACACTAACAAACCACTGGTAAGTTTATTTCTGTTACAAATACAAAACCAAAGGTTAACTACAATCTACTCTTTGAAACTCATGCAATAGCACTAGTGGCCTTTAAGGCACTGACCCACACATACTGGTATGGTAGGAAAATAATAGAATCTGAGACGTGAGTGAGAGCCTGCGTTGTATCTGAAAGTGCAAAACTCATTTGAATGACCACAATTAGCTAACTTTGGGCTTATTTTTGTGTATCTAGTCTCTATCGGCTCTAACGACTTTGTTATGAGGGCTATTTGATACCTACATGACCTAATACTCTAAGCTTTAGAGTATTCTGTGGCTTTTAGCCTTTACAATGAAGTCCTCCAAAAGGCTGTGCTGTCCGTGGTGCTGACTTTATAGGTACAAACTAAATGCTTTAGTTCAGTGATTTACAGCAAAACTTGGAATACTGACTTTACAAGATTCTTCAGTTTACACCAAGAAAATAATCCTTTTGTGTCTTAGTTTAAAATATATGTACTGATAAAGGCCAGTCCTGTTAGAAAACCAGTTTGTATGTTGTGGCTGTGAGATGAATGGGGTTTTCATCTTCACAGCATTCTTAGGTAATCAATAACTAACATATTATACTTTAAATCGCAAACCAAACACAGAATTCCATTATCCTATAGCATTTTAAGATGTCTATGTATTCTACAGATCACATAGTTTTCTCTGAGCCATAGTAAGTGCCACTTACAAATCTGTTGTAACGTGGCCCACTTGCAAGATAATGACCATTATCCTTTTTCTTTAATACTAGTATGGTAAAAGGTTAAGAGTTCTTTAGAAGGGTTTATAATTACCAATACTAACATATTATTCATAAATAATATCTTGACTTTTATCAATAAATATTCACATACATTGTCAATGGTCTTGGCAGTGTTAGGAATGCACTGTTAGTGTCTAACAAAAATGTGACATAAATCTTTAGGCTGTAAGAGTCTGGGAAACTGACATAGTTCTTCCTATGTTAAAGCCACATCTGTTCTTGCATAGCAGTTGACCTGAGAATCACTACTAAAATATTGAATTACATCATACACATTAGTGATTGGAGTGGAAATAACTCTTTAACAGATGGCATAATCGTTACTTTCTATCCACAATATAAACCACTTGATTGTTCTTTGACTCTTTAGTTGACAAATATTTAAGATATGATAGGATCCACAGAAATAGTCATACCTTTGTTAATAATCCTATTTCTGAGAATTTTAAGAACATAAATCAGCCTAATCAAACTATATATATACGTATATATGTATATATATACACACACATATAATGAATGTATGTGCATATATGTTACATATACACACATATATAATTTAATAATGCCTAATAATGGGGAAATTTATGTAATAAGTTAAGATATATAAACCAGGTAAACTATTAAGTATCCATTAAAATTATTCTTATGAACATCATAGAAGTTTGAGGAACGTTTATACCATTTTAAGTAAAAACAGCAGACTATGAACCGTTATGCATAATACCTACACAAATATTTTTCTTTAAAATTCTTAGACTCTGAATTCAGGCAACTTAGATATGAATCTTGGGTTGTAAATTCACTTCCTATGGGATCTCAGACAAATCATCTATCTTTTTATGTTCCAGCTTCTTCAACTGTAAAAAGAAAGCTAGTACTAAATAATATGTTATCAGCATTAAATGATTCCTATAAATCACTCTGTGCAATAATTCTAATAAAGCCAATATATAATAGACATTTACTTACTACCTTTTAATAATAAGGAAAGTTTTTAGTAGATTTGTTCTTCTATACCTCTCTGAGAGAGTATGAGAGGAAATAAAAGGAGTGACAAAGTCTCAATTCTATGCAGAGAAGGTGTCAAGTGCACGAATGTTACCATCCTCAGAGCTGGACTCACTGCTTTTAGTCAGGAACCTCATTTCATAGGTCTGTATTACTTGAAGGAAACCAGATCGAATGACTGAATGAGACAGTAAACCTAAACAAAAGAAATAACTAACTCACATCACTAATATGAGAATATGACTGCCATATACTTTGCTTACTTGTATAATGCTAACATACAACGACAAAATTTATGTAGAAAGAACTATTAGTTTTATCTCAAACATAAAAGTTTGAAGGGGATAAACTCAGAATTGTCCACCCTATTTCTCAGGGTCCACTATAAACTTGAGTGACATCTCCCATCCGAAAGAAGTACATGGTTTTAAAGGTTAGTAAAGCATAACGAAGAGAAAATGTCTTAGTTTGGGAGGCTTCCAAGAGATACCAATAAATTTCCACATCTGCTCTATTATCTCAATTGCAACCAAGAAACATTCTCCCAATTAGTTAATTAACTTTAAGAACAAACCAAATTAGTCTAAAATGCAGTTTAAACTCAAGCCTATAAATTGTAATTAAAACTGCATGCTATTGGTATAAATTTTTTCAAAATATTTAAGGAGGGTGAATTTTAAAAGGATACACATTTTATGGGAGATTAATAGAGGAAAGTTCATTCAAATGGTAGATTTAAAAAATATTTTAATTAGCCCTTTCCGCACAATGATTTAGATTTCTAGATGAGAAAACAGTATCTATGCATTGTAGATGATTAATGTGAGATTTCTTTGCTTTATGTCAATGATAATAAAGCAGGGTTCCTAATAATAAACGAATTCATTGATTAACAAAACTAAAACATAAATTGAGTAAGAATTAGAGACTCTTAAAAAATGTTAACAACACTAGTTTATAAACTCCTATAAGGCTACTACTTAAAAGCGTTAAATAGTATGAAATGAATAGAAGGTCTGGGGAAGAAAGTAATGACCATGTTATTAAAAAATAAATAAATATATGCAACAAACAAACACACTTCTGTGCATTTTAAAAGATAGTCCCCATATAGTAAAGAAGTATTCCACTGTAATTCCTCATTTCATGAGTTATAGTAGATGACGGTACCAGTTAGCAAGAAGATGTATTATTAAATCCTCATGGGGGACCTGGGTGGCTCAGTCAGATGAATGACTGACTTTTGATTTCAGCTCAGGTCATGATCTCATGGTTCATGGGATCGAGCCCTATGTTGGGTTCTGTGCTGACAGCTCGGAGCCTGCTTGGGATTCTCTCTCTCCCTATCTCTGCTCCTCCCCTACTCGTGCTCTAAATAAATAAATAAATAAATAAATAAATAAATAAATAAATAAATAAATATTTTTAAACAAAATCCTCATAGTCTTTTTTTTGGACAGACTTTTTAACAGCAGTTTTAGGTTCACTGTGAAACTGAGCAGAACATAGTGTCCCCATAAACCCTTACTCCCCATTATCAATATTCGTAACCAGGACGGTACATTTGTCACAGCTGATGAATCCGCATTGACACATATCATTACCCTAAGTGCACAGTTTACATTAAGGTTCATTCTTGGTGTACTTTCTATGGGTTTGGCAAATTATTAATCACAGGCATCCATCATTATAGTGATACAGAGTAGTTTTGTTGCCTAAAAATTCCTCTGTGCTCCATCTATCCATCCCTTGCTGTCCCCTAGTCACAGTCTTTATCTAATTCCTGATTAATTGAGCTGAATTAGGTGTGAGAATACAAAACTCCCCCTCTTCCTTCCCACTGGGCACTGTCTGACTGTGGGGCACCTTTCACCCCCAATCCTGCCCTGCACTAGAACAAACAAAGCAGGCTTTGTCCCCTTCACTCCAGAGTCACTGTGCGGTAGGCCTAGCTTTACGGGGCCCCTGCTTGTCAAGACGTTAGACCAGACACAAAAGACCCCTTTAGAAAGATATGGAGAGACCCTCTTTAATAGGTCCTCCTAAACTTTTATCATTACTGAATCTCTCCACACTTCTGTCACAACCATTAAATCTCCATTAGGTATTTTCCACTATAGGAATGTTTGTTTTTGGAATTATTTTGCAACTGTTTCCAACTGATAACATAAAGTTCTTTCCTATTTGCCATATCAGATATACTTTTAGTTTAGGGCTTAACTTTTTTTTTTTTTTTTTTTTTAAGAACTGGAACTAGAGCTGTAGTTAACTATTTTCTGCCTGATGTACTGACTGGATCTCATGAGAAGATATTGCTTTACAGAAAAAAAATAAATAGAAACAAATCCACCATGTATTTCGTCAAGCAATCAAGATGTGTTCAGAAATGTCAACTGAGAACACAAGCATTACCTGTTATGTAAAGGACAGTACAAGGTGTTGAATAAAGCCATGACATAGACCTTCTACTGATCTCAAAGTAGCTTATCTTGAGTAGAGCTGAGTTATAGGGTGAAGAGGTAGGCAAACACAAGCCCCCAAAGGGCTGCATATGGCCAAATTGCTCTCTGAAAAAATTGTGTCACTCACGGTAGCCACATATAAAAGAAGCCGATTTTCTGTTTATTCCTTGTTTGGAACATCTCCCCATTTATCTGTACAACTAATGGGTATTTCTCAAAATCCAGAAGTTTTACATCCTCCAGTAAATCATCCCTGGTTCCTTATCCCAACCTCACCCCTAATGATTAGAATACTCTTTGTTTTGGAATTTATCAGTATTGCTTGGCTTGGTTTGGTTATTTATTCTTAAGTGTGAATCTATTACCTACATATACTTACAAATTAAAAAAAAGTTACATATAACACTTGAGTACAACTGGGTTTGTCTGCCCAGAGTAGATTTTTCTTCCTCTGATAACAGCATCCATATCATTCTTTGGGAAATTATCCGGTCACAACTTCATAACGTGTGTGTGTGTGTGTATTAAAGTTTATTTATTTATCTTGAGACAGAGCAAGAGAGGGGCAGAGAGACAGGAAGAGAGAGAATCCCAAGCAGGCTCTGTGTATGAGTGCAGAGCCTGACATGAGGCTGTGACTCACAAACTGTGAGATCACGATGTGAGTTGAAATGATGCTCAACCGAAAGAAATACCCAGGTGCCCCTATTTATATTGTTGTTGTTGTGGTTTTTAAGTAATCCTGTAGAGAAGTATATTATGCATTCAGAAAGTGCACAAATTGTGAGTATATAACTTGATAACTTTTCATAAACTGAACACAAATATGTAACCAGAACCTAAATCAAGAAATAGAGCATTGCCAGAATTTCAGAAATCCCTCTGGTCACATGCTATACCTTCCCCTCAACTGTAAATGCTATTCTGATAAATTGAGTAGTTCTGCCTATTTTTTGAACCTTATATGAATAGAATCAATTGCATATGTACATTTTGGTGTATGGTTTCTCTTGCTCCACATTGACCTTGTGAGATGCACCTACACCATTGATCATCGTTGGTTTATTCTGCTTGCTGTATTGTATTCCAATCTATGAATACACCTCATGGGAAGCAGAATAATGACCTCCCAAAGATGTTTATGTCTTAATCCCCAGAAACTGTGAATAGGTTACATCTCATGGCGAAGGGGGATTAAGATTGCAGATGGGATTAAATTTGCTAATCGACTGATTTATAATAAGGACATAACCCTGGATTATCCAAGTAGGCCCAGCATAATTCCAAGGGGTCTTTAATACAGAAGAGGGAAGCAGAAGAACTGGTGTCAGAGGGTTGGAATGTGAGAAAGCCTAACTGACCATTGTTGGCTTTGAAGATGGAAAACCAAGAACCAGGGTGGCCTTTTCAAGTTGGAAAAGGCAAGACCACAGATTTTCCTTTAAAGTTTTCAGAGAGGTATGTGGCCGTGCCAACACATTCATTTTAGTTCAGTGAGACTCATTTCAGACTTCTGATTTTCAGAACTATAAGGTAATAGTGTTAAGCCACTGAATTTGTGGTAACTTGTTACTGCAGCAATAGGAAACTAATAGAACAATAGTTTATTCCTTTGGTGATGTTAGTCAACATATTTGAACTGCTCTGGTGAAAATTTGCTTTGTTTCTGCTAAGAATATAAAGGCATTATAAGAGAAAAATGTTGACTAACAAGTTTATCTTTGGCTTTAGGAGATAATGTCAAGTAGTTTTCCAAATGAATGCAACAAATTTACATTTTTATCAGAGGTGTATGTGAGTTCTAAACATTCCAGACCTTTCCCAACACCTGTTATTGTCAGGGTTAATTTTAATTATTCTCTGGGTCTATAGTATAAGTCATTGTGACTTTAACCTTTATTTCTAGGATGCCTAATGAAGCTAGACACCTTTTTATATTATATAATTCATTTGATCTGAATATCCTTATTTTTGTGAAGTAACTGCTCATGTAGTTTAGTTATTTTTATAAATTGCCCATTTCCTTTTTATTTTATGAGGTTTTGTATATTGTGGATACACACACTTTAAAAATATGTGTATAAAAACTTATTCCCACTTCATGGCTTGTATTTTCTGTTAATGGTGTTGCTTCATTAACAGAAGTTCTGACGTTTAAATTAGTACCTCTTTTTCTTCATAGTTCTATTCTGTATTTTTTTCATACGGTATAATATTAGTTTCAGGAATGCAACATAGTGATTCAACACTTCTATACAACACTTGGTGCTCATCACGACAAGTGCACTCCTTAATCCGCATCACCTATTTCACCCATCCCCACACCCAGTCCCTTCTTGTAACCATCAGTGTGTTCTCTAAAATTAAGAATCTGTTTCTTAGTTTGTCTCTCTCTCTCTCTTCCCCTCTTTTTTCCCCTTTGTTCATGTTTTGCTTCTTAAATTCTACATAGGAGTGAAATCATATGGTATTTGTCTTTCTTTGATGATTTATTTCACTTCGCATAATATTCTCTAGCTCTGTCCATGTCATTGCAAATGGCAAGATTTCATTCTTTTTTACGGTTGAGTAATATTCCATCATATATATTTATATATATACTTATATAAATATATATTTATATATGTACAAATATATATATAAATCAATCTATCTATCTATCTATCTATCTATCTATCTATCTACATATATATAAATTTGTATGGAACCACAAAAGACCCTAAACACCAAAGAAACCTTGAAAAAGCAAAGCAAAGCTGGAGGCATCATAATTCTGGACTTCTAGTTACATTATAAAGTTGTAGTGATCAAAACAGTATGGTACTAACCCAAAAACAGAGACATAGGTCAATGGAACAGAATAAAAACCCCAGAAATGAAACCAAAACTATATGGTCAATTAACCTTCAACAAACCAAGAATGAATATCCAATGGGAAATAAAAAGTCTCTTCAACAAATGGTCCTGGGAAAACTGGACAGCAACATGCAAGAGAATGAAACTGGACCAGTTTCTTACACCACACACAAAAATAAATTCAAAACAGATTAAAGACCTAAATGTGAGACATGAAATCATAAAAATCCTAGAGGAGAACACAGGCAGTAACTTCTTTGACTTGGGCCGTAGCTACTTCTTTCTAGATATGTCTCCTGAGGCAAGGGAAGCAAAAGCAAAAATAATCTACTGGGACTTCATCAAAATATTCTGTTATCTTTATTACTTCTGGCCAATAATTTCCTTTAAGTGCTTTACTGTTTTATCTTTCACATTGTTAAAATTTATTCATTTATTTGTTTAAAGTTTATTTATTTTTTTTGAGAGAGAGAGAGAGAGAATGAAAGAGAAAGAGTGACATATGAGCACGGGGGATGGGCAGAGAGAAAGGTTGACAGAGAATCCCAAGCAGGCTCCACACTGTCAGTGCAGAGCCTAATGTGGGGCTTGAACTCATGAACTGCAAGACCATGACCTGAAACGAAATTAAGACTCGAACACTTAACTGACTGAACCACCCAGGTGCCCTGATCTTTCACATTTAGATGTATGATATATCTGGAATTGAAAATTTTGTGTTCAGTGAGGTGGAGATAAAATTATTTTTCTCATATAGAGGTCTAATTAATCCAGTATCATTTATTAATAAAATCATCTTTATCCTCACCATACTGCAGTGCCATATATATATATATATATATATATGTATATACACACACATATATATACATGTATGTGTATATATATGTATATATGTATATGTACATATACATATACATATGTACATGTATATGTATATATGTATGTATATACATATATGTGTATATATATATATGTATATATATGTGTGTGTGTGTGTGTATTAGTGCCATATTTTAAACGTAGCCCATTACCATCTGCAATAAGGCCATATCTCCCATTGGCTGCTTCTGGTCAATTATTGAGTGTCACAAGGATACTGAGGTGAACACAGGACCCCTCTAACAGCCAACTGTGGCTTGAAGATCCCCTACATCTTTGTCCGTCTCTTTTTCCTGAGACTGCCCGCAGTCTAGGTCACTTCCATTCAAACTCCTGTCCTTCTCTTGTTTACAAGGGGTCAGGATCACATTCTGGTCTAACGACTTTCCCAAGTTTCTCCAGCACCCTCCCAATTTCTCTTGCATAGGCATTTTCCCTAATAAGATACTTGCATGTTTCATTCCATTTTGAAATCTTCTTCTCAGAGGATCTGGGCTAACATAAGTGGTGCCATGGGTCTGAGAAAATCGGTAGTAAGATGGGTATTTGGGATGGCCTCAAAGATGCGATGTAGCATGGATACAGGTAGGAGAAAGTAGTGGCTTGTCAAAGGTTTCACCGGTAGTGACCTGGGAAAGTGTCCCAGTGGAGCAGGGATGTTGTTGCAGGCTCAAGGATACAGGCATTTCAAACAAAGCCTACAGATACAGCAGAGTTGGCTGGTTCCTGCCAAGTTCTGTTGACTCCCTGCAGAAGGATAATGAGAGACTAGGGGCTGTTAACAAGCAGCTGTTAATGGCTGAGTGTGAGAGCCAGAGAGCCCCAGTAGTGGATGTAAAAAGCCCTTATCACCTGAACTGGAAGGGCGGACACAGACAAACAACAGGTTGAAGACTTAATTGTGAGAACAGAGCTCCAGAGATTCTTAAATTCTCAGTTAAGGCAAGTCTGTTATGTGAAGGTCAGGACCATAGAGAAGAAACCTGGGATCTTGAAAACTGGATGGATGTCCTTGAGAGTGTTGACTCTACCATCCCCCTGTACTTTCTGGATATACAGAAGTGGTCTACTCTTCTCTAATAATGGTTCGCACTTACACCGTGCTAGAAGGTAGTACAGAGGTCTCTTTCCCATAAAGCAACCAACGTCCCCTCACGAGCTGCTCCGCCTTCCATCCTAGAGGTTAGGCTGATCCCTGGGATCAAATCCCATTATAAATGCACCCCCCTCCATTTGGGGTCTGTAAATTAGAGTACATATAAAGAAATGTAAGAATTAGACAGCATGTACCAGCAGAACCCAGGGTAGTATTCCTGGGATTATATTTTAGGGTGCTTCATCAAGGGAGCTGGAGTTTAAGAGTGGATAAAGAACAATTTATTGACTTAGGGGTGTTTCCTCAGGACACATGATTTACCATCCCACAAGATCACTAGGGAATAAGGTAACTTTGCTGCTAGGGTGGCTATTGGAAGCCTGGAAGAAACAATGACTAATTGTCAGCAAAGTAAAAATGCCTGAATTATTGTAGAAGATGGCAGAGAGAGAGCGAGAGAGTGAGAGAGAGATAGAGAGAGAGAGCGAGAGAGAGAAGAATCTAAGAGAAACGGATTTTGTGTGTTAACTTGACAGGGTGCCCAGACATTTGGCTAAACATTATTTCTCAGTATGTTTGTGAGGGTGTTTCTGGAGGAGATTAATATTTAAATTGATAGAATGAATAGAGCAGATGGCCCTCCCTAATGTGGGTGGCCTCATCCAAACCTTTGAAGGCCTCAATAGAATAAAAGTCTGAGTAAGAAATAATTCTCTCTCTGTCTTTGAGCTGGGACGTGCATGTTCTGCTGTTCTGGGTTGGACTTGGACTAGAAATCTATATCATCAGCTCTCCTGGGTCTGGACTTCTCAGCTTCCATAATTGTGTGAGCCAATACCTTTTAATAAATATCTTTGGTATTTGTACATCTGACTGGTTCTGTTTCTCTGGGGAACCCTAATGGATACCAGTTTTGGTAGTGAGAGTAGTTCTAGAGGAACAGAATTTTAAGGATAAGTTTTCTGAATTGTTTCTGGGATTTCTGGAACTGGCTCTCTAATCTGGCTGGATTTAAAAATGCTAATGAGGCTATTTCCAGTGGTGAAGAGAGCACTGATGGTCCCATGGTATGACCTGGCTTAGACAGATGCAAGAAGTCTCTATTGGATACTCCTAATCAGCCACTTACAAGAAGCAGGGAGCTGTGTGTTCTTGTATGTGATACTTTTGGACATTTCTGGAAATCTGATGAATATAAGGAGGTTGACTGGTTGCTCCTGATGTTGTTCGAATCAGAAAAAGGTGAAATTGGGGCGCCTGGGTGGCGCAGTCGGTTAAGCGTCCGACTTCAGCCAGGTCACGATCTCACGGTCCGTGAGTTCGAGCCCCGCGTCAGGCTCTGGGCTGATGGCTCAGAGCCTGGAGCCTGTTTCCGATTCTGTGTCTCCCTCTCTCTCTGCCCCTCCCTCGTTCATGCTCTGTCTCTCTCTGTCCCAAAAATAAATAAACGTTGAAAAAAAAAATTAAAAAAAAAAAGAAAAAGGTGAAATTATGAATTCGAATTCCTAGCTCAAGCTCCCCATATATTACCCAGAAGCTTCTCACAGACCTGAAGCAGATCCTTATTTTCTACAGCCTCATGAATGAGGTTGCTGAGAATATATTACATTTTCTAATTTACACAAAAATCCAGGAAATACGTGTGGCAATGGATACTGAGGGTATGGGACAATGGTAGAAGGAACACAATTTCGGATCAGGTTGAATTTATTTACATGGGATCACTGAGCAGAGATTCTGTATTTAATGTTAACACTCTGGGGGTTAGAAAGGGCTTTAAAACTTTGTTTTGCTGAGGACCAAAAAGTGGCTCACAAGTGAGTAAGATAGAGATTCTGGACCTATGTTGATTTAACATAGAAAAACGGATTCAAAGGCTTTGGGAGACTGGAATATTAGAGGAGATTTTTCATTTAAGACCTATTCATCTACTCTGGGAGGGTCCAGAAGACATACATTTTACCACTACTTTCACAGACCTATGTCATTGGCTAGTTGATGAGGTTGTTCCCAGAAGTCAAATGGATAGGATGTCTACTAAATTCTCACTTGATTTATGTAAGCAGAAAAGTTATAAATGATAACTTTTATTCATTTAAAGTTCAATTAAATGAATAAAAGTCTAATTTGAATCAAAGTAGATGCATCTCTAGTCAACTACCCTTTTGAAAGAAAAACCAACCAATCAACCAACCAAATGACAGGTTAATTATTCAATTTTCTTCTCTCTAGGAATATTTTTTTGCACTGACTTTTTTCCCTTCTCCTTCTTCTGTTTTAAATTTTCAAAAATGTTTTTATTTATTTTTGAGACAGAGACAGAGCATGAGCAGGGGAGGGGCAGAGAGAGAGGGAGACACAGAATCAGAAGCAGGCTCCAGGCTCCAAGCTGTCAGCACAAAGCCTGACATGGGGCTCAAACTCACAGACTGTGAGATCATGACCTCAACTGAAGTCGGATGCTTAACCGACTGAGCCACCCAGGCGCCCCTTCTTTTTTTTTTAATAGGGCCACCCTACTAAACTGTAGAGAGGAGCTAAAGTTGCCCACCTTTCAGAAGTGCTAGCATATTGTTCAGAACTATCTATAAACCAGACTGAATTTCTTGGGAATTTGAGCCACGTATTCATGCTACCTACTTGTGCCTTTAGGATCTGCTCAAACACAAACTTGTATATGAGTTTCATTTGATAGTGGAGTGCTGCTGTGCATGTCAAAATTATGGTTCAGACAACTCAGTTCATAATGGTCAACTTTACATCACTTTTATCACCTTGATAGCTCATGGGTAAACATTCAGTTTTCACTAAGACCAGAAGCTCGTTTTCAAATAGCTTTCTGAAAAGCACAGGATAGCTTTGTTTTTGCTTTCCCCCTGAAATCCTAAAGTTTTGATGTGATTTACCTGTAGGAGTCTGCTCCAGGCTCCTGAACACATCACTACATTGGTATACTTACTCTCATGGCCTAATTGACAGGGTAGCTTTTGTGGTAGCCCACAACTATTTCAGACCTTCATTTGAGCAGAGGTCCACTAAACACTGTCAATTTTAGAAAATACTCTGTATATGGATTAGAAATGTGCACCCCCCAAAAAAATACATAATCCATCAAAAATTCAGAGTCTCACTAGGCACTGCACTTCTTTCTTAGTGATAAAATATGCCAGGTGTACTAATTTTTCCTTTACTTTGGAGAGGTCTTAACATACCTTAGACCACTGGATCTCTAGAAATCTCACCAAGGTGATAGAACTCCAAATTTTTGTATTTTATCTTATCCCTTGGAGTCAGTACTTTTAGCCAAAGTATCAAGGTTAGTTCCTAGCTTTTGATCAACAGATGTCATCATGATATCAACAATCATCATGATAACATCAATGTAGTACAACAGATTCATTTCCTGTAGAATGGCTGGATGATCAATTATTTTATAGATTAAATTATGATGGAGTCCCAGAGTGTTGGTAATTTATTTTTTTTATTTCTTATTTATTTATTTTTTTAATATATGAAATTTATTGTCAAATTGGTTTCCACAGAGTGTTGGTAATTTAAATCTCTAAATGTAGGTTGCTGTATTTTCAGGTGAAAACAATGTTCCTAGGGGGGGAAAAAAAAGGACAGATACCCGTATATCTTGTATCCATGTTTTTTTTTTTGTTTTTTTTTTTGTTTTTTTTTTTGCTTGCCAAAAGAAACTACATCTGCAGTAGTAGCTGTATATTTGCAACCCTTCTAAGAATGTGATATTTCTTTTGATTTGCTATTTTGGTAGATAGGGTCAGTTGCAGGTGTCTAAACTTAGCCTTTCCTAACATAACAATTTTCATTTCATGTATGAGGGAATCAATATGGAAATTTTACCAGCTGCTGAGTATGTCTATTCCAACTGTATTTCACAAGCAGGTAAATAATCATGGGATTTGTTCTGGTATTCACCAAGCCTGTTGTGAGATAACCAAAGTCAAAACACTATTATTACCTGAATCCAAAAGCCCCCACTCTTAATGGCACATCACAATGCTTTTTGGTTCATGAGGATTTAGCATTAGTTCAGAGTTAGTGTCCACTACTTCTCCTAAAGCCTTTATAGTCTTCTTTAACACTTATTCATGTGGGTGAATACCTGTGAGTTCCTTTGGGGCAAGTCTACAAAGAAGACTTATAGTATAACATTTAGGCACTGTTTCAAAGTTCTTCAAGGGGACCTCGGTCTTCATTAAGGTTTCCTTTCATTAACAGAATTCTGGGACTAAAGTTTGGGAATTAGGGAAAGAGCCATGACTCTAAATAGTGATGATTCAGGTCATATCTTTCATTGAAATGAGATTTTTGCTTATACAAATTATGTAAGGCATTAGTACAGTAGTTCCCCTCATTGGCTATTTTGCTTTCCATGGTTTCAGTTACTCCTAGTCAACCATGGCCCGGAAGCAGATAATCCTCCTTCTGGTATACTGGCAGAAGGTCTATAGTATCCTAAACCTACATTCACCTATTTCATCTTGTCAAATAGGCATAGCCATTTTATCATCTCACTTCATCACTAGAAGACGGTAAGCATGGTACAATAAGGTGACTTGAGAGAGACCTTTAGAGAGAGAGAGAGAGAGAGACAGAGAGAGAGACAGAGAGACAGAGACACAGAGAGAGGGAGTACATTACATTACAGTATACTGCTATAACTGTCTTATTTTGTTATTATTGTTTTTAATCTCTTACCATGCATAATTTATAAGTTAAACTTTATCATACGTATGCATGTATAGAAAAAAAAACACAGTATATACAAGGTTCAGTATTATCCACATTTTCAGGTGTCCACTGGGGGTTTTGAAACATATCCCCTGCAAACAAGGTGGCGGGGGGCTACCATAGTAACCATTTTTATTGCCAAAGATCTCTAAGGATGGAATTACTCCAATAATTCTTTTGGTACTCATTCTCATTACAATAATAATGGCCAATTTTTCTTTCTTGATTAAATGCTGTCATTTGGATTCTTTCCTCTGGGATCCCATCATTGCCGCTGAATTCAGGGAACCCATCTTGATGGCAGCATCTCCCACTATAACTTCTAGCCTGTAGAGAACACCCACTAGAGAGATTTTTAAAAAGTAGCACTCTCTTCACCAATTTCTTTTTCAAATCCTTGATTCAAGAGGTATCCTATAGACCTTTCTGGGGCAAATAGAGAAAGGGGTAGATTTTTTTATGATAAATTCATCTCTGTTTCCATCTAAACCCTCAGATACTTTCATCTATAGTTTATAAATAAAGTTCTGCCATTATAGTTTCATTTAATGCAGGCCATTGAGTACAGCTTTCATTCAACCCATTGAGCCAAATGCTAGAACCACTTTCAAATGTTGAAGCTAACAAATTGAATCTAGACTATCGATTTAGTGCATTCATAACAGTACGTTTGTCTTGTCCCAACATTATATTCCTTCCACCCTGAGAATCCATTCTCATACATATTCCTAAGATTTGTGAATCTTAATTGGAAAAATCTTACAATTCTTTGAGTGTGTCTATAGTATCTTTCCAGGTCATACTTGGTATCCATATCTCTAGGGTCTGCTGGGATTTAAATCTGGTTATAAGACTAGAAGCACTGAGTGTACATTGGTGAGTGAGGGAGAGCTTGAGGATTAGATTTGTTTGTTGGTTTCACATAGAGTGAAAATGGGCTATCATTACTGATGATGGAAGATGGGCAGATCTGGGAAGTTTCACACAATCTCCCCATATGTTCTGATTGCATTTTTTGATCATTGCTGTAACTATTTGAAGAGACCCTACAAGGCTGTGAATACTGTGAATTCCATATGTGTTGAAATTCAGCAACTGGCAAGATCTAATTTAGGGTTGGTTTTCAGGAATCTTTTCCTTGAAGTTACAGGGATAAAGAATTCTTTCAGAATGGTAACAGAAACTTTCTGTTTCCGTACCCAGATCTTGAGTTAGGATTTTAAAGCCCCGAGCTCATTATTTTCTTACTATGGGTTTAATGAGAAAAAAATCAAGCAACCTCAGTCTTTATAATCTTTATTCCCACTGCAGTGTTTTACTGTAGCAGCTACATGATCACCCAAAGCTTTACATAGCCACTGGACTCTTCCCAGGTGACAACTTAAGAAAGTGTTTTGACGAAGTATGCCATTTGCTACCAGTGTTCCATTTGCCACTAGAATGGAGTCATAGGTGACTTTTTGGCAAAACAGATCAGAGAATCAGTTCTAAATTCCCATACTTAAGGTTATGTTCCCCTTGAAGCACCTCAATTACCAAAACCTTTATCAATTTTGCTAGAAACTTATGGGTTTCACTAGAAAAACAGAACTACTACATGTATGTCTTAGATCGATTTCCATGGACTCAAGAGTCCAAGACAAGGATTCTCTTGCAAGTGATTGAGGGTGTTCCCAGGCAAAAAATGCTAAGAAAGCGAAAGAAGCAGGACAGGAGCTGGGGTAGAGGACAAAGGTGTTACTTTAGTTAAAGTCTAGCCTTAATTTAATACCCTGAGGAATTCTTGAGTATCAATGGCACCATGAAATATCCTTGAGGCAAGGGGCCCAAGTAGATAAAGTTCACCCCAGGAATTTTTGGTGGGGTGGTATCCACAGGTGATGGTAGTTCTTAGAGAAGAGAGAAGCCATGCACCATTAGCCGTCAATGGTCACAGAACATGGGGATATGTGCATTGACAAGGAAAGGGGATCTGGGCAGATCACCAACAGTGTCTACTAAAATGTGTAATAGGGATGAGGAAATTAATAAGGGGAAAGGATTTACACAAAGATGGGAGGAGTTGGCTCAGTAAGTATAGGAAAAACAGTGGTAAAGTCTCATTCCAATGCCCTAGAGCAGGAAAGAATGCTCTAATATCAGAAAAGTCTGTGATCTGTTGCAACAGCGAAGTGTAAATTAGTGTAAAAGTCTGAACACCTGCTGCACCTGATGGCAAGATCTTCTGAGACTGGCTTGCTTCACTTCTGACTTCCAAATCTCCAACGTCCCTGTGCTTAGAAAACAATAGTCTGGGAGTCTACAGGGAACTGTATTCTGGAAAATGCGATTGTTGGTAATGGTGCCTGGTTGACAACAATCAACCCAGTATACATGTCAGTCAGGTCAAAGTTGTTCATCGTGTTTTCAGATCTTATATATCACTATTAATTTTTGTCATTTTGCTTTTTCAATTCATTCTGAAAAGTGTGTTAATGTTTCCCACTGCTGTTGTGTTTTGGAGTATATCTTCTTTGGGTTATAACAACTGTTATATATCAAAATTAGTTATTAGGTACATAAAATGCAGAACTGTATATCTTCTTAGTATGCTGATACAGTTTTATTATAAAATATTCCCTTTTATCTCCAGTAATGCTTCTTACATTTAAGTCTATTCTGTCTGTTATTGTAATCGTGACACCAGCCATCTTGATTATTATTTGCATAGTGTATCTTTTTTCCACCGTTGCTCTTACATTTGAGGTGTATCTTTTATAAACCACATTCAGGAAATGCATTCTATAATCCTTGTTAATTCCAACATTTGTCCCTTTTAGATAAAATGTTATTACTGTGTTTTTGTGGTTATTTCTGCCTATTTGCTTTTTATTCATCTAATGTGTTTCACTTTCCTTTCTCTTTGACTTCCTTTTTCATTAATTTATTGTTATGATTCTATTTCCCCTCTATTAACTTATTGATTTTAAATTATTTTTACCATTCCTTTACATTACACCCTAGAGATTACAATATAATCCTTAATTTAGCACAACTTAATGCGAATTGGTATTTTTATCATTTTTAAGGCAATGTGATAACCTCACAACTCTAACTACACTGTCCTCTTCCACACTGTCTGTTGTAATTGTCATTTTTTAAACTTCTAAAGCTTTGCTTATGCAGATTTTACCTGAAAAATCCTCATGCAGTCATCCTCTTAATTTTGTTTTAGTGTTTTGTGTGTTTGTTTTTTGGTGTACAATCCATAGGTTTTATTACAGGCATAGAGTCACGCAAATGTCACCCATTGAGGATATAGAATGGTTCTGTAACACAAAATCTTCCTCAAACTACCCCTTGTCACACGTTCTTCTGAACTGTAATGTCACACTCGTGATGCATTCTTCATCACCATAACCCACAAGTAGTTGTTATTGCTTTCGCAGTCAATATCTATTTACACTTAGCCAGATATTGACTTTTCCATTTTTTCCTGCATTATAATTTTTGTTTGTAAAATGTAAACAAAATATAGATTCATATTTTGAATAAAGAGTATTTTTAAAAATTTATTTGAGAGAGACAGAGAAAGCAAGCAGGGGAAAGGCAGAGAGAGAATCTTAAATGTATGTAGAGGAGATTTTTTTTTCACTTTTAATTTGGCCAAAATTGGTTTTAAAAATTATTTTTATTTTGATTTGCCTTCACTTTTAAAGGATATTTTTATTGGATATAGGATTAGAAGTTGGTGGTCATTTGCTTTTAGCACGTTAAAGATAGCATTTCATTGTCTTTTGGTTTCCATTCTTCCAGTTGAATAGTCAGGTATCAGTGCAAGTATTGTTCCTTTGAAAGCAATGTGTCCTTTTTACTCTGGTTGTTTTTAAGATTTCCATTAGTGTTTGGTTTTCATAAGTTTTACTAAAATGTGCATATATATAATTTTCTATATTTTATTTCTTTTATAGTCTCTGTGTTTCAGCTCATATAATTTTTGTTGACCTATCTTCAGTATACTAATTCTTATCTGCTTTAAGGTAACGTATTTGATTTTCATTTTCAATGTATTGCATTTTTATTTAAAAAGTTCTTTTTTTCTGTTTTTAATTAATTAATTGGCATTCTTGTTTTCTGGAGAAATTATCCATCTTGTCAGGTTTTTTTGTGTTTGGATCATCAGGTTTGTTTCCCTTAATTGGTCTTTTTCAGCCGTTGCTGTTTGTGGTTCTAGACATACCAGGTAACTTTCAGTTGTGTGACACATATAATATTTGATGAACTGTAGGTTGCAATCATTCTACCTTCCTTTGAAGGGAGTTTATTTTATCTTGTTGTAGCATTTAGGTTCAGGATATATCATATCATCAGGGATTAACTGGATTTGGGACCAGATAACAGTTTTGGGGTGCTCTGGTTTGTCACTACATTCAGCACATAGCTCTCCAAGAATTCCAAGTGAGAGCCTCAAGAGATTAGTAGGCTTATCCAGGTCTTCATAGAAGGTTCTGAACTCAATTATTTGTCTCTTTTCCACTATGAAACTATAAAAATCTCTAATCTGATTTCTAGTGTCTTCCTCTTTAGTTTCTTAGTCTCTTACTCTGTGCATTTTAGAAGTATGGCAACTTCCTTGTGCAAGAATCTACCACATACTGAATTCATTTTTTTTTTTTTTTTTTTTTTTTTTTTGCTCTTCCCTTCTTATCAGGATTTTAGTGTCTCAAGTCCTAGCAATCCTGGCGATCGTGAACTCCAAAATTGTCTTGCTACCCCTTTGAGATGGTCAAAACAATTGCTGGCTCTCTGTTTCTTCACAGTATTCAGGTAGACTTTAACTTTTGGCTTCTAGCCACCTGAATCTCCACCAGGAATCAGCCAATGCCCTCAGAGACAGTATGGCTCTGAGAATGTAGGCTTATATTTGCCAGTTCTCTTCTAATACTCTGGTCAGACTTCATGTTTCTGAGACTTGCTGTGTCTCACTTGACTTTTATCCCCATCATTGGCCAAGTGAAGTCAGAACCCCTTATGGAAAGTTCCCAAAAGAGCACAGCAGGACTTTAGCTGTAGACTGCTGTGGCCCCTCCAGTCCTAATGCCTCAATAGCTTTCAATGGTGCTGTAACATTTTTGTGTGTTGCTCGGCCTTTTAAACTGTATATCTTATATTTTATTTTATATTTCCTGTGAGCCCTCCATAGTTTATTACACCACTGTCCAGCTTGCACTGCTGTTGAGACCAATATTGGGCCCTGAATTTCTTGGTGAGTAATGGGCAAAGAAATCAAGTGAAACACATCAAGTCCAAGAAATATAAATGTGATCAGGATATCAGAATGTTTAAAGAAAGTTGAACCCATTGAATTCTGCGGTTTTGTGGTTGTGGTTTATCTCCTTAATTGATAATGAAAGTTATCCTTAAATTATTAATATAAAAACTCATGTTATCCCGAGTCAGCTTCTACTGCTGACATCCAAGGAACCTAACCAACTCACTTAAACGTGTACACTTAGATGTTTATACCAGATACCTCCAAAAATTTATGAGGCTACACAGACAGAAAATATTTTTTATTCTCTGTCTATAACACATTTCTGAAGCTTGTATATTATGTTCACTATATATGTGTTGAATTAAAGTGAATTTTATATTTTATTTCAGATTCCCAAATTAACATGGCTAACATTAATAAAATATTATATCACCCAAAGTAAATCAAACTTCAATTAAAATAATCCTATAATGTAAACCATGAAAATAAAAGAACAAATAAAAAGCATTGACATAATGTTTTGCCTTATGAACATGGTTACAATTCATTTTAAGACACCGCCTTTCTGAAACTAGTAGTCAAATCTAATCATAGCATGAAGAATATATGAACTAGTCAACATGTGTTCAAAGTTATATTTTTATCAAAAAGCATGAATAAAACAGAGAAAGCAGAATGACCACTTTTACTTTAAGAATTAGTAGTAACTTGAAAATTAAAATTTGTTCCTAATGCTGTGTATATTTCATGCACACAGAACTAGAACAGACTGCTGAAATAAAAGTAGAGATTTCTATAAACATAATAGGCTGTATTAAGCCAGCCATTATGTTGGATACGATTTCCATTTAATGTCAGAAATTGGCTTTTGAAGATGGCACTCTAAAAATCAAAGCTTTCAATTTTTGCAGCTTCTAAATTGATTAAAGTAGAAAAAGAAGTAAGTGTTAAAGAAACATTTTGAGAATATAGTCATTCAAATCTCATTTTTGAGGGGTGGGGGCAGGTAGTGCTTTGTTTTTATTACATAAGGAGAGGAAAAGGAATGATTGGGACCAGCAATAAAAAGATAACTATGTCAGGGAAGGAAAAGTATTCACACTGGAGCTCTCTAAGCCCTTCGCTATTAGAATATAAATGCTACATCTTGAAATAAACTAGAAAATGAAGGAATATATCTTTCTCTTTAAAGTGTCAGATCAGAAGAGGAGAGCTTTTTTCTGAGAATCAGGAGAGCTGCCTTCTGAGGTTTCTGTGATCAAAAATGGGGAAAGCACTGATGTGGAAAGACTGATATTTGAATCTCACAAAACTGGTTTTCAGCACCAGTAGTGTTAATAGAAAGCATATCAGAGGCTCCAGTACTTTCTAACCCATTCACACAATAAATTTTTGCATGGGCAGCTGGGGAAATCTAATTCTAAACTTATACAGGAACTCTATTTGATAATATTTCTACTACGTGAATATGCTTTACTCATATAATTTTCTTTGTTATTAAGTCAATAAGGGAAGATTATTATTTGTAGTAAATTGGGGGTGGGAAAAAGTAACACTTTGTGCCCCTGGACTCCTAAAGCTTATTCATGGGAAGTTTTTCTTCTGCTGGCATTATTATTATCTCTTAAACAGAACATCTCAGTGGTATGAACTCTGTTTTATTCCAACTGAGTCACTGAAGAAAACAAATAAGGAATACAGTTCCTACGTGAAAAATTAGTAAATCCCTTGCCCCCTAACTTTGGTGGATGTTCGACACATCTCTGGTACTTTTTCATAAGTGAATTCACTTGAACTCTGGTTCAGTTACTTACAAGACTGTATTAAGAAACCGCTTTAGTTTCGGCATACTTTTCATTTAAAAAAAGTCAGTGATTAGCACTTAGCATAAATTTCATACACAATAAATATTTATTAAATTAAGTAACCTCTCTAGTCCTATTCTGTCTGAATACCAATAAACTAGCATAAATTAAGACCAGGTTCACAATTCTATAGATCAATTAGGAACATCATTTACCAAGTATGTGACATTTACATTGAACAATTTATTTAACTTCTCTTAATCTCAGCTTTATTGTCTATGAACGCTTATATGCTTGCCCTGCACATTATAACTTTGCATTTATAAACAGTCTTCCACAGAGCCTAATGCATCATATTGGCTATTATTATTTTTATTGTCATTAACAACATTTGCAAATGACAAACGAGGCTTCACCTTCTAGATTTGTGAAACTGTTTTTCCTCGTCATTCAGTATCTCAATAAATGATCATTTATAGGAAGCAAAATTTCCAAGTCCTAAATAATCATGGATCATTTTGTTGGTCATTTTTTTCCAGGACATACACACAACTTAACTTCACTATTCCATTAAGCAACTGTATATTGTTTTCCATGATTTCTATTAGAAATGTTATAGTGGTGATAGTGGGTTTACTACTTCTAGGAATTGACAAAATATTTCAAGATGGGCTATTCAAGATCACATTTATTAATTTTTATTTATACTATTTGGCTATAGTCACTAAATACAAAGAACAGACAACTAAGGCTCACGGAACACTGATAAAGGTCAAAGTCCTCACTCTTGAGTATGAGCATTAGGACAGAACTGTTCTCCGTTTTGCATGATAATCTATGTGTTCAATGGAAAATACGACTGCTGGAAGCTGATCCTATTTTATGAGAAAAGTACTGCTCACATTCAGCCCATAAATGGAACAATGGTTAGATTAATCTAAAAATCAGAATAAGCAGGAAGTTGCTCTAAACCACATTTTACTGTTGTGTTTAAATGACTTACTGGTCACAAAGTGAGGAAAGCAACACGTGCATGAAAAGGAAGCGAGGATGAGATAAAAATGACAGTACTGTCTTCAAATAATAGCTAACACTGGCCTTCTTCAATCTTAACCATTCAGATCATTTATTTAAATGAAGTACATTTATATAAAATTCATGTTAAAAATGGGAACACCATTAAGACTTTCCTCTCTCACTCCCCATTTTTAACCATCTACCATATTTCATGATCTCTAACCACCAAAGTGCTCATCTGTATGGACAATGGCAATGCACCATATCTAGCCTCCTATCTGGCCTTCCTTTCTAACTTTGCTTCATTCCAGCCCATTCTTCTAACTGCTGAGTAATCTTTCCAAACTAAAAAATCTTTTTTTCCCTTTCACCTACCCATTAAAATCCTTCAACTATTCCCTATTTCTTCTAGAAAGATACTCAAACTTCTTAGCATAGCCTCTCACAATTTCCTAACATGGCCACGTAATGATTTTTCTCTCTTTTAGAGAATACATGAAGTCAACAGGTTTAACTCTTGGAAAGCAGGATAATCCAAAGAGACTGCACATCAGTTCTGAAGAGAAGGAATTTTCAGTGTCGGAAAGCCTGAACGTACTCTACTAAAAGTTTCTTAGCTAATAATATGTCTGTGTCTGAAATTTTCTTTGCCAATATTTCTCCCCATTTGGAAATTATGCTTCCTTCTTTGAAGATGAGATAAGTGTATTACATATGTGTGTGTATTTCATTCATTTGTCATATTTCATTCACAGCCAGGCCTTGGTGTTCTCTTGTTGAACATAAACCATTTCGCTTCTCAACTCAGACAAGGCTGCCAAGGGAATATGATGAAATGATACCTGAACCAAGACCACTTTATATTTCTGTCCAAACACAGACATAAACAAGGTCACTGAGCAAACCACAAAACACCATGGAAAATATGAATGCTGCTTTTTTTTTTACTATTAATTATGGCATGAACCTTGCTTTAGTCTATCCGTTTTGTAGTTAAGATTGATTAATGTATCCAATCATAGAATTATCCCACTTCTTGATATCACCCAATGCAGAGAAAATCCCTACTTCCTTGAGTCTTCCCCCAAATCACCTAACCAAAGCCCATATTCTTTAAATTATTTCTCATACCTTCTTACTGAGATGCCCCATAGTTTCTCATGTTGCATGGTTTCGCTTGTAATAAGAATGAAATCTAATGTATTCACAACCATAGATGCCTTTCTATTGGTCTTTGACACCTGTGTGTGTGTGTGTGTGTGTGTGTGTGTGTGTTGTGTGAGTGTATATATAAACACACATATATACATATATACATACTCACTGTGTATACACTCACACACATATACATACACATTCATTGAATAGTTGAAAATATCCATCTGTTAAACCCAAAGCTCTAAAAGGCAACCTTTGTTATGGGGGGGTAGGTCCGTAACCCTAGTGACACTCATATTAAACTCTCTGAAATGCAGAAATTTACAAATATGAGCAGAATAGAGAGGACTCTCCTTCCAAAGTATTCCAGAACACCCCCCCTCCCCCCCACACACAAGATAAGAGAAAACAAACAAGAAAAGAGACCTGGAAACATGGATACAAGAAAAGGGAACACAACAGCAAAATGAAGCAGAGCACCACAATTTGACCCAATTGTTAATCCAAAATTTACTAAAATAATTTATACAACAAAAAAGCAAAAGAGCTCTGATTGGCTTTTTACACATCACAAATATAGGTTGTGAATTAGTGTGCTGAAATGCACCAATGGCAAAACTTCATGTCTTTAATCAATACTGGGGCTCAAATTCCAATTATATGTGGGCATCCCACTAATTTAAATAAGGTATACCTGAAATCATAAGGTAAATAAGGAAATTAATGGTCATAAACCAGTGGCCAAAAAATTACATCTCATAATAACTACTGGAACTATATCTGGGCCTAAATTTCCATGGTCTCAGCATCCACTGTCCCAAATTATCTCAGTGTGGGCACAGATACTCTGACCCAATTAGTGGTATATTAAAATTAAATTAATTATTTGGCATTTACAAATTGGCTTGGCAAAACGGGACTTCATAGACCATTCGCCACCTCTTCCAAGTTAAAATAGTTACTGTACAATATAGATTAAAACAGCCTTCAAGGACTGGAACACATTATATAAGATGAATTAGTGAAGCACTGAGTATCCCTACTACATCTCTATGTAATAGACTGATGTTGTCTGTTCTTAAACTTGGAAAGTACAGTGTCTCTGTCTGGATTACCACAAGCTTAATGTCGCGGTTTCATGCATTAAGGTTCCCATAGCCAGTATTATTTAAATTACTGACTCCAGGGGCACCTGGGTGGCTCAGTCGGTTGAGCGTCTGACTTCAGCTCAGGTCACGATCTCACGGTTCGTGAGTTCGAGCCCCATGTCAGGCTCTGGGCTGATGGCTCAGAGCCTGGAGCCTGCTTCCGATTCTGTGTCTCCCTCTCTCTGCCCCTCCCCCATTCATGCTCTGTCTCTCTCTGTCTCAAAAATAAATAAACATTAAAAAAAATAAATAAATTACTGACTCCATCCAATTAGCAACTACTTTGGTAAGTATTTCACTATTATGGATTTGGCCAACACGCTCTGTTCAGTGACTAGTTCAACAGTTTCTCATTGCATTCACCTCCTAAAGGACATAGCACACCTTTTCCTGGTTACACACGAGGTACCTGAATAGCCTTGCCGTAACGCACAATCTTTTCAGGCAAGATCTTAACTGAACCTCACTTTCTTCAGAAGCATATGTATGACATTACATCGATGACATCCTCCTCTGAGGAGACACACTCATTCAAGACATAAACACACTGACAGAGGAGCTCATAAAAAGGGAATGGAGTATTACCCTGCACATAGTACAAGGCTTTGCCACTTTGATTAGATTCCTAAAGATTAACTGGTAAACACAGGACTGCTTTATCCTTTCCATTGTCAAGAAACTGCTATCAACCTCTCAGCACTCAAAATGTTTATACATGCTCCCCATTTTTCAGGCTTTTTGGGGATCTGTAGGCAAAATATTTCACCATTTACAAATCTGACTTAAGCTCATTTACACTGTGGCTTGCAAATTGGCGTACCTTGCATGGAAATCCTTCTGGAATCTGTCCAAAACTGTAATACAATTCTGCCCCCAAGAGGTACCTTCATTATACTTCTTAGACTCTTAGAGTTTCATACTTCTTGGAGTCTCTGGACCACTCCTGGTGCCCATTAGTTGTCCATGGGCCTTCTGTTGCAAGAAACTACCCTGTGCTATATACCAATAGATGGCAATTGCTAGTTACATACGGGGCTCTCTGGAAAAAGCTCCTGCCTGAGTTTATGGCCCTCTCTCTACTGTCTTTAATAGTGGCTGCACCAATTCACATTCCCATCAACAGAGCACAAGGGTTTTCTCTTCCCATTCTCACCAACACTTGTTTACTGTCTTTTTCATCATTATTCTAACAGGTGTGAGGATGTACTTCATTGTGGGTTTGCAATTTCCTGATGATTAATGACGTTTGATTTCCTACTCAGATTATATGTTGCTTTGGTGTTAAGCTGTATGAATTCTTTACCTATTTTGGGTATCAGTCCCTTATCAGATGTATGATTTGTAAATATCTTCTCCCAATCTGTAGGTTGGGAGATTTTTGTTGATAGTTGATAGTTGATAGTTTCCTTTGCTTTGTAAAAACTTTTCAGGTTCATATAATCCCACTTGTTCAATTTTGCTTTTTTTGCTTTTGGTGTGAGATTAAAAACCAAAAAAAAAAAACAACCCAAAAACAAACAACAAACAACAAACAAAAACATTGTCAAGATCTATGTCAAGGAGCTTACCACCTGTTTTTTTCTTTTTTTTTTCCCTAGGCATTTTATGGTTTCAAATCTTATGTTAAGTCTTTAATCCATTTTGAGATGAACTTTGTGTATGGTGTTAGAGAGTGGCCCAGTTTAATTATTTTACTCTCCGTTTTACTTAACATTATTCATTGAAGAGACTTGCCTTTCCCCATTGTATATTTTGGCTCCTTTATTATAAAGTAATTGACCACATATGTATGGCTTTATTCTTGGGTTCTCTATTCTGTTCTACTGATCTATGTGTCTGTTTTCATTCCAATACCACATTGCTTTAATTACTATTAGTCTGTAATAAGGTTTGAAATGAGGCAGTGTGATGTCTCCAGCTTTGTTCCTCTCAGAATTGCTTTGGGTATTTGGGAACTTTTGTGATTTTATACAAATTTTAGGATCTTTTGTTCTATTTCTGTGAAACATACTATTGGAATTTTGATAGGGATTGCACTGAATCTGTACACTGCTTTAGAAAGTATGGAAATTTTAACAATATTAATTCCTCCAGTTCATGAGCATGGAATATCTTTCCATATATTTGTGTCTTCCTCAATTTCTTTCACTAATGCCATGGAGTTTTCTTTTTTTTTTTTTTAATTTTTTTTTTTTAACGTTTATTTATTTTTGAGACAGAGAGAGACAGAGCATGAACGGGGGAGGGTCAGAGAGAGAGGGAGACACAGAATCTGAAACAGGCTCCAGGCTCTGAGCGGTCAGCACAGAGCCCGACACGGGGCTCGAACTCACGGACCACGAGATCATGACCTGAGCCAAAGTCGGACGCTTAACTGACTGAGCCACCCAGGTGCCCCTGCCATGGAGTTTTCAACATACAGGTCTTTCAACTCCTTGATTAAATTTGTTCCTAGGTATTTTATTCTTTTTGATGCAATTGTAAATGGGATTGTTCTACTAATTTTTATTCCTGATCGTTCATTATTGGTGTATAGAAGCAACAGATTTTTGTGTATTGATTTTTTTATCCTCCAAGCTAACTGAATTTATTAGTTGTAGCAGTTTTTTTGAGTGTCTTTAGGTTTTCTATATAATATCATGTCAGCTGCAAATAGTAACAGTTTTACTTCTTCTTTTGCAATTTGGATGCTTTTTATTTCTTTTTCTTGCCTAATTTCTCTGGCTAGTACTTCTATGTTGAATAAAAGTGGTTAGAGTGGACATCCTTGTCTTGTTCTTGATCCTAGAAGGAAAGCTTTCAGGTCTTCACCATTGAGTATGATGTTAGCCATATTTGTCATACATGGACTTTATTACACGAAGGTACATATATACCTCATTTACCTTTGTGTTCAAAGGTAATATATAAGAATATTAACTACAGGATTAATTATAAACATGAAACACTTTAAATATGAAAGTACAGGGACAAGAATGCACATACCATTTCAGGAAAACTAAGTGATTAAATATTACATATCTTTCAAAATCTCAATTTCAAAGAATAATTGCATACATTTGTCTTCAAAATAAAGATTTCAGGGTAAAAAACTATACAGAAAATATGACCAATCTTTAGAAAGTAAGACTGAGAGGAAATGCCAATTGTGTTTTCCTGAATAGTATCATTATAGGAGATTTTATAAGAAATAAGTGTCCAGTTTGTGTTGGCTATTATTATTTTTACTAATATTTAACTTTCTTTTAATAATTTTTCTTAGTTTCTAACTGGTATAAATTAAGCATGCTTTACTTTTATAATGAAAAGATATTTAATACTATAAAGGTAGTATTTATTAATATTCTTTCCTTCTAAATTTACTTCGTTAGAAAATAACCAAAAAAAAAAAAAGAGGACTAATTGTTGAGTTCTTACAGTTTTATATACTTATTAGAAAGGAGGAGACATGAACTATATTTATCCCACATGGAAGAAAACCTTTGTCATAGAGGAAAATAATGTCAAGGATTAAGAATTTTTCCATTACAAATAAAATCTAATTGACTCAGCATTGACAAAAAAGAATCCTTAATAATAAATCAGTCTTTACTGTAATAAATACTGGAATGTGATTCAAAATATTACCTTTACGAAAATTAGCTTAATGGTAAAGATATACTATAGAATCTGAAAACTGGAGCATTTGCCCTTCTAACTTTTTTTTTTTTTTTTTTGGAAACTAGTCAACAAATCTTTTATTTTTTTTTTAAATTTACATCCAAATTAGTTAGCATATAGAGCAACAATGATTTCAGGAGTAGATTCCTTAGTGCCATTTACTCATTTACCCCATTACCTGCCCACACTCCCTCCAGTAACCCTCTGTTCTCCAGATTTATGAGTCTCTTATCTTTTGTTCCCTTCCCTGTTTTTATATTATTTTTGTTTCCCTTCACTTATGTTCACCTGCTTTGTCTCTTAAAGTCCTCATATGAATGAAGTCATATATTTGTCTTTCTCTAATTTCACTTAGCATAATACCCTCCAGTTCCATTCATGTAGTTGCAAATGGCAAGATTTCATTCTTTTTGATTGCCAAGCAATACTCCATTGTGCGTATGTATGTGTGTATGTGTATATATACATATACATATTTATACATGTATATATGTGTATGTATATTTATATTATATACATATATAATGCATATTTTTATTATATAATTTATATACGTATATATACATATACATTATTATATATGTATACATACACATACACACACACACATCTTCTTTATCTATTCATCCATCGATGGACATTTGGGCTCTTTCTATACTTTGGCTATTGTTGATGGTGCTGCTATAAACATGGGGGTGCATGTGTCCCTTTGAAACAGCACACATGTATCCTGTGGATAAATGCCTAGTAGTGCAATTGCTGGGTCATAGGGTAGTTCTATTTTTAGTTTTTTGAGGAACCTCCATACTGTTTTCCAGAGTGCCTGCACCAGCTTGCATTCCCACCAACAATGCAAAAGAGATCCTCTTTCTCCACATCCTCGCCAACATCTGTTGTTGCCTGACTTGTTAATGTGAGCCATTCTGACAGGTGTAAGGTGGTATCTCATTGTAGTTTTGATTTGTATTTCCTTGATGATGAGTGAAGTTGAACATTTTTTCATGTGTCAGTTGGTCATCTGGATGTCTTCCTTGGAGAAGTGTCTATTCATGTCTTTTGCCCATTTCTTCACTGGATTATTTGTTTTTGGGTGTTGAGTTTGAGAAGTTCTTTATAGACTTTGGATACTAACCCTTTATCTGATATGTCATTTGCAAATATCTTCTCCCATCCTGTCAGTTGCCTTTTAGTTTTGCTGATGGTTTCCTTTGCTGTGCAGAAGATTTTTATTTTGATGAGATCCCAATAGTTCATTTTTGCTTTTGTTTCCCTAGTCTCCAGAGATGTCTTGAGTAAGCAGTTGCTGTGGCCAAGATCAAAGAGGTTTTTGCCTGCTTTCTCCTTGAGGATTTTGATGGCTTCCTGTCTTACATTTAGGTCTTTCATCCATTTTGAGTTTATTTTTGTAAATGGTGTAAGAAAGTGGTCCAGGTTCATTCTTCTGCATGTCGCTGTCCAGTTTTCCCAGCACCACTTGCTGAAGAGACTGTCTTTATTCCACTGGATATTCTTTCCTGCTTAGTCAGAGATGAGTTGGCCATACATTTGTGGGTCCATTTCTGGGTTCTCCATTCTGTTCCATTGATCTGTCTGTTCTTGTGCCAGTACCATACTGTCTTGATTACAGCTTTGTAGTATAATTTGAAGTCCGGGATTGTGATGCCTCCTGCTTTGGTTTTCTTTTTCAAGATTTTTTTGGCTATTCGGGGTCTTTTCTGGTTACACATAAATTTTAGGATTGTTTGTTCTAGCTCTGTGAAGAATGCTGGTGTTATTTTGATAGGGATTGCATTGAACATGTAGATTGCTTTGGGTAGTATCAACATTTTAACAATATTTGTTCTTCCAATCTATAAGCATGGAATGTGTTTCCATTTTTGTGTGTGTCTTCTTCCATTTCTTTCATAAGCTTTCTACAGTTTTCCATATATAGATTTTTCACCTCTTTGGTTAGATTTATTCCTAGGTATTTTATTTTTTTTGTGCAACTGTAAATGGGACAGATTCCTTGATTTTTTTGTGCAACTGTAAATGGGACAGATTCCTTGATTTCTTTTTCTTTTGCTTCATCGTTGGTGTATAGGAATGCAACCGATTTCTGTGAATTGATTTTATATACTGAAACTTTCCTGAAACATGAATCAGTTCTAGCAGTGTTTTGGTGGAATCTTTAGGGTTTTTCATATAGAGCATCATGTTATCTGCGAAGAGTGAAAGTTTGACCTCTTCCTGGCCAATTTAGATGCCTTTTATTTCTTTGTGTTGTCTGATTGCAGAGGCTAAGACTTCCAATACTATGTTGAATAACAGGGGCGAGAGTGGACATCCCTGTCTTATTCCTGACCTTAGGGAGAAAGCTCTCAGTTTTCCCCCATTGAGGATGATATTAGCATTGGGTCGTTCAAATATGGCTTTTATGGTCTCAAGGTATGATCCTTCTCTCCCTACTTTCTTGAGGGTTTTTATCAGGAAAGGATGCCGTATTTTGTCAAATGCTTTCTCTGCATCTATGGAGAGGATCATATGGTTCTTGTCCTTTCTTTTATTGATGTGATGAATCACATTCATTGTTTCGCGGATATTGAACCAGTCCTGCAACTCTGGTATAAATCCCACTTGGTCGTGGTGAATAATTCTTTTAATGTATTGTTGCATCCAGTTGGCTAATATCTTGTTGAGGATTTTTGCATCCATGTTCATCAGAGAAATTGGTCTATAGTTCTCCTTTTAGTGGGGTCTCTGTCTGGTTTTGGAATCAAGGTAATGCTGGCTTCACAGAATGAGTTTGGAAGTTTTCCTTCCATTTCTATTTTTTGGAACAACTTCAGGAGAATAGGTGTTAACTCTTCCTTAAAGTTTTGGTAGAATTCCCCTGGAAAGCCATCTGGTCCTGGACTCTTGTTTTTTGTGAAATTTATGATTACTAATTCGATTTCCTCACTGGTTATGGGTCTGTTTAAATTTTCTATTTCTTCCTGTTTCTGTTTTGGTAGTGTATATGTTTCTAGGAATGTGTCCATTTCTTCCAGATTGCCCATTTTATTCTCTTATTATTGTCTGTAATTCTGTAGTGCTGGTTGTGATCTCTCCTCTTTCATTCTTGATTTATTTGGGTCCTTTACTTTTTCTTTTTGATCAGATTGGCTAGTGGTTTATCACTTTGTTAATTCTTTCAAAGCACCAGCTTCTGCTTTCATTGATCTGTTCTACCATTTTTTTTTTTTTTTTTTGGTTTCGATAGCATTAATTTCTGCTCTAATCTTTATTATCTAATCTAATCTAATCTAATCTAATCTAATCTATTTCCTGTCTTCTGCTGGTTTTGGGTTTTCTTTGGTGTTCTTTTTCCACCTCTTTAAGGCATAAGGTTAGGTTGTGTATCAGATCTTTCTTCCTTCTTTAGGAAGGCCTAGGTTGCTATATACTTTCCTCTTATGACTGCCTTTGTTGTGTCTCAGAGGTTGCCTTTCTAACTTTTGATGGGGGGGGCTCTTATTTGAAATTATTACTTATATTTTCTGTCTATGGTGATTTATGAAAAAAAAGTATATTTATTTTGAGAGAGGGAAAGAGGGCAAGTGTGCACAAGCAAATGGGAAAAGGAGCGGGGCGGGGGGTGGAGAGAGAGAGAGAGAGAGAGAGAGAGAGAGAATCCCAAGAGGGCTCCATGCTGTCAGCTCAAATCACAATGCAGGGCTCGGGCCCATGAACTGTGAGATCACGACCTGAGCCAAAGTCAAGAGCAGGACACGTTATCCATTCAGCCACCCAGGTGCCCCATGTCCATGGTGTTTTAATATATTTTGGTAAAGGCAAGGGTCACTCATTGTGCCTCAACTTTGGGTACTTAAGAGAGAAATGTCTCTATCTTTGAGATGCTAAAGAGAGCCCTAAGACAAGAATTTTAAGCATATCACATAGCCTGTAGTTGAAGACAGAATGTTCCAAATACAGCTGCCCAGGATGGTGAAAAAATAAGCACCATTTTAATATGTTGTGGCAATAAACAAACACTCTTAAGATTCATTTTACTTATGAAATATTATTTGTATCTTGGAAATGAAATGGGACTGTGAATGTCTGAAGAAACTCAGTCTAATATCTTAAGGATTTGATGGAAACTTTATCATGATGTGAGAAAAATAGTTTACATTTGAAAAATAGCTTTCAGCTATTTAGAGTCCTGTGAGACACTCATTATTTGTGTTTCTCTTTTGATAATATGATTATGATGTTGGCCTTCCACTTAGAGATGAGAAAATCAAATTGCGAGTTTATATTCCTTCATATTTCTATTAGAATATTGCCTGAGGGGGTGATTATGTAAGTGATTTCAAAATTATGGAATTTGAGCCCTTTTTTAAAATTTCAGTGCTTGAATGTTGAGGCAGCACCTGCTTCTACAATGTTCAAGGTGTTACTTTTGGGACAAATAAGTCAGTATGTTTCATGTCCGTATTCATTAGTCAGGATTGGTTGAGGTGTGCTGCAATAATAAAGAATTCCAACATTCAAGACCTTAAGACAATGGCAGTTGATGACTTATACAGGTGAGATTTGCTATGAGCTGAGGGCACATGTCAGGACAGATGACCTCCATGTGTAGACTCAATGTTATTTCTCCATGCTACCGTAGGCGTTCACAATAGCCCTGACAAATAAAAGAGGAGAGGTAGAGATTTGTGTCCCAGTAATGAAATACTTCTGCCCCAAAGTAATGCACATCATTTTTACTAATATCTTCTTTTTTTCTTTTTTTTAAGTTTATTTATTTTGGGAGAGAGGGAGCCTATATACACAAGAGAGTATGAGCGGGTGAGGAGCAGAAAGAGAGGGAGAGAGAGAATCCCAAGCAGGCTCAGGACTAACAGTACAGAACATGACATGGGGCTGGATCCCATGACCTGTAAGATCATGACCTGAGCTGAAATCAAGAACCAGATGCTTAACCAAATGAGTGTCACCCTTTCATTAACATTTTCTGAATAAAGCTAGTTCCATAGCTATGCGTAATTTCCAAGTCAGGATATGGAAGAGAATGTGGAAGTGTAAATCTATGGGTACACTAGAAAGAAGAAATAAATCCCAGGTGAATAGTTGCAATTTCTGCCATGCTGTGTAACTGTGCTTTGCCAAAACCAGAAGTATTCATCATTAGTAAATAAAAATGAACTTCCTTGATTCACTGTTTGCACTCCATAAAGGTGGGGCATCTAGGTTTCATGTGTGCTTTTATGTGTTAATGCATCTAAATGAGATGGGGACAAACAAAAATATGCAAGCATGTGGCATATGATTCTCTTAACTGTGAATATTATCTAGACTTTCTCCCCCATGAAAAACACATACATAGAAAGACTTTGAAAAACTAATTATTCCCTACAGTTGCCTAGTACAAGTGAAAGAGCACTGCTTTTGCAGAGAAAGAATCGTGAGATTCAATTCTAGCTTGTTTGGAGTGACAGGTAGATTTCCTATAGAATACATTGAAAAAGTCCCCATTTTATTGACGGAGAAACTGAAGTACCAAATAGAAGGTATAACCTTATTTAAGACACACAATGGCTGAAATCAGGGCCCATATCAACCTGTTTATTCATGTTTAATTGAGGCTCATCATTGTTTTTTAAACAGTTTAATTCAAATTAAGATCTTATCCTCCGATATGAAATAATCCATGCAATAGACATTAATAAAATTTAGTATCAAACACACCATGAAAGCAGGAAATGAGGATGATCTGAATTTCAGAAAATATGTAAGAAAAGTATGTTATCAAAAATGTATTAAGATGAAGCATATCTCTCATGAAACACCAAGTTATAATTTTATACTAGTAGCAACTTCTACTACAAAAGTATTATGACAACTTTTATCACAGCAGGAAAATTACAAGTCGAAATGGTGAGGTTTACTGGGCACAAGTACATAGGAGTTTCTATCACCTAATGAACCATTAAAGTCTGAGGTCACAGAAGAAACATCCACCTCTATGATTTCTAACCAAGTAATTTTTCCACTGCCAACTTTTCTTTACAAGGGATTAAATATTTTGTTTTGTAAAGTGATGAAATTGAGCCAACACTGCTCTCTCACCTAAAGAGCCAACAGATTAGAAAAAAGCACATTTCACATGATGATAATGGTTTTAGACCTAGAGTTTTTTTGAGTCTACCCTGAATCGTATTTACAAATTACATGGATTTACCTGTCTTTTATTACCCATAACGGTGATGAGGCTGTTTTATCTATTAAGTTTTTAGCTTTGGGTCATGGCATACTTTCTGGACTCACAAATTTGTTTTCATGTCATATCCCCTGAAGCTTAAATTATTTTTGTTGAATGAACTACCACTACATTTAAAGTATTTTCTCATTAATGTGGTGAAAGAGTTTACATACAGACGAAATGCTTAAAACTTTCTTCCCATGCTAGAATTATCAAAAAAAATCAATAAAAAATATTTTATAAATACTCTCTGAGGATCATTCTTTGGAAACAGTTTAACTGTAGAAACAGTTAAACTGTAATAGAGAGGGATAGGGAAAGGAAGCTCATATTTATTGAGCTGTTAATGTTTATTCAGTTCCAAATACTACCTGGTGTTTGTAAACATTTCCTAGCCTAATTCTTACAAACAAACATGTATGAGGCTGTATCCATAGGTTAGAATTATGATTCAGGAAGTTTCCCTTAGAAGTCCGTGTTCATTTCCGGGGCATTCGGCAGTGGAAGGGAATAATACACTAGTAATAAGGCTATTCATACAACTACTGCTGCCACCATTTTGACAACAGCGACTATGTAAACATTAGCACGAAAACCACTGAGCTCTTACTGTATTTCAGGCAATAATCTTTAACGTGTATTATTTTAATTCTCATGAGTCTGTGAACTAAGTACCACTGTCATTTTCCCCATTTACAGATGAGAACACTGTGATTCAGAGAGTTTGAGCTACGTGACCAAGGTTACACAGCAAGTAACTAAGTAAATGGTGGATAAGGAATCAAAACCTAAGTCTGTTTGGCATCCAAGTTAAAATCTGAAACCACAACTCATCGAAACTCAGAATCAAAATCGACAAGGGGTCTTCATCTCCTCATTTGTACAGTCACATGTGACTGAGAAAATATTTGTCCAATTGAGCTGAGGTGGCTATTGTAGAGGCTTCTATGAATACCAAGAAGGTGCAATCTTACATTTTTTTCTATCTGTACAATAAGGAGAAATTCCTGATCATCGCAAATGATTATTATTTAAGGGGAAAAGTCTCATCAGACTCATTTGCAGGCTGTTTCAGGATCTTTTATGGCTCATTAGTTTTTCTCATCCCTTTCGTTTCTGTTTGACTTCTCTGTGACCGTTTGTTCACAATTAATCAAGTTGTCCAGTGGCAAGGTCAGGGAGCGTGCCTGAGTTGACACAACTCTACCAGCCTTACTGTTAAAAACAACCCAGCGCTCCCGTCCTGCTGACAAGAGGGTTAGGAGAATCTCTGCTGTACAAAAAGGTTGACATTTTTGCCTTTCAGTGTTGTGCACAGGGCTCTCTCTGCTGGAGCACGACACCTCAGCAGAGACACAAAACTCATTACCCATCCTTAACCAGAGTACGGGTGGTTCAAGTCCACCATCTCCTGAGCTTTCTTCTCTGGTTGCAACAACCACTGGTTGCCCACGATAGCAATTGCTGGCTGTGCCCCACTCATATTCCTCAGGCCCCGGCAGAGTCAGGATACTCTGATGCCAACCCAGCAGTGTCTGCATCTCGTGCCTAAGGAATTTGCTCCCATGACTACAGGCTCTCCTGACCACAGATACTGCGGGCCTGAGGGGCCAGGAAGTCACACCCCAGAAGGAGCCCTCAGTCCATCAAAGCCGGGAACTGCTATATACAATCCCAGCTCACACACCTCTGGGCTGGAGTACTCTAAGGGGTGTGTTTTATACTGTTTTCTAAAGCTGCCCTGTGAGGATTAAATCTTCCTTACCTGCTGAGGAAGGTGGCTTAACACCACTCCCTTTTTTTTGCTGCGTCAAGGTCTGCACTGGAGGAAGCCCACACGGGGAAATAAAAAAGCACCCCTAGTGTGCCAGCACTAGAAGAGTCACTGAACATGCAACGGTGACAAAGACACTCCCACAGTTCAGAGTAGAGGGCCAGATCCGAAAACACTGAGGACTTCGCATTTGATGAAGAAGGGTGCATTCTGTGAATTCAGAGGAGATGGCGTTTGAGGCAGATGGGGCGGCGTGGATAAAGGTGCAGCTGTTCATCGGAGCAGGACGCTTCAAGTGCTCCCCTCCCTCGCAAGGGTTCAACCCCAATCCGTTTCTCATGCTGCTGAGGCGTTAACTGTCTTAAGGAACAATTGGTCAAAGGGGGAGAAACTGTGACAGAAGAGGTTTGAAGGGTAACAGTGAGACCTGACAACTTCTTAAAATATTTCCTGGACATTCACCAGAGACATAACTTAAGATCTTCCTTGATGTCCACATTCACACATTTTACTACAGCAAATGCTTTAGCTACTAAACAGAGACAACAATACGTCCTGGATACTAAAATCAACTACTATGGCTTTGTGAAGATGAGAATGATGACAGTTGCTGCCCTTACCAGAGCCTACTTATCCTGGTTAAGATCAGTGCCTCATAGAAACCGCAATTTTACTATAGGTCATGAGCTTTTGGGGTTCCTCCTGAAAAATGTGAACACAGAATTGCACATTCTGCCATTTTAGGGTCTGCTCGCTTTTACTGTGGGCAATACCGAGCATGCCAACTCATCTCTCACTCAAAATATGATATTGCAGAGATGCCAGTGAAGGCTTGACTAACACTACAGATTTTTGGATCTTCACTAAACACTGGCAATCTTCCAGTGGCCTTCCAGTACCAGGTTTACGTGGCTTAGCCTGGCATTCAAGGCCATCCATCCTATTCTTCCAATCTAATGAAGACCTTCACAGCCGTCATTTTCTATAAGACAACTGAAATTCCAGCCAATGCAAGAAAATTGCTGTTCTCTAAGGACACACTGTGTCTTTTCCTCAAGCCTTTGCTCTCGTCATTGTCTTCATTTAGAATGGCTCCGCTCCCTCCCATGCTTCTCTCTTTCCTCAAAGCTTGGCTTAGTCAACCCCATCTCCTTTATACTAGTGTCTCAAGTCAGTGGATGCTCCCTCCACTTTATTTTTTCTTAATGTCTCTTCCCACTTTTCATTCTCGCACAGATATTTAGCTTCATGAGTGTCTCCTATTAGAATGTAAATCCCCGAGTGAAGATAATATCTTACATGATGCTGTATTCCCCAGAACATCATGGCATAGCACTTTACACACAGTAAGTGAATTTTACATATCGGTGAGGAAAAGTCCAATACTACCTTCATCCACTGCACTGGAATCTCAAGAAAGTAGTGGTAATGTTGGAGCCCTTCTAGTTCAGTCTTCATGAGATCCTCTAAGAGGTATAATTAAGTCTCTGGTTTCCAAGGGAAGGGAACAAATCTCAGGTTCCTCACCAGATAATAATGGTGTATATATTTTAGGCTTTATTACTTTCAATAAAATCATCATATAAAGAAGCAGCATGGAGATTAGCACAGGAAAATTGCTCAACACATGTAAGTAGGTCTAATTATAATTATCTTCATTTTTGTTTTCCAATTGAGGTTGAACAATATTTGCTACTTACATCAAAGGTATTTTTTAAAATGCCATATGGAATTCCTTTATAAGTAAGTGCCTTCTAGAAAGTGATTACCCGGGTCCTCTTGGCAGAACATCAGGAATAAAGGATGAGTTTAGGGTTTTTAGAGTATTTAAAGAGCTACATTAAAAACAACAACAACTTTGTCAGACCGTAAAAAAAAAATGAGGGAATTTGTTCCCAAGTAGACCTGCCTTGAAGAAATGTTAAAAGAAGTTTTTCAGGGAGAAGGACAATTACATAGGTCAGATAATCAGAACTATTTAAAGAAAGAAAGAGCATTGGAGAATGAATGAATGAAGGTAAAATGACAACTATGTTGATTATTCTAAATCTATCCAACAGATGACAATGTATTAAGAAAATAGTAGCAACAAAGTGTTTTGCTTTATGTGCTCCCCCCCCCCCCACACACCTATATATGGTCATATATTAGTTATATACAAGTAAAATAAGAGACAGCAATGATAAAAGGAATGTGAGGGAGAACTTAGAAATATTTTGTAATTATAAGTGCTTGTACCATCTGTGAAATTGTAGAATGTTAGTTGAAAGTGGACTGGGGTTCCTTCTAAGCACTATTGCAAATTCCAGGGCCACTGAAAGAAAAGTAAAGAAAAATATGAAGTATAATAGATATGCTAAGAAGGGGAAGAAAATACAACCATATAAAATGCTCAATTAAAAACATAAATAGTAGGAAAATGTGTGGAAGACAAAAAAGGACACAGAAAAAGGGTGAAAAATTTTTAAAAAGTAGCAAATTTGGTAGATATTAATACTACTACATCTGCCAAGTTAATAGATGAATTCACTATCCTAGTTGGAGACTTTAACACCCCTCTATCAGAAAGAGACAGATCCAGCAGGCAGAAAATCAGTAAGGACATTGTTGAACTCCATAACACCATCCATATACTGAATATGGTTCATATTTATAGACTACTTTATCCCAAAATGCAGAATACACATTTTTATAAAGCTCACATGAAGCATTAATCAAGATAGACTACATTCCATGAAACACACCTTAACAAATTTATAGGAATAGAAATTATACAGTATCTGCTCTCAGACCATAATAAAATTAAACTAGGATTTAATAGCAAAAGGAAAGCTGGAAAAATCCCCAATTACTTGATGATCGAACAACATATTTCTAAATAATATGTGGTCAAGGAATAAATAACAAGAGAAATTAAAAAAAATATTTTGAACTAAATGAAAACAAAATTTATCACAATGTGTTAGATGCAGCAAAAGCAGAGCTTAGAGGGGGAATTTACAGCACTCAATGCAAATTTTAGAAAAGAAAGAAGATATAAACTCAATAATCTAAACTTCCACTTTAGGAAACTAGAAAAAGAAGAGCAATTTAAATCTAGAGTAAGTAGAAAATCAATCAATCAATCAATAAAACAAATCACAGCAGAAGTCAATGAAATTGAAAACAAAAACAGCAGGGAAATTAAAACTAAAAACTCAAGCATTGAAAAGATTAATAAAATTGATTAGCCTCTGGCCAGAATAAACAACAAAATATAGAAGACACAAATTACTCATAATAGAAATGAAAAAAAAGGGGGCATCATTACAGATCTCAGGGACATTAAAATGATAATAATGGGGCGCCTGGGTGGCTCAGTTGGTTAAGCGTCTGACTTCGGCTCAGGTCATGATCTCACAGTTCGTGGGTTCGAGCCCCGCGTCAGGCTCTGTGTTGACAGCTCTGAGCCTGGAGCCTGCTTCAGATTCTGTGTCTCCCTCTGTCTGCCCCTCCCCCACTTGTTCTGTCTCTTTCTCTCTCAAAAGTAAACATTAAAAAAATAAAAATGATAATAAAAAATATAAATAACTCTTAGTCTACATGTTTGATAACCTAGGAGAGAAGGACCAATTCTTTGAAAGACACAGTTTGCAAAAACTACACCAGATGAAACAGATCATCTAAATAGGTCCGTATCTATTAAAGAAACTGAATAAAAAAATTAGTAACCTTTCAATACAAAAAGTACCAGGTCCAGATGGGTTCAATGGGTAATTCTACCAAATACTTATAGAAGAATTATTCCAATTTTCTACAATACTTTCAGTAAAAAGAAGCAGAGGGAATACTACCTAACTCAATCTGTGAGGCCAGAAATACCTAATAACAAAGCCAGGCACAGATATTACAAGAAAACTACCTACCAATTTCTTTCACATATGGATACAAAAATCTTCAAAAAATTAGCAACTTGAATACAATAACACATAAAAAGAATCTTATACCACAGCCATGTGTTATTTATCCCAGATGTACTAGGCTGGTTCAATATTGTAAAATTGATTAATGCAACCCATCACATCAATAGTCATGATCATACCAACAGATACAGAAAACGTGTCTGACAAAATCCAACAATTCACGGTTTAACAAAAAAATCTTGGAGCACCTGGGTGGCTCAGTCGGTTAAGGATCTGACTTCAGCTCAGGTCATAATCTCACCTTTTGTGAGTTCTAGCCCTGCATCCGGCTCTGTGCGGACGGCTCAGAGCTGGAGCCCACTTCAGATTTTGTGTCTCCCTCTCTCTCTGCGCCTCCCACACTCCCACTCTGTGTTTCTCTCTCTCTAAAAATATAACATTAAAATAAAAAAAAAAATCCCTCAGCAAACTAGCAGTAGAAGAAAACACTTGATAAAGAATACCTATAAAACAAACAATAAAAAAGAAACCCTCTGTTAACACCATATACCCTAATAGTGAAAAACTCAAACCTTTCCCACAAAGGTTAGAAACAAGGCAAGAATTTTCCTGTAACCACTGCTTTTCATCATTTACTAGAAATTCCTAGGTAATGCAATGAGACAAGAAAAGAAAATAAATAGTAAATTGATTGGAAAGAAAGAAATGAAATTGTCTTTGTTCATAGATACGGGAACTTCTATGAAGAAGCTCTGAAGGAAGTGACCAAAAAATTTCTGGAACTAATACACAATTATAGGATGTAGCTTGATATACAAAAGTTGATCTCTCAACTATATACCAGCAATGACTAAGTGGAATTTGAAGTTAAAAATTTGTAACTATTTACAGTAGCACTGCCCCAAAATTAAATACTTAGTAAATATAACAAAATCTGTATAAGATCTGTATGAAAAGAACTATAAGACTATGATGAAAAACATAAAAAGTGAACTCAATAGTGGAGATATGTTCCATGTTCATGGATAGAAAGGCACAATATTGTCAAGATATCAGTCCTTCCCAAATTGTTCTGTAGATTTAGTGCAATCTCAATCTGAATCTCAGCAGGTTATTTTTTGTATATTAACAATTTGATACCAAAGAGTTTATAAAGAGAGGCAAAATACCCAGAATAGCCAACATGGCAATGAAGAACAAAGTCAGAGGACTGACACTTTCTGACTTTAAGTCTTACTATAAAGACATAGTAATAAGACAGTGTGGTATAGGTGGAAGAACAGACAGCTGATGAGTAGAACAAAGTAGAGAACACAGAAATTACCCACATAAATACAGTTAACTGATCTCTGACAAAGTAGCAAAAGCAATACAATGGAAAAAACTGTTTTCAAAAAATGATGCAGGAACAACTGCATCTTCATGTAAAAAAATAAATAAATCTAGACACAGACTTTATATTCTTCACGCAGAATTAACTCAAAATAGATCAGAGACATAAATGTAGAATGCAAAACTGTAAAACTCATAGATAACATAAACAAATCTAGATGACATTGGGTATGGCAATGACTTTTTAGATAAAACACCAAAGACACGGTCCATGTAAGAAATAATTGATAAGTTGGACATGATTAAAATTAGAAACTGCTCTGTGAAAGACAATGTAAAGAGAATGAAAAGACCAGCTTCATTTTGAGAAAATATTTGCAAAATGCACATCTGATAAAGGCTGCTATCCACAATATATAAAAACCTCCTAAAACTCAACAAAAAGAGGGGGCCTCGGTGGCTTAGTCGGTTAAGTGTCTGACTTTAGCTCAGGTCATAATCTTGTGGTTCGTGGGTTCGAGTCCCATGTCAGGCTCTGTGCTGACAACTCAGAGCCTAGAGACTGCTTCGGATTCTGTGTGTTCCTTTCTTTCGGCTCCTCCCCAACTCATGTTCTGTCTCTGTCTCTCAAAAATAAATAAACATTTAAAAAAAAAAAAAAAACCTCATCAAAAAGAAAACAAATGGCCCAATTAAAAATGGACAAAATACTTCAACAGATACTTCACCATAGAAGACAAACAGATGAAAAACTAAGCATATGCAAAGATGTTCAACACCATAAGTCATTAGAAAACTAGAGATCAAAACAACGAGGTCCCACACATGTAGTAGATACCTATTAGAATGACCAAAATCCAAAACACTGACAAAACCAAATGTTGTTGAGGAAGTGTAATAACAAGAAATCTCATTCAACGATGACTGGAACTGCAAATGGTACAGCTACATTGAAAGACAATTTCATGGTTTCTGTTTACAAAACTGAACTTAACTATTACTATATGGTCCAGCAGTCATGTTTCTTGGTATTTACCTAAATGAATCAAAAACATAAAACCTGCACAGAGATATTTATAGCAGCTTTATTCATCATTGCCAAATTGTGAAGCAATCAAGATGGCCCTAAGAAGGTGATCAAGATGGCCCTCCGGAGGTGAATGAGTGACTAACCTGCGGTCCCTCCAGACAAAGGATTAATTTTCATCACTAAACAGAAAGGAGCTATCAAGCCACGAAAATACATGGAGGAAACATAAATGCATATTGCTAAGTGAAAGAAGCCAGTCTGAAAAAGCTACCCACTTACTGAACACTTCAACTATTTGACATTCGAAAAAGCAAAACCGTAAAGAAAAGATTAGTGGTTGGCAGTTGCTAGGAAGGAGAGAGGGACAAAGCAGCAGAGCACAGAAGACTTTCAGGGCAGTGAAACCAACCCACTTGATACAACAATGCTGGGCATGGTCTCACTGCTCTAAAAATCATCTGTGCTCTGTTTCTTCATTATGCATTTGTCACATGTATACTTATACATTATACATGATTCATTATGTATCATACATTTGCCAAAACCAACGAATGTACACAACCAAGAGTGAGCCCTCATACAAACTATGGACTTTGGGTAAGTATAATGTGTGAATGCAGGTTCACGGGTTGTAACAAAAGGTATCTCTGGTGGGGATGTTGATAGTGGACAAAAGTTGGACATGTGTGGGGACAGGGAACTCTGTACTTTCTAATCAATTTTACCATAACCTTAAAACTGCTCTAAAAAATTTAAACTCATGAATTAAAAAAAAAACAAACAAATATACACCCTCTTCTAGCACCCTAAATCATTGACATTAGTGGTGAAAATATTCCTTTGGTTTAAATCTTTGTATCTTCGAAATCTCTCGATAAAATAAAAACATGCTATTTGAAATAAAAATCACTCATCATAAAATTCACAGTTTTCAACACATAAACAGCAATTGATTTTTTTATTATATCATATGATTTAACTGACTCCTATTAGGATTTAAGGGATTGGGAATAATAACCCATGATGAAATCAGCTTCAGTTTCTCAAAAGGAAGAACAACACAAACCTATAAATTTAAAATTATTACCTAAAATTTTAAAAATCATTAGTAAGTTGAAAATCCATCAGTTCTTCACATGTAGAATTCTATGCATAGGCCTCTTACAGAATGGATGCTTTAGTCTGATTATACACTTTTAAGTGACATGCCATGGCTTTAAGATCATATATTTTAGTATAACTTACTAAATGAGGGTGATAGTTATTTTAAAAACTAGTTATTATCTTAGTTGTTCCAAATATTCTATTTAGACTACTTTTATATCAAAGGAGAGGAATTAGTTAAAATCATCAACAAATGATTTCTAAGAACAAGCAGTTCTTTTTCTAGAGCTTAAAGAGAATTGGAAAACAGAAAAATGCAACCAAAATTTTTCAAATGCTTTTGTTTTGAATTTACACCGTAAAGATTAATAGTAAGTGTATATTTTATTGTAAATTCCCAACTCCTTTAAACTATTATCTTCAAATGACCCTACTTATAGGTGTAAACCTAATATGTACATTGGTTACAATTTTATATGTGTACGTTTCAATAGTATGATTTTTAAAATGTGTTCAAATATTCAGTAAAGAGATAAGTTCGTGCTGCTTTTACTAATGTATGAATTGTTTTATTATTCAAATGGTGCTGAAAATAATTCATAGTTGTGGGCTTAAAAGAGTGAAATGTATGCCAGTAAGGAAATATAACTTTTCGAGTAATATCTAAAAGGTTCCTGCATGAACGGTCACATTATATTTGCATGGTCTAACACTGAAAATAAAGAATCTGTTTCATGTCTCAAGCTACGCTATTGACCAAAAGGGCAGAATTTTTTCAAGATAACTTGACACATCAAAATACCTCTTTATTGATAACATGCTAGTGGCAGAAAAGGTGAAACTGTTTACTTAATTAGTGGGAGAAGAGAGGTGTTAGGTATAAGTCCAAAAAAGTGTCAAAAGCCTGAAAAAAACTATCATTTTGGGAGAAAAATCAAAGTATGAGAAACGTGTGTAAAGGAGTTAAAAGAGGAAAATACTAGAATCTGATGATAACAGTAAAGAAAGTGGGAAAAAAAAAGTCCAAGATGCTGCAAAGACTGAGCAACGTATCTTCTCAAATTACTGAACCGTATTGTTTCTGTATCTCTCGATGACCTACTTACTAGAGTGTTAAGGGATTAACTCATGAACTTACTGAAACACTGGCAATTACTTTTGAAATGTCTTCTAGAGTTGGGAAGGTGGTATGTTGGAAGACGATTAAAAAGTAGAAGCAAATTTTATTTCTGGTATTAAGAACAAGAGTGATAATCCATAAACTTACTGGCCAGTTTTTCCAAGCCTAATCTTATTTGAAAAAGACAAAATCAAAAAACAAAGAAAAAACCTTCCACTATATTATTCTGCCATTTAAAACCACACGCACAGAGGAAATTTCTTATGGTCAGCAATCTGGGTCCATGCAAGGAACTAAGGGTTGGGGAATTTGGTTTGGTATGGTTTTCACCGAAGTAGGAAAGAATTTAATGGTGTCCAGTATAGAAGCATGGGGTGGGGGACAACGGGGAGATGAGCTTTTATTGTTATAACACAAGGAGGGGCTGCAGTCTCGAAATCATTGAAGTATTTAAAGTTCACATTTGCTTACACATGTGCATTGTTTCAGGAGTCTAGAACTGGCAAAGCATTCAGCACAAAGAAAAACGATAAATGGCATTACATCATTTCAATCGGGGAGGGTAAGAGCAGAGGGCTGCAAAGCCTGGCGTGAGGTTTGTTTAAATGGGATGTTCCTCTCAAACGATCCAAGAGTGAGTAGGAGCCAAATATTAATAACAGCTGTTGATGACATGTGAAAAGGAGGTGTTATAAACACCAGTCAGGACTCAGGCAAAATAATAATTCTTTTAAGGCCCGTGGAGAATTGAAAAATAGGCAGGGCATAGCAGATGAGGTCCAACTTGGAAAACAGATCAGGAGAAAAAATATTCTGAAGCAGATAAGGACAGGAAGAAGTTGGAAGTCAGAGATGTAGAAGGTATTTCCTCAACATTGGTTTATTTTTTTTTAATTTTTAAAAAAAGTTGAAGTTTTACTTATATTCCAATTACTTAACATACAGTATAATATTAGGGTCAGGTATAAAATTTAGTGACTCAACACTTCTATCCAACACCCAGTTCATCACAAGTGCAGTTTTTTGGTTGTTTTTTTTTTTTTTTTTTTGAGACAGAGAGAGACAGAGCATGAACGGGGGAGGGGCGGAGAGAGAGGGAGACACAGAATTGGAAGCAGGCTCCAGGCTCCGAGCCGTCAGCCCAGAGCCCGACGCGGGGCTCAAACTCACGGACCGCGAGATCGTGACCTGAACTGAAGTCGGCTGCTCAACCGACTGAGCCACCCAGGCGCCCCTCACAAATGCAGTTTTAAAAAGCTGCATTCCTACAAAGATGGTTTCTAGTTAGTCCAGGGGGAAAATCCCACGTTGTGTACAGCTTACCTTTTTCAAAAATTGGTAATATTTTAACAGTTCTCTCCAGGAAAGGGGTAAGAGGCAAGTTTACTCAAGATGAAGGCACTGTACACAAACAAGTGAATCTGTTGTTCTAGGATTTAACACTTTTCTGTGTTACCTAAAAGATGCCCCAGTGTCAAGATCAATACATAATTAAAGACTGATTGAGGTTAGTCATTCCACACACAGTTAACTGACTACATATTAGGTGCTGATAATAGATGATTCACACATAATCCCTAACCTAAAGAAGCTAAAAAAAAAATCCACTTGTTTTTGTGAAGTTTTTTTTTAATGTTTTATTTTATTTTTGAGAGAGAGAGACAAAGAGACAGAGTGCAAGCAGGGGAGGGACAGAGAGAAAGAAGGAGACATAGAATCTGAAGCAGGCTCCAGGCTCCAAGCTGTCAACACAGAGCCTGATGCAGGGCTCAAACTCACAGACCGTGAGATCATGACCTGAGCTGGAGTCAGAAGCTGAACCGACTGAGCCACCCAGGTGCCCCTAAAAAACCCACTTGTATATAGTGCAAATGGGGATGGGGATAGAAAGCAGGTATCAGAGACATTCATCATCTATAGTATGCCTTTGCCAATCAGTGGTTGACTCTTCAATTTAGATTCATGGATATGAAGGATCCCTACTGTATAGATGCATGGTTAATTTATGCAATCTGTGAGCATGAAACTAACTGAATGAAAAATCAGAATTTAAGCTACAGGTTAGAGTGAATATCTTCAGATCAATCAGGATAAAACAAACAAAGTCATACTCTATTTTCAATTCTAAGAACTTGTGATGTTTCTACCAATGGTTTCTAAATATGAAAGTACCTCATAAAGTATCATTATATTCAAGTTTCTTAATATGGACTAAATGAAGAAGTATTCCAAACTCTTCCTCAGTATGTTGCTGGGTGAGTGCAAAGACATGCATACACTGTAAGAGTCTTAGATTTGAAATTTAGAAGTCCCTTGTAGAAAAGAGAATGATTTGTACTCATTTTGCCAGGGTCATCACTCTACTTCTGCAAATAAACCTGGCAATTTCCCAAAAATGAAATCACTGACTCTGAAAATCTGTCATAATCCAGACTATGGGAGCCAATAAGGGTGCCACCCTCCATTTGTCAGCAAATTACCCTTCATTCACAGCTACTTTGAAACATTTATTTAGCTAGTGATTTTCTGCCTTTATTAAATTTAACTCCAGAGCATTTCAAAATTAGGGTCAGATGATTCCACAGGGGCAATCAGGCATTTCCTAGTGGTCATTTGGCAACATATCATTTCATGTCCTCAATCAAGCACAGAATGGACTTTATATGTGCAACTGTCCCTTGATTTGTGTATTATTAAAAGGGAAACAGTTGCAAAGGGAATCAAGTTTAGGGGATGTGTATAGCTAGTACAATATGCCATATACAAAGTCAGGATGGTTAAGTATTAGATTTATGTCCCAGAACTAGAAGTGGTATGCTTAATTTTCATGAGTATTTGACCATTTTGACATACACGCATTTGGGGACCACTTCCTTATTTTACTCATATGTATTTGTTGAGGATGTCATAATGAATGCAGCTCTGTGTTAGGTGCCTGGGGTAAGGAAGGAGTGGAAACAATCTAACATAGGAACAATCTCTCTCTCCCTTTTTAATTTTTAATATTTATTTTATTACTTATTTTTGAGAGAGAGACAGAATGTGAGTGGGGGAGGAGCAGAGAGAGAGGGAGACACAGAATCTGAAGCAGGCTCCAGGCTCTGAGCTGTCAGCACAGAGCCCAATGCAGGTCTTGAACTCATGAGCCGTGAGATCATGTCCTGGCTGAAGTTGGAGGTTCAATTGACTGAGCCACCCAGGCGCCTCATCTCTCTTTTTATTTTAAAGAAACAATCTCTCTGGGGCGCCTGGGTGGCTCAGTCGGTTGAGCGTCCAACTTCGGCTCAGGTCATGATCTCGTGGTCCGTGAATTTGAGCCCCGCGTCAGACTCTGTGCTGACTGCTCAGAGACTGGAGCCTGTTTCAGATTCTGTGTCTCCCTCTCTCTCTGACCCTCCCCCATTCATGCTCTCTCTCTGTCTCAAAAATAAATAAACGTTAAAAAAAATTTTTTTTTTAAAGAAACAATCTCTCTCTTAAGCTCATCATGTCATGGGTAAGACAGACATTACAAAAATAACAGTAGTAATAATAATAGTAATAATAATAATTATTATTATTTCTCTTAAGTTGCATAACAAATGTTAAGAAAGCATCACAGGTACACAGAGGAAGCAGGAGTGCAGTCCACCTGTGGATGCTGGCCGTGGGATGATCTCAGCTGAACCCTTATTTTAGCAGTCACGGTCCAATCAGGAGGCAGAAACCAAAGAAATAGTAACTATAAACAAGTATTAACTAAGGAATAAAGAAAAATCTAAAGAATACAGGAATAGCAGATATTGGGCACAGCCATTATTCCCAGAGCTCAGACAGATTACCTGTGGCTGGCCAGAACAAATCTACAAGAACCCCTCTCCCTGCCTTCCTTGCTATCCTGGACCTAGACACAGATCTTCTTCAAGAGGTGAAGTTTTGGCCCACTGTGTGGTGGAGAAGTCCACTGAGGTGCCACACAAGCAGAGATCACTGCAATGCCAGAATGCTAGAGCAAACCCTCCATGGGGGAGATGTCACGCATTAGAGGTCACCGTAAACCTGAAATGGATCTGAAATGCTATCACTGTTTCTATTTATACACTATGATCAGAATGAAAATAGCACAGGGCTTAAAGTTAGGAGATTTATGTTCAAATCCTCTCTCCTCCTCTTAACAGCTGGCAACTATTTACCTTCTTTAAAACACGGGTTCCTCGTCTCTAAATACTGCTGGCCATCCGACTCTAGCCTTACAATGCCACTGCAAGGATTAAGTGGTCGAACATCCACAAAGGTGCCATTCATTATAAAGCTCTACATAAAGAGTAATCAAAGCAGAAGAATAAATTGTAAAAGTCTGCACATCCCTGCCTTCACATCCGATCTGCGCCAAACCACACATATCTTCGCATGAGCAGCAGGAAGCTATCGCTTATCCATTTAGCAGACCCGATGTTCATTTCTGGAAGACCTCCCAGATTCCTGCTTCCCTTCTCACACCACCTAATTGAGCCTCTCACCGACCGTATAGCCAAGCATCAGAAATGGACGGACACTACTCCGGTCCGTGTCTAGTCTGAGAACAAGGTCACACAGCTTCACAAGGCCTCCCATGAGAACAACAATAGATGGCATTTGTTCAGCACCTACTACATGCCAAGGATGCTTCTCAACACTAAGTCTTCAGTCACTTAATAATCCAAATGCCTTTAAATATTATTATTAATATTATTATTGTAATATCATCATCGCCATCATCCCCATTTTGCATATGAAAAGACAATGTTTTAGAGTTCTTAGGATAACTGCTCAAGATCCCAGAACTAGTCAGTTGTATAGCTAGATATCAAACCCAGGTTTGGCTTCAGATACGATGTCCTTAAGCTCCCCCCAAATCTGACATCACCTGTGAAGGATCACCTTGCAATCCTCTCCAGAATCCTTGAATCCTGGACAGTTTTTGTGAGACTTCCTCCCTGCCACCGAGTTAAGACATTAGCTGACACCTTCCAAGTCACTCCATGCTGAGATACCTGAATTTTTGCAGAGATCAAGCCTACCTATCTCCCATAAAATGTGAGGGTTATTTCCTTCCCTAGTCTGACCCCAAGGGCTCAGTGTGATTGAGTATTCTAACACTTCCAGAGTAGGTAAGAGTAGGTAAGTGCCAGCACGTTTGCTTTCCTGGCCCAGTAACCCAAGGTAGAAACCCAGAATCAATCTCAAATTATGATCTCCACTGTGTTTTTGTTTCTCCTTTCCTCACTCAAAGTCCCATGATTCTCCCCCATCTCCAACTCTTCTCCTGTGTTGTATGGACCTCCACTAAGTTATGCCTCTCCATCTTTTCTCTCTTCATTAAACATGCCATTTACATTAGTGTTGCCAAAAACGTAGCTCACTGCACAAGACAATATATACTTCTGAGGTTTTGGCTTAAGAATTCCTCACCTTCTGCCTCTATTTCCAGATTATCACTCCTCAATCCTTACATAAAATTCCCAGCCCTTTTGGGAATTCTTGAAAACTGTGGTCACTATCCCTAATTTATTTAAGGCTTTCGCACCAGACTTCTGGTTTTCCTTCTACCCTGAAGCCTCTCATGGCCAACACTTAGGGTCTTCTACAATGACCTTCTCTTCCATTGCCTTGACCACGCTATCCCATGGCCACATCTGAATTCACTTCAACCCAGTATTTATTCAGTACAGCAAAGTCTCCCAAGACAATGATTATTTCTACTGTGGAAAGCTCATCATCAAACACTAAAAATAAATAAATAAATAAATATATATATATATATATATAGCTTTGGCACAATAGACCAGGAGATGTCTCCTTCTTCAAATAAGTTACGAGACAGTCAGAGAAAGACAGATATCATATGTTTTCACTCATATGTGGAACTTGAGAAACTTAACAGAAGACCATGGGGGAGGGGAAGGAGAAAAATAGTTTCCAACAGAGAGGGAGGGAGGCAAACCATAAGAGACTCTTAAATACAGAGAACAAACTGAAGGTTGATGGGAGGGGTGGGGGAGAGGGGAAAATGGGTGGTGGGCATTGAGCAAGGGCACTTGTTGGGATGAGCAGTGGGTGTTGTATGTAAGCAATGAATCACAGGAATCTACCTCCAAAACCAAGAGCACACTGTATACACTGTATGTTACTCAACTTGATAATACATTATATTATTAAAAAAAAAATAAAAAAAAAACAAGTAAGTTACGAGAACATGCGGCTTTTCACTTCCACCTAGTAGCTTACCAGGAAGAGAATAAAGGAGTAGCATAATTATACTCACATGTCTCCCCTTAAACAGAAAATTAAAAGTAACAACTTACATTCACCAGGCTAAGTTTGAGCCTGCTTGGAAATATAGACCCTTTCTAGCAAGAGGTCTGAAAGAATGTGAGATAAACTAAGATTCAGTGTTCATGGGTACTAGGCACAATGTCCAAGTGATTTTCATTTAATCTGGGACAACTGAGAGAGAGAGAGACAGAGAGAGACAGAGAGAGAGAGGGGGAGGGAGGGAGGGAGGGAGGGGATGGACAGTGTGAAAAGTTGTTCTGGCTACAGTTTAAACTGGAACTGTCCTGAAAACACTGGGGCATACGGGCTATGTGTATTTGTTGTTTAGGATAATTGCATATATATTATATACATTATGGCCCTGAAATGTCCCAAGTTGTCTACGCCTTCCCACCAGGTGCCACAAGGACTGAATTTTGACAACTTCATTCTCTTATAATGCAGTTCAACTAAAAAGCCTTCCTTTACTAAAAATTCCTTTACTACAAATGTGATCGTGTTATTGCTTTTCTTAAAATCCTTCACGAGTTTCTCATTTCTCAGCAGTTTACATGGCTTAGAAAGCCCCTCCCTAAATTTTCAGCCATATTATTATTACTCTTTTTATTACTCATAGCCTGAGGCTCTGTTTCTAAAGCCTTTGTTCTTTCCTTTCCCTCTTTATATGTTTTTCTTTTTTTTTTTTTTTAATTTTTTAAATTTTTTTTAACGTTTATTTATTTTTGAGACAGAGAGAGACAGAGCACGAACAGGGGAGGGCCAGAGAGAGAGGGAGACACAGAATCGGAAGCAGGCTCCAGGCTCTGAGCCATCAGCCCAGAGCCCGACGCAGGGCTTGAACTCACGGACCGCGAGACCGTGACCCGAACTGAAGTCAGACGCTTAACCGACTGAGCCACCCAGGCTCCCCTATATGTTTTTCTATCCACTTGGGACTCTTCATCTCCTTCACTTGGTCAATTCATCACCCATCAAATCTCATCTTAAACTTCACCTCTGCCAGGGACTATTCCTCGATCTCCCTGTGAACTGTATCTTCTGAGTAGTCACCCAGTATCATATACTTCTCTCAGAGAACCCAGAAATCTTTATTGATGTTGCATATTTAATTTTTTGTCTTCTTCATTACAAAGAAAAGCCTCAAGGGCAGAGAAACTTTCTTTCTCCAGCATCAGATATAAGGGTGAGGCTACTGAAAGATTAAGTAGATGAAGCATACTTTTAGTTGAGCACTTGCTATGTCAGGCATTTATTCCTCTAACTGGCCCTACAAAAATTACTCATTTTTCCTATTTTAGAAGTCAGGAAATAAAGGCAGAGAATTTTCTTTTAATTACCCAAGTTCACATAGCTAGGAAGCAGAGGAGCCAAAACCCAAATTCTAGTATGTCTTCAAACATGTGAAAGTTTCTTTGTGTATGTGTATTGCCTTAATTTCTGTTGAAGAAGTTTAATTAGATCTCTACGGTATAATATTTGGTATAAGGCATGAGTAAAATCAGCTCAATATAAAGTAGAGCCTTCAAAAAACTTACTGAAGAAGATGATTTGCCTGGTTAAATAATGAGTTTCCCATCATAGGAAGAGTTAAACAAAGGCTGGTTAGCCTTTGTCAGGGATAGTTAGGGAGCATTCCAGAGTTTGTTAGATAGCGCATTGACCTGGTAGGACTCTAAGAGTCCGTGAAAATGATTGTGGCACTTAAAGGGCAATTGGATGGCTTCTCGGCTCAAAGATGCGGCAGTCTGAGAGATGACCCACAATTTTAGCACTTAGCCAGCAATCTTCAGTCTCTGTAAATCCTACCCAATCGGCTGGCATCATGGACCTTCTTTCCAGTTAGTTTTGCCGACATCCAAACTTAATTGGACCCTAAATGTTTTCCCTGTAGAGCTCTTATCTTGTGAACCAACTGCTTAATCTATTTTGGCAGATCCAGGAGTCACAGCTCTTCAGGGAGCTGTAAAATACCTTTTTTTAAAAAAGCCAGCCTACTCTAGTGGGACGGACTAGTGACAGACTTCATTTTCTATTCTGAAATTTTCCTCTTGCATGGTTATTATATCATTATGCAATGCTTTCTAATGTCTTGGAGTTTTAATGCCGTCTTACGATGTTTGAGCACTCAGGATACTTTTGTAATTGTCTAATTAATCCAACCAACAAAGAGTATTAATGGCTCCTTAAAAACTATAGAATATAATACAACAGTAATATTTTTTCAAATGAGATGAAAGATATGGAGCTCTCAGCTACGTGGACTAATGGTAGAATTCTAGAGCAAGAAAAAGACTTTCCTTAAAGCTCACTTCCTGTCACAGATTCATTGTCTGGAAAGAAATTTTTGGCAGGCCAAACACTCTACACTCTTCAGTGTGGCAGGATTGATTTTACCAGAAATAACTTATTGTTCATCTGATAATATTTCTGCTTAGATTTAGTACTTTTTTGTAAAGGGAAAGAGTTATTTTTGTTATTCTCTGAGCCATGACTTTTGGATCTGAAACACATTCTTCTCTCCAGGTACTTAAATCTGTGGGGAGATTATCATTCAGACTTGAGTAGTTGTCTCTTTCAGAAAGAAACCACAAAAAGTTAAAACCTACGGGTAGGAAGTATGGAAAGAAACAAGAATTGACAGGAAGCAAAACTAAATGTGATTTTTTTTTTAAGATTAAGAATTGTACATATATTTGTTTGTTTGTTTGTTTACAAAGCACTTCATGATATGGCTAAATGTATAATGCAGGGGAACAGTATGAACTATATACCCAGAACAATACAAACACAGAGAAAAATTAGGATATACTCTACATTGGATAGCTCTAATTAACCCACGGTTGGATCAGGTTTTAGTTCTTGTTTACTAGCACCTTGAAAATAATTACTGGGTGAAAAAAATGGTTGCTCTTTCTGTACAGTGCGCGTCAATCTCTGCTTTCATTGGCATTGCAGATTTTGAATAAAATCATGCTGAAGCATATCATGAATGTGTTCCATAAAACAACATATGCAATGTTTGTAAAACTTAGTAGTTACAATTTCCAAAATAATTCCTTTGTTCCTCCTATTGGCGTTTCCTACTAGAATAAATTAAGGAGAAAGCTGAATAAGGAAAAATAACTAAACATGGGCGAAAGGTGGAATAAAAGTTGAAAATTAATTCCATTCTTACTAAACTTATTTGAGGAAATATAAAACAAAATCAGAGAAAAGTAATTAATCTGGACACAGAAGGCTTGTTCCTTCCAGCCTCCAAAAATAAAAAAAAATAAAGCGCTATTTGACTTCCAGGGGAAAAATAAGTTCATACATTCATTTTTTCTCTTTCTCTCAAACCTGGTGCCTACTGAAGACTCATTCTGTTGGGAACAACTACAAAAATGGTCTTTAGCAAGAGTTCATAAAAGCTCATCCTAAAAATAAAATAAGATTTTCAGAAAGTGTTGGAAATTTCAGTGAGGATAAAGTATTTCAAAATCCAGAGACCACAGAGAGGGAATAATAAAACAATAAGTAGGATTTGTAATACCCCATAGCTCCTATCTACTTCTTTCCTGTAAATGTTGTAGAATGACCATTTCTCCTGGATGCTTATCCAAGCTGAAGTTTTACATGCAAGCATAAGAAACAATTTCTCCATTTCAGGGACATTTTTAATAAAATAAATTGACTTGTTTGCATTATTAGCCAATATCACGTTAAAGATTTTTAGTCTCCCCACTTCTGTGAGTATTATGCAACCTGTTCCTGTGGAATGAAAATAAATAGTATTCTAACAACGTTAAAAGGAAATATCTTTTTTAAAAAAATACGGAAAAAATAAACCCAGCCCTTTAGCACATTTAATTTTGGGTTTTAGTGCAATGAATACTCACTGTGAATACCTCCAAATCTTCATACAGTTCAATATTGAAATAGTTCAGTATCTATTCCTCCCCCATCACATAGTGCCTGCTTTTAATTTTTGTAAACTATTTGGTTTTCTTCAAAGGAATGAAGTCACAGAATTTAAGAACTATTTGTCTAATTAAAAGTTGGAAATTCTTGATTCCAATATCATTTATTACTTCTAGGTATTTGATGGGTTCAGTATGGATGCTGACAATGACATCATTGTCATTCAAGGCACTTCTGGACAGAACTATTATTTTACAGCTTACAACATGAATGTTCATAATTCTGTGAGTGAGGGGTAGAGAGAGAGAGAATCCCAGGAGGAGAGGGAGAGGGAGAGGGAGAGGGAGAGGGAGAGGGAGAGGGAGAGGGAGAGGGAGAGGGAGAGGGAGAGGGAGAGGGAGAGGGAGAGGGAGAGGGAGAGGGAGAGGGAGAGGGAGAGGGAGAGGGAGAGAGAGAGAGAGAGAGAGAGAGAGAAAGGGGCTTGAGTTCACACGATGTGGGACTCAACTCACGAACCATTAGGATATGATCTGAGCCGAAGTCAGGTGCTTAAAGGCTGAGCAACCCAGGCACCCAAATGTGCAACAATTCTTAAAGAAATAAGTTATCAGATTATCAGAACTATAACTCTAAAGTCTATATTCTTTTTTTTTTGGACTTCTATATTTATTTATTTTTGTAATTAAGTGATAAATGTGACAATCCTTTCTTAATGTATTTTTATTGTATTCATTTTATTTTTGAAAAATAGAATTTATTGTCAAATTGGTTTCATACAACACCCAGTGCTCATCTCAACAAGTGCCCTCCTCCCTGCCCATCACCCACTTTCCCCTCTCCCCCACCCCCCATCTACCCTTAGTTTGTTCTCAGTCCTTAAGAGTCTCTTATGGTTTGCCTCCCTCCCTCTCTGTACCTTCCCTCCCTTCCCCTCCCCTATGGTCTTCTGTTAAGTTTCTCAAGATCCACATATGAGTGAAAATATATGGTATATGTCTTTCTCTTCCTGTCTTATTTCAGTTAGCATAATACCCTCCAGTTCCATCCACATTGCTGCAAATGGCCAGATTTCATTCTTTCTCATTGCCAAGTAGTATTCCATTGTATATATAAACCACATCTTCTAAATTCTTATAAGAGGGGTGCCTGGGTGGCTCAGTCGATTAAGTGTCTGACTTTGGCTCAGGTCATGAGCTCACTGCTCTTGAGTTTGAGCCCCATTCAGGCTCTGTGCTGACAGCTCAGAGTCTGGAGCCTGCTTTGGATTCTGTGTCTCCCTCTCTCTCTCTCCCTCCCTCCCCTGCTTGCTCTCTCAAAAATAAGTAAACATTAAAAAAAAAAGTCTATATACTAATTATGACATATTTTACTTAGTTCTTATATTCACTAATATATGCAATATATTAGCATATGTATCACATATAGATGTCATATATATGTATATGACAAAATATAGAATAAAAGTACAAGAATGAAAGAGAGAGAGGGCAGGAGCAAGAGTTCACATGTTCAATATGTTTTCTTTAAATGGATTTATTATCTAAGATATTCAAAAAGCTTTGAAATATTGTGCGTGTCTCCTGCAAAGTGGTTCTCAACTAAGATGCTTTGGATTCTTACTGGTTTGTGGCACAGACTTTATATGCTTGATTTGCCAAAGGTATATGGGCCAAAGTTACTTTCTATTTGTGTCTTCCCCAGATAAGAGGGCAGTTCTGAACACATAAACACTTTCCTCCTTTCCTACAGTTCTATTTGTAAAAGATATAAGTCATGGCTTTATTTTATGTTTTTATGAAACTCAACTTCCAGGAGCTTAAATTTCTCCCAGTTTGGCAAGAAATAGTATGGGTTCAAGGAGTGAAATGTTGCAAGAGAGGGGCCCTACTTGTGGCCTTTGCCCAAATAATTTGTGGAAGAATTCATGCAGGGTTAGTTTTTTTTTCCCATTTGTATCACAAACAGATGATATCAGGAAAGAATCCAGAGGCCTCCCTTCTGCTTTCTAGTATATTTTAATGACCTCCAGATCTGATGGCTCTTCTAGATCTTACTGCTCAGAGCTACAATGCACTTAGTTGGATGCTCTGAAGAACTATAAACACAAAATTTCAGAGAATTAAACAGTGTGTCTGACTTGTCATCCGCAGGGTTTTAAGACAGTATTAAAGGAGTTTAAGGGTGGAAGGAGGTAGGGTGGGTGAAGAAGTAAAAACACTCGTATCTTAGAAAGCCATTTGGGAGATACTATGATACTGTGTAGACAAATTTAATGTAAAAATTATATAAAAATCTCTACACAGGCCCTGAGTCCTCTACTCATGATACTAAGGAAACAAACAAACAAACAAACAAACAACAAAAACACTCACTGCTTCCCAGGTTGCTTGTTTAACCTAACTAGTCATAGTACCCAAAGACCTATCACTGAGACATCCCACTGGATTCTGAAACAGAAGAAAGGCAGTGTCAGCAACGAAAAATAGTACAGTTGACCATTGAACAATGGGGGGGCCAGGGGTGCAGATCCCCCATGTGGTGGAAAATCCACATATAAGCTTTGATTCCCCCCAAAACTTAACTGCAATAGCCTACTGTACCTATAACACATTCTTTCTATGTCTATTATACACAATATTCTTACAATAAAGTAAGCTAGAGAAAGGATTATTAAGAAAATCATAAGAGGGGCACTTGGGTGGCTCAGCTGGTTCAGCATTTAACTCTTGGTCTCAGCTCACGTCACGACCTGACAGTTGATGAGATCTATGCTGACAGTTTGGAGTCTGGAATTCTCTTTCTCCCTCTCTCTCTCTGCACTTCCCCTGCTCATGTGCATTCTCTCTCTCTCCCTCTCTCTCCCCCTCCCTCCCTCAAAATAAATAAACATAAAAATAAACATAAGGGAAAATGTATTTACAGTATTTTACTGTGTTAAAAAAAAAACTATAAGTGGACCCTCAAACTTCAAATCCGTGTTGTTTAAGGGTAAACTACATTCTGACCTGTTTTGTTGACTATGATTAGTAAATTGAGATTTAATGAGAGTGAATGATGGATATATCTTCTAATGAATAGAAAGACATCTGCAAGGTACAACTGATAGAAATGATAGCTGAATGTTTGAGATGGGATAGATGGAACTGACAAATTTGAAAGCATTTACCTGGGTTGGGCTTTTGGGTGAATGGTGATTTCACATAGGAGAGAAAGTGATGTTCTGACTTCAAAAATAGAGTCAGAGCTTCCAGCCTTCCTGAGGCTAGTCAGTTTTTTACCTGGTTCTCCTGTCACATAAGTTAGCCATAGTTGAAACATTTTATAACCTATTTTAAAAAGAAACTTTCTGAAATGTTAAGGCGACACCTCTGAATATTTCCATTTCAGTGACTAGAAATCACTCTTCTTAGTAATAACCTCTTACCGTATGTTGAGTGACCTTTTACCTATGGCCAAGCTTAGGTATGAAATGCCAGCAATTCTTATGGCTTACTATCTGACTTCTCATATTCTCACCATGTGCAAGATCTATGTAGCAAAATAATATTATTGATGAAATAAACCAAAACCAATAAAAAAAGAAATAGTAAGACTCTATCTTCTACTAAGATAACCAAGAAGTTCCACTAGTGTCTTCATTATATATACTGATAACAGTTCATCCTGGGAGCTAAAATCTGTTAGGGTTAACCTGCAATTATGGCACCATCTATTCAGCTTCGAAATTTTGTTCAGTGATTGTTCAGAATTGTCCAAATGCCTCTTAAGAATATTAATCATGGTCGGGGTGCCTAGGTGACACCAATGGTCGGTTAAGCGTCTGACTTCGGCTTAGGTCATGATCTCGTGGTTCGTGGGTTTGAGCCCCGCGTCAGGCTCTGTGCTGACAGCTGGGAACCTGGAGCTTTGGATTCTGTGTCTCCCTCTCTCTCTCTGCCCCTCCTCAGCTCACACACCCTTTCTCTCTCTCAAAAATAAATAAACATTACAAGAATTTTTAATAAAAGAATATGAATCATGGCATTCCAAACCAGTGCCTGCAACATTGACCTCCAGTTTCTATTTCTTTGCTGCGGTTTTAGTTTTCCAGTTTATCATATGACATTTTATAAACCTCCAAATATCTTTTGTGGAAAAAAAAAAAGAAAGTGTATAAATAAATCTATCTAAATTAGCCCTCACTTTTGTCTTTGGGTCCAAACCCAGAGCTAGAAACACAGAAAATATCTGTATCTCCATTTTCATTTGAATCCTCATGTGAAAACTTTATGCCCAAACAGCATCCATATGCTTAAAACATCCGGAGCTACTAGTTTTACTGGAAGATTTGATATCTGAAAGCTTCTCTACCCTAACCTACTATCATAGGTGATTCCACCTCAGTCTTGGTATTGTCCTGAAGATAAGATGGCCTAAAATCATAAACATGGAAGGTATTTCCAGTCAAGATTTGGCTGACACAAATAAATTCTTATATACTCTGTCAAGCTGAATCATTTTTTGATAACATATATCTTTTTGGGAGAAACTGTGCTGTTCTTATGGAAGACAAAAATTGTGTTTCTTTGCCATACCACACAGAATATACCTGGAAACATCCACATGGCAACATTGGCTAGATGTTACCGCATACGAATATTCGGAATATAGTATGTAAATAAACACACAGTAGTATAATATTAGGCTATTCAGCATAAATTTCTGAAGTTACTTAATTTTCAATAGGAAGACTTGAAAAACAAAATATCATAGAATGCCTCCAAAAGAAAGGCTTATTTTAGGTGGTTGCTTCTAAAATGTCTAAATGATCCTCTATTCAGTCATTTCATTCAACAATTGCACTCCTGTGCCAGTTATGCAAAATGAAATGGTAGCCATCCCTATGGTAATAAAAATCTATTTGCCTAAATAGATTTAAGAAATTCATATGAAGAAGCATCTTATTTAAGCGTTCACCGCAAATGAAATCAGTTTGAAATGAAGGTAGAGATTATCAAGGAGAAACATCATTCACTTCTTTAAGGAAATTAAAGACTACCCATCTTTCTTGACTACACATAGGAGTCAGAGCCACTCTACTGCACGCTGCCAGGGGCATCATTTACACTGAAAGAGTCTGAGAAATGGCACTCCCAGAAGTTGTGTGTTTCACAGCTCACATAACTACACATGGCAATTCTGAAAGGAATCAGTGCTGCTAAATGAGGTCCCAGGACTTTTCTCAAACATGCCTATTCAAATATCCATGAGAATTTATATGATACAATAGGATATATTTATAATGAAACTTAATAAATACAAAATTTATTTATTACATATTTTGGTCAGTTGTACCTCTGGAGTCTGCTAGAATTATAAAACTAAGCTATCATGGATCCTTGGGGTCTTGGAATCAAGCACAGATGGTCCAGAAAGGTATGACCTTAGGGAAGGTGAAATCAACAAAAAATATGACAAAACATCTTCTTTTTTGCAATGTTTACTTATTTATCTTGAGATACAGAGGGAGAGTGAGGCCAGGAGAGGCAGACAGAAGGAGAGAGAATCCCAGGCAGACTCCACACTGTCATCGTACAGCCTGATAAAGGGTTCCATCTCATGAAATGTGAGATCACAACCTGAGCCGAAACCAAGAGTTGGATGCTCAACTGACTGAGCCACCAGGAACCCCCCCAAAACACCTCTTTGACAGCTGCCTAGCATATTTTCCTTTGACAACACCACCGAAGTCATACTGGAACTTCAAAGTAAAGAATTAATTCTGTTCTGGGGATTGTTAGAATAGAGTAACCTGGTAAGACTAATAAAGTAGTTCTCAAAGTTTGCATTTCTTTTTTTTTTTTTTTAACTTTTTAAATGTTTATCTATATTTGAAACAGGGGAGGGGCAGAGAGAGATGGAGACAGAATCCGAAGCTGCTCGAAGCTGACAGCACAGAGCCCAATGCAAGGCTCGAACCTACAAGCAGTGAGACCATGACCTGAGCCAAAGTCGGAGGCTTAACTGAATTGGCCACCTAGGTGCTCCTCAAATTCTGCATTTCAAACAAACTTCCAGATAACACTGATGCTGGTAGCCTGGAGATGACAGTCTAGGTCTGAAGATGACAGTCCAAATGTAATAGATCATTTAACCAAGAGGAATCCACATGGACTAAAACATGTTTATATATAAGATAAAGAAGCCAGGATACAAGTTTTATGCATGGTATGTTCCCAAACTTGTAATAAACCAAGTACTATTGATGGGATACAGACTATTTGAAATGCATAAAGTTGTTTCCTGTGGTTGTCTTTGGGTACTGAGACCATGGAAAATTATTTTATATTTTCCCCTTTATTAATTACAAAGTGTAATGAATTTTAATTATACAGTAAAATGAACAGTAGAAGCTTTATATTAATAGGTGAGGAAATCAAGTGAGTATGTGTGGGGGATAAGCTTAGGAATCCCCCAGGTTTACACCAATGGGTTAACAAGGCATAAAGAAATGCAAAGTCATAAAATGCTCACACCTGAGTTTGGGTAAACCAGAATGGCGCCCCAAGAATACAGGGGTGCAAAGACATCCTGAGAATAGGGAGGTACAAAGGTGACAGGATTAGGGAGGTGGAAAGGCACCCCAAAATAGGGGGTGCAGAGCCCCCAAAATAGGGAGAGCCAAAGGCCTAAAGTAGAAATGGTGAAAAGGTGCCCAAAACATAGGTATATAAAATAAACAAGATTAGATATTCAGGGTGGAAGCACCACCAATTTAGTACTATAGCAGAAAACCTGCTGGACTGCTGTGCTGCAGGAAAAGTAGCCCAGAGCGGAGATGGTTAACAAAAGAAATGGTGCCTTGTCAAACTTGAGGTTAATCCCCCCATCTGTCTCGTCCCCTAGGCTAGCTAAGATAGAGGTGTTGCCTCACGTCTGCTGTAAACAACCCTCCTCCTGACTGCTCGGCACGTGGATTTTGTTTTGTATTAATCCAAATCCCTAACCACAAATATCTCAAGACCCCCTTTCCCTCACGTCCACAAGTTACTGTTCACAGATTCACTGGCCCTTTGTGCACGTCCATCGCCATGTTTGTAAAAACCTTCTGATCCTAATAAAAATGAGGCAAGGACCCTTATTTGGGACCCTTGTCTTTTCCCGGACATTAGCCATCTCTTGCTTTCAATCCTGCGCCGCGCTCTTTTGTTGGACAAGAGAGAACTTTAGACCCAGAGTCTATATTTTTTTTTGCATTCTGGCGAGCATGGAAACTGAGAAGCTCCAAAAAAGACATCAGGCATGAGAAAGGGTTAGAACACCTCTAGAAATAGGGACCATTGTAGCGCAGAGGGAAAGGGCAGCAGCCACACGCAATCCTCAAGCTAACTGCGACCAACAGAAAGAAACATGAAGACACATGTATTTGAATTTAAAGTGAAGGCACTACAGGGTGCGTAGGTGGCTCAGTTGCTTAAGTGTCCCACTCTTGGTTTGGGCTCAGGGTATGATATTGTGGTTCATGAGAGCGAACCCCACATCCGGGGATTCTCTCTTTCCCTCTCTCTCTGCCCCTCCCTTGTTTGTGCTTTCTTTCTTTCTCTCTCTCAATATAAATAATAAACTTAAAAAAAAAGAAAAAAACTAAAGGCACTAGGTTACTGCAATTCATTAATAGGTTTGCCCTTTACATTTCTTAGAATTGTAAACCACGTGGTTTTTGAAAGGATTATCACAGGGTGGTTGGCAATTACTGTGTATTTTCTGTTATCATCATATACTTCGTATACCCTATTGCAGATAATGTTCCTAAACCACAGTTCTGTCCATGCCACATCACAACTAAAAGACGTTGAGTGATTGCTATTGTCTACTAAATAAATAAATAAATGCTAAAAATAAAAAGCACCCCACGCTTTCTAGTCAACTGGAAGCTAATTCTGTCCTGTCTTTAGAGTTTTGTCCCTAGGCACCAATTTGGTTTACTCATCATTCCCTAAAGGTACTTGAGACACCCTAACCTAAAGGTACTAGGTTACTGCTTTTGTCCATAACATTTCCTGCCATCATACAGTCTTCCCTTTCTCTTCCCCATTTACAAATACTATCTATCTTCAATATGTATTTAAAAAATATATTCATTTATCACAATCCAACCAGAAGTATTTGAAAGATTTCTTCCTCCAAACTGCACATGAAATCTTTCATGTAAACTATCAAATCGTTTCTCCCTTTGAAGAATCTAAAGATTGATTATATTTTAGATTTTTTTTAAATGGATTTTGCACCATTCAGAATTGTTTATCTTTTATACTTACTTTGGTCACAAAGTGATTACTCTCATTTCATGCATTTGGTTTTACTTAGTCATCCTCTCCTTGAGGTGTCCAGGCAAGAGAAACTGATATTTCCCTTTTTACTTTAGGAGACCTTATACAGGATGGTTTTAGATGGGAAGTTCCTTTAATCACTCCATTATTTGTTAAAGATAATCCTATTTTAACGTAGTTATAAAGCTGTAGACTGTGTGTGTGTGTGTGTAATTGCAATAACTTTTTTTAAAAATCACATTTATTATACATCACAGGAGTCTGCTGAAATTATGCGATTAAACTATAATGGATTCTGGGAGTCTGGGGATAAGAGTACATATGCAATAGCAGTAAGATATTGTCTAACTTTTGGGAAAAAATCAAATCAACAAAAATATTGATAGCACCTTCATTATAGCTCCCTTACACCATCAGTTGGCTTCTTCATGTTTCTTCCCCTCAGGATACAATCCCCTGCAAATCTAATTCATGTCAGGGTCTTTAGAGAATTGCCAATGGCACCCCTTGCTCAAATACTCCAAACACAGTAACACTGAAAATCAAAGCATTTATGCTACCTTCTTCATGGATCAAGTAGGTGACCCCAAGGAAGAAAATTCACAGTACACTATTTTGTGAGAGGCTGAGTCCATTCAGAGTCCCTTGAATTAAGAATGCATATTCAGGGGCGCCTCGGTGGCTCAGTCTGTTAAGTGTCTCATTTCAGCTCAGGTCATGATCTCATGGTTGATGGGTTTGAGCCCCACAGTGGGCTCTGTGATGACAGCTTGGAGCCTGGAGCCAGCTTCAGATTCTGTCTGTCTGTCTGTCTGTCTCTCTCCCCCTCCCCTGTTCATGCTCTCTCTCTCTCTCAAAAATAAACAAACATTAAAACATTTTTTTAAAAGAATGCATATTCACCACTTTGCTGGGTTTTGACATAATGTTAAGTTAGAGAAAGTGTATAACTGCTTTCCTGTATTTACTTTATTTACCTATTCCCTGTATTTAAACAAATATTTATCACGGGTAATGGGAAAAAAGACCATGCTCATATATTTCTCATTAATAGAATCATACGGGGTCAAAATGAGAACACTTTTCCACTCTTGCCCTGACTCTTCCACTTAAGCAATCTGGGTCCTGTATTCCCAAAATTAAGTTGCCTAGAATAGTAGTTCCCAAATCCAGCTGATGACTAGAGATATTTAAGAAACTTGTTGAAAATATAATTTCTGGGTCCTCATCCCTGGATATTTTTATTCAGTAGTGCAAAGAATCTGTATTATAAGAAATTTCTCAAGAGACTTCTGAAAATTAGATTTGAAAGAATCAGTTATCCATAAGATTTATAGAGTCCCTTTAAGAGTCTAAAAATCCATTTTTTTATTTCTATTCCCTCCCTATCCCATCAACAATGAAAAATGTATGTGGTGAAAACTGAGAGCTTTTCCCATAAGGTCAGGAATAAGACAAGGATGCCCACGCTCACCACTTTTATTCAACACAATACCGTAAGTCCTAGTCATGGCAATCCAACAACAAAAGGAAATAAAAATCCTTAAAGTTGGTAAGAAAGAAGTAAAACTTTCAGTATTTGCAGATGAGATGATACTATATATGGAAATGCCTAAAGACTCCATCAGAAAACTACTAGAACTATTAAATGAATTCAGTAAGGTAACAGGATACAAAATCAATGTACAGAAATTCACTGCATCTCTATACACTAATAATGAATCAGCAGAAAGAGAAATTAAGAAATTCCATTTACAACTGCACCCAAAATAATAAAACACCTAGGAATAAATTTAACCAAGGAGGTGAAAGACATGTATTTGAAAGCAATAAAACACTGATGAAAGAAACTGAAGATGATAGAAACAAATAGAAAGAAATTAGATATTGTCTAACTCTTGGGAAAAATGAGTCCATGGTCATGCGTTAGAAAAACGAATATTCTTAAAATGTTCATACTATTCAAAGCAATCTATAGATTTAATACAATACCTATCAAAATACCAACAGCATTTTTCACAGAACTAAAAAAAAATCCAAAAATTTGCACGGAAACACAAAAGACCCTGAAGAGCCAAAGCAATCTTGAAAAAGAAAAGCAAAACTGAAGGCATCACAATTCCGCACTTCAAATTATACTACAAAGCAGTAGTAATCAAAACAGTCTGGTACTGGCACAAACACTGACACAGAGATTGATGGAATAGATTAGAGAGCCCATAAATAAACCCACACATTTATGATCTATTAATCTTTGACAAAGGGGGCAAGAATATGCAGTGGAAAAAAAAGACAGTCTCTTGAACAAATGGCGTTGGGAAAACACAGCTACATGGAAAATAATGAAACTGGACCACTTTTTTACACCACATACAAAAAGAAACTCAAAATGGATTAAGGACCTAAATGTGATACCTGAAGCTATAAAACTCCACAGGAAAGCCCAGGCAGTCATTTCTCTGACGTTGGCTATAGCAACATTTTTCTAGATCTGTCTCCTGAGGCAAGGAAAACAAAAGCAGCAATAAACTATTGGAACTACATAAAAATAAAAGTTTCACACAGCAAAGGAAACAATTAACAAAACTAATAGACAACCTACTGAACGGGAGAAGATATTTGCAAATGACATATGCAATACAGGCTTAGAATCCAAAATATAGAAGGAATATACACATATATATATGTATATGTATATATATATGTATATGTATATATATATGTATATGTATATATATGTGTGTATATAGGCAGAAGACATGAAAAGACATTTCTCCAAATAAGACCCATAGGTGACCAACAGACACATGGAAAGATGCTCAACATCATTCATCATCAGAGAAATGCAAATCAAAACTGCAATGAGACATCACTTCACACCTGTCACAATGGGTAAAATAAAAAATACTGGTGAGGATGTAGAGAAAAAGGAACCATTATGCACGGTTAGTGGGAATGCAAACTGGTGCTGCCATGTATGGAGGTTCCTCAAAATATTAAAAAGAGAACTACCATATGATCCAGTAATTCCTCTACTGGGTTTTTACCCAAAGAATATGAAACACTAATTTGTAAAGATATATGTCCTATTATGCCTTATGTAGAATTATTTACCATAGACAAATTATGGAAGCAGCCCAAGTGTCCACTGACAGATGAATGGATAAAGAAGAAGGGGTGTGTGTATCTGCGTGTGTGTGTATATATATGTGTGTGTGTGTGTGTGTGTGTGTGTATACACACACATACATACGCATATACATATATATGAACATATATGTGTATACACACACACACATCCATATCCATTGGAATATTAGTGATAAAAGTAATGAAATCTTGCCATGTGCAACACATGGATGGATCTAGAGTGTATGCAAAATACATCAGTCAGAGAAAGACAAATACCGTATGATTTCACTCATATGTGGAATTTAAGAAACAAACAAACAAAAAAAGACAAACCAAAAAACAGACTCTTAACTATAGAGAATGGTTACCAGTGGGGCAGTGGGTGGGAAATGGGTGAAATGAATGAAGGGGGTTAAGAGTATATTTATCTTGATGAGCATTGAGAAATGTATACACTTGTTGAATCAATACATTATACACCTGAAACTAATATAACACTGTTATGTTAACTAAACTAGAATTAAAGTTAAAAATATATATATATTGTAGGGACACCTGGGTGGCTCAGTTGGTTGTGGCTCAGGTCATGATTTCACAGTTCTTGGGTTTGAGCCCCACATAAGGCTTTGCGGTAATAGTGTGGAGCCTGCTTCGGATTCTGTTTCCCTCTCTCTCTCTGCCCCTCCCCCATTCACACTCTCTCTCTCACAAAAATAAACTATATATATGTACATATATATATATATATACACACACAGAGATATTATGTGTGCGTGTGTGTGTGTGTGTATTGCATGCAAATGTTTATAGCAGCTTTATTTATAATTACCAAAACTTGGAAGTAGCCAAGATGTCTTTAGTAGATAAATGGATAAATAAACTGTGGTCCATCCAGGCAATGGGATATTTAGTACTAAAAACAAATGAGCTATCCCTCCAGAAAGAGACATGGAGGAAAATGAACTGCATAATAGTAAGTGAAGGAAGCCAATTTGAAAGGCTACATATTCTTTGACTACAACTGTATGACATGCTAGAAAAGTCAAAACCGAACAGCAAAAGATCAGTCATTCCTGGGGTTAGGGGTCAGGTGATTACTAGATGAGCACCCAGGAGTTTTAGAGCAATGAAACTAGTGTATATGACACTATATACTGTGTTTACGTCATTATATGTGTGTTAAAACCCACACAATGTCGAACACCAAGAGTGAACCCTAAGGTAAACTATGGACTCTGAGTGATGATGATGTGTCCGTGTGGGTTCATCAGTTGTAACAAATGTACCACTTTGCTGGGGTATCTTCATAATGGGTGTAGCTATGCATGACCAGGGGCAGAGAGTATAGGAGAAATCTCTTTACCTTCTGCTTAATTCTGCAATAAAGGCAAAAATGATCTAAGAATGGATTGTACAATAAAATAGGAGTCAATGAATAGCCACTAATTTTTCACAGTTGTTTTTAGGTAAAGATAAAAGTGATATTGTAAGGAAAACTTTAGTTTTTATTTTTTACATCATCAGTCTCAAAGTTGGGTCCCTTAAGTTAGAGATAATAAACACTGAGTTAACGCAGTTGATCATGGCTATCCTCTGTAATGTAATGAAATAATTTCTTACCATTCTGACATAATCAGCACATGATCTGAAACAATCTTTTGGTAGCTTAGGCAAAAGGAGTGTGAGAGAGAGGAAGAACAGAGCCTATTTTTCTTGACTCAGTTCCTTGTCACTGTAAAACTTAGTAGAAGGGTGCTCATTGAGTACTCTGACACTCTCAATATAAAGCACATGCATTATCCTTAATCAATATGTTGAGAGAAAACACATCTTCCAGAGTATGATATTTAAATTGTTCTTTTCTTAAAAGGATGCTTTTTCAGTCACCTTGGAAATATGTGCAAATGCAAATCTAAGTCCCATATGCGGTAATGATTTGGTTGAAACAAATACTATTCCCTCAAGCTATGTTGGTTTGGGGTGGAAGTGACTTCTCTAATAGGAAGATTGCAATGGCCCTGCTCCTAAGGGAAAAAGAAAAGAAACAGTCAGACAGATAAGATGCTCTTATTTATAACATGTAACAAGATACGTTGCAAGACACAAGCATCTTTCTGATGATTTATCCTGCTGATCAGAGTACAAAAGAGTTTATTTTCATAATTACAACAGATGGAAAACAATAAAATTATACTTTAGGCTAATGCACTCTCACCCTGATTATCCTTTTTTTTGTATGTGTGTCTCCCCTGAAGCTATTTTATAACAATATAAAAATTGCAGAAATATGGTACCGCAAAAGCCTGACCAGATTTCCTAATTATCTGTCATGACTCAAGACTGCAGTGAGAAATTAGCTCTCCTGGGAAAGAAAAAAATTGACGGAACTTAAAATAATAGAAAGAATCTTGTGATGTTTTCCTCAACAAGTTGAGAAAGAAATCTATCCATTTTTAGTAGGATTACCCTAACTTTCTCTTTTCTTTTTTAAATATATTTTTGTGTCAGCTACAGAGAGGTGTGCTAATCATACTCCTCAAGACATGACATGTTGTCATGGAAAGATTCACTCCTTTCATTAATTAAATTTTATTCACCTAAAATTCCATGCCATTCCTATCTTCTTACCACAAGTGTTAATTAATGGATATAAGGAATAAGATGTATGCACTTGCAAGATCTTTGTGTCTACATCTGTACCTATACCTAATCTATATCTATTAACAACTACTTCCTTTATCTCCATGTTTCCCAGCCTCCCTTGTACTTAGATAACACCCAGGTGAATAAATTCTGACAAATGCAACGTGGGGAGAACTAATATGCACCTGTCCCCAAACACCCTCCATGTGCTATTTTTTTTCTCTTTTATCATCCTCTGGGTGGATAGCAACCCACCTGGTAACTATAAAAGCCACCCTATGTGACAAAAGCTTCACCATACTGGGTCCCTGAAGGACTGTGTGGACCCATCCTCCAACACATACCAATGATAAGACTCTTACATGAGTAAGAAAAAGACTTCTGGTCTATTCACCTACTGCAATTTTAAAGTTTATTTGTATTCCAATTACCTCATTATTCATTTCCATATAAGAGGCTACCTCATGAGGTTCACATGGTCTTTAGGTTACCAAATCTTTTCATCGATTTTTGTGTTTTGTAATTCAAATAACGTGCCTGGAAATCCAGTCTAGAGGGAAGACAGCAATAAGCCAACTGATTTCTTCCTCTTAACCTGGCTCATTGTGACAGTGTTGGACACTGAACTTACTGAAGAGCTTAGATGCCCTAGTGATCACTCATCCATCCATTCCACAGCCAGGGCACTGAACCTGCCTTAGGAGCTCCAGGCAAACTGCCTTAACCAAAATAAAGTACAGTAATGTGGTAATATCATGTATCCTGAGTACTTTGACAGCCGGTAGAAAAGACAAGTCCCTGTTTCAGCAGATTAAATGCCATCTTGTTGTTTGCAAAAACAAAAAACCAAAACAACAAACAAACAAAAAAACCCACCTCTAAAAAATCACAAAAGTGTCTGTCAGAGAACATCTACCCTTCCCTAAATCTACTTACTGTGTTTCTGGACTGCGAGATACATAGATGGTTTATGGATGCCCAGAAATACTGTACATGGTAGTATTAGAATTCTCCATGAGATGGAGTCAATACTGTACTTATTATTTTTAACAGACTATTTTTAGATCAATTTTAGGTTTACACAAAAATTGAACAGGAAGTACAGAGAGTAGCCATATATACCCTTCCCTTCTCCTCCATACCTCCAGTTTTCCGTATTCTTAACCTCATGCATTGCTGTGCTACATTTGTTATATTATTGATGAACATCAAGAATATTGATGAACCAATATTGACACATTATTAATTAAAGACCATTTGCATTTGAGTTCACTGAATAATACAGTTCTACCACTTTTGCCAAATGCATAATGTCATGTATCCACTATTACTGTATGTAACAGAATATTTTTATTGCCCTAAAAATCCCCTGTTCTCCACTAATTCATCCCTTCCCCTGAACTGGCAAACACTTAATCTTTTTACTGTCTCTACACTTTTGCCTTTTCCCAAGTGTTGTAGAGTTGGAATCAGACAATACACAGCCATTTCAGACTGGCTTTTTCACTTAGTAACATGCAGTTAAGGTTCTTCCAAGTCTTTTTTTGTGGCTTGAGAGCTTTTTCCTTATTATCGCTGAATAAGATTCTATTGTATGCATGTACTATAATTTATCCATTTACATATCGAAGGTTATCTAGATTGTTTCCAAGGTTTGACAATTATGATTAAAGATATGGCAAGTATTCGTGGGCATCTTCTTCCACAGACCAAATTTTTAACTTATTTGGGAAAGTATCTAGGAGCATCACTGCTGGATGGTACGGTAGGAGTGGCTTTGTAAGAAAGTGCCATACAGTTTTCCAAAGTGGCTGTGACACTTGGCTTTCCCACCAGCAGTGGATGAGAATTTCGCTGTCCCATGTTCTGATATTTGATGCTGTCACTGTTTTAGATTTTTGCCATTTTAATAGGTGTGTTATGGCATCTCGTTGTTTTAATTTGCAATCCTTAATGATATATGACACTGAGCACATTTTCATATGCTTATTTGGTATATGTCTATCTTTATGAGTTCAGATCTTTTGTCCCGGTTTTACTGAGTTGTTTTCTTATTGCTGAGGTGTAAGAATTCTTTGTACATTTTGGAAACAAATCATTCTTCATATGTATGCTATTCAACTATTTTCCCCAGTCTGTGGCTTCTGCTCTTATTTTCTTAATTGTATCTTTCACAGAGTAGATGATTTTAATTTTAATGAAGTTCAACATACCGTTTTGTTTTTCACTTTAATGGAGTGTGGTTTTGGTGTTGTATGTAAAAACTCACTGCCAAATCCAAGATCATCTAAATGTTCTCCTATATTGTTTTTGGAATTTATCTTTAATTTTTTTTAAAGTTATCATACCATTTAGGGGAAATAAAACCCTAAGTTCATGATTTACATACCTGATTTCATACAATTTTAATTAGTCCGTCACATTTCTGACATATACAGTATTTTCCTACTCTGAGAAATCGTGATGTGTTTGTCAAGAAGGGATGCGTGTTTTTTGCTTGTCAGACTAAATTTGTAAATTTTTTTCTGGGTTCTTAAGAAAACTCTTGGGAGTGGGACAATGCATCTTTACTCTTGGGGAACAAGGGGAAAGTGTGCCTGCTATAGGGTCATGGGCACTGGTCTCTATTCCTAAGCAATAGTCATTATATATTTATTGGAGACTTTCTTTTATAAAAGAATATTCTACCTAAATCAATGATTTACTAGCAATAAATAAATTCATGATATCTTCCCCAAGGGATAGCTCGAAGATCATCAACCAAAGGTGGAGAAAGGCAGCGTAAACCTCTTTTCCAATGTGACTCAAGAAGAGAAGAGAGATCAAGTGAAAGAGTATTAAAGTTCACTAGTGACAAAGGAGATCTTTAAATAGAAATAGGTAGATTTTAGCAATTGGAAAGTTTCTACTCGTAGAAAGTTGATGTTTACCTTTGAAAGTTCTGACTATATAATAAGGCATAATAAACTTAATTTGTCAATGTGGCATTGTGAAAAACAACTTACTTATTTCAAAGATTCTGCCATTGTTAAGACACTGTTCCAACCATTCTCTGGAAATGTGCTTTTCAAAGCATTTATAAGAGGCCAAAGAAAAATAATTCAACTTGATTTTTAGCAACTTCAAGTTAATGACTACTTGAAAAATAAAAAGAAATCAATAAAGTTAGTATGAAAACTTAAAATCAATAAACAATTAACTCGACTTTACTCAGATTGAAACTAGAATAAAAATAATCTATGGATGTACAAATACCAAGAGTGAACTATAATGTAAACCATGGACTTAGGGTGAAGATGATGAGTCAGTGTAGGTTCATCCATTATAAGAAATATATCACACTGCTGGGGTATTGATAATGGCAGAGGCTGGACATGTGTGGGGCCAAGGGGTTTATGAGAAATCTGTAAACATATATAGTGTTGAGATATGTGCAAGTTCTATTGTAAAGCACTATTGATCTTTATTGAGCTTTGATTTCCCCACCAAATGAAATGACATATGGATTTTTCCTCCTGGTTCATTATACGCTATATCTTATTCACCTAATTCTTCCTTTACCACTGAAGCTAACTTATCCGTATCACTAGTAACTACTTTTCTAGAATAAAGTTCTAGGGCCTTATCGGTTCCTTAAATAATTACAAAGAATTCAGCTTTCTGTGCAGTTACTTACTTCCATTACAACACAAAGCTATTCTCCTAATGGAGTCAGTGCTATTAGAACTCATTTCCCTGAGGTCTATTTCTCTCTCTCTTTTTTTTTTTTTTTTTTTTTTTTAGGAGACTTTTAGTCCCCCTTTCTAGTTTATATTATAAACTCAGGGAAAGGGACTGTGTCTTACCCTATTGCCAACTAGGTGTTCAATAAACATTAATTATTATTATTAAAATCATAATGATGTCAGGCTTGGCCTAATCAATTTTAATTCAGCTTAATCTAGTTCAATTAAGTTTAATTTAGGAGGTGCTGCCCTGACACACACACACACACACACACACACACACACACACACACACACACACTTTAACCTAGATTTCTAATTTCATTCTGCATTAGGTTCCTCATTTGTTTAATTTTTTTCAGCCTCACAAATTTCTTCTATTGGCAAGAAATCTCCTTTGTGCTATTGCTAAGGTGAATTTTATATGACAAATGCTTTTACAATATTTTGATTTCCTTGCCGATTGAGAAATATCACCCACAGCTTTTCATATTATAGCTGATTTTTCCCAGTGAACTGAAAGAAGCTGACCTGAACAAATTCACCTCTGGGTAGTCACGGTGAATGAGAGGAAAAGTAGGAAGAAGAGCAGGGCACCACCCAATTGTTTCTATGCTTTCGAGAAAGCTCTCCTGGAGTAGCATGAAAGACAGGCTGAGCTGAGCAAGAGTGGAGACTAGAAGACGTATTAGAAAATGACTGACACTATCCACATTAGTGATGGCAAGGGACTGTACAAAGTTCAGACAGTACGGATGTAGGGGTATGGGTGTGGACATTGAGAGAGGAATTAAAAAACAAAAGCAATTGCTGGGGCACCTGAGTGACTCAGTCGGTTGAGTGGTCCAATCTTGATTTCGACTCAGATCATGATCTCATGGTTCGTGGGTCTGAGCCCCGCATCAGGCTCTGCACTGGACGTAGAGCCTGCTTGCAATTCTCTCTCTCCCTCTGTCCCTCTTCCCTGCTTGCTTGCTCTCTCTCTCTCTCTCAAATAATAATAATGAAGAAAGGAATTACTCAGTCTGCAGGTGAGAGAGGGGTCAAGGATGACCAAGTGGTATATGCTGCAGTAGGAGACAATGGAGGAACAGCAGGTCTGTTGTGGGCACGATGGTGTGAGCGGCAGGTGTGACTGATTTCAGAAATGAAATGAAATGTGGAAGTGTTGTGAGCCACCTTGCCCTGGGAGAGGATGGTTGCCCCAAATGGGAAGTGTAAGTAAACATTAAATGAAGAGGACAGAGGTGGGGGATATAGAAAACACCAATACACGTGGACACCAATAAAGAAATACAAATCAAAGAAGTATAGTGAAGTAGGAGGGAACAGAAAACTAGGACAATGAGGAAAACAGGTTTTATAAGCCATCTGTTATTTTATCATTGGAGGCTTTTCAAAGGAGAACGGTATGCAATTTTGACCCTGTGGGAGGTGCTCTCCCTCAAGAGAGACACAAAATTACGAGTCACTACAACCAGAACTGGCATGAAGCTGAGGGGCTTTATTTAGCTGGTCAGCACCGGTACATCTCTAGAGTCACTGGAGGTTGGTACCTTTTCTGAAAATCAGCCTGTGCCCATTCACGTATTTAGAACATCACCTCTGACTCAAACTGCAGCCTTCTCTATTTCCTTCCATCTGCCCTACTCATGGAGCTTGTTACTCTAAGAATAAAGTGGTTTCCTGCCTTGTGTTCCTAAGCAAGATCGGCTCTAAAATACTTTATGAAGGTGTCATAATGCAGCAGGATAAGGAGTTACACACACCTGGAGCCCCACATATGCTGCTTATTAGCTTTGTAACTTGCTTAAGTTATTTAAACTTTCTGAATTTTGACTATCTAAATAAAAATAACAAAAAATGCAAGAATGTTATAAACAGGAAATGACTTGCCATGCATGAAACCATTTAACATATAACCAACATGATAGTTACCCAGTAACTGTTCATTGTCCTTTATTTCTGCCAAGTTGGTTGTATCTCTTCTTTCAAAGATGTCTTTGCACCCTGGTATTCTTGAATCTTAAAATGAGGGCAGATTACTACTCGTCCTTGCTAGGGTAATTAAGAACAGTGCTGCCTTCTCTTTCTAAAGTACTCTTTGAAAGAAGCAACTCTTCAAAGAGGAATACAAAGAGAGTTAATACCTACATGGAAAATTTGCACTGCTAATCAACTGTTTACTCCTCCCCCCTGTATTTTCTTAAGCAATCTGAGTAACAATCCGGGGTAACATTGTGTCTTGCATTGTTCACTCCTTAATTCCATTTCAGCCCTTATCCTCTCACTCTTCAGGCAAATATACAGTGATAGCTCAACTGAGGAAGTGTTGAAATAAACATCTGCTCATACACATCCTGTTGAAATGCAGACTAAAGCCTCCAGCATTTTTAGCTGACAAGTTCTCTGTACATATGCAGCATTTTACACTTACTAAGAAGAAACTATGTGCTAAAAGCACTCAAAAACGTGATCTCTAGCACCATAACATAGGAAGATTTTCCTCTGGGTTCTGTAATTTCCATGGTATTACGATCAAGTATAACTAAGATGTTCTAGCCTAAGGTATGGGGCATTTGATCTTTAGGTGAGTGGTCAAAAATGAAGTTATTGTGATTTATTTTGAATCAAACAAATAATAGAAATCTTTGGTTTCCAGAAGCAGTAATCTTCCACTGAAGATGCAGTGGATGAGAGAATTCATAAAAAAAATTCAAAATAAGGATCCCACTAGGCTCATCTGCAACAGAGATCTTAAGAAGTGGGATATAGCAGTGGATTGAGCACTAGACTGGTTATCTAGAGTCTTGGTGTTTTACTGCTGGTTGGTGTAAAAAGTTGAATTAATTTTCTTGACTCCACTATCAATATCTCTAAAATGTGGGTACTGAATGTAAGGACCCTAAAAGAAAGCAACCTTAAGGCAGATGGAACATAAGAGGTAGCCAACAAATTCCAGTTGCCCTCCTATAATTATAATCTTTGTGCTGTGATTTAGAAGCGGCTCACATACAAATACACTCGATCAATATATGTATATTTGATATTATCCACATACAAATGTGTTTTGGTAGACTCTACCACAGTGCATTCAACTAGCAACTTCATAGGAAATGTAACAGTCAGCGCCTTCATTCTTTTTCCTTACTTAATGTCTTTCATTAGTGTTTTGGCTAATAAGGAATGCTCATATTATCCAAAGCCAGATCATGATATGGGCAAGGTTTTTTTTTTTTTGCCCATATAACATTGTTTGAAACAACACTGGTAGATGGTCTAGTCAAAAGTTTCTTTAATAATGCATCCCCTAAAACTTTAACTCAACTAATTAAATACTGTAAAATATAAATCAAATTTATAAAACATACTCATATATCCATTTCCATTTATGTTATGAGAACATAGAATGTGTTAGCTTCTGAGCAAGAAAACATGGAGTGTAAAATAGCCTTCGGGGCGCCTGGGTGGCTCAGTCAGTTGGGCGTCCGACTTCAGCTCAGGTCATGATCTCACAGTCTGTGAGTTCGAGCCCCGTGTCGGGCTCTGTACTGACAGCTCAGAGCCTGGAGCCTGCTTCGGATTCTGTGTCTCCCTCTCTCTCTGCCCCTCCCCTGCTCATGCTCTGGCTCTCTCTGTCTCAAAAATAAATTAAAAAACATTAAAAAAAATTTAAACCAAAAATTAAAATAAAATAGCCTTCAAACAGTGGCTGGCATGGGGCTTTGCGCATAAATAGCTAGGGCACTGAATTGACTGAGATGAACTGAAATCAGAGAACCAAGTCCCAGCCCAACAGGCTGGGTTGGTTGGAGTTGACGAGCCCATCACATCTTTAAAGTTCAATGACAGATTGTGGATAACTGCATCAAGGTTGGTTGGTAGAGAAAAACCTGAAAGGTAGTCAACAAAGAAAAAAGAGAGAAAACTTAATAACAACTGAAAAGTAAAATCAAAGGTGATGCCTTGACCTGAGCTTAGAGAGGCTGAGAAACTCAGCAATGATGTTTTTCACTTTATCTATAACACACGCTGTTCTTCTCTGGTCCTGAAAATAGCATGTGACTTATGAAGCATCCTATTAGCTGTTTCGGGAAAGCACATTTTCTTCTGAAAAGAAATCAGTTTAAGAAGAAAGAAACAAGCACAAACACAAAGCCAAACACACTGGGGTCTACATTGGGCACTCACTCAAAATGTCATGTCATCCGAACACGTCTCCAGTTTTTAATGGTGCTGCACTTGGGTCTAATCACATTCAAACCCTGCTGGGTCGCATGCTATTATATGCTTTAAAAATGTATAGCCAAGTCACAGCTAAAATAAAAAGCTCATACAAGCCAGCATCTGAAACACAGAAAGAAGAGGCCTTTGGGATTCTATTTCGTCTGGTACAACCAAATCACAAGGTCATCTCTGACTTGTTGCCCACCTGTGTCTCTGTTTCCTCATTGTTAAAGTCAGAGTGATCGTTAGCAATGACCTAAGGCTGTCATATTTATTTTCTTTAAATTACATTTAGGAGCCTGTTTCAGGAAACCAGACAAACAGCTCTTCTCATCTTCTTTCCTCCTCCATTACAACATGAAAGATGTTGGGAAGACATATTCCCATGTATCTATTTCTACCACAACATGAGCCATGATATTTCTGTATTTTCCAGGAATGGTGTTGTTCTGAAAAGTTTCAAATGGAAGAATGATATAAAACTTTCTCCCTAAATATTTCAAATGATGCATTTTCTTGTTCTGAACATTTTAGCTTTGTAGAAGGTCATATTAAATTGTATGTGCACATCAAACAGTATTACATTTCTTTATGTGAGTACATAGGGATAACTCATCCTTTGATTATTTTCCCCAGAAGTTTGAACATTTGCTCATGAAGCCTCTGCTCTGTTTTTATTTTTATATTGTTGACGTTCAAATGGAATCGAACCAAGGGTTTTCTGGTCAGAATAAGAATAAAGATAAAACCATTATAAGCCAAGGGAACTTGTGATAGTGTCTGACAATTTCCCAATGTGGTTGCTTCCTCATCCCAGATGTCCAAGAGATGTAATCAGAAACAGAGTGCACTTTATGATAAATGCCTCGGGGTGAATGTAGCTCACAAAAGATATTATGGTTTTCCTATGGTTTTCCTCTACTTTGCTTCCTCAAAAAAGATTCTCTATTTTGAATTGTCTTAATATTAGCTGGTTCTCAAAGGAGGAAGAGAAGCACACACATCCGCACGCTCATCAAGTTTGGCCGATGTAGCTAAGAGGAGACCACATTATGTTTTATTTTCCTAATCCCAGAACAACTAAACATTAACGTGTTTTGCCCTGAGTAACTAGATATGACATGAAATATGAAAGACATATTTGAGGTTCAGACGGCCGCTCCCAAGGTAAATTAAAATGAAATAGGTTTAAAAAACACTCCTGTAGGGGGCTGCATTCCACCTGCAAAACCCAATCTGTGCCAATGGCAACATAATCAGACACCAGGAACAAAATTGTGAGCTAGTAACTGAGCTGGAGGCTGGAGTCCAGAGGCATTGGGCCAAACACGTGGGTCGGCTAATGAGACACTGCTGATCTGAGGGCCCTGGATGGGCATGGCGGGAGCTTCTGTGAACAGCTGATAGACTACAGTGTGTGTGTGTGGGGGGGGGGGCAGGATGTCAACAGATCAAAGGCCTCTGTGGCCACAGTAGTACTGATGAATGGGTGGACTCTGCTTGAGATCAACAGTCCTGGAATCGCAACAAACTCAGTGAGTGCACGTCATTCTCTGGCCTCAGCCCAAAGTGGGAAGCCCAGTAAGTGGCAACAGCCTTCGATCAGACCAACAACCAGTGAGCAGCACCCTTGCGACATCGTAAGAGGCAAAACTTTCAAATAACGGAGTGACCTGATATACACAGTGGCAGGACCACCCACCTGTCTACTCCCAGCCATATCTTCCCTTTCCCAGGTGAAGTCCAGGGTCAGGTGAGAACCTGATGAGACTGGCCTTTTACAAAACTATATGAATAAACGATCAATGACCAGATACAGAGGTGTGGTGACAATCGCTTGAGGACCAATCTAAAAGGCAGCAATCAGTGCTCAGACTGCATTTTGAGAACTAATCTTTTAGTACTCTATTTCAAAAAGATCATGTTTTTTGCAACCCCAGGAAGCACTGTGAATTATGAAGCAAGCAAGAGGCCAGCTGCTAAGTGATCTCTAACATTCACTCAGCCCAGCCCTCTAGCCAAGAGGTCTCTTGTCCCAGGGGTGCTGAGCTGCTAGTCCCTTGCCATCCACTGTAGATGTCCCTCTCTTACCCTAAAATGAGTACAAATGTAACTAGCACCTCTGTGACATGAGCAGTGTGAGATCTGAATGAAGGCTGATCCACAGGTATCAGAGTCATTGGGGGGAGAGGGGAACGCTTGTTATAACTCAAATTGCTGGGTCGTTGCACACAGGGTCTATGTCTATTTGTATCCTACACTACACTCTCAATTACATACAAATAAAATTATTCCAGAACTGAGAAGACTGTAGATAGCATCTGACTCAACTACCTTTTCTGAGAGGGAACTGAGGTCCAGAAAGGTTAATCGTCAAGTGTCACAAATGCCATAACCCAGGCTGCCTGATTCTAGTTCATAGATCCTTTCATGCTATCAGCCCACCTCATGGCTGGTTCCTTTTCATATTTTCAGAGAGTTCTTTCCCTGCAAAGTTCAAATTAATTTATACTGGCTGCATAAAACATTATGAGAGGCTTTTAAAAAGGAATAGGACTCTTCTGTGTTAAGCTCCAAATTAAAGATCAAACTCTCAAGTTTATAATGCTGATCTTTAGAGGATTAATTCTTAAAGGTAATTCTTCATTCTTGATATGAATTACACTATTCTTGGGTATTTTGTAGAGACCAAAACATTCAAATTTGTTGGGTCTTCTGGAATAAAGCATATATGTGTATAGATATTTGTCAGTAGCCTGTTTGTTCAATTTTTCTGTAAAAGACAGCTAACACCTTTTTGAATGAAACTGTGAGACAGCACATTTCTTTCTGCTAGTGTTGAATTTCCAGTATAGTTTTGTGACATCTCTCAGTCATTCTGAGTGTGTAATTGTGGGGTGTGTGTGTGTGTGTGTGTGATGGAAAAAGAATGGAGGAAAAGGTTATAGAAGAGTCAGAGGGATACAACAATGCTCTTTTGTGACTTCCTTTTCCTTTTAGGGTTGACTATTCTCGATAGGTATCATTTTAAAACTATTTCATTTTTTCCCCAAGACAGGGCTAGTTCTTTGGTTGTGTTTGCCAGCAAAATTTGAGCTAGACTCAGTTGATGGTGGAGGATGGATCACAAACTCAAATTGCAAGGACAAAAGTCTAATGACCATCATCTACCAGAAAATCCAGTTATACACAGGGATTGTTCCTCATGTGCCCTATTCCAGATAGTTATTGAGATGGATTTTCATGTAATTGTTCTGTGGAAGACTTTTCAAGGAAAAAGTCTGAAATCAAGAATTTTTGTTTTGTTTTTTGCTGTTCCTACTACCAAATACTCCAAAGACTCTCTGTCCCCATTTTCAGAGAGGCATGAAATGGGACACAAACATCTTCACTCTAGGTGGATAGCTGGTACAGAAGTGATAATGGCAGGAAGCAGGAATTCAGAAAACATGCTTCTCTTGTGGAACAGTAGCAGGTGTTTCCTGCAGTATCTTAAGGACTTCCGTAGAATTGCGAATTATTTTCAGTCCATCTAAACTACTGGCATCCTTAGATACCTGGAAGCTGCAAATAATATTCCTTTGAGGTTACACAGTTACAGGGATTCAGATGTTAATTCCAGAAGCTACCTCTCTTATGATAAACTATTTAAAAATGAAGCGGCATGGGACTTCATATGGTCTATTGCATTATGGATTTTTAAATTTGGGCTTCTAAGAGACAGAGGGCTAGGAGTAGCCTACTTATTCACATTGGAACCTCAGGTATTCTTGGTGTGCAATTCAGTATGAATCACCTTGACCACCAAAGGCAAAAATCTATAGTCAGATTTCACATCTCTGAAACTGTCTCTGGGAATACAGCATTGTAATAATGGAAATGTTCAGTGTTCTCACTGAAATATCATCTGGTTATAGACATCTTTGCTTATGGAAATAAATACTCAGATGATCTGGGAGAAGTATTGTCCATTTTCTTTTTCAAAGTTTGCAAAAATAATTGGTTCTGAGTTACTTCTCTTTTAATAACCAACAAAATGAATATATTATATGCACAATAGCCCTTGACCCAGAAAGCTTATCATTTAGTAGGAGAAGCAGCCATGTAACTATTAAAGTATAGGTGATAAATAAATGTCCCAATATAAATACAATCAAGATAACCTGGAAGAACAGAGGGATGAATAAGTAAATTTAATTTACCCAGGGCCCTGGAGGAAGTAGAAGACCGTATTTGAGCTGAACTTTCAAGGACAAAACCAGCTTTGGTAGGTAAAGGGAGCTTTGGGAGAGCCACCAAGAGTTAGGGATCTACATGGATTTGTCTGGGAAAATGGTGAAGGTAACCAGAGTGAAGAATTAAGCAGGGTGAAGAAGTGAAACTAAGCATGTTGGAAAAAGTCCAGGGTGAACGGTACTTCGAAAATGTATGTTAAATCATTTAAATTTATTTGTCAGACTCTTGCAATCCATTGAAGATTTTGAGTAGAGGCATAACAACACTATTACTATGGTGTAGAAAACTTAGGCTGGTGCTAACCATCTGCCTGATTTCATCTCCTCCTACTGGCTCTCCTTCAAGTCCCAACATGTTCCTATCACCAGTCCTTTGACTTGCTGTTCTTTCTTCTTGGAAACCTCTTTTTCTAGATATTTATATATCTTCTTCCTTCTTCCTTCCTGTCTTTCATTTATCTGTGCAAATATCACTTTGTCTCAATGACCCTAAAAGTATAACCCCCGCCCCCTTTGAGTTCTCATCTCCCTCTTTGCTGTATTTTTTCTGTACTACATGTGACACTTAATATACACATATGCTATATGTACTGTATATACACAATACAAATTGTATATCCTTATGATTTACTCTCCACTAAGGCAAGACTTTTGTTTCCTCCTTTGTTCACTGCCTATGATAGGTCTTGGAGCATCCTTGAGGCTAACAGATATTTATTAAGTGAATAAAAAAGAGACAGAAAAAGGAGCATGTCTTAGTCAGCTCAGGCTGCCATAACAAAATACTAAAGACTTAGCAGCTTAAAAATCATGAATGTATTTTCTCACAGTTGCAGAGGCTGGATGACTGAGACACGGTGCCAGCATGATCAGGTTCTGATACGAGCTCTCTTCCTGGCTGCAGATGTCTGCCTTCCTTCAGTGTCCTCACATGACTGGGAAGGAGAGAGTACATTGTCTCATGTCTCCTTTTATAAGGACACTAATTCCATTATGAGGGCCCTACCCTCATGACCTCATATAAAATTAGTTACTTCCCAAAGGTCCCATCTCCAAGTACCATCACAGAGGTGGTAGGGCCTCAACATCTAAATTTTGAGGGGACACCAACATTCAGTCTGTAACAGAACAATCAGAGATGAAAGAGGCAAAACAGGAATGAGATGGTATCTGACTTCAAAGAATGAGATGCTTCTGGGTTAGCCATTAGCCAGCCGTCAACCTCCAGCCTCCTGCCCAACTGGTATTCCTAGTGGAAAAGTGGGATTCAGAAGAAGACCACATGTCAGAAATGCAAAGTCTTTCTAAGAGGAAGTAAAGATGGGGATGTAATGACAGCAGATAGGGTCAACGGGAAACAAGTAGAGGTGACATATAGTCACAATCCCCACAGTCCTTCAAACATTGCTCTTTTTGGAAGGATGAGGGGCATGAGGCTGAGGAAGAAGAGAAAACTCCTGCAAGAATGCACTGCTAGAAGGTGTGGAGAAAACTTCCTACCTCACTAGGTGATAGTCAGAAAGCCTGGCCATTAGCATGATTCCTGGTGTGGGTGCTGGTAATGTAGTCAGGGGATCTGGGGGTGTCCCGTAGGGCCAGGTGAGAACACTTAGCACAAAGGTCAGAAACAAGAGAACGGAGTAGAAAGGACTCTTATTTTTATTATTTTTCCCTAGGAACTGACTACATTGAAAAGAAATCTAGCCTCATCTGTGCTTCCTACTAGATGAGAAGGCAATAAAATTCAACACATATATAAAAAGGTAAATGGGTGAAAAGAAGAGGCCATCTTGGTAAACAAGAGGAATTCATCTCTGTGAAAGAGACATAGTAGATGAGGCAAAGACACAGACTGAGTCAGAGATGAGTTCTAAGGACACTTGGGTAATATATCGACTCAACTACTTTATCATGTTAAAGAGGAAAACATTTGAGGTTTGGAAGAAAAGGCAGCAATGGCTGCCAAACTAAAAATTGGTGGGATATGGCCGCAGACAAAAAGAGGGAAGAAATGATTAGTCATGTAGATGATAAACTTTAAAAACTCACCAAGAACTCACAGGAAAAGGATACAGAGAAAATGTGAGAGACATAAGAAATAAAACACAGAGATCCAATCTATAGATAGAAGAATTTCCAGAAATATAAAAGTATTTTTAAAAGAATGGAAGCACTAGTTGAAATCACTAAAGAATTACATGGGCAATAAGTAGTAGGGAGGCTAATAGGAGATAATGACAGAGCTCCCACCACCCTACCCCTATCTCAGCACCCCAACTACCAGTCTTGCCCTTGACTTCCACTTTCTTTTCCTTCCTTTTTTCTTTTTTTCTATTTATTTATTTATTTTTTTTTGAGAGAGAGAGAGAGAAAGACAGAGGGGAGGGAGGAGGAGAATGCAAGCAAGCAAGGGGCAGAGAGAAGAAAGAATCTTAAGCAAGTTCCATACCCAGCATGGAGCCCGACGCAGGCCTGGATCCCATAACCTTGTGATCAGGAACTGAGCTGAAATCCAGAGTTGGATGCTAAATGGACTAAGCCACACAGGTACCCCATTACCTCCTCTTTCTTTTGAGACTTTCCTCTATTCACTCATCCAGTAGTCCCCGTCTTCTTATCCCTTCCCCTCCAGGAATTGTGTTTTATCTCAATAAGATGTTTAAATGTACATAGCACGACTGATAGAAAACACAGCAGGTAGGGGCACTTGGGTGGCTCAGTTGGCTAAGCATCCAACTTCAGCTGGGGTCATGATCTTGTGGTTCATGGGTTCAAGCCCCACGTTGGGCTCTGTGCTGGCAGCTCAGAGCCTGGAGCCTGTTTCAAAGTCGGTGTCTCCCTCTGTCTCTCTGCCCTCTCCCTGCTTGCGCTCTGCCCGTTTCTTTCTGAAAATTAAATAAACATTAAAAAAGAAAAAAGAAAACAGCAGGTGTGTAATATTATCCTATATTATTACTTACATGTTAAATCAAGAATCAGGAACTCTAGATGTGCTTATTTTATTTAAAAAAAATAAACAGCTGATGCTACCTTTCATTCATCATTCTGAAAAGTGATCTTGACTTTAAACAAAACTAGAAACAGCTCTTGTCTAGTGAAGATAATTTGGATGTTACTAAAAGCATTTCCTTCAGCTTGCAGAAGGATGAGTTGGGAGCTGTGATACCTTTGTGCAAACTATTTCTGGATTTGGTCACTTTTATGTTTATCTCCCCTGAGCCTCATGTTTTGGCCACCTGTCCAACTTAAGTGACTTTCAGACGTTGAAAAATTATATTGTGATCCTTGGGTTACAAACCACAGGAAAAACAGGCACAACTGGTAATTCTTGAATTAACAAAGAAGATATTATTTCAGGCCCATGCTGGACTTTGAGCACAGATGTCAACTTGACCTCTGACAGTCAGCCTGGACCCCTGCCCAGCTTTAGGAAGAAGATCTGCAGAACCCAGCTGCTGCCTTTCACTCTGATGATGTCAACATGGTTTGGGGCCACTTGAGCCATCACTTCCCTTGCATTCCTTGTTGCTCAAAGGACTTGTTTCAAGGGTCTACATATATTCTGTATCTATGGATCCTGTTATGCACGGTATTAATTCTCTGCTAAAACACTGTCACTATGGACAAGCAGAAAACATCCAAATAAATGTGCACCTAAAAGGAAGCAGAGAATCATCATTCCCTCAGCAATATCCCTAAACACTGCTCAGCCCAGCCCAGGCTAGCCCAGCACAGCTGTCTTCTAACTGAAAGGCAACATTTTGCTATACCTTAAGGATGACAGTCTTCTCTAACATATAAAGGGGTCCTCATGCTCACCCAAACACTCCCTTATTTGTTAAGAGAGATTCTTGTTGAAGGAGAGCAATTATTTTTTGTTCTGGTATTCAGTGAAACAGATATGTATGGAATTTGAGTAGACTATTCTTTGATGTTGTTATTCTAATATTGTCCCTTTTTATCCTGCGCAAAAAAGTAGAGAGGATTAGTATGGTGGGCTTTTCTTAAAACCTTGTACCCATGTGTCAAAGAGGGAGTCAAATGGAAGTGTTTACTGGCATATAATTAAGTTTAGACAAAGTCTAATTTTTGTAAGTGCATAATAGTAAGTAAGTCACGGAATATAAGAACTGCATGGGACCACAGGAATCATACTGATTCACTTTCCTCTATTACAGCTTTCTGGGTTTACGAAAAATAAAAAAAAAAACACAAAAATAAATGTTTGCTTTTGTCTTTGGATTTCCATTTAGAATTATCATTGATAATACACACTGTATTTCTATAAATAATCCCTTCAGATCTCTGTAATAGTCAAGTGTCAGTATTATCCTTAAAACTCTTCCAACAATGCAAAGTCACTAGGATTTATTCTTAAGAAAACATAATTAAGAAAAACTCTTTTAGCTAAACAAAAAAACAAAACAACTTTAGAATCTATCCCCAAAAAGAAGATAAAGATGAAGACAAAGACGAAAAATAAATAAAATAAAATAAAATAAAATAAAATAAAATAAAATAAAGTAAAAGAAAAGAGAAGAAAAGAAAAGAAAAGAAAAGAAAAGAAAAGAAAAGAAAAGAAAAGAAAAGAAACTTCTTCCAGATTTCACCCAGGGTCCTATACCTTTTGATGCTTGGCTTTCCAGAAAATATAGGTGAAACTGAATAGTTGTTTTGAATGAATCCTTTTAAACGTTAAATTTTCTAATTTTCTAAGTTTGTTCTGTTGAACAAAAATGCACCTGGAAACATTAAGTGATGTTTTGTTGGAAAAAAATGCTCCATGATCCAATAAATTTTGGAAATAATTTTATGCTCTATTCCCTTTTGAAGAGAGGGTATATTAAATGCTCCAAGAGGTCCTACAGAAATGTGTTTTTGTTTGTAACTCAAAGTTACCCAGGCTTATTTACCACAGATCCCCCTTCTTCTATAATGAAAGTCTGGCTTACATTAATAAGTAAAAACCGATTGAAAGGATAAATTTAATAGGTTTCTTTAAAACAGTCATTATTTCAAGGTGTATGAAAACTGCCACTCGGATCACAATAAAACAACCACACAGGAACAACTCCCTGAAACTCGGAACGCTCCTTATCCACCTGTTTATGTCTAACCCGGTGGTGGAGTGATGGTTTCACAATAGTAAACTTTTTGTGCTGCAGTGTTGATAAAGTTCAAAGACAGGCCTTTTTTTGTTTTTTTCCTCCTAATAGCATCTCTAGTGGTATTTTTATTTTCCCTGTGCTTCCCTGGTTCCCAGAACATGACCTTTGTCTATTTCTGTCTTTTGATGATTATGGGCATGAAGAGACTTAGATATGGAGGGGGAAAGATAATTGCCCTGGGCCACAGGAATAAGTAGTGACTAAGTGTCTAGAGAAGATTGTACATCTTGAAATCTACTTTCCCCTGGTACCATCATTACTGCTGCCACGACCACCCCATGAGGTAAGGCAGCTCACTTATTTCTGAAAGTAGTTAATAACACAATGAGGCTCAAAGAAAAAACTATTAGAAGAATAACAAAAAAGGCCTACCCTTTCCACCTTATTCTATTCTTAGCTAAACAGATTTTCCACTACCAATTTGCATTCATTATATTTGATTTATATACCTATGCCTAATCATCCCAATTGTAGCCTACTTAAAAACTGTGCCTACAGCAAAACAGAATTTGTGCCCATAGCATAACTGAAACCAGGGCTGACTGGGGTTCTGATAATGTCAACATACTTAAAATTGCATTGACTGTATTATAAGCAAGTTCAAAATGCCACATAGGTGAAGTACCAGAAGAGAAGTAACTTGAGAATGCTAGATAGCTTTGCTTGTTTTCTTGCATTAAAATTTTTTTGATGGTAGGAGTGTGTTGGCACAAGACGTCTGAACTTTGCAGAGATTGGCACTGACGGAGACTTGATATCAAGGGATGCTTTTTGCTTCCCTGTAACGGAAAATTAAATATTTCCAACCTTTGTTGCTTAATCAATATTGATCTGGAGCATAGATTTTCTATTAGCGTGAGCAAGTTGGCAAACACCCTATGAAGTGCTGCTCAGCCAAAAGTTGGAGACCTTGCATGCTGAACATTCTGAAGGCGAGGAAGGATAAGACAGACTGGCTGAGACAGGTTGTAGGCAGCAGGGGTAGAGGATTCTTTTCCTCTGCAAAGGAACACACATTTCAACATATACGGGTGTCATATATGTCAGAGATGAATCACTGGGTTCTACTCCTGAAGCCAAGGCTACGCTGTAGGTTAACTAACTTAAAAATAAATTAACAAAATATAAAATAACATATGAAACAAAATAAAATAACTGAGTCACTTACATTCTCTACACTGAATTAAAAAGGCCCTCCTAGACTATTTCTAATGAAGTAAATCCCACTTAATTTGACAGGTTATTTTTATTTATTTATTTTTTTTTTTTTAACATTTTAAATTTATTTTTGGGACAGAGAGAGACAGAGCATGAACGGGGGAGGGGCAGAGAGAGAGGGAGACACAGAATCTGAAGCAGGCTCCAGGCTCCGAGCCATCAGCCCAGAGCCTGACGCGGGGCTCGAACTCACGGACCGCGAGATCGTGACCTGGCTGAAGTCGGACGCTTAACCGACTGCGCCACCCAGGCGCCCCTGACAGGTTATTTTTAAATACCTCTTCCCTTCTCAGAAAATAATCTTATACAGTTGTAAACAGTATGACATTAATTAGCTACCCCTTATATAGAAATCCTGCTTGTTTAATTTACAGATCTCCCAAATAGTGAGCCATGTCTTAAATCACTTACTCTCCAGGGTTTCTACCTGAGCATACAATTGAATCATATGTATATTTTAACATCATTTAGGGAAGGAAGAATAAGAAAAGGTCTGAAAAGTAAAATCCTAAATTATACAATTCCTTGAGGATGAAGAAATCAACAAGCAGTTTCCAAGTCAGTGAAATGAGAGTGATCTTAAGAATGGCCAAATAAAGTCCTGGATTTCTTTCCAAGGTCTTTTAGCTTGTGTCGTTCAAAGTGTCAAGGGGGAACTGAAAAGCAATTGATTAGAAAGAAAGAACTAGAGCTCAGTCCCCCACATGACTGGGTCAGTAAGTATGTAGGATCAACCAACTGAAGTAAAGGCTCATGACTTTTGTACTTAGTCAACTGTGAATTCCCAGTGCCTGAAACTTGGAGTGAGGAGGAAAGGACACACGGGGGAAATGCCATGGTCCACCTGAAATGCCATGTCTCTTCTTGATTTCCCCTGAACCCTTCTGGGCAGAGAAGGCCCTCCTTTCAAAAGAGCATTACTATATAATGGAGGCTATTCAGTTCTCCACAGCAGGGCAAAGAACACAATATTAGTGCCATATCATTTTCCCCCATTGTCTATGAAATATTTGAAGTGAAAATGGCTTCTTTCAACACCAGAGACCATGTGGGAAATGACCTGTGTGCAGGATAAGTTGACAGGCACGGTGGGGAATTTCATTACACCTTAGAATTTGACTGGCATAAGCAGCTCACTCTGGGCTCTCCCTAACCTCTGGCAAGTGCTCGGAATTGAATCTGTAAATGTTAATCAATATTTCAGGCCTATTAAATAAAGAAAGGCATTGTGAAAATCAAAGTACTAATGGCCAGTCTGGCTCTGTGGAGGTCTGTTCAGCTGTCAAAAGCATGAGATCTAGTAAGAGAGAATATATTTTAATGAAATTCTTTCAAATTTATATAAAATTCAATGTCTTTGCCCTACCACAGTACATAGAATATCAGTGCCTCAGAATACCCAAACATGTTAAACAAATAAGCTTATTTCTTTCTGAAAACACTGGGAATTAATGTCCTGTAAGCATACTGAGGGAAAAAATAATAACCTTTTGAGATACTCTCTCAATCATTTAAAATTTTAGCAAAGAAGCTACTTCAGACCATTCATATACCACTCTTCTCAAACAACAAAGTCTAGGCACATGCAAGAGGTAAATGTAAAACACCAAAGTATAAAAGTATTAACATAAAAAATCTCTCTGGAGCTGGGGATGTTTTCCTAAGGAAGGCACGAAACAGAATCCATGAAGGGAAAAAAAAATCTGAATAAATAGAAATCAGAAATTTCTTTACAAAGAAAGAAGCCATCATAGTGTTAAAGTTAGACAGTTTTGCAAGAGAAAATATTTTAAAAGGAGACAGCAACTGAAGGAATTATACCCAAAGATATGTAAACAGTTCTAATTAATCAAATGAAATACTACTATTGCTAAAGAAAAAAATAGGCAAAGAAATAAACAATATAGAAAAATGAGTTAAAATATATATGAGAAAAACTTTTGATCGTATGCAATAAAAATGCATTATAACAATAAATATACTTTATGTTTATTAAACATTCAAGTGATTGATAACATCCATTGTTGGCAAGGACATGAAAAATGGACAGTCGCATAAATATTGGTGTCAAGGTAACTGACACAGCACTGGAGAAACATCAGAAATTAAAATGTCCATACCTTTCCTATTAATATTTTCACTCTATGGATCTATTTTACAGACAAATGCACACATATAAGCAAAATTCATGCATGAAAAATATTTATTGGCTAAAACTATGCGTTGGGTATGCTTCTAAAACAGACAGACATAGAAGAAAATACAGAAGAGATACAGCAGAAAACACAACAAATACAAATCTCTGCCCTAAGAGGAAAAGGCAATAAATAAGACTAGTGAAAGTAAGACACAGATATTCCATATACTATATAGTAGAGTAAGTGCTAAGGAGAATAATGATGTAGGCACGGAGGTTTGAGATGGCTGGGGACATGTATTGCAACTTTAGATAGGATGGCCCAGTAAGGCCTTCCTGTGATGCCACTTGAGACAAACTCACATTAAAAAAAAAGAGAGTAAGTGGGGCGCCTGGGTGGCTCAGTAGGTTAAGTGTCCAACTTTAGGTCATGATCTCACGGTTTGTGAGTTCGAGCCCCGCGTCGGCTCTGTGCTGACAGCTCAGAGACTGGAGTCTGCTTCGGGTTCTGTGTCTTCCTCTCTCTTCCCTCCCTCCCTTGTTCACACACTGTCTCTCAAAAATAAATAGACATTAAAAAAATTAAAAAAAAAAAAGAATGAGCTGTGTAGATATGGAGTGACTAAGCATTCCAGATATAGACTGCGATATGGATAAAGATGCTGAGACTGGAACATGCTCACAGTGTTCAGTGAACCTCAAGAACTCAGCTGAGTGAAGAGAAACAAAGGCGATGAGTCAGAGAGGCAACGGAAGTCCAGATGATGCGAGGGTTGTCTGTCATCGTCTGGATTTGGCTTCACTCTGAGTGATGTAGCAAGTCCACGTTTGGTAAGGCTTTTTACAGGGTCAGCCTGACTACTGCATTAAGGAAGCCTGAGAGGCAAGAGCAGACTCAGGGAGACCATTCAGGAACTGAGGGGGGCATTTCTGCATATTGGGTGCAACACTGTAATAGACAAAGAAAAAAAATACCTCAAACTCATAGACACTGTCTTCCAGATTTAGCTAAATTACAATACTGCAGAATATGACGTGGTCATTAAAAAGAATGAGATATACTAGTCTAATTCACATACGATAGCCTCAAGACACGTTTTTAAAAATGTTTAAAACATTTTTAAGACATGTGTTTAAAAATATTTTTGACGGAGGGAGAGCATGTGTGCGTGCGCACAAGTGAGGGAAGGGCAGAGAGATAGAGAGACAGAGAGAGAGACAGAGACAGAGACAGAGAGAGAGAGAGAGAGAGAGAGAGAAGCAGAGAATCCCAAGAAGGTTTCGCATTGTCAGCACAGAGACCGACGTGGGGCTTGAATTCATGAACTTTGAGATCATGACCTGAGCTGAAAACAAGAGTCAGACACTTAACCAACTGAGCCACCTAGGCGCCCCTACTCAAGACACATTATCGAGTGAAAAAATGTATTCACATTGATCCCATTATCTAAAAAAGAAAGGAAAAGACACATGTGTTTACATGTTAGTAATGAAGAACTTTCCGGCTACATATATGACCAAGAAGGGGAAGTGCAAAGCGGGCAGACGGTTACGTTCATTGTTCTTGGATCTTATAATCTACTCATTATTACTGTGTGATTGTAAACATCATACCTTTTGATCTGAGTAGACATTTTTCCAAAGAAAATATACAGATGACCAAGACGTACATGGAAAGATGTTCAATATCACTAGCCATTAGGGAAGTCATCATCATTTCACCCCTGTTAGAATGGCTGTTATCAAACAGACAAGAGTTAACAAGTGTTGGCAAAGATGTGAAGAAAAGGGAACCCGTGTTCACTGCTGGAAGGAATGTAAATTGGTGTGGCTACCACAGAAAATAGTACAGAGGTTTCTCAAAAAGTTAAAAACAGAAGTACCATATAATCCAGCAATTCTACTTATGATCATTTATCTGAAGAAAATGAAAACACCACCTCAAAAAGATACATGCACCCCTCGTGTTCACTGCAGCATTATTTATAATAGCCAAGATACAGAAATAACGTAAGTGTCCATGGATGAACGAACGGATAAAACAACTGTGAAATTAGATATAGGTATAGACAAACACATACATACAATTGTATATTATTCAGTCATTAAGAAAATAAAATCTTGCCACTTGTGACAATTTGGATGAAACTCGAGGGCATTATGCTACGTGAAGTAAGTGAGACAAAGACAAATGCCTTGTGATCTCACTTGTAAGTTGAATCTTAAAACAACACGAAACAAATTCATATTCAGATCGGTGGGTTGCCAGAGGCAGGGGCTGGGGAATGGGCAAAATGAGTGAAGAAGGTCAAAAGGTCAAGCTATCAGTTATAAAAGAAATAAGTCATCAGAGGGTGCCTGGGTGGCTCCGTCAGTTAAGCAACAGACTCTTGATTTCAGCTCAGGTCATGATCACAGAGTTCGTGAGATTGAGCCCCTGCATTGGGTTCTGCACTGATCGCATACAGCCTGCCTGGGATTCTCCCTCTCCCTCTGTATCTGCCCTTCCTCTGCTAGCATGCATACATATGTGCACACACTCTCTCTCTAAACAGACAAACCTTAAAAAAATAAGTCCTCAGGATGTTATAGCACAGTGACTATAGGTCACACTGTATTGCATATTTGAAAGTTTTTAAGACAGTAGATCTCAAAAGTTCTCATCATAAGAAGAAGAGAACCTTGCAACTATATATGGCAATGGATGTTAACCAGATTTACTGTGGTAATCCTTTTGTAATATATATAAACGTTAAACATCAATTATACCTCAATAAATGAATAAAGACAACTTTTTTAAAGGGGAATAAAAGAGATTGTGCATACATCTTTCTGAGTGGGAATGCCAAAAACATCTTATTTGCATTGCACCTTTGAAATTAAAATATATTTGTTCTGTGACACAGGAAATAATCTTAAAAATGTCCTCTTTTATTATTTAGTTATTATAAAGGAATTCTAAAGAAGAAAAGTAATCTCTAAAAGCACCAAGACTCAAAAATATAATGAGTTCTGTATACCTTTCTTTGTATACATTCTGAATTGCCAATGGATAACCCGAACAGAAAGAGAATATCCCATGTAACACAACTCTTTAAACAGATGGGTAACTACAATCTAGGTCAACTTTCTAGGTGGCTTCTTAAAAAGTGAAGTAATTTTAGTACTTCAATTGGGCTATGAAAACCAAAAAATGTGAAGGAATGTGCAGGTTGTGAATTAAGTCAACTTTTCTTGAGTGAGATCTTCCAAAGTACAGGGACGTGCACTTGGACACAGAAAAATCCAAAGTGACAAACTCAGTTCAGCATTTGACATTACCTTTTAGACATTTCAAATAAAAGTTTGAAAATGCATAGTATTTTAGAGCTGGTTAAGCATTCAGGAGAAAAAGTACAGGTAAGATTTCTATCATACACTTTGGAAAAATAAATACAAGCTGGACTCAAAATTCAAAAGATAAAAAATAAAGCATTAAAATTACTAGAATAAGATACATGTGAATATTTATCTAATTTTGATGTGGGAAAAGTGTTTCTTAGCTTGGCACCAAAGTCAGAGACTGAAAAGGACAGGATAGTTCTATTGAAATGACATTTTAGGATGGGTACAATATAAATAATAAAATGCAAAATGTTAACAAAAATGTAACATGAGGGGCGCCTGGGTGGCTTGGTCGGTTAAGCGTCCGACTTCGGCTCAGGTCATGATCGCACAGTCCGTGAGTTCGAGCCCCGCGTCGGGCTCTGTGCTGACAGCTCAGAGCCTGGAGCCTGTTTCAGATTCTGTGTCTCCCTCTCTCTCTGCCCCTCCCCTGTTCATGCTCTGTCTCTCTCTGTCTCAAAAATAAATAAATGTTAAAAAAAAAAATTTTTAAAAAATGTAACATGAATAAAATAAACACATCAACACCTAGTTTTAACATACAACGTGTTCTCACAAAACAATAAGAAAAAATGAGTACTGTAGTAGAAAAAATACACTTAAGACATCGGCAATTTACATACAAAGTAATGTTAATGGGTAATTTAATTAGGATATTAAAATGATTCAACTGAATCAGTAAAAAATGCAAGTTCAAAGAAGCTATCCTTTTACATCAGAGAAATTAATGAGTGTGTATGTGTGTGTACGTGTGTGACAAAGGGAGAGAGACGAGACGGAGACACCTAGAAAGGATGTAACATCTGACAGATCCGCTCTCCTTAACACTGTCCTCTGAAGAGGTTATTCCCATCAACTTCCCAGCATATGCTTACTTTCTCCCAATAGATAAATGAACAAATCCATCAATCAGCCTGCCCTTGTTAATTTTCTTACTGGCTACTACCCTATCCTATTTCCTCTATCAGTTGATAAGCTTCTTGAAAAGTCTTCATCTGACTAGACATTTTCCTTCCCTTGAATTGGCACCACATACTCTCCTGATTTTCTTCTCTTAACTCTGGTAATGTTCTCCCTCTCCTTTGTGGGCTCATTACCCGTACTTGGCTGCTCAGTGTTGGGAGTTCCTCTAGACTCCGTCCTGAGTCCTTTGTCTGTTCTTCCTCTACATTTTCTCCTTAGGCCAACTCGGTTTCTGGACAACCAGACTGCAGATGAATCTTAAATACACACATTCAGTCTCTGCATATCCAGAACTGTGGACTGGAAGACCAAAACTGTGTGCTTTATATCTTCGTTTGGACATCCCAAACAAGTTTCAAGTTCGTTTGACCAAACATAAACTAAGTGATCTTTCATCTTCTAATTTTATCTATGGCAGTGGGTGCCACCTCCAGCCACTCAGTTACGAGAACCAGAAATTTAGAAATCCTAGGGGCGCCTGGGTGGCTCAGTCGGTTAAGCGTCCGACTTCAGCTCAGGTCACGATCTCACGATCCGGGAGTTCGAGCCCTGCGTCGGACTCTGCCGATGACTCAGAGCCTGGAGCCTGCTTCCGATTCTGTGTCTCCCTTTCTCTCTGCCCCTCCCCCGTTCATGCTCTGTCTCTCTCTGTCTCAAAAATAAATAAACATTAAAAAAAAATTAAAAAAAAAAAAGAAATCCTCATTGGTCTCTCTCTTTCTTGACCACCTGCATCCAATCCATCACAAAATCCTGTGACGGAAAAATGAATAGAAAAGTCTCTCTAACGTGTCTTTTCTGTCTTCGTCACTATTACCACAGTCCAACTACGATCAGCCCTCACCTACAGTGTCACAACGGCCCCCTAATCGATTTCCAGTGCTTTCACACACGTGCCATGCCAGTACTGAACGTATTAAAACATGTGTCACGTTAGGTCACTGCCCAGTTCCCACCTCCCACTTTCAGTGCCATCCATTATTTTTAGAATAAATAACAAATTTCCTAACATGTCCTCCAAAGCTTTAAGTTGTCTGGTTCCTACTAAGCCTTGTGCAAGACCATATTTCCTCCAGGTCAGTTGTTTCCTCGGTATGATTTTCAGACCAGCAGCATCAGTGTCGCCTGGAACTTTTTAGAAATTCTCAGCCCCCACACAGCCTACTGTATCAGAAACTTTGCAAGGGGGTGGGGGAGGATGAGCAGCATGTGTTTAACAAACCCTCCAGGAAATTCTTATGCATGAGTGTTTTCAACCACTATGTCAGATCCTTGTGTTCCACAAACAGTGGCCTTTTCTTTTCTTGTAATTGATTACAGTCCCTCCTACCCCAGGGCTTTTGCACATGCTATTCCCTCTGCCTGCCAGTGTTTTCTCTGCCCTTTTAGAATAACTATTTCCCATTCTGCTTTCTGAACACAGCACATTTACGCTTGCTCACCAGGCAAACTGCACTTTTGTACTTTTCTCATTGCTTTTGTCTCTTTTTCATAACACTCACCACAACTGTAATTTTAGATATATTTTTAGGTGATCATGTGACTATCTTCTGTTTCCTTCCAATAGAATAGAATCTAGTGATGGTTGGGCAGTTTCTGTTACTGCTTACCATTGTACTTGAAACATTTGATACATGGTTTGGCACAAACTATCAATAAATATTTTAAATGAATGAATAACTGATTTATGGATTGGCATGTCTATGGACCTAAACATTCTTCTCCAGGTGACTGAATTAATATATTCTTTACATGTTTCTTTATTTATATAATCTTTTACTTAAAGGGTCTTTATTTTTGACAGAGAGAAAGAGAGCATGTACACAAGAGGGACAAAGAAAGAGGGAGAAAGAGAATCCCAAGCAGACTCTGCACTGTCAGCACAGAGCCTGATGTGGGGCTTGAACTCACAAACTATGAGATCATGACCTGAACTGAAATAAAGAGTTGGTCACTTAACTGTCTGGGCCACCCAGACATCCTGCATTCATACTATCTTAAGTGAGTATAAATAGGGCTTATACAGAGGAATCAAATATATTCAAGGGGTAAGAAAGAATACATTGTAACTACATGCTAAATGTTCATGACTCGTTGTGATGATTCATTTCATATGTCAACGTGACTGGACACAGATATGGGATGCCCAGCTATGTGGTTAAACATTTGTTCTGAGTTTGTCTGTGAGGGTGTTTCCAGAGAGATTAGCATTTGGATCGGTGAGCTAAGTAAAGCCGATGGCTTTCTCCAGTGTGAGTGGGCATCATACAATCTGCTGAGGACTTGAGTAGAAAGAACAAGAAGGCCAGAAAGGCTGAATTCACTCTGACTCCCAAAGCTGGAATATCCTTCTGCCCTTCATACTCTTTGTTCTCAGTATTTCAATCACACCACTGGCTTTCCCGGGCCTCACACTTACAACTTCTCATCCTCCATAATCATGAGGCAATCCTTATAATAAATTTCATATATAATATATAAATAATTTCATATATAATAAATATAATTTCATATATAATAAATTTCATATATATGTACACACATATACACATACAGACACACGCACATATATTTATATAATGTTTCTTTGGAGAACCCTGATTAATATGATCATCCCATGCTACTGAATTTGACTTACATGAAATGATTATCAAGCATTTATTTTTCAGCTGAAGCTGTTGCCTTTATCATCTTCCCGATAAAATTAAACTTTAAATGATTTAATACTTTATAAAACTTCATTGATGTATTTACATATACACATAGGAATATAATTAATAATATAGAATTAGGATTATAATTATGTATATAAGATTATACATAAACGTACATGTGTATACACACACACATAGTTGAGAACACATATTCTTACAACAGCACCCAGAAAAAGGAACAAATTGTTACAGCATCCCAGAAGACCCCTTCATGGTATTTCTAGTCAATATCCATAGAGGATAATCACTTCCCTTTTTAACAGTTTATATTGGTTTTACCAATTTTTGTGTATATGAATGGAAACAAACAATTATAAGCCCTTTAATGTCTAAATTGAACGGTATGTTTGTTAGATTCATTCATATTGTTGTATGGAATTCGAGGCCATTCATTCTCAATGCCAAATAATAGTCTGTTGAGTGGATAAACAGGATTTCTTTAGTCATACTACCATTGGGGATTTTAGCAACTTTAGGTTAGGACCTAATAAAATCAGTGCTTTCTTGAATATTCCACATGTACTTTGAGGAGCATCTGCACTTATTTCTGTTGCATATGTAGGCAGGGCTAGAACTAGAGTCCTAGAACATGCACAGGCTTGGCCTTGGTGGATAGGTGACCAAACAAATGTCCCAGTTTACACTACACACTCATGAGGGCCTTGAGTCCTCGCTGAACCCATGTATTTGCTAACATTTATATTTTCCAAGTTTTAAATCTGGCCACTTTTACAGTGAGTGGGAGCATAGTTTTAATTAGTATTTCTCTGATGAATACTAAAGTTGATACCTTTTCAACATTTAATAGGGTTTTATTTTTATTTATTTTTTATTAGAGATAGAATGTGAGCAAGCAGCAGAGGGGCAGAGAGAGAGGGAGAGAGGATCTCAAACAGGCTCCACACTCGGCACAGAGCCCAACACAGGGCTCAACCCTGGAATCATGACCTGAGCCAAAATCAAGAGTCGGATGCTCAACTGACAGAACCACCTTGGTGCCCCTTAATATGATTTTAAGTACTGAATCCAGCTTTCCAGGGTCCAATTTTACAAGTGAAAACAATGAATTTAATATAATACAAATTCCTTAATTAAAAGAAAATCACTGATTTCTTCAATGTTCATATAGAGAAAATATATATCTAATCTGAATACATATGTCCATATATGCATGTACACACACACACACACACACTTACTACATTTTGAAAAAAGACCTTAAAATAGTCTATTTTTCAAACAAAGACCCTTTATGGTTCACCATTTCATTATTTCCAATAGTGTCAGTTCAGTAAAATTATTTGTAACATTAAAATTCTCAATAACTTTGGCAATGACACCATCAGAAAAGACAGCACCTATTCACTTGAAAAATTCCCAATGAAAAGGGCAATCATTGCTGTCTTCTCTGCTATAATTCTAGGGAGTCTGAGGCAAATATCCCTTCTATTTAGCCCTGTTTTAGACACCTCATCTTTTATGGCCTCTAGGCAAACTCCAAGATTTCTTTTTTATTAGGCCACTGAAATAAAACTAATATTGGGGGTTGGAATCATTTTCAAAAATATAATGGACACTAGTAAACCACGAGTCCCTGATATTGTGGAAAACTAGGGCAAAACTATTCAGCTGACACTCAGAACATTAAATGGGGGCTTATCCTCCTCTGGACTGGTTCTTATACTCATCCATGTTTGGGGAATTACTATACAGATGGGATAATTTTTCTAACCATTCCCCGAGAAAAATCAAAGCTTTCACTATTCTCCTTATTAATATGAAAGCTGAAAATCCACTTGGGAAAATGCATGGTCTAAAATAACTCAGTATTCAATATCACCATTGCAGTTGGGGCCCTTACTCCTACCTGGAAAAATGCAGTAACTTTCTCCTAGTTCTTTCTGCTTCTGGTCACTCACAGGCCACGTTCACCCTACACATCTCTGCCAGATTAATCTGCAATCCCCCATTTACTGCCCCCCTCCTGGGGACTTTCAAGATTTTGTGAAAACAACTTCAATAAACTCCAGGATATTCAACTATTGCTACTTGACAGTGTCCTCAGTCTAGTCTATAAATATGACATCAATGGACTTTTCACCAGTACAGTACCTTCAGGTTCCTACTGGAAGACACTATGAACCTGTATCTGATGGTCAAGTAGAATGTTCCCTTAAGGCAATATCCAATGCCATGTTTTCCAATAAGCCATGCTAGGTTCCTCCAAATGATTACAGCTCACCATTTATATTTAAATGGTTTTGTATGTATATATATACCTCATGAAATTTGTCGTATTTTACTTAACTGGATAGCCGTTTTCTAGAATGTTCAAGTTTCCTAAAAGCTCTTTATTCTGATCTTTATACTGGTTCAATACATTCTACTACTCTACGAAATCCTCATCAAGAGTCTAAGACATTTCAAGACATATCCTAGGCTTCTTACTCATTCTTACTATAAATGCCTTAGTTCACATTCTTGTTACTTGTTAAAATATCAGTTTTAACATAATCAATATAATCTTTGGCACAAAGGACATGGACGCCATAAAAGAACAGTAATAAAATGAGCACCCATGGACCAACCACACAGCCTAAGAATTATGATGTTATCACTATCTATCTTTCTCCTGTGTGCTTCTCTTATCCATGTCCATTTTTCTCCAAGACAGAAGCATTATTTTGACTTTTGTAAAAAATCATCCTTTGAGGGGCACCTGGGTGCCTCCGTGGGTTAAGTGTCTGACTCCTGATTTCAGCTCAGGTCATGATCTTGTGGTAGTGAGATCAAGCCCGCATCAGGCTTTGTGCTGACAAAGTGGAGCCTGCTTGAGATATTCTCTCTCTCGCTCTCTCTCTCTCTCTCTCTCTCAAAATAAATAAACTTAAAAAAATCATCCCTTTGTTATTTCCAATTTATTAACCATGAATCTATCTTTAAATAATATATTGGGGCGCCTGGGTGGCTCAGTCGGTTAAGCGTCCGACTTCGGCTCAGGTCACATCTCACAGTCCGTGAATTCGAGCCCCGCGTTGGGCTCTGGGCTGATGGCTCAGAGCCTGGAGCCTGCTTCTGATTCTGTGTCTCCCTCTCTCTCTCTCTGCCCCTCCCCTGTTCCTGCTCTCTGTCTCAAAAATAAATAAACGTTAAAAAATTTTTTTTTAAATAATATAATATTTTGTCTGGGCATTCTTGGAGCTTCATATAGATGGATTCAAAGTTTTATGTACCCTTTTGCAACTTGTATCTTACATTCCATCTCATGGACTACGTCTGGGTCACCATTTCATTGTTTTTGGTTGCACTTTGAAGTCATTTCTAGTTTTCCAAAATTATTATAGATGCTATTATAACATTCTTTCATAGATGTATCTCTTGACATACACACATAAGAGTATCTCTAGGATACACACGAGTACACACACACACACAAGAGAATTAGTGAGTTAATGGTTGTAACTGTCCACATTTAAAGGATAATGTCACATTGTTTTCACAAGTGCCTATACCAATTTGCAACTGGATGTGCTATGTATGAATGCATGGGTGTGAGCATTCTAAAATATAAAATTACTGTATGTATTAATTTTTGCCAATCTAATGGGTATAATGTTATGTACTTGTGGTTTATGTTTTCTTTTGCCAGATTACTTCAATTATTGTTTCTACTTTATGATTTTTCTTTCTGGCATCCCATAATATGTCTATTTATTATTTCCCTTAGACTTGGGCACACAGGGTTTATGCTCTAGGCCTCACACCTCAGGGAACTCTGTGCTTTGAAATGTCTCCCTTCCCATTTTCCAAACCCTTCTCTGTGGCAATTCCAACTAGGCAGAGTGCCCTAAGCCTAGCTTTCATGGGCCTCAATCTTTGTTTCACCCCTCTGAGGCAATCTCTGGCCTTTTATACTGCATGTGAGTCAACCAGATCCTCCCACAAGCTCCAGAACTTCTGCTTGTGGAGTTGTTCTGGACCTCTATGCGTGGACCTCAATTTCAAAAGGGCAGCTCAGTGAATGAACTGTTCCTGCTGGGCAGTACAGTACTTCTCTAATGGGATCATGCTGTGCTGGGCTGCCAGAAGTATACTGAAATACAGCAAAACTCTGGATTGTGAGTAACTCGTTCTGTGAGTGTTCTGTAAGATGAGCAAAACTTTTCTAATAAATTTTAACTTGATAAACAAGTGATGTCCCGGAATCCAAGTAGTATGTGATGCTGATTGTCACATGATCACAACTGAGCCAATGATTCTTCTCTCTCTCTCTTTCATTGTGGGATTGTGGGTGATCATCAAAGCAATGTCACATTTCCGTGAAATCCTCAGAAAGGAGGCAAGAGCAACTGTCACTGGATAGGTTCCTCGTTAAAATTGCACGAAATGAAAGAGATTCCATTGAGCTAGTAGACAGCAGTGATTCCATTAGTGTTAGGTGAAACTTGTCCTACACAATAACCCTCCTCTCTCATGTCCCTTACACCAGTCACAAAAGTTTTCAAAGTGCAGGTTAGACTCCACCAAAAGTCTGCTAGAACTGATACATGAATTCAGTAAAGTTGCAGGATACAAAATCAATGTACAGAAATCAGTTGCATTCTTATACACTAATAATGAAGCAACAGAAAGACAAATAAAGAAACTGATCCCATTCACAACTGCACCAAGAAGCATAAAATACCTAGGAATAAATCTAACCAAAGATGTAAAAGATCTGTATGCTGAAAACTATAGAAAGCTTATGAAGGAAATTGAAGAAGATATAAAGAAATGGAAAAACATTCCGTGCTCATGGGTTCGAAGAATAAATATTGTCAAAATGTCAATACTACCCAAAGGTATCTACACATTCAATGCAATCCCAATCAAAATTGCACCAGCATTCTTCTCGAAACTAGAACAAGCAATCCTAAAATTCATATGGAACCACAAAAGGCCCCGAATAGCCAAAGTAATTTTGAAGAAGAAGACCAAAGCAGGAGGCATCACAATCCCAGACTTTAGCCTCTACTACAAAGCTGTCATCATCAAGCCAGCATGGTATTGGCACAAAAACAGACACATAGACCAATGGAATAGAACAGAAACCCCAGAACTAGACCCACAAAAGTATGGTCAAATAATCTTTGACAAAACAGGAAAGAATATCCAATGGAAAAAAGACAGTCTCTTTAACAAATGGTGCTGGGAGAACTGGACAGCAACATGCAGAAGATTGAAACTAGACCACTTTCTCACACCATTCACAAAAATAATGTATTTTGAGTGACTCTTACTCACACTGGACACAGCACAATGTGAACTACTGATGGTCCAATGCTTATGTAAATAGATGTGGACGTCAGCTTGCACTTATCCATGTTCTAACTAGGGTGCTACTGTTGATCTACAGCACCTGGGGAAAGGGGCAACACAAGCAGGCATCCTTTACCCTCTGAACTCCATACCACCACACTCACAGAAGTCACTTCCCTTCTCTACAGGCTCTCTGGCATGTTCCAGGCAGTCCTCTTGACATGGTTATTCCTATCTTTTCTGAGGGCTTTGAAGACCATTGCTTTGCAACACCCATGGACCTTTCTGACTGCTGTCCTCTCTTGTCTCAGATAGCTGTGGTGACATTGTGCTTTCCCTGGTCTTTGTTGAAGCCATGCTGGATGTGGAATGGATGTTCCTGTGTAAATGAGATGGATCTTCTTGATTTGTGCACCAGCCCCATGTCTAACTTTCCCCACTGGGGTAGGATATAGAAGGCAGTGGTACAACCAGCATTGAAGGAGATCGCATTTAGGAAGTTCTTGATTATGGCCTAAATAAAGGTTTCAAGAAAAGACATGACTAGATGTGCTGACATAAGTTTATGCTATGAAATTCTAAGCAGAAAATTTAACATAATCATAAACAAAAGATTGTTAACATTTTGCTTCATAATCTGTGTAAGGCTTGCATTAGTTGTTGTCATCAGTGAAGGACAGTAACAAAGTCGGAGTCATTGTAAAAGTATTTATGAAAGGGATGATGAGTGCTCTCATGAGTAATGGTGCAACCAGCATTCAATAAATGGTATCAGAGACCTTCAGAGGCAAGGAAATCTGTATTGTTTCAATATAATCAGTTTCCAAAGGCCCAAAGCAAAAGTTAGTGTTACTTTTTCTCACAGTAGGAAATATAAAGTTAGCCAGAAACCACACGTTGGGTAAAAACAAGTATCAAGACACGTGAGAAGGATGAGATGGTCCTGGATGCTGTAAAACAACTTTATGTACACCAATAGGATAATAAACAATTTCCCATTGTCTTAAATATGTGTCACTTATTCACTATGGGATCATCAGTTTTTCATTAAAAATTTAATCCAACTGCTTATATAACAGGGGCTTCTCACATAGCCAAAGGAAATACCTGTTTATATTATGTATTTTTTGCTATATTTTTGTATCTCCTATCCTCTATTTTTCACTTTCTTTATTTTTCCCATATGCTTCATTGTGGTTACTTTCTTCAACTTAGTTTCCACATGTAGAAGTCTCTTTTCAGAGTGTTTAACCTGATGTTAAAGCCTTCTTTTGATATCCTAAGTTGGGATACTGATATTGTTACCTCATTTTTCATTTCAAGCATATCTATCTGTTGCTTTTAGTAATCTTCATGTCCTTTATTGTGTTGAGTCTTCCTGAGATTCTCAACATTGTCTTTTGAGAACAGTAGTGATATTGTTTTATGAATTACTTTATATCTGATAACTCCAATATCTGGACCTATATTGGTGTGTTTGTGCTATTTTTAGTTTATGATTCACTTTGCTCACTTTGTTATGTACTTGGTTATTATTTTCTTATTTTGACAGAACATTTTATTTGAAACATTCTTCTCTGGATTTAATTTAGGATAAAGACTGGTAGATACAGATTTATCTCTGAAAGGGGCACCAACATTTATAGACTACCTTCTATAAGGTAATCTGGAAGGGCTGGAAGTTTTTGAATTTAGGTTTCAGTCTCTGCCAGGACATCTCTAGCAGACAAACATAAAACATAAAAAAAAAGTTTATTCTTTTTTCCCCCCTGTGGTGCAATTTTCAGGATCCTAAAACAACACCCATGGAATTTTATCACAATCCATACTTTGGCTACCTCTGTATTCAAACTATTGTTTTTCTATCATTGGGAATATGTCAAAAAACTTCTATGGTGCTCAGGTACTCAATGCTCTTTTCCAGACTGGCAAACCTTCCCAGGGGAAAAACCATCCTCAAATGTCAGACTTGCTTCTCTGGATCTCATCTGTCTTTTCCTAGATCTTGGCTTAGAAAACAGTTTCTAGGTTTATTTAGTGGGAGAATTGTTCCAAATTCTGGGCCCATCATTATAAAAAATAGAAGCCCTTATTTAATTTCCAGAAAAGGCTCGGGGAGTAGTTTTTATTCTCTCCAGCACAATCCATCAAGAACTGAAACTCAGAATTTTAAGTTACTTGCCTGAGGTCACACAGTGGTAAGTGGCAGAGCCATGACTCAAACCATGTCTTTAGATATTTATTTTGTGTGCATTTCTCTAAACCTTAGTCCCACAATGCTATAGGTGCTCATTCCTTAAGTGTACGTACACACACACACACACACACACACACACACACACACACACAACCTTACCACCAGACTTCCTCAGTTTTCAAAGCTGTAGTCACCCTATTATACATCTTTATCCCATGTCTTATTTACCTTTTGGCTTACTTATGCAGTTTTAATTGTGGCCCCATTGTGAGGCTGCACAAGAAAAACATCTCTTAAAGTGCAAGATCCACAATAATGCCAAGAAATACCTGTTGCATGACAATGTTAATAAATGTAGGGTATACAGAATATGATGGTGGAATCATTATTTTAAAGAGTTATTATAGCTTTGGGGGTGTTTTCTTCCAGATATATTGATTATATACGGTGAGATCAGGGAGGAGATTTAAGGCAAGAGGGGGAACTGGCCAAGAGGGGCAATAATTAAGTCCCTGTACCTTAATCTCTCAACTTGGGGAAATGACAAAATTAGTGGGATACTTATTCCCATGGGTCTTATGAAAGACGCAAAAATTTATAAACTAGGAGACCAAGTTATATATTGTTAAATTGCGTCAAATGATGTCAAAATAATTGGGTGATTCCACCAGCTCACTGAACCATTTCATCAATGCAACTTATACCTCAATACATGGGTTCACTTATTTTATGCTGCTTCACTTCCAGCACCTGCTTTGGCCTTCTGTGTTCAGAGCTGCAAACTCTTAAGAGTAATGTTCAAAATATTGGATGCAACTTAACAGTTATGCATACTTAAAAAGTATGCATTTTAAGAGTATGCATCTCTTTTGGTGAATCTCAACTCCTTTCTCCTAAGCATTTCAAAGTAATGTGTCCCGCTTTAAAAATCAGGCTTTGTCTAGTTGCAGATTTTCTTTACATTATTTCAGTTTGGTGTTATTTGGTGCTGCTCTATTGTTTTCTTTTACTTTTATTTTCTTTTGTAATCACATATGTTTCCTTCCAAGATTTACTTGCCAACACATCACTACTTATTTGTAAGTGTTCTTTGTTGCTTTATCAAATATTTGCGCTAGTGGTTCCTTGATAAAACAAAACTCAGAAATCCTTAAAGCTCGAAGATGAAAGAATTAAAAATATCAGTGTGAGAGTAAGCATCGTGTGCATAGAGGTGATGAATTGATGACTTTCACAATTAAGGGATACTGTATTTTTAGAGAAGGCTAAAAATGAGGATAATTCATTTGGAAAATGCATCTTGGTTTTATACTAAATTTAAGCACAGCTTTGAATGACCCCGATTTATCTCTTTATTTATCCACCTTTTTCTTCACATTTCTTGCCGCAATAATATTCAAAGTGGAGGGTGTTCACCCTAGTGTGTGTACAAGGTGAGTCATTGGTGTGCAGAAGGCAAACACGAGACTATCTTTTCATATTTTTCTTTCATCTCATCCTTTAAATTTTTGTATCTTCTCTATATTGAATACCAGTGAGTACTGCATCTTTGTTCAATAGATTAAAAAACCCAAATATCATGAAAACCATTTCACTTGGGTAACCTTCAGAATGAAGGGGCAGTTGTAGAATATTAATATATTTGGTGAAATTGTTTAAACACCGTGAGAGGTTTTGTGTCTATGTAGGAAGAATATTTTTTTTGACTTCAAAAAGCTGTCAGTGTAACTCTGATAATGACACTTACTGTCAAACTTATCATGCCTCAATTATGTTAACACCTTCTTTTGAAGTTTTCTTTTTAACATGAAAAACACAATTTATTATAAAAGGTCTCTGCCTAAGCTGAAAGTATTCAAAGGCCTCCAATAGGCTGCTCTTAAAAGAACTGTAGGCAGAAAAAAACTTTATATTCATACTGTGAGCAACTTAGTTTCACTTTGCTGTGAGAATAAATCATAAGAAAAAGTGCAACTTGAAGGATGTGAAGCCATCATGAAACAAATTTTATAACATCTGAACCAATTGTTTTGAGGTTTCCTGAAAATCCCTTCCAAATCTCCAATCAGAAGATCCTCGTGGCTCCTCAGGCATGGTGTTGCCATGTTTTACTAACCCAATTGTTCTTGACGTGCTTGTAGCTTCTCTTTATGTGTTTTATGCATGAATTATTCCTTGTCCTTGCTTTCCTAACTTTCTATTGATGGACACCATTTGTTCATTTCTCGTTCTCCAAGACATCTACCAGATGTGGCTGAAGACAGACACTTCATCATTGCTGTACTTTAAGATTTCTTTCTCCTCCAAATATTAATGGCTGAGAGGCTGAGACTATTGATTATATTTAGATCTAAGCACTTTCTATGAACTATACTTATCTGTATCTATCAGTGCCCATGAGCCACGCCTCCATGTTTACCAATCAATGCTGCTCACCTCATATACCTATTTGTTATAGAGTGAATCTGTGTGTGTATATTGTTACCCTTTGCTCAAAGTGGCCATGTTAAACAAGAATACTGAATACACTAAATTCCGTATCTTTCCCTCCTCTTCACCTCCAATTATGTCATTCCTTCTCTTTACTCTTGTTTGGACCACACTTATCGTGAATACTTCTTCCCTATGAGTCCCATTTTCAATTTCATTGGCAATTTGGATTCTCTCCTTTGTTATCTGATTTAAAAAACATACAGATGTATTAAATATAAAAAAGATATCCCTCAAAGAATACTATACCCTTTATATACTGCAAGTTTAGAGAACAAATATTGACACACACTATCTTATCATATATACCTATGATTTTGCTACAGATCATACAAACGTATTTCTGGCCTCCTGGTCCAATGCTTTGTGATGTTCTCATTTAAGTTGGGCCTAAGTAAATTTCTGCTACTAAAATGTATCATACTTCAAAAATCTCTCCCCTGCCAGATCTTTATCACATCCACCATGTGGTAAAACAAACTGTGCATTTTTCAAAATAATTAAATTCCCTGACATTCCAATAAGCAAGCATTTATAAAATTATTTTTGTTAGAACATCCATTTTTCCTGGTGGTTAACCCCATTAACTTATTATAACTGAGGACTTCTGTCTTCTACATGTCCAATCAGGTGTTACTCTCACAGAACAGAAATGACAAATTCTCAGCACAGTCTTTCTGCTTGTATCTATTGTAATTAATCATGGTACTCTTTCATACTAGCAAAGATAGGTCTACAATACATTCTTGCTGGAGCCACTATTCATTTATCAGAATGGCATGTGAATTAAAATTTGACATCTTTGTCATAGACACCGTATTTTCCAAAAATGCATCTCCTATATGTTTACTAAAAAAGTGGTATATAAATTCATGGATAAGCAAAACTTATTAACCATAGTAAGAATTTTATTCAGTATATTTTTTAAATGTTTTATATTCTATGTTTCTAAGTAAACTGAAAAGCGAAAACAATATGTGCTTTAGCTCTCACAGTCTTTGCTACAATTTAACATCAGACTAGTCTGAGGGGATGTGAGTTTTATATGAAAAAAAAATTTTTTTCCGACAACAATTAGACTGGCAGTAGACCACCAGATCCACTTTTCCTTTATATTCACATGTAAACAAACAGAAAAAAAAAAGGATGCAAATCATTTGCATCTCTTCTTCTCAGTGTTCTCTTTTTGTACTAATCTTCCTTCTTCCATATATTTATTTAAAAAAAAAAAAAAACTTCAAAACAGTTTATGGTGACAAATGTTAACACTGAGTCAATTCTTTTCTCCAGAGTAGGCGTACTTCCTTTAGGTTATACAGCTAAGAAACTTAAAATACAGGAACATCTGATGGAAGAGGGTTACTGCTGTGTCATCTGGGACATGCTTTTATTTCAGCTTCCAGGATAAATTATAAGTTAGAGAAGAGTAGAGAAATCCTTTAACTTCTGGTTTTCCCTTTTAGTGAGAGCAATCATGGAGAAAATTATGATCATTATCTAGGACACTCATTTAGATAACACATCTGCAAGAAGCAGCTCCTTGGCACGTATTTTGCCTGAGAAACAAAGGTTCCAGTAGTACCTACCATGTGACACATGATGCCCTTCTCAGAGAAAAACATAGGCAATCAAAAAAGACTTTCACAAGAAATTAAAGAAACAAGGTCAGACTGTCCAAAGGATTTGACAGTATTTCTGAGACTGGACTTGAGATTTTTGAAGTGTGCCTGGAACCCTGTCCTCCTGGTTATCCAAAAGAGAGGAGCAGGAAAGACTTTATTGTGAATAAGTCACCCAACAACCATCATTATGGGTATGAGCAATCTAAAAACATAATTTATTTCCATCTCGTAGGGTTTTATGCTCTTGATTTTGTTTCCAACTTATTAATACTTGGTAGAATTGGTAACTTAGTAGGAATGCACAAATGTTCCTGTCTGTCTTTGCAAGACCAATCTTGGGCACCAGCATCCCAAAAATATTCTTCCAGCTGGAATCTGTTGGTGCTCTGTATCAGTTACACATTGCTATATAGGAAATAACTCCAGTGCACAGTGGCTTAAAACACAAAGACTTATGTTTCCTTACAATTCTGTGGGTTAGGAATTTTGGGAGGGCTCACACTGGCACTACCTATGCCCACCTGGTGTTAGCTGAGATCACTCACTCAGATACATTCAGATAGAAGCTAGGCAGGGCTGAAAACTCCAAGAGCCAATTTGTACTTTCTATACTCCATATGTTCGTTAGGTATGTCTTCTATATTTTTTACATTCTATGTTGCTGCAGGGGTATAACCTTTCTCTACCCTCCAAAAGCAATTTCCTCACTCTATTTCAAGCCCCACTAACAATCTCCTCACTTTTCCTCAGGCTTCCACCTACCTTCCTTGTTATAAAGCCACTAGCACATATTTTAGAATGTTGTTATAGTGACAAACTATATCTCCTATCAATTTTTGTTTTAGTTATCTCACTTTGGGATAACAACCTAGAACTCTGGTGGCTTTAGACAGAACAATGATTTATTATTTATTACACATCTTTCGTAAGGATTCAGGGAGGGCTCAGTTAGGTGGTTCTTGAGTTCTACTTGACAGTGTCTGGGGGCACTTCACCAGGTGCATTTAGATGGCGGTTGCATGAAACTAACTAGAGGATCCAAGAAGGCGTGACTCACATGTCTGGTGCCTCAGTGCTTTTCCACGTGGGCTCTCCATCCTCCCTACATCCTGTCCCTTCAAACAGCTTAGCTCAAGCTTCTCTGCATCATGGCAGTCCATAGCAACAAACAGTACAAAAACAGAAGCTGCCAAGCCACTTGGAACTAGGGACATTGTCAAAGCTGGTCACAATTCCAGGCCATGTTTGAAGGGAAAGAAGTGGACTTCACTCCGTGATGAGAAGAGAGGCAGGCACGTGTGCACAGGGAAGGGGGAAGTCATCCCTAGCCATATTCAGAATCTGTCTACTACATGTTCTAATCTGTATTGCAAACTCTATGTAAAAGGCTCTAATCTCACTTTCCAGCTGAGTGACTAAATCCTTGTCAATACACCCTTATCAAAGAAAGAGGATATTTTTTTAAACCAATAGGACTGCCCAATACAGAAAATTTTCTAGCATCTAAATATCCTCACAGGTCTGAGTAGTTTATGTGTGGAGTTATATTTGCATTAAATATATATTGAATTTCATCAAAGTGTATTACTTGGAATAATATAATCCTATTTTAAAATCATACTTCCTACAAAAGACTTTGACCCATATGTACTTCTGGGTCAGGCCAATTTTTTTAAAGTTATTTATTTATTTTATTATGAATAAAATAAACTATTTCTGACATAGAGTTGAAAGCTATCATTGACACTAGAAAAGTGTGACTTTAAATTGGCCTGACTCAGGGGAAACTGGGTGGCTCAGTCAGTTAAGTGTCTGATTTCAGCTCAGGTCACCATCTCACAGTTCATGAGTTTGGGCCCTGCATCGGGCTCTGTGCTGACAGTTCAGAGCCTGGAGCCTGCTTCAGATTCTGTGTCTTCCTCTCTCGATGGCCCTCCCCTGCTCACATTCTGTCTTTCTCTCAAAAATAGACAAACATTAATCAAAAAAAAAAAAAAAGACTATCTCAGAGGTAAATTATTACTCTTCCATAGTGGCTGCTTTTAGTATTTGTTTTATCATTTATTTATTTAATTTTTAAAAATGTTTATTTTTCCGAGACAGAGAGAGAGAGAGAGAACAGGGGAGGAGCAGAGAGAGAGACAGAGACACAGAATCTGAAGCAGGTTCCAGGCTCTGAGCTGTCGGCATAGAGCCCAACACAGGGTGCAAACTCACAGACCCCCAAGATCATGACCTGAGCTGAAGTTGGAAGCTTAACCAACTGAGCCACCCAGGCATCTTTGCTTTTAGTATTTAATTTTTAAAATTTTTTATTTATATTTAAGAAAGAGAGAGACAGAGTGCAAGCGGGGGAGGATCAGAGAGAGAGGGAGGCACAGAATCTGAAGCAGGCTCCAGGCTCTGAGATGTCAGCACAGAGTCCAGTGCAGGGCTGGACCCCATGAACCATGAGATCATGACCTGAGCGGAAGTCAGATGCTTAACCAAATGAACGAACCACCCAGATACCCCTAATATTTGTTTTACATGACAAACCTGTCCTTCCTCTAAAGAAATACATGTATAGGGAGATATGGTTTAAAGATACATAGTTTTAGAAGGATTAGAAGTGATTCTCAGCTAGGGATGAGGTGGCAAGGAGCATATTAAAATGACTTTGGATATTCTCAAACTACAACCCTTAGCTTTGGAGGTGTGGAGTGGGAGCAAGATATGGGTCTGTACCGAATACAGCTTTCGACCAGGGAGCCTCCTCCTCCAGGGGCTAGAAGGCTGCTCCTGGATGGCAGTTTGTGGGGAGGCTGATGAAGACTGAAGTCATAAAAGCACACTTAACGTTGAGGCCACTGTGGCAAGTTTCACCTGTTTCCATGACAATGGGGAAGCTGTCAGAGAACAGAGGGGTCAGAAAACCACCTGATTTGAAATCTTAAGTCTAAGATGAGAAATAAAACATTAGCTTTCAACGGGGTGTATTGGAGTGAGCAGCTACCATCTAGACAACTGACAATGTTCCTTCTCTTTCCTCCTTTTTAAAACATTTCATTGAGATATGATGTTGTTGAGGTATTCACTGTCTTATGAAACTATCACCACAACTAATTTTAACATTTTCTTTTCATCTTCCTTAACCCATATCCAGTGGGTGCCAATCCCATTTCTCTCTCCAACCCCTCTTCTCAGCCAATAATCTATTCTCTTTATAAATTTGCCCATTATAGGTATTTTATACAAATAGAATCATACAATACTTAATAGCTTCTTTCACTTACCATAGTGTTTTGGGGGTGCATACATACCGTAGTATAATAATTCACTCTCATTGATTGCTATATAATAGTCCGCTGTAGGAATAGACATTTTGTGCATTCAACAGTTGATGAAAATCTGGATGATTTCCTGGTTTTGCCTATTATGAAGAATGCTGTGAACATTCATTTCAAAGATTTTGTATGAACACATGTTTCCAGTTTTCTTGGGTGACTACCTAGGGGTGGAACTGCTGTGTCCAACCGACAATGTTGCTACATTCACTATGCACACGTACGCATTTATATGGACGTGTTTACTTTACTGGGGTGGGAATGTGTACCATATGACTGCTGAGTCACATGCTAACTCTAAACTGAACTTTTTCAAGAACTGCCAAGCTGTTTTCCACAGCAGCTGCACCAACTTCCATTCCCACCAGCCATGTATGAAGGTTCCAATTTCTCCACATCTTTGCCAGTACTTGTTATTGTCCATCTTTTTGCTTATATCCATCCTAGTGTGTAAGCGATGCATCTTATATTAACATTTTTAAAGTGTTTTTTTTCCCTGTCAAAAAAGGAATGAGATGGTTACTAGTGCGCTTAGATTAACTTCTGTAACAACTCCCGAAACAACTTGCTTGGCAAAATTAAGGTTAATTTCTTATGCACTTGAGTATGATGTGTGTAGCAGAATATGTCAGGGCAAGCAGGCCGTGGGGCCACAGTCACCCAGGAGAGCTCCTTCCTATGACTGGCCCTGCCATCCTTTCTGCAGAGACCGGCATACAGCCAGCATGGGGGGCAACTTGGAAAGTGCTGGGCAAGAGCCTATAGATGGCATGTACCATCTCCTCACAGTTCATTTCTCAGGATTCAGTCATCTGTCTCATCTCGCTAGAGGGGACGTTGAGAAATATCCTGTTGAGCACCACCACACTCAAGAATAAACACTGAACAGTTTTACTTGAACATGTTCTTGGTGATAGGAAATTTGGTTTCTAATACTGACTGACAGAAATTCATTGTGTGAACCTGGGAAGGTTGTTAAACATTTCTGGTGATAATTCTTCATTCTTAGGTTAGCTCTGGTATTCACATGATTTACACCCCCAATTTTTTATTGTTTATTTTGCTGTAAAAGAAACTTGAACATCTATATCATTGTAATGGAATTTAATGGTCTCTGGAATTATTAAAGAATCTATTCCATGTGTCTTAAAAAACAAAATCCTCTGTGATATGTTTGTTCGTAAAACTCCCGAAATCTGGTGTTTAAACTATTATTATAATGGAAAGTAAGATTATGTGCTCACATTTAATGTATATTAGGTTATTTCGTACAGAACTGCTGTTTGCAATACAGATTGTAGCCTGATTGTGTCCATAAATATATTTACCAAGCTTTTAAACTGGTCTTATTGGCTCCATAAATACTGAAATCTTCCTTGGCATTATAATATCCTGTGGTGTAAATCTTGCATATTCAAATTTTATATGCATATATATTGTATGGATGATAATATTACCAGAACCCTAGGCAGTAACTGTTGGACGTAAATTTTGCTCTTTATATAAAGATTCAGATTTTAATTCTTTAAATTTAAGAAGCTTTTTATCTGCAGATAGAAAAATTAGATTCTGTGTTTTATATTCATACGCCATAGTCTCAGAAGTGTGTTTTATCTTTGTTCCTTAAATATAGTTTTCCTATTTATATTTCTGCTAAAGTGGCCAGAACTCGCTAATCCCTCTTTTTTTTTGATTTCTACTTTCATTCCTTTATTTAAACTAGTGGCTTTGCCTAATTTTTTTACCCTTCTTTTTTTACCTTGTCAATTCCACTTTTCTGTGTTAGATTATACTCTCAGAACTTAACAGATAAAACAGTGATCCATATAAATGTTGATACATTATGTGGAAAATGCAGGTATGTGACCAAAGACAAAAATCTAAAGAGAAATCTTGAGTTATTCTATAAGCAAAACTACTTGCTCCTGAATTACATATGATTTAGTATAAAAAAACACAGAGGATAATACTGAATTGAAAGATGGTCCACTGTAAAGTTTACTGGACACAAAGTACTAATAAGCATCACTGTCTACAATTCTACGGCTTTTCCAATAGATCTCAAATTCATCCACTACACGAAAAAGGAAAGATATATGGAAATTCTGTTCTTAATTTATCATCTATGTGTACAGATAATATAATTTGCAACATTTTAATTGCTCCAGAGAGTTAAGGAAAGTGAAGCAAACCTGAACTTCTAGTGTCATTCTTAAGACAATTCTCCTTGTCTTTTTGTTGACTCATGATCTGCTAGTTTACAATAGAAGATGATTTTTTTGTTTTTTTGTTTTGTTTTGTTTTTTTTTTTCATTTATAACGATGGATATTCAGTAAAACCTGGGAATCTGAGGGTATATATCTTTGAGTTCTGAACATTTTAGGCGTATTATTTCTTTAATGATTCCTTGTCATCTGTTTTCTCTGTTATATCTTTTTATGATTCCTATCAATGGAATGTTTACCTTGCAATTTAGATTCACAATTTATCCTTTTTTTTTTCTCATTTTCTATCTTCATCTCTCATACTTTTCAAGAGCCTACCTTAATTTTATGTTAGAACTCTTTTCTTAAAACTGACGGCACTATTTTTCTTAACTTTTATTTTGAAATAATTACAAATTCACAGAAGTTGCATAGGGAGTACAGAAAGATACCATTTGCTCTGCTTTTCCCAATGGCCACATCTTACCCCATTAAAGCATAATATCAGAGGTACTTGGGTGGCTCAGTTGGTGGAGTGTCCAACTCTTGGTTTCAGCTCAGGTCATGATCTCACTGGTTCATGGGTTTGAGCCCCGTGTCCAGTTCCATGCTGACAGTGCTTGGGATTCTCTCTCTCTCCCTCTCTCTCTACCCCTGTCCTGCTCATGGTCTCTCTCTCAAAATAAGTAAGTTTAGAAATAGCATAATATCAAAGTCAGGAATTTAGCATTGGTGCCATGTGTGCATATCATTTCATCATTTGTGAAGAGTTGTGTGACTGTCACCACAATCAGGATACAGATTTATTTCATCCCTGCAAAGATACCTCTTATGCTACCATATAGAGCTCTACTTACCCCACAACACATACTCTTGCCCTACGTCCTACCATCTCTATGCCTGGAAGCCAATAACCTGTTGTTTTCCATCTGTATGACTGTCATTTTGAGAATGTTACATAAATGGAATCATACCCTATGTGACCTTTTGGGATTAGCTTTTTTTTTTTTTTTTTATTTTACTCAGAACGGCAACCATCTAAATTGTTGAGTGTATCAATATTTAATTCCTTTTGTTGCTGAATGGTATTCCATGGTATGGGATATACCACACTTTGTGCAATCATTCTCCTATTAAGAGACATTTGAATTGTTTCCAGTTTTTGCTATTACAAATAAAGCTGCTACGAATGATCTTGTATGGGTTTTTGTGTGAACAAAAGTTTTTTGTTTCTCTGGGATATTCCAGGAGTGAAATCAATGGGTCATATGGGAAGATTATGTTTAGCTTCTTAAGAGACTGTCAAACAGTATTCTAGAGTGGTCGTACCATTTTACATTCCAGGCAGCAACACATGGCAGATCCCATTTCTTTGCATATTTCCCAGCATTTGATATTTTCATTATTTTTAAAATTTTATTTGTTCTCAGTTTGTGTAGTAATAGCTTCTAGTGGTCTTAATTGTTCCTGATCTTATGGGGAAAGCATTCAGTCTTTTACCACTAAGCTTAGCAATATTTTTCTGAACATGTCTTCCTAGACAAGGGAAACAAAAGCAAAAATAAACAATCGGAAACACAACAAAAAAGCTTTTGCACAACAAAGGAAATTACCAACAAAATTAAAGGCAAACTACTTAATGAGAGAAGATATTTGCAAGTAATACATCTGACAAGAGGTTAGCATTCAAAATATATAAAGAACTCATACAACTCAACACCACACCAAAAATCCAAATACTATGATTAAAAAGTGGGCAGAGGACCCTCATTTTTTCCCAGAAAAGACACGCAGATGGCCAACAGACACATGAAAAGATGCTCAACATCACTAATCACCAGGAAAATGCAAATCAAAACCACAATGAGCTATCATCTCACACCAGTCACAATGATTAGTATCAAAAAGACAAGAAATAACAAAGGTGGAGCAGAGGGAACCTTGTGCACTATAGGTGGGAATAGAAATTGGTGCAGCCACTGTGGAAATCAGTATGCACGTTCTTCAAAAAAACTGGAAGAAGAAATACCATACAATCCAGTAATTCAACTGTGGGTTTTTACCCAAGGAGAACAAAAACACTAATTTGAAGAATATACGCACCCTTATGTTTACTGCAGTATCGTTTACAATAACCGAGATACGGAAGCAACCCAAGCTTCCATCGATAGATAACTGATATACAAGATATATGACATACACACTCAGACACACACACACACGTGTTTGTGTGTGCATGCAGAATGGAATATTACTCGGCCCTAAAAAACAATAAAATTTGCCATTCACGACAACATAGATGCACCTAGAGAGTATTGTAAGTGAGATAAGTCCCACAGAGAAAGAGAAATACCATATGATTTTACTGATATGTGGAATCTATAGAACAAAGCAAATGAAAGCAGACAAATGATAGCAACAACAACAAAAAGAGAGACAGAGAAGAAAAACTAGTGGTAGCCATAGGGGAGGGGGGTGGGGGATAGAAGAAATAGGTGGAGGGGATTAAAAGATACAAACTTCCAGTTTAAAGTAAATAAATTATAGGGATAAAAAGTACAGACAGCATAGGAAATACAGCCAATAATTATAATATTGTGATAACTTTGCAGTGACAGATGGTAACTACACTTACTGTAGTGAGCATTTTGTAATGTTTATAATTGTCAAATCACTATGTAATACACCTGAAACTAATGTGTCAACCATACTTAAAAAATGTTATTGTCAGTATTTTGTACTCTTTATCAAATTAAGAAAAGTTTTCCTCTATTCTTATTTTTCTGTATTTTTATCCTGAATGTGTGTTGAATTTCATGAAATTTTTTTTTGTATCAATTGATATGATCATGAGATTTGTCTTCTTTAGCTTGTTAATATGGTGGATTACGCTGATTGATTTTTGAATATTCAATCAGCCTTGTATCCCTGGAATAAATACACTTGATCATGATGTATAATGCTTTGTTTATATTTCTGAATACTACTTGCTAATATTTAAATAATTCCTGCCTTTATTGATTTCTTGTATGAGGGTAACTCTAGCTTCATAAATTCATGTGGGAAGTATTTCCTCTTCTACTTCCTGGAAGCAATTGTGTAGAATTGATGTTATGTCTTCCTTCTAGGTTTCATGGAATTCTCAACTAAAGTTATTTGGGCCTAGAGATGTTTGTTCTTTGGGGATATTTTTAACTATGAAGTCAATTTCCTTAATAGTTATTAGGGGATTCAAATTAATTATTTTATATTGTATGAGCTAAGGTAGTTTCTACTTTCTGAGGAATTGGTTCATATCATCTAAGTTATGAAATTTAAGTATACAGGAATGCATTTATTACTCCCTTATTATATTTTTCTATCTGCAGGGTCTGAAATAATATCTCCTCTTTGATTCCTAGTATTAATTATATTTTTCTTTTTTTTCCTCTTGTTCATCTTGCCAGAGACTTGCCAATTTTATTGTTATTTTTAAAAAACAAGATTCTTGATTTATTGTTTTTCTCTATTGTTCTGTTTTCAATTTCATTGATTTCTGATCAAGTATTTAATATTTCCTTTTTTCTACTTGCCTTTCGTTCATTTTCTTACTCTTGCACCCCCAGTTCTTTGATTTGGGAGCTTAGATTATTATTTTGATACTTTTCCTATTTTCTAATCCAAGCATGAATTGCTATAAATTTACTTAAAAGCACTGCTTTGGATTATCTTGTAAAGATTTTTTTTTCCATTTTTATTTTCATCCAGGCCATTATACTTTCTTTTTAAATTATTTCCTTTCAGACTTCTCTTTGAGCCATTATTTAGAAGTGCAATAGTTTGTTTAGACATGCTCCTGTTATCTTTTGGATATTGATTTCTAGTTTGATTTTCTGATGGTCAGAAAGCATACTCTGTATACTTTTCATTTTTTAAAATGGTTAATGTTTGCTTAACGATCCAGGGCATGGTCTACCTTAGTGTATGTTCCATGGGAACTTGAAAATAATTTGTTTTTTGCTATTGTTGGTGGAGTAGTCTACAAATGTTGATTAGATTCTGGTGATTGCTAATAATGTTAAATTCTTTTATAACTTTAGTCTTCTAATTGTTCTATAAATTACTGAGAGGGTGGCACTGAATTCTCCAACTGTAACTGTGGATTTGTTGATTTTTCACTTCTATCAGTTTTTCCTGTACAATACATTGCAACTCTGTCATTGGGTGTATCCACATTGAGGATTGCTGTATCTTCCTGGAGACAGACCTGTTTATCATTATGTAATGTTCTCCTCTATATCTGTAATTTTCTCTGAAGTCAGGTCTACTTTATCTGATATTAATGTAGCTACAGTAGCTTCCCTTTGATTAATGTTTGATGGTACATTTTTTCCATCTCTTTACCTTTAAACTACAGATATTATTGTATTAAAATGTTGCCAGTATATAGTTGGGTCATTTCCCCACCCCCACTCCCACTCTGCTCATATATTTTCATTAGCCTTTTTAGACCATTTACATTAAATGTAGTTGTTAGTATATTAAGGTTTAAATCTGTTTTCTGTTCACCCTGATTTCTGTTTTTCTATTTTCTTTTTCCTGCCTTCTGGTTGCTTGCTTAAACATTAAAAATAATTTCATATTGATATATCTATGGTGCTTTTTAGTATATATTCTATGCAGCTTTATAATGGTTATTCTAGATAGCATATTATATAATCACAATTTATAAGTCTTCTAGTGTTGACCTTTTACCCACTAACATGAAGCATGGAAAACTTATTTCCCAGGGCACCCATGTGGTTCAGTCGGTTGAATGTCCATTTCTGGCTCAGGTCATGATGTCACGGTTCATAATTCAAGCCCCACATCAGGCTCACTGCTGTCAATACAGAGGCCACTTAGGACCCCCTGTCACCCTATGATTTCTCGAAAATAAATAAAACATTAAAAAAAAACTTATTCCCTTTCCCTTTACCAATATATTATGTAGTTTCTTAAATCCCACCTCTACATAATTTGAGAACTACAATGGACGTTGTTATAATTCTAGTTTCAAATGTCAAACAATTTAGAAAACTCAAGAGGAGCTGGAAAATCTATTGTGAACTGCCATATTTTTGCTCTTTCTGTATTTCATCTTTTTGATTTTCTGAGATTTCTTATCATTTACTTTTGTTTAGGGAATACCCTTTATCATTCTTTTAAAAAAATTTTTTTAACATATATTATTGAGAGAGAGAGACAGAGCATGAGCATGGGAGGGGCAGAGAGAGGGGGAGACACAGAATCCGAAGCAGGCTCCAGGCTGTGAGCTGTCACCACAGAGCCCCACGTGGGGCTCGAACCCATGAACCGCGAGATCATGACCTAAGCTGAAGCCAGACGCTCAACCGATGGAGCCACCCAGGCGCCCCGCCTTTTACCATTCTTTTAGAATAGATGTGTTGGCAAAAAATTATCTTAGTTTTCCTTCATCTGAGAATGTCTTGAATTCCTTCTTTTCGTTCCTGAGGATGTTTTCACTAAGTATAGGATTCTCTGTTGATGGTTCTTCATATTTAGCTCTTGAAAAATAATACTGTGGTGCTTTCTTCTGGCCATCATGGTGTCTGATGAGAAATCTACTGCCATTAGGATGGTTTCTCCTTGACAAGTAATGCATAATTTCTCTGTTGTCTTTCAAGAGGTTTTTTTTTTTTGTTTGTTTGTAGTCTGCAGAAATTTCACTAGAATATGCTTTGGTATGGAATCCTTTGGGTTGATTCTGACTGCAGTTTACTCAGTTTCTTGAATCTACGGACTTAAATTTTTTAATGTTTGTTTTATTTTTGAGAGAGAGAGAGAGAGAGAGAGAGAGAGAGAGAGAGAGAGAGAGACAGACCATGAGCAGGGGAGGGGCAAAGAGAGAGGGAGACACAGAATCTGAAGCAGGCTCCAGGCTCCACGATGACAGCACAGAGTCCAATGCAGGGCTTGCACCATCACCACAAGATCGTGACCTGAACTGACGTCAGACACTCAACTGACTGAGCCACCTAGGTGCCCCTTGAATCTATAGATTTATTCTTCTTGGCAAATTTGGTAAGTTTTAATTCATTATTTCCTTATTTTTCAGCCTCATTCATTGAATCTTCTTCTGGGGTTTCAAGAATATAAATTTCTTGTTATCGTCGTACAGGTTCTTAAGGTGTTGTTTTGTTTTTAGTTTTTGGTTCCTTTGGTCTAGTGATCAATTAGATTGGTAATTTCTATTGTTCTCTTTTAAAATTCACAGATTCTTTCCTCTTTCCTCTCATTCTGCTGTTACAGCCCATTCATTGAGGTTTGTTGTTGTTTTTTTTTAATTTTGGTTATATTTTTTTCAAAAATTTCCATTTGGTTGCTCTTCATATATGACATTTGGTTCTTTAATTTCTGACATTTTGCCTCTTTCCTGAGACTTCCCGTTTTTCCATTTGTCACATTGTGTTTGCAAACGCTCCCTAAAGCGTTTTCATTATGGCTGCTTTAAAAACCATGTCAGATAATTCTAATATCTACATCATCTTGGTGTTGGAATCTGTTTGTGGACTTTTCTCACTTAGTTTTAAATCTCCTTTCTTCTTTGCCTTGCACCTGCTGAGAGGGAGTGAAAGTCTTGATTCCAGTAGCAGTCCTCTGACACAACCCCAGCAGTGAGCCAAAGGCTATGGCATTGCCCCTGAATAGGGTGTGGAAGTCCAATCTCCTTTGATCTCCACCAACACTGTCGAGGCTGGGAGTACTTCATTACAGCCTGGCAAAGATGGAAGTCTAGACTCCATGTAGTTGCCTAGAAGGAGTGGGAGAAGGACTACTCTTTTTCTTTGGTGTTTGCCTGGACTAGGGCAGTTATTGTCTACAAGTGTTCTATTCTTTTAGGCTCCCTCTTTCCTATCTTTTGGCTAGAATGAAAAAGATTTCCTCAGCCCTTTTCTTTTTACCCCTGCACCTGTTGACATTTCCCACTAGCCACCCAGTCTGGATATATGAACAAAACAAAACAAAACAAAACAAAACAAATCCAAACCAAAACCGGCATACCATCACTGTGTTGCTCCTTGGGTTCCAAGGTCCCTAGCCAGTTGGCCCCTTTCTTTACCTTTCAGAGTCTTCTTTCATTTGTTTAATATATATTGATTAGTCATTCTTAGCAGAGAAGAAGAAGAAGGAAAAAGTCTATCTTTTGCATCTCCTGGAACCAGAACATTCAAGTATTCTATTTTTAATTACAAAGAGTTCATTCTTGTTCTGATTGTTTCCCTTTTTCCCCCAGAACATCTTATTTCATATCTGTCTCTCTAATGACAGTAATTATAGTTGACTTTTTTTAAATTGCTTTTTCTTCCCACAATTTTCTATATTTATTCTAGTTCCTTTAAATTATTCTCCATCTTGTTCTCCATACTAAAAATTCCAGGAATCCTTTTATTATATTGGTATTTTTTTCATATTATATCATAAACATTTTTCATGTCAGTAAACCCCTTTCATAATTATAATTTAACACCAATTGCTCTACTTGTTCATTTCTCATTCCCACGACTATTTTAGAACTTACAGCATTCTTTACTTATTTTTTTTTTTTACAGTAGTTTTAGGTTCACAACAAAATTGAGATCATGGTACAGAGATTTTCCACATACCCTTCCCCTACATCTGCATAGCCTCCCCTATTACCAGCATTACTCACCAATGTGATACAGGCATTACTACGAATGAACCTACACTGACAAATCATAATCACCCAAGGTCTGCAGTTTACTTAGGATTCACTCTTGGTGTTGTACATTCTATTTGTGTGTAAAAATGTATAATGGCATACTTTTACCATTATAATATACAGAGTAGTTTCACTGCCCTAAAAATTCCCTATGCTCAGTTTATTCATCCCTCCCCCATCCCATAACGTCTGGCAACCACTGATCTTTTCATTATCTCCACAGTTTTGTCTTTTCCAAAATATCATAGAGTTGGAATGATACAGCTTGTAGCTTTTTCAAATTGACCTCTTTCATTTAGTGATATGTATTTAAGTTTCATCCATGTCTCTGCATGTATTAATAGTTCATTTCTTTTTAGCGCTGAATAATATTCCATTTTCTGTATGTACCATAGTTTATTTCCATTCACTTTCTGAGGACATCTTGGTTGCTTCTAAGTTTTGGCAATTATGAACAAAACTACTATAAATATCTGTGTATAGATTCATGTGTGGACATATGCTTTCAACTTGTTTAGGTAAATACCAAGGAGGACTGCTGGATACTATAGTAAGACTATATTTACTTTTGTAAGAATCCACTGAACTGTCTTCTCAAGTGGCTGTACCATTTGCATTTCTATTAGCAATGGATGAGAGTTCTGGCTGTTCCACATCCTTGCCAGCATTTGGTGTAGTCAGTATTCTTTTCCTTAAGTTTATTTATGTTGAGAGAGAGGGAGAGAGTGAGCGAACACGTGCAGGGGAGGGGCAGAGAGAGAAGGAGAGACAGAATCCCAGGCAGGCTCTACACTGTCAGCACAGAGCCTGACATGGAGCTTAAACTCCCAAACTCTAAAATCATGACTTGAGCTGAAATCAAGAGTCTGACACTTAACCGACTGAGCCTCTCAGGCTCCCAGGTGTTGCCAGTATTCTTGATTTCAGGCATTTTAATAAGTGTAGTTCTTTTAATTTCCATTTCTGTGATGACATATGATGTGGAGTATCTTTTTATATGTTTACTTTTACATCTGTTTATCTTCTTTGGTGAGTTGTTTGCTGAGGTCTTTGGCCATTTTTTAGATTGGGTTGTTTTCTTATTGTTGAGTTTTGAGAATTCTTTGCATATTTTGGATAACATCCTTTATCAGTTATCTTTGCAAATATTTTCTCCATTCTGTGACTTGTCTTCTACTTCTCTTGACATTGTCTTTCACAAATAAGATTTTATAGTAAGTCAAGTTTATGGTAATATCTTTCAAGGATTGTGTCTGGTGTTGTACCTAAAAAGACTTCACCATACCCAGGGGCATCCAGGTTTTCCTCTGTTCATTCTTCTAGGAATCTTATAATGGGACTCATTTTTTAAGAGACACTAAAAATTTGATTGGAATTTCTGGGTAAGTGATTAGGGCTTATGAGTCATTGTATTCACTATAGTATGAATATGTGATAAGTTAACTTTTTAAATGGAGAATAAAACACAATTGTTGATAAACAGGTGCCCCTTTTTTTCTGGGGTGGTTAGATTCTCTAGTCCTCAGATGCTGCGCCTTAGTTAAGATGAGCTATAATCCAATCTACTGACATTCTAAAAATGGGTACAGCAAGAGATCTGGGTGCCCAAATATCTATGTAGATTTTCACTTACTCTTTATCTTCCACACCTGTCTCTCCTTCCCTGCATCTTCTTTTTGTCTTCTCCCATGTCTCTTGGCTAACCCTGTCTCTCATTTCACCAAAATCTCAAAGGTGGATGTATGTCTCCCACCAACAGAAGGGGTAGGTGACTGTTATAAACACTCCACATGTATGTTTTCAACGAGTTCATATGGTTACAACCTAGCCCCTGTCCTACTATTTCTGGGGTAAACTGGGTTTCCAATCCCCTGAGCATCTGGGGTATTCTCTGGAAAAAAGACTTGTCTTTTATTGATATTAACCTCTGTAGTCACCCAAGTTAAAACTTCCTCCATTAACCAAACAATTGTTCTTTCATCTCATTTATATCTTGCAAATTGTTAGAACTACTTATCTGCTATTATCTCTTCTCCTTTTCCTTTGTCTTTGTGAATTTATGCCTTTATTCTTATCTTACTGACATTTTAATGGAATTTAAAGAAGAAGAATAAGTATGTATGGTCACTATGCCATATTAAGTAGTCCTATATTACCACCATTTACATGTATAACATTTGCACTATATGTTAAAGATTCCTATTGGGTCACTAAACAGTTGATACTGTATGCTAAGTGAGGTTGATTAGCTGTGATTTTGCTAACTTATCTGGATACTTCAGTACATTTTCTTAATGTTCCATGTTTGAAACTATTGTACTTTAATCATATATTAAAGATTCATGAACAAGATTCATGAACATAACAGAATCACTAATACATAATTGCATTTTTACCTTCAAAAGACCAACTAAACTTCAAAGAGACAATGATAGGATAAGACTAAGTTCATTTGAGAATAAATTTATTAAAATTAGGAAAAGACAAAACCCTGACCTACTAATCAACTTTGAATTTTTCTTGATAATCATAGAACAGAGTGAAGAGTCACTAAAACCTTACCTAGGGCTTCATTCTTTATTACTCATTTAAACTACTGAATTCATATATTTGTACCATAGAAGGTACATAAAAACACTCATTAAATGACAATCGATTTGCACATAACCCTACTTTTCTTAGCTCTCACTAGCCTATGGACTCAAATGAGCCTATTTTAATTTTAATGCCCAGATCTTGCTGTTTAATTTTCCCTACTTACCTACTCAAAACTTAAGCCCTCTGTAAGGCAACTTCTCCCATCCCTTCAAATATGCTGGGCTATTTCAGGAGCTAAATCATCTGTCCTTAGTATCAATGTGCATCATTGCTCCTTACTCCCTTAGCCCTGCTGCCTTCATAAATCATCTCTTCTGATCCGAGCTCAGTTTGGAACCACAACTCACTGTGGCTACTTTAAGATTTGACCAACCACTATTATTTCTACGTGCCTTTGGAACTTAGCTTTAGGCATCTTCTGCCGTTGGGTTAGTTGCTATATCCCAGTGTCACTGTTAATACTTGCTTCTGTAGCTTCTGCCTCAGTGCTGGTGATTACCGCTGCTGCAGCTAGTCCAGGGCTTGCCCTGCACCACCTCTCTCTTCTGCCATTCTGACAAGCCACAGGTGCAAATTCTGCTGACCAGCGCACCTGCTAACACAGTTCTCCATCTGGGGCGAAGTAAAAGGGAAATGGATTCCTCCTCTATGCATTGAGAGCACTTTAATATTCCAAGGGGAAAACTGTTTGCTTTCTATTGTGCTGTAGGGTTTAATAAACACATCTCTCATCTCACTCCTGGGCATTTTCTCTCTGTGGCTAGAACACACATTTTAGGTGGCAGTGGCAGCACAGAATCATGACCTAGAACCATTGTTTCCCTTTGATCCTAATTTTCAAATGCCAGTGGTTTCCACCTGGAGATAATGCACCCCCCCCACTCCTCCCAGGAGACATGTGTCAAGGTCTGGAAACACTTTCAGTTGTCACTATTGCATCTAGTGGGTAGAGGCCAGGGATGCTCCTAAATGCTCTACAAAACATAGGTCAGCTCGGCTCTCCACAAGAAATTATCTACGCCTGTGACAATCTGGAGAGGATCATGCTAAGTGAGATATGACAGAGAAAGACAAATACCACATGATGTCGCTTATGTGTCACATCGAAAAAATGTAACAAATGAACAAACAAAAAGCAGCATCAGACCCATAAACACAGAGAACAAGCTGATAGTTGCCAGAGGGGATGGGGGGGTTGGGAGATGGGCAAAATGGGTGAAGGGGACTGGGAGATACAGGTTTCCACTGAAGGAATGACTAAGTCAAGGGAATAAAAGGTACAGAATACAGAATATAGTCAATGCTATTGTGATAGTGTCCTATGATGACAGAGGGAGGGTAGCTACACTTGTGGGAGTCTAGCATCACAAACTTGTCAAATCACTATGTTGTACACCTGAAATTAATGTGACATTTTGTATTAACTATACTAAAGTTAAAAAAAAAAAAAACTCAATTGCATGAGGATTGAGAAATCCTGTCATGAGGGACAGAATGGAGTGAGCAGGCACAGACACTTACGACAAAGAAATCCTGAGAATTCTAACCTCTCTGTGGATGATATGGATTTTTTTTTCTGCAGAAATAAAAGCTTTTAGAAATGGTCTGAAATGAACTCACTGTATACCTAGTTTTTAAGTAGTGGAATGTTCTAAAACATGTTATTCCCATGTAATAATGGCTGTAGAATTTGTAGAATGACGTGAAGGAACATCCTAATCTAAACCCTAACATTTTAGCTGACTTATTTCAGTGTCTTTTTTTGCCATGACAAAAAGATTTCCCTTGGTTTTAAAAATACATTCAAATAAGGGGAGGTAACTGTGGGTTAAGGTGATATGATAGTAACCGATATGCCTCCTTTCAGCTTTCTAGGAAGGTGTAAATTTTCTAAAGGAATTAAAATGTCCAAAATCAGTGGAAAGAAAGGCTAACGAGAGACCTCATGGTAGCATCTGAAAGGATTTCTTATAGATGGGAATGAACTGAGATTAAAAGCCACAGCATCTGAGTTAGAAGGCACTGGCTGATGGGGAATGAGTTAAATAAGTCTTTGGCTTTCTTTTACTGTTTGGTAAAACTAGAGAGCACAGTGGCTACACTAAACAGAAACCTGAGAATTCCCATGCCACTTCTGCCCATAGTCATGATGTGAAAAATAAACTGAAACAGCCAGAATAGATTTTCCTCCTATAACTGCATCTCTACCTACTTCAGCTTTTTGTATTCCTTTCCAACCATAACTTCCAGCTTATAGTATTGGGATAACAAGGGAGGGTGATAGCACTTTGCATCCTGAAATGTTTACATACAACCATGCAAAATACTAAGGACAGAGGCAGAGCTTCAGGGCCAGTCCCAGAAGGACTGTATACTTGCAGTCCTGTCCCATCTTGATTTTAGACAAAGAGATACATGAAAATGCTTCATTGGCAAAGAATTTTACCATCTCAACCTCAGCATAAATGCTTCTCAAAAGTGTCACACTTGGGGATGCCTGGGGGGCCCAGTCAATGAAGCATCTGACTTCGGCTCACGTCATGATCTCACGGTTCATGAGTTTGAGCCCCACGTCAGGCTCTGTGCTGACAGCTCAGAGCCCAGAGCCTACTTTGGATTCTGTGTTTCCCTCTGTCTCTGTCCCTCCTCCACTCGTGCTCTTGTCTCTTTCTCAAAAATAAATAAACGTTAAAATTTTTGAGCTGTTAATTTCAAATAAAAGGGTCATACTTGGGGAGTTCCTATTTGATAAGACAAAATGTATTTAGGGTTGTGGAGAGCAATCTCCCACCTATCTCAGATGTTAGGAGGGGAATCACGAGGACATCTCAGTGGACAGTGCAGGCTGAGGACACCGTCTGTTGGTGTGCCCCTGGATAGGGGTTGGTGGTTTGTGTTTGTTTCCTATTGCTACTTACCACAAACTTAAGGGTTTAAAGGTTTAAAACAACACATGTGTATTATCTTAATCTCAAGGTCAGAAGTCTAAATTCAAGTTGTCTGAATTTAGTTGGCTAACTTCAAGGTATTAGCAGGGCTGTGTGCCTTCTAGAGTCTCTGGGGACTAACCCCTTTCCATTTATTCTCCACTGCCCACAGTCCTTAGCTCATGGTCTCATTCTTCTACCTTCAGAGCCATGAGTGGTTGTTCAAGTCTTCCTCATGCTACAATACTCTAGTTTTTTGCTTTTGTCTGTACATCTCTCTCTCATTCCTCTACCCCCTTCTTTTTTTTATAAGGACCCCTGAGCCCAGGTGGTGATCCACAACAATCTTTTTCATGATCCTTAACCAATTCACATCTGCAAAATCCTTTTTGCGTTACATATTCATAGGCCTGGGGAATTAGGACTTGAACATCTCTGGGGGTCCATCAAATGCCTACTACAAAGCACTTCACCAAAGGATTAGTACACGAACAGAAAACCTATAATTTGTGGCATGTAAATTAGTGTATCTGAAAGAGAATCCGATAAGGAGAGTTAAATGTGAATTCCTATTTCTTCTTGCTATATGAAGATTTAGCACTGTTGCCTCAGCACTCACCCTGCTCTTTCACACTACCATTGTGAGGGTAGAGAGCACTTACAGATATACAAGATAATCTGTGGGACACAGAACTTTCAGCAACAGCTGGTTCTGGCTCAGACTACAAGTGAAAAGACCCAAAAGCAATACTTCATCTGTGCTCTCTCCAGATTGTCCTTGTTCTTCCCTTGACCCGTTTCTCTAACCAAGATGCTTTCCCAACTTGTCCCTTTAGCTCTTATTCCTTTTTTAAATAGCTGTTGAGGACCTACACTGTGCCAAGAATTACTCCAAATACTTTATGGGTATTATCTGATTAAAATCTCTCAACAATATGTAAGGTAGGTATTCTTATCAGACACGAATGAGGGACACTCGGCCTCCCATTCTGTCATCCCCTGAGGATTAGCCCAGCAGAGATTGCATGCTCCTGGCATGTTCAACAAGGAAGAGCAGGATCAGATACCAGGCACTGTCCTGATATTAAGTGTATTAAATAAATTGAATGAAACACTGAGGTTTTATTTTCCTGATAAGACTGAAATGGTGGAGCACAGTTGGATTTTTCTATTGCAGTTAAAACTCTGATCAGCCTAAAATCCTATCAGTAGATGTTACTTAATCAGAAGAAACTTCCCTTAAGAATCATCATCATGAAACTTATGTCTTCATCTGTCACTGTAATTGTGATTTGTCAATATATACACAAACACCTACCTATGAGAGTTGGGAAGGCCTAGCAGATCATGGAAGATAAGAGCAAGGCAGAAAAAGAAAAAGATCCTTGTTTTAGAAACATAAACCGCAGTACTTTTCCCTACTGCCATTCTTTCTGCCCATTTGTTCTACTTTTATTGACTTCCTGGTCTTTGGTTCCTACTGTCTATCTATACACATAGTGTATACCTTAAGAAATACAGAACAAAAACCACCTCAGTGTCAGAAAAACCTGTGCTCATATCTTGGCCTTGCCAAGTATTGGGTATATTTCTGTGATCCCATGCAAGCCCCTTCTTTATGTATCAATTTCCCCATTTGTAAAATGGAAAGAAATAGCCTGTCTTGAGGGATTAGTTTTGAGGTTTGGTTTATGTTACAGAATAGACAGCCAATAAATGCTAATTCTTTTGCTGATATTTTTGATATTGCTATTGTAATGATATTCAATTCAGCATGTGTCAGGATTTAATAAGTAAATATGTTGAGAGTTTTTAGAACAATTCCAGGTTAAAAAACAAAGTCACTCCATATAAATTTTAACTATTAGTACTTCTTTTGAGCAATTATTATTTTATCAAATCTGCTTATCTTTTCTTCATGCTTTCTGCCTGCCTTTTAAAACTGGTTTTCCCACTTCTTATCTAAGCAAGTATCCAGACTTTATATTCAATCTCACTGCTTTGTAATACTGGCTTTCTTTTCCTGATATTATTTAACACCCATGACCTGATCAATTCCATCTAAGCTTATAATATATAAAAACACCCTTCTGCCTAAATAGCCTCCTGGAATTAGCTTGACCTCTGCTGACTCTCCTTTGTTCCACCATAATGAACACCTCAGTATGACAATACTCTAGGCCCTATGGATATTATAAAATCATAAAGCCAAGACATCATTTGATAAGTTGTCACTCTGTGAACTAAAATACTTCTCTAACATCTCATTCTCAGTCTTGATGGTCCAGAGCCAGGCATGACAAACATTTTCTCTAAAGGGGTCAGATACTAAGTATATCAGACTTTGTGGGCCAGTCTGCGTGGCAACTACTCAACCCTGCAGATACAGCACAGAAACAGCCATTAAGTATGCAAATGAATGGGCGTGGCTGCGTACCAATTAAACAATGCACAAAAGTAAGTGACAGCCTGGATTTGACCCACAGACCACACTTTGCTTATCCCTGTCTTAGAGCATGTATGTTTCATCAGGGGTGATATTAACCCCAACAGGGTATAAATTAGATTTTGGGGGGAGGCAGCAAATATTTTTAGTCTTTATGTACAAAGCGCAGATATGCATACAGTACAAAAACAGATGGCTCTGCATTGAACACTGTCTTCAAAAATTCATGTCTACTGAGAACCTGAATGTGACTTTATTTGGAATAGGGTCTCTACAGGTGTAATCTCTACAGGTTAAGATGAGATCATACTGAATTTACGGTGGGCCCTAATCCAATGGCTGGTGCCTCTGTAAGAAGAGGGAAGTCTGGCTGGAGACAAGCACAAAGGGGAGGTGGTTTGAAGACACAAAGGGAGAATTTCATGTAACTGAAGTGATGCTTCTACAAGCCAAAGAATGTCAAGATTGCTGGCAAGAGAAAAAAGAAAAAAGAAAAAAGAAAAAAAAAAAAAAGAAGGAAAGATAGGAAGAAGCTAGGAAAAATCCTTCCCTATATAACCCTCACAAAGAGCATGGTCCTGCCAGCATCTTGTTACCAGATTTCTAGCCACCAGAATTTTGAAACAACAAATTTCTGTTGCTTTAAGCCATGTAATTTGTGGTAATTCTGTTATGGCAGCCCTAGAAAATTTCATAGGAAAATAAAGGTGATTAGGAGAAAATATTTTAAAAGGCTCCCAGGGGTTGATAATTTTAAAAAAATGTTGAAAATTATTGGTATAGATGTACTGCTTTGCTGACCATTTTGATGCATTTCAGAAAAGAACTAGACTTTCTTTTGAAAATGTTTTCTGCTTGTTTAATCTGGCCCCATGTCCACCCTTTCAAAACCCATTGCCTGAATTTCATGCTCAATCCTTCTCTAGAGGTGTTTCAAATGAGGAATGGTGACTTTGTATTTCATCAAATGGATTTAACCTTTGCCCTGTTCACATTTATCTTCAGGTATGAAAACATGGAATGATTAGAACTGAACTGCAGATCCCAAGACCCCAAATTAGGGAGGCTCTCATTTTCGAATATGCTGAAGAATTTGGCTGTTCCACTTCTAACTTCCAACACTAGGTGGAATGAGATATAAAAGAACCATACCAATTTCTAAATTTCAGGACACTATTGAATTTGTATTCATGCTATCAGATTATGAATTGAGTTCTGAGAGCGCAATATTTCTAAGCCTGATTTAGAGAGAACAAAGCTGAAGCTTTGAGATGCTAAGAAAGTTCCCTAAGGTTATATAAGTATCTGAGTTGTCAGGTATGGATTTGACACAGTTTGTTGTATTCTTAATACCGTGTTACTTTCTGAGACCCACAGGAAAGAAGGGTCTAGGGGAGCCACGCTGAAATCTACTATCAGAGAGGTTATGACTCTTACTTAGATGCTCATACCAGAATGGATGTTACTCAGAGAACGAGAAATGGAGCTTCCATACTCGGCAGTTATCTTGACAGATCAGCCAGAGAATACTTGATAGCCAGCCACCTGTGTAGGTGGGAAACACCTCACTCCAAACATCCCAGGTTGTCCTATCTTGGGATTTAGTCCGGAGAATTCCCATCTCTAATATCAGCATCCTATGTCACAAAAGAGGAAGCATGGTCAATACATGTTAAAAGTCTTCAATATGCTAGGCACTCTTCTAGGGCTTGTAAAAAGACAGAGGATTAAAAAAAAAAAAAGTAAAAAAAAATCTACCTTCTCCTGGAGCTCCTATTGTAGTCAGAGTGGAACAAACAGGCAATAACATTTAAAATAAGTAAAAATGCAGAGTATACCACGTGGTGCCACTAAGAAGTGGTTGAGAGCACAGAAAAAAATGCCAGGCTTTACCACATAATAAGTGTGTGGCCTTAGCTGAGCCACCTCTATGTACTTCAGTTTCTGCATTTGTAAAATGGGAAGAATACCAGAAATTGCCAAATAGGATTGTTGGAAGAACTGATGGGGGGAGCACTAAGATCCCAGCCTAGAACACACACCACATTAGCTCCTGTTATATAATGAGAACTAGAGCCAGAGGGAGAGCTAGGGATGGACATGGTGATGGTGGGGGGGATCCTTGTGGAGCATGAGGCTGAGAGGGAGAAAACTCTGGTTTCGGATCTTGCCTGTCGCTTACTCTGTTACCTCAGAAACACGTACGTAACCTGAGTCTCTGCTTTTATGGTTTTTGTTTTGGTAGGTTGTAAAAATGAAATACTACCCAGGTGAATTGGAGATAGAATGGGATGCACAGAATGAAGCAAGCCTGGTAAAGCTCAAAGTAGCATGGACACCGAATACTTAACTCATGACTCTCTTTTCTTCTTAATCCCTCAGCTGTCATTGACAGGGAGGCCTTTCTCAAAGTCCTAGATGGGAAAATCGAGAAGACTGCAAGCATTCCCATGGGATCTAAAGCTCTCCAAAGAAGTGTTACATGACTCGATACCAGCACAGGTCTTTTACTTTTGTCATTTAATAGGGGTCTCCCCTCCAAATAACACGCTTTGACAATATCAAGAAGTGTCTTGATTTGTGGGTAATTTGCATCTGACAATATGTCTTAGTCATCTCAGGCTGCATAACAAGAACACCCTCAACTAAGTGGCTTAACAGGAAACATTCATTTGTCACACCTCTGGTGGTGGAAAAGTCCAAGATGAGAGGGCTGGCTGATCCACTGTCTGGTGAGAACACTCTTCCCGGTTTGCACATGGTCGTCTTCCCCTTGGATCTCCACATGCTGGAGATGAAGAGGAAGTAGGCTCTCTAGTATCTTCTAAGAGCACTATTCCCATCAGGAGGCCTTCATCCTCATGACCTAATTATCTCTGAAGACCCCATCTCCAAATATTATCACACTGGAGACGATGGCATCGGCATATGAATTTTGGCGAGGACACAAACATTCTCTCCATAGCACGTATCCCCATGAACCCTGGTTCCACATTCATAACCGTACCACCAAGCATTATATGAGCTTTGATTCTCATCCACAACCTTAAGATGAGATTACATGACTCTATAACAAGACTACCAGAGATTAATCTTGGAAAGACCTCTACCACACTACCTGTTACTTCAGGGGAGTATCAAGCAGGTTCACCTACAAGTCTGTGCTAAAATTCCACTATTCTTTTTTTTTTCCTTTCTTTCTAAACAATAGAACGTACTTCTTCTAAAAGTGCCTACTGGCTTAAAGAGTAATTTTCTTACCAAAGATGTAGGAATCCTTTGATATAACCATTTCTTGTTGGGTCTAGAATCAGAAAGTCAGCCATTATGCCTTTTTCTATCTAAGAGTAATGAAGTTGTGTGTTTAAATAAGTAACAATGACAAAACCATATAATTCATCAGTTCCAGTCAGTTCTAAATGGAAAAAAAAGAAGTAACCTATTCCATCTTTGTTTCAGAATTGTTTAAATGTTATCAAATTTTCCCTGAAGCAAGATTATGTAAAGACAAGTGGAAGAGAATAATCCAGAGAAGGTAAGGACTGTTCTGAATTATATAACAGTTAATAAATTTTCTTTTTTTTAAGTTTATTTATTTTGAGAGAGTAAGAGCAAGTCCAGGGGGGCAGGCGCAGAGAGAAGGAGAGTGAGAGAATCCTAAGAAGGCTGTCAGCACAGAGCCCAATGTGAGGCTTAAACCTATGAACCATGAGATCATGACTTGAGCCAAAGTCAGATGCTTAGCCAACTGAGCCACCCAGGTGCCCCAACACAATAAATTTTCAAATACCTATCTAAATAAATCTTTGGAATTTTTCCTAACCTGTCCATAATAGAATTTGTGTACTTAAACATATCTCTATGAGGCATCAGCCTCTGGCTCTATTGAAATCAATTTTACACATGGGGAAAGAAAAAAAAAATATATACACACACACACACACACACACATACACAACTGACCAAGTCACTGAGAGCTTATAAAGTATTAGAAAATCTCTTATGACAGAGAGTTACCTATTTTTTTAAGAGTATATATTTTTAGTTTTATTATTGACATATAGTTGACATACAATGTTAGATTTAGGTATACAAAATAGTGATTTGATGATTCAAGTGCTCAGCATGATAAATGTAGCTAACATCAGTCACCATAAAAAACATTACAATATCATTAACTATTTTCCCTATGCTATACCTTTCATCCTTGTTACTTATTTATTTTGTAACAGGAAATTGTTATCTTCTAATCCCTTTCCCCTAAGATATGGTATATACATACAATGGAATATTACTCAGTAGTAAAAAAAAATGATCTTGCCATTTGCAACAGCATGAATGGTTTTAGAAGGTATTATGTTAACTGAAATAAATCACTGAAAGACAAATGTCATATGATTTCGCTTTTTGTGGAATCAAAAACAGTAAAAAAAAAAAAAAAAACAACAAACCAAACCAAGCCAAAACAAAAGGCAAGAAAAGAGAAAACCAGTTCATAAGACAGAGAAGACGACTTGGAGTAGCCAGAGGAGAGAGGATTGGAGAGATGTGAAAACTAGGGGAAAGGAATTAAGAAGTAGCAATTTCCTGCTATAAAATAAATACAGCATGGTCCTGTTACAAAATAAATAAGAAAGCTATCTATTAATATAGTTAAGGTTTAGGCATTTATCAAATTTGAGATTCATTATATGCATATTATGGTGTCTTTTGCAAATGTTAACAACCTTTATGACTTTATGTTTAAATTATGGCTACCCAATACCAAACAATGTCTGTTTCCTTCAACTCCTTCAGTAAGATCAACAGCCACCATTCTGATTCAACACCGACGGTGCCCGCCAATTTGTGATCATGGCCTGGCCATTAGGACAACTTATCAGTTATAAATGCTTTAGGCTGTTAGCAGCAGAAAATCCTACAAAGAATAAAGCAAGAAGGTGGGCATTTTTCTTGATATAAAAAAAACTGTAGAGTCAGACAGGGGTGGTCTTGATTGAGCATCTCAACGATGCTCCCAGGGCTGGCAGTCTTTGGACCCTTGAAGTTTGGCTTTTAGTCTTCATATAGGTGACAAGATGGCTGCTGCAGCTCCAGATCCACATTTGTGTTCAAGCTCAGAACAAGGAACGAGGAATAGCATCAATACATTTCTCCTGCATTATCAGAAAACTAAAAGCCTGTCCAGAAGCCCTCCATTTCATTGGCTGAACAGAAATCAACATGAAAATCACATTAAATCAACGTGGAAGGTCAAATATGGTGTAGATTTTTTTTTTCCAGAAAACACTTCATTGTTTTAATTTTATGTTTACATTGACTGTAAGAGTTTTCTATACATTCATGTTCCCATGAATATTGTCACTACAACAGTATGCTCCTGGATAAAGAGGAAGAATGGAATGTTTTTCTGTTTTTTGTATTGGTTTCTTTTGTAAAATGCCTAGCTGGGTAACAGTTGCAATGAGGCTTTTTACAAAATGTTGATATATAATAGAAAAGAATAATTGGATTTGTTCACTATATTCAGAAGTCATATCACTAAATTTATTTAGCCTAAGTATTTCAGTTGCTGAAGAGAGTCCTAAATCAAAGTTCATAGAAAGGTTGTAGCTGATATCTAGACTCTTCCCTAGATGATTCATTTATTAATTTGATAAATATTTATTATTTATGTCATGGAAAATGTGTCCATTTCTGGGAATAAAACTGAATAGGTGGCCTCTGATTTTTTTTTTTTTAATGTTTGTTTTTGAACAAAGAGAACAAGTGGGAGAGGGGCAGAGACGGAAGGGAACAGAGGATCTGAAGCAGGTTCTAGGCTGACAGCAGAGAGCCCAGCACAGGACTAGAACATATGAACTCTGAGATCATGACCTAAGCCAAGGTCAGAAGTTGGATGCTTAAGAAGTTGGATGCTCAGGGGTACCTGGGTGGCTCAGTCAGTTTGGGTGTCTGACTTTGGCTCAGTTCGTGATCTCATGGTTCGTGGGTTTGAGCCCCACTCTGGACTTTGTGCTGACAGTTCAGAGCCTGAAGCCTGCTTCGGATTCTGTGTCTCCTTCTCCCTGTGCCCCTCTCCTGCCTACACTCTGTCTCTCAAAAATAAACAAAACATGGAAAAAAAAGTAGGAAGCTTAACTAAGCCACCCAGGCACCCCAGGTGGTCTCTGATTTTAAGGAGTTTATATTCTTGGAAGCTCCATACGGGCAGAAATTTTTTGTGCTTACACTATTTTTTCAATAACTAGATGTTCTTACCTACCATGCTTTTTAAATATAACGTTTTATATTATAATTATATATAGTATGTTTATATATTACATATTTACATACGTTATATATAAAATATGTAATTAATATATATTATGTATTTTTAAAACACACTTTAAAAATATACAATGTCCTATCCCTAGCTCATCATTTAAATTAGGATGTTTGGAGGTTGGACCTGGGCATTGCTATTTTTTAAAAGCTCCTCCTATGGTTCAAGAACTGCTGTTTATAGGGGAGGAACACACACACACACACACACACACACACACACACACACACACACACACACACACCGGAGTACTCACAACTTGTCCAAACGCTGTTTTAGACTTTTTACAGTCTCATTCACTCATCACAAAAACCGTATAATATTGGTACCATTGTTATTTTAAAGATGACACAATGGAGACTAAAAGAGATTAAGTACCCTGAACAAAGTCTTACAGAAGGAGTGTTTTGGCCATAGGATCTGAACCAGTCTGGTTGTTTTTCAGTATGTTATACTGCCTATTAGGTGCCTGGCACATCAGAGCCACTCAGTAAGTACTTGTGTAAATGAATGTATTGAAGTGGAAGCCACAAATAATTCAACCCAAACTACCTCAAGAACGTAAGAATGGTGCATCCCATTACAGAGATGGGTATAAATGAGGGACTGCTGAAGCCATCTGCATCAATTTAAAACACAATCAGGGCTCAAGGACTAATTGAAGAATTTTCTGTAGGCTCACCTTTTTATTCCTTTCCTTGACGATTTCAAGTACTAACAACTGGCATTTAGAAGGAATAGAGTTCACAGTTTTATACGGTAAAAGCTCATATTGAAAACCTTACCACATGGACATACCCAAGAATGTCACTTCTTCATGGACATACCCAAGAATGTCTACACACTTATTAGGACTTAATAGTACTCCAAGTATTATTTGCAGAAAAGAAATAACAAAGCAAAGGTGTTACTACTTAAAATTTTTTTTTCTTTAGTGAGAAATGTTAGAAGATAATTTTTTTTAGATTTTATTTTTAAGTAATTTCTACATCCAAAGTGAGGCTCAAACTTACAACCCTGCATGAGATCAAGAGTCGCATGCTCTACCGACCAAGTCAGCCAGGTGTCCCACTTTTTATAAATCAACAGAAAAAAATTCTAAGCCAAATGAATAGCATAAGTCAAGCAACAATATGTGAATAAACAGCATTTTCAGAAAAATGCAAGAAATCTGAAGTGACTGAAAGGGGAACCACTGATGTCACTCTTACAGAGTTCAGAGCAGTACTTAGGGAGACACTCCCTTGGACCTGGTCTTCAGTTTAAGCAGCCACTGTTTGTCAATTCTCTTTTCTGTTCTGCTTTCAATGAGGCTAGCTACTGAATGAGAGAATTTGTGGGAGGTACATGGCACTCCATATTTTCCCCAGCTCTTGAGGTAAACATTCATCCTTGCCAAGCAGAGAAACACGGGACCTAGTGTTTATGTCAGAAACATATTATATAATAACAATCAGCTCTTGGCTTTCTACAACACCCATTTAGCCGTCAGTGCTTATGGCACAAATTTAAATAGAGATCATGCAAGTACCTACCATACAAGGATGCCAACACAGATTCCATGGTGTTTCTCAAAGCAGAGCAGTATCAGAAAAAACATGGCTGTCAATTTAATTGCATTAAAACTGGCCTCTTTGGCATGTTTTATTGGAAATAAAAAGGAAATAAAATTGTATTATCTTTGTTTTTTTTGGCAGAATTGCATGGTATTATAAAAACAATTCATCACTTCTGAAAAAGGACCCAAACCACTTTCAGAATACTTCAAAGATACTAAATAACAGAACTTAAATCTAAATTCCATAAAATGGTCAGTAAAGAATATAGAGAACATGAAATTATAGCCTGTATTGGATAGGAAATGAGTCCCTCTAATAATTAAATTTCGTGTCAATGTCAAAAGCAATCTGCTCTTTGAAAAAGTATAAAGGACAACTAATCAACATCTATTTGCCCTTTTTATTCTTATGACCGTTGGTCATTTTTTTCTTCCTGTATGACCATCTCTGAAAATATGTTTTACAGATACAACAGCTTGCACAGTTGCAACTCAGCATCATAATGCAGCACACAGACTTGCCAGTTTGCATCAAAATGGCATTTTAGTTCCATTTCTTAGGGTCTCTTTCTGCAATCAAACATAAGTACATTCTTCATCTGTCTTCAGTAAAGTATTTAGCTATACAAGTGCAGACTCACAAGGAATTTCATGACAGAATGATAAGAACATCAAAAGGTAAGAATCTACTTTTTTTCATAATACTCTCAAAGATTTTCTTCATCTACAAAATACCAGCTCATAAAGAAAGCAAGCTAGCTCAATGGCTCAAGCAATAGGTTATCCTCTTGTATAGCTCTCAAAATATGAGGCACTAGCAGACAAATGTAGTAGCCATAATTTATTTTTAAGGCATGGATAACATGTGATTTTCTTACATTTTTTCCAAACGAAAGAGTCAACTGAGATCTCAGGGTATGGAATTGAAAGCTTTTTTTTTTTTTTTTATCCCGTTGAAAATATAATGTAGAAATTGAGCCAGACCTGTGCCAACTAGGATATATCTCAACTCTTAGGAAAATAGCTTCTTTTTTTTTTTATAGGCCAAATGTTAAAAAATGCAAGCACCTACTTTATAGAAATATAAATATATAATATATATAACATATATAATATATGCCAAACACACACACACACACACACACACACACACACACACGAACACACTCACACATATTTGCCAAATACTACCAAAGATGGCTGTTACATTCTTTCATAAAACTGCCTGATTTGTCCTCTTTCTGAAGGGTGAGGTGTCCCTTATGGTTGGATGACTCCAATACATGTTGACTCGTTCAACAGGAGAGTTAAATAAAAGAAAATCTTACACTCACCATGCCTGTGACTTCAAATTCCATTTTCTAACCCTTGAAATTTCAGTGAAAAATGTTCTTTCTCTCCTGTGCTGTCAGAGAAACTTCGCTCCAGTTACATTTGTAACGTCTGGTGCTGCTTCAGTGACAGGGTCTTGCTGATGGAATCATTCTAACTGGACTAGAAGGCATGGCCCTTGAGCTTCTGTGCTCATTTGCTTGGTGACCCCTCAACGAAGGGTGATGAATTGCTTGTTACTTTTCAAGCTTCTCAGAGACAGAGAGACTACTATAAGCTCTTGGGAGATGGTTTTAAGTGAAGTTATTTTAAAATCACCATAACTGGTCTATGGAAAATGACTTTTACAGAACTGTATCCATTCATAGTATACCAGCCTGGGTCATTTCTCTAATTGGGGAGTTTGTGTATATGTTCATACACACACCAATAGCTTTGCTTTAATAACTCTTGGTGGTGCAATTTCAAACAGGAACAAACATAATGGAGCTAACGGTCTTGTGACAAACAATTGTTTCCAATAGGTAACACATGCCATTTATTTTAGGAACAGTGGATACTGTCCACCACACTGTTCATCCCCAGTAGAATGAAAGCCCCAAACAAGAAGGTAACTTGCAAGATACTGGAAGTTGTTCTTATTTACCATTGTGCCAGCAGCACCTAGAACAGCAACTGGCACACAGTAGGTGCTCAGTAATTTTATATTAATAACACAATTACTTTAACTAATTATAAAGCCATTCATTAAACTATTTAGGCATGTTTCTGGCATTCGTTGATTTATATTTCTTTCCGTGATAGCACTTACAATTAAGTTCTTATGGTCAATTATGAGCATGAAGAATGTTTCTCTCTCTCAGTCTTTTGTTTTCCTGATTATTAAAATTCTCATTAAAATTCACGCTAATTTCTAACAACAACCAGAAATGCAAATAAATGAGTAATAATATATACTACTTGTAGCATATTTTACAGATAAATATTGTCTTTTACTGTACAGCAGTAGTTGGCAGTCCAGGTTTAAGATTATTCCTGTGCACACTTACAGGAAGGTGGCACAGCAAGAAGACCCTAGAATCGCCCTGTCCCACAGATACACCTACATGACGCCCAGTCAGTATAAGCAACCTACAAAACAACCTGAAGACTGGCAGAACAGACTGTCCACATTTAAATGTAGAGAAGAGGCCACCCCAAAGAGGGCAGCAAGGGTGGAGATGGGGTCGGGAGCAAAACTGACCCACAGGACTATCCACAGGAGGGAGGGACATTGCAACCAGCCAGAGGGGAGAGGAGACCCTAACTCAAGGGCCCCATGCACAGGGGACCCACACTGGAAAGATAAAAACCCGCAGCATTTGGGTTTGAAAACCAGAGGGGCTTAACTTCACAAGTGTTTACAATTGGTGGGGCTCAACAATGGGAACTTTGAAAATCAGGAGCTCTGCTCTGGGAGAGTCCGAGGGTGACTGGAAACTGAGTCCCCGGCTTTGAAGAGGCAGCTGTTGGTTGTGCTTAGAGATGCAGCACAGAAGAAGTGGTTTGAAAAATGTCTGGGGAGTACAGGAAAAAGATTTACTTACTGACTTCAGAACTTGAGCTGGAAGGGCAGGGATCTTTAGCAGACTGCTCCAAGAACAAAAGAGCTGGCAGTCACCATTTCCTTTCCCTGCCCCCGACTAGATACAGGGACACACGTGGGATCCATGAGGAAACAGCACAGCTCCAAACCTGTCTATCTAGCTTGCTGGCAATGAGCCTAGCCCCCATCCTCTCCTTCGGACCCACACCCATCAGTTTGCCCTCAGCGGCTCTGTAAAGTGGCTCCAGGACTCCTACCACAACAGACAGGCACAAGCCTTACCCTAACCTGCCTGTGGTGAGAGCCCATCCAAAGCAGCACCCCAAGCGTGGTATCGTGCAAGTGGCCCCAACAGAGGCCAGCACCGCTCCAAGGTGAATCTTGTTCCATGGGGTGTGGAAGATGACAACACATACACACACACAAGTTCAACTTTGGCCCCAACAGTGGGCTGGGGACAGACATCTACTGCAGGCCCCATCCAAAAGCAAAAGCTTCTCAGGGGACAATACAGGGAAAATGCCGTGCAGTTACGTGCTACTGCATCACTGGAAAATGCTTGGTCAGACTCAACTTCAGCCTAAGGCGGCCCCCGACTGGCCCATTAACAACACAAGAACCAAACCTTGCTGACAACAGGCAGAGAGAGCCATTGCAGATGACTGGACCGAAGGAAAAAATGGCTCAGCTACAGTAGCAGAGCACACACACCACACACAGAAGACACCCCTGAAACACTAGATTCAGGTGAACAGGGGACACTGCACAACAGAGCGCTACAGGACCTCTTCTTCATAAGGCTCCTATTTGCAAGAAGAGGAAATGTAGCTGACTTTCCTAACACAGAGAAACAGACACACAGAGTTAGACAAACTGAGGAGACAGAAGAATATGCCCCAAATGAATGATCAGGACAAAACCCCAGCAAGAGGCTTAAGCAAAATAGAGAAAAGAAACATACCTTATAGAGAGTTTAAAGTAATGAACATAAAGATACTAACTGGTCTTGAGGAAAGGGTAGAGGATCTAAGTGAGACCTTCAACAAAGGGATAGAAAACTAAAAAAGAACTAACCACAGATGAAGAATCACTAACCGAAATTAAAAATAAACTAGAGGAGGGGCGCCTCGGTGGCGCAGTCGGTTAAGCGTCCGACTTCAGCCAGGTCACGATCTCGCGGTCCGTGAGTTCGAGCCCCGCGTCAGGCTCTGGGCTGATGGCTCGGAGCCTGGAGCCTGTTTCCGATTCTGTGTCTCCCTCTCTCTCTGCCCCTCCCCCGTTCATGCTCTGTCTCTCTCTGTCCCAAAAATAAATTAAAAACGTTGAAAAAAAAAATTTAAAAAAAAAATTAAAAAATAAACTAGAGGAAATAAATAGACTAGTGGAAGCAGAAGAATGGATCAGAAACTTGGAAGACAAAGTAATACAAAGCAATCAAGCTCAACAGGGGAAAGAAAAATGAATAATAAAAAAATGAGAATAGATTAAGGGAACTGAGTGACACCACCAAGTGTAACAACATTTGCATTACAGGGATCACAAAAGAAGATAGAGAAGAGCGTGAAGAAAACTCATTTGAAGAAATAACAGCTGAAAACTTTCAAAATGTTGGGGAGGAAACAGAAATCCAAAACCAGGAGGTGCAACAAGCCTGCAACAAAATCAATCCAAAGAGGGCCACATGAAGACATACAGTAATCAAAATCACAAAGAAGTCCTGATAAACAGATAATTTTAAAAGCAGCAAGAGGGGCACCTGGGTGGCCCAGTCAGTTAAGTGTCTGACTTTAGCTCAGGTCATAAACTCACGACTCCGCTCGTGAATCTGAGCTCTGTGTTGAGCTCTGTGCTGACAAATCAGAGCCTGGGGCCTGCTTCAGATTCTGTCTCCAGCTCTCTTTGCTCCTCCCCCACTCATGCACTATCTCTTTCTCTCTCTCAAATATAAATAAACACTAAATTTTTTTCATCAAAAATAAATTAACGAAAAAAACCCAGCAAGTAAAAAGACAACAGTTTCATAGAAGGGAAACCTCATAAGGCTATTCAATGATTTTTCAGCAGAAACACTGAAGGCCAGAAGGAAGTAGCATTACAAGGTCAAAGTGCTGAAAAGGAAAAAAAAATTGTAGTCAAAAATACTGTATCCAGTAAGGCTATCATTCAGAATAGAAGAGATAGAATTTCCCAAACAAAAGTTAAAGGAGTTCATGACCACTAATCCAGACCTACAAAAAATGTTAAAGAGTAATCTTTTAAAAAATATTTTTTAATGTTTATTTTTGTGAAAGAGAGAGAGATAGAGCATGATCTGGGGAGGGGCAGAGAGAGAAGGAGACACAGAATCCAAATCGGGCTCCGGGTCTGAGCTGTCAGCACAGATCCCGATGTGGGGCTTAAACCCATGAACTAGGATCATGACCTGAGCCGAAGTTGGATGCTTAACCAACTGAGCAACAAAGGCACCCCTAAAGGGGAATCTTTGAGTGGAAATAAAAGATCATAAGTAAGAGTATGAAAAGTAGGAATCACAAAATAGTAAAAATAAGTATATCTGTAAAACTTGGTCAAAAGACTCACAAAATAAAAAGATTTAAAGTATGACATTATATGCCCAAAACATAGCAGGGAGAAGATCAAATAATTAGTGCTTTTAGAATGGGTTCAAACTTAAGTAACCACCAACTTAATATAGACTGCTACATGCATAAGATGTTATAAATAAACCTAATAGTAACTACAAATCAAAAATCAGTAACAGATATTAGATATACAAAAAATAAAGAGAAGGAATCCAAGTATATCACTAAAGAAAGCAGCAAAGGGTAAGAGAAGAGAGCAAGAAAGGAACAGAGAAGTACAAAAATAAACATATAACAAGTAACAAAATGTCAATAAGTACATACCTATCAATAATTACTTTGAATGTAAAGGGACTAAATGCTCCCATCAAAATATAGGGTTATGGAATGGGTAGAAAAGCAAGACCTATCTATATATTGCCTACAAGAGATTCACTTCAGATCTAAAGGTACATGCAGATTGAAAAGGAAGGGATATAAAAGCACTTATGTAAATGAAAGTGAAAAGAAAGCTGGAGTATCAATACTTTTATCAGACATGATAGACTTTGAAGCAAAGACTAACAAGAGACAAAGAAGGACACTACACAATCATAAAGAGAACAATCCAACAAGAAGATATAACAACTGGAAATATTTATGCACCCAACATGAAAGGACACAAATACAAAAAGTAGCTAACAAAAAAATAAAGGAAGAAATCAATAGCAATACAATAATAGTAGGGGGCTTTAATAGCCCACTTCCACCAATGGATAGATCACACAAACAGAAAATCAACAAGTAAACAGTTGCTCTGAATGACACATTGAGCCAGAGAGATCTAACAGATATATTCAAAACATTCCATCCTAAAACAGCAGAATACACATTCTCTTCAAATGCACATGGAACATTTCTCCAGAATAGATTACATGTTCGGCCACAAAACTTAAGTCTCTACAAATTCAAAAAGACTGAAATCATACCATGCATATGTTTTCAACCACAATACTATGAAACTAGAAATCAAACACAGGAAATAAATCTGAAACAAACACAATTACACACAGGTCAAAAGCACACTATTAAACAATGAATGGGTCAACAAAGAAACCAAAGAAAAAATCAAAAACACATGGATATAAATGAAAATTAAAACACAACAGTCTAAAATCTTTGAGATGCAGCAAAAGCAGTTCTAAGAGGAAAGTTTAGAGCAATACAGGCCTACTCCAAGAAACAAGAAAAATCTCAAATAAACAACCTAACCTTATACCTAAAAGAGCTAGAAAAAGAAAAAAAAAAAAACAACAATAACCAGAAGAAGGGAGGAGATAATAAAGACTAGAGCATTCATTCATAAATTAAATAGAATCTAAAAAAACAATAAATCAATGAAACCAGGAGCTGGTTCTTTAAAAAGATCAATTAAATTGATAAATGTTTTGCCAGAGTCATCATTAGAGAGAAAGGGGGCAAAAGGGAAGGGAAGACTCAAAAAAATAAATCAGAAATAAAACAAGAGAAATAACAACCAACACCACAGATAATACAAATGACTGTAAAAAACTACTACAGAAAATCATATGTCAACTAACTGAACAAGCCAGAAGAAATGGATAGATTCTTAGAAACATATAATCTCCCAAAACTGAATCAGGAAGAGACAGAAAATTTGAGCAGACCAATCACAAGCAATGAAATTGACTCAGTACTCAAAAAACTCCCAACAAAACAAAAGTCTAGGACCAGATGGGGTCAGAGGTTAATTCTACCAAACATTTAAAGAAGAATTACTACCTATTCTTCTCAAACTATTCCAAAAAATAGAAGAGGAAGGAAAGCTTCCAAATTCATTCAATTAGGCAAGAATTACCCTGATACCAAAACCAAATAAAAACAAACAAACAAAAAAAGAATTACAGGCTACTATCTCTGATGAACACGCAAAATATTACCAAACTGAATCCAACAATACATTAAAAAAAGCATTCACAATGATCAAGCAGGTTTTATTACTGGGTTAGAAAGGGTGGTTCAATATTAAAAAAATCAATCACTGTAATACATCACATCACCAAGAGAAAGCAAAAAAATATAGGGAAAAAAAAAAACATTTGGCAAAGTAAAACATCTGTTCATGATAAAAACCCTCAACAAAATAGGTTTAGAATAAACATATCTCAACATAATAAAGGTCTTAAATTAATTACCCACAAGGGACATCATACTCAATGGTGAAAAACGGAGAGCTTTTTTGCCTAAGATCAGAAACAAGACTTTCACCACTTTTATTTAAGAGAGTACATGAAGTCTTAGCCACAACAATTAAACAAGTATAAGAAATAAAAGGCAACCAAATTCAAAAGGAAGAAATCATAAGGAAGAAGTAAAACTCTCAATATCTGCAGATGGCATGATACTATATACAGAAAACCCTAAGTACTTTAAAAAAACTAGAACTGGTAAATGAGTTCACTAAAGCTACAAAATCAATATAGAGAAACTTATTGCATTTCTATACCCTAATAAGCAACAGAAAGAGAAATTAAGAAAGAAATCCCATTTACAATAGCATAAAAGTAATAAAATAACTAGGAACAAATTTACTCAAATAGGTGAAAGACCTGTTCTCTGAAAATTATAAAACATTAATGAAAGAAATTTAAGATGACACAAACAAATGGAAAGATATTCCATGCTCATAGACCAGGAGAACAAACATTATTAAAATGTTCATACTACCAAATTATACAGATTTAATATAATCCCTATCATAATACAAACAGTATTTTTCACAGAACTAGAACAAATAATCCTAAAATTGATACAGAACCACAAATGACCCATCAGTACGTAAAGCAATTTGAAAAATAAGAATGAAGCTGGAGCTATCACAATCCCAGATTTCAAGATACATTACCAAGCTGTAGTAATCAAAATAATATGGTACTGACACCCACAAACACAAAGGCACATAAATCAATGAGAGAGAACAGAGAGCTCAGAAATAAACTTATGATTATATGGTCAATAAATCTATTAAAAAAAGGAGGTAAGAATATGCAATGGGGAAATAAGTGTCTTGAGCAAATGGTGTTGTGAAAAATGTACAGCTACATGCGAAAGGATGAAACTGAGTCACTTTCTTACACCATACACAAAAATGAAATCAAAATGGGTTAAAAAGCTAAATATAAGACCTTGTACCATAAATATCCTAGAAGAGTACACAGGCAGTAATTTCTTTAACATCAGCCACAGCAACATTATTCTAGTATGTCTCCTGAGGCAAGAGAAACAAAAGCAAAAATAAACTGTTGGGACTAAATCAAAATAAAAAGCCTGTGTACAGCAAGGGAAACAATCAACAAAAAGACAATCCTCTAAATGGGAGAAGATATTTGCAAATGATATATCCAATAAGGTGTTAGTATCCAAAATATGGAAAGAATTTATACAACTCAATACCAAAAAACCCCACAATAACAAAAACCCCCAAATATCCAATTAAAAATAGGCAAAAGACATTAACAAACATTTCTCCAAAGAAGACATACAGATGGCTAACAGACACATAAAATATAAAACAAAACAAAACTCAACATCACTACTCATCAGGGAAATGCAAATCAAATCCATAATGAGTTATCATCTCACACCTGTCAGAATGGCTAAAATCTAAACCATAAGAAACAGTTGCTGGTGGGGCCTGGAGAAAAATGAAACCCTCATGCACTGCTGGGAGGAATGCAAACTGTTGCTGGCACTTTGGAAAACAGTATGGAAATTCCTCTAAAGATTAAAAATAGAATTACTACATGATCCAGTAATAATTCTACTGGGTACTGACCCCAAAATACAAAAACATTAATTTGGAAAGAAATATGCACCCTTATGTTCACTACAGGATTACTGACAACAGCCAAAATATGGAAACAACCCAAGTGTCAATCAACAGGAGAATAAATAAGTGGTAATTATACAATGGAACATTATTCAGCCATAAAAAGAATGAAATCTTGCCAGTGGCAACAACATGAATGGATACTGAGATTAGAAATCTAAATGATGTAAGTCGGTCAGAAAAAGAAAACCGCCATATAATTTCACTTGTATGTGCAATTTAAGTAACAAAGAGAAGAGTGTGGGTTATGGGGGGAGATGGGCCAAGATGGCAAAACAGCATGGAAGTTTTTTTTGTGTGTGTCTCTCCTTCCTGAAATACAACCAGATAAACACTAAACCATCCTGCACACCTAGAAAATTTATTTGAGGATTAACACAACAATCTGCACAACCTGAAACAGAGAACTCAGCATAAAGTGGAAAAACTTACTTTTATTTTCCATTTCTATTAAAAATATTTTAATTTTTTTCTACTATACTTTTTACTTTTTTTTAAAGTTTTCAAATTCTATTTTACTTCCATCATTTCCTTTTATTCTATTTCATTGTATTTATTTTTTCAAATTTTCAAACATTTTCCTTTTTTCCTTTCCTTTTTTTTTCTTACCTTTCCCTTTTTTCTCTAATCTATCAGACTCCTTTCAACTACCAGATCAAAACACAGCCAGGATCTAGCATCCTTTATTTGATTTTTTGTGTGTTGTTTTTAATTTTTTTAATTTTAATTTTTTTACCTTAATAACTCCTCTTCTTCCTTCAAAATGAAGGAATTCACACCAAAAGAAAGAACAGGAAGAAATGACAGCCAGGAACTTACACAACACAGATACAAGCAAAATGCCTAAACTAGAATTTAGAATCACAATAATAAGAATACTAGCTGGGGTTGAAAACAGATTAAAATCCCTTTCTGCAGAGATAAAAGCTAGCCAGGATGAAATAAAAAAATGGTATAACTGAGCTGCAATCTTGAATGGATGCCACAGTGGCAAGGATGGATGAGGCAGAGCAACAAATCAGCAATATAGAGGACAAACTTATGGAGAACAATGAAGAAAGGAACAATATCAGAATCATAGGGGTCCCAGAAGATGAAGAGAGAGAAAAAGGGGTAGAAGGGTTATGTGAGCAAATCATAGCAGAAAACTTTCCTAACCTGGGGAAAGACACAGATATCAACATCCATGAAGCGTAGAGGACTCTCATTAGATTCAACAAAAACCGACCATCAACAAGGCATATCATAGTCAAATTCATGAAATACTTAGGCCAGGAAAGAATCATGAAAGCAGCAAGGAAAAAAAAGTCCTTAACCTACAAGGGAAGACAGCTCAGGTTTGTAGCAGATCTATCCACAGAAACTTGTCATGGAAGAAAGGAATGGCAAGATATATTCAATGTACTGAATCAGAAAAATATGCAGCCATGAATTCTTTATCCAGCAAGGCTGTCATTCAAAATAGAAGGTGAGACAAAATGTTTTCCAGACAAACGAAAATTAAAGGAGTTTGTGACAACTAAATCAGCCCTCTAAGAAATTTTAAGGGGGATTCTCTGTGGGGAGAAAAGATGAAAAAAAAAAAAAAAGACAAAAACCAACAAAGACTAGGAAGGACCAGAGAACACCAACAGAAACCCCAACTCTACAGGCAACATAATGGCAATAAATTCATAATGGTATGAATTTATTGAGTCCATAAACGTCAATGGACTCAATGCTCCAATCAAAAGACACAGGGTAACAGAATGGATAAGAAAACAAGATCCATCTATATGCTGTTTACAAGAGACCCACTTTAGACCTAAAGACACATTCAGATTGAAAGTAAGTGGATGGAAAACCATCTATCATGCTAATGGTAGACAACAGAAAGCCAGAGTAGCCATACTTATATCAGACAATCTAGACCTTAAAATAAAGGCTGTAACAAGAGATGAATAAGGGCATTATATTTTAATTAAGGGGTCTATCCACCAACAAGACCTAACAATTACAAACATTTATGCTCCAAATGTGAAAGTACCCAAGTATATAAACCAATTAATCACAAACATAAACTCATTGATAATATGGGTACTTCAACATCCCAATTATAGCAATGGACAGATCATCCAAACAGAAAATCAACAAGGTAACAATGGTTTTGAATGACACACTGGACCAGATAGACTAAACAGATATATTCAGAACATTTCATCCTAAATCAGCAAAATATACATTCTTCTCCAGGGCACATAGAACATGCTACAGAACAGATCACACACTGGGACACAGATCAGCCCTTATCACATACAAAAAGATCGAGATCATATCATGCATATTTTCAGACCACAACGCTATGAAACTTGAAATCAACCACAAAAAAAAAAATGTGGAAATTTAACAAATACTTGGAGACTAAAGACCATCCTACTAAAGAGGGAGTGAGCTGACCAAGAAATTAAGGAGGAAATTAAAATGTACACAGAAGCCAATGAAAATAACACCACAGCCCAAAGCCTCTAGGATGCAGCAAAGGTGATCATAAAAGGGAAGTATATAGCAATCCGGGCATTCCTAAAGAAAGAAGAAAGGTCACACATCCACAACCTAACCTTACACCTTAAAGAGATGGAAAAAGAACAGCAAAGAAAACCCAAAACCAGCAGAAGACAGGAAATAATAAAGATTAGAGCAGAAATTAATGCTGTCAAAACCAAAAAAAAAAAAAAAAAGAAAAAAGTTGAACAGATCAATGAAACCAGAAGCTGGTTCTTTGAAAGAATTAACAGATTGATAAACCACTAGCCAGTTTGATCAAAAAGAAAAAGGAAAGGACCCAAATAAATAAAATCAAGAATGAAAGAGGAGAGATCACAACCAACACAGCAGAAATAAAAACACTAATAAGACAATATTATGAGCAATTATATGCCAATTAAATTGGCAATCTGGAAGAAATGGACATATTCCTAGGAATATATACACTACCAAAACTGAAACAGGAAGAAATAGAAAATTTGAACAGACCCATAACCAGTAAGGAAATCGAGTTAGTAATAAAAAATCTCCCAAAAAAAAAGAGTCCAGGGCCAGATGGCTTTCCAGGGGGAATTCTACCAAACGTTTATTTATTTATTTATTTTTAAATGCTTTTATTTATTTTTGAGACAGATAGAGACACAGCATGAGCAGGGGAGGGGCAGAGAGAGAGGGAGACAAAGAATCCAAAGCAGGCTCCAGGCTCTGAGCTGTCACCACAGAGCGTGACGCAGTGCTCGAACTCACAGACTGCAAGATCATCACCTGAGCCGAAGTTGGACGTTCAAGTGATTGAGCCACCCAGGCGTCCCACTACCAAACATTTAAAGAAGAGTTAACACCTATTCACTAAGCTGTTCCAAAAAACAGAAATGGAAGGAAAACTTCCAAAGTCTTTCTATGAAGCCAGCATTACCTTGATTCCAAAACCAGAGACCCCACTAAAAAGGAGAACTACAGACCAATTTCCCTGATGAACATGGATGCAAAAATCCTCAACATGATATTAGCCAACCGGATCCAACAATACATTAAAAGAATTATTCACCATGACCAAGTGGAATTTATACCTGGAATGCAGGGCTGGTTCTCTATCTGCAAAAAAATTAACATGATTCATCACATCAATAAAAGAAAGGACAAGAACTACCTGATCCTCTCAATAGATGCAGAGAAAGCACTTGACAAAATACATAATCCTTTCTTGATAAAAACCCTCAAGAAAGTAGGGATAGAAAGATCATACCTCAAGATCATAAAAACCATATATGAAAGACCCACCACTAATATCATTCTAAAAAATCAGAGCTTTCCCCCTAAGGTCAGGAACAATACAGGGATGTCCACTCTTGCCACTGTTATTCAACACAGTATTGGAAGTCTTAGCTTCGACAATCAGACAACACAAAGGAATAAAAGGCATCCAAATCAGCCAGAAGGAGGTCAAACTTTCACTCTTCACAGATGATGTCATACTCCATATGGAAAATTCAAAAAGATCCCACCAAAAAACTGCTAGAACTGATCCATAAATTCAGCTACGTCACAGGATATAAAATCAATGCACAGAAATTGGTTGCATTCCTATACATGAATAATGAAGAAACATAGAAATCAAGGAATCGATCCCATTTACAGTTGCACCAAAACCCATCAAATACCTAGGAATAAATCTAACCAAAGAGGTGAAAAATCTAGACACTGAAAACTATAGAAAGCTTATGAAGGAAAATGAAGATGACACAAAAAAATGGAAAAATATTCCATGCTCCTGGATAGGAAGAATATTGTTAAAATGTCCATACAACCCAAAGCAATCTACATATTCAATCCAATCCCTATCAAAATAACACCAGCATTCTTCACAGAGGTAAAACAAACAACTCTAAAATTTGTATGGAACCAGAAAAGATCCAGAATAGCCAAAGCAATCTTGAAAAAGAAAACCAAAGCTGGAGGCATCACAATCCTGGACTTCAAGATGTATTCCAAAGCTGTAATCGTCAAGAAAATATGGTACTGGCACAAAAACAGACACTCTGATCAATGGAACAGAATAGAGAACCCAGAAATGGGCCCATAAACATAAGGCCAACTCATCTTTGACAAAGCAGGAAAGAATATCCATTCAAATGAAGCCAGTCTCTTCAGCAAATGGTCCTGGGAAAACTGGTCTGTGACAAGCAGAAGAATGAACCTGGACCACTTTCTAACACCATACACAAAAATAAACTCAAAATGGAAGAATGATCTAAACATAAGACAGGAAGCCATCTAATTCCTAGAGAAGAAAGCAGGCAAACATCTCTTTGTTCTCGGCTGCAGCAACTGCTTACTCAACACATCTCCGGAGGGAAGGGAAACCAAAGCAAAAATGAACTATTGTGACGTCATCAAAATAAAAATCTTCTGCACAGCAAAGGAAAAACTCAGAAAAACTAAAAGGCAACTAATGGAGAAGATATTTGCAAACAACTTATCAGATAAAGGGTTAGTATCCAAAATCTGTAGAGAACTTACCTAACTCAATACAGTGAAGAAATGGACAAAAGATATAGATAGGCACTTCTCCAAAGAAGATATCCAGATGGCCAACCGACACATGGAAAAATGCTCTACATCACTCATTATCGGGGAAATACAAATCAAAACCATAATGAGATACCACCTCACACCTGTCAGAATGGCTAACATTAACAACTCAGGCAACAACAGATGTTAGCAAGGATGTGGAGAAAGAGGATCTCTTTGGCACTGCTGGTGGGAATGCAAACTGGTGTAGCCTCTCTGAAAACAGTATGGAGGTTCCTCAAAAAATTAAAAATAGAACTACCCTATGACCCAGCAATTGCACTACTAGGAATTCACCCAAGGGATACAGGAGTGCTGTTTAGAAGGGACACATGCACCCCAAAGTTTATAGCAGCACTACCAACAACGGCCAAAGTATGGAAAGAGCCCAAATGTCCATCGATGGATGAATGGATAAAGATGTGGTATATATATACAATGGAGTATTACTCAGCAACCAAAAAGAATGAAATCTTGCCATTTACAACTACGTGGATGGAACTAGAGGGTATTATGCTAAGGGAAATTAGTCATATTAGATATTTGAAAGACAAATATCATATGACTTCACTCATATGAGGACTTTAAAATACCAAATAGATGAACATGAGGGAAGGGAAGCAAAAATAGTATAGAAGCAGGGAAAGGGACAAAACATAAGAGACTCTTAAATATAGAGAACAGAGGGTTGCTGGAGGGGTTGTGGCAGGGGGGATGGGCTAAATGGGTAAGGGGCTTAAGGAATCTATTGCTGAAGTCACTGTTGCATCATATGTTAACTAACTTGGATGTAAATTATAAAAATTAAATTTAAAAAAAGAAAGAAAAAAAAGAAAAAAAATCATACTCTTCAACATAGACAACTAATGGAAGTGGTAGGGGGATGGGTGAAATAGTTGAAGAGGAGGAAGAGAACACTTAAAGTGATGAGTACGAATGCATAGAATTGTTGAATCACTATATTATACACCTGAAACTAATATAACACTGTACATTAATTATACTAGAATGTAGAAAAATCAAGTAAATTTTTTTAAAAAAGGTTATTTCGGGGCGCCTGGGTGGCGCAGTCGGTTAAGCGTCCGACTTCAGCCAGGTCACGATCTCGCGGTCCGTGAGTTCGAGCCCCGCGTCAGGCTCTGGGCTGATGGCTCGGAGCCTGGAGCCTGTTTCCGATTCTGTGTCTCCCTCTCTCTCTGACCCTCCCCCGTTCATGCTCTGTCTCTCTCTGTCTCAAAAATAAATAAACGTTAAAAAAAAAATTAAAAAAAAAAAGAATTAACTCATCTTTAAAAAAAAAAAAAAAAAAAGGTTATTTCTTTGCTGAACTATGTAGGAGTCCAGGTATAATGATTTTAAAGACAATACATGTGTACATATTGATGTATTTAAACATTAATTTACTAGTAAATATTTACAGCTAACTTCTTAATATCCAGCATTATTTCAGACACCAGGAATATAATAGTAAACAAACTGAACTAACTCCCTGACTACATGCAGCTTTCATTTTAATGAGGAGAAACAAGCAGTAAAAATAGATTTAAAATTATATTACATTTTAAAAGGTGATTATGATGATGGAGAAAAACAGGTGAATGGTAAGCCTTTTGACGGGCTTAGAATAAAATGAAGTGGCCCAGACAAATGACTTCTGAGCAGAGACTTGAAAGAACTTAAAAGAATTGAAACAGTAAGTCATGCACATAATTGGGGGTGGGGTGTGGGGGAGGCAGTGTTCCAGCCAGTGAAAGGAGCAAGTGTGAGGCCGCAAAGCAAAAATGTGCTAGGCAAGTTCTTGAAAAGTAAGGAGGCTACGATGTCTGGAGCAGAATGAAAGATGAGAGAACATTAGAAAATGAGGTCAGAGAGACAATGGGAAGCCACAAAGACGGTAATATGTGGTTATATTTTGGTCATTTTTAACAGTAGAGCTGATATGGTTAAAAGAAAGAGAGGAATCCAAGATTTTTGGCCTATATGCCAAAAGATGGAGTTGGCATTAATTGATATGGAAAAAAACTACATGTGGACTAGATTTGAGGAGAGGATTTTCTGGTAAGTTGAATGCAGGAAGTGGTGAACTAGCAAAGAATATCAGCAAAGAAACTCAGTGGATGCATGCAAAACTAAAGCATATCTACAAAAGATACAGGTGTGGTGTTCCAAAGGGACACATGCACCCCAATGTTTACAGGAGTGCTATCGACAATAGCCAAATTATGGGGTGAGCCCAAATGTCCATCAACAGAGGAATGGATAAAGAAGATGTGGTTTGTGTGTATGTGTATTGCACTACATATATAAATTATACATAAATTATTGCAATACACACACACACACACACATACATACACACACACAATGGAGTATTGCTTGGCAATCAAAAGGAATGGAATCTTGCCAGTTGCAACAATGTGGATGGAACTAGAACGTATTCTGCTAAGTAAAATTAGTCTGAGAAAGACAAATATCTTATGACTTCACTCATATGTGGAACTTAAGATACAAAACAGATGAACATAAGGGAAGGGAAGCAAAAATAATATAAAAACAGGGAGAGGAACAAGACATTACAGACTCTTAAATATACAGAACTGAGTGTTGCTGGAGGGGTTGTGGGTGGCGGAATGGGCTAAATGGGTAAGCAGCATTCAGGAAGACATTTGTTGGGATGAGCACTGGATGTTATATGTAGGGGATGAATCACTGGTTTCTGCTCCTGAAATTACTGCACTATATGCTAACTTGGACATAAATTTTAAAAAATAAAGACATTTTAAAAAAGGAAATATCACAAAAAATAAAGAGGATCTAAATCTATAGTGAATATGATTCCATTCGCTGGTTATAATAAAAAAATGTAAAGAATCATCATAGTATTCTCAAATTATTTATATTTATCATTGAACTATTCAACACACCAGAAGATTGCATAATTTACAACTATCTAATCTATATAAGCCAAACTTTGCTATTAATACATATTATAAAACACACACACATTCCCTTTCAGTCAGGGTAGAAGGCCACAGTATCTTAATATCAAATTGGATGCCTGTGGTGATTCAGAAGATGCTGGATGTACAGATGCTCCCTGTGTTTCTCAAACCATAGACTGGATAACTGAGTAATTTGAAAGTAAGTATAAGACATGATAATATTTGACTCTGAGAGACTTAGTGTGCCTTTCCTTAGAATAAGGACAGTCTTCCATGTAACCATAAAATTATTATCACAACTAAGATACTTAACAGTAATACAGAAATACTATCCAATACACAATCTATGTTCAACTCAGTAGCCCCAAATTATTTATATGTTTACTGCTTCAATCTAGGATGCAGTCATGTATCCCTCTTTACTTTTGGACTTTAATCTGAACAGCTCCTCTGCCGTTTATGGCTCTGAAATTTTTGCAGAGCCCAGAAAAGTCATCTTGTAGAATGTCTTTGGATTTGCCTGATTATTTACTAATAATTCTTCCCAGGCTTATAATAGGACAAGAGGACTATATAGCTAACATATATTTCCTAAAACATCCTATCAGGAGACATGATGCTAGTTTGTCTCATTAATGCCAATAGTAAATGGCAAAGACAGTACCTGTTAGCCTTTGTAATAACAGGAGTACTTTTCCCCTATTTAAAACATTTATGGATGGATTGGCACTTTCATGGATGTGTGGATATTTTCATCCAACAATTGTTCATCCAATGCTCTTAGCAAACACCTGATTATCTGAATCATATTTTAAATTGGTAGTTGCACAAACGTGATTTGCTAATTCTGTCATTCAGTCTGGATTTATTAACTGGCATTTTTCTCATTTCTCTTTGATTCTATCACTGTAGACGTCTCTGTTATAGTCCATTAATATCATAATATTGCTATTCTTTTTTCATGTTCCATCTGTCAGAAAGTTGAGTATTGGGAGTCCCTTCTAACTGGTTCTTGTTCTCTTGACATCTCTGTGCCAACTGCAAATAGTATCTCCAAGATTTATCTTGACATGGAACAAGGTATTCTCCAATGGGCCCAGAATCCTTGGAAAGGATGGATTTTGCTTAGAAATCAAGATCTAGACTTCTTTATTACATCTTTTAGATTGAGTAATCAAGACTAAGATTAATGCTCCATGATGCCATCACAGTAGGGCTCTGTGAATAAGGCTCAGAGATTAAATTTAAGAGGGGCACCTGACGGCTCAGGTCACAATCTCATAGTTCGTGGGTTCAAGCCCCACGTCAGGCTCTGTACTGATGCTCAGAGACTGGAGCCTCCTTCAGATTCTGTATCTCCCTCTCTCTCTGCTCCTCCCCCATTTATGCTGTGTCTCATAAATAAATGAATGTTAAAAAATAAATTGAATTTAAGAAATTATAGGTTCATATTCGCATCACAATGTCAAATCATGCATAAGTTTCTTCCTCATTCTCCACCTTTGAGTCTTCTTTCTCCCGTAGCAAAATATCACTAGATTCACTCATTTACTCTGTCTTAAAGCACACACAGAATAGTTTCAAAAGCTCATGGGTTATTTAGAAAAGTTTTATTTAACTCCTGAATATTTGATGATTTTTTTTTTTCAGATATCATTTTGTTACCTTAAGGATCACAACCTTAAGCTGCCTCTTGTCCAGTTTCTAAAAATGGTTGTTTCATCTTTTCCTATAAGCAGTTGTTCAGGGTAAGAGATACCAGTTAACATAATCAGAAGTTTTGTTTTTTTTTTTTAATTTTTAGTATTTATCTATTTTGATAGAGAGTGCACAGGAGTGGTTAGGGCAGAGAGAGGAAGAGACAGCATGAGTGGGGTAGGGGTAGAGACAGAGGGAGAGGAAATTCCAAGCAGATTCCACATTGTTAGCACAGAGCCCACCTGGGGCTCGAACCCACAAACCATGAGATCATGATCTGAGCTGAAATCAAGAACTAGACACTTAACCAGTTGAGCCACCCAGGCACCCTTCACAAGTAGTCTTTTTACACTAATATTTTAATGTTTTAAAGATTTTGTGAATATGTAAAAATCTATATATTTCAAAATTCAAAAGCACATAAAATGTAAACTCATGTAAGAATCACTGTGATCCCTATTCCATCTCTTTCCTAATTTTCTCCTATAGGTTACCTTTCTCATTAGTTTTTCGTTTCTCATTACTTCCTGTTTTTTTACAAATATCAGCAAATAATGCATTAAAATTTTTCTCTGTTTTTTCTACATGAATTTCACAAACTTTATAAAATGTTTCTACTTATTATGTGTATCAATTCATGAAGATACTTTCCATTTCATCTATCTTTACATTTGCATAATATTTCATTGCTGGTATATAACATAGTTTATTCAACCATTGCCTCTAATATTTTGCTCACACAAATAACGTTCCATATGTTGTTTTGTGTTTGTGGAGAAGTATCTTCAAATAAATTTCTAGAAGTGTGTTTTCTGGGTCAAAGGTAAATGCAAAACTAGTTTTGTTTTATTTTACCAAACTTCTTTCTAAAGAAGTTGTATTACTTTGTAGTCCTACCACGGAAGTATGGCAGTGCCTATGTACTCAAAGTAATTTAAGGATTTTTCTACATATTTTATGGTAATATAATTTATTATAAATCTTATTATATAATGTTTATTTTTGAGAGAGAGAGAGAGAGAGCACACACAAGTGGGGGAGGGACAAAGAGAGGGAGAGAGAGAATCTGAAGCAGGTTCCACGCTGTCAAAGCAGAGCCCAACATGGGGCTTGAACTCATGAATTGTGAGATCATAACCTGAGCTGAAATCAAAAGTTGATGCTTAAGAGAGTGAGCCACCTGGTGCCCCTAATATATAGCACATTTAACAGGCCAAGCAAGTAATATATAGCACATTTAACAGGCCAAGCAAGCTGGAAAATCATGAAAAAGAAGAGAAATCATGAAGCAGAGCACTAATAAGTATAAAAACGTATATGCTGTGTATCATTTAAAAAGTTTGGTTTTGTCAAATGAATAGACAAAGAGATCTGTATGTAAGAAGTGACCCTTAAAGAGCAACATGTATATACCCTGCTCTAAACAACACTACTCCTTCGAGTACACCAGAGCTAAATTCTTTTACATGTGTACAAGAATGTACGCAGCAATGTTATGTGAAATAGCCAATATTGAGAAACATACAAAACACGCATTATAATAAAAAATGTTCAAAAATTTATACAATTTTATGCAGCATGGAAAATGAACGAGCATACATTCATACATGGAATAACACGGATAAATCTTGTGAATAATTCAAACAATGTTGAATGAAAAAATCTAAACTCAGAAGACTATGATGGCATGGTAACATGTTTATGAAACAGAAAATAAGGAAAGTAAAATTGTGTATGTTTTACGTTGTGTAGCGTTTCATGAACTTGTTTTTACCATTGCCGGGAAACAGTTCAGACAAAATCTGCAACAGTGGTAACCTTACTGAGACGCAAGGCACTCTGAAGAAAATACACCAATAGTTTTATTGTTATAGATCATGAATGAGTTACTGAATTCCCTGGTGGTTTTTCCATTAGGTTTATGATGATTCATAATTTTTACATAGACCATGTGATGGACACTGCTAGTGTTTTGCTCATCTCTCTCCAGATACTATTCCCTGTTTCTTTATGTTTCTTTTCAGGCTTTTCTACCTTATTGATTATAAAGGCTCTTAACTATATTGCTTTCAGATGATTACCATTAGCCTAATAGGATCACTTTAAGTCTTTGCACACAGAACCAGCAGTACCTGCAAGTTCATTTCCCCCTGGGGTGGCCCTTACCTAATGAAAATAAATCAATGAAAAGAGAAATATTTCTGCTGGACACTTCTTCCCCATCTCCTTGCTAGCTCTCTCTCCTATCCTTGCCCTCCAATACTGGAATAGATTAGGTTCTCAGTCTTTGGCCTTCTTCCCTTTGTTATCAATATTTAGTACTTCTATGAATACATACTCCCTCATGGTTATGTGATCATGCTTCTTAAAATTATATCTTTTGCTTAAAATTCTGTATCACACTTCAGACTTGTATATCAGACTGTCTCATTGGCATCTCCCCTTGGATGGAGATGTTGATTCAACAAATCTCACAGTGAGAGCCTAATATTCCTCATAAACTTATTTTTGTTACAATGTTCCTATTTCAGTATATTCTTCCAACTTCTCAGGCCAACCCATCAGGAAGTTTTGGCATTTCTCCTGCAGCAAAGGGTTAACTCACTCAATCAGACTTGTTCAAATCCTACACATTCCAAAGAAATATTTGTCTTCAGGACTAAGGCTATTTTTGTACGTTTGAGACCTTGGGCCATTTCTGTACCAGTGTGATCATATAAGTCTGTCCTAACAATGTGATTTATGGTGTATTAGTTGGAGTTCTGCAGAGAGACAAGATCAATAAGATATATAAAGATACACAAGAGGAGACTTATTATAGGAATTTACTCTCATGGTAAGGAGGCTAAGAAGTCCAATGATCTGCCATCTGCAAGCCAGAGAACCCAGAAAGCCAGTGCTGTAATTCAAAACAAGTCCAAGGGCCTGAGACCCAAGAGACTGATGGTGTAAATTCCAGTCCGAGACCAAAAACCTGAGAACCAGCAACACTGATGTCTGAAGGCAGAATATGAATGTTTCAGCTCAAGCAGAGAAAGCAAATTTTCTTTCTCCCCCCTTTTTGTTCTATTCAGGCCCTCAGCAGATTAGATGATGCCCACTGGCATTGGTGAAGCTAATGTTCTTTACAAATGCTAACCTTATCCAGAGGCACCCTCAAAGACACATCCAGGAACGTTTACTAGGGATTATAAAAACAATCCCCTCGTCTCAAATTGATGTATTGGGTAAATGGAATCTCAATCAAAATAAAGACCAAGAATAACATAAGATAATCTTGAAGAAGAGTGGAAGACTACTGTGTAATAAAGTTGTCAGAAAGCTACAGAAAGACATGGATAGAGAAATAGACCAATGAAAAAGATCATCAACAAAGAGACTCACATGTCTATGGATACAGCTGAAGAGAAATGCTTGTCAATTGAAAAAATGCTAATTGGATATGTGTAGGGATAAAATGTATTTTCACCTACACATCACACTATACACAGAAATCAGTTCCAGATGGATTGTAATCTAAATGAGAGAGATAAAACAATGGATCTTCTACAAGGCATCACAGGAGAAAATATTCTTGATTTAAGGTAAGCAATGTTATCTTAAACAAGAACAATATTAATAATTGGGAAAGAATTAAAATCAGCAATGCCAGTCCATAAAAAAGCAAAAAACAAAAAACAAAAAAACCAACTATCATTTATGGAGTGAAAAGGCAACCTTAACAGAAAAAAACAGGCCAGGGACTTGAACGGAGGATATTGAAATGGATAATAAATAGAGACTTTGGAGAGGAGCTAGTGATGGGAATATCTATGGAAAAGCATTGCAGGTAGAGGGAATTTCAAGTCCACAGTCCTTAAACACTTGAATACCTGATATATTCAACCAACAACAAAGCTGTTGTGCTTTGTTCTCTCTCAGCCCCTTCCACAGTAACATAATTGGCTCCTAAAGAGAGACCTGTCCTGTTCACTGATGTGACCCCAGTAGTTAGACTTGTACCTGGCGTATAATATAAAAGCTCACTAAACATACATAGAATGAATGAAGGAATAAATGAATAAGAGAGACACATCCAGTTTCCCTGTTTTTTCATTAGGACATCTCTGTTATTTTATTAGTGGAATAAATCTTTATTATGGCTCACATAATTAAAGCATGACAGCTTCTGACCAGGATTCTATTTCTTAAAGCGTTTTTTGGTGGAGCATTAGTTTTACAAATGCTCATAAAAAAAAGTAGGTCTTGCAATTGTATATGGAAACTCTGCTTACCATATCTCCTACTTGAAAAAATTACACTGTACTTTAGCATATTAAAATAGTTTTAAAAGCACATAAAAATATATAAAAGCATATGAAAATGTAAAATACCAAAGCTGCAGACGGAGAAGTTCTATGATTTAAAAATATTCCCATTATAGCTTTTTCAGGTATTTCCCAGATTGATTTGATCCTGAAACCCTTTTAACTTTGTGTCTATTAACATTTTAGGAAAGTCAGTGTTCCACTACATACATGGGGAAATCAGAAAAAAAAAACACTGATAAACAAGTCTTGCTTTTACTAGTTGGGCTGAGTCAGTGCAGAATGAAGGTCAAAGACACAGTAAGAAGTAGCTTATAATGTGATAAGGAATCCAGAGAACCCCTCTTCTTGTCCTTTTCCTTTGGCAAGGTTTTAGGTAAGAGCCACGTCTTAAAGGGGGGAAATGGGTTAATGCAGCAAAGAATGAAAAAATAAATAAAATGAAACATAGTGTCAAGATTCCCAAAGAACCAGTTCTAAAACTCCTGTGGCTTTCAAAGACCATAAAAGAGTCTAAATTCAAAATGAAAGTGAATTGAGGCACGTTCCATTGGGACGACACCAAGTGCTGAGTATCATCTCCTGCAGTCCTTGCCTAACACAGAGAGAAGGCAGATTTTCTTTATAGCTGTAATAAAACATAAAAGGAAGGATGAAAAGAAGTGGAGAATCACTAGCGATTATCCTCATAGCTGAGTATTTGTTGTGTGGCGGAAAGGGCATTTGGTGGTCTGATAAATGACTCTTACATTTCCCCTTTTCTCATAATGTGACTTTGAAATTGCTCCCACATTTCACAAGTGTTCCCCATATATTTTCAAGTCCAATATTGCCGTTTCTGAGACGTGACTCTGGTTATATTCAGGATCCATGCTTTCCTAGAAGATTAAGCATTCTTAATAGCACGTTTTGCTACCAGAAGAAAAAAAAATCTCTCTTTTTTACTCAGCATTACACAAACAAGTCATATCTAATTCTCAGAAGTAAAAGTGCCATAAAAGATATATACATATACATTCTTTCAGCTAAATTGGTACCATAAAGCTGTATTGCAAATATGAGTAATGTTTTTTTCTGCAGTGATGTTTATAGCAATATAGTACAGTTCAGAGACATTTTGGTTTCTTCTACCTTTGGAGGATAAGGCATTAAAGGAAATTATTACTCTATATTATTGAAGATAAAATTGTTGGGTTATGGCATTTTTAATATGGTGAACCTAGGCCAAATGTTGAAGCTACCATTTATTTTATTGCTTTCGACATCTCTTGTTTAAAGGCTCTCAGAAATGAAAAATTTCAGTGAAGGCCATATTGAAGTTTATTGATATCATCTCTATAAAGTAAAATCTCAATAAAAATTTATGTCATCTATTTAATGAGAAGACAGGAAATGGAATCATTCTTGGAGACATTTTTAAATGGCCAATCAGGTATAATTTAACTATCGTGTGGTTTTCTTTACACTAGTAGAGATTACAGGATGTGTTTTCAGGAGAAGTATTCACTTGACAACTTTTTATTCTACAGAGAACTAAACGGAAGTTATTATGACATTCCACACTACACTGATTGTAGTAAAACAATTCAATAATGTAGCTAAAATGTTATCTGGGATCTATAAAAATATATTAATTCTCCCCCTATCTTCCTATGGTTCAATGGTTCTTAAAGATCTCTGCATATTAGAATACATATGTGATAAGGAAAATGTATGTTATTAAAAGGTCTATGGGGGAACTGCTGCTGTTATAAATTGTTGGAGAGGAATTATGTTGAATTGTATTAAAAGTTAAGTTTGGAGACAAAAACAATGAACTTTTGTTGTGGCTTTTCTCATAATTTGTATAACTAAATGTGTGAATAAAATAAATCTTTTTAAGTTCTTCATCAGTAAGTAAAAATTACACTCTGGTCACATGGATGTTATGCTAAAAGTTTTCACAAATGACTTGGAGAAAGTGTATGTATATATGTATGCATATTTTATATACTAAAATTTTAATTACACATTTATACAAAATATGTATTCAGCAAAGAAATGCTAATCAATAATATCTGTCCACTAAAATTTTAGGGAAAAAAACCCACATTCTACCACAGTTTGCCTCCAATCAAGTTTACTGTGCATTTATCTATCAAACAGGTAACTTATTTGTCCAGTAAGGAGAGATTCTCCCATGTACCTGAACAATGATTTCAGTGTCTCCTTAGGAACTATGACCTCTTCTTTCCATGTATACTCTTTCAGGACAACCTTTTCCACTATTTTGACTGAACAGTAATGTCTCCAACATTTTGTAACTAAATATGTATCATGAAATACAAATACCACTTGTCTAAATTCACGGGACAACCCCCTTCCCTCCTCGGTTGTCCTATAAACACATCAAATCCAATTTCCTCCAACCAGCATTATTAAAGCCATCAGTGCTTGGCCCAGATATCAGAGAGTATTCACTGGTCAGACAGTTCATGAGTGAGGGAAAGTCATTGTGCCCTGTCTTCTAAGGGGAAGGTGGACCCTTCTGTGCCATCAACTGACTCATTAGAATATACTCATATCAGAAGCATTTGCCTCTAAAGTTATGTTACCAGATTAAGCAAACAGAACACAAGATTCCCAGTCAATCTTGGATTTTGGATCTGAACACACACGTGCGAAAACACACAAGCATACAGACACTACATACAGCACATCTCATACAGTATTTGCAACATATTTATAACAAAAATATTTATTATATGATATTAAGAATTACCTAGGCATCTTTTACTTTATCTTGCAATCCTGAATCTAAAGACAACTTGCACATACACTCTTGGGTTTATATCTAGATAAAGCAGAAATGAAGGCTCAAGATGTTTGTTTCTTAGTTTGGGCTATGCATAGTGTTACCTACATTTGAAACCTTTGTATAGATTTGTTGTACAATATATAACTAAATCTTTCCTAAGTTTTACTGATTAGTGCTTGCTGATAGTTCGGATAATGCTTACAGAATATTTTCCATCCTAAGATTATGTTAGATTATTCAGAGAGAAATTTTATTCCCCATCCCAAATATATTCCTCTTTCTAGCTCATCCAGAAACTGAGAAGCAGAGGGGTGCCTGGGTGGCTCAGTCAATTGAGCGTCCGACTTCGGCTCAGGTCATAATATCACGGTTCGTGGGTTTGAGCCCCGTGTCGTGCTCTGTGCTGACAGCTCAGAGCCTGGAGCCTGCTTCTGATTCTACGTCTCCCTCTTTCTCTGTCCCTCCCCACTCACGCTCTGTCTCTCTCTCTTTCTCAAAAATAAGTAATAAACATTAAAAACAATTAAAAAAAGAAACTGAGAAGCAGAAGTATGTCCTGTACATTTACCAATCAACTTAACCCAATTACATTGGGCATGCTTATTTCATAAATAGGGACCAAATAACATTTTAAAAAGTCTCAGTACTGACACTCAATTCTCTATACGTTAATTTTTTTAATGTTTATTTATTTTTGACAGAGAGAGAGAGAGAGAGACAGAGCATGAATGGGGGAGAGGCAGAGAGAGAGGGAGACACAGAATCTGAAACAGGCTCCAGGCTCTGAGCCGTCAGCACAGAGCCCGACACGGGGCTCAAACTCACGGACCACAATATCATGACTTGAGCCAAAGTCGGATGCTCAAGCGACTGAGCCACCCAGGCGCCCCTCTATACGTTACTTTAAATAAGAATTTAATATCCCTAAAATAAATTCAGCATCTATTTCCTTCTGGCTCTCCATACACTATGAATTTGCTCCGATCTCTATACAATTTTTGTCAGGCTGCTCACTAGCTTCCACTTTAGTACAGCCTGCTTACCTGCCCCAATGACAAACACGTCTGTAAAAGGTTCCAAAGTTCTAGCCTCTAATACTCTCTTCATCTCTGAGTGCTTACTGTACCTCTAGCATCATCCACCTGCATTCACATTTGAGTCTAATTCATCACTGATCCTTAGCTACTTTTGCTGTGGAATCTTACTTGCACAAATAGTTTATAAGATCATGCAGAGGAAAGCTAGCTTACCACTTATTATATGATACCACACAGGGCACAATGCACTCCAATAAATTCTCGATGAATGAGTTACTTATTCACCTCTTGTAAACTTTTGAAACAAAAAAAAATAGGAGTTACATTTTACTTTGAGATTATATTTACAAATGTGTAGCATGCATAAAATAAACAGTAATGTACATGAACCACTGCTGTCCTTGTAACTATTTCTTGATTCTGTCATATTCCAATGAAGTGTAACAACTCTGACTTTAGAAAATTTTTGAAATTAAAAAAAGCATAAGAAAAAATAAAACACTCATAATTTTAGTCTTCCCCTGTAGTCCTTGTAAAGCAAGTGATCCATTTCCTTTCTTCTCTGAACATGAAATATTAAAAACCAAAGTTTATGTAAAATTTGAATCTGTTTTTTTTCACATGGGATTATTGTGAGCATTTATTCCATTGTATTAAATTAGATGCATGGGGCTGAATAATTGTGTCGTGATCTTTAAAAGATAAATAGCTATTATATATAAGATTTTTGAGCATGTAGCCATGACTACAATTTGAATAATTCCTTATTAGAATTAGCAATACATGGTCAAAGTCATGCTTTATTTAATCTTTTGATGCAAATTTACAAACTTATTTCCAGAAGGTTTGTGGCAATTACATTCTCATTAGCAGTCCATTTTAACACACTCTCATAAATAACATTTTGTCCATTGTTTACCAATTTTACATGTGAAATAGCACATTATGTTCATTTAACTTGTGTTACTTTATTATATTTTAAAGCAAGTGCACATTTACATGTTTTACTTTTATTTCAAGAGAAGAGGTCTTTACAAGTTAATTATACATTTTGGTTGTCCTTAGTGTTGCAAACAGTTTTCATATTTGGCATTAGCCTTCAGAGCTTTGAAAGGAGTGATAAAGCATAATGGTTAAGAGTGCACTTCCTGTGTGCTATGATCACTCACATATGTAAGTGGACTTCTTTGTGCCCATGTTTCTCCACATGTAAAAGGAGGGTGATAGTAATAACTATTTCATAAGGATTTTTAAGAATAAATTAGTACATGTATATAGCATCTTAGAATTAGTTTCCAATAAATATTATCTATAATTAGGTACAGAGATTTTTTAACAGCGTTCACTGAGATATAATTCACACAGTATATAATTCACTCAGAATGTTCAAAATTCAATGACTTTTAATATATTCACACGGTTGTACAACCATTGCCACAATCAATTTAAGTCAGGATTAGAATTTAGAATATCTTCATCACTCCAAAAAGAAATCCTGCAATTCTTAGCCATAATTCCCCAACTCTACTCAGCCCTTGGAAACCACTAATTTACTTTTCATCCCTACAGATTTGCCTGTTATGGACATTTTATTTAAATGGGACTATACAGTATCCAATCCTTTGTGTCCGGTTTCTATCACTTAGCATATGTTTTCAAGATTTATTTCTCGAATGTAACAGTCCTTAATTGTTTTTTATGATTCAATAATATTCCATTATATCAATTTACTGCATTTTATTTAGTAATCGGTTGATGGACATTTGATTGTTTTCCACTTTTTGGTTAGTACGAATGATGCTGCTATAAACATTAAAACAAGTTTTTATGTAAGCATGTTTTCATTTCACTTGGATGTATACTGAGTAGTTGAATTGCTAAGTCATATGGTAGCTATAAGTTTAATATTTCAGGAACCTCAAGAGCGCTTACCAGAGCCACTGCACCATTGTGTATTCATATCAGAAATGTTTGAGGGTTCCAGATTCTCTTCCTATTTGTCAGCATTACATGTCATTTTGATTACAGCCATCTTAGTGGGTACAAAGTGTCATCTCATAGTAGTTTTGCATTCCCATTGTGGATTATGATGTTGAACATCTTTTCATATGCCTTCTATTAAGTATCTTTAGAAAAGTATGGATTCATATCCTTTGCCCATGTTTTGGTTGGGCTACTTGCCTTTTTGTTAGTAAGAATTCTTTTTAGGAGTGCCTGGGTGGCTCAGTCAGTGGAGCATCTGACTTGACTTTGGTTCAAGTCATGATCTCATGGTTCGTGGGTTCAAGCCCCGTGTCAGACTTGCTGCTGTCAGCACAGAGCCTACTTTAGATCCTCTTTCCCCCTTTCTCAGCCCCCTCCCCTGCTCAAGCTCTCTCTCTCAAAAATAAATAAAACATTTTAAAAAATAATTATTTGTATATTTTAGATTCAAATCCTTTCTCAAAGACACGATTTGCAAATCTAGCCTTCCATTCTGAAGGCTGTAAAAGTGTCATTCTTTGCAACATAAACATTTTTAACTTGGATAATATCTAATTTAGCTATTTTTATTTTTGCTCCCAGTGTTTTGGTGTCATAGCTAAGAAATCATTGCCTAATCCAAGGTCATGAAGGTTTAAACTGTGTTTTATTGTAGAACTTTAATAGTATTAGCCCTTTATACTTAGGTTTTTGATTCATACATTTTTTGTATATGGTGTGAAATAGTGGACCAAATAAATTCTTTTGTTTTAAATGTGTATTTATTTTCGAGAGAGAGAGCAAGAGCAGGGGAGGGACAGAGAGACAGGGAGATAGAAAACCCCAAGCAGGATCCGCAATGTGAGTGCAGAGCCTGATGTGGGGTTCGAGAGATCATGACCTGAGTCAAAATCAAGAGTCGGACACCTAACCAACCAGGTGCCCCAGTACAAATACATTCTTTTGCGTGTGGATATCAGTTGTCTCTACACTATTGGTTAAAAAGACTATTCGTTCTCCATTGAATGGTCCTGTCAGGCTTGTCAAAATTTAGTTGATTGTAAATGTGAACTTATTTCTGTACTCTCAATTTCTGTACTACTGATCTACATGTCAGCCCTTATGCAAGTGAAGCACTGATTATTGTAGCTTTGTAGTCACATTTGAAATGGGAAAGTAAGACTCCTTCAACTTACTGCTTCTTTTATAAACTTGTTTATATACTTTTATAAACTTGTTTTGGCTCTTCTGGGTCCCTTGGTATTCCTCATGAAGTTTAGGAATAGCTCATCAATTTAGGCAAAGAACACAGTTGGATTTTGATGGGGTTTGTGGTGAAATTTTACATCAATTTTGGGAGTTCTACTGTAATATTAAATCTTCTGATCCATTAATTGGTGACATATTTCCATTACTTTTGATCTTTAATTTCTATCAACAAAGTTTTATAGATTTCAGAGTTGTCCAATATCATGTTGTCCAACACAAACTGCAGTGGTCTAGTACAATGTTGAAAAGAGTGTCAAGGGTAGATATCCTTGCCATGTTACTCACCTTAGGGAGAATGTTTTCGGTCTTTCTCCACCAAGCATAATGTTTGCTGTGAGTTTTTAGATGGACTTATTACATCAAACCATTCCTTTCTATTCTTAACTTTTTTTTTTTTTACCATGAAGGAATATGACATTTTGTAAGATTCTTTTTTCATGTCCAAAGAGATGTCATGTAATCTTTGTCCTTTTTTCTGATATATTACATTAAATGATTTTTGGATGTTAAGCCAACCTTGTATTTTATGGTATAAATCCCACTTGGTAATAGTTTATAATACTTTACAGGTGTTGGCAGATTCAGTTTGCTCATATTTTAGCCAGGATTCTGTGTTTAAATTTATAAAATACATTGCTCTGTACTTTTATCTTCTTAAAGTCTTCACTGGTTTTGATACCAGGATAATACTGGCCTCAGATAATAAGTTAGTATTTGTTTGCTCTTCTATTTTTTGTATGATTTATGAAGAATTGTATTAAGTCTTGTCAAATGTTTGATAGTATTCACCAATAAAGATATCTGGTCCTGGACATTTCTTTCTGGGCAGATTTTACCTACTAACTAAGGCTTTTTATTGTTATAGGCTGCTATGGAATTAACTGTATTCACTTTAAATTCCTGTGTTGAAGCCCTAACCACCAATGTGACTATGCTTGGAGAGAAGGATGATCAGGGAGTAAGTAAGGTTAAATGAAGTCTTCCTGATGGGACCTCGATATAACAGTATGTGTCCTTTTAAGAAGAGGCACCAGGGAGCTCTCATTCTCCTTCTCTCCATGCATGACAAAGAGGTCATATAAGCACACAGGTGAGGTGGCTGCAGCCTATAAGCCAGGAAGAAGTCTCATCAGAACTGACCATACTAGCACGCTGATCTCAGACTCCCAGACTCCAAAGCTGTCAGAGAATAAATGTTTGTTGTTTAAGTCATCCAGCAGATGCTATTTTGTTATGGCAGCTCAAGGAGACTAACATAGAGACCTACTATGATTTTCCCTTTCTTCTTTTTTTTTTTTTATTTTTTTTTTTAAATTTTTTTTTTTCAACGTTTTTTATTTATTTTTGGGACAGAGAGAGACAGAGCATGAACGGGGGAGGGGCAGAGAGAGAGGGAGACACAGAATCGGAAACAGGCTCCAGGCTCCGAGCCATCAGCCCAGAGCCCGACGCGGGGCTCGAACTCACGGACCGCGAGATCGTGACCTGGCTGAAGTCGGACGCTTAACCGACTGCGCCACCCAGGCGCCCCTTCCCTTTCTTCTTAATTCAGTTTCAGTAGTTTGTCTTTTTATGAATTTATTCATTTAATAAAAGTCAATTAATTTGTTTGCATACATTTCATTGTATTCTTACAATCTTTTTAAAAAATATATATTTCTGTAGGGGCACCTGGGTAGCTCAGTCGGTTAAGCGTCTCACTTCGGCTATGCGGACAGCTCAGAGCGTGGAGCTGGCTTCAGATTCTGTGTCTCCCTCTCTCTCTGCCCCTCCTCCACTCATGCTCTGTCTCTCTCTCTCTCTGAAAAGTAAATAAACATCACACACACATACACACACACACGTGTGTGTGTGTGTATATGTATGTATGTGTGTGTGTGTGTGTGTGTATATATATATATATATATATATATATATATATATATATATATATATATTTCTTTATTTCTGTAACATGAGTAGTAATGTCCCTTCCTTCACTCCTGATTTTAGTAATTTGAATCCTCTTTTTCCTGGTTGGTCTATCTTGAGGCTTGTCAATTTTTAATTTTTTTTAAATGTTTATTTATTTTTGAGACAGAGAGAGACAGAGCATGAACAGGGGACGGTCAGAGAGAGAGAGAGGGAGACACAGAATCGGAAACAGGCTCCAGGCTCTGAGCTGTCAGCACAGAGCCCGATGCGGGGCTTGAACTCACAGACCGCGAGATCATGACCTGAGCCGAAGTCGGACGCTTAACCGACTGAGCCACCCAGGTGCCCCGAGGCTTGTCAATTTTGTTAATCTTCAGATTTTGGTTTGTTGATTTTTCTTTGTTTTCTATAGTTAATATATTTCTCCCTTATAATTATTATTTACTTCCATTTGCTTTGAGTTTACTCTTCTTTTCCCCATGTCTTAAGATGGAAGGTCAAGATGTTGATTTGAAAGTCTGTTTTTGTTTTGTTTTGTTTTCATATCTATAAATTTCCTTGTAAGCTCTGTTCTACCTGTGCACTGTAAGTTTTGGTAAATAATGCTTACTTTTCATTAATCTCAAAGAATTTTTTAATTTCTCTGATAATTTCCTCTTTGTCCCACTGGCTATCTAATGGCATTCTACACATTTGTGTGTTTCCCAAGTTTTATTCGGGTTTGAATTTCTAACTTCATTCCATTATGATCAGAGAACACTATTTCAACCCATTTAAATTTGTTCGTGTTTATGACCTAGAATATGGTTTACCCTGGAGAGTGTTTCATGTGCACGTGAGAACAATGTTTACTCTGCTCTTACTTGGTAGACTATACATAGATGTCTGTTGGGTCTACTATTGTGCAAGTCTTTGATTTCTTTGCTAATATTCTGGGTTTTTTTTTCCTAGTCATTATTAAAAGTGGGGTATTGAAATCTCCAACCATTATTACTGAATTATCTACTTGTTCCTTCAAGTCTGCCAACATTTGCTTCACATATGCCGAGGATCTGCTGTTAGGTGCATATGTTTGTTTCTATTATATCCTTTAGAGGGACTGACTCTTTCATCATTATAAAATGTCCTTATAAAGTCCATTTTGTCTGAAATTAGTATAATAATCCAGCTTTATTTTGATGGTTGTTTAAATGATTTATATCTATCTTCTTAGTTTTCACCTACATATACCTCTGAATCTACAGTATATCTCCCACAGATAGTTTATAGATGGATCTTGAATGTTTTTATCCATTGTAACAACCTCTGACTTTTCATTTGTGGTTTAAACTTAATGTTATTATATAGCTGGATTTACATTTGCCAATTTCCTTTCTGTTATTTATATGTTTTATGTGACTTGTTTTTTTTTTCTCCTTTCCTGCTTTATTTTGCATTAAATGAATATTTTCTAGTATAACATTTTAATTCCTTTACAGATTTTTCCATTATATTTTTGAATTATGTTTTTAGTGGTTGTGCCAGGGCTTATCCTATGTATCTTACTAAAAATCTATTTTAGAGTTATACTAATTCTAATAAGATATAGAAATATTACTTCTATAATACTCTATTCCCTCTTCTCCAATTTTTTATTTTTTATTTATACTTATTAATACACATATGTATGTACATAACAGAAACATGTTACCTTATACATTTAAAGCCACTTTATAACATTTATGTCTATTAAAGAAACTGAGAAAGAAAGAGAAAAAGTATGTTTTTAGGGCTTGCTATGCTTCCCTTCTTATTTACCATTTCTGGATTTCTCCATTTGTTTCTGTGGATTCCAGTTATATCTGGTATTGTTTTCTTCAGTACAGCTTTTCTCCCACCTGGCTCCTTTGTGTTATTACTTTAAAACATACTACATCTCTATATGTTATAGGCCTGGGGATACACTATTAGAGATATTGTTTTATACTATTTCTTTTAAATCAAGAGAAAAAAAAGAAATATGCCTTTACATTGTCTTTTATGATTACATAATTATTTTTGCTGTTCCTCTTTGTTTTCTTGTGTGGACTCAATTTTCCATCTGAGATCATTTGCTTTCAGCCTGAAGAACATCCATTTCTTATAAGGCAGATCTGCCGGCAACAAATCTCTCAATTCTTGTTTACCTTGGAGTGTATTTTGTCTTCATTTTTTAAAGACAGGTTTGCTGAAGACAAGATTCTTTGTTGATAGTTCTTTGTGTTCTTTCAGTATTTTTTCATATGTCATCCTACTGTTTTCTGGATTCCTTTGCTTCTGCTAAAAAGTTGGCTGTTAATCTTATTGGGATTCCCTAATAATCTAGGAGTTATTTTTCTCTTGCTACTTTGAAGATTTACTTCTTGTCTTTGGCTCTCAACATTTTTACAACGATATGTCTATTTTTAAATCTTTGTTCATATATCCTTCTTGGAGTTCACTAAACTACATATTTTTTAAAAACTTTGGGAGGTTTGCAGACATTATTTTTTGAGTATTTTTTTCTCCTCTTTTTTTCCTTTTATCTTCTTGTATTCCATTACACACATATTGGTCCTCTTAGAAGTCTCCCACATTTCTCTGAGGCTCGGTTCTTTTCATTCTCCCCCCACCACCATTTTTCTGATATATAAAATCCACTGATCTTTCTTGAAGTTTGCTAATTCTTTCTTGTGACAGTTCACATCTATTGATAAACTTCTCTAATTGATACTTCACTTCAGTTACTGTACATTTCAATTCTAAAATTTCTATTTGAATCTTTGGAAATAATTTCTATATCTTTACTGATATTCTCTGAGGTTACATTGCCATCATACCCATACTCTCCTTGTGTCTGTAATCATGATTTATTTTCTCTCTTTTAACATATTTATTGTGACTGCATGTAAATCTTTGTTAAATCTGACATCTGGTCACTCTTACCAGCAGTTTTACTGTCTCTTTTTTCCCCCAACATACACATGATACTTTCTTGTTTGATGTTTCATAATTGTTTTGTTGCAAAAGAAATATTTTAAATAATATAGCAAGTCTTGGCATTTATATCCTATACACACTCACCACTGTCCCACCCCCTAAAATTGGCCATTTCTCTAAAAAGCCCTGTATTGGAGAGTGGTTTTAGAAACTATTATCTGGGTGACAGTTGTATGCCATTGCTACTGGGTTGCTGTTGTTTCAAGACCCTCTTAGCTAACACAACAAGGAGATATATATGCATATACTAACCAGAGCATATACACATATCTGTAAATAAATCTATGTGAATCTGTATCTACATTAAGTCAAACATGAGTTCTTACCAATTTTCCCAATACTGATCTATTATCACATCAATCATTCTAGACTCTTTTCCTTCCCTATGTATAAATTTCCACTTCAATGGTGAGAAATCTGGCCCCTACTAGTCATCATCCATTATTTAATTGCTGGATTCTAGTGTACATGTATAGCAGTATCAGAATTATTAACCTGTAACCCCTGGGATCACCTTATCAACTAAAGTACATTGGGTTATATGCAGTTCATTCTGTCTTTAGTTCTACAGACTCCTTTCATTTTGAAAATTACTTAGATCAGCACCTTTTCCCCGACTCCCTTCAGTGAGGTTGTTTCATACATTTCTAATACCATTAGATTCTCTTGTCACATTCTGCATTCCTTCTTGAGATCCCCTGACCTGCTAAGTGATTTTTTTTTAATTTATACCTAAAGTTCACTCTTTGTTATGTAGAGTTCTATGGGGAATTGACAATTGCATATTGTCATGAATCCGCCATTAGAATGTCATACAGAATAGTTTCACCACCTTAAAACTCCCTGTGCTTTACCTATTCATCTCTGCCAAGTCCCTATTAACTAGTTAGTGGTCAATTTACTATCCTGTATAGGTCATCTGCCTATTCCAGGGTGTCATCTAACTGAAATTGCCCAGTATTGTCCAGACTGGCTTACTCACCTTAACAGTATGCATTTAAGGTTCTTTATGTCTTTTCATGGCTTCCAAAATCATTTCTTTTTTTTTCCCCTGAGTGACATGCTATTTGTATGAATGAACCACCATTTATTTAACCATTTATGTATTAAAGGACACCTTGGTTGCTCTAGGTTGATTATGAATACAGCTCCTATAAGATCACATACAGCTTTTTTGTGAACGTACATTTCCAAGTTAACTGGGTAAACCCTGGGTGTATGATTGCGGTTTTTTATAGTAAAACAAAGACAAAAACAGTCAAACTCTCTTCCAAAGTAGCTGTACCATTTTGCATTTTCACCAGCAGCGAGTAAGAGTTCCTGCTTCTCTGCATCATCATCACTATATGGTATTGTCATGTTTTTTGTTTTTAGAAAATCTATGTAGGAGTATCTCATTATTGCTTTAATTTTCAATATGCTAATGACAATATTGAGCATCTTTTCCTGTGCTTACTTACCACCTGATGTGTTTGGTGAGATTTACATTAAGTTCTTTAGCCCATTTTGTAACTGGGTTATTTGTTTTCCTATTGCTGAGCTTAAAGTATTCCTTGTATATCTTAGATACAGGTCCTTCATTATAGTATTAGCTTTGCATATATTTTGTCCTACATCTGTGTCTTACTTTTCATGCCCTTACGGTATCTTTTTTTAAGTTTTTAATTTTAATCAAGTGTTGCCTATCAGAATTTTTTCTCTCATGGATCATACTTTTAAATTAAAAATGTTTAAGTTTGAAAATTTATCACCAACCCCATGATCAACTACATTTTCTCTTTAAATGATATTGTATGTATTTTATAGTTTTACACTTTACATTTAGGTCTATATTCTGAGACAAAATTTTTGTAAAATGTGTAAATTCAGTGCCTAGATGATTTCTTTTTATGTGAATGTCAAAATTTCCCAGCAACATTTTTTGAAAGCCTATCCTTTCTCCATTAAATTGCCTCTGTTTCTTTGTCAAAGTTCAGTTGATTATGTTTATGTAGACCTATATCTGGGCTATTTTTTTTCCACCGATCTGAGTCTATTATCAATATCAATGTGCCCTGATTATTTGATGTCTCAATTGTGCAGCTTTATTGTAAGACTTGAAGCTCAGCCATGCCAGTCTTCTAACTTTGCTATTCCTCAGTATTGTGTTGGTTACTGCAGATATTTTTTCCCATGCATATAAACTTTAGAGTCAGTTTTTGAGTATTTACAAAACGATCTGCTAGGGTTCTGTTTGGTATTGCATCAAGTCAATAGATCAAGTTTGGAAGAAATGACATACTAACAATATTGAACTTTTCTATCCATCAACACAGAGTATCTCTTGGAATATTTAATTCATGTCGTGGACTTTTTTTCACCAGTTTTATAGTTCTGCATATGGATCCTGTATATGTTGAGTAGATTTATACCTAAGTATTTCTTTTCTTTTTTTTTTTAATAATGTAAATGGTAGTTTGTTTCTAATTTTATATTCTAATTGTTTATTGCTGGTTATACTGGGAGTCCCCAAGACTATGCTCAGAAGACTATGCTCAGAATTGTTAGACTCCTAGGACTCAGAAAAGTTGTTATAATCATGTGTATTTTTTTATTAAAGCAAAAGGATACTCATTAAATTAGCAAAGGAAAAAAGGTCTATGGGGTATAATCTATTAAAAACTAGGCACAAGCTTCCAGGTGTATTCTCCTAGTGGAGTCGCACAGATACACTTAATTTTCCCAATGACAACTGGTGCAAAATGCCACCAACCAAGAATGGTCAGCCAAGTCTAGTGTCCCGTGTTTTATTGGAAGTAAGTCACATATACATGTAGTACTTGCACGGCTGACTGGTGTGACACAGACACCAATTCCTCAGAGCAGAATATGTATTCACCATTTATCATGTTTGTTAACGTAAATTATCTCATTGATTTAGTACCATTTCGTTGAAGGTCAGGCTTACAAAAATTTATATTCATGAAAACATTTTTAAAATAATAAGAAACTATATTATCAAAAAAGTGTAGCATAAACCCAGACTTCTGTCATACAAAAACCCTCTTATCAGGCAAATATTCCAAGAATTCCTAGGATCCAGATAACTGTGAATCCTGAAGACAGTTTAATTACAAAGTGCAGAATCTGAGCAACCTAGGCCTGTGAATTATCTCTTTACCTGCACGCTAGTATAGGAAAGCAATTAGCTTTTATATATTAACTTTATATTCTGCAACATTGCTCTAATGGTTTATTAGGTCCAGGAGTATTTTTTTTCTTTTGATTCTTTGGAATTTTCTACAAAGACATCTGTGAACAAAGAAAGGTTATTTACTTCTTCAATCTGTATATCTTTATTTCCTCTTCTTGTATTGCACTATCTAGGATTTCTGAAATGATGTTAAATAGGAGTGGTAAGAGGAGACCTTCTTTCCTTGTTGCCAGTCTTAAGGGCAAAACATCCAGTTTCTTGTCATTAAGTTTGATTTTAGCTGAAAGGTTTCTTGCAGATGTTCTTGATCAAGTTAAGGAAGCTTCTAATTATTTCCAATTTGCTGAGGGTTTTTAAAGATGGATGTTGGATTTGTGAAGTACCTATTTTTCTGCATCTATTGATATGATCATATTGTTTTTTTTTTCCTGTTGAATTGATGAACCTAAACGATCAACTGGAATAAATTACACTTGGTATTAATGTACGGTTCTTTTTATGCATTTTTGGATGCAATTTGATAATATTTTTTCAAAGATTTCTATGTCTATTTTAATGAGAGATACTTCTCTGTAGTTTTGTCTTGTAATGTCTTTATTTGATTTTGGCATTAGGGTAGTAGTGGCCTCACAGAAGGAGTTAGAAAGTGTTTCGTGTGATTCTATTTTCTGGAAGAGATTACGCAGAACTAATGTTATTTACTCTGTAAATGTTTGATAGAATTTACCAGTGAATCCATCTGGGCCTGGTGCATTTATTTACTTACTTACTTTTGTAAGGTTATGAATTTTTATTTAATTTAATTTCTTTGATAGATATAGGCTTATTCATATCTCTTTCTCCTTGTGTAAGTTTTGGTAGACCATGTCTTTCAAAGAATTGTCCCATTTAAACCATGTTATCAATTGTACCGCAATGCATGGTCCATAATATTCTTTATTATGCTCAAAATGTCCATGAAATTATAGTGATGAATAACCTTTTTTCATTTTTGGTATAACTAGTGCTTTTTTTCTCTTTCTCTCTTTGGTTAATATGATGAGAAGTTCATTAACTTTAAGATTTTAAAAGAGTTTTTAGCTTTTGCTATTTTTCCTCTATTGATTCCTGCACTATTCTTTTCTTGTCCATTTAGTTCAAAATATTTTCTATATCTTATATTAGAATTGTGTTCACAGCTGAGTCTATTTCTGGTTTTTCTATTCTTTTCTATTGCTTTGTCATTTAACATTCCAACGCTTATTTGATTATAGTAGTTTTGTTCTTTTATATGATACGATTTATTTCAAGCAACTCACTGCAGTTGTTTTACTTTTTTTCAGTCTTATTGGTTAAATTTATTTGAATTGGGTGGGATACATTTATATCATGAAATATTAAATATATCTTCAACAAAACAAAGAAATTGTGATTGCACTGAATTTATATAATAACTTTGGAGAAGCTGATGTTTTACTGCTTCCCATATGATTCAAAAACATGAAAAATCTGGGGTGCCTGTGTAGCTCAGTCACTTAAGTGTCTGACTTTGGCTCAGGTCATTATCTCACAATTCACGAGTTAAGGTGCAACATCAGGCCCTGTGCTGACAGCTCAGAGAATGGAGCCTACTTCGGATTCTTTGTCTCCTGCTCTTTCTGCCCCTCCCCTGCTCACACTCTTTGCCTGCCTCCCTCTCTCTCTCTCTCTCTCTCTCTCTCTCTCAGAAATAAACATTAAAAAAAGATGAAAACTTTATTTTCTAGCCTATCTATGATCCTAAAATGGGGATTGCAAAGCCGTACTAGTAGTATAGACCAATAATATTATAATTGACCAGTCTGATAGCTGCAGGAAAAGGGGATTAATAAAAAAAGGAATTGGGGTGCCTGGGTGGCTCAATCGGTTGAGTATCTGACTCTGGATTTCAGCTCAGGTCATGATCTCACGGTTCGGTTTGTGAGTTCTAGCCCCACATCAGGTTCTGGGCTGGCAGTGTGGAGCCTAAGTGCTTGGGATTCTCTGTCTCTCCCCCTCTCTCTGCCCTGCCCTTCCCCAAATTTCTCTCTCTTCTCTCTCAGAGAGAGTAAATAAACTTTAAAAATTTTTAAAAATAAAAAGAAACTGGACAAATGGAAGAAGGAAAAAAGGGGACTAATAAGAGATAGAACCTATGTTGTCACTGAATCTCTGTCAGAGTGCAGCTAGTTTGGTATTTCTTGAGTGTTTAGGGAAATTAAGATACCTTTATACTTTTATATTACTATATTTATATTAAATATATTTCTATATCTATATTTAAAGTATGTCTGTGGGCACATAATAATTCTTTTTTCCCACCAATATTTACATAGAGTTTGCAGATTTGAGTTTACCTTTTACTGTGTAATGAAAAATTAGAAGAGGAATGGATATCATTCAGAGAACAGGTGAAATTCCTAGAAAAAACTTTAACAGATCTATGTTCACAAGTAACTAAAATAATAACCAATTGATTCTAGAACTATTAAGGAAACTGAATCCAATGTTAAATATTTTTCCACAACAGAGAAGTCTTACTAAAACATTAAAATGGCAATAGCAGTAATAATACAAACAATAGAAATAGAGATAATTTTGATAGAAATTCAGAAAAAAAGCATCCTCCTCAACTCTATATATGATGGTAGTGAATTTTATAACAGATTAAAATTGGTTTGGTACAAAAATAAAATTACTTCGCAATCTCATGAATACTAAAGTAAAAAAAATAAAATCTAAAGACACATATAAGAGATATTACATTTTGAGTAAGTTGCATTTACCCTATTTGTGAACAGTGGCTCATTACTGGAATATTTATCAATATAATTCAGCACATTAGCGGATTAAAGGTAAATAAAACATATGATCCTTTCAAAAGACATAAAAATAAAATAAAACCAAAATAAGCAAAATCAATGAAACATCCATTCAAGGACTCTAAGCTAACAAAATAGATAGTAATTTCCTTAACTCAATAAAAGGTATTTGTAAAAGATCTACATGAAACATTATGCTCAATAGTAAAACGTTTGGGGCAGTTATTTAAATAAATAAGGACAGAAATAAAATGAGGATGATTGTTATCACTATCTCCATTCAGCTTTATCCTGGAGCTCCTAGTCAGGTCCCTCAGTTAAGGCATTTCTTTTAGAAACAAGTGCGTAATGATTAGAGTGGTTTTATATGCAGATGATGTGTCTACATAGAGTTCTATTATAAACCCAATATTCTACAGAATTCAAAGATTCTATAAGAGAAATAATTAAAATTACAAATGGAGTTTGGCATTGTTGTTGTATATTAGGTCAGTATGTGAAAGTAATCTGTATTTATAGCAACAAAAGATTTGATTTTAACAAACTATAACTTACAACAGCACCAAATATGTGTAACATTTAAATAAGTGATCTAACTGTAAATACCTTTGTAAAATAATAATAAAAACTCAAGAAATAAATTCCCAAGCTATGGGAACCATGACACCTTTATGAATGGAAAGATTAAATATTTACTCCCTGTCGGTTGTCTCCAAAATTGATCTACATTTAGTACAATTTTAATTTAAATATGATCACCATTTTCTCTGAAACTTGAAAGGTTGGTTCTAAAATTTATATATAAAATTCCAGTAACAGTTAAGGCCCTCTAACAGAATAAGCTAAGGATCTTATCCTCTCAGACACTAAGACTAATAATAAAATTCAAGTTATTAAAAGTCTGAAATGCAGTAGGTTAAACGAGACTAACAGACCTGAATAGAGAGCTCTGAAACAGAATCTATAAGAGAAGAACAATCACATACAAAAACCTGCAAAGAACTTGAATAGCCATTTGCAGGAGAGGAAATGGGAATAAACAATGTGAACAAAGTATCCACTATATTAGTAAATAAGGAAGGTCAAATTACAATCACCTTTATAATTTCATGTACATCAGATCTGCAAATACCCTGCTGATTAAGTGTGAATTATAAATTATATATCTTTCAGAAAACAATTGAGTTTTAGTAAAGCTGAGCAGATAAACACTCTATGATCAGAAATTTAACTATTAGATAAAGAAACCTTTGTTCATTTCCATCTAGAGGCATACTGAACATTCTACAGAGTCACATCATTCATAAGAACAAAAGCTGAAACAACTCAAATGGCAGCAGTAGCAACAGTTGGCAGTAATGGAAAGGAATATGATCCAAAACTAAACTACAGTAATGCACTTTATGATGTTAAAAGAAAAAAAGGACATCAAAGAATGAATATATATATATATATATATAAAATATATATGTTATATATATTTACTCAAAAATATATTACTCAAAATATATTAATGTTATACTTTATATATATATATATATATATATATATATATATATATATATATATACATACACACACATACACACACACACACTAATTCTATTATCTAGGTCACAAATAAGCAAAACTAAACAAAAAGTCAGCAAATTAATTTGTATAGAGAATTATTAACACAAAATCAAGATGGTAATTACTTCCAGAGAAAAAAGACTGGGATAAAATCCAAAAGATGCCTACAGGGAATTTTCAACAATATTGTCAAGGCTCTATTTATTTAACTAGACACAATGCATGCACATGAATTTGTTGATTAGTAATCTTTATACTGCACATGTATATCATATCTATAGGCCAGAATAAAACAATCATAATGATATTTTAAATGAAGTATGCCTTTTCTTTACAAAGAGAATACAAATATATATTCTCAGAATGTAAATAATATACTCAATGTTTTTTTGCTTGGAATAAATTATTTTTAGAGTTTGTCAAATCTACTGTAAGAAAGATGTCTCGAGCAACCAGGAATAGTTTCTTAAAGGGAGGTGAGTTGATTTTGTGATAGGTGACCTTTAAATTTTTGTGCCTTTAGGGGTTTCTGCCCTGATTCTGCTTCAAGAATTTGCCAACCTTTATAATTATAATTCCCTTATAAAATCCTTATGTATTTGTTGTTTAATTATCCTGACAACATCTTTATTTTATGAAGACCCCTGACTCAAACACAGTGGTTCCCTGAAGGTACTTAGTCATTACTGTAGACATCCCTAAACTAAATTATGAAGCTGTTTTACTCTAAAGAGGCAAACCAAACCAGAGGAGAAATTGAATGCACTCTGAAGAGACAAAACTGAGCTAATCACTTTAGATAGATATTCCATTGCTTGCACAGCTGGGCGTAATATGCTCATTTTGTAAATATGCTTTGTTATTTTCTTGGTATTAGTCAGTTTGCTTGAATGGATTAGAGATTTGAAAGCTGCTTTGTCTAATGTCATGGTAAATTTGTATCCTGATACAAGAATGCTTATATCCTGATAAGTATTGATGCCCACCCCCCTGCACAATTCCCTCCCCTGGTGTTGGAAGCCAAGGGGACATACAACACACAAAGGCTTAAACTCAAGATTCCTCAGCGTTTGTAGGAGCTTGGAAATAGTTTAAAAAAATTAATCCATTGGATGGAGTATAATATTAAAGCTGTTCACATAGTTTGGCCCTCTAAGAGAAGAGAGATTCAGGAAAAAATATATATTTTTTCTTCTTTTTACAGACAGTACCTGCAAATAACTTCCCCACTATCACTGGCAGTGGCAGTTTCATTAGGTAGCCACCCAAAATTTCTCTAGAATACAGTACAATAGGATAGAAATACTCTTGAGTACCACATCACTGATTAAGTGGGTAAAATATATTTAAAAGGCATTGTAGGTACTCAGATGAGAAGAAAAGGCCCAGGGCAACTAGAATGCAGGAGTTGGAGATAACTTTTAAGAAACACCTGAGCACTGGGTGTTGTATGGAAACCAATTTGACAATAAATTTCATATTTAAAAAAAACAAAAACATCTAAATTGTCCGAACGGATCAGAACTGGCATTAACGATAACAGAAAATGTGCGTGTGTGCTGTGTGTATATTTTTCCCCAAAAGAATCCATGATAATATCTACTAGCTCACATGCTCTTTCAGAACCTTCCTATTCCATCACCAAGAGGTGGACCCTAAGCATCCTCCCCTGGAAACTGGGTAGCTGTTTGTGTCTGTCTCCATTGATATAGGTACGTAAAGTACCACCATGCGATTCTGGAGACCAGAGAATAAAAGGCCACGCAGATTTCCACCTACTCTATATTGGGACACTCATCTTGGGAACCTATGTCAGATGAAGTCCAAGCCGCATGGAGTCTCATGTCAAGCAGAACAGAGGCCCCTGCTCTTAGTCCCACCCGAGCTTCCAGCAACAGCCAGGGAATACCAGCTGTGGCCAAACTGGAAGCTGATCCTGCAGTCCTCAGCTGAGGCTATCTTGTGCAGAGCTGAATCTTTCCCAACAAACTTGCTAAAACTCAAAGTCTGGGAGCAAAATAAAAAATTATTATTTTAAAGTACTCAATTGTAGGGTGGTTTGTTATGCAGCCGTATATAACTGGAACGGATCTCCACAAATCATGGCGGGGTAGGAACTAACAAATAATGAGCTCTGAAGAAAAAGAAAAAAGAAAAACATTGGATGGGCTTTGAAGGAACTCTACAATCAAAGTTTGCTTTTTATTTTTTAAGTTCTTCAAAGAAAAACTGTGTGGGACCATTGGGAAAGGTTATTAAGAGTAAGCTTTGAATTAAAAAGGTAATTGAGAAAATAATTAGATTATTTAATTTATGCTTTAATGGAATTTCTTTGGAAGAATCACTATCCGTAGTTCTCCTTTGAAGTAGGGATCACCAGTGCAGATAAAGCCATCTAGAACTTCTTGGCAAAGGAGATGCAAAAATTAACACATAATAAAATCTTCTCAACTTCTGAAGGACAGAAATCATGGAAGTGTTGAATATAACATGTAAATTATTACTTTGACAAAGGTTTTTTTCTATGTGCATTAGTAATTTATAGGATCTGTTTGTTTTTCATGTGAATGTCAAAGACTCTCTAGGTGAGTAAAATGCACTTCCATAAAAGTAGATTCCTGAGTGTCGAGTAAGTTTTAAGACTGTTGATCACTTAATCATACACATATATGGAGGAAGGTGAAATAGATTCTGTAGGGGATGTAATCTCTGTTAAGAAAGATAATATCCATAGATAGTTTAAAAAAAAAACATTTTATAATATCCTACAGCATGTGCTTATTTGTTTGCTTTGAAAGACTGTTAGATTCTCTGAGCTCCAAACCACTCTGGTAAAGTATACTTCTCTAAAACTGTCTTTGCTCATGTTGATGCATCCCTAAGGACAGAACTTTCTCACAGTGGCTCAGCTAGCTCCCCAAATGTGAACCAGATACAAGAAGAATTATAAGGATGATGTTAGAGAGTTAAGCTACTTTCGTCCCACTTGATTCAACTCTACAGGTAGTTTCAAATGTACAAGATGTGAGAAATAAAAGAAGGTAAGGATATGATATCAAGTAGGTCAATCACACAGGCATAAAATCAGTATCTTACCACTTACATTTGAGTGTTGGTTGGCCTATCATCTATGAATCTATTTATCTGTTATTTAGGTTAGTTTTGTACAACAGTGGTAATCAAGGAATTATACTGCTCCATCCCTGTTTTCCTGGGCATGTAATGTTAAGATGTGAGTGTTTTTGGTGACACAATCTAGTTCCATGGTAGAGAATAAGTTAAATTGGTCTTCATGGAAACAAGCCCTTAACTGCAAAACAATGAGCATAGAATTTTAGCTAATTATGCATACATAGGATTTTGGTGGATTCTTTTAGGTTTTCTATATATAGTATCACGTTATCTGCACATAGTGAAAGTTTTACTTCTTTCTTACCAATGGAGATGCTTTTTTATATCTATTTTTACTGTCTGACTGTTGTGGCTAAGGCTTCCATTACACTGTTGAATAAAAATGGTGAGCGTAGACATCCTTGTCTTGTTCATGATCTTGGTGGAAAAATATCTGTTGTTTCACCATTGAACATGATGTTAGCCGAGGGTTTTTCATACATGGCCTTTATTATGTTGAGGTGTGTTACCTCTATTTGTTGAGGGTTTTGAATGGATTTTGTACTCTGTCAAATGCTTTCTTGTGTGTCTATTAAAATGATCATATGGTTCTTATCCTTTCTTTTATTGATGTGTTGTATCACTTTGATGGATTTGCAAATATTGAACCACTCTTGCAACCCAGGAATAAATTCCACTTGATTGTAGTGAATGATTTTTTTAATGTATGGTTGGATTTGGTTTTCTAGTATTTTGTAGAACATTTCTGCACCTATGTTCATCAGGGATGGCCTGCAGTTCTCTTTTTTAGTGGTGTCTTTCTATGGTTTTGGTATCAGGGTAATGCTGGCTTCATAGAATGAATTTAGAAGTTTTTCTTCATTTTCCATTTTTTGGAACAGTGTGAGAATAGGTATTAACTCTTCTTTAAATATTTGGTACAACTCACCTACAAAGTCATCTGGTCTTGGAGTCTTTTGTTGTGCTGTTGGGAGTTGATTAGTGTTTCAATTTCTTTTCCAGTTATTGGTCTGTTCAAATTTTCTATTTCTCCTGTTTCAGTTTTGGTAGCTTATAGGTTTCTAGGAATTTTTACATTCTTCTAGGTTCTCTAATTTTTTGGCATGTAGTTTTTCATAATATTTATTCTCTTATAATTGTCTGTATTTCTGGGGTGCCTGGGTGGCTCAGTCGGTTAGGTGTCTTGACTTTGGCTCTGGTCATAATCTTGCAGCTTGTGAGTTCAAGCCCCGCATTGGGCTCTGTGCTGACAGCTCAGAGCCTGGAGCCTGCTTTGGATTCTGTGTCTCCCTCTCTCTCTGCCCCTTCCCTGCTCATGCTCTGTATCTGTCTCAAAAATAAATAAAGGGGCGCCTGGGTGGCTTGGTCGGTTAAGTGTCCGACTTCAGCTAAGGTCATGATCTCACGGTCCGTGAGTTCGAGCCCCGCATCGGGCTCTGTGCTGACAGCTCAGAGCCTGGAGCCTGCTTCCTATTCTGTGTCTCCCTCTCTCTCTGACCCTCCCCCATTCATGCTCTGTCTCTCTCTGTCTCAAAAATAAATAAACGTTAAAAAAAATAAATAAAAAAAAATAAATAAAACATTAAAAAAATTTTTTAAAATAATTGTCTGCATATCTGTGGTGTTGGTTACTACTTCTCCTTTCTCCTTTGTTATTTTGAGACCTCTCTCTCTCCCCCCCCCCCACCCCCCGCTTTGGTAAGTCTGGCTAGAGGTTTATTGATTTCATTGAGTTTTTCAAAAACCAGCTCCTGGTTTCATTCATCTGTTCTATGGCTTTTTTAACTTCTATATCATTTATTTCTGCTCTAATCTTTATTTCCTTCTTTCTACTGGTTTCAGGTTTTTCATGTTGTTCTTTTTCTAGCTCCTTTAAATGTAAGGGTAGCTTGTTTATTTGAGATTTTTCTTGCCTTGAGGTAGGCCTGTATTGAATTTTGGAAAGGTCCTCAATAGGGTCAAATTCATATTTTTAAAATATATATTAAATATTTAATATGTCTGTGTATATACGTATACGTGTGTGCATATATATGCGTGTATATATATTACAAGGTCTATATATCAATTTATCAATCATCTATCTCTATTTTTCTCAGGCTGATTAACATAAAATCTAATAAAAGATTACCTTTATTGTAAAAGCAATTCCTCATCTATTTGGAATAGTCACATCTCACTAGTGAAGGGCTATGAGGCTTTTGTATACAAATACATATTTTTATACAAGTAGCAAACTGTGCAGCATTTAGATGTGGTGCATATCACTGAATACAGAGAGTAGGATACTTTAAATGAGTTTATTTTATCTATCTATTTTTCAATTTCAGGAGATGCCTATCTTGAAAAGTATCCACTGCTTTAGCATAGGAAAGGTAACAGGAAATATTTTACATTTTAAATTGAGATTGATGTATATTCACATTACATAATATATGCACAAAGCAAAGAACAAAGTATTAGACATGTAGTCTCCTCACAATTCCATTTCATCTTCTGTTAAAATTTTGGCTGAGGTCATCACAAGTTCAATTATTTGTGAATGTTGTTTACTTTCAAAAGCAAATGTGCTAAAGAGTATTTTATATATTTATGCATTTTTTTAAAAAGGTTCAGCTAGCTGATTTATTCATGAAATGTTAAGGGGACCCAGACAAATCCCCAAAGTGATGCTAATTTTTAAATTTAATATACATAAATTAATCCACATAACTCTGGGAGCAAAATAATTTTTGGAAAATGCATAGAATTCATTATGAGCCATTAAAAAAGCATTTACTAATTACTAGTGGTGAGAACAATTTATAAAATAAACTTCCACTTTTTTCCTGTTTTGTAATGATGAAGCTTACTTAGATTTAGAGAATCCAACTGCTTTTTGTAGTATCTTCTTAAAAGAATAATTTCAATTTTTTTCTGCTCTTCTTATAGGAAAAAAATAACAAGCTTCAAGTTACAGAGATTTCAATGGAAAATTTTTGGCATGAGTATCATTAAAGCTCAAGTTACCTTATAATCTCAGTCCTTTGTAACTTAATTCTGTCTCATGGACTTGTCTAAAGAATATTTTATGAATGAGCTTAAACATTAATTTACTTGCCTCCATAACAATGATAGTGTATTTAATGTCTGCAACGGGCTATATCCTCTCATAGGTATGTTACTTACATCATCTCAGTTATTCTAAATTATTTCAAACCAGTGAGCTAAGCTCTGGTCCTCCATATTATAGTTGAGATGGTGCAGTGATTTGCTCCTCCTCAGAGGTGCCAATATACAGCCTGTGGTCCAAATATGCCCATCACCTGTTTCTATAATTAAAGTTATACTGAAAGCTATGCCCATTCATTTACATCTTGTCTATGGATGCTTTCTCTCTACAGTGGATGAACTGAGTATATACAACAGAAACCATATGCCCTGCAAGGCAAAAATATTTACTATTTGGTCCTTTATGGAAAAAAAAGAAAAGAAAAGAAAAAAGTTCTTGATCCCCACTTTAGGTCACTAAGTAAGAACTGACTTTCAAATCCAGGGTCTTTAGATGATAAAATCAGTGCTCCCTTCACTATATCATGATGCATTCCAAAGGAAAATAAATGTTAAGGTGGGGAGTAAACAATAACTTATTGATCAAAAAAACTATCTGCTTAATGACTTACAAAAATAAAATGACGGTTTGGGATTTAAATCCTATCTTAGAAACACGATCACGATCATGAATCTAGATTAGGTGTACAAATGTTCTTGGACTCAGAACACATCATTTTAAATATGAAAATAATACCGGACTTCCCTACACTCAAATGTCTGGGACAAATGGGCTCTTTCTAACACTATTATCTATTATTCCGTAATTCTGATTCCCAGGTCAGACCTATGGCAGGTCTGACTCATTTAACTGGAAATTATCCAAAATAGTTTAAAACATTGTTTTAAACCTATAGTGCATATTATGCTTATACACACAAAGTAATAGATAGATCACATTCTTATGACCTATTGTGATTCATTCTGATCACTTATGAAAATAATCCATAATAATTCAATGCAATACAAAAAGTGTTTTTCAAAATTTTTGCAGCATTCTGTGAGACCCTCTAGGGGGTAACAGAGTTAATATTCACATAGTTACTGATTTATCGTTAGAGTCACTTTTATATATATGACTTCTTTTTGTTACCCACATATACAAACACACACTAGAGACAAGCAGACATGGGCTATTTAATCTAATTAAATTTTAGTAAACAGATTTAATGTACAAATTATTATTCTAGATCTAGGAATATTCTTGAGGGGAAGGCAGATCATGGAACACTTTTTTTTTTTTTTTACAGTATTACACAAAAAGTTTATAGCAAAGTTAAGGAAGGCACTATTACAAGTATATCAGTGCAGAGCACAGGTTTCTCAAAATCAATGTGTCAGCACCATTGACATTTTGGAATGGATAATTCTTTATCATTCTATCTTGTTAACTGTAGGGTGTTCAGCAGCATTCTTAGTTTCTACTCACTAAGTGCCAAGTAGTAGCCCTATGATCCCTAACTGTGACAAGGAAAAATATCTCCAGACATGATAAAATGTCATCTAGGTGGCCAAAGTCATCCTTAGTTCAGTAGAACAGTGTAAAATTAGATTGGAATGTGTACAGTCAAGAATGAATGCAAAAAAAAAAAAAAAAAAAAAAGAATCAGATTAAACAGTTATGTTAGTCATTGAGAAATGAAAAGAGGGGGTGATATAAGGGTATCTTTCAGAAGTTGAATATACAGCATTTGATGTAGCAAAAACTGGATTGTAAACCATTTTCAAACCTTAGTGGGAAAAAGTACCAGTAGAGGATTAGGGGTGTCTGTTGTGAAGTCAGACTTACAGCAATTCTGATTGATTTGGTGTATGAACGAGCCCAGGAATACAGATTCCAACAAATATTAGAGGAAAAAATGGATGTAAATAGTGAAAAGCTACGAGAAGACAGGGCCAGAATTAATGAGAGAGTGGTTCAGTTTGCAGCTAACCATAATTGGAATGGTTGATGAAGAAATCTTGGCAAAGTGGGGCATACATACTTTGGGTCTACCTAGAAACAACATCTAATAAAATGCTTCTTTCTGGAAATCGCTAACATTATGCCATCTTTAAATTAGAGCCAAAAATTCTCTATGCCTGGCTTTAACAATTACTAGGGTCTCTGTCTCACACACGCATGTGTGCACACACACATACACACACAAACACATATACATACATACACATGCATACACATACACACTATATTTGTCAAAAATGAGTATGTGTCCTAAAAGCATTCTAATACATACGGCATGAGATTATTTGGGGAAACCTTTCACATTCATGATTTGTAGGGTTTGAAGTTCCTGTTTCTAAATGGTAAGGAAGAGGAGTGTGTTCTTCATCTGCTGGAGGGACAGAGTGGTACTCTACTGGGCCTCTGGCATCTGTACTGACCAAGCCGGAAGCTGCTGAAGGCATCAGCTCCTTAAAGGAAAGATTCCTGTCAGACCACAATGCCTTCCAGTATATTCTATGGTTTATTGTGCATAGCCCATGATCAAGAGCCCTGCGGTTGATGTTAATGAAATGAGATTACTTTGGAGAAGCAAAAGGATGATAAAAATAATCTTAGAAATCCAGTATTCTGCTTTTGTGACCTCAATTACTGATTTAAGATCTAACTCAGCCATCTATACTATTAGATCATTTAGTATTTATTTGTGCCAAACATCTGTTTTTATATATTTTGTATTTTAGGTACTTATATGAGATACATACTTTGTAAATCTATATATTTATTTATGCTAAAAATAACTCTTTTGTACAAAGGAAAGAGGGCCAATTTATTTCCCCCAAATATTGAGAGCCATTTTGAGAAAGAGCCAAAGAAAAACACTTTTAAACATTTCGTTCAACACTTGCTAGTGTTAGTGAACTAGAGAAACAAGGGGACCGAGGGTGGCAAATCCACTAGTCTTGCATCACCATTTTGATAAAGAAAAAACTATTGATCACGTTACACATCTTTTGTATTGTAATTTTCTTTAAAATTATTCCACATCAGTAGCATGCAATTTGTCTTCACATTATAATGTAGGAGAATTTATTTAACGTTGTATATCCATAGGCCAATGAAGCAATGGTATTTTCATTAGCATACTGGATATTAGGAACAATTTTTTAATTGTTGAAATTCAGTGGTAGTTAAGATATGTGGTTTGGTTAAGATATGTGGTTTGGATAGAAATATTGTAGAGGCACTCCCATCCTGGTCTGAATAGTGTATGAGCATAAGTGGTTCATAATCGCTCAACTTTGAAATGGAGGCCTAGGTTGGAATAGTCCTCTGTGCCTGTGTGCAGCTGCTTACAGAAGGATTTTGTCTCATAACTTCTATCAGAAGGTTAGCTGAATTCCAAAATACCTAACTTTATTGTTTTGACCCCTCATTGGCTTGCAAGTTAATAAATGTATGTGCTTGTGGGAGAATCAGTCTGAAAATTCTTTCTTTGAACCACAGCACCTTATAGGAAAAATGTCAGTAAGGAGAACTAAGGCCATATTTTACTGGTTCTGAAATGCACCTTTTAAAAATAATAAAGCAATTCTGAAGTTGGGACATATTTTACAGTCTGTTGGCTAGATGATAGTCAGGATATATTTGTTATCAATGTATTGCAAAGTTAAAAAAAAAAAAAAAAGTGCCAGATTTCCAGCTTGTAAAATAGGCTTCAGCCTAGAAAGTAGGGATAATGGTATAGACTCATGTAAGAAACGTTGCACTAATAATCTTAATGGCACAAAGGATTATATTTTATGATGATGAATACAAAACAAAACACTGGCATTGATGCTTCTGAGTTCCAAGTTGATGCAGAAGAGTTGAATTTTGAATGTGATGATGTTTTAGAAATCCCTTAATTAATGCATTTGCCTGTTTTCTACCTAATGTATGCTGAAGAATGATATCACCATCATCACCACAATCATCATCCTATGTTTGAATTAAGTAACTCATTGACTGAGTCCACACAGAAAACCTTAGGTGGTAACATTTGTTTCAAGATTTTGCAGTGGATGATTTTTTTTGGTCGCTTTACAAACAGAAAAAAACAAATAACCCACAAAAAAACACATTCATTTTTACAATGAATGTCATTTTAGAATTGATGAAATATGGTTATCTTGAATGGTGGATATGTCTTAGTTTATTTCTTACCATACCTTGGTGCAGTGAGAATACAGCATTTCCTCTCTGACAATTAGCCTCAGGAGACTTATCACTTACTCCTGAGAACTCACAAACTCAAATTCCAAGGCCATTTGGAAATACTTTCAAATTTCGTTTCAAATTCTGTCCCCATTTCCACCCCAAGGCATCTGTATGAATGAAGTTAGCGGGGGCAGCAATAGTTCTACAAGGTAAATATGTAAATGAACTCTACCCATGACCCTAAGCAACACTGACTTGTGAAACAATTCTTTGAATTACTTCTAGGGTGTAAATTTAAACATAAAATAAATCCAGCAGGTTCATAGGTTGAAATTAAATTGCACAATACAACCTTAATAAATCAGAACTTTAATAGGTTAAAAAGAAAATTAAATCAAAACCTTTTGTACTTTAATAAATCAAAAATTTTGTCAAGCTTAAGAAAACACGCAATGAATCCAAACAAATGCCTAATATTAGTGTTTTTCCATCTCTCACATCTGAATATGTAATAAAAGATCCTTGTGTTGGTGATCAATGGATAAATGCCTAAATATAGGATGCCCACTTTCCCCATTATAGGGAAACAATATCCTTTTGCCATGTTGTTGTTTTGGTTTGGTTTTTGTATAAGATTATTCTTATTTTTCTCTCCTTCACCCCATCCGTCAGATATTTAACTTCTGCACAGTTTGTGATGATTAAAACATCAAAACCAAACACTAGCTCAGAGGAAAAAAAGGCCAAAAAACTGTTCCAATATTTAGTGCACATTTTGTTCATACTAAGAATAAGTACAAAGCCATAAAAGACTGTCCTGAGTCTTAATATATTGTAAAAGACACAAATGGATATTTCAAGAAATTGTGTAGTTATTAGAAGTTGCTGAAGAGAAAGTCTGCTGAAATGAGAAGAAACCTAATACATCAACAAAAATGAATATACATCATTGGAAGAATAGTGTGAATTTCAAGTTAACACAGTTTGAAAAAAATCTAAATTTACAAAGAAATATTAGAGAGCGGACTTTGTAAATGAGTCCTCAGTTCAATAAATATCTCTATTTTTCATTTGCTAATTCAATAGAGTGTAATGTGGCTTTAGCACAAGGCTCATTCCCATCATTGTCACTCCTGACAGACTGAGTGGAGGAGTTTTTGAAGGAAATCCTAAGAAAAAAAATAGACATTTCCAGAAGAAATTGAGGGTAACTCTTGGCTTTCTCAGAACAAGAAGTGACAACGAAGTAAAGGGGTATGAATTGATAGGGGGAATAAACGAAACTAAAACACCATCTCCGTTATCAAATTGGAGACATCTCTGCAGAGAACGTATGTGTTTCTGGAACAAGCAAAAGCAAATTGCTAAAGGCACTGACTTTGGGATTGGTGGATGCCTCAGATAAGCCCTTGCATTTTTCCTTTCCCATTTGTCTAAAGGCTTTCACAGAGAACAGTCACAAGAAACAGAAGGGTCATCTGGTATCAGTGAGGTAGTGCATAGAGCATACGTTATCGTTATTCACTAATGCGTGCATGAATCGGGCTTTGAGAAGTGAGCATCCCACTCACTCAAGACAATCTGGTCATGTGCCACAAAGGAAATGAGAATCCTAGATGTAAGTATAGAAATCAGGCTAATCAGGTTCAAAGGAATAAGGAAAGTCAATTTATTTATTTGTAATATTGAAGCCTACCAACCAAAGGCCACCAGGAACATATCTGAAGTGACATAAACTTCAAAGTTAGTTTTATTTGGTTGCCACAGCAAGGAAAACACACTCAAATAGAACTTTAGGAGGACTGAGATGGGAAGGGCTCCTCACAGGATGTGGAAGGTATGGACTTGTGCTAGTTGATTCTGAAAAAGGATTAAGGAAGTCAGGCCTTATTCATGGATGGATGTTATCAAGAAGCAGGAACAATTAAGTAATGTGCTATTGTAATAATTTCTGTACTTGTGCTGCAGAGATTAAAGTCGGGCCAGTGGTTGTATATGGTGAGGAAGTAGTGATATTTTAAAATATGGTAAGTTGGAGAGAGAGGAAGATGGCGGCGTAGGAGGACGCTGGGCTCACCGCGCGTCCTGCTGATCACTTAGATTCCACCTACACCTGCCTAACTAACCCAGAAAACCACCAGAAGACTAGCAGAACGGAGTCTCCAGTCTCCGGAGCCAAGCACAGACGAGAGGCCCACGGAAGAGGGTAGGAAGGGCGGCGAGGCGGTGCGCGCTCCACGGACTGGTGGGAGGGAGCCGGGGCGGAGGGGCGGCCCGCCGGCCAAGCAGAGCCCCTGAGTCTGGCTGGCAAAAGCGGAGGGGCCGGACGGAGTGTGTTCCCACAGCAAGCGCGACTTAGCGTCTGGGAGGTCATAAGTTAACAGCTCTGCTCGGAAAGCAGGAAGGCTGGAGGACAAAGGGAAGGAGAGTTGCTGAGCCCCGAGAGCTATTTGGCGGGGAACAAAGGCGCTCGCCAGCGCCATCTCCCTCGCCCATCCCCCAGCCAAAATCCCAAAGGGAACCAGTTCCTGCCAGGGAACTTGCTGGCACTGTGCAAACACCCAACTCTGTGCTTCTGCGGAGCCAAACCTCCGGCAGCGGATCTGACTCCCTCCCGCTGCCACAGGGCCCCTCCTGAAGTGGATCACCTAAGGAGAAGCAAGCTAAGCCTGCCCCTCCTGCCCCCGTGCACCTTGCCTACCCACCCCAGCTAATACGCCAGATCCCCAGCACCACAAGCCTGGCAGTGTGCAAGTAGTCCAGACGGGCCACGCCACCCCACAGTGAATCCCGCCCCTAGGAGAGGGGAAGAGAAGGCACACACCAGTCTGACTGGGGCCCCAGCGGTGGGCTGGGGGCAGACATCAGGGCTGACTGCGGCTCTGCCCACCAACTCCAGTTATATACCACAGCACAGGAGAAGTGCCCTGCAGGCCCGCACCACTCCAGGGACTATCCAAAATGACCAAACAGAAGAATTCCCCTCAGAAGAATCTCCAGGAAATAACAACAGCCAATGAACTGATCAAAAAGGATTTAAAGAATATAACAGAAAGTGAATTTAGAATAATAGCCATAAAATTAATCGCTGGGCTTGAAAACAGTATAGAGGACAGCAGAGAATCTCTTGCTACAGAGATCAAGGGACTAAGGAACAGTTAGGAAGAGCTGAAAAACGCTTTAAACGAAATGCAAAACAAAATGGAAACGATGACGGCTCAGATTGAAGAGGCAGAGGAGAAAATAGGTGAACTAGAAGATAAAGTTATGGAAAAAGAGGAAGCTGAAAAAAGAGAGATAAAAAAATCAGGAGTATGAGGGGAAAATTAGAGAACTAAGTGATACACTAAAAAGAAATAATATACGCATAATTGGTATCCCAGAGGAGGAAGAGAGAGGGAAAGGTGCTGAAGGGGTACTTGAAGAAATAATAGCTGAGAACTTCCCTGAACTGGGGAAGGAAAAAGGCATTGAAATCCAAGAGGCACAGAGAACTCCCTTCAGACGTAACTTGAATCGATCTTCTGCATGACATATCATAGTGAAACTGGCAAAATACAAGGATAAAGAGAAAATTCTGAAAGCAGCAATGGGTAAACGTGCCCTCACATATAAAGGGAAACCTATAAGACTCGTGATTGATCTCTCTTTTGAAACTTGGCAGGCCAGAAAGGATTGGCACGAGATCTTTAATGTGCTGAACAGGAAAAATATGCAGCCGAGAATCCTTTATCCAGCAAGTCTGTCATTTAGAATAGAAGGAGAGATAAAGGTCTTCCCAAACAAACAAAAACTGAAGGAATTTGTCACCATTAAACCAGCCCTACAAGAGATCCTAAGGGGGATCCTGTGAGACAAAGTACCAGAGACATCACTACAAGCATAAATAATAAAGACATCACAATGACTCTAAACCCATATCTTTCTATAATAACACTGAATGTAAATGGATTAAATGCGCCGACCAAAAGACATAGGGTATCAGAATGGATAAAAAAACAAGACCCATCTATTTGCTGTCTACAAGAGACTCATTTTAGATCTGAGGACACCTTTAGATTGAGAGTGAGGGGATGGAGAACTATTTATCATGCTACTGGAAGCCAAAAGAAAGCTGGAGTAGCCATACTTATATCAGACAAGTAACTAGACTTTAAATTAAAGGCTGTAACAAGAGATGAAGAAGGGGATTATATAATAATTACAGGGTCTATCCACCAGGAAGAGCTAACAATTATAAATATCTATGTGCCGAATACCGGAGCCCCCAAATATATAAAACAATTACTCATAAACATAAGCAACCTTATTGATAAGAATGTGGTAATTGCAGGGGACTTTAACACTCCACTTACAGAAATGGACAGATCATCTAGACACATGGTCAATAAAGAAACAAGGGCCCTGAATGACACATTGGATCAGATGGACTTGACAGATATATTTAGAACTCTGCATCCCAAAGCAACAGAATATACTTTCTTCTCGAGTGCACATGGAACATTCTCCAAGACAGATCATATACTGGGTCACAAAACAGCCCTTCATAAATATACAAGAATTGAGATCATACCATGCATACTTTCAGACCACAATGCTATGAAGCTTGAAATCAACCACAGGAAAAAGTCTGGAAAACCTCCAAAAGCATGGATGTTAAAGAACACCCTACTAAAGAATGAGTGGGTCAACCAGGCAATTAGAGAAGAAATTAAAAAATATATGGAAACAAACGAAAATGAAAATACAACAATCCAAACGCTTTGGGATGCAGCAAAGGCAGTCCTGAGAGGAAAATACATCTCAATCCAGGTCTATCTCAAGAAACAAGAAAAATGCCAAATACAAAATCTAACAGCACACCTAAAGGAAATAGAAGCAGAACAGCAAAGGCAGCCTAAACCCAGCAGAAGAAGAGAAATCATAAAGATCAGAGCAGAAATAAACAATATAGAATCTAAAAAAACTGTAGAGCAGATCAACGAAACCAAGAGTTGGTTTTTTGAAAAAATAAACAAAATTGACAAACCTCTAGCTAGGTTTCTCAAAAAGAAAAGGGAGATGACCCAAATAGATAAAATCATGAATGGAAATGGAAGTATTACAACCAATCCCTCAGAGATACAAACAATTATCAGGGAATACTATGAAAAATTATATGCCAACAAATTGGACAACCTGGAAGAAATGGACAAATTCCTAAACACCCACACGCTTCCAAAACTCAATCAGGAGGAAATAGAAAGCTTGAACAGACCCATAACCAGTGAAGAAATTAAATCGGTTATCAAAAATCTCCCAACAAATAAGAGTCCAGGACCAGATGGCTTCCCAGGGGAGTTCGACCAGACGTTTAAAGCAGAGATAATACCTATCCTTCTCAAGCTATTCCAAGAAATAGAAAGGGAAGGAAAACTTCCAGACTCATTCTATGAAGCCAGTATTACTTTGATTCCTAAACCAGACAGAGACCCAGTAAAAAAAGAGAACTACAGGCCAATATCCCTGATGAATATGGATGCAAAAATTCTCAATAAGATACTAGCAAATCGAATTCAACAGCATATAAAAAGAATTATTCACCATGATCAAGTGGGATTCATTCCTGGGATGCAGGGCTGGTTCAACATTCGCAAATCAATCAACGTGATACATCACATTAATAAAAGAAAAGATAAGAACCATATGATCCTGTCAATCGATGCAGAAAAGGCCTTTGACAAAATCCAGCACCCTTTCTTAATAAAAACCCTTGAGAAAGTCGGGATAGAAGGAACATACTTAAAGATCATAAAGCCATTTATGAAAAGCCCACAGCTAACATCATTCTCAATGGGGAAAAACTGAGAGCTTTTTCCCTGAGATCAGGAACACGACAGGGATGCCCACTCCCACTGCTGTTGTTTAACATAGTGTTGGAAGTTCTAGCATCAGCAATCAGACAACAAAAGGAAATCAAAGGCATCCAAATTGGCAAAGATGAAGTCAAGCTTTCGCTTTTTGCAGATGACATGATATACATGGAAAATCCGATAGACTCCACCAAAAGTCTGCTAGAACTGATACATGAATTCAGCAAAGTTGCAGGATACAAAATCAATGTACAGAAATCAGTTGCATTCTTATACACTAACAATGAAGCAACAGAAAGACAAATAAAGAAACTGATCCCATTCACAATTGCACCAAGAAGCATAAAATACCTAGGAATAAATCTAACCAAAGATGTAAAAGATCTGTATGCTGAAAACTATAGAAAGCTTATGAAGGAAATTGAAGAAGATATAAAGAAATGGAAAGACATTCCCTGCTCATGGATTGGAATAATAAATATTGTCAAAATGTCAATACTACCCAAAGGTATCTACACATTCAGTGCAATCCCAATCAAAATTGCACCAGCATTCTTCTCGAAACTAGAACAAGCAATCCTAAAATTCATATGGAACCACAAAAGGCCCCGAATAGCCAAAGTAATTTTGAAGAAGAAGACCAAAGCTGGAGGCATCACAATCCCAGACTTTAGCCTCTACTACAAAGCTGTCATCATCAAGCCAGCATGGTATTGGCACAAAAACAGACACATAGACCAATGGAATAGAATAGAAACCCCAGAACTAGACCCACAAACATATGGCCAACTCATCTTTGACAAAGCAGGACAGAACATCCAATGGAAAAAAGACAGTCTCTTTAACAAATGGTGCTGGGAGAACTGGACAGCAACATGCAGAAGGATGAAACTAGACCACTTTCTCACACCATTCACAAAAATAAACTCAAAATGGATAAAGGACCTGAATGTGAGACAGGAAACCATCAAAACCCTAGAGGAGAAAGCAGGAAAAGACCTCTCTGACCTCAGCCGTAGCAATCTCTTACTCGACACATCCCCAAAGGCAAGGGAATTAAAAGCAAAAATGAACTACTGGGACCTTATGAAGATTAAAAGCCTCTGCACAGCAAAGGAAACAACCAACAAAACTAAAAGGCAACCAACGGAATGGGAAAAGATATTTGCAAATGACATATTGGACAAAGGGCTAGTATCCAAAATCTATAAAGAACTCACCAAACTCCACACCCGAAAAACAAATAACTCAGTGAAGAAATGGGCAGAACACATGAATAGACACTTCTCTAAAGAAGACATCCGGATGGCCAACAGGCACATGAAAAGATGCTCAACGTCGCTCCTTATCAGGGAAATACAAATCAAAACCACACTCGGATATCACCTCACGCCAGTCAGAGTGGCTAAAATGAACAAATCATGAGACTATAGATGCTGGAGAGGATGTGGAGAAACGGGAACCCTCTTGCACTGTTGGTGGGAATGCAAATTGGTGCAGCCGCTCTGGAAAGCAGTGTGGAGGTTCCTCAGAAAATTAAAAATAGACCTACCCTATGACCCAGCAATAGCACTGCTAGGAATTTACTCAAGGGATACAGGAGTACTGATGCATAGGGGCACTTGTACCCCAATGTTTATAGCAGCACTCTCAACAATAGCCAAATTATGGAAAGAGCCTAAATGTCCATCAAATGATGAATGGATAAAGAAATTGTGGTTTATATACACAATGGAGTACTACGTGGCAATGAGAAAGAATGAAATATGGCCCTTTGTAGCAACGTGGATGGAACTGGAGAGCGTGATGCTAAGTGAAGTAAGTCATACAGAGAAAGACAGATACCATATGTTTTCACTCTTATGTGGGATCCTGAGAAACTTAACAGAAGTCCATGGGGGAGGGGAGGAAAAAAAAAAAAAGAAGTTAGAGTGGAAGAGAGCCAAAGCATAAGAGACTCTTAAAAACTGAGAACAAACTGAGGGTTGATGGGGGGTGGGAGGGAGCGGAGAGTGGGTGATGGATATTGAGGAGGGCACCTTTTGGGATGAGCACTGGGTGTTGTATGGAAACCAATTTGACAATAAATTTCATATATTGAAAAAAAATTAAAAAAAATAAAATATGGTATGTTAGTCATTTGGAGGATGACTCTTCAGCCTAGGTAATGGCCTATCAGTCTTGTTGGACACACTGTTATATTATATAAAGAACACTGCTTCTTGATTACCACGGGGAAGATTTTCATTTCCTCAGTAGGACTGAGTAGAAAATAAAATGAGGTTCAAAATTTACCAAAAAAGTTCTGTACACAACTTATTAACTGTCAATACCTAAGAACCAAATAATGTCCAATGTGAATGAAAGCAGAGAGATTATTCCGATAAAACTATAAAACATAGATAAAATGGATGGATGACTCAGATTGCACCCCACTGTGTAAGCAGCACCATGAAACTCCGGAAGTCACAAGGCAAGTAGAAGAGTCATGATTATAAGGTCGCCTGAGTAAGGCAGGCTTGACCACAAGGCACTTGACAGCATCAGAAGAAGGGAGCAGGGGTTTGGCAGCTTCATTCTGTTCCTGACACTGATTTAATATTAATACCTGGAGTTATGTTTTCTGTAGTTTCATGAATTAAATGATATGCTCACCACTTAGGTGGGAGGTATCCTAAGTCTTATACATATGACGTTAAGAAAGATGTCTATAAAGCCCTTATTTCCTGGGCCCACGGACCCCTGGAAGAGGACTAGCAGGAGAATTAAGTGGAAAAAGTCTAGGCACCATGATTTGAATCATACATATCATGTAGGTGACCTTGGAAAAAGAACTTAACCTTTCTGAGCTTCTGTTTCCTCAGTGCAAAATAGGGATGATGATATACAACTTTTAGGGCTACTAACAGTGTTAGCTAACATACGTAAAAATGTCGGATTCCTACAAGACATTCAGCTTATGTGGTTAAATTCTGAACAAATCTCTGATTCCTGTTACCTCAAAAATGTACCTGCAAATTCTCACACTACGTCTAGGTTGAATAGGAAGTGCCTGTCTTAAATTCTTGTGGTTGCAAGGTTGCAAGTAACACACAAGTATATGAATTAGCCTTAGGCAAAGAAGAAGAGTAAAGGGATTGGGGGAGGGGGGGGGGAGGGGAGGGGAGGGTTGGGGTGGGGTGGGGAGGGGCCAGGCGAGGTGAGGCGAGGCGAGGGTGGAGGTGAAAACCAAGACTGAAGGTCGAGAAGAGGACATGTGTATGAGCACAGTGCTTCATTTCTAGGTACCCAGGAGAAAGAGATTTAGAATGAGAAATCAGCAAACCCATTACCAACACAGACTGTACTTTCTCCATTTCTTGACTTTGCTTCTCCATGTGTTTCCATTTATTTGTATCTCTTTGCAACTCAGATTTCTCAATGTTTCCATCTTTGTCTACTCAACAATTCAAAGAGTACATATTCACCACTCAAGAGAACACACTAACTGTGTAGCAATCACTTATTTCAGCTCCTCAGGGAAGAGGACTGATTGCATTGTGAGGCCAACCAAAAAATATAAAAACAACAGCCAGAGGATCAGATTTGGGCAACAGAATTTGTGGACTGCTCTTGAATAAAGCGTGCCAATAGGTCACTGGGATTTGGGAAGAAATAGTAAAATATATTTACCATGAGTATCTAGTAATGACTACTGATTATTTTCCTAGATAATGGTGGCAAGATTAGAATTAATTTTTTTTCATTTAAGTATTAATTTGACTAAAATAATAGTAGCTATCATTATGAGTTCTTACTGTCCATGGGGCAATCATTTTTACAGGCATTGTCTCATTAATCTCCACAGACTTTTGGGTAGGTGCTTTCATTATCCTCAGTTAGAGATGAGGACATTTAGGCCCAGAGAGGATGTACAAAACTGCATGCTTTAAAATCTATTTTTTAGGGTAGAATAACTGTAAACCCGTTGAGCAGTCAAGAGTAAGTTTGGGGACTAAATATCACAAATATGCCAATAAGAATCTGAAAGAAAATGGAAGACATTTTCCTGGGATGCTAGGCACATTTTATTTTGCTAAGACAAGGAAGGTGAGAGGAAATTACCCGACTTCAAAATAACAAATGCTTTTTAAATAACAAAAATGCTTCATTTTAATGATTATGATAAACCTTAAAATCAACACGGAAATTTCAACCTATGATTTCAATGAATCTCTTAATTTTACAATGTTTGTAAGTTTTTAAGTCATGAGATAAACAATTCTAAATATACCTTTAGGTAATACAAGGCTATAAATAAGATAATGTGCAATGGTACAACATACATTACAGCAGTTTAGCTAATGCAACTCCAGGGTAAATTTGCCAGGCATGTGTCAGCCAAAGTTAGAGAATTGTGCAAGTAAGAGCCAAACCTAATACTGTACTTAAGAAAATGGTGAAATGAAAAGTAGCCTTCGAAAGGGAAAAAGCAGAAAACAAAAACAAAACAAACAAATAAAAGATATGAAACAGGATATAGAACAAGGATAAAGGTGACAAGGCCAAAGTCAAAAACAGTAATTATAACCTCTTGTGGGAGAACCAACTTCGAGAGTTAAAACTTGTCTTACAATTTTGTGAACATAGAATATTAACCTGATATAAAGGGAAGAGGGAAGTAGCACATCAACCTGCACGTTACAGTTCAAACACATACAGATTTTCAGCAAACACGTCTTCATCCAGGAAATAAAAGAGCCCAGTTTTATATAGGTTGCAGTTCCTAAGCCAATTTTCTATAAATACCCCACTGATGTCAAGTGAATTACAGTCTTCTCCAGCTAAGGGAGCTGTAGGCAAACCCAGAAGCCTATTAAGAAGCAAATGACAAGCTTCAGGCACCTAACTGCATTAGCTCATCACCAGTAAGACACCAGAAGTCTAAAAACTAATCTGACTGGGGACTGACCGGAATTGAATCTACTCTAGGATTCCCCCACCCCCCGCCCTCTTAAAAGCGTTGTATGTTTAAGGAAAAAATCTGTTTATTAGTTTGGTCAAAGGCAATTTTATTTTCTCTTTTAGCCAATAAGATAAAATTATATGCTTTGCTTACTTGTACTAATATTTATAATAAGAGTATCATATGAGTAAGAACTTAAAAACAATTTTCAGAGAAAAATTAAGTATATACTTCTTATCTACTATTGCGTTGTTGGTGGCAGTCATAAATTATAGCTGGTATAAACACTCATCTCACTGCAAAGGACTCTCTTTCCCTACCGTCATGTTGCCAAAATTTCCTGTACTCTCTGCTGTCCATAGTGGACACCTACAGTATTTAATCTTTCTTTTTAAGTTATCAAGTGGTTATTTTCACTTGTAGCAGATACAATCCATGCTCTGCCCAGATGAAATCAGAACACTTACTTATTCTGGAGGCTTCTTCCTGGTGCCTCTGTGCCTTGGCTTCAAACAGCCTATACCTGAAGTTCTTTCAGGAGTGCCTCCCTTGAGTTATAGGGAGCACCTACCTGTCAGACAAAGAGCTGGTCAACAGTGCAGTTCGAGTCCCAGAGCCTTTGAAGGATGCTGTTACAGGAGTGAGAGCATGAAAGCTCAGCACCCTTGCTTCCAGTCGGGAAACATCCTAAAGTATGATTTATGCTCCCAGTCTCCCCTGTCAGAATCAGACTGAGATGGGGATTTTGCCTGAAATCATACTCTTGCCTGATTTCCTTTCCTCCCCTGCCCTGTGTCCCCCCCTACTCCCTACTGGTTTCCTTCAGAGCACTCCTGCAATAAATCACTACAGATGAATTCCCTTCTTACTCTACTTTGGGGAACTGGACCTAAGGTACCACTTTTCTCTCTTTTCTTGGTTTCTTTACTGTTATTCTCACTTAGCACTCATTCACTAGAAATTTCTTAAATACTGAGGGTGGGCCAGCCAGCTATTTTCCTATGCTCAAGGAGGTATTAGTTTATTAGGATAAAAATGAAAATTAATTGGGAGGGGTTGCTTTTACACGTCCACAAAGAAGCCTTCACCTACATTCTCATATGCAGCACCCATCATGGTAATCTCTTCCTAGGCTATACTGCACTTGACTTTTAAACGTACTAAGCAAGGATCAAGATGTGGCTGTAAAATCTTGGCTTTTACAAAAGCAAACAATCAATTCCAAAACGCCTTTTTAATATATTAAGTGTGAACCAGAAGGCATATATAACCCCAAAAGATGTTAAGATAACACCTAGCACTTCTTGGTATATTAATTAAATGAATAGAAATGAGATTTGGTCCGACTAGTTCTTAAATGATATTAATTTGAATGTACTAACTGGAATGTATTCTAAGTTTTTGCTAACTGCAACTGTAAGGACCATTATTACATTGGTAAATTAGAAAATTAATTTATTAACCTATATGAAGTGAACTAAATGTAAGAAGAAACAACTGTTTTATGAAATACAATCATACATAGACAAAATTGAGAAGAATGCTAAAAATAGGTTATCAGATCAAAAGAAAAATTGGAGGTTATTAAATGTTAAAAAAAATGAAAGGAGCCATATAGTGTTATTATAAGGAATAGTATTCCTATGACTTGCAGGGAAGATGTCAGAGTAGGAATACTCTGAGATCACCTTGTTCCACTGATACAACCAGTCAAAAATCACAGTGTAAATAACCCAGAAGACAACCTAAAGACAACAAACCTGGCAGAACAGGCTTGCTACAGCTAAATGTACAGAAGAGCCCACATGGAAAAGGGCAAGAATGGAGACAAGGCTTGGAGCTATACGGACCTGTGGGATTTTTCACTGGACAGAGGGACACCAGGGGGTACAGAAAGGGAGAAAAAACACTCTCACACCAAGCACCCCACTCACAGGGAACTTACACCTGGAAGATAAATCTATTTAACTTTGAAACCCAGGGGGGGCTGAATTTTGTAAGTTATTATAATCAGTGGGGCTTAACACCTGGGACTTTAAAATTTGGTGGCTTATCTCTGAGAGATCCAGGAGGGTGAGAGGAAACTGAGTCCCTGCCCTTAAAGAAACACCTTAAACACCTTAAAGAAACAGTCCCTTGGAGATAAAGCATAGAAGCAGCAGTTTGAAAAACGCCTGGGATATGCAGGAAGGAGATCTGTTTACTAACCTCAGAGCATGTGCTGGAGAGGCAGGGATTCTCAGGAGGCTTCTCCAGGAACAAAGGAGCCGGCAGACACCATTTCACTCCCCTGCACCCCCAGCCTAGATACAACAATATATGCTGGAGCACGGTGCAAGGTGCAAACACTTACAACATAACTTGTTAACAGTGTGTTTCCTGTTAACATGCTATCCTGTGGAAATGCCCCCCACTTCTCTTGCCATCACAGACCTGCACAAACCTTTCAATGGGTGTCTTGTCCCTGAATGGTTCAGTGGATCTGCCCCTTCCGACCCAGTCCACCTTGGTCCCCAGCAGCTACAGGTACCCTCCTGCAGTGGACCGGTGCAGAATTTGTTGGCACCTAGACCCCACATTTTCCTGCAGACCTTTCTGCTCCAATGCCATTGGCTACAGTCCAGACAAAGAGGTGTCACAAACCTGACAATGTACAAGTAGTGCCAAAGGGGCCAGTGCTGTTCTAAAGTGACTCCATCCTAGGGAGTAGGGAAGATGACCATACATACCAGTCTAAATGCAGTCCTAGAGGTGGGTGAGTGGCAGACATCTGGTCTGATTGCAGACCCTGCTCATGAACAAAAGCTTCCGAAGGGATAACACAGGGGAAGTGCCCTGAAGTTCAGGGTGTTCCATTTCTGGAAAAAATACCTGGTCTGGTCTAACTCATTTTAAGCCCAAGGTAGCCCCAGAATGGCCTGATAACAACAACAAGGGAACAAATCCTGGCCACAAAAGACAAAGAGAGCCACTGAAGACAATTGGACTAAAGGCAAGAATGGCCCAGCCACAATAGCAGAGTCTACACAACACACATGAGACACCCCTGAAGCACCAGGTTCTGGTGAACAGGGGATACTGCACTGCAGGGCACTACAGGACCTCTTCTTCAAAAGGCCAACACTTGCAAGAGCAGGAAATGTAGCTGACTTTCTTAACACAGAAAAACAGATACAGAGAGTTAAACAAAATGAGGAGACAGAGGAATATGTCCCAAAAGAAAGATCAGGGCAAAACCACAGCAAAAGACCTTAATGAAATGGAGATAAGTAACATGCCTGATAGAGAATTGAGACTAATGGTCCTAAAGATACACACTAGACTTAAGAATGGAGGACCTTAGTGAGGCTCTCAACAAACAGAAAACAAAAGACAAGTGAGAGATGAACAACCCCATAACTCAACTGAAAATACACTAGAGGGAATAAATTCCATACTAAAGGAAGCAGATGAACAGATCAATGAACTGCAGGATAGAGTAATGGAAAATAATCAACCTGAACAGGAGAGAGGAAACATAATAATGAAAATGAAAACAGATTTAGAGAATTCAGTGATAGCATCAAATGTAATGAAATTTGCATCATAAGTATCCCAGAAGGAGGAGAGACAAAAGGGCAGAAAATTCATTTGAAGAAATAATAGCCAGAATCTGGGGAAGCAAACAGAAATCCAGATACAGGAGTCAGGGAGAGCCCCCAACAAAATTGACCCAAGGAGGTCCACACAAGGACACAGTTATTAAAATACAAAAGAAAGAAAGAAAGAAAGAAAGAAAGAAAGAAAGAAAGAAAGAAAGAAAGAAAGAGAGAGAGAGAGAGAGAAAGAAAGAAAGAAAGAAAGAAAGAAAGAAAGAAAGAAAGAAAACTGATAAAAAGAATTTTAAAGCAGTAAAAGAAAACAGTTACACACAGGGGAAAACCCTTAAGGGCTATCAGCAGGTTCTTTTCAGCAGAAATGTTGCAGGCCAGAGGGAATGGCATTATATGGGAACAGAACAGAACAGAAGGGAAGGGAAGGACAACAACAACACAAAACTGCAGCCAAGAGTACTCTATCCAGCAAGGCTATCATTTGTATTAGGAAAGATGGGTTTCCCAGACAAATAAAAGTTAAAGGAATTCATGACCACTAAAACAACCCTATAAGAAACATTAAAGGAGACTCTTTGAGCATAAAGAAAACACCAAAAGTAGGAATAAGTAGCAAGTGTAAAGTCAGTAAAAATAAATATATCTACAAAAATAAGTCGCAGACTCACAAAATAAAAAGATGTAAAGTATGATACCATATACCTAAAATGTGGGGAGAGAGGAATAAAGAATGGGTTCAAATTTAAGTGAACAGCTTAATATAGATTGCTGTATGCATAAAATGTTGTATACAACCCTATGGTAATCACAAATCAAAAACCAGTAATAGAGATGCAAAAAAATAAAGAGAAAGGAACCCAATATATCACTAAAGAAAGCCAATAAACCATGAGAGAAGACAGCAAAAGAGACAGAGAACTACAAAAACAACTATAAAAGTAACAAAATGGCAATAAGTATATGCATATCAATAATTACTTTGAATATAAATGGTCTAAGTGCTCCATTCAAGACACATGAGCTAATGCAATGGATAAAAAACAAGGCCCATCTATATTTACTGCCTACAGGAGATTCACTTTAGACTTACATACATACGCTGATTGAAAAAGAAGATATAGAAAAGCATTTACCATGCAAATAGAAGTGAAAAGAAAGCTGGGTAGCAATACTAATACCGGACACAACAGATTTTAAAACAAGGGCTGTAAAAAAAGACAAAGGACACCGTACAGTCATAAATGGAAGAATACAACAAAAAGATATAACAATTATAAATATTTATGTACCCAACATGAAATCACCCAATACATAAACCAGTTAATAACAAACATAAAGGAATCAATAGTAATACAATAATAGTAGACTTTAACACCCCACTTCCTTAAATGGAAAGATTATCTAAACATACAATCAACAAGGAAATGTTGGCTTTGACTGGACCAGATGGATTAAATGGAGATAGATATTCAGAACATTCCATCGTAAAACAGAATACACATCCTGTACAAAAGGAACATTCTTCAAAACAGATCACAGATTAGGACACAAAACAAGTCCCAAATAATTCAAAAAGACTTGAAATAATATCATACTTGTTTTCTTGCCACACCACTTTGAAACTAGGAATCAAACACACACACACACTGGAATGAATGAAAATACATGCAGGTTAAACAATGTTACTAAACAATGAATAGGTGAACCAAGAAATTAAAGAGGATATCCAAAAATACATGTAAACAAATGAAAATAAAAACACAATGGTCCCAAACCTTGGGATATAGAAAAAGCTGTTCTAAAAGGGGAGCTTGTAACAATGTAGGCCTCGTTCAAGAACCAAGAGTAATCTGAAATAAACAACCTAACCTTAAAACCAAAGGGGCAAGAAAAAGAACAAAAATGCCCAAACCAGAAGGAAAGAAATAATAATAATTAGAATAGACATAAATGAAATAGAAACTAAAAACAACAGATCACTGAAACCAGGAGCTGGTTGTTTTAAAACATCAACAAAACCAATAAACCTTTAGGCAGATGCATAAAATGAGAGAGAGAGAGTGCACGAGAGTGAGCGCATGAGTGTGTGATAACCAACACCACCAAAAATACAAAGGATTAGAAGATAGTATTATGAAAAATTATATGCTAAAAAATTAGATAATCTAGAAGAAATAAATTCCTAGAAATATATAAACTACCAAAACTGAAAAATGAATCAAGAATAAACAGAAAATTTGAGTAGACTGATTATCAGCATTGAAATTTAAAGAGTATTAAAAAAATCTCCCAAAAAACAAGTCCAGGACCAGATGGTTTCACAGGCGAATTCTACCCAGCATTTAAAGAAGACTTAATACCTATTATTCTCATACTATTCCAAAAAACAGAAGAGGAAGGAAGCTTCTCAATAAGCCAATATCGCTGATGAACACAGATGCAACTTTTAAACAAAATACTATTCTAGCAAACTGAATTAAACAATACCTTAAAGGAATCATTTATCATGATCAAGTGGGACTTATTCCTGGGTTGCAAGGATGGTTCAATATTCACAATTTGTGAATATATCAAGTGATATATCACATTCAATAAATTAAAGGATAAAAAGCACACGATCATTTTAATAGATGCAGGAAAAAGATTTGAGAAGGTGCAACATCCATTTATAATATAAAACCTCAACAAAGCAGGTTTAGAGGGAACGTACCACAATATAATAAAAGGCCCTATATGAAAAACCCGCAATCATCATACTCAATGATGAAAACTGAAAAAATTTCCCCCTAAGGTCAGAAACAAGACAGTTATTCAACGTAGTACTGGATGTCCTAGCCAGAGCAATTCGACAACAAAAGAAACAAAACTCATCCAGATTTTTAAGAAATAAGTTAAACTTTCACTATTTGCATATGATGTATTATACATAGAAAACCCTTAAAAATCCACACACACACAACTATTAGAAATAAAAAATTAATTCAGTAATGTTGCAGGATATGAAATGAACATACAATAATTCATTGCATTTCTATTCACTAATAATGATGAAGCAGAAACAAAAATTAAGAAATTCCATTTATAATTGCACCAAAAATAATAAAATATCTACTAATAAACTTAATCAAGGAGGTGAAGGAATTATAGTCTGAAAACTATAAAACAGCGATAAAATAGATTTAGGATGACACAAATGGAAAGATAGTCCATGCTCATGGAATGGAAGAATATTTTTTGTTAATGCCCATATTACCTAAAGATATAAATGAAATAAATCTCCACATTTAATGCAATCCCTATCATAATAACAATAGCATTTTTCACAGAACTAAAAGAGTAATCCTAACATTGGTATGGAACCACAAAAGACCCCAATTAGACAAAGCAATGTGGAAAAAAAAAAAACAAAACTAGAGGATCACAGTCCAAGATTACAAGACATAGTACAAAGCAGTAGTAATCAAAACAGTATGGTACTGGCACCACAACAGACATAGATTAACGGAACAGAATAGAGAGTTCAGAAATAAACCCACAATTATATGGTCAGTTAATCTTTGAAAAAGAAGGCAAGAATATATAACGGCAAAAAGACAGTGTCTTCAACAAATGGTATTAGGAAACTGGACAGCAACATGCAGAAGAATAAAACTTGACCACTTTCATACACCATACACAAAAGTAAACTTAAAATGGATTAAGGACCTAAATGTGAGACCTGAAATTACAAAAATCCTAGAAGAGAGCACAGGCAGTGATTTTTCTGACACTGGACACAGCGACATTTTTTTCCCAATATGTCTTCTGAAGAAACAGGAATTAAAAACAAAAACAAACTGGGGCTCCTGGGTGGCTCAGTCAGTTAAGCATCCGACTTTGGCTCAGGTCACGTTCTCACCATTCCTGAGTTCGAGCCCAGTGTTGGGCTCGGTGCTGACAACTCAGAGCCTGGAGTCTGCTTCAGATTCTGTGCCTCCCTTTCTGTTTCTCTGCCCCTCCCCCACTCGTGTGTGCTCATGTACATGCGTGCTCTCTCTCTCTCTCAAAAATAAATATTTTTTAAATAAAAAATAAAAATAGAGTTTAATACTGAAACTTTGCCTTTTTGTAGTTCATGCTGGAAAGAGCTCAGATGCCTGAGGCATGGAGAAAACCATTCCTCCACTTCTAAACTATCTTTGGGACTGAAAATAAGTCTCTGTTTATGGAAGTTGTTGATTTTAGAGTTGTTTACCTATTCATAGTCTATTTCAACTAACCCAGTATCCAAACTTGGGTAATATATACTTAATCACAAGAAGACTAGACACCTAAATATTTTGTTAATACTATACAAATATGTGCACATTCTAAAATTTGAAAAATGTAATACAGGGAAAATGGAGTTAAAAAATAGACTTTTCCTTCTACACAGGACATAGCAAATCTCAAGAGACTATCACTACCAAAGTAGCAATTATAACAACCCAGGAAATCTACAAAGCTGTATATTTTTTAGTCTATCAAAGAGGTGAGGATACAAACACATTAATGATCTAAAGTCTAGAAATGAAAGACCCCTTCAGTGAGAGATCATGGCTACCATCATCCTTGGTAGAAGTTTGGAAGTATGAAGAAGTTATCATAGATACGGATATGGATAAAATAGTTAAACTTTAAGAGTTTTAATTTTTTTAATGTTTATTTATTTTTGAAAGAGGGAGAGGCAGAATGTGAACATGGGTGGGGCAGAGAGAGAGGGAGACACAGAATCTGAAGCAGGCTCCAGATTCTGAGCTGTCAGCATGGAGCCAGACGGAAGGCTCGAACTAATGAACCGTGTAATCATGACCTGAGCCAAAGTCAGGTGCTCAACAGATCAAGACATCCAGGTGCCCCAATAAACTTTTAATAAAGTTTAAAGGTCAATGATGAGCTAGATCAACAGTTTATGACTCTTTGGATTCCCCACTGACAAGGAAAATTTGAAGTAAATTGTCAAATATTCTTCATGGGTCTTCAGCAAATACGGCCATGACTGAGGGCAGGGCACAAAAGCTGAGAGACCCACTGTCACCTGAATTGCCGGCTCAATGAGACCTCTTGTATTCTGAGACTAGGCAGAAGAAACCAGAGAATCTCTTTAGCCCTTCTCGTTCTTTCAATCCATATTCAACACACTATCCATTGCACCACTGGGTATTCTGGCTCTTACACTGAGTAGGAGAGAGTACTGGCTCAAACTTAGGTATAAAGAGAAAAGAGTATTAAAAATGGAGAATACCATTCAAAACATGTGAACGATTTCAAAAGGACTATCGTATTTGTTACTGGGCTAGCAGGAGAAAGGTAGAAAATGGGAGGAAAAAATATTTGAAGAGATAAATATATAAATATATATATCACACAAATATATATACACATATATACATGTGTGTGTATATATATATATATATATATATATATATAAATATACACATATACATACACATGCATATACACACACACACACACAAAATTTGTTTAAAGACATCAAAGAACCAGGAATTTCAGCAAACCCAAAAGTGAAGAAAATACAAAGAAAGCCACACTTAGGCATAGCAAAATCAAACTACTGAAAATCAATGATAAAGGGTGATGGGAACATTCATTCTAAGGAACAATAAAAATCACAGCTGGTTTTTCACCAGGATCAATAAATTTCAGAAGATAACAAAAGCACATATTTAAAGAAACAAAAACATTGTGAACCTGAATTTCTATATCCAGAAAAGTATCTTTCAAAAATGAGAGCAAGATATAAACATTTCAAATGGTCAATAACTAAAAGGATTTATCTGCTGCAGCTATCAGTTACAAAAAGGCTTGAGGAGGTTCTTTAAGCTGCACTGAAATAATAGCAGGAAGATTCTTGGTTTTGTAGAAAAGAACAGAAACATGAGAAGGGGTAAATATGATGGGAAATATAAAGAGCTTAAAATACTTTCCTATTTTTTTAAAGTTTATTTTGTTTATTTTGAGAGAGTGAGCATGCACAGGGAAGCGGGAAAGGGGAGGGGGAGGGGGAGGGGGAGGGGGAGGGGGAGGGGGAGAGAATCCCAAGCAGGCTCCACCATGTCAGTGGCAGCCTGATGCAGGGCTTGAATCCAGGAACTGTGAGATCATGATCTGAGCCGAAATCATGACTTGGATCCTTAACCAACTGAGCAACCCAGGCGTCCAACTTTCCTATTTATATATACAGTAAAATCCTGGGATGCGAATAAATGGTTCCATGAGTATTCCACAAGATGAGCCTACATTTCTAATAAATTTTACCTTGATAAATGAGCTATGTCTTGCAATATGAGTAGTGATGCTAAACATCACATGATGACAACTGAGCCAACGATTCTTCTCTCCCTTTCTCCCTGCTCCTCCCTCCCTCCCTCTCTCTCTCTCTCTCTCTCTCTCTCTCTCTCTCTCTCCCCTACTCTCTCTCACTGTGGCATTGTGGTGATCATCTCCCATTCTCGGATGCTTGGCCTCAGGCCGTGGTGTTTGGCAGAAAGCGGCGATTTTTCAGAACGTTGGAAGGTGCCTACAAGTGGCATCTGACTGTTAAAAACAACTGCTGCATCCCGAGCTATAGCAAGAGGTTATGGAGTAGATCTCCTCTGCAAAGGAGGAGAAAAAGGCAGAGGAATCCCTCACTTCAAATGAGACTGGAGAACTGTGTAACACGTGGGCAACAGTGCAAAATTTTGTAGAGAAACGCCACCTGAAGAAGCCTGTAGCAGTGTGAGCTAGTGTTGAATCTGTTTAACAACAATGCAATGTCACGTTTCCGCGAAATCCTCAAAAGGAGGCAAAAGCAAGGGTCTTTGGACAGGTTCCTTGTTACAGTTTCAGGAAAAGAAAAAGATTCCACAATCCAATAGATGGCAGTGATTCCACTGGTGACAATGAAAATCATCCTACACAATAACCCTCCTCTCTTGGCCCCCTCACATCAGCCACGAAGGTTTTCAAAGATGAGTGCCGGTTAATTTTTTTTTATAATTTGCATTTTCTTTATTATTTTGTATTATATGACAGTATTGTAATCATTTTTATATAAATCATTTTGGGTTGTGGAACGAATCGGCTGAGTTTCCACGATTTCTTATGGGGAAATTCGCTTTTATATACAAATGTTTTGGATTACAAGCATGTTACTGGAAAAATTATCCTCACAAACCAAAGTTTTACTGTATCTTTAAATCTCTTTTGAAGATTATTGACTGTTTAAAGTAAAAATAATAAAATGTATTGTACAAATTATCATATACTTAAATGTATGTGATAATAAGAGCATAAATATTGGGAGAATAGTAAGTGGAAGCATACCTGTGTAAGGCTTTATATTTTTAATTAAGCAGTAGTATCTTCTTTGAAATTAGACTGTGGTAAGTTAAATTTACATATTATGATCTCCAGAGCAAGCACTAAAAAAAATCAGCAAGAAATGCATAACAATAAAATTAATAGAGGGATATCCAGTTCTGACTCAGTTGGAATACCTCAATCCACGGTATTCCTGTCCCTGACAACCAAAAGACTGGGCATAAACAGGAAGCAAACACAGGAGGACTCTGGAATGTGGAAATAAGAATGAGGACTGGCTAGAGATCTCAAGACTTCACAGATGAAACAATATATCCCACATGCACACTCAAGAAAAACCTGTAATCTGGAACATCAACAGCTGAGTGGAACCACAAAGAAAAAGCTTGCTCCCCAGGGTGAAAACACTGGGAAAGAATGGCTTGGCAGAAGAGAGGAGCACTCTGGGGACACCTATCCTGCTTTCCCTGAATACTCCAGCCATAGTCTCACCGTGGCTTCACTGGGAGGCCGGGCTTCCTGCTCCACCTGGCCGTAGCAAGTGGTGGAGTCAGAAGACTTCAGAGACCAGTGGACAAGAACAAAAGGTCAAATGTTCCTGTCACTGGACTCCCAGAAAGACAAGCAAAAGAATGAGGCTGAGAAGTATTAAAAAATGGCTGAAAATTCCCCAAATTTGGCAAAAGAAATAAAACCATATTCAATAAGCTTCTTGGTCCCCTGATAATTTAAATATAAAGAAATCCATGACAACACACATAATAATCTAACTTCAGAAAACTAACAGGAAAGAAAAACACTTGAACGAACTTAGAGGGACATGAAATACCTACACAGGAAAAACAATTTGAATGACCATGGATTCCTCATCAGAAAGCAAGGAGGCCAGAAGTGGCACATTCTTTTTTTTGTTTTCTTTTTTGTTAATAGACTATTTTTTAAATTGAGTTATAACTGACATACAACGGTATCATAGTACTTGTGTTCTGCAAAATGAGCACTCCAGTAAATCTAGATAACATCTGTTATCATACATAATTGCAGAATTTTTTTTTTTTCCTGTGATGAGGAATTTTAAAATCTACTCTCATGGCAACTATTCAGTTTAGGATACACTATTATTAACTATAGCCTCCATGCTTTACAGTACATCCCTTTACTTATTTATCCCTGAAAGTTTGTACCTTTTCACTCCCTTCAGCCATTCAGCCCACCCTCCCACTCTCTGCCTCTGGTAACCACTAATCTGCAATATGTTTCCTGTATCTATGAGGTTTTTTCTTTTGATTTCAGATTCCACACCTAAGGGAGGTTATATGGTATTTGTCCTCCTACTTTGTTTAGAATAAATCCCTCAAAGTCCATCCATGTTGTCACAAATTGCAAGATTTCATTATTTTTTATGGCCTGAATGTTATTCAATCGTGTGTGTGTGTGCGTGTGTGTGAGAGAGTTATCTTCATCCATTTATCCATTGATGGACACTTTGCTTGTTTCCATATCTCAGTTATTGTAAGTAACGTTGCAATGAACATAGAGGTGCATATATCTCTTGAAGATAGTGTTTTGTTTTTTTCAAAAAAACAGAATTGCCAGATCATATGATATTTCTATTTTTAATATTTTGAGAAACCTCCATCCTCTTTTCCACAGTGGCTGTACATACAATTTATATTCCCACCAGCAATGCATGAGGGTTCCCCTTTCTCTACATCCTCTCCAACACATATTATTTCTTGTTACTATATTATTTTTAAGAGAAGTTTTAGGTTTAGAGAAAATTAAGCATGAACAGTTTCCCCTCTTGTATCCTTTAGAGTGGTACATTTATTACAATGAATATACCAATATCAATACATTATTAACTAAGGTCCACAGTCTATGTTAGGGTTCACTCTGTGTTTCATTGTTCCATGGGTTTTGATAAATGCAGGCGTGGCATCACACATCCATTACACTATTGCACAGAATAGTTTCACTGCCCTAAAAATCCCCTCTGCTTTGCCTTTTCATCTCTTTCTCTCCACTTAGCTCTGACAAGCATTTGCCTTTTTTACTATCTCCAGAGTTTTGCTGTTTCTAGAATGCCAGGTAACTGGAATCATAGAGCATGTAACCTTTTCATGCTGGTTTCTTTGACTTAGCAATATGCATTTAAGATACTTCCCTATCTTTTTATGGCTGATAGCTCATTTCTTTTTAGACTAAATGCATCTTACTGTATGGATGTACCATAGTTTATCCATTCACCGACTTAAGGAGATCTTAGTTGCCTTCAAGTTTTGGAAACTATTAATAAATCTGCTATGAGCATTCATGTGCAGGTTTTTGTGAACACTTGTTTTCAATTACATTGGGTAAGTGCCTAGAAGTGTAATCACTGGATTGTTTTGGCCAGGCTATATTTAGTTTTTGCAAGAAACTGCCAATCTGTCTTCCCAATTATCTGCACCATATTGCATTCCCACCATCGACTATTGCGTTTCTCTTACTCCACCTCCTCATCAGCATTTAGTGCAGTGAGAGTTTGGGGTACTGGCCATTCTAACCGCTGTGTAGCCATATCTCCTTGCTCTTTTCATTGAAAATTCCCTGATGACAATATGAAGTAAAGCATCACCTTTTCATATGTTCATTTGCTGCCTCATACATTTCTTTGGTGAGGTGTCTGTTCGGGGGGCTTCACCCATTTTAAAAACTGAGTTGTTTTCTTGTGGAATTTAAAGAATTCTTTGTGCATTTTGGACACCAGTCCTTCAACAGATACGTGCTTTGATAATATTTTCTCCCAGTGTATGGCTCATTTTTTAATTCTCTTAACAATGTCTTCTGCAGAGTACAAGCTTTTAATTTTAATGATGTTCAACTTAATTTTTTTCATGGATCTTGCTTTTTTGTACCTAAAAAAGTCATTGCCAAACTCACAGCTCTATAAAATTTCCAACTTTATTTTCTAGAAGCTTTATAGTTTCATGTTTCACATTTAAGCCTAAGATCCATTTTAAGTAAGTCTTTGTGAAAGATATAAGGTCTGTAACTGGACTCTTTTTTTTTTTTTCATGTAGATGTCCATTTATGTTCATAGAATCTTTATTCATAATAGTCCCAAACTGCAAATTAATTCATTCATGGGTCAAAGTAGAAGTCTGAAGGGAAATAAAACATACATAGAACTGAATAAAATTTGTGGGATGTAGGTAATGCAATACTGAGAGGGAAATCTGTTGTACTAAATGCTTATATTAGAAAAAAAATGTTTTTTGAAATAATAATCTAAGCTTCTATGTTAAGTGACTGGAAAGGGAAGACCAAAATAAAGTCAAAGCATGCAGAAAGAAATAAATTGTAACAATTAGAGCATCACTTAGTGAAAAAGAAAAAAAAGAGAAAATGAAGCAAAAAACTGTTCTCTGAAAAAATAAAGGAATATTTAAGTATAAACCTAGCAAAATATATGCAGAGAGAGTATGATGAAAAGCATAAAATGCTGAGGAAGGAATTATAGAACATATAAAAAACTGGAGAGAACATAACATGTCCAGGGATCAAAAAAAAAAAAAAAAAAATGAACAGTAGTAAGTATGCCAGTTATCTTCCAGGTTCATTTACTGGATTAATGAAATTCCTATCACAATCTCCACAAGACTGTTTTGTAGATAGAGGCAAATTTATTTGAAATTCCTCAAGGGAAGCTAATGAAACTAGAATAACCAAAACAGTTTGGAAAGAGAGAAAAAAATGGGGAGAATCAGTCAGAATAAGAGGATACATATATACCTACATTAATCAAAAACAATGTAGTATGGTGCAGGATAAAGAGGTCAAATGGAACGTAATAGAGAATCTATCAGGAGACCAGCACAAAGATGGTCAACTGACTTTTGTTCAAAGTGCTAAAATAATGAAGTTAAGGAAGGACAGTCTTCCCAACAAATGCTGCTGAAGGAAGTAGATATCCATAAGCAAAAATAAATTAATAATCCTTGGTCTAAACCTCAATCTTACACAAGAACTGATTCAAAATGGATCTTAAATAAATGGGTAAGGGGCATTAAGGAATCTGCTCCTGAAATCATTGTTGCACTATATGCTAATTTGGATGTAAATTAAAAAAAATAAAATTAAGAAGATAACAAAATAAGTAAATAAGTAAATACATAAATAAATAGCATAAAATTATCAAGCTTGTAGAAGAAACATAGCTCTAGGATATATCACGTAATGAAAATCCAGAGACAAGTATAATACTGAATATGGTATTGCTATCCAAATATTTGACAAAAGACTCATTTCTAGAACACTCAACAGTAAAAACAAACAAAACAAAAATCCAGTTAGAAAATGGGCAAAAGACATGAACAGACATCCTACCAAAGAGGATATTCACATGGTAAATAAGCACATAAAAATATACTCAACATCATTAGCCAGTAGACAACTGCAAATTAAGAGCATGATGAGGTATCTCAGCACACCTTTTGGAACAGCTAAATATTTTTTAAAGTTGCATTAATAGCAAATGCTGGTAAAAAACGTGAAAGAACTAATTTCTTGTATCATTCATAGGAATATAAGATAGCACAGCCACTCTGGAAAATAGTTTGGCAATTTTATACTTTGCACAGAACCCAGTAATTATACCCATGGGCATTTATCCCAGGAAATAAAAACTTATGTCAACACGAAACCTGTATATTAATGTTAATATCATCTTTATTCATAATAGCCCAAATTTGGAAACTACCCAAATGCCCTTCAAAGGGTTCAAAGGATGAATAGTTCAACTGGCACATCCATAATGGAATGTTACTCAGCAATTTATGAGAGAGAGACTATTGATAGCACAGGAGTTTCAATGGCTCCTGATGGAGTTTTGCTGAATGAAGAAACCGATTTTAAAAGGTTACTTACCATATGAATTAATTTATATAACATTTTTGAAATAGTAATTTTTAAATTTTTAAAAAAGTGTTTATTTATTTTGAGAGAGAGAAAGAGCGAGTGTGAGCAGGGGAGGGGCAGGGAGAGAGAGAATCCCAAGCAGGCTCATGCTGTTAGCTCAGAGCCTGATGAGTGGTTCCATCTCATGCAACAGGGAGATCATGACCTGAGCTGAAATCCAGAGCTGGAGGCTTAACCCAGTGAGCAACACAGGCCACACACTGAGCCCAAAATAATAAAATTATAGAGATGAAGAGCATGGTAATGACTGCCTGGGGCTAGAGACATGGAAGGAAGAGAGTAGGTGTGACTATAAAAAAGTATCATGAGGGATCTTTGTGTTGACAGAAATTTTGCATCTTGAATATGGTGGTGGTTAAACTAATCTACATATGTAATAAAGTTGCATTAGACTACGCACAAACACAAAACCAAGGAAAAACTGGTGAGATCTGAGTAAGGTTATGGATTGACCAATGTCATTTTTCTGGTTTTGACAATATACTTTTGTTATATAAGATGTCCTAATGGGAGAAAACTAGGTTATGGTTACACAACATCTATCCACTGTTTTTTCAACTTGTTAGTCTGTAACTATTTCAAAAATTTTGAAAAAGTCAAAGAATATACAGTAGAATATTAAACCAAATGAACAAAGGTATACAGTAGAATATTAAACCATGTGAACAACTCACCCATGGGAAGATAGAAAAAGGAAAACAGAGGAAAAACAGGAGATGTGACACATCAAACTCAAGCAACAAAATGGTAGACTTAAACATAAATATATTAATTATGGACACAGATATATGAGCAAGTTGGGGCATATTATAGAATACTAATCAGCATTGCAACTTTTCAACAACGATGAATCTCAAAAGAAATATGTTTGTGGGAAAAAAAAAAACAAACAAACACAAACCTAAAGAACACAGAGTCTAGTATTGCATTTGAGGTTTGAAACCAGTCCACATTAATCTATGGTAAGACAAGTTAGAAAACTAGTTGCCCGGGAGAGGGTATATTTGACTGGAGATGAAAAAAAGGGAGCTTCATAGAGTGATGGAAATATTCAACACCTCGGTAGATGTGTGGGTTTCACAAGTATATGCATTTGTCAAAACTAATCAAACTGCACCCTTAATGTGGGTACATTTCTATGGATGCAAATTATACTTTAATTTTAATATGCTCTTTAAAAAGAACTTAAAATTTTTTCCTACATCCATATGAATCATTTAATATACTTCCTGGGAAGCCCACGCTCCATTTGGATATCACTAGAACAGTAATACGATATGGTAGTTGGAAGCACTTTGGAACTCAGATCTCAAGGGCCAGGCATCCATTTTTACATGATTACACATTGGACAGATGCTATTCAAATAATCCACCTTATTTTCACCCCACAGTTTGAAGGAAAGACAAAATGAGAAAGCCTCAAAGTGGTTTTAACCAAAAAATGGAGATTTTATATCCATTTTGAACGGCATTGTAAGAAGAATCCTGACAACTTCTCCACTTTCTTAAGAGGTAAAATAAAACAAAAGAGCCTCAGGATCACAGCAGTGAAAACTTCAGTTAGGCTTTAGGGAACATTTGAATAACCCATAAGGATTAATCTAGTTATAATCATGTATTTATGAAAATAAGCAAATATATTGTACACAAAACCTATATTGTGAAACTACAAATTTAAGGTGAAAGCCTTCCTCTCAGATGCCACATTTATCCCAAGAATTTGATTCCCATCATCTGAAGAACCATTGTTGCAAAATCTGGTCTTCTAGTTACTTACTGTAAGTTATTCTTAGAAAATGATCTCTATGACAAACATCTGTTGGAAAGCCCTGTCCCTCTCCTCCAATATAATTTCATTTAACCTGACTTAAAAGCCTAGAAAACAGCTCAGCTAAACAATAAAGTGGACACAGTATAATGTCATCAGCTGTATTTATAGGAATATTCTGAAAAACACCATTTTATGAGAATATGTAAAAATCCATAAATATGGAAGAGATAACAGAGCCTCTATATAGCAGGCCCTGAGACGTCCTGCCAGCTGATCGGGAACAAATAACTGTATCAAGCTCAAAATAATCTAGTTCAATAATCTAGATTTAGTTCAAATCAAGCTCAAAATAATCTATACCCAAGGTAACAAAAATAGTGCAATTTGGGTGTCATTAGCAATCTCTCTACAGGTTTTTATCATTCCCTAGGACTTTTTAAAGCGTCAACTTTCTCTTTATGGCTATGTCCTTTGTCTTAGAAGTAAGTTGTCAATGTTTTATTTTATCCTCTTGTGTATCCCAAGATTCCACACCCAGTATGCCTGTCCGGCTCTGTCTATTAAGTCAAATAAATAGGTAACCATATTTATTGAACAGACATGTGCAGAATCCAGGAGTTATTCTCTGCTGAGAAGTCTAAAATGAAAACACAGATCCCTGCCTTCATGGAGTTGAGCATCTTGTAGGATTTCATAAATACACATTTAATAAGCTAGTAAAGGAGTGCCAGGAGTGCAGATGAGGGAAGCGTGAAAGAGAACTACCACTTATTGTTCATCCACCATTCTTCTCTCTGTTAAGCCTTCTGCATATCATCTCATTTAATCTCACCTCGTCTCCTTTTAGAGATGAATAAAGGACACTCAGAAAACTTAAGTCAACTGTTCAAAGGCACACAGTTTAAGAATAAAGCCGTTAATTCCTAGCTGTTAAATATCCCACTCATTTGGACTGCTGTCCTATGATATCACAACTGTTTGTGTTATTCAGTAGTGACGACAAAGTGTCAAGTCAGAATCGCATTACTTTGAATCCTCCTGTTTTAACGGTTCCTATTTTGTGGTTTAGCCAGTTCTTTAGCTTTAAGTCTTCCACCAGCAAAATACAAATGTCACTTCCTTGAGGAAGCCTACCCTGGAATCTCATGCTGCTCAAATCCTTTGATCACATGATCTCCTGATGTCAAGTACCTTCCCTTTATACCACTTACTATTTGAATCATTTCCACCCCTTTCTCTGGAGTATAAGCATAATATGTGAGGAAGATAATGTATCTGGTTTTGCCTCACTGGTACATTGCTGAGCCTACAGTGGGTATTAAATAATAAACTAGACTGAATGAATGAATGAACATATTAAAGGACCCACAGAGATTAATTAAAATGCCAGAGGCTTAAAACAGAAAGCAAATCATAGGTAAAATCCTCTGAGGGGATAATTTAAGAAAGAGAGTTGGGTACAGGAGAAGAGAAAGAGAGGGACCACTGAAGACACTCTAAGAAATTCAATGCATATACACACCTCAAACAAGGTCAAGAATTCAGGGGTCTCTATGCGGGTAGTAGACTGCAGTCACTGACTTGACTGGCTGGCTCAGAGACTTCTTAACATGGCAGGTTTCCCTGGGTCAGAACTGTAACTCCACCTTCTCAAATTCCCAAACTCTGAGCTGAAAAATCAACATTAAGAATTCCATCTTCCAAAACTGTTCTTGAATCACCGAGAAATTCGACTCAGAATTTGAATTTTGAGTTTAATGAATTTTACAGAGGTAAGAAATGGCTGGCCAAGAAGCTAGTGGAGAGGAACTGGGTCCCCTTCTTTCAGTGCTACTGTATTGAGTGATACAAAGAATGTTTGGAAGGAAGGAGTTCACTGCAGATGTCAGACAAGGGCTTAAAGAGGATGCTGCCCACGTGACCTCAACGTGTTATAAGTGATTTAAACACCATAATCACTAAATTCCTTTGCAACTCTCATTTGATGGTGACAGGGTAGGACAAGTAAATAACTTAAAAAAAAAAGTAATGTCCTCTTTGTAATTATAGTTTTCAAGGAAAGCTTCTGGGTTTTAACAAGGTTCTGAAAAAAAAAAAAAACAACCAACTTTGAGTTGTCATCTAATTCTTATTTAGTTTTATCTTTCAAGTTAAAAAAAAAAGTTAGAGATAGCATGAGTGGGGGAAGGGGCAGAGGGAAGGAAGGAGAGAGAGAGAGAAAAAACGAGAATGAGAATATTAAGTAGGCTCCAAGCTCAGTGCGGATGGAGCCTGTTGTGGGGCTCAATCCCATGACCCTGGGATCATGACCCGAGCCGAAATCAAGAGTTGGACACTCAACCAACTGAATCTTCCAGGCATACCTGTCATCTAATTTTTAAATCACAAGCATAGTTTCAGCGTCAATTCACTTCAATCTTTTGCACCCCCTATTAACCAGTTCAGCGTTGTGCATACAGTTGGTACAAAATAATTAGTGGTCTGTATGCAAATGAACACATTTTACTGCTACTTATGCTTGTGCATTTGTATGTGTGTGTGTTTGTGTGTGCATGAAAAAGAGAAAATGCCTTGCCATCCCAAATAATCTCTAAAAATGTGAAGTGATTTAAAAAATTCAGAAAAGCTTATAACATAGATAATATATATTGATGATACCTGATAAAGAAAATTATAATGAAGCTGAATATTTTTTGAGAAACTAATTTATGTTTACTTTTCTCATATATTTTTTTCCATTTACTTCCTTCCAAACTAAAAAGTAAGGGCAGTGTGAAACAAAGAAACCATGTTTCACTGCTTCAGTGAGTTATACCCAGAGCCCAATGCAAAAGTATACTGTCATACTTTCTGGCTGTTGTTTTTTAGTTTTTTTAATTCTTTCAATTTTTTTTTTTTTACATTCTTTATACATTGTGTAAAAATTTTCCTCCTTTTTACTTCAATTTCAGTTAGTTTACACGAGGTAATATTAGTCTCAAGAGTTTGATGATTCATCACTTACATACAATACCCAGTGCTCATCCCAACAAGTGCCCTCCTCAGTAGGCACCACCCATGTAGCCCATCCCCCGCCTCCCTTCCCTCAACCCTCAGTTTCTTCTCTATAGTTAAGAGCCCGTTTCTTGGTTTGGCAGTTTTCTCCCCCATAATCATTTGTTTTTTTTAAATTCCACGTATGAGTGAAATCATATGGTATTTCTCTAACAATTCACTTGGCATTATACTCTCTAGCTCCATCCACGTCATTGTGAATGGCAAGTTTCTATAGCTGATACTCCATTGTGTGTGTATGTATGTGTGTGTGTGTGTGTGTGTGTGTGTGTGTGTGTATATATATATCACACATTCTTTATCCATTCATCGGTCGGTGGACATTTGGGCTCTTTCCATACTTTGGCCATTGTTGATAGTGCTGTTATAAACATTGGGGTGTGTGTAACCCTGAAAATCAGTATTTTTGTATCCTTTGGATAAATATCTAGTAGTGCAACTACTGGATCCTAGGTTAGCTCTGTTTTTGAATTTTGAGGAATCTTCATACGGTCTTCCAGAGCTGGCTGTTGTTTTTAACAAATTTCATGGAGCCATAAAGGGTTGAGAGAAGGAAACCGATGGAATGAAGAAGTAAAGAGAAGCTGCTTCCTAACAAATAAGAGGTCTGTGGACCTTGGCCCTTAGGGACCCGGCATTCCTGGCGCTGCTCCCTGGGAGGGTTATAATGAAAAGATACAGCAGGGCCATCTGAAGCGGGAGCCCAGGGGTTCCCAGGCCCACCAGCCTTCCAAGTCCAGAAAACCACACAACTTGATGACATAGCCCACTTCCCTCAGGTACATTCCAGGCTTAGGCAATGAAGACACTCGGTCAGTGGCATGGTTGGTTTTCCAACATCCATCTCCCCACAAAAAGGGATGTTTCTCTGTTATTCTCAGTCTTGCCATCTGTTCGGTAACATTTACCAAACTGTCCTTGATTCCCCCCTTGCTTCACCCCACCAGTATGCTCCCAACCCACCCCAAAGTGAGTCTTGCCATTTCTACCTCTCTCTCTACACCCATGACTGCTTCTTCTGTACCCCAGACACTCCCTAAACTCTCTTGTGCAGCATCCAGACATCTTCCATGCTGGCTTTCTGTCAATGGGTTCTACGAAATAGATTTTATCCTTTAATGTAAATTAGATTATGTCATTCTCCTTTCAAAGTTCTAAAGTCCTTCTCACACTTAGACTAAAAATACCTACATTCCCTGCATGATCTGGACTCTGCCTCTTCCTCCACACTCTCCCTGAGACCCTTCCACTGCCATTTGGCTTGCAGTTCTGTTTTTACCCTGGGCTTCACCAAGTTCTGCTTTCTCTGAGATGATTTCGCCTGGAGCTCTGTGTCAAGGGGACCTTCTTATTCAGTCTCTACCTCTAATTTAGTGTCTTCAGAGAGGTTTTTTTTCCTGGCATCCATCCCCTTTCTACCTGACAAGAAATGTGCCCAATCTGCCCACAGGAGCAACTTTTGTTAAGTGTCACAACATGCCAATGGGCTATCTCAACTAAAACTAATTCATTAATTCAGTTATTTGGTGCTGGAGTTTAGATTCCAAGTCTACAAAAATGTGCACTCTTGAGTCCTGTACTATATACTTTGGGGCTCGAAAATTACTTCTTGAAAGGATGAAAGAATGAATGTCCACAGAGAGCACGATGAACAGGAAATCTCATCCGTGTTCCATTTCCGGGTTCTCTATTACCTTCCTAGAGCTTGGCCCTTTACAGGGGGAGACCACCTAACGACTGAGACAAAATGTCCTTTAAAACTGATAGAATGGGATGTCAAATCAATTTTATTTAAAACAAATGACAAAATGATTTAAAAAAAAAAAAACAACTTCAGTTTGTGGACTGAGATTCCAGTAATTTCATAGTGCATTTTTTGGCCATATTTTTACACATCATTTGCTTTGAGATGCCGAAATATGCCCATACTGTTATTCCTTACCTACCTCCCAAGGGTGTGTCCATCTTTTAATTCTTTTAGACACATAATACCACCTTAGGATGTGTATGAATAGAAAAGTAAAATACCTGACAAAGTTGAACAGAAAAGGTGATAGAAAATACTCTAACCTAAAATGGCAGAATCCGGAAAAGTTGGTAAAGACCTATAGAGTCAGCTAAGTGGCCTGCAATTGCCTTTTATTTCTCCAGAATCTTCTCTGAAGTGGTGCTTTAGGAGTCATAAATAACTTCCACTGTCCTATGAAGGGCAGGATTAAGGCCCTGTTATTATGAGGAAATAAAGGCTTGGGTCATTGCAGCAAATTATTGGAGGCTTTAGCCAAGTGGTGGTGGAAATTACCTTCTCTGGTTTATAGTGTCTGTTGGGCATGAAAATAATTGGGAATAGCTAAAGTACCTGATACCGTGAAAAAGTTTATTTCTAGGAAACTAATTCAACTCTCAAGCTGAATCGTATTCTTAAACAGGCTTTTTCCCCCCTTTCTAGTTACAACCAAATTCTTACCCTCAAAATAGACATAGTACTCCAGAAATCCATTTCATTTAGCAACATCCTGTTGTAGCATAGTTACAATATCAGATAGGTGGCACATTTTGGCATTCTGGATACTTTCTGGTGTTACTGACAGATTCTTACCTCTCGTCTCTGAGCTGCATACATAAACACAAATTCTACTGCACAAAAAACTCTTGATTTTTTTCCCCTGTATTTTTTGCTTCCCCCTACTCTACCTGAGAAACAATCAGAGTAACAAGGAGCATGCCCACACAAACTAGCTGATGTTGCAATTAATGTGCAATCATGAAGTCAATAATTTTCTTCATTCAGTTTGATATAATTCATGGTTCATGTGTCATCATGAGTCCTTTTTAAAAGTGATGCTGTTGGTTCGGGGAAGGGGTGCGGACAGCGGTGGTGGTGCCAGATTGGTTGCGGAAACTTATCTTTATGTTTACCTGTGCCCTAACAAATCCAATCACCCATTGGATTTTTCCGCTACTTTACTTCTGATTTTTCCTCTGTTCAGTGAACAAGTCTTATAAGATTTATCCTCTGTTCTAGCAACATTTACACACATTTTGTAATAAACATTATAACACTTATAAATTGAGGAATTAAATTGCTGATCAAGAAATAGGCATCTGGGGGCACCTGGGTGGCTCAGTCGGTTGAGCGTCCGACTTCGGCTCAGGTCACGATCTCGCGGTATGTGAGTTCGAGCCCCGCATCGGGCTCTGTGCTGACTGCTCAGAGACTGGAGCCTGTTTCAGATTCTGTGTCTCCCTCTCTCTCTGACCCTCCCCCGTTCATGCTCTGTCTCTGTCTTAAAAATAAATAAATGTTAAAAAAAAAAAAATAGGCATCTGATTAATCACTGATATGAAAGTTTCCTCAAAACTACCAGTCCTTCCTGGGTAAAAGATATATAGCCCTCTTTTGGGGTGCTGAGTGGCTAAGTCGGTTAGGGATCCAACTTCGGCTCAGGTCATGATCTCGCAGCTTGTGGGTTTGAGCCCCGTGTAGGGCTCTGTGCTGACAGCTGGGAGCCTGGAGACTGTTTCTGATTCTGTGTCCCTCTCTCTGACCCTCCCCTTTTCGCACTCTGTCTCAAAGATAAATAAACATTAAAAACAATTTTTTAATGATATATAGCCCTCTTTTGTGGACTTGTCTACACCGCACATCTTTCTCTCCTCCATTATTGCTTTTATAAGTTTACACATCTATAATTTACTATTATCTTTGGCCAAGAGAAAAATGATAAAAAGTTAGAATAAATGTTGAAAGGCACTTGTTAGGGGAGCCTGAGTGGCTTACTTGGCTCCTGATTTTAGCTCAGGTCATGATCTCATAGTTTGTGGGTTTGAGCCCCATGTCAGGGTTTATGCTTGAGATTCTCTTCTCTCTGCCCCTCCCCTGCTCACTCATGAGCGCTGTCTCTCAAAATAAACAAACTTTAGAAAATTTTTTTTTAAAATAAAAGGCACGTTAAAATTCCTATTCTTAATTTTACGAAGATTTAGAATGCAGGAGAAGAAAGTGACCTTAAAATTAATCCTAAAAAAGTTATCAAAAGCGATTTTACTGATACAAGCATTTCATTCACACTCAGGAATAAGAACCAAAGACCTGTACTTAACACTACCATTTGTTTTTCTGGTTGTTCTAGAAATCTGATTCAAAAAAATATCGGAAAGAGAAGACCAAATTTGCCATTATTTTCAAATGACATAATTGATAATGAGAATATGCAGGGCAATCCTCTACAAACATTTAGATCTTGTGCAAGTTTTTTGTTTTCTTTTTGTTCATTAATTTTGAGAGAGAGAGAGAGTGTGTGCATGTAAGTGGGGAGGGGCAGAGAGAGAGGGACAGAGAGAATCCGCTCAGCACGGAGTCCAAAGTGGGGCTTGATCCCACAAATGCAAGATCACAACCTAGATGGACATCAAGAGTCGGACACTTAACCACCTGAGCTACCCAGGTGCCAGCACAACTTGTACAAGTTTTGTAAGATGATGAAATTGTTACAAGATAAATAAGAAGAGATGCATAATTTATTTACTTCAATGCAGCAACCAGTAGGAAAACATAATGTGAAAATAACATATTTAAAAAAGAAAAACTATTTTTGTGTTAAAAAAAAAATCCAGAATCCAGTGGGAGCCAATTATTTCTTTTAGCACCATTTATTTATGGGCAACTTCTCGAATTTGACACTCACTTTGAGTTTTTGTTGATTATACTCTAAGTACAGGATCTTTGCATTTCCATTACTTGCAGCCCACTCGCAAAGTGTTCTGACATTTTATTTGGTTTCAATAGCTCTTAATGATTTTAGGCAAAGCTGATGGGATAGTAGATAGGCACAGGCAAATGAAATAAAATGCCACAAAACCACAAGTTTTGTACGTATGTGTGTGCATGTATTCAAAGCCAGTTCACCCTTGTGATTTCTTGTATCTCCCAAGTGAATGTATGATTTTCTGTGTTCTTTGAATTTCTTCCTCATACATCAACTTCTGATGCACAATTCTCTGAAATATAAAGACATATTCAAACAAATTTCAAAAGAGGCCATATGTGGCATGCCAGAGACATGGAGCCTGATTAGAATGGGACTTGGAATCTTTTTATGGTGCTGAATATAATTTAAGACACCGTGTTGTTACTTAGAAGGAAGCCTTATTTATAACAGCAGCACCATGCTGCACACCAGATGCCAGCGGAAAGTGAAACTATGATGAATTTAATTTGACCTTTCTCAAGCCTGCAGAACGTAAATTAGATATATTTAATAAAGATCAAGTTTGCAAGAAATAGCTTTGACTTCAGATGTGTAAATGCTTCAATGAAAGAAATGAAGGCACACTTTGTACACTTCTGAAGATAGTTTAAATTAAGCAAAAATGAGGGGAAAACGTAGTTTGGAGATGTGCAACTTTTCCTCATTAGATATATGTGGCACATTGCATAATTCGTTAGCTTTACTGCATTTTTTTCAGGCCATCAGGCCCAGGACAGGTATCTTCTCTTGTGTACATAACAACAAAAAAATAATTTTGATGCCTAACTAGGATAACTGCATTAATAGATTTTGATATTTGGGGATTATTTTGTTACCAAATCTTCTTTAAAGTCTATGATCTAATTTTTAATAAGATTCTGAGAGTTTTGAAATCTTTACATATGAAAAATAATGGATCGATTCTTCCTCAAAATAAAAGCAAAATGATTGAAGTTTCTTAGGCTAAGAAAGAGGGTGAAAGTTTATTCTGAAGACAGAGATTTTTTAAGATTAAAGTCAGGTTTGGCAGGAAGCCTGCTTTATTTTAATGAAAGAATGGACAGGGGCCAAACTCATTACTATTGGAATACCTCACGGCCCCTGAACACATAAATAAATGTAGGAAGATAGCACATGTATTTTAGCTTGTCAAGATCAGGACAGAAAGGAACCAAGTTAGTTCATTCATTCCACCATTCATTCATTCATTCAAAAACCAATCCATACCACGTACAGGCTCTGGAAAAGTAAAATGAGTAAGCAGCAGATACTGTTTTCAAAGTGTTCTCATCAGATTGATTGCTACCATTTGCTTGCCACACATCTCTTTCAAATAGCTAAATGCTGTAATTATGGAACGTGTAAGATTCCAAGGAGCGCCGTTCTGCCTGTGGAGTATTAAGCATGGCTCTTGAAAGAACCTGACCTGAGTCTCTGAATACAGACATGAATTTACAAGGCTGAGAAGGGGAGAATGCATGTTCCAGGCAGAGGAAAAGGAATGAGCAAAGGCACAGACTGAAGAATGAGTATGAAGGGTCTCAGACATCACAACATGGAGATCCAATCCTATCATAAAAGGAATGAAGAGGTCAACAAAATGGACTAAGTCAGGGGAGTGTATGGCTCTCTTCGCACTGTAAGAAGGTGAATCATACTGTGAAGTGATTCTGAAGAGGGTGCACAGTGAGGTGTCAGGGAGGCCTTTAGGAAGGTGCCGGAAGGAACCGGAAGGGAGGGACTGTTCATTAGCACGGCAGTAATGGTGGTGAAGTGGGGAGATGGGCTCAAGTGATATTTGGGAGAGTGATTCATAGTGTTCCTGTCTCATTATATATATGGAATCGAGATAACATTAACTTACTTGGATTTAGGATACAGAAAGGAAACCCAGCGATATGTCCGAGAGGCTTCAGAAATTAAAGACTGATGACTGAGAAATACGTGAGCCAGAGACATGGTTTCAGAAATCATGGGCACAGTTACTCTCTGAAGTCTTAAGAGTAGATGAGCTGGACCAGAAAGTAGATAAAATACGGGGGTGGGGGGTGAAGAGCACACAGATGAAACAGAAACAAACATTTGGCTGAAAGGGCGGGGAAGCGTAGACAGAAGGGGAGACTGGCGTTGGCAGCAGAAGCAGCAGCTCATGGAAGAGAAAAGGCATGAGAGGACCTCCCTCGTGCCAGGTACAGTGATAGGTGTTCTGCACAGTTTCTTATGACCATCACCAGTATTTCATTTAGTCCTGAGGACTCCGTGCCCACTCGACAGATGATGACGTGACACTCAGGTCAAGTAACTGTCCCTGCCCACTAAGCTACAAAGGGGCAGAAAGTAGATTCCAGCCCGTGTCTGTCTGATTCCAAAAGCCTGATGTCACTGGGAATAAAACTGAATGCATTACGGATTTCTGTTCTGTGGGGTGGGTTGAAAAATGCTGTACATTTCCTAACAGGGCACGATTTCGTGATAGGATATATTGTTTGTGCTAAAAACTGTATGACCATATTTATATGTTTTGAACCAGGCAAATATGAAATATTTTGTAAAATATTGATATAATCATTTTATCGACTCATTTGAAATGCAAACTCCATAATTAAAAAAAAAGTATGCATTGCATATTTCACAGCTAATTATTAGCTGTGCCTACATTTTTGTGGTCTGTGTTACTTGGTAAATGGAAATTCTGTGTAACATCCATGGTTAGTAGCTTGTAAAAATCCTGTTAACAATATCAAAATTTCTGAGTTACATTGGTGATTACTGTGCTATCATTTGAACATTCTGTTATTACAATGTAAGATATTTTTAATGTTCTATAAAAGTGCCTTCCAAACAGGAGTTAAGCGGTGGAACTTGTGCTGAAAACAAGCTGGGAATCAGTAAGGCTGGAATATAAATTAGATGCAATAAAAACACTATAAAGATGGCCAAACAATGGCCATGATATGCTAATTTAGTAAAAAGCACCCTGTGAAATATTAGAGATGTTGAATAAATAGGCAATACTAGAGCACGTAAAGCTTTACGTTTGCAAAAATTATCACATAATCAGGCAAAAATAATGCAAAACTGTAAAAAAATAAAATAAAACCCAAACAAAAAGTTGCCAAGTGTAACATAGCAGAAATGTGATTCTAAAGTGAGATTTTTATAGATTAATATGCTCCTAAAATACTGTAGCTGCTTTTACCCTCCTCACAAACTCATATTTAGTGTTTCAAATTGGTCTTGAAATAAATGTTTTCGTGTGGCCTAAATTTCCTGTACAGTGACAGTCCACCGGGCGATGAACTCAACACTGGGATTTATGAAGGTGATTAGAAAGGGGAAGGGGGAATTGCAACCGTAAAGGGCGTGGAGAGAAGAGGAGTGTGCCAGTAGGCCGTGTGCTGAGAAGGGATGACAAACAAGGGATGCCACAATGTAACACACCTGAGCTATGCTAACTCCGCCCGCCCCTCCTTGGGTGCAGACCGCGCCCTCTGTATCCACGATGAGTTACTAGGTGCTCCGGGAGATGTTGAGGAGCAGACAGGCGCCCGTAGGGGTTTCTCTGTGGCTTCACTTAGCCCTTACTTACACTCGGGTCTTGGGAGGCAGCCATTCCTTCTAAAACGTTTGTTTCTAATGCTAGAACTTGGAGAGATTATAGGGAAGTCTCGATCCTCACTCGAGTATTCACCAGAATGCTGGAAAAACTAGAATTAATGATCCAAATCACACGGCATTCAGGTATCAGCTGCCATCGGCAGTGACGGTACTTGGAACTGGGAACAAGTCAGGAGTTTTGGGCACATTTAACTGTGAACTGGGAATTATTCTGTAGTTCGGATTTCACCAACTGTGTGTACAAACAAAGCAAGTACTTGGCTCTACTTGATAGCAACTAAATACTTAACTGAAACTGACGTGTTTTGTTTCCAATAACGTGTCACCTTCACATTGCTGTGTATTATCTTAGGTTTTAAAGTTTATGAGGAGGGAACACCTGGCTGGCTCAGTCGGGTAAGTGTCTGACTTCGGCTCAGGTCAGGATCTCGCAGTTTGTAGGACCAAGCCCCGCGTTGGGCTCTGTGCTGACAGCTCAGAGCCTGGAGCCTGCTTTGGATTCTGTGTCTCCCTCTTTCCCTGCCCCTCTCCTGCTCGCATTCTCTCTCAAAAATAAATTTAAAACGTTAAAAAAAAATAATATAAAGTTTATGATTAGGACAAGAAACTGAACAAGTTCACAAACCTGGACAAGATCAATCGGGTGATGGATAAAGATTCTTGCCCATACAGTTTACAACTATTGTGTCTGATTTTTACATGTCTAAGGTCACATCCTATCTTCCAAAATAGTTCATTACAAATCTTCCTTCTTGAAGAGATTTGGTATTTTAGTTAAAAAAGAACCATTTGGAAATGCCTATGTTTCCTGTCTAAACTACCTCAAAAATAAACAGAATGAAAGTTAACTTTTACTGGAATGTAATCTGATGTTTTTCCATAACCAAATGTCTTGTACAGTGTTTTCTATTATGCAGGTGCCAAAATAACAAAGAAGCTAAAATAGTTTTGTCTATAATAATGCAATCAATTTCTCACACAATGTTTATCAAAAACCCATTATCCCAGCCTTGATTACCTGAAACTGTTGAGGACAATGTTAAATATTAGTTTGTCTTTTTTTTTAAATATAAAGTATGCCATACCTCTCTTCTCTCATTTCCCCCCAACATCTTCATCATTTTGAAAGGATCACACTTTGAACAAGCAGCAGATGTTAATATAGAAATAGAGAACATCTCAATTTTCTCACTGCTAACTCAGCTTACTGAGCCAATTTCACAATTCTCACATTCCCTGAGTCCTAGGAGAAAATGCTAATTTAGATTGTTAAAACTGACACGGGTTAGGGTATAAAGGGTAATTAGCATAAAATCCTACACAAAGTGTTCTTAGCACCATTAATCAACACCCACCTAGGCATACACTTTTTTAGTCAGAGCTGATGTTTAACGAAGCTGAAAAATATCTAAAATATTCTCTTCTAGTTAAGTAATAAAAAATGCAGAGTTTGTCCTCAAATCCAGTTTGAGGGGTTTTAAGGAAAAATACCTAATGTGTAGTTCATGCATAACTCTTATGTTATACTTAAGGATTATTTAAAGCATATAAAAGTACTCTGTTGAGGAAAATGCCTTTTAAACACTTGTGTTTTTGACATATTTGTGTCAGTGCTGTTCCTGTACATGTGTTGTTATTGCTGAAAACACTGATGTTTTCTTCTCCCTCCCTCAGTGCTCGTAAGGGCGGCTGCGTTTGGCAACAGTGTTCCTGCTTTCTTCCTGCTTTCGGGACAGGATGCTGCCGGTGCTTCTGACTCTTTGGTTTGCCAGGCTCCTCATCACCCACACACAGTCATTCGGGTCTGAGTCTGCTCGTCGGGTGCTCCTGGTTCCTCAGATTTTGCAAGCCTACTAGGTCAATTACGCTTCCTTGTTTTTGTCTCCTTGCTAATGAAGTAAACTAGTGCAAAGAGAACTGTCCTCCAGTTAGGTGAATGATTCAAAGTCACTTAAGTTTTCTGCTCAGTTTCCTCATTTGCAAAATAAAATAAGGGCCAAAACACAGGGCACAAGGAATCTATGTTGCTGGCAGCCAGCCCATATACGTTCCTGGGGACACCGGTGAGACCCATCTCCAGAAATTCTGTCTCCGAGACCCCAGTGAAGGCTGCAAACATGTGTTACCACCGGAGCCCATTTATTCTGCATAAGATAATGCTGCTTTGTATGAGGCATAGTCTTAAGCACACAGGATAGAAGCCGACAGAACAGTCTCAGGAGAGAGATTGTTCAAAGAAGATCTCAGAAACAGAAGACGCATGCTCTGATCAGTGTCGGTGCTGTGAGAACACACAGCAGGGGCATCTAACTGAAATTGGGGAAAAGGACTCAGAGGAAGGGCAGGCAGGATGGGCCCTGGTGACTAAGAACATGGAGTGAATGTTCTTAACGTAGAGAAGGGCATGTGCACGGATCAGGAAGACAGGGAGTGTTGTGAATCCCAGGAGCTGAAATTTCAGGACAGTTGAGGAGCAGAACCAAGGTGAAGCTTAAGTGTCAAGTGTTGAGGGGTCTCATGCACCTGGGTGAGAATCTGAGAAGCAATAGAAAGTAAATGAAGGGTACTAAGCAGGGAAGTATACAAACGTCCTTGTATTTAAGAGAGATCAATCAGGAGCGCTTGTGTGGCTCAGTTGGTTAAGTGGCCGACTTCAACTCTGGTCATGATCTCGTGCTCCATGGGTTCGAGCCCCTCGTCGGGCTCTGTGCTGATGGCTCAGAGCCTGAAGCCTGATTCAGATTCTATGTCTCTCCCTCTCTCTGCCCCTCCCATGCTAATGCTCTGTCTCTCAATAATAAATAAAAAAATGGTTTAAAAAAAAGAAAACAATCAGTCTGCAGGGTGCGGCACAGACTGGATCCTGGAGGAGATTTTAGGCAGGACGTCAATGGGGAAGCAACTGAAGTGACCCTCCTGAAAAAGGCCTCAGGAGGAGGCAGGGGAGGGCAGGATGCAGGGTGGGGCCAAAAGAGAAGAAGAGCTCACATGCGTGCCTATTTATTGCAGGCTAGACGAAGCACTTTTCCTGCCCTGTCTCATCAAATTGTCAGCAACCCCCACCCCCCAGCCCTGCACACACAAACCCTATAATACAGGTACTCCTTTTCTATTTCAAGTTGAAATAATTCAAGTTAAAGAGCAAATCAGCTCAAACTCAGGCATTCCCAAAAGGCTAACGCTGAGTCTGAAGCCAAGAAGTCTTGCTCCAGAGCTCTGCCTGTGATCTGCCTTCCAGGCGAATTTAGGAGGAAGAAGTGACAGTGCTCAGTGACAGCCTGGTGGAGGTGGTCAGTGGAGAAGGAGATCACAAAGACGACCACCTGTGCTGTCAGGCCGTGAGGGAGGGAGTTCACTTGGACACTGAATGCGGGAGGAGATGAGCTGGTGCTGAAAGGCAGAAAGGACAAGATCCGCGGGCACCACGAGTCTGCGGTGCCTGCAGGACATCAGAGTGGACGGGCAGTTGGAAGGGTGGGTCCATCAGGAGAAAAGGGCTTGCAAGTGTGTTTTGGAGTTATTAGCAGCATTCTTGCCTATTCTGTGGGTGTGAGGTTGCAAAGGAGGAGCGTGGGGTCAGGGGATCACAGAGCCTGGGATGGGGCAGTGGTAGACTTAGGCGCAAAGTCAGGAGGCTGTGTTGTCTGAAAAGCAAAGGAAAGTGGCGCTTTGTGATCAGGGAGCGACTGAAAGCAGCAAACACTCCTGGGAGGTTAACATGACACGAAAATGGAAAGGAGCTATTTGATTTTGTAAGGAGAGGGCTTCTTCCCAAAGACAAAGGACATGGTGGGGGCACACTGCAGTGACCGTGCACAGTCCATAATTGCTACTACTCTACCCATGACACAGTCACACACTTCTACAGATGCCATGATGCAGACAAGGGGGCTGTTGCTGGGTGAATGCCTCCTAGAGCCTCTCCAATGTCCTCCTCATTCCTGCCTGTCACTCAGGATGCACATTCCAATGCCACTGACCTTGGGCTTAAATAGTTGGGAAAGCCACATTCAGAGCCCCTTGCGATTTACCAAAGTGACCACTAGGGCTGGATATTTAGTATAAAGATGATACTCCCATCCTCCATGAAGGTCTGATTTTCCAAAGGAGATATTGGATGAGAAACGTCCTTTAATGAAAAACTTCTCCTAAATTTACTATGTTTTTTTTCTGAAAGGCATTATTAGTCTTTTTTTAAAAAATAATTATATAATACTCAGGAATCAGTAATACTAAAAAAAAAGTTTTCACTTGTGGAGTATTTTCTATTTTTTACACTACTTTCCCACTGATGTCTTCCTTTAAGATGGATAATGGGATAAAACAAGCTGGCAGGATAGACGAGGAGAAAAAAAAATGATACATGTAACACAGCGCTGGGAAATATCCTTGACTTTTTCAAAATTGATTATATAATAAATGTAATTTAAAGCACCCTTCCCGCACAAGGTTCTCAACAAATTAACAATTTATACAAACCCCTGTAGTAATACTCACTTACTAAAGGGGAAATGACGCATTTATATTCCTTACTTCAGGTCACTTAAGATGACAGTAACATAGCGGAGGAGGAAATCAGGAAGAATGGGTTACCAGACACTAGAATTATAATTTCTCCAAATCTGAATCTTTCGATTTAACTCTGTTGTGCAGAGGATTAACAAATTTAGTTTTCTCAGAATAGGGAAGATAAGATTCATCTAATTTCTGTTCTGTTTGAAATTACGAAACCAAATTCAGTTGCACAGAATATTATTTGGAAGCAGACCAAGGCCCATTCGCTCTGTGAGGAAGTCTCTCTCTGCCAGCAAATGTTCACAAGACGAATGTACAGATGAAAGACAAGCAATTTATTTTTATTTCATACTGAAAATGACAATTTAAACCACAGTAAGCTTGTCCTTTGAAGGAAATGTAAAATATAAATCAAATATCTTTATAACTGTATCAATATAGAAATAAGTAATCAGAATAGTAACCAAGCTGATTTGGAGCTACAGGACTAGCAATCACATTTCCTTGTAATGTATATATTAGTACATGCAACGTACACATACGGTAAGATTCAGAAACCACATTCTAACTGTTGCCGCCTGAGTAAATACCTGGGATACCATTCCATTGCAAGTTGGGTGAGACCTTATAGCTCCAAATGGGACATGAACACACTGAAATCCTATTATACACTGGGAACTATATACCACAGTCTTTCATGAAGAGTACGTAAAAGCGAAACTTAAAAAAAAACAAAGACTGCAAAGAGATGAGAGTAAGAACCCTATCATTTTCACACTGGAAAGGGTCTTTAGAAAAGATTTAATGGAAGTCCTTTTTGTCACACACAATTAAAACAAGTTCCTGACAGGTGGTTCCCTACACTTCCTATGGCTCATGTGTGAATTACAGCTAGAGGGAATCTCACTAAATCAAAACAAGTAATAAGAAAAATGTGGAACAACATAACGTGTTCTAAGATGACAATAAAGCACAATTTCCCAAAGTTAAGAATGCTCATGGACTTCATTTATGACTCTGAAACCTGAGCAAGAAAGGAGATAAAACTGTGTGGCCGACACAGCTTTTACGATAACCAAATGAGAGGCATACCCTGTGAAACACTGCATTTTACCACGAATCAACTAGATGTGCCTCACAGCAGCTCATCTCAGAATCTTTTTGCTGTAATTAGCATCAAGGACTTAAAGTCCAACTTATTACAGTGGCATTTAAAAAATAAGTTTTCTCAATTTTCATTTTAGACAGGCTGTATTAGAAATATCTCCCATTTTTAAGTGGTTGGAAAAAAGCTGTTGGTACCTAATCCCCATTCCACGCAAAGGACCTTATTATTTGCTTTATTCTCCTAACGGCTTTCCCATTAAAACTGTTAACTTCCAAAGTGGGAAAGGTGTGGATTCAGGTAGTGAGGGCCATCTTGCCTACTTTTCAACTTTGGTCTCCACTGAGGAAAACAAATACATTCTCAGAAGAGACTTCCATATTCTTTCTTGTTGGAAAAAGTGCTGCTTAATTACTTATGCCATTTCATTTTTTTTTAATCCTGTAATTAGCGTACTTTGAGTAGAACAAGTCCCCTTTCCTTTCAGCTCCCTCTCCTCCTCCTCCCGTCCTTCTCCCTGTTCTCATTCTCTTCCTCCTCTCTTGATTTCTTCTTCTCATTCTTTTTAGTGGAAAGCATGTCTCTGTTTTTCAACAGCTTATTTTGAAGATTAGAAATATGACATCTGAAACACATCATGAAATTCAAATTTTTGTGCAAATAATCCTCTGATTACCATGAGACATTTATCTTACAACCTTAAGATTTCCATAGAGCACACAGACCCTTCTAATTCTCCTCAATAGTAGCTAATCCCATGTTTCTTTCATTCTTTTGGGATATCACCATTACTTAGGTGTATACACGTTAGAATTTTTCCTTGGAATTGAACATGAGAATTCACTCATCGTACTAGGCAAAAATAATCTAGCTCTTCTGTATTCACTCTACATCTAAAGAGAAATAATAAAGGTATAAAAGGAAATCTTAACAGAATTAAATGTCTATCATCTATCTACTTAACCCCCCCATCCATTATCCATCCATCCATCTTTCTCTTTGTATCTATCCTTCTATACCTACCAATCTACCAACTTGAAAGATTTCCTGCCATAGTGGGAAATAAATGTTAACAGTTTATTGTTTTTTGGAAGTAAGGTTTGATACCATGGTTCATTTTAAACTAGTCTCAGGGGCACAGATAGACTAATCTGAATATGGATAATCAATTTAAAAAATTACTTAAGCTCACTTCATTTTCCAGAGAAAAGACACTTGGGTACTATGTAGCCTTAGCCTGAAAATGGTTTGGTAATAACATCTTAGTGCTTATGTAACTCTGTATTTAAAAAATACAACAACTTTTAACCTAGCAATTACACTTCTAGAAATGTAGTCGAAGGACATAATTATATTCATAAAGAGAGAGCTACAAGGGTGCCCATTACAGGATTGTTTAGAGTGGCAAAAAGTTGTACTCAAAGTAAACGGCCAGCAACATGGAATGCATTTAATAAACTTTGGTAGCACTCTGCTAGAATATTTAACAACATGGAAATATCTTCACAAGTGTATTGTAAAATGGAAACACAGGTTTTAAGATTTCAAAAATATGTGGTACCAAGTAAATATACATCTGATCCTAAATCTTTCAACGTTCTCAGTTTTCCTTCCACCTGAAACTATGACTCCATTCAACAGGTAATCTCTAAGTCCTCACCTCATTTCATGGTAGCAACTGACATGATAAACTCTTTCTTGAAAACCACTCTTTTGGGGCACCTAGATGGCTCAGTTTGTTAAACATCCAACTCTTGATTTTGGCTCAGGTCATGAACGCACAGTCCTGAGACTGAGCCCAGTGTTGGGCTCCACACTGGGCACGGAGGGTGCTAAAGACACTCTCTCTCCCTCTGCCCCTCCCCCACTAGCACACTTTCTCTCTCTCTCTTAATGAATGAATAAAAAACATTCTCTTACTTTGGCTATATAAACCAATGTTTTCCTTTTTTATGTCTCTTACAATTTTTAAATTTATTAAGGCTTTATTTATTTATTTATTTTTTTTGAGCAGCTTTTGGTTCACACAGCGCAAGTGAGGGGAAGGTAGAGAGATTTCTCATACATCCTGAGCTTCTCCTACACACAGCAGCCGCCCCCCCCCCCCCCCACCGCCCTCTCCCACCAGCATCCTCCCAACAGTGGTACATGTGCTACAACTGAAGGGCTGCACTGACACATCCTCATCCCCTTAAGTCCCTGGTTTGCAGTATGGTTCACTCTTGGTGCCTCCTGCCTCATCAACCACCCATTCTCTATCCTCTGTCAAGCTTTCTCTGTACTATGTAACATGAAATGTTTGTACCTTTCCATTTCATTCTCCCTGTTTGGGGGCTATCTTTCATGCCTTTGGCTTTAATTTCCCTCTGTGCACAGATAACTTGCATATTTATAATCATGATCCAAACTCTCATTTAAGCATAAACCATATGCCTGACAATGTAGTTGTGGTGCTCTCAGTTATTTAAAAAGCACTTCAAACTCAACACATCTAACGTGAGATATATTATTACTTCCTGAATCACCCACTTCAAGCTGGTCACCTCCTGGTGTTCTTTCAGATTCCTATTTCTGAAAGGGCCCACTCTCCATTTATTTATGCAAGACCCAATAATTAATGTTACTCTTAATATAACCCTTACCTCCAATAACAAACATAGCACGAGTCCTGTCCATGTTCCCTTCTCAAATGCTCTCACAACAGTCAACTGCTCTCCAGCATTCTCCTTGCCTTACTCTAAGTAACAGTAAAGTCTCACCTGAATTACCGTCATAGCCTGTGTAATGGCCTCTCCACACTCACTCTGTCCTCCCTCCAACTCATGTCAGCCCTTCCTTGATTAGCACACTTTGGTGATTTCTAACTTCACATTAGGTAAAGACAACTCACCTTGACTCATGGCTCCATGTGTAGTAGTCTCATCTAGCACAGTGTCCCCCTCTTTCTCTCCTAACTACACTGGCCTTTTATACTCCCATACTCATTACTCACTAATTCTGCAGAACTTTTTAGCATGCTGTTCCCTCTGCCTGAAACAGCATCTCTCATCTTTCTCCTGATGATTTGGTAAGAGTGAGATAACTGATGAAGCAAGAAACTCCCCACAATTTAGTCACATAAAAACGAGAACAGCCATTGTGGCTGGTGGCAGTGAAGAGTAGCTACTAGAGGTCAGTTTCCCACCATTTGGCTTCAACTTGCCTGCACTGTCCCGTGTCCCCTTCCCTACTGCTCCTGTGGTCCAGTCAACTTATTTGTCTCTATTCTTTCTGGCCTTACTTCTAGGTTTCCAGCTGGAAACCCAAGTTTCCAAGATAGAGTACAAATTAAATTTTCAGCTAGAATTGTGAAATCTGAACCAATGGGTTAGCTACTGACCAAGCCCAGACAATGTAGTTCATTCCTTTTCTCATGATAGAGAATCTAGAAAACCTTCATTTGGTCACCAACCTGTCTTTAGCTCTCCCTAAGCAGTTGCCAACAGTATGTGACTTGCTTTTTTGGCCACAAAGCAAAGCAGCTTATGGATCTAGACCCTGATTTATAAAATGATCCTGAAATAAACAGCTTCCCACAGCTAGAAGTATCAGAAGATCCAATTAACCTGTCAATGAAATAGCAGGACAAAAATGGACCTAAGAGAAATTTTACAAAGTAGTCATTGTAACAGCTAATCTGTTTCATTTAAAAAAAAAATTAATGTTTATTTATTTTTGAGACAGAGAGAGACAGAGCATGAGTGGGGAAGGGGCAGAGAGAGAGGGAGACACAAAATCTGAAGCAGCCTCGAGGCTCTGAGCTGTCAGCACAGAGCCCCATGTGAGGCTCAAACTCATGAGCTGTGAGATCATGACCTGAGCCGATGTCAGACGCCCAACCAACTGAGCCACCCAGGCGCCGCTGTTTCGTTTTTTTAAGCATTATGGCAACCCTTTGAGATTCTATGTGTAATTACACCCTTGGGAACAGAGAAGTTATTTGTCAAAGACCACAGCACCAGTAAATGGTATAGCTATACTCCAGTCTGGATCTGCTTGATTCTACCTTCTGCATCACTCTTGAATAACTGTAGATTCTGGAAGGAATCCATCAGGAGCTTGTGTAATGCCCATCACACAATCACACTACTCAAGCATCATGTCACTGGACCAACTTTTGATGACGTCTCCGTTATTAGGCATGAGAAATGCAGACCCTCACACAATCCACATTTCCCCTAGGGTCTCCTCCCGGTGATCTTAGTCATAAAAACAGGCCGACTTCCAGTGTTGTCTATGTCTAATGAAAGATGACTGGTTTGTCAGGGGACAAAAGTAACAACAGCTCATGAATGCAGAATGTGGTACTATAAAACTATTAATATTCCATATTATACACTGAAGTTTCAACTTCAACCTAGACTAATAACTTTTCTTTCTTGAGTGTAGTATACTAAACATTCATACTTAAATTATTTCTCCTCTTACGTACATATTCCATTTTTATTAACCATGACAGAAGTACCAGGAGCTGTGCTAGATGAAGAAGTTTCTCCTGCAACTGAGAAGTCAAAAATGTAGTGGTGAAGAGAGACAAGAAGGCAGTATTACTGCACAGTGTCACAATTAGAGGCCAAGGTGGGCTAGAAAGATGCAGAGGATGTATGTGCAGGTCAGGGAAGCTGGGGATCTGGAATAGGGCAGCTGTAGGAAGAGGCCAGGTGACAGGAAGATGCTATTTTGGGGTACCTAGCTAGAGTAATGCTCAGGAGACAGATAAACTCTAAGCTAGTCTTGAAGAATGAGTAGGAGGTACTTGGGCAAGCAAGAAAGGTTTGGTGATGAAGGATGGATTCTAAGCAAAGACCATACACCAAGGTACAAACATGTGGGAAATCCAGAGTGTTCTAGGAGCTCCATGGACTTCTACAAAAATATTTCTATGTTTTGGGAATGGGGTAGGAGATGAACTTGGATAGACAATAAGAGGGCATACTTTTTGGCTCCTCAGAAGACTTATTAAGAAGTCTGACCATCCTGTAGTGATTTTGGGGAAATCAAATCACATGATCACCATTATGCTCAAGAAAAATCTCTTCTATAGCACAAACAGGGATTGAATAATTTCAAAACAATCACTGTAAGTTTTCTTGGAGCAGCCAGCTGAAGGCTATAAGCTTTCTTTGGCACTCTCCAGAATTGAAAAGACAAATGTATGGAGGAAGATTATGAAAAAAATATGTTAGCAACGGATGAAAGAGGAGAGTAGTTAAGACCCAAGCTTCTAAGAGAAAGTTTTTTTTTTTTTTATCTTGACTCAGCCACTAAAGCTATATAATTGTAGAATATTACTTATCTTTGAGTTTGTTTCCTTTTCTTCAAAAACAATGCTATTTCAGGTATTGACTATGAAGAGCAAATAAAACATCTATAAATTTCAAAGTGTACAGCAAATAGCATATGTTTAATAATTATTTTTAAATAATTGAATATTCCTTTGGAGTAATTTTTATGTATCTATCAATTTGGATATTAGAAATCTAACAAAATAGACATAATAGTAAGAAAACTCTTTTTTAAGGATGTACTATTTCTAATCATATTAAATAATAGTATCTGGTCACTGTAATACTAATAATTGATTTTTACGTGGGCCAAAAGACTTGATTTGGTTGTCAGATATCTTGAATTAGGAAAATGGGACTGATAAAAAGGAGTAAATCAGTTCACTTTCAAATATTCCCTAGAGATCAAATTGATCATTAGATCATAAATTCAAACTGAAGGAAAATAATGACAAGATCAATCATATTGGACATATTGCCAGTCTGCTCAAAAACTGAAGGCATTCAAAATCCCAGTACATAAGGCTGGATGACTAATTGTGCCAAGTGTCATATGAATGATTTTCCCAGAGGGACAAATAAGGAAATCCAAAAAATCAATGTGCCATGAGGTTGACATTTCACGTACTGATTTCCCTAGCTCCTTCTTCTCCATCTTTGCTATGCAGAAAGGGGTAGAAATGTCCTCTGACAGATGTCCACATAAGTAGAGATGGACTGACTCCCAGCTGAGTTGGAGGCACCAGATACCGCCATCTTGGTTTGACTCACTAGATGCCAGCCATGTGCATACAATTGGAAAGAAGAGGCACGGGAAGGCATCTGGGTAAGAAGCAGTAGACATAACTCAGCTCATTAAAATTTGGTATTTTTTAACAAAGGACAGTGGTATAAAAAGCTCTCAAGTCCCAGAACTACTTATTCCCTTTTTAACATTTGGGTTTTATGAAGAGTTCTCATGTTTCTTTGTCTAGCTCACTGTTATCCCTGACAAAAGAATGCCCTTGACCTACAATAGCCAACATATTTGTCAGTGACTCAGTGGCTACAAGTCTCTGTATCTTAGAACTCCTGTGGACTTTCAATTCATTTCCTTTTATTCAGACTACTATGAGGTAAGGACTTCTCTCTCCTTATCCAACTATTTACTCACCCGACACATCTCATTACTGAATGTCACCCCAAAGCAGAGTGACGATTCTGGATCAGAGTGGTAATTTGTGTAGCAAAGGGAAAAATTAATTAAGATTATTATTGCCTCATACGTATCTCCCTTAGTAATAGTAACACTCCCCATTCAACTTCATTCCTACTCTATTTTAAAGCCATGCAGGCGTTCAGTGTCTGTGACGAAACGCAGATGAATCTTATCCCATCTTTTGAGTGGCCAAAAGTTCACTTTTAGGGAGAACAAACATTTCTTTTCCCCCAGAGCTGTCTCAGTTTACTTCTGCTGTCCCAGCACAGTTATGTTACACCCATTTTACTTTCAAAAGTATCCTTTACTGGAAGAGTAAAGTATATGGATGCTTATTAGTGGGGAAAAAAATGATGAAAGGAATAAGCATAGGAAAATTCATTTTATCTCTGGTGTCTTTCACATTGCTAGGAGAAGACAACCCATTACTTAACAAGCAGTAAGGGAGAGTAGAGGAGAAAACAACGCCAGCCAAACCCCCCCTCTCCCCCCCCCCGCCCCCCCCACACACACACGGCAAAGAGAGCCAGGAGACTAGGTCCTCTATCTGTATCTAGAGAAGGAAGGAGCACCTGGCAAGGAACACTGCTGGAGCAGTGGAAGCAAAGCTGGCTGGTTAAACTCGACCTGATGGATGAAAAGCAGGGACTTGAGAGGCAAACTCTTTGGGGACTCATGCCTTGGAGGGAGGTCTTCAGGGAGTGACAGAGCTGGGCTCCTGACTGGCCTACAGGCAAAAGTCTGTTTTCTATCCTTCTGCCCTTAGAATTCAGAGCCTATTTTTGCAAGAACACTGTTATTCATGGTGATTAAGTTCTGTAATTTCATTAGTGGAGTACTAAGCTTCAGATACAGTGGGCTTAATTAGGCTTTTATGGAAAGACCTAGGGAATTAACCACGATGTAGAACACTGTTCATTTGAGAAAATGTATTTCCAAATACAAATATTGCTCCACAAACCGACTTCTGGAATACCATTCCATTGACACTTAACACATGAGAACAGGGTCTGATCAATTCTCCTCAACTCAGGCTGTATGTCTGAACTATTGAGGAGCTTTTAAAAATCATACTGTTACCTGGGCTCCACATCAAGAGATTCTAACTTAATTGGCCTGGGATGAGGCCTGGAAATAAGTATGTTTAAAAAGCTCTTTGTGGCAGGATTGAGAATCACTGGGATAGAAAATTCTTCTTGGATCTTTTTTTGATTAAGTGGCACGAGAGGGTGTGTTTTCATTACAAAGGGGTCTTTTCTTCACAATAAGACTCACTTTCAGTTTTCATTTTTCAACTGTTATTCAACCTGAAATAACCTCTTTAGCTGAGCATTTTCAAAACACACACACACACGTACGTAGTATAAAAATAAATACACTTTCTGGCCAAACATACAGTTATCTTTTTTTTTTTAATTTTTTGTTAAAGTTTATTTATTTTTGAGACAGAGCATGAATGGGGGAGGGTCCGAGAGAGAGGGAGACACAGAATCCGAAACAGGCTCCAGACTCTGAGCTGTCAGCACAGAGCCCGACGCGGGGCTCGAACTCACGGGCCACGAGATCATGACCTGAGCCGAAGTCAGCCGCCCAACCGACGGAGCCACCCAGGCACCCCTACAGTTATCTTTTAAAACTCACAGTGCACTGTCAAAAAGGAAATAACAAATCCCAACATACTACAACAGAAAATTTAGTTAAGAGACTAATCCTCTATATTTGAGAGGTTTCACTCCCACAAATTCCTGGCTCCATCAGGATCCTGGCACAAGTTTAGGATAAATTTGAGTAATAAATCACTCCCTGAAGGTCCTGGAGATAAAATTCCTTCAGCCCACAAACCCCTCAAAGTTCAAAAGGAAGGGCTGATTAGAAGAGTCAGACTTTACATAAGGCAGTCTTAATAGTTACCTCCATTGGTGACATCCAGGCATTTCAGGCAAGCCCTGTGATGTCCCCTTCACCCTTAGTGTCACAAATGAGGTGATGGAGCACTACGGGAGCAACCTTTTGACCATGTGGAGAGATGCTTCCTGCCCCAGACTCAGGCTCTCTTTCTGCTGCTGACTGTTTTCCTGGTTTGCTTACTTTCTCCTACCCTACCATGCAAATGCATTAGGTTATCCTCTGAAAAAAATGTGCCTAGACAGTAAAATTCCACGTACTGAAGCCTATTTCCCCCACTGACTTCCATTCAGTTACTGCAAAGGTATGGATAGAAGTTGTTTTCTCCCTTTAAGAAGACTTAAGGTTCCTTCATCAGATTTCTTTATCCCATATTAGCTGCTCAAGATCTATGTTCATTTGGTCTCAGACAGAGTGTGGGTAATGAGTGAATACACTCACTCTTCTTGTGTGTATATACAAATGTATGCATATGTTTCATGTCAAGTTACGAAATCTTTATTTATAAATTATATTTTAACCAGATTCCCATGAAATACTTCCATTTGTTCAATGCTGTCTTCAGTTCTTAATATGACTGTAAATTTGGGGTGCCTGGGTGGCTCAGCTGGTAGAGAGTCCAACTTCAGCTCAGGTCATGAGCACAGTTCATGAGTTTGAGCCCCATGTCAGTCTCTGTGCTGACAGCCCGGAGCCTGGAGCCTGCTTCGGATTCTGTGTCTCCCTCTCTTTCTCTGCCCCTCCCCCTATTGGCACTCTCTCTCTCTCAAAAATAAACGTTAAAAAATTAAAAAAAAATGACTGTAAGGTTTGTAAACAGATACATCTAATTTTTATTATCCCTAAAACAGAGCCTTGAGCAGTTGTTTAGTGAAATTTTGAGGAACATAATAAACTTGTATGTGTGCAATTTATTTGATTTCAGTTTTGGTGATTATGGAGAAGAATGATCCATTTGTTGAACAAATTTCTATTGAATAGCTACTATATGCCAGGCGAGATTCTAGGCATTGAGGATAGGCAAGTAAATAATGAGTCAAAAACACCTGCCTTCATGGAGCTTACATTCTAGTGAGAATTCACAGTCTTGTAGTAACATATAATGATGACCTTGAACCTGGGTTTAAAGTTTGTTTCTTGAACCAAATTTCAAATCAATATGCATCCAAGCTAAATTTGTCTGCTCTTTTCTATAGATACTAGAAAGAATGAGATAGAGAGTAAAAGGTTTGGTCAAAGAAAATAAAATAATTTTGTAGGATTAGGAAATTTGAGCAGGTAGAAAGTCAATGGGCTAAAAGAAAAATTCTCACTGTACAAAATTCTCTAATCCTAAGAGCTGTAGGATCAAAGTTGGCTGCTCAAAACTAAAAATATTCAAAACCAACCCATTTTTAGGTGCATTTGCTCAGTTTTAATGCACATGTGTGCTTCTAAGAGGCCTATGGTGATAGCTTCAATGCTGCATACACTCTTACTCACCAAGTCATGATCGTGATAATAGAATGGGGACAATAAATCTTTCCAATGTGGACAGCCAAGTGCAGGTCTGAACACTGAGTACAAAGAAGCCTTTGAAGGGTAAATAAATGGAAAATTAGGTGGGAAGGAGCATGCAGAGAGAAAACAGTACAATCAAAGACTAACCAAAATAATGTTGCCTAATAACATGAAGGGTAAGCCCTAACTGCTGGCAAGGAGCAGGCCAAATGCAGGTGCTGCTGGGAAGGACAGAAGATGGCAGGGCCATCAAGCTGAGGAAAACACAGTGACTTTGTGTAATTCTGAAGATGGAGGGAGTCTGTGATTCTGAAATGCAAATCCTAATGAGACTTCCCAACGTAATTCTCTTTCAATACTTTAAATTTGTTTCAACCCACAAATACCACTTTTTAAAGCAACGATCAACAGGCCAAGAGAAACCATCTTCTCTCTCTCTCTAAGCCACGTCTGATTTACCACTCCTTAGAACAACACAATGCCTGGAAAGGGTTATCTATAAATTCTCATATAGACTCTGAGTTTCCTGGGGAAAATGTAAGTGATGCTTGTTTTTTCTTGCTTCTTTGCAGATTAAGATGGTTATAATGTAAAACCTATCAGGGTGCTCGTACATGGGATTTTCAGTATAGTGAGAAAAAGTGCTATATCCTCAGTGATAAAACATCTTCCTCCCTAAAATGATTATCAGAGCAACCAATATCTTTCTAATAATGAAGACAAATGCATTCAGATACTGCACAAATCAATCTTTTCTAGGACTGAAACATAGATATGGATGGGGATTATATTAGTCAAGATCTTAAAAATAAGTTATTGTTACAATCTGTAGATGAAAACTATACCAATATATTCAATATAGGGAAGATTTAAATGGTTTACCAATTAAGTGGAGTAGTTTCATTCAGTAATTTGATTTACAGCTTAATTTTCATTTTACTTTAAGAAAAACATGTGAGTTTCAAACACTTAAATGTATGAATTTCAAATATACCTTACACAGAAAAATAACAATATAAAACCTCATTTAAAAACTGCAACAAATTATACAAATCTAAAATGTAGGAAAATACATGATTCTGGACAATTACATAAAAATGTTTCTGCTTTATTAAGGGTGAAAATATTCTGGAGTAGAAACTTGTTTTTTTTGTGATTCTATAATCTTTCTTATAATAGCACATTTTAACATATTACAAATGGAGTTAATTTCTTTAAACTATTTTAAGTATTACAGCCTTAAAAATAAATAATAAAAACCGCTTTTGTATAAATATTCAGAAAATAATAAATTTTCCAACACATATTTATTCTGTATTCCTTGATGCCGTGATCTTGTTCTTTTTGTGTGTTTTTTTTTAAGTTTATTTATTTCTTTTGAGAGACAGAGCACATGAGCAGGGGAGGGTCAGAGAGAGAGGGAGAGAGAATCCCAAGCAGGCTCCACACTGCCAGCGCAGAGCCCTACATGGGGCTTGAACCCAGCAACCGTGAGATCATGACCTGACCCAAAGGCAAGAGCTGGGACCCAGGCACCCCATAATTCTTTTTGTGTTTGACCCATCGCTGCACATTTTCCTTGTTGCAAAGGCTTCCTAAACTTAGGAAGGATATACACCTTTGTGTGCCTGGAATGGTTCTATAGTTCTACTATAATTATTAATTACATAATTAATACATCTACTATAATAATTAATTTATCCTGAAAGTAACTGCATGCAAAAACTATGTTGATCACTCAAACTAAAATACACTAACTTTGTGTTGTTGACAAACGTTTACAAAAGAAATCAGATTTATGATTTGTGTTTATCAATCTGGAAAATGGCAAATTACACATGCTTATAATATTATTAATATGCGCTACCTTTTAGTAAGTGCCACAATTTGTAAGCTGCCACGCTCTTCCCCATCATTATGCTACATATTATTATCCGTAATTTATAAAGAAGGAAAGTGGAGCTTGAAAATGATAAGTATCTGTCCCAAGGTCATACAGTTAGCAAGGAATAGAATAGGAATTTGAAGTCAGGTCTATTTGATTCCAAAAGCCATACTAAATGGATGAATGCCGTAAACACCTACTATAATATTAATGCTAGCAATATTGTGAACGGATGCAGACATAGGAGAATGGGAAATATCACGTAGGTATGTTTCTTTTCTCAAGTCGAAAAGCTTGGTGTGACCCCCAAGTGCATTAATTTCCACTTAGAGTTTCCATTCCAGGTACATGGCTAAAACTTAATCCGGGCACTTTTAGGTAACTGCCATCATATTCAGCAATGTTCCTCCCATATCTGTTTCTCCTTAGGATCAATTCTAACCTCAGGGGTTTATGCAGTGTGAAAACACTCATGGGGGGAAAAACAACACTGCATGGCCTTGATCCATCCTGTGTTAGCTCTCACTGAGATGTGTAATTGTTCCCTTATGGTCTTTATTAGAACCAAGAGCCACAGCATCTAAGTTTACAAATCCTGACCTGCCCACTGAATGAACAGCCCACCCTTTAAAATCCTCTCTTCATAGACTTGGTAACCCTTTGGATCTACGGCTCTTCTTTCTTTCGATGTATCTATCTTCCTTCCTTCCTTGTCTATGCAGACACTAGAAATATTTAGCTGCTCAAATATCCACACACATTATGACTTGGCTCTCAATGCCTTTGTCTCTGCATCCAATGTAGTGACTACTTCCCCACAGTGGTGCGGGGCACATGTAAAAAGCTGCTGCCTCCAGATTTCCAAATGGAAAGCAAATATAATCTCTTCCACTCTTGGATCTCCATATTTAAAGAATATCTATTAACCTTCTATCTTCTCATACCAAAAAGATAGGGAAATGACAGAGTCACCTTTATCATCCACACTGGCTTCCAACAGTATTCTTTCTCTAGCTATTGCTCTTTTCCCTCAGCATGGAGCTTCTTGTACAGAACTCAAAGGCTACACATTCAACTTTTCCCTATTTTACTACTGGATCTAAATTTTTGAACCTAAAAGCACAAAATTTCTCACTTTTTTTGCTCTCTCATTCCACAGTGTCCTAGATGGGAAAGAACAAACAAACAAAAACAAACAAACAAAAACAACTCTGGGATACAAGTGAATGAAGGGCAAGCAGGTATTAATGCTAGTTAATACCTGAAAAGTATTGTCCATCCCCCAGAGGGTCAAAGTCCTTTACATGGTTGACTATATTTGTGAATACAAGGAACTAGGAAAAGGGTTAGTTGAAGAATATTACAATAGAATAAAGCAAGAACAGAGAGAAGGCAAAAAAAAAAAAAAAAAAAAAAAAGAAGGGTAATAAGTTGATAAGGAAAAATAGAGAATAAGAGTAAAGAATACAGTTGTAGTAAGAAATAGCAGACAAGAGGAAGCAAACAAAAGGATGGACAAGAGAAGGGAGGGAAGATATAAGAAGTGATGGAAAGACATGGAAAGAGAGAGATAAGAGAATGGGGGAAAAAAGGAAACTTCAATGAAGAAAAACATGCAAAAGAGACAAAACAATAAAATTTTCAGAGGAGGAAAACATTTAATTTTCAAATTCCTAACTGGCACAAACAATATCACATGGCAGTCTGAATCCACTCTCCTGATTCCTTCTGCTGCCTGTAGGATGTTTTCTGATTCTCAGCTTTGGAGCCATCCATTTTAAGTATATATAGCTAGATAAGTACAGATAGTACAACTTTTAGCCTAAGTCGCTGGTTCACAAAAGCTAACTACTTTCCCATTTTTTTAGTGTTAAGTGAATCCCAGACACTTATCTAAAGGGCTTATGTAGGTTATCTCATTTAATTCTCATAGTAACTGTGTGTGAGAGAGAGAGAGACTATTCTTTTTCCTACTTTACACATTAAGAAATTTGAGGGTTAGGGTGAATTTATCCAAAATGCAGAGCTAGCCAACAATGAAGCCAAAATCCAAACCCGACAATTGAACTCCAGATCCCCTGACTTCTTAACTGCTTAGCTGCATTTTTCAATTTCCCAAATCATCCAATTAAACAACCCACCTACCTACCTTGAATTTTATCTATGACAGTAATATAATGTTTGATTTAGGCCATGGTCTGGGTGATTGTTACAGTTTCCTTTGGTGTTGATTCCAAGTTCAAAGTTCCTTATTCGAGTGGCTGTGTTACTGATCAACAGAATACATGCTTATTAAAACAAATCATAGGCAGCAAGCCATGTTTGGGTGCAGTTAGGAGCGGTTACTTTGTGGTCTGAAGAAAAGTTGTATGTTTAAATCTGTGCAGGACGCAGCATATCTCCACTGAGGTGAGTATCACGTGTGTTGGGGGTAGAGAAATTGCAGAGTCCTGATACTGAAATGGACTATGATATAGGAGGATAATTCTTATGCCAGGAATTACAACTGTTCTTTACTCGTCGTAAAGACACTTGAGGGATCTTAGCCACACACCCAACATTCTTCTCAACAATGAAGACATAAAAGAAACATGGCTGGGGGTGGGTGCTGAATTCAGGGGGGCTCACTCTCCAAGCACAGGTGAAAAAAATAGAAGCTTAGCAGGGTTTGTGGAGTTTTCTCTGAGATAGGTCAGTGATGATGTTATGAAAACTCCCTCAAAAGTTCATGACCCACCTTCAATGTGATTTTTTTTGTTCCCTATGTCTTCCAAGATGCTCCAGTTTGAATGATATATTGTTTTTATAACCCTTATCTCATGACATATGGCTCCTTGAGAGCTCAGATGGCCAAACATTCAGAGTCAGGAAGTCCTGAATTTACCTTCCAAGCTGTCATCTTTGTTGCCTTAGGCAAGGTCCATCTAAGCTCTCAAAGGCTCACTTCCCCCATCTATAAAATGGGGATTATAGAAATTATTAACCTATAGTGTTCTTATGAGTATTAAGTGAATTTGGTATGGAAAGTGCTTGATATACTCAATACATTTCAGCAATGATAATAATAATATTCATCATTCTTTTTGGTAGCCCCAGCACTTAGATCTTGCATAGCAAACTCTCAACAACTGTTTGCTAAATGAATGAATCCTATAATATAGGAGTAAACATTATATTATTGTATGTGTATATTAATTAAAAATGACAAAGTAATGGTGGAATATAAAAACAGAAACAATGCTCTCAACTCACATCAAGATTCATCATTTTTGGAAAGCAATTACCTACAAAACATTACTCTGCAGTGCTTCTTGGCTTAATGCTTCCTTCAGTGTTTTAAGAAACTAAGGCCAAAAAGTGAATGTTTAAGATGGTGGTAGCTCCAGCAATCTACAAGTCTCATGGTATCCATGGAAAGCTTAGAATGATCATTCCAATAAAATTATAAACCAATAGTGAGGTCCTTGATTGATTTACTCTCACTCTGGTCAGAGAATTTTATCAAGAGCTTCTACAAAATAGCTGTGTTCTTTACCATTCCTCTTCTGACATAAATCAATGACTCACTTAAGCTAACTCCGTGTGTTGTATTGCTAATACACACACACACACATACACACACACACACACACACACACACACACACGTTGAACAAACTTATTCTGTTGGACATAACACTAAAACCACATTGCATGGGGCGCCTGGGTGGCGCAGTCGGTTAAGCGTCCGACTTCAGCCAGGTCACGATCTCGCGGTCCGTGAGTTCGAGCCCCGCGTCAGGCTCTGGGCTGATGGCTCGGAGCCTGGAGCCTGTTTCCGATTCTGTGTCTCCCTCTCTCTCTGCCCCTCCCCCGTTCATGCTCTGTCTCTCTCTGTCCCAAAAATAAGTAAAAAACGTTGAAAAAAAAAAAAATAAAACCACATTGCATATATCTACTAAAATTGAGAATCAAATGACTACATAATTAAACAGCAAGAACCACGTTAATGTTAATGGTGGATCAAACTTTTTTTGACAAGAGAACCTTGTTTATATCTTGTTAAAAGAGTCATCTACATTGACTTAAAACTATTTGGACTTCCTTGACTGATTTTGACCTCTGAGAGTCTTTGAAATTCCTTATTTAGATGTGGACAAAGCACAACTAAAAAATTCAAAGAAAGCATCTTTTCCCCTCACCCCCAGGACAGCTGAATATTAGACTATTTCCAGCTGTGATGCTTATTGCAAAATTTTAAGGCAGTTTATTTTCTCAATCTTTGTGTAATTTATCACTCCAAAAATTAGGCTCCTTATTAATCATCTCTGCACATTTTCTAGTTTTAAAAAATATACTGTTTTTACACTCTGTCTCCCATAATTGCATCTGGTGTTGTGAGGCCACTAATATGTCATTAATATGTCACTATGGTATGTCCTTCATTAGGGTTAGGAGTATGTACTAACTTACTTTGATGATCAGAAAACTGAAACACAGCTTCTTCCAACATGTAACAATTTCAGCATTTGAAGATTAGTACTTTTACAAAGCTGAATTCCCTCAAATTAGATGACAAAAATTATGCACTGGCAACAGTGATGAAAGTATTTTTGTTGTATATGTTGATTTACTGTGATTCCAGTTTATAAGAAAGATATCTTTTATACTGTCATAATTAAAGTCTCAATAGAAGATGAGACTATCACAGACACTTAGATTTTAATTTTTATTCTGTTGGAAAGATCATGTCACACTATTCACTTCTTTGTTTTCAGTTACAATAATGCATGGAAATACCACAAGGTTCCCTCTTATCCACGTCTTTTCAATTTTTCCATGAAAGGCTTATTTAGTGATGATTAAGGTCTTGGAAGACAGATTGTTTACAGAGTAGAGGCAGTATTGCCAAATATAGGCTGTGGTGCTTTGCATCTTATGAATTTAACGATGAGCTGCTCAACCAAGAAGGAGGAATTTCATTTACGAAAGGCCATCTGCATTTCAGGTCTCTTAACTGAGCCAATCCTTCTTCCCCACCCTCTGAGGAAATGACATCTTCATACAGAGGTTAGTTCTTGGCTAACAAGGTCATCGAATAATGAGGCTTGACTAGATTTTCTTGTAATTAAATAATAAACGCAAAATAACTGTGGGTCCTCATCAGCTGATCAAGAGGGATATATGGTTTCAGAGATGTCAGTTTCAAGACTCTGGTTAGGGGCTAATTTCTCTGAAGTGTTGATTTGGTTCTTTTCTCTTGTAAGAATGTATAGAATGATAACCCAGCTGTGCCCTAACCATATGCTCAGATTCACACAAAAGTCAAATCAGCTTTCTTTTTCCAAATTACTTCCTCCCTTGATGTATGGACCTTATTTATAACCTCCCTTTGTGCAGCCATAACACTATCACATAGGGCTTAGTTTCTGAAAACCATAGCAATTGCCTGAAAATTGATTTGATGTCTTTTGCCCATCCCTCCCTTCGGTCCCTGAAGACATTTTAATATGAGCCATGACATTATGATGGATGAAATCTGGCATTTTACTGTAGCAATGCTACTCCCATGTGGAAAATAACAGCTTGTTCAAAAGCTGGTCTTCCAGCCAGATTTAGGATATACAGTAAGACACATTTCCAATCTTCCCCCTTTTCTTTCCTTTCAAAATATCCTTCCCAAACTTCTTTGTGTTATCAAATTCTCCAGGTGCGACAGGTTAAGGCTGGTATGACATAATGCGAGTGATATATGTCACCAAGAGACAGGGTTAAATGTGAGTAGGAAACCATCTATATGTTTGAACATAGAATAATTTTCCAATACAAATTCTACTCTGCAAAAATACCAAATTTCTGCTGATTTGTTAAATAATTACACCTTTTAATGGTATATTGTAAGGCTGAAAATCTAATGCCAGTAGAACAGATTGAAAAAAAAATTCATGAGCTTATTCTTTCATAAACCATATGTTCTTATTTATACATTACAATCTATATTTTTTTAACTTTCACATTAATTACCACAGTCAAATTTTTCAAGGATAATGAATACAACTGTGTTCACAAATCTCCTAATCAAAAGGGGGGGGGGAAGCTATTCAAGATGCCAGCAGTGTGTGCAATTCCTACTCCTTATATTTAATAATAGGTCTATCTTGGACCTTGGAGTTTTAAATATACAGGGTTGTAGGACATCTCAGGAGATGATTAGCTGCAACCAGGTTTCTATTTACTCTCGGTGTTCTGTACAGACCCAAAGCCCCTACTAAAATGTAATGGTTGTCATTAGGAAATTGTGGAAATGTATTGGATGTAAAGCATTAGTATCCGAATACATGAAACTAGTGTTTATGTTCTTCACTAACAGAATTCAATACTTACCTGAAGGCCTGCAGTGAGCAGTTGATGCTGCAGTTGAAAAAGAAGCATGGCTTGGGGTGGGTGCTGAATTCAGGGGGCTCACTCCCCCAAGTGCTGCCCCGATGAGCTCAGTCCCGCTTCATCTCTGCTCTCAGGCCCCCACACCCTCTCATGTTTAAGACAAGGTAATCATTGTTAATAAACAGATGACCCAGTGAATTATGTAGCCACACTCATCATTTTAATATTCACGGGACAGTGAACTTAAAATCTGGTTCGTGACACTGACATTTTGTATCGGTCCAGTTTACTTTTGCGCATTAATTTGACTTAATTTACTTTCCAGTTTCACTTTTATTTTGTTCACTTTTTGCAGCTACCTCCTTCAAATTCCTTTGACAACCTGAGAATGTCTTGCAGCTGAACGTAATATTAATTACATTTCAAAGCAAACCTTTATTCATTTGGGGACAATCTGTGAAACAGAAATCTGTGACTGAAGCTGCTGCCAAGCCAATTACTGCAAAATAACTCAAATATGCCTCGACAGATTGCATTTTTCCTATTGTTAGATTGTTTATTCCGTAGATCAAAAGTCTACATTTGCTTTAATTAAAATGAACTAACTCACATAGTTAAATATATCATCCGTTCCTTGGAACCATATATGGGTTTATGTATAGACAAAGTGCACTAATAAAAGTCTCTGGATTTTTTTTTTTAACTGTGTAATTCTGTTTCTTTTTTTCTAGATGTTTCCAGGCTTTCTTTATGTCAAAGCATCCTTTGTATGAACAAGCCAAAGAAGAAAGAACTAATCAGCACTGAAGACCAGAGAGCAAGGAAATTATTCACCGCTCAAAGAAATTCACCCTAGGCACACATCAAATTGCATCTCACATGCAGAAGAGATTGGTGAACTCCGATAGGTTCAGGATAAGCACCTGACGTTCAGATGCTTATATCTGAACTTTATCTGAATGATCCAGATTTCTTAGTTACAAAATACAAGGCTGAGAATTGCTATTATTGTTGTTGCTATTATTATTGTTACTTTCTAAAGCTCACAAAGCACTGTTATATGAAGTTTAGAAATGCCCCTGTTTAGGATGAAATAACATCAATATATTACTGTATTATATTATATTACTGTATATTACTGTATACTGTATATTACTGTAATATATTATATTACAAAAAGAATACATTTTTAAATTTTAACAGTTATGAGATATATATATATTTAAAACCTTTCATAGACTGTCACAGCATTTTTGCGTTTTTGCAATTCTGCCATTCAGAAGTAAAAAGGTGGCTTCATAGTCCCAAATATCACTATCTTTTCATTTTTTTCTAAGACTATATTTAGATTTATATATATATAAAGGAGCACATTTAAAGTCCATAAAGGATCTGTAAAATAAAATTACTATCAGCTGAAAGGCCCTCTTTGCCTTCAACAATATCTGACAAACGACTTCTCTTTTCCTTCAGGAGGTTTTGGTAACACTTAAGGAGAAATCTGAGCAGTTCACTTTGGCAGGGGAAAAAAACTCAATGGCACAGGCTCTGTGAAGTTTGAGCTTTAAACAAGTGTAGCACCAGCCAGGGAAAGAACAATGGAGAGTGCGTGAACAACACAAACTGGGCTAGAAAAATGTAGACTCAGTTCTTTTCTTCTCCCTTGCAGGAACCCCGACTCAAAGTCAGGTCCTGTTTGCTGGTACTGTGGGTGAGAAGGGAAAGTGTTTTCAAACACACAGTGCCCTGGGCTCTCAGCACCGCTGATCAAAATGGTCTCTGAGCTCCTTGGCTTCGGTGGATTTCAATAATCTGCATCCATGGGTTACCCTGTTCCTCTTCTATTTCTGTAGACGTGACAAAGTCACTGGTCAATAGGTTGGCTTTCTATCGCATGGTTCTGTTCTGGGCTTTTTTTTTCCTCCTGGCACCACATCAGACTCAGGAATTTTCTGTATTCCCATTTTCAGCAGATGATGTGAGTTGCCCTCAAACAGAAATGGTTGATTCATCTTTCTCTCCCTCCCTTCTCTGACATAAGGGAGAAGACCAGTTCGGGCTGCCACAATGAAATGCCATAGACTGGGTGGCTTCAGCAACCAAAGTGTACTCCTCACAGGTCTGGAGGCTGGGAAGTCCAAGATCAAGGAGCCAGCATGGTTGAGTCTGGTGAGAACTCTCTTCTTGGCATGCAGTCAGCCACTTTCTTGGTGTGTCCTCACATGGCAGAGAGAAAGCCAGCTGTGGTTTCTTCTTCTTCTAAGGCATCTAATTCCATCATGGAAGCCTCACTCTCATGACTTCACTCCCTGAAGGCCTCAATTCCATACTTTGGGGAAGTGCTTTGACATACGAATTTGGTGCCAGGGCTCTAACACTCAGTCAATAACAAGAGCTATTTTGTTCTGCTGCCTTCTGACCCCTCTCCTAGAGCGACCTCACAGGGAATTTGCATACTTCACTTCTGACACTAGCCACATGTATCTGCTGGAGCTGCACCCCACTCTTTATCTTTGCACCTACAAAATTGGAAGTAGTACACTCGGATGTTTGAAATCTGAAACTCAGGTCTAAGTATTTCTGACCATAGGCATCGACAAAACTCTGATGTGTGTGTTTCTGGTGATTAATGAACCAAAGGTGATATTCAACAATACTGAATAGAATTCCAAGAATGATAATTCTTTTTGGCACAAGAAATGATCGAACTATCAGCCAACTTGGAAATATGACAGTATTTTAAAAATAATAATCCCTATCCTATACAGATTGCTAAAGAATGTGAAATGTGTTTGGCTATGCATAACCTCTCCCTTCAAAACGCCTATCACTCTTTAAAAATCCACCTAACACTGTAGAATCCTGGGGAACGAATAAAAAGTTGAGAAGGTCACAAATAATCTCAGCTTCAGAAAGGCTCACCATTCTAGAATACAGATTTACATATGTATGTGTGTGGCAGCCTTGGGCTTGCACTACTCAGGTCCCCTTCAGAGACAACCTGCTGCACCAAGAGTAGGTAGCTGACATCTTCCGGATCCACCCCCCAGGGTTGGGATCAAGGCCTCAGTCTCCCTGGGTTGTCCCTAGCCAATGACTGTGCTTGGTAGGAGTACTGGAGTCAGCCATAAGGGAGCTCTTCTAACAGACGATCTTCACTACCATCACCCTAGCAAGAATCTCTCAGAATTGTGCTACAGTCCTTCCCTCTCATCTTTCACAGATGTCAGACCAACATTGCCACTTCTGCTCCCTTCTCCTTTACCCTTCACAAAGGTTTACACCAATGAATTCCTGCTTGGCATGGATTCTGTGGAGGAACAGAGTTGATGCAGTATGTGTATCCATATGTATACATCCTCATAAAGATGCAAATACACGTGCATGTGTTGATACATACACATTTACATTTTTACAAACATATGAATATAGATACAGATATATAGACACATAGATATATATAGGTGTACATGCACACCTAAAAACGCATTTTTTTTAACCCAGCAGCCTGCATTTCAAAAGTTAACTGACCTTACACAGACATGCTAAGAGTACATGAAAGATAATAGGTTTTTCTTTCACTCTCTTGATATTCTTATTGATAGGCAAGAAAGCATTCTTACATATGTGTTAAGTGGGTACATCATAATACTTATTAATGGCATGACTGTTTATATTAAGAAAGGCAAAGTGAAACTAAGTTAAAACTGTGGTTTATAGGACTAGTATATCTATTCAATTAAAGAGTCTGGTTTTTGGTAGGAATTCAGAGAATATACTTATTTTCCAGTTTTAAACTGGTATTTGTTGATGTTATAAGGATTCCATCTTCTATGAATAATCTTTTATAAGAATGTTACCAAGGACTAAGCCTGCCCTAGAATAAGAATGATATTTATTTTTACCCAAATAGAAGTTGATATTTATCAAATTACTTTTAAGAATCTTTCAATACATCTTCCTTGAGCATTGATAGATTTCAGGCTAGTCATGGCATTTTCAGTAAATTTATCTCATGGTATGTTCATGACTATCAATCTTTTGATTAAAAATCCATGATTTTGAAACTACATTTTGCTGAAATTCCTGAAACCAGCTCAGACATATAGTTTCAAATGAGATATTTGGGGAACATCTTAACATAGAACGTAATTCCATATGATATTTATTTCTGTATTTTAGAGTGGTGTTTACTTTATGCCTAATTTAAAATGTTTCCATAACTTGAGGATTGACGTGAGGATAAATTTCCATGATGCATTTAAGAGTATGCCTTTATATAAATGTAGTGAGTTAATACATCTGCCTGAATACGTGCCGTATTATACATTCTTTTCTTTCAAAATGTATCACGTACCTTTTTCAAACTTGTTACATGAACATCCAATCAAATTTATGGGATTAAAATAATTTTATAAAATTCAATTTTTTAATGAAGGTAAGAGTGCATTAAGCAGAAGCATCCTTTTTTAAAATCTGAATTTCTCAGGGTCTTTCCAGCACTCTTGATTCAACAGTCATGACGAGAGCTTGGAAAATTCTATCAGGCTTAATCAGAAAAATTTAGTCCATCTGTTGACTATGAAATATACTTTCTGAAAACCACACATTTTAAAAACAAGAAGGAAAATATATTTCATGTTATTTCACACATGTTAAGTGTCAAAAGACCTAAAAGGAACAGGTACTCTTTCAATGCTTGTTGAAGCAGAAATTAAAATTTTTAGTGAAGCATTTACACAAAAGTAAATTTGTCACCTTTAGGTCTTTTACTGATGCAGCTATGAAAGGAAACATTACATTTTCTTTTTCATCTCAATGTATTTTATTGAAAATTAGATTATGTATACATGTTGGAAAATGATAAATTACTTGAAATTAAACGGAGTTAAGGAGAAAGTATAAGATAGAAAACACTATCATGAGAACTGTCCTTCCCCCCCCCCCCCCTTGTGTCATTGTTGACCTCTAGGACTTTGATGTGTTCTTAACTAGCTCTGAGAAGCAGCACATTCAGGTTGGTTGTTCAAGTGGATGAGGTGAGCTAATACATGTAGATTATAAAATATTTGCAATTCTTTTGAGAGAGAAAAAGAGCATATTTTAAAAGTTGATAAAACCCGGAAACTCTCTCTCTCATCCTGGACTTCAAACAGTTCTTCATAAATCAAAATGTAAGAAATATCTAAATGAAACATAGGGGTATCATATCCCTTAAATTTATGGGGTTTTTTGAAGTTATTAATAGTTATGGGAGCCAATCATGGGAAAAATATTTAGAAATTTTGGAGAAAAATGATGTCACCAGTGTCCTCATCTATGCCCTCTGTAGCTGAAGATACTTAGACAAACAGGTTGCCAGCCACATACACTTTCTGGAACAATGGGGTTGGCAGGTAGCAAAGCAGCTAAAGAGAGTTTGAAAGAATGGGACTGGGAACCTAACGGCCCAGGCACAGATTCCAAAGACAATGCCTTTGTCCAATTAAGCATCAGAATCACTCAAATATCTAGTGATCTGGAGAATTATCTCACGGTGGACAAGAGGCAAAAGTAGGGTAGGTTAAGCAAAAATAGCTACGAATCTGTACCTCTACTCAACATTTAAGTAAGCATGGATTCCTCTATCAGACATTTAAACACCGTTATGGACCAAATGTTTGTGTTACCCCCGATTCCCACATTGAAGTTCTGGAGACGGGGCCTTTGGGAGGTAATTACAGTTAGATGAAGCCATGAGGGTGGGGCCCTTATGATGGGATCAGTGCCCTTAGAGGAAGACACATCAGGGAACTTGCTCTGTCTCCTGTTCTTCACCATATGAGAACACAGTTAGAAGGCAGACAGCTGCAAGCCAGGAAGAGAGCTCTCACCAGAAACCAAATAGGTCAGCACACCTTGATCTTGGATTTCCAACCTCTAGAACCATGAGAAATATGTTCTTGTTGTTTAAGCCACCCAATCTATGCTATTTTGTTATGGCAGCCAAAGCTAATGAGTACACTTTTTTCTCCCCTTTGGTTCACCTGTGTATTTTTTTTTCCTGTTAATTTTTAAACCAAAGAAAAAGACAACAACACATATTGTAAGTTCCAGCTATATTGTTAATAATCCTACTGTAGTGAAACTGAAAACAACAGTCTGATTTTAGAAACTTAACACAACCCTGATTTATGTAAGTTTCTAAGGGACAGGGAAAGAAATAAATATCAAAAAGGGTGAGCATGCATATCCCATGTATTATACTCTTAAAAATCTACTGTCCTCTGGGGCGCCTGGGTGGCTCAGTCGGTTAAGCCTCCGACTTCAGCTCAGGTCACGATCTCACGGTCCGTGAGTTCGAGCCCCGCGTCGGGCTCTGGGCTGATGGCTCAGAGCCTGGAGCCTGCTTCCGATTCTGTGTCTCCCTCTCTCTCTGCCCCTCCCCCGTTCATGCTCTGTCTCTCTCTGTCTCAAAAATAAATAAAACGTTAAAAAAAAAAAATCTACTGTCCTCATCAAGAAGGCATGTGTTTTTTTAGAAGAGACCCACATGGAAAACTGGTGAAGGATAAGAAACAGCTTTATCACTCAATCAATCTTAATGGAATAATGGACATTTTGGCCAGATCTTCCTTACATCCACAGGACCTTTCCTGGAAGGTCTCCTGGCTCTTGTAGTAAGTCGACTTTTCCCCAAGCCCACTTCACTAAGTCACCTAAAACCAGGTGACTTCTACACACAAATAAAGGGATATTTTTCTCCGTAATTCTTAATCTGGAAAATCTGTATTTTTTCTTATTTTATTTGTTTACATTTATCTTGCTATAGTCTAAACTGACTATGCTAATTCAGATTCTTCAAATAAAACACAGTCAATCCAGCAAAGACTTGCTGAACAAACAGGTGATGGGCTGTTTCACATACTGCGCAGACTTGGGGTGGGGTAGATTCAAGTACAGTTGGATTCATGGTTCACACAGGCATTGAGAACTTGGTTTCTTCCTTCTATGCTGGTTTCAAACTCGATGTATCAGCTAGAGTGGCAGTAAACTGAGCTTCAAGCCCATATAGGGATGGTTCCTTGCACTATTTCAGAGGGTTTAACAAAATTTTCATGATTTATTATCTCTGAAGCGATAACATGCCCATCTCTGAAGCAATCACTGTGGCCTGGCGGCTGTGCTGCTCTCACTGATCAAGTACGAGTGACATGATTTCCTTGGGTTCACAGAACCACCGTGAGTACAGGGATTTTCAAAATGAAAATAAGCCATTAGCAAAAGCAGAGCGAGAAGACACCTATAGGTTCCTGAACAAATACTTCCCAGAGTTGAAGGCTTCTGGCTGTCTATTAACCCACAATTACTCCCTAATATCCCATGAAGACAATACCTTAATCTTCATTTAAGGCGCCCACCTCATCCACCAAGGAGTGGACCACTGCTTCTCAGCAAAGTTTAGGATCTTGAAGTAATCAGAAGTATCTCCTGATGCATTTAAAATTCAGAGGAGGAGAGAAAAGAAAACAAAAACCAAAACCCAATGCCACTTCCTATCTGAGAAGAGGAGGAGGGATTTGGGGCCATGCTGTCTCTTGGTTCCTCTAGACCTAAACAGTGAGAACCCACTGGCAGTAGAGGGAGTTTCTTAGATTCTCTCCGGGTTTGCCCCAGATGCTGCTTCTCAGGGGGCATCTCCCATACTTGTCATATAGTAGATAAAAATGTGATTATGGGACCTTTTGACATGTGATGGAAGGACCCAAAAAGACCTTGGGTGCATGTGAGAATTGAACTGATACTGTGGACAAGCAAAGTTGTCATATGGGAAGAGTAACAAGAATATCAACAAGAGTGATGGGGTGGGGGATAAAAAAGAATAGAGATAAAATACTATGAGAGAAAACTGGAAGAGTAAATATTCAGTCTGTGAATTATAAAGGTTTCCAAGGAACATTTGGAATGAAAGATATTCAAAATCAGTTGACACAAAATCAATAATAAAAAAAAAAATTAAAAGAAACTTTTATTATGCTGAAAACAATTAATATATACAAATAAAACCTTTGATGGAGTTTGGCAAAACCAATGGGGAAAAGATACATACATCTGTTCATACTAGAAAAAATGAATTCTAGGAATAAAGAATTGTACACATTTAGGTGTTAAAATACACACAAACACATGATTAAATGTTAAAAACAGATTGTTTCATTCTTCCTCAAAAGTGTAAAAATATAAATTAAACTGCCTCCAAAGTCTCCAAAATATGGAGTATGAAGATAGGGCAGGCTCAGTTTCAAAGTAAGGAACATAGTGATCTAAAAATGTTATAGTGTGCTAAGGTGTCACTTGTGTTTAAAAGTAACTGAAAATAACAAGATGAGAGTTTAAATCATAAAACAAAAAACAGTAACACTTAAATAGAACTCACTATATATTAGTCCCTGTTTCAAAGAGTTTATACTTATGGACTCATATAATTTTTGCAACAAACCTGTGAAATACGTACTATTTTTATCACATCAATAGATGTGTCCAATTTCAGGAAAAGTTAAGTAACTAAACCCATACTGATAATGCATAGGAACCAGAATTCAATCTAGGCATTTTGGCTCCAGAGTCTACACTAAGATAAAGTGTTTGAGGATCGGCATTGGGGGAAGAAAAAAAAAAAAAAAAAAAGTTTGAAGATGCACTCTACCAAAATAAGAGGTGAATTGAAACTAAGAACTTAATTCTGTGAAATTTGGAAATATAAAAATACTGCTCTATCTGACCTTACTATTAACAAAAGGATTTTGAGGCCCAGGGGAAAAAATATAGGTACAAGGTAAACCGGGTAAAGTAGGAATTCTATAAACACAGTGTTAACACACATTATTTTTGGGCATAAATTATTGATTGTACTTCTAATTTTCCATATTTTTAAGTTTGTATTGGTTAGACATGATTCCCTTTAAAACAGTAAGAATAAACTCTTTTGATATGCCTTACTGTTTGTATGATTTGCATTACTGTTGTCTTTTGTGTTGAAATCATAGGAGAGTTTAAAGGATTAACATATAAAATTGCTAAACCACTAATTCTGATGGAGTTGGACCCTTTGTACCCATCTTGGGTTATCTGATGTCAAAGAAATGTAGTAGCTATGTTTCATGTCCTGACCAGATGCTATGGGAATAAGAACCTAGCACAGGTGGGTATCTGTGGAAGAATTAATATTTTTACTTTTTTTAAAATTGTAATTTGTTTCCCTATGTTGATTTGTTTTATATACAGCCGAAAGATCAAAGTCACTGTGAAGGTGGAAATATAGGACCTTTTTCCAACTTGTTAGATAAACTGGACTTTCTCCTATTTCCCACCTCTTCAGAAAATGAATAGAGCGTACGACCAACTGATTTGAACTTATACTCATTTTTGCCAAAAGAAAGAAAAAAGGCACATATAGCCTCAGAGCAGGATTTATAGCCTCGACTATTATGATAGGAGTCTTATCATTAGACTCAAAAGAGTTCTACAGAGGCTAGTCCCTACTCCTTATGCCTTCCGGGAACAGGTTGTGACAGGGTCCCAACATGACTGAATGTCATTCAAGATGTGGGGAAATAGGTTCTACCTACATAAATGCACTAGAAAAAAGCTTAGGAGGGAAAGCCACCACCATGGGGTGAAAGCACCCAAGGTGAACTAGTGAGATACTATAATGGGATCATGAGTAACTTGTTATATCACCTGCAGGAAATTACTTTCCATCTGATGCCAGTATACTATTGTGTTTAGATCACAAGCTCCACTTGCCCCCCAGACCCTTTGCTTCTTACACACACGTTTATCTGATTGTATTCTCCATGTTCACATGTGTAAGATATTGTTCTCTTTATGTTCACTGTGAGGGTAGTATCTTGTGAGTTCAATAAATACAGAGACAAAACTGTATTACTCTCTGTGGCTCTTGACTCCTTTTGGACATTAGCCTCTCTTGTATTCAATTCTGTGTCCGCTCTCTTTCTGGACAAGAGGGAACTCCAGACCCCTAGTCTGCGACACAAAGACCTATAAATGGATGAAAGGTGGTACCTGAGAAACACACTATTTCTAAGATGTTTGAATGGTGCAGATGGATAGATGCTACATGATGCTTCCTAACCTGCAGAGATGGTGTTAATTGGAGACTATGTCTAAAAGAATTAACACTTAAGAGGGCTCAATATACTAATTTTATGTGGATTAGTAAGGGAATCAGTAAACCTATCAGGTGAGGAAAGGTGTAAATTTTCATTAGTAACTTGAATCTGAACTGGACCTTTCCAATACACCAGGAAAAGAGGCAAAATGAAAGCTTTGTATTTCTTTGTGCATAAATGATTTCTTCCTGATCTGAAGCCCTGCTTGTACATAAACACTTGAAGTAATTTCCTTCACTGTTCCCTTTCTGGAAATTCTAGCTCAGCTTGATTCAAACAACAATGGACATCTTTTCTGATGAGATGGTTTCTCTTCAAAGTCTAAAATATGGTTAGTAATGAATATTGTGTTAGCATCTCTCTGTAAGTTAATGTCTTTGGATCCTTTTTCCAAAGTCTAGAAGATGGTTGGAAATTACATATATATACATAAAGTATATCTATCTACCTATATATGTATGTGTATGTATATACCCACATATATACACATGTACATGGATAAATATATACAGATGGGTAAAATGTACATATTTTAAACAAAATTATAGAGAATTTCATAGTTTAAATATTGTGTATAATATACAGTATATGTATGATTAAATTCTTATGAACTATGATATAATACATTACAATATATTCATACAGTAGCATAAACAAGTTACCTAACAAAGAACAATCTTAATAATTAAAAGCTTACTAATGTCAAAGCATACATGCTAATTAGAGGCAGCAGCATGTTACATAGATAGCACAAGAAAATTTCAGACAGATGTCTAAGGTCAAGAATCATATCTAAATATCATCTTACTCTACAGGTGTAGCCCAGGGCTTTGCATGGTGAAGGTAGGCAATGCAATTATGTGCTTCTAATATGTGAGAACAGACATCAGCGGTCAAGAAGCCAACCCTACATAATCTCAGTCCAAGGGGAGGAGAGGTGGTGAATAGAAAGCATCCCTCACAGGGAGGCACATGTGATAAGGAAAAAAACTTTTTTTTTTTCAAGAGCAGGTGGAAGACGCTGGCTGCAACATGCAAGAAGAACCTAGATAAAACATATGTGTCTCTATACTGTGGAGCTGGTAGAAAGCAAGAGCACTCTTCAAGGGCCAAAGAGCAAACAAAACAACAGCATGGGGAAGAAAAATAAACAAAATAAAAACAGTGACATTTAAGAACAAAACACAACAATATGTTGTTTGTAAGACATAAAACTAAAATAGAAGGAAACATAAATATTAAATGTAAAAGGACAAACACATAGAACAATATCAACCTAAAGTAAGTGGGTATAGCTACCTTACTATGAAACAAATATAATATAAAATCCATTATTTAGGGCAAAAGCTCATGCCAAGCATTTTAATTAAATTTCATAAGCCTAAAATATTCTAAAAATAGATATAGCAAAAACTGATATAACTATAGGAAAAAATGGGCAAAACCATCATCATAATGAGAGATTTCACTATCTCTGAAAACTTACTGGTAGGTTAAGGAGACAATCAAGGATGCTATAAAAGATTTATTTGATTTATTATTATCAGATTTATTATCAGCACGATTGACCTCATGTATCTATTTATAACCCTGTATCCAATTATACATATTTTCCCAAGCAAAGATGGATTTTTTTTTTATGTTTATTTTTGAGAGAGAGACAAAGTGTGGTGGGAGGGGGCAGACAGAGAGAGAGAGAGAGAGACAAAGAATCTGAAGCAGGCTCCAGACTCTGAGCTGTCAGCACAGAGCCCGATGCGGGGCTCAAACTCATAAACCGCAAGACCATGACCTGAGCTGAAGTTGGACACTTAACCGCCTGAGCCACCCAGGCGCCCCAAGATGGGTATTTTTCAAATGACACAGAGTAAGTCAATAAATCTCAAAAGAATAGGCACATACGAGGACCACAGTGCAATTAAGTTTAAAATCAATAACAAAAAGTTAACACTTAAGAAACATACAGTTAGGGGCACCTGGGTGGCTTGGTCAGTTAAGCGTCCGACTTCGGCTCAGGTCACGATCTCGCGGTCGGTGGGATCGAGCCCTGCGTCGGGCTCTGTGCTGACAGCTCAGAGCCTGGAGCCTGTTTCAGATTCTGTGTCTCCCTCTCTCTGTGACCCTCCCCCGTTCATGCTCTGTCTCTCTCTGTCTCAAAAATAAATAAACGTTAAAAAAAAAAAATTTTTAAAGAAACATACAGTTAAAAATTTCAGACCATATAAATACGTAACTTATTAGTAAAATAATCGTAAGTTTTAAAACACTTTCAACTTTAATTATAATAAAAATAGTAAAGATTAAATTTATGAAAAAGTCAAAACAGGAATTTCAAAGAACATTTAGGCTTCTAAACGTCTACACGGTAAGGAATGAAGGTTGAAAATGAGTTATAAAGTTAGTATTTCAATAGAAATACAAAGTGGAATGAGGGAAAAATAAGAACAGAAATGAAAGAATGTAAAACTAAGCACACAACAGCATTGATCAAGAGAGTAAACAAATGATATTTCATAAAGACTAATAAAATAGACAAGTCTTTGTGACTTATCTCTGTGATAAGGAAAAAAGAAAAACACCCAGTCAACAGTTTTAGGGATGAAAAAAAAAAAAGACACGAATACAGAAGTCATATACAGAAACCATAAAGATTGAAGGCATTTCCAGTTTCTTGGCAAGGCATTAGTAGGTAAGAATAACTGATTCTCTTGTTACAGACAACCTAAAGAGCCTGAATTTTTTTTTTTTTTTAATTACTAAATAGTATTCATGGTCCAACAACATGGTGACAGATTTCCAGGCAGGAATTCAGAGATGATAAGCATTCAAAAAGGTGAGCTGGGAGGTTGCATTTCTCAGAGTATGGCAGGCCAGGAACAGCATAAGATGGTCTCAGTACCTGTTGCTAATGGTTTGAGGCAATGGGACCGAATCCTCGGGCTGTCTGGGGCCAAGAATCCCTCTAAGGCCCTTCTCTGGCATGCTTCATTCACCTTAGAGTATAACCAAGAGCTGTGGATTTTACCCTGGGGCATTGGTCTGTCTCAGGAGGCATGCAAAGGTAAGACCTACTTGATGGATACTAAGTGCTGAAGGAATCAGAAATCTTATAGCTACCTAAAAATCTATAGTTTCAGTGTTCCATAGTTTATTAGTGATATCCATTTAGATTGCTTTGTTTTCACTATTACAAACAACTTACAATGAATTTCCTTCTTTTGCCTGTGTGCTAACATACTATTTTTCTAATGTAAATACCTCAAAGTGGAATTGTTTGATTATAGAATTAGCAAAAAAGTAGCAGCACATAAATTTAATAGATAGCCCTAAATATATACTAATACAGGAAATAACTAATTTAGGTACATTCTCATCTATACTTGATATTATTGATCATTTGAAATTTTAAAGTAGGATAGGGTAAGTTTCATCTCACGGTTTTGATTGTACTTCCTTGATTATTTGAGAATATGCTACTGTTTATTTTTATTGGTGTTATTGTTTCTTGTCTGTTTATGCTACTATTATTTTATTTTATTTCCTGTCTCAGCATATGCTATTATTTTCATTATTATTTTTGTTGTCTATTGATGCTATTTTTTAAAATTTCCTGTGAATTGTCTGGTCATAGCAAAATGTTCCTTTGTGATTTTAAATTTTGTGTCATATGAGTTTTCCTACCCCAAATTTGTAAATATGATTTTGTCTGTACAATTTTAATAGTTTTTGAGATTTTTAAAAGTACTTAAATTCATCTTTAGTCTTAGATATATATAGTATCTAGAATATTTTTTAGTATTTTGAAATAATAATGTAAGTCCATCTTATTTTTCTAAAGCTATAGTCATGTATGCTAACACCACTTAATTCAATGATCTGTCCTATCATTATTGATTTGAAAATGCTACCTGTATCACATGCTAAATTATCACACAAATACACACTGAACACACAATCACATGTTGTTCTATACTATAGAGTCCATCTGTTCCACTGGGTTAATTAATTGTTCTATTTCTGTCCTAACACTAAGTTGTTTAGATACAGTTTTGTAATATGATTTTTTCGAGTGTCCAAAGAAAAATCTGGTAAGCATATGTAATGTCTTCAATGCCACCATATATGTCTGTCTATATATATATCTGTGTATGTAGGTATAAAGATAGATTCTTCTTTCAAGAAATGCATTATAGGTTTCAACTTTTTGTATATGTCTATATACACAGACATATATACATGTACACATAAAATATAGATTTTCATACCATATTGTCTTAATTAGTTTCAAACAAATGTACATAGGTGTTTATGCATTTCCTCCTATATTTTTTCATCTTCAAGAGTGTCTTAAGCACTTTTGGTCTTTTCTATTTTTTAGAATACTTCATAAGTTTAAACACATACATGAACACATACACTGGCGTTCTGACTGAAATCATATTCAATATATACAAACTGATTTGGGAACAATTGACATATTTTGTATTATTGAGCTTCCCAATATACAAATATGGTCTATTCCCTTCTTTGATTTTCTTCAATAATGTTACTTAAGTTTCTATATCAAAGTCTTCTATATATTTTATTGTATTTTCTCTTACATTTTTGGGCTCTAATTATAAATTATATATTTTTTCACATTCTATTTATTTCTGAAATATAAAAGTGATTTTTTAAATATAATTTATTGTCAAATTGGTTTCCATACAACACCCAAAGCTCATCCCAACAGGCGCCCTCCTCAACGCTCATAAAAGTGATTTTTTTTATATTATCTGCTAAACTAAGTTTTTTTTAATAAGGGATCTATTACTTTTATGATACAATCACATCTGCTTGCAAATATATTTTAATATACTTTAAAATCTCTATAACTTTTTTCGTCTTATTACAGTTACTTCAAGGTCAATAAATGTTGAAAAGTAGCAATTAAACAATACCTCCAAGAGGTTGCTACCCGTAAGTGTTTTCTATATACTCTTTACCTGATTAAGAAAAGTCATTCCTGGGGTACCTGGGTGGCTCAGTCCACTAAGCCTCTGACTCAGTTTGGGCTCAGGTCATGATCTCACAGTTGATGGGTTTAAGCCCCTGGTTGGGATCTGTGCTGACAGAGCAGAGCCTGCTTAGGATTCTCTCTCTCTCTCTGTCCATTCCCCACTCATGCTCTTGCTCTCTCTCAAAATAAAGAAACTTAGCAAAAAGAAAACTCATTCCTAATTGTAGTTTGTTATTTTTTGTTAAATCAAGAATTGATACTGAAATTTATCAAATGCTTTTTCACCAGCTGAGATGATATTACTTTTCCTCTGTAATTTGTGAATCTAGGGAATTATGTTAATTGAGTTTAGGATTTTGGATGAAATTACATTTTTGGACGAATCTGTTTGCTAATTATTTCTTGTTTTAACTTAGTAATGCTACGTTTACAATCTTAAATCAAATTTAATATTGTGATTCATCTATAATTTTCTTTTTCCATTAAATCCATTAACATTTTTTATTTACCATTGCATGTTCTCTTAACTTTGTAAAGTTGCCATAATACTTTTTTCTTAAGATTTTTACTAATGAAGCTTTCTTTTACAGAAGGATTTTTTATTAGAAATTGAATTTAGTATTTATAACATGTCCAGATTTTCTATTACTTCTGTTGTGTTTTCCTAACTTGTATTTTCTAGGATTTTACTATTTTATTAAGCTTTCAAATTTACTAGCATAATTTGTTCATCAGAACCACTTATGATTATTTTAATTTCTCTGTGATCTAGTAGACAGCCTTCTTTATTTCCCCTTTTTTGGAAACATTGCAGTTTTTAAAATGTTTATTTTTGAGAGAGAGCACGAGTTGGGGAGGGGCAAAGAGAGAGGGAGACACAGAATCTGAAACAGGCTCCAGGCTCTGAGCTGTCAGCACAGAGCCTGACTCAGGCTTAAACTCAGGAGCCTTGAGATCCTGACCAGAGCCAGTCAGATGCCTAACCAAGTCACCCTGGTGGCTCTGGAACATGTCATATTTTACCTTAGTCTTTCAGAGAATTATCAATTTTATCAGACTTTCTATGAAAGTCTTTCTTTGCTAATCTTCTCTATTGAGTATTTACATTTTATTCATTTCTGATTTTTCTATTATTTTATTACCCGTCAATTTGATTTCAATTTGCTGTCCATCTCTACTTTCGTAGATTTCTGGGTAAATAATTTCAGCACTCTATTTTTCTCAATATACGTATTTAAGACTATACGTTTTCCTCATAGCAAAACTTTAGTTGCACTAAAGAGCTATAAATATCAAGTGTATTTATTATCATTTATTTATAAATACTTTAGGATTTTGTTTTCATTTTTTCCTTGAATCATGGACAGTTTAGGAGTGTAATTTTTTAGAATTTCCAAACGTACAGTTTTCTCAGTGGTCTTTTTGTGGTGAAATTCCAGCTTAATCACACCATGATTAGCAACATACTATAAATGTTTTATTTCATTTGAAATGCGTAGAGATTTGCTTTGTGATGCGGCATGTGATCAATTAAAAAGGCTTCATATACATTTGAATGGAATGCATATTCTGCAGATGTTGGATGGTCTATGTATTTCCAGTAGTGTGTTGTTTCAAGCTTCATATCATTACTGTTTTATTTTGTCTGTATGGAGAGGAGTTGTGCTAAAACCGCTCACTCAAAGCATAAGAGACTGTTAAAAACTGAGAACAAACTGAGGGTTGATGCGGGGTGGGAGGGAGGGCAGGGTGGGTGATGGGTATTGAGGAGGGCACCTTTTGGGATGAGCACTGGGTGTTGTATGGAAACCAATTTGACAGTAAATTTCATATATTAAAAAAAAAAAACAAAACTGCTCACTGTTATGAATTAATCTGTTTCTCCTAGTTACTAATCTTTGTTTTTTATATTTTATGCTATATTTTAGGCATATAAAAGGCTAAAATTTTCATATATTGGCAAAATGCAATTTTCATGCTTATGAAATGTGCCTCTAGCTCAAGTAATGATTTTTTCCTTGAATCTCCTGTGTCTGGTATTAACAGTTAAACCAATGTCTTGCAGAATATAATTTTTCCATATTTTTAAAATTTTATTTCTTAGTTTATTTTAGAGGTTTTTCTTTCAAGAAACACATGATGGGTTTTGATTTTTTATCCAGCCTGGCCATTTTTATCTTTTAATTGGAACAGTCTTTCATTTACAGTTAGTATATTACTGATATATGTAGGATTAAATCTACTTCCCCACTATTTAATTTCTGTTTGTTCTACTTGTTCTATGCTCTTTTCTCTCTTCTTCTACTTTACCAACTGAATATTTTTCAATATTCAATTTTTCCCTATTAGGTTGGTATTTCTATATTTTACTATTTTTTTTTAATTTTTTTTAACATTTATTTATTTTTGAGACAGGGAGAGACAGTATGAACAGGGGAGGGTCAGAGAGAGAGGGAGACACAGAATCTGAAACAGGCTCCAGGCTCTGAGCTGTCAGCACAGAGCCTGATGCCGGGCTCGAACTCACCGACCAGACCGTGAGATCATGACCTGAGCCGAAGTCGGATGCTTAACCGACTGAGCCACCCAGGCGCCCCTATATTTTACTATTATTTTGGTGGTTATGCTAACAGAATAAATGTCTTATCCTTTGCTTACTAAAACTGATGTAATTGAGTTTTTCTGTTAGCAGGTAATGCAAGAATACTAGAACACGTTACTTATATGTTCCAGATGCTAACAAATTATGTGCTATTGTTTTTGCATTTTAATTTCATATGTAAGTTTCCACAACAGGTTTCCTGCTAGAAAAATCTCAGTTTTGGTTTGTCCAAACATGTTTTTTAACCTTAATTTCTTCCTGGATTTGTTTTCATGGTATAGAATTCTTGGTGACCAGTTATTTTCTTTCAGGGTTACTCTTGTTACCTTTTTAGGTCCGTTTTTTCATTTAAAAAAAGCTAGTTACCCTGTTTATGTTACTCTTTGAACGGAATGTTATTTCATATCACTGGCTGCTTTAAGATGTCCTTTAGTCTGGTTTTCAGTAGTTTAAAAAGCATAACTAGAAATTTTAAAATCTTAAAAGTGATCCATAGGTGATGCTTGAATCTGTGGCTTAATTTTACTGTGTTAGTTTTTCTTAGTTTTCAGTCATATTTTATTGTCTTTTCACGTACATTAGTTTTGATTTGGCATTAGACACAGTATATGAGTAACTACAGAAATATTTTGGGTCATGGAAGGGTATGTTTCCTCATGAAAACTACCTATTTACAATATTGGCAGGCAATGAGGACACTGACTACCCTATATCAACTTCATTCACTTTACAAACTAAAATGATTCAAAGGCTTCAGTACCTCTCGATGGCTTGACTATTGTGGGTCATTTTTATTCCTATTACATAGCCTTTTGGTATCCCAATCCATGTCTCCACAGACCCTTGACACAAATTTCTGTCTCCCTATTCTATGTTGGCTGAGTTGTGTCTGTTCTTGTGTGTGTGTTTTTTTGTTTGTTTGTTTTTGCTTTTTTTTTTTTTTTTTTCACAGAACCTCTATACATATATTCTTAGGAGATGACCCAAGGGGCAGAGCCGCCAAACCTTCTCTCCTACCTGAGATCATATTTGCTACCTGAGATCATCAATAATGAATTAATTTCCTACTTATATTTGCCAGAGTTGGCTTTTGTGGCTGTAACTACAAAACCTGATTGAAGTCAATACATTTCATTATCTGTCAAGGAGAGTGTCCATTTGCCACCATTTTCCCAAATTATTCTGTGAAATTCTAATATTTTCTCCTGTGGACTTTAAAGCCATTTCAGTTAAGTTACAATTTAGATTTCTGACTGAAATTGTGAATCTGTGTAAGACTGGCATTTTTAATATTAGCTCTATCCAGAAAGATGATATTTATTTCTGCTCTTTCAGTTTTTGTTTTTTTTTTACTTTTCAATAAAGTTTGGTGATTATCTTCATACTAAATCCTATACTTTTGAGTTTTTAGTTTTGATGTTATTGAGCTCTTTTTTCTCTCATTTCCATTTCAAAGTGTTTGTTATTATAGAAAGTCTATAGACTTTTACATATTTATGATGTTTGTGTAGGTGCTTTATCAAAGTCTCTTATTAATTTGAACAGGTGACTGCTTATTAGTTTTTAATTACGTATTTTGAGTTTTTCCATGTCTACAATCATACACAGGCTTCTTTCTCATTACTGACTTGAACAGACACAGTTGAGTATTTGAAACAATATATTTCAGATATTTTTGGAAAAAGATGCTCATACTTAGGTGGGTGTCTCTTATTTTACTTGAAAAACATATTAAGAATGGTAGCTGAGCTTTAAAACTATCTTGAGGGACCTGGGTGGCTCAGTCAGTTGAGTGTCCGACTTCGGCTCAGGTCATGATCTCACAGTCTGTGAGTTCGAGCCCCGTGTCAGGCTCTCTGCTGACAGCTCGGAGCCTGGAGCCCGCTTCTGATTCTGTGTCTCCCTCTCTCTGCCCCTCCCCCATTCATGCTCTGTCTCTGTCTCAGCAATAAATTTTTTTTTAATATTTTGAAACTGTATGTTTTGTTAAATTTTTATTGCTAATAATTTAATAAATTATAATACATTAACAAACACAGCAAAATATTAGTGTTGAAAACACCTTTAACTTCTGGAATACCCCACCTGGTCATGGCATATGAGTATATTTACTGAATTTGATTTGTTCAAATTTTACTTAGAAAGTTCTTGTTTGTAAATAAAATGACACATTTTTGTATAACTTTAACATGGCTACAATTTAGGTACATGATGGGTTTAAAAACAAGTTGGGAAACTATCGTTTGTGTGTCTTTTAATAGTTTAAAACACAGATATATTTGTTAAGTTAAATTAGAAATCAGCTGGAAAACTCTGCGTGTTATATCTTATTTTTATGGGATTAGTCTCAATCTTTCCAATTTCTATATAGTCTGATTTTCTCACTCTTCTTGGGTCAATTGGGCTGATACTATTAACACTTCCTGTATCTGTGACTATATAATCAATTTATATTCCATTTCTTGTTTATTCTGGTGTGTGATTTTATTTTATCAGGTTTGTCAAGCACTTTTCTATTTTTTCAAAGAGCTAAATTTTGCTTATTTTACTAGTTTGTCTTCTTCATTTCATCTGAATAGTATATAACTAACTTGTCTTTACATAAACATTGCTTTCATGTTATATATTGAAACCATTGTTAGTCTTTATGATAAAATAACATGTCTCTGAATTTCCTCTTAACATAGTTTTACTTCTAAACCATATATCCTAGTATCGTTTATATTTTTAGTTAATTTTTGAATGATTTACACTTTCATTTTTATCTTCAGTTTGCTTCAAGAATTATCTAGGAGGCAAAGCTGATGGACTTCTGGGACCCTGCTATAGCCGCAATGCTTAATATTACTTCTGGTAACCCAACAAGCAAGGTTTCCAAATTGAAACCCCTCCTCCTGTTTTCACTCCCCAGTCTCAGCAGGTGCAAAGGGGAAGGAGAAAAGAGTAGGGAGAGAGGGTGAAGACAGCCTTCTTTCAGATGACTGGCAAGGGGGCTTTGCTCTGAACACACTAGTTCTGGCTGTCTCAGGCAGCTTCCCTTTTCCTGAACAGGCTGCCTAGACAACAGAAAGATCTCTGTGGTCTCTCCTGTAGGTAATTCAAGGCCTCTTGAAGCACTATTTTATTCCTGAGTCTAACGTTAGGTTTATTAGTCACACTGCTCTGTCATAGAGTCGGGAAGGGAAATGTTCTGTGAAATGCATTTAGCATGCTGTCCTCAGTAGTTTTGTTTTTTTTTCCTGAATATTTTTGGAAATCCTACCAATTATCACCCTTCCACTACTGCTGTTTTAACCAAAACCCTTATTAGCTCCATCCCGAACTACTGAAATGATTTCTCAACTGGAGCATCTCCTGCTTGCATCACCCAAAACCAATCTGTCCCTCATAATTTTAAAACGTGTATGTGAACCTTCTTGCCATAGCTCTCAGCGGTTTGCGCTGCTTACAAGAGCATCGTTAAGTCCAAATCCCTGAGGGTGGCATACAGGCCCCTTTCAAACCTGGACAGCCTATATCGTAACAATATCATCGGAAACTCCTCTGCTCCCCTTCCTCCTCCCAGTGAATCCATCTTTATCACTTTGCCTCACTGGTCCCCCTTTTCACAGTCCAAATGGTAAAACCTCCAAGAAATGAGTTGCTTTTTTACCTGGGTCACCATTTAAGATTTTTGTCTGTTCATTTACTCTAACACCAGGATCAGTTATGGCAATAGGACATTTATTATCAAAAATGGTTTAAAAAAAATTTTAACGTTTATTTTTGAGGCAGAGAGAGACAGAGCATGAGTGGTGGAGGGGCAGAGAGAGAGGGAGACACAAAATCTGAAACATGCTCCAGGCTCTGAGCTGTCAGCACAGAACCCAATGCGGGGCTCAAACTCACGGATTGCGAGATCATGACCTGAGCGGAAGTCAGACGCTTAATCAACTGAGCCACCCAGGCGCCCCCCAGAATGGTTTTTAATTGGCCTGGATGATATTTCATGTCAAAGACCATGTCTGATATTTATACCAAAGGAGTATGGAAGTTCAGATAAATACAAATATCCATTGTTTTATTTTACACAGAAAAATTCCTAAAATTTTTAAATTCTAGTTTTCCATTTCATATTTATTACTTAAGGATGGCAAAAATTTAGTGGTATAATATACAACACAAATCCTAGGCTAAAGGTAAGGTAAGAGTATAAAATAGATAAAGAATCGGGAATGTTCTTTTTATCTATGAAGATAAAGAACTAGCATTGTTCTTTATGTATGAATGAAATCGAATTAAAATCACTCTGTAAGAAGCCCACCATCAAAAAATAACCAGAAGTAATCATCAGCTATTTAACAATGCAACTAAGCACAAAAGTAAACTTGTGGCTGCCACAAAATCTAGCAAGTAGGCTTCATAAAAAGCTTGACTGGCTCCTAGCCAAGAAATTAGGCACTTCTTTCCATATGGCTCCTGTTGGAAAAAAGATAAACGTGAGAGCCCAGCATCTGTGCCTTGGAGTTGCCAAGAACATCCAATGAGTGACCATTCTCTTGGCTTAAATAATGAAACACACCGAAAGGGAGAACGGAAGTAGAACTCTTGCATTGCCAGCAGGAGAGGTGTGGGCCAAGCAGGTATCACACTATAACATAGCAGCCAATTAGTTGCCAATAAGAAGGCAACATTGTTTTTGGAATACTGCAAATTTCATGCATCTTTACAACACATTACAATTTGAGGCAAAGGTGAAACTATCAATTTTCTGTTATTATGTGTTACTGTTACGAGATAAGTGGTGATTTCAGAAGACAAGTCAATGAAATAGGTAGAACAAACCACTACCATTAGCTTTTGTACAACTGGACCAAACAAGATGGCAAAGAACTGTCACTGACCAATGGTACTTCAGGATGCTTAGGGGCATGGTGACCTTGTGACTTTGCTTAAGCAAAATCTATGGTCTTCATGTGCCCAGAGGAGGGAGGGTGATTTTTATATGGAAGCATAGTTACTTCTTGTGAAATAAGGGAAGTATCCAGGATGAGGTAAACTATAGAACAGAAGGCAATAGTTTTAAAGTAGCATTATCTTCATGTATCGTTTTACTCAGGAATCATGAAGGCGAAAAAGGAGGAAGTAAAGGAGGAGGAGATGACAAGAAGTATCATATCTTGGACTCAACAAAAGAACTAACTTTTGAGCAGATTTGCATTTATCTGTCATTATAACTGAGTTATTAGAGTAAAAATGAAATTGAGGATTCAGAGAAAATTTTGCATATATCCTAGTAAGAAACTTTTCTGAAAGCAGGAGCATTGAGAGGATTCTGAACTGCTTTTCAGTTGATGTGGGTGGTAGGTTATCCAACGTATAGCTTGTTAACTGACTCTTCTTTCAGGCCACGGTTTCCAAAGTGTGGTCCACAGAACACTAGCTCATGGGTAATTAATATACTCTACGAATAAAGGGTTCTTTGCTCACATAGGTTTGCAAAAATTTTTAAGATAGACAAAGTTAAACAGAATTATTAGTGTAATACTTTGCAGAACTTCTAAGATGGAAAAATTTCAAAGGAGATTGAGAAGGTAGAATTTCACAAATTTATTTTGCCAGGAATTCTCTCAAGGTACCCTCTGACAGGATTACTCCTCTATGAAACAAACTTTAGGAAACAAAGTATTGACATACACTTATGGGTCCATATTGCTGAAGTGTTTTCAGAAATTTCATACAGTACTTCCTATTGTTTTGTGAGAGATTTTTCTCAAGGAAAAACGACTTGTAAAGAAGGGTCTATCTAGAAAGCTAATCTTACTGGCTGATGAAAGAAGTTTCAGTAACTACACATCTATTAAGTAAAATTGATACACTGTGTTATGTTAGTTTCAGGTGTACAACATATTAATTTGACAACTCTATACATTATGGAGTGTTCACCAGGAAGAGTGTAGTTACCATTTTCATCATTATTACAATTTTATTGACTATGTTCCTTGTGCTGTACTTTTCATCTCTGTGATATATATTTTACAACTACCCTTTTGCATTTATTTTATAACGACCCCTTGGCTCAATCTGTAGCCTTCCTTCCAGTTTGTGTAAAATTTCAAAAGAAAATTTTTTCTTATTTTCAAGATCAATTTAAAATTTAACATGAAAGCTTATATGAAGTCATTTAATGAGGTCCAAAATATTTAATTTCAACATCTGACATCTATGAACACACAATGGAACCCAGAAGGCAGCTGCATTAACTATTTAAAGCACTCAAAGAAAACACCTGTCGAGCAAGAATCCTATTTCCCAAAAACAAAGACAAAATAAAGACATTCCCAAATAAAAACTGAAAGAATCTGTCGGTAGCAGATAACCCTTATAAGGAATACTAAAGTCGTTAGGCTGAACGCAATGACTCCTGATAGTAATTCTAATCAACGTGAAAAACCGCAAAGCACAGATAAAGGTCATTAGGTAATTAGTAAAACACAGTGTGAATGTTCTCCTTTCTTACCTGATTTACAAAAGCAATTGTTTAACAAGCATCTACATATGCATATATAAAGTTTTTTATTATATATATTTTTTAAATATTCTTCCTTCCCTTGGTACTTCACATTTCCAGAGCCACCTACCTTCTCAGTTGTGTTCCATTACCAACTCTCTCTTCCTTCTGCTCATTTGGAGAACTTCGTTGAATGGCTAAACTTAACTTTGTCACATTTTGAAACCCAAACCAAGAAACCTCTCCATTCCACACTCCCATTAGCTACCACGTGGCCCTTTCCATTCACAATAGGAGTTACGAAAAGTTTTGTCTCGTCTTGCTTCCTCCGTGGACTCACCTCTTAACTCCCTTCGGTCAGCGCTGCTCACATCACCTCCAAAAGAGCTCTTTCCGAAGTTGCGAAGGATGGGCTGGGACTTGCTGAACACCCGGCGGCCTCCGACAAAGGCGGAAGCAGCTTCACGACTGCAGCGCCGAGACCACGCGACCCCGAGACCACGCGGCCAGAAGCAGCATATTCTCGCGAGATCTCAGGAGATGCACGCGGCCCCGTGACTCCCGGGATGAGAAGCACGTCCGTGCCCAGGTGGGGCAGGTTCTCGTGTGCTGAGTTTGGTTCACGCCACTTACCACGCAATCTGCGGTGCTCATGGGCTCCTCAACCACCCTGCAGTCAAAGTCGCTGAGTCACAGCGCGGGGCGCCTGGCGTCAAGGGCCCCGGGCGGATATGCGAGGACGCCATCTCGCTGATGCTGCTGCGCACAGGAGGCGCCGCCCGAGGCCAGACTGGGGAGTGGACTGTGCATGGCCCGCTGCAAAACTGTACCCTTCCAGAACCCCCTGGAGGCCCAGTACGGTGTCTGTCAACGTCCAAGGCCAGCAGCACCCAGAATGCACAGTTGCAATCTTAAGTACGGTCCAAAGAAGACCCGAACGGGAGGGAGAATGCCTGATAACACGTGGCCTTTCCGCTTAGGCCGCCTTCCACCGTGCGTTGGCACCCATCCTCCACTTTCTGCTCTTCCTGCAGATGTGAGTACAGTGCGCGCCAAAGACGACTTGCCTCTGTGTCCACACCAACCCCAGACCATGTTACCCTCACCTGCCTAGGGCCTCCATTCGCTAAGGGAGCAGGCTGCCGCAACTCTGCCCTGGGCCTGGGTACAAGTGGATTTAGGGTCGGCGGGGGCTTGGCGGGACTCCATCCCGGTTGCCCTGGACAAAGGCTCATGGAATCTTAGTCTGGGCAGTGCACCGGGCACCCACATTGCGCTGGCACACACCAGCCTTCCGAACCATGGCAGAGTAGACGTTCTCACCACTAGGTCCGGGCAAGATGGCCTGAGGTCAAATTGAGAGCAAGGAAAAAATACCTCTTGCTCCAGGAATCCAAGGTATACTAAGGAGTACCCAGTGTAGGCTGCTCCGAAGGCACCTTGGGCTCTGAGTCATGCACACTGCTCCCCAGAAAAAGCTAGATGTTCAGCCAAACAGTGCACTTTACTGCAGTGCAAGGAAAAAATAAACATGTACAAACGTACGTGCCCACACTCACGCACGAATACAAACACCCAGGCACTCATGCACAACCTTACGGCCAGTTGTTTCTCGACAGCTGCTAGATAAGAAATCTAAAGCCTGTTTTTGCCTCATCACTTAACTTGACTTTTCAGCAGAATTTAACAACTTGAACACTCCCTACGTCTTTAAATAGTATTTTCCATGTTTTTATAAATTTGACGCAGTATTCTCCTGCTTTATTTTCTCGCCACTAACACAGTCACTTCTTCCCAGCGTCCATTGGACCATTTTATTCAGCTTTTCAGGCATCAATTTCCTCAACACACAGCTCCGCTCATTCTTTCCTTCCTCCTCAGGTCATCTTAGCTGAGTCATCATAATTTATATATATACATATACATTTATACATGTATGTATATGTATATACACATGTATATATTTTAGTATATATCTGTATAAGTATTTCAATATATATGATTTCAATATATATGATTTTAGTATATATATAATTTAAGACACGCTTTGATATCATGATTTCTATATATGTATATAATTTAAGATATGCCTTCATTGACTCTGGTTCCAGGATCGTTTCTCCACTGGCCTGAGTGTCATTGCCACTTGGCTGTTTCATCAAGTATTATGTTGTTGCCTCTTACTCAGCTCTAAACTCACCCGCTGTGCTCTTCTTGGTGACAAGTCTGGGGCTCCGAAGCCACATTTCTTCTTGACCAGCTGGATTCCTTGTAGCCTCTGCAAATAGGGGGGTAGGGGCTGACTGAAGGCTGGGGGAAGGAAGAGTCTCAATCCTGTTTTCTCTCTGTGTGAGCGTTTGCTTCTGACAGACCGACTGACGTTTTGTTTGAGGTTCCTATCAGTGTGGATGCTTCTTCCCTCCAGCAACAGAATGTCTTTCCTGCACCAGCGACTGAAACCATTTGCATGTTTCCTAATACTTGGAAGAAGAGCTTCAACTCAGAGAAGCCAGAAAAGGTGTCAGTGTCCACTTCTCAGGCCTGCAGGAGCCCAGTCTTTGAGTTCAGAAACGCTCCAGGCCATTTGAGGTACCCCGCCCCCCTCCCAGAGGTGACTTTTGGGTTTTCTGAGACCCTCCCCTGTAATCCTGCGTTTTTCTTGGTGTTCCTTGTTATTTCCTCATCTGGAAGGATGGCAGCTGTTTCTGCAGTTTACAGCTCTGGGATGTCTTCATTGTTTCTCTTTACCCTTTCATTTCTTAATTTGTATCTACTTTAACATTCTTTGTTAATTCTCCCTGTTGAAACTGCGGGTATGTTTCTGTCTTCTCATTGGACTTTAACTGATACACATGCTTAAAGTCCTTCAAACTTAATGTTTCTAACTCACAATTTGTCCTCACAGCCCGACCCTCTTTCAGCATTCGTTGGTTACCTTAATGAATGGTATCCTCATTCACTCAGTTGTGCAAGCATGGATATACAATTCACCCTTGACCGTCCCCACTCCCTGATCACATCCCTCGTTCAGTCCATCAGATCGTCTCAGTGTTACTTTTTACCTCTTGTGAATCCATCCTTTTTCCACCTCCACAGCCACCACCATATTTAAAGCTGTCATCGTTTCTTGCTAGATTAAAACAAAAGTTTTCTAGGGGCGCCTGGGTGGCTCAGTCGGTTGAGCAGCCGGCTTCGGCTCAGGTCATGATCTCACGGTCCGTGAGTTCGAGTCCCGCGTCGGGCTCTGTGCTGACAGCTTAGAGCCTGGAGCCTGTTTCAGATTCTGTGTCTCCCTCTCTCTGACCCTCCCCTGTTCATGCTCTGTCTCTCTCTGTCTCAAAAATAAATAAACGTTAAAAAAAATTAAAAAAAAAGTTTTCTTACTATGTTTTGTTTTTCCTTTTTCCTTTGAAGCCCAGAGCTGACTCCAGCTGTTCAGTGGCTTCTCTTTGCTCTAAGAATGGAACAAAATCCTCATAGAGGTTACAGGGCACTTTGTGGCTATGTTCCTCCCCGATATGTATCCTTTATTCCCGTGGTTCTGTGACCAGCTGTGCTGGACTGCTTTCAAAACTTTCTCAAATTCACGGTGTTCTCTCCTAGGCTCTTTACTCTTCCTCCACCTCTATCTAGAATGTTCTCCCTGAGATCTCCCTTTTGCTATTTGACAGTCACTCACATTTCAGAGCTCAGGTTGAGTTTTCTTGGCCAAACCTTGTTTAATATCTGGTATAACTTAGTTTATTTTGTTCTATAATCTCAAAGCATCAGATCCTCCTCTATCATGGTACATATCCCACATACTATATATCATCTCTGATTACTGGATCCGTATCTATCTCATGTCATAGATTGTCAGTTCCATGAAACCGGAATCTTGTTAACCATTGCATTCCCAACACTTAGCAACACAAAGGGACAGGTTCACATCAGATATTTGTTAAAGAATATATGAATTTGTGAATAATCATAATGTAAAAGAAGTGCCTTATGAATGGAAATCTACATTTGAAACAAAGAAACAGACACTGGTGCTCCCTTTCATATGGGAGGTAGACTTTGTTGATTGTAATCAATGCCTTTTTTAATCCAAAAAGTATTTTTTTCTCTGAGATTACAATAGTATTTTCAATAGTTTACATTCAGTTAGTTTAATTAATTCAATTAATGTTGTTAATATACATTTAGTGGTGAAATTATAACCAATGACCAACCTCTAGGTATGTTAAGAGGATAAATGTGGATATAAAAGCCTGATAATTTTAAGTCTAGCCAATAGCAAACATATTACAATAGCTACTTTTATAGATGAACATCTTTACATGTGATTTGCAGAAGGGAAAATTGAGATCAAATGTACTATCACTCTGGAAATCCCACCATAGTAATGAAACCAAATATGTCTGCTGGGAAAGGATGTCTGTTAGAAAAAGAAAGCAAGAATATATCTTAAAAGGAAGATGCAATTTCAAATATATTCAAAGTGTTTTTTTTTTTTTCATTTTAAGCAAGCATTTGAGTACCAATTGTGTTTAATAATGTGTTTTTTTTTAAATTTTCATTATCCAAACTGACATATAGTCTATATACATAGATATCCTCTACATAATGTTTGTCATTCTGTTGGATAGTATCTTGAAGTCTGAGTTCAAATCTAGTGAACAATTTCTCTTATATTCTAGTGATAATCTAAGAAGTTAGAAATGTAATTTTTCTAGTAGGAAAATAAAAAGACCAAATGCATTTAACATATAAAAACAGGGGCAAGAAACAAAATTATTAGTTATGTTTATTTTTCATAAAAATATCACTTAGAAAAAGTTCACAAAAAGTAAAAAAAGATTTTGGATCATTAGTTTTGTGCCCTACAGGCAAGTTTGAAAACATGTCTTTCCTATTGTCCCCTTTCACTGTCTCCTTTCAATCATTATAAAGAGAGGGGGGCAAAAATATATCTTTCATAATGGTAAGCATTAAATAGTAAAAAAATAAAGTCTAACTATGGTTTAATTACTTGGAAATTAAAAATTGCATTTCTATAATTCTAAGAATTTAAATAATATATAGTGCTATTTGAGGAAAATATTGACATATTGTGCAGTTTTGCAATTCTACTGTTATATGGAATATTTAAACCAGTTTTCTGAAAGCTAAGGGAATATCTGTTGTAATAGTCTTCCGCATGTGGTACACAGTAATTCACACACAGGTATTTCGACTTTCTGCAGAAAAATCTTATGTTTTTTTTTTTTCTTGTATGAATTCACTCTCCTGTTATCCTTAGGGAATATTTTAGATACTATGGTAGGAGACAACTGTATTGATAAGAGACTACAGAGTAATGTGGGCCAACCAGACTTTTGTAAATTCCAAGGTAAAGATAGAAATAGCCCAAGATTTTTGAAATATTTGTACAAGAATAGCTCTTGTATGTCCTAGTGAAAATGACTTGTTGGAGATCTGAGGATACCACAGAGGAGAAGGCGAAAATTGGAGTGGGGTATTGTAAGAGCTTTGGTTAAGTCTGAAAATGGAAGATGTCTGTTTAAAGAATTTTGCAAGAAATTTTGAGTATAAGCAGCATCGGTTTTGAAGAAAATGCCAGGTGACTACTTCTGCAGTTGAAAAATGCTATCCCTGGGCCTATTCCCATAACTTATAGCTACATTTCATAACTTACAAAATGGGAATAAATATTCTATTTATTCAATATTTATTACATGTTTAGATACAACATACTAAACTGCTCCCCTACCAGATCATTTTATAGTATAACTTGAACTGAGTGAATGCACATGAAAGAAAGAATTAGCTTTCCGATTAGAAAAAAATATAGAAAGATTTTACGATAATTTTAAAGTTACTAAGTTTTGGTTGTTGTTGTTGTTGTTTTTCTCCCCCCTTGCCTGGTTTGTGGCTTTCTGTCTATAGCTCCCAACAACCACCTTGATTTTATGAATTAACCTTTAATAAGAAAGTCAAGGGGCGCCTGGGTGGCTCAGTCGGTTGAGCGTCCGACTTCGGCTCAGGTCATGATCTCGCGGTCCGTGAGTTCGAGCCCCGCGTCAGGCTCTGTGCTGACTGCTCAGAGCCTGGAGCCTGTTTCAGATTCTGTGTCTCCCTCTCTCTCTGACCCTCCCCTGTTCATGCTCTGTCTCTCTCTGTCTCAAAAATAAATAAACGTTAAAAAAAAAAAAAAAAAGAAAGTCAATCACTGGGGGGGGGGGGGGGGGGGGGGCGGGGCTGGGTGGTTCAGTCGGTTGAGCGTCTGGCTTCGGCTCAGGTCATGATCTCGCAGTCTGTGAGTTCAAGCCCCGTGTAGGGCTCTGTGCTGACAGCTCGGAGCCTGGAGCCTGCTTCAGATTCTGTGTCTCCCTCTCTCTCTGCCCCTCCCCCGCTCATGCTCGCGCTCTCTCTCTCTCTCTCTGTCAAAAATAAATAAACATAAAAAAAAAAAAAAACTTAATCACTGGGATGGTAGAGCAGAAAACTTGAAAACATCTAGTCTCTTCATTATAGCAGCCCCAAACTACCATACCAGCTTGCAGACTTTAAATCATGTGGGATGGGGAGGAGAATATGTGGGCGTGGGTTGTGGTGTATTGTTCTAGGCCTGCTACTGAGGACTGAGTGTGTCACCCCACAATTTATATGTGAAACCTTATGCCCAGTATGGTGATATTAGGAGACAGGATTTGGGGAGATCATGGTCATGGGCCGTTCATAATTGGGTTAGTGCTTGCACTCACTCTCTTGTCTATTCCATGTGAGGGTACAAAGTGGTCATCAGCAAACCAGGAAGAGGATTCTCCCCAGCAACGAAATCTAGTGGCCCCTTGATCTTGGACTTGCAGCCTCCAGAACTGTGTGAAATAAACATCTGCTGCTTAAGCTCCCCAGTGGTGGTATCTTTGTTATAGCAGCCCAAATGAACTGAAACAACTACAAAGTGCTGCAGACCCGGTGGCCTGAACAGCAGATGTTTATTTTCTCATAGTTCTGGAGGCTGCAAGTCCAAGGTATTGGCAGGTTTGTTTTCTCCCCAGGCCTCTCAGAGGACCATGGTCTTCCTTCCTCTTCACAGCAACTTCCCTGTGTGTGTGTGTGTGTGTGTGTGTGTGTGTGTGTATGCCTGCTGTTTCTCTGAATGACCTAATCTCTTTTTCTAAGGACACCATTGAATTAGGGCACATCCTAACAGCCTCATTTTATCTTAATGACCTTTTAAAGGCTCTGTCTCCAAATATAGTCATTCTAAGGTGCTAAAGCTTGGGGCTTCAACAGATACCTTTTGGGGTGTGGGACACAATTCAGTTCATGAGAGCGCATACCCGCTCCTGATTTGTTTAAAGTACTTTTATTTTGGAGGTTTGTTCTTATCAGCCAAGTATAATACTGATACAAAGAATGCACACAGGCATATTGTTTATAGATGTATAGGTTATAACCCTGCTAAAACTTAAAACAGAAATAACAAAAGTTTGTAATACTAAACTGTTTGTGTTATAAGCCTTTCTATTTATTTAAAGTCTTGTGCATGTATTACGTTGATTAAAAACTGGCAAATTAAAAAAAATAACTTGCTCAAAATGATCATTAAACTTGGCAGAACTGGTATGCTGCATTTCAGATTTACTTTTAGGAAACACAGTTGAGTTAATATGTTGTCAGGTGTTCTCAGTTATCCTCTCTGGTGGTCAGCATACTTTATGGTGCCTTGGAGAAAAAACAAATGTATGTAATCTCCGCATCTGATTCTCATACAGTGTCAATGAGCAACAAAATAATAACCTGTGTAGGGCTAGCTCATACACTAAAATGAAAGTGTGAAAAAATGCAAATGTCATAGTATCAGCAGTGATATTAAAGAGAAAATATGTAAACTTTACTATATTGGAAAATAGTTTGAGAATTGTTTTCGACTGTTGATTAATGTATGAGTTCTCTAGTGATCACAAAGTAGTCTGTTTATAGCTTTTATGGTTTTCATTTCACTATAACTGAATATCATCTTTCCTTGTTTGACATAATGTCTGTTTTTCCTTATTAGTCAGAAATTGAGTTAATCACTTTAGTTTTGTATTTTGTAAGTTATTTTTTTAACTTTTGTTCTTATATTCTTTTATTATACAATATCCTCAATTTGGTAACATATCCTTGAAGCAACATAAGTGCTACTACACAAAATATACTCAATCTTTTACCTTCACTCTCTTTCCAGTGAAATTACATCAATATTGTAAATTTCTTGTTAAGATCCTCTACCATTTCTGCAGATAGAGAAACTGTGGTTGGGGCCCCTGGGTGGCTCCGCTGGTTAAGTGTCAGACTTCAGCTCAGGTCATGATCTCCTGGTTTGTGAGTTCAAGCCCTGCATCGGGCTCTGTGCTGACAGCTCAGAGTCTAGAGCCTGCTTGGGATCTTGTGTCTCCTCCTCTCTCTGACCCTCCCGTCCTCATGTTCTGTCTCACTCTGTCTCTCAATAATAAATAAACTAAAAAAAAAGTGTGGTTGAGAGACTTTGGGAAATTTTATGTTACATGATTTGTAGGTAGTAAATCAAAATTCAGAATCAGAGGTTTTGGTTCCAAAACACAAGATAAATATCCCTGTCAAGGAAATTTTACAATATAGAAGATAGAAACACATAATAGATTATGATAAGCATCAATATAAAAAATGTGCCAGGAGTAGATCAAGAGCAGGTGACTTGAGTTTAGTTGGTGGGTGGGAGAAAGGACTAGCAATGAAAACATCCAGGTGGGTGGGTAACGAAGAAGTAATTGAAGTCAAGGACTCCAGTATGAACAGAGCTCAAAGGTTCATAAGTAAATACCATCTTTGAATGAAAGCAAATAATTTAGTGTAGCCAAAGCATGCTGTCGAGAGTGAAGGGGAGTAAAAACAATTAAAATGAGAAGAATAGGCTGAAATTTTATCATGAGTAGTAATAAGTGCTTTGATAAAGTGAGTTTTTCATTCAGCAAGCAACAGCCTATGGAGTGTTTTTTGGTTTTTTTTTCTTACCTTTTTTTTTTAAATAAGTATTACTTGATCATACCTGAAAGAGAAATATGTTGAAAGATGAATATAGTATTATGGAGTGTAGATTAGAGATGGCATAAACATTGTATCAAGCAGACTAGTTAGAATACAGTAAGGTTCAGAATATATGATGTAGAAGTCATAAACCAGGGCACTGGTGGGAGAAATAGAGGATACTAGAAATGTTTTAGAGGTTGTATTGACAGGACTTAGTGATTAACCAAGAGAAGGAAGTGTCATACATGATCCAGGGGAAAACATTCACTGATGCCGGATATTTAATGGGGAGCATGTTGTGGACAGGTTGAGATTGAAGACCCTCGTGACCTTAAGGCTAAAATTCCAGCAGGTAGGGTGAACATCGCAGAAGGTATTTGGGCTTTATGACTGATCATCTTATTTATTTAAAAAAAAATTTTTTTTAATGTTTATTTATTTTTGAGACAGAGACAGAGCATGAATGGGGGAGGGTCAGAGAGAGGGAGACACAGAATCTGAAACAGGCTCCAGGCTCTGAGCTGTCAGCACAGAGCCTGATGCAGAACTCAAACTCACGGACCACGAGAACATGACCTGAGCCGAAGTCAGCTGCTTAACCAACTGAGCCATCCAGGCGCCCCCGATCATCTTATTTAAAATCACAACTCCCTTGAAGCCCTTATCCATGTTTTATTCCTACTAAACTGTGTTTTATTCACTCCAAGGCATGTTTCTCTGCACTTGCACATGTCCAAAATTGGATGTGGCTTGCTATCTATGGAGTCCTACAATTTAATTGTTTGTAAGATACATAAAATAGCAATGTGTCTCACAGGTGGTGCATCTTCTATTTGATGAAATCCACCATATGCTTTCTTTCTTTCTTTCTTTCTTTCTTTCTTTCATTTATTTATTTATTTAGGTCTCCCTTTACTGGGATGTGAGCTCAGTAAGGACAGTGTTTTTGTTGTTGTTTTCCTTTCCATTTTGTCCACTTCTGTATCTGCAATGCCTCAGTGTCTGCTACATACCAGGTGCTCAGGAAATAGCTGTTGGATGAATAAATAACACAGACTTTTTTCTTCAGTTGAATCTGGGAAAGGAGAGATTAAATACATGTAGGAAAATGAGAAGAATTGAATGTTGATATCTTTTGACAAAGCTCAAGCATCAGGAAGTATGAAATGCTTGCCAAGGTGGTGGAGATCTCTAGGGAAAGGAGGAAGACACTGCATCTCAGGGAAGCAGCATGAAGAGGTTGGTGCTTAGGTAAGGACAGTGATATGTAACATACCTGTCATTTAGAATTCCTTTTAGAAGCCCTATGCAACAGATTAGGAATGGTGTTTCCATTGTTTAAGAGAGCTGCATGAGAAAAATTTTAGTCTAGGCTCGAAGAAGTTATCCTAATTGAAGGTTTGTATAAATTATAACAGACAAGTTGGTAATTTTATATCTGATTTATACCAAACTTAAAGCTGTTAAACATATTCAGGAGACACACACACACACACACACACACACACACACACGGAGAAGTCAATACATATGAGAAAGTTAAGTTGTACTCAAACAAAAGAAAGCCTTTCTCAAGAGAAAAGTGTTTTTTCCTACTGCGGAAGATGCATTTAAAACTAGCAGTTACATAGCAACATTTTGGCTCAAAATGGGAAGAATATTCCAAGAACTAGAACTGATTACTATTGGCAAGATCTGACTTAAAAAGTTGTGAAATGTTTAAACAGAGGCTACGTAGTACTTCTAAGAGATGGTATGGTACTCTAATCTCTTTCACCGAGATGTTTCTGCATTGCAAAATAGGATGGTAAATGATACATTTGCCCTTATGTATCAGGGAGGTGCTGTCAGTGTAAAATACAAGTTGCATTGGTTCATGTGTGATTATTCCAAGGATGTGAGTGGTTTTTGCCTCTAAGTAGTGCAGAGGTAACCGTGGCCATGAACACATCAGCCACCAAATACAGTGTTGTACAAATTACCCATTTTCCTCTTGATCTTCCCCTTGACTGCCTTTGGCTTTGTGGTCGGTCTTTGCAGATCTTAGTGCACAAAACTGTGTCCATTTGTCCATTTTTCTCTTGACTCCGTAACTCAGCAGCCCAGCCTTTCTTAGTGTTTGGGTAGTCTTTTCTAACTGGTCTTCCCCCAACACTTTTTAATATGTGCTTTCGCAAAACATCAGGGTATTTGGGGAATACATATATCACATTACAACATTGGAAAGGAGGCTGGAGGATGGACTGTAATTTTTATTCTAACTTGGAAGGTCCACAGTTAAAGAAGTACTCGCCTAACTAGACTGAATGAACATGAATTTGTTAAGACCAAAGAAACTTGAGAGAACTGATCTCAATTGTTGTTCATTTGCTAAAACTTGAAAGTTAATGTTAATATTTAAGTATAAACTAATTTGAAATTTGATAATTTTTACTATTCAGTACAATTTATAAATGAAATCTGTCAGATTCCTTTAAAAAAAAACTTTACCAGGGGAACCTGGGTGGCTCAGTCGTGTAAGCGTCTGACTTGACTCAGGTCATGTTTTTACGGTTCGTAGTTTGAGCCCCACATCAGGCTCTGTGCTGACTGCTCAGAGCCTGGAGCCTGCTTCAGATTCTGTGCCTCCCTCTCTCTCTGGCCCTCACCTGTCCATGCTATGTCTCTCTCTCTCAAAAATAAATAAACATTAAAGAAATTTTTTTTAATTAAAAAAAATAAAAACAACTTTACCAAACATTCTTTGCCATTTTGTGATTTTAGGGTATCTGTCAGCTGTTGGTGCTTCTACAAATGGTCCCGAATGTATAGGTTGTCCTGTAAAACATTAAGAATAGTCCTGATAATTATCTCAGAAAAACTTACATGTTTGCTGAGGGAATGCTATGAAAAGAGAAAGTACACACTTCAACTTTAAGGATCTATTTAATTGAAGGATATCAGTGTTTGCTCCAATATTGGTCTTTTTTAAATTCTCTCAATGCATGTGTCTACAAATTCATCCGTCTGAAGACTTTGCCTTTACCAGCAATAATTACTACTAGGGGACAAAAAAAAAAAGGGTAACCTAATTGCAAGTCAAATTCTCTGGATTAGCACTCAAGAACTACTGTTTTCAGTGTATAGATTTTTCACCTCTTCGTTAGATTTATTCCTAGGTGTTTTATGGGTTTTGGTGAAATTGTAAATGGGATCGATTCCTTGATTTCTGTTGCTTCATTGTTGGTATATAGGGATGCAACCGATTTCTGTGAATTGATTTTATATCCTGCAACTTTACTGAATTCATGAATTGGTTCTAGCAGTTTTTTGATGGAATCTTTTGGGTTTTCCCTATAGAGTATCATGTCATCTGCAAAGAATGAAAGTTTGACCTCCTCCTGGCCGATTTGGATGCCTTTTATTTCTTTGTGTTGTCTGATTGCCGAGGCTAAGACTTCTGATGCTGTGTTGAATAACAGTGGCAAGAGTGGACATCCCTGTCTTGTTCCTGCCCTTAGGGGGAAAGTTCTCAGTTTTTCCCCATTGAGGATAATATTAGTGTTGGGTCTTTTGTATATGGCTTTTATGATCTCAAGGCATGATCCTTTTCTCCCTACTTTCTTGAGGGTTTTTATCAAGAAAGAATGCTGTATTTTGTCAAATGTTTTCTCTGCATCTATGAAGAGAATCATATGGTTCTTGTCTTCTCTTTTATTGATGTGATGAATCACATTGATTGTTTTGTGGATCTTGAACCAGCCCTGTGTCCCAGGTATAAATCCCACTTGGTCGTGATGAATAATTTTTTTAATGTATTGTTGGATTCAGTTGTCTAATATCTTACTGGGGATTTTCACATCCACTTTCATCCGGGAAATTGGTCTATAGTTCTCCTTTTGGATGTAACAGTTACTTTGTTTTGTGAGCCATGAACTAGGAGAATTACTCATCTGGTGATGTTGCAAATGCTGATAACCTGTAGCACTAAATGATTTTCTTTAAATTTTTTTGATGCTTATTAATTTTTGAGACAGAGCATGAGCAGGGGAGAGGCCAGAGAGAGAGACACACAGAGAATCCAAAGCTGGCTCCAGGCTGTGAACTACCAGCATAGAGCCAGACACAGGGCTCAAATTCACAAACTGTGTGATGATGACCTTAGCTGAAGTTGGACGCTCAGCTGACTGGGCACCTCCCAGGTGCCCCCACTAAATGACTTTTTTGTAGACTGAAAGAATTACCTGCATTTCTTCAGGACCTGCTTGTTTTCTATCTTAGAACTACATAGTAAGTTTCTATCCTGTCCTCCTAATATACTGATTTCCTCTAACACTCTTTTGGGAATATGTTCCTGTTTGTGGAATCCCTGAGTGTTGAGTTAATTACACTGGTGAACAAAAAGTACTTACCTTCTGAGGGGCCACCATCATAGCAGATCACCATTTGGCCTAGGGGACAGAGGATGGGACTAGGAATTAGATTCCATTTCTAGTCTCCACCTTTCCCACCTCCTGACTCAGTTGATGCTTTTATCACTCTGGACTTCTGCTAGTTCCTTTGTAAAATGAGGTGAACTAGATTGGCGGTTCTTTTTTTTTTTTTTTTTTTTTTAATCCAAGTTATTTAAATCCAAGTTAGTTAACATTGTGTAATAATGATTGCAGGAATAGAATTTAGTGGTTCATCACCTACATATAACACCCAATGCTTATTCCAACAAGTGCCCTGCTTAATGCCCCTTGCCCATTTAGCCCATCCTCTACCCAACACCCCTCCAGAACCCTCAGTTCTCTATATTTAAGAGTCTCTTATGGTTTATCTCCCTCTCTGTTTTTATATTATTTTTGCTTTCCTTCCCTTGTGTTCATCTGTTTTGTATCTTGAATTCCACATATGAGTGAGGTCATGATATTTGTCTTTCCCTGACTGACTTATTTCACTTAGCATAATATATTCTAGTTCTATCCATGTTGCAAATGGCAAGAGTTCATTCTTTTTGATTGCTGAGTAATATTGCATTGTGTATATGTACCCCATCTTCTTTATCCGTTCATCCGTTGATGGACATTTGAACTGTTTCCATACTTTGGCTATTGTTGATAGCGCTGCTATAAACATTGGGGTGCATGCACCCCTTTGAATCAGCACTCCTATATCCTTTGGATAGATACCTAGTAGTGCAATTGCTGGATCATAGGATAGTTGTATTTTTAGTTTTTTGAGGAACCTCCATACCGTTTTCCAGAGTGGCTGCACCAGTTTGCATTCCCACCAGCTGTGTAAAATGGTTCCTTTCCTCCACATCCCCACCAACATCTCTTGTTGCCTGAATTGTTCATTTTAGCCATTCTGACTGGTGTGAGGTGGTATCTCATTGTGGTTTTGATTTGTATTTCCCTGATCATGAGTGATGTTGAATATTTTTTCCATGTTAAGCATATTTCATCTGTTTTCATGTGTGTTAGCTATCTGGATGTCTTTGGAAAATATCTGTTCATGTCTTTTGCCCATTTCTTCACTGGATTATTTGTTTTTTGGGTGTTGAGTTTGATAAGTTCTTTATAGATTTTGGATACTAGCCCTTTATGTGATGTTTCATTTGCAAATATATTCTCCCATTCCATCATTTGCCATTTAGTTTTGCTGTTTCCTTTGCTGTGCAGAAGCTTTTTATCTTGATGAGGTCCCAATAGTTCATTTTTGCTTTTATTTCCCTTATATCCAGAGATGTGTCAAGTCCGAGTTGCTGCAGCCAAGGTCAAAGAGGTTTTTTCCTGTTTTCTCCTCTCAGAGTTTGATGGCTTCCTGTCTTATGTTTAGGTCTTTCATCCATTTTGAGTTTATTTTTGTGTATGGTGTAAGAAAGTGGTCCAGGTTCATTCTTCTGCATGTCGCTGTCCAGTTTTCCCACCACCATTCACTGAAGAGATGATATTATTCTACTGGATATTTTTTCCTTCGTCAAAGATTAGTTCCACATGTTCATGAGTCCATTTCTGGGGTCTCTATTCTGTTCCATTGATCTATGTGTCTGTTCTTGTGCCAGTACCATACGGTCTTGATGATTACAGCTTTGTAATACGGCTTGTAGTCAGGATTGTGATGTCTCCAGCTTTGGTGTTCTTTTTCAGGATTGCTTTGGCTATTCTGGGTCTTTTCTGGTTCCATACAAATTTTAGAATTGTTTGTTTTAGCTTTGTGAAGAATACTAGTGTTATTTGTATAGGGATTGTGTTGAATATGTAGATTGCTTTGGGTGGTATTGACATTTTAACAATATATGTTCATCCAATCCATGAGCATGGAATGTGTTTCCATTGTTTTGTTCTTCTTCAGTTTCTTTCATAAGCTTTCTATAGTTCTCAGGGTATAGATTTTTCACCTCTTTGGTTAGGTTTATTCCTAGGTATTTTATGTTTTTTGGTTTAATTGTAAATGGGATTGATTCCTTGATTTCTCTTTCTGTTGCTTCACTGTTGGTATATAGGAATGCAACTGATTTCTCTGCATTGATTTTATATCCTGCAACTTTACTGAATTCATGAATAAGTTCTAGCAGTGTTTTGGTGGAATCTTTTGGATTTTCCATATAGAGTATTGTGTCATCTGTGAAGAGTGAAAGTTTGACCTCCCCCTGGCCAATTTGGATGCCTTTTATTTCTTTGTGTTGTCTGATTGCCGAGGCTAAGACTTCCGATACTGTGTTGAGTAACAGTGGTGAGAGTGGACATCCCTGTCTTATTCCTGACCTTAGAGGGAAAGTTCTCAGTTTTTCCCCATTGAGGATAATATTAGCGTTGGGTCTTTTGTATATGGCTTTTATGATCTCGAGTTACGCTCCTTCTATTCTTACGTTCTTGAGGGTTTTTATCAAGAAAGGATGCTGTATTTTGTCAAATGCTTTCTCTGCATCTATTGACAGGATCATATGGTTCTTTTCCGTCCTTTTATTAATGTGATGAATCACATTGATTGGTTTGTGGATATTGATCCAGCCATGCATCCCAGGAATAAATCCTGTTTGATCATGGTGAATAATTATTTTAATGTAGTATTGGATCTATTTGACTTGTATCTTGTTGAGAATTTTTGCATCCATTTTCATCAGGGAACCTGGTCTGTAGCTCTCCTTTTTAGTGGGGTCTTTGTCTGGTTTTGGAAGGAAGGTAGTGCTGGCTGTATTGACAATTCTTTAACTGGGATGACCTCAAAATCAACTATGCAGCTTTACACAACAGACAAGTTGTTCCCCTTATGAGCTTCATGGTAAGGGTCTCAGCAGTGAAGCATCATCATATGTATTGTAGTGTCCTGGGTTCTGCTGGTATTCACTAAGAGCTAAGAAACCTAATTGTTTTCAGAGGACTTCTCTAGCATTCTAATTAATGGCTCTTTGTATTTAACATTAGCATTAGAATAATATTTAAGGTATCAAGTGAATATAACAATTTGCATCCACAGATGAAACAAGAATTTAAAATCCAGTTTTGTCTCAATTATATATAATCAATACATATCATTTATCAAAATGAGTGTGACATAGACCCTTCAGATAGATCAAGGTGTAGAAAGAGATAGGGAAAGGGGAGAAATTTGGGGCAGGTTTTCATTTTTTTTAATTTATTTTTTTAGTTTTGATTTTAGGAAAAGCAGCATTACAAGCAACATTACCTTTACTCCCGTAAGGAAAGAACTAGGTGAGCTATGTCATCAAGAGAGAATAGGCTTCAGCAAAATGTTTTGCTCAGAGCCACCGTGGTCTGAGATGTGAGGGCAAGAAACAGATGTGCTTTGGCAGTGAGAGGACGTCAGTAAGCACTGATGCTTTGGAATTGGTTTGCATTCCAGAATGTGTCAGAGGGAAGAAAGGACCCTAGTAGGGAAGAAAGACAATTAAAAAGTCCACTTAAGAACTCTGTCTGAGGAGTAAAGAGATTTCAACAGCAGAGTCTTATGTGGAGTGATCTCTGGAGAACTTTTGTAGGGAGTGGCCAGCTTGGGAGACAGTAAGGCTACTGTGTGAGAATAGTAAGTGAGAATATCCTGTGAGAGAAAAATAGGTCAGGGCCTGAGAATAGAAAGCTACTAGGTCAAGTAAAAACCACCTTCTCTTATTCTCTTCCTGCCTAACCCAAGCAAAGGCTGGTAGAGTAGTTCTCTCACTGGGGAGGAGATTTTCTCAGGAAAGGAGCTCTAAGGAGAGATACGCCTCGTTTTCAAAGACAAGCAGCCAGCCAGCGAGTACTACTCCAGTCTGGAGAGGAAAGATCATCGCTAACATTTGTAGGACCAAGGCAAGAATACAAATGAAGTCCACATGTGAGAGTTCTAAGTAAACTTTAATACATCAAGTTAGGTTCAAAATAATGTCCCCTTATCCTACTTTGACAAATCCTTTATAATGACAATATAAAACAAATATATTTAAATCTACAGTATTGTTTTTCTGAAGTTGTTAAAATATCAAAGGTTATAGAATTAGCTACCAGTGTTCAGGATTGAGTGTTTAGGTGCTGGGCCAGCAATGGTAGGATGAGTAATCAAAAAATAACATGATCTACCAATTATTACAGATTTTCTTTAGAATGTATTTTTATTGCTTTTGTTTCAGAGAAGTCACTAATTATAATATTTAACATTTTAATATAAATCTACTGACAGTATTGCCAAATTAGACTACCTTTCTTGAATTACTATAAAAATATTTCTTGTTTATTTTGAGAGAGAGTACATGCACATGTGCAAGTGGGTAAGGGGCAGAGAGAGAGGGAGAGAGAGAGAATCTCAAGCAGGTTCCACACTGTTAGCACAGAGCCCAGTGTGGGATTGGATCTCCTGAACCGTGCATGACCTGAACTGAAATCAAGTGTTGGACTCTTAACCGACGGAGCCACCCAGGCTCTGCTTCTTTTTGGTTTGTAATTCTTATTTTAATTTAGGGAAACTTCACTTGGCTGACTGTAGCAATTTCAGGCAATACAATTATCAATGCAATATTTATATCAGAATGAAATCATGTTAATACATGTGTTATAGAAATAATTGTGATGGGGGCACCTGGATGGCTCAGTTAGTTAAGCAGCCAACTCTTCATTTCAGCTTAGGTCAAAAGCTCATTGTTCATGAGACAGAGCCCCACATCAGGTTCTGCACTGACAGTGTGGAACCTGCTTCGGATTCTTTCTACCCCTCCTCTGCATGCACGCATGCTGTCTCTTTCTCTTTCTCTCTCTCAAAATGAATAAATAAACATTAAAAAATAATTGTGATGGACCAAATGTAATAAATTATAATGGGAAATACTGTATAATATTTTCATGTATCATATACATTATCAGTTTTAATTCTCTCAAAGTAATACGTAGATGTGTACAATTTGTGAAATATTGGTATCACCTTTCACAAATGTAGGTCCATCTATATCTATTTATCATTTATATATCATCTTTTTATCTATCAAGATACTTTAGATTATTCTCAACTATTACTGCAAAATATTCTTAAGCTACTGTTGCAAGTGACTTTAATTTGTGAATACTTCCTGAACCATCAACTGAAACATAAAAGCAAGACAATACACATTTAGTGCTACTAGAAAATAAGACCTCAGTATGCAAAAAAATCTCATTTAATACTTTCTGGAGAAGGATTTTCCACATTGATTACTTTTTCTGTTATTGGAAAAGAAAGGTTAGGTGGTTGACCTGCAATCCATTTTTCTCCTATTTTCATGGCTGATGTTTGCTTAGAGGTAGACAACACAGGGGACCCAAATACATTTTCTGGTAAACACGTTACTAACAGATATCTAGCCAACTTACTCATAGTATTTTCTAATAAGGAGCCCTTGTCTCTGAGGTGCTTATAGTAGGATGATCCAATCTATACTAGTTCATTTACTCAAGCATTTCTACCACCGAGACACCCTAGCAATCTCATGTAGTCTCTGTTTCTGACATCAGCAATGACAAAACTTACATCATTGTGACATTCAGACACAGGTTTCTTTTGTCTCAAGAACATAGGATAAGAGAGTTGAATACATGAGTCACTGTGCCCTAGATGGTATTAATCACAAGAGCAGATGTTTAGGGTTATGGATTATGCTTTTCCAGGCTTGAGTGTCAGACTCCCAATGTGAAGCACCTATATATTAAATAAATGTAGTTAGTCCTTTTTGTGTGTGTGAAACATGAAGTCTAGGGCAGGGGCCACTCTTGTCTGGATCTCAGGGTGGTATTGGAACAGAAGAGGAAGAAAGTTTTACTTTGAATGAAGATGAAGTGTTTTTTAATTTTCTTGATTGAACATATTTTAACATAGAATTGCCATATGATATCTATTTAATACTAAACAGAAAAACTAAGGATTTTCCCCCCAGTCTTGCTTTCCAAAGCAAAAGAAGTTGTTGCCACAGCCTAAATTTAAAAGTAGTATTGGGAGGAATAGGTAATAAAATTGTGTTCATCATATCACAGAGGCTCTGCACTCAACATACCAGTCATAAAGACAGTATTTTCCCATTAAAGAAAGCAAATGTTGAAGGCAATAATCATGGAAAGTAAATCTGAAGCCAGAAATAAGCTCATCCTAGTATGAAACCTGACCTCCTGGTAAAGATTAAATGAGAATCCTGTTTTCATCTTGCTATACTCATTATGAGAATATTTGTCTCGATTCATCAGGTGAAATTTATTTAAGGGTCACTTTTTTCATGGTTTGTCTTTTTAACCTTTTCAGTGCTTTGAAATCAGATACTTGTAAATATTGCAATAGAGCTTAGACAAGATATTTCCAATCCCCCCTTTGCTGTTCTAGAAATGATTAAGGAGTGAGCCTGCTGACATGGAAAATGGCCAGTGCATGTCTGGCTGGATCAGCGGGAAGCAGTAGCAGCTGGTGAACAGACTGCATTCAGGGGCCCAGCTGGACTCCAAGAGATACGGAAAAGGCTTCTGAGGGCCGGCAGTGGCATGCCTTTCTTGGAGGCCTTTAAAAATCAGATGGGAACCCTTCTGTCTGAGTTGGGTAGGCTGCTCTAGTGCCCGATGAATAGAAGATAGCAGTAAAATGTTCCTGCCAACCATTGAATTTCATGGAGAGTCTGCTATGTGCCAGCTGGTAAAGACACCAAATGGACCAAGCTGATAGCACTCTTGCTCTCCTGGGTCCTGAAGTGCTTATAATTCTCTGAAACAGATACTCAATAATGAATGGGTCTTTGGTAACAAGGACATCTCTCAGTGAAATATTACTCTTCGTTTCAGTGACAAGTGGAGGGCTAAGAGTAGCCTGTGTTTTTTTTTTTTTTTTTTTGTTTTCTTCTCTGTGTGTCCTAAATCAAATTTCCAAAGTAATGAAGCTTGTTAACATATGAAGAACCCCTTAAGAAAACCATTTTGGTGTAGACTTGGTTCTCAGTGAAGGTTATTGTGGGAGAAGTTTTACTCCATTAAGTTGCAAATCCTAAACTATTATGAATCTTTCTACTGAAGGCATATGCCTAGGGCTGTGCATATCTTTTTTCTGGACATAAAGAGATTTGCTACACAGTGTTAAATGAACCTCACAGGGAGCCAATGGAACAGCAAATATCTCTGTCAGGGAGAATGCAATCCAGTAGAGGCATCCCTGCGCAACTCCCACGGTGAATGTTTTTTGCTTTGTTATGTTTTGTTTAAAGAACCATATTATTAAGAGCAACAGAAGCCGAAACCAGAGTGGAGAACCGGGAAATGTAGTCCTTAATCGTACTTCTGTTTGTGGATGAGCATGAATTACTGGATAATCTCAAGCACTCACTGTCTTATGAGGGTTAAACAGCACCTAGATCAAGGATTACAAGTTACATTTTAAAATGTGCCACACTGGCATCAGTACAGCTTTCCTGTGAATCATTTCATTCTCTGTACTACAACTGAAGGTTTCTAGTTTTTTTTTCCTCCCAGCTACCTGACAGAACCCAGTGTATGTACTCTCTGGGTAAGAAAAATACCATCCCAGCTTTCAAGTAATTGCTAAATGAAATTTAAAATAGAATACACGACAGTTTTGTAATAGAACTAAGCACCCAAGACAACACACAAAATGAAGAAAAAAATAGCAAAACCAATAGACAAGTGGACCTTTCAGAGTTCTTGATATTGAAATTATAGACCCAGATTTTAAATTGTTATCCTTATAGTGTGAAAAGGATAAAAGGACAATTTTTTCCAGAGGAAAAGTAAAAACTATTTAAAAAAATTGTAACTATGGTAATGAAAATAGAATAATTCAAATAAAGTATCAGTGGGTAGGTATAAACAGATTAGAAAAAGTCAAAGAGAAAATAGAAATCAAAACATAGATCACAAACTAGAATAAAAGGTGAGGAGACAAAAGTGTGGAAAATGATGGAGTCAGAGAAAAGGGATGGATAGAGTCAAAAGCTCTAAACTTTGTGTAATTTGAAGTGAAGCTGAAGAAAAAATGGGATTAAAGTAATACTTATCAATATAAAGAATGATCAAATTTCCAAAACTGTTGGAAGACACTGTATTAGAAATTTAAGATGCCCTGTGTCTTCTAGGAGAGTTACATAAAAGGAAGAAAGGAAGGCGTGAGAAAAGTTTCAACCTTATTATATTATGTATATTATATATGTTAAATTGTATTATTAAATATTTGAATCATATTTGTATATTATGTTACATTGTTAATTATATTTTATACATTACATAAATTATACTACATTATTTATTACATTATATCTTAGTGACATGCCCAAAGCTAAAGATAAGGAAAATATCTTAAAAACAGCCAGAGAAAGAGATTAAAGGTAATGCAAAAGGAAGTTTTCCAGTTATAGAGAATATGGATCCACATAATATTTCGAAAGTCTGAAAGGAATAGAGAGCAACAGAAATGGTATATATGTGCATAAGTGTAAACGAATAGGACCTAAAAATGTTATTAATCTCTTTTGGTATGTATAGTATAAAGCTACAAAAATATAAAATCACAAAGCAGGGGACAGGTTGGAGGTAAATGGAGCCGGTGTTCTAACTTCTTACATTGTTTAAGGATAAGATAAATTGGAGATGAATTTAGGCTCTAAAAAGTGACAAATGCGTATTGTAATCTTCTGCGTGACCACTAAAATTGTTAAAGTGCATAATTTCCAAGTTGATTGGAGGGAAAAATGGAAAATAAAAATACTCAAACAGAAGTCCAGAAACAAGAGAATAGTGGCATTGAAGCAGTGAGGATAAATCAAGATCAAACAAGAAAAGAGAAAGGTTAGACACAAAGTGTCAGTAGATATATAAAAAATAAAGGGAATACATGTCCCACGTGAATGATAAAAACCATCAGAATAAGTGTTTTTAAAGCTAGCTTTGTGGTATTTGCAGGTCATATGTCTAAAAGTAAAGAACACATAAAGTTGATTATTTAAAAATGGGAAACGAGGGGCGTCTGGGTGGCGCAGTCGGTTAAGCGTCCGACTTCAGCCAGGTCACGATCTCGCGGTCCGTGAGTTCGAGCCCCGCGTCAGGCTCTGGGCTGATGGCTCGGAGCCTGGAGCCTGTTTCCGATTCTGTGTCTCCCTCTCTCTCTGCCCCTCCCCCGTTCATGCTCTGTCTCTCTCTGTCCCAAAAATAAATAAAAAATGTTGAAAAAAAAATTAAAAAAAAATAAATAAATAAATAAAAATAAAAATGGGAAACGATAGACCGTGCAAACAATAACCAAAATTAAACTGTGAATAAATTCAAATGTTTAAGAAAGAAATAATGCTAATATTATGCACACTGTTTTAGAGAGCAGAAAATCAGGAACATTCCATAATTTGTGAAGTATAATACAGCCAATGTCCTATATTAACACTCAAAAATCCTAAGCAAATATTAGCAAATTAAATCTAGCAGTAAAATCCAATAATACGGTAGTGTGCAAAAATGGCCACAGTACTTTGCAGCAAGTCCCATCAAGAGGTAGAGCCTGGTATCCCAACGACTGAAACTGTGTTGACCGTAAAACTTGCTTTGGCCATTGAGACATTGACAAATATGATGCAAACAGAAGCTTAAAAACCTCTTGAGCATTGGAGCTTAGTATTCTGGCAATATCATTACTATGTGAACAAACCTGAGTTTGTCTGGCAGATGAGTTACATATTGCCAAATCACCTCTGTTGTCCCACGTGACAGGTGCCTAACTGCCAGATATGGGAGGCCATGCAGGAACCTACAGCCCCTACCTAAATTGAACACTACCTGTAGATACATGAGAGCCTAGCTCAAATAAGCCAGACTCATCCTAGATGAGAACAACTCAGCAAATGTGTAGCCTAAATAAATGACTGTAGTTTTAAGCTACTATTATTAACTGTTACAGGAGTATCTGACCAAGTTGATTTTATGCCAGAAATCTAAAAGTGTTTTTAACTTAACCTCTATTACAATGTATTCTGTTGGCAAGGGTCCAAGCAAAACAAGGGCCGTAATGATTGATTAAATTAATAAAACAGTGAAACACTAAAAATACTTATTTCAAATTCACAAAATATCTTAGAAAGCAGAGATTAAGATGTGGCTCCCCTTTGGATGTCCAGTTGACTGTCTCACATAGAGTATTGAGAGACTGAATGTCAATAGACATCAGGATGAGAAAACAGAAATATGACATATTTTAGTAGTATGTCCCCCCAAACAGTGTGTATCTAGCTATTACATTGTGGGGTTGACACAAATCAAATATAGAAAATTGAGTTTTTGAGATAATCATATTGCTAATGGAATTTTGAGCCTAAAGAGAAGTGACTATTTGAGATTTGAAACAACTTTTTAGATCCTTCAAACTCTAATGTGCAGGAAGATACATAAGAAAGTGAGTGATCAAACCACTAAAGCATAATCCACAAAGTTCTATTCAGAAGCCAAACACCAAATTTAAAAAAAAAAGACTATTAAAAGATAGATAGATAGATAGATAGATAGATAGATAGATAGGGACCTCAGAGAGAGGATCTGAGGGTGATAAAGTAGAGATCTAAAACCAGGGATCAAAATCAGCGTCTATTTGGGGCACCTGGGTGACTTTGAGTTTGAGCCCTGTGTTGGGCTGTATGCTGACAGCTCAGAGCCTGGAGCCTACTTCAGATTCTGTGTTTCCATCTCTCTCTGCCTTTCCCCTGCTTGCTCTCTCAATTTTTGAGAGAGGGAGGGGGGGGGAGAGAGAGAGAGAGAGAGAGAGAGAGAGAGAGAAAGAGAAATCTATTCAAGAATATTAGCCATTCTAAAATTTTTTTTAATGTTTATTTTTGAGAGAGAGAGAGAGAATGAGAGCGAGAAAGACAGAGACAGAGCACAAGCAGGGGAGGAGCAGAGAGAGAGGGAGACAGAATCTGAAACAGGCTCCAGGCTCTGAGCGGTCAGCACAGAGCCCGATAGACTCACAAACCGTGAGATCGTGACCTGAGCCAAAGCCGGATCCTGAACTGACTGAGCCACCCAGGCGCCCCTAAAGAATATTCCCCATTCTAAAACGAACGGCTGCTTTTTGTTTTGCTTTCTCTTCAAGATAATGTTTGTGTTTCCTTTGGATGTATGTATACAAGTGATCACTGGATCTAATGGTAGTTCTGTTCTTCATTTGTTTTTTGAAGAATCCCATAATGTTTTCCATAATGGCTATACATATTTTCCATTAACTTTTTTTTTTAATTAAAGTATAGTCAACGCACAGTGTTTCATTAGCTTCAGGTGTACAACGTAGTGATTCGACAGCTCTATACATTAGGCTGTGCTCACAAGCATAGCTACCATCTGTCACCATATAATGCTATTGCAATATCATTCACTATACTCCCTATGCTGTACCTTTCATCCCTTGACTTAGTCATTCCATAACTGGAAGCTAAGGGCTATTTTTAATGCCTCCCTAGAGGAATTTAATAATCATTTGGATCAATGGTAGCTACTTTACCATTCTTACACAAATGGACAATCTCCTATTCATGTTCCATCAATATGTATCTGTTGTCTTTATGTTCCACAAAACTTATGTTTTTGGTGTGTCTACTGGAAACACATTTTTGCCAACTTTGAGATACGATTGGCATAAAACATTGTGTAAGTTTAAGGTGTACAACATGATAATCAGATACATTGTATAGTATTGAAATGATTACGGGTTAATACTTTCATCACCTTATGTAAATACCTTTTGTTTGCGTGTGGTGAGAACATTTGGAGTTTGCTATCTTAGTAATTTTCACATATATAATACAGTATTAATTATCGTCACCACACTATATTTTAGATCCTCAGAACTTTTTCATTTTATGACTGGAAGTTTGTACCCTTTGAGCAACATCTACCCATTTCCCCCAAACCCCCACCCCCAAGCTCCTGGGAACAACAACTCTACTCTATGTTTGACTCTATATTTGACTTTTTTAGATTCCACATGTAAGTGATGTCTTAGAGTATTTGTCTTTCTCTGTGTGATGTATTTCACTTAATGTACCAACACTTAGTTGCTTCCAATTCTTGGCTAGTGTGAATAATGGAAATGGAAGTACAGATACCTCACTGAGATCCTAATTTTATTTCCTTCAAATACATACCCAGAAGTATGATTTCTGGATCATATGATAGTTGTTTTTTTTTTTAATTATTATTTGTGAGGAACCACCATAGTGTTTTCCATGATGGCCATACCAATTTACATTCCCATTACTAGTGGACAAGAGTTCCCTTTTCTGCACATGCTTATCAACATTTGTTATCTCTGTTCTTTTTGGTGATAACCATTCATCAAACAATTCATCAGTGTGTATGCAATAATATTTCTTGGTTTTGATTTGCCTTTCTGTGATAATTAGTGATGTTGAACACCTTTTCGTGTACCTGTTGGCCATTTATATGTCTTCTTTGGAAAAATGTCTATTCAGATCCTCTGCCTGTTTTTTATTAAGATTCTTTGGGTTTTCTTGGTCTTGAGTTGTAGGAGGTTTTTATATATTTAGGATATTAACCACTTTTCAGATAAATTGCTTATAGATAATTTCTCCCATTCCATAGGTTGCCTTTCATTTTGTTGAATTTTTTCTTCGTGTGTGTGTGTGTATAGAATAATTTTAGCTTTATGTACTCCCACTTATTTTTACTTTTGTTGTCTTTCCTTTAGGTGTCAAATCCCAAGATACCATTTCTAAGACCGGAGTCAAGGAGATTACCTCTTATGTGTTCTTTTAGAAATTTTATACTTTGGGGTCTTATTTTCAAGTCTTTAATTCATTTTGAGTTAACTTTTGTGCACGGTTTAAGAGTCTATTTTTCATTCTTTTGCATGTGGGAATCCAGGTTTCCCAACACTGGATGATTTCCCAATGGTTTATTGGAGATACTGTCATTTGCCCCCATTGAGTGTATTGGCTCTATTGTCAAATACTTTATGAATATACACGTATGGGTTTATTTCTGGGCTCTTGATTTTTCCCCTTGGTCCATGTCTATATTTATGGCAGCACCATTCTGTGTTGATTATTATAGCTTTGTACTATAGTTTGTAATCAGAAAGTGTGATGCCTCCAGCTTTGTCCTTTGTAGGATTGATTTGGTTATCCTAAGGTCTTTTGTAGTTCCATACAAATTTTAGGATTTTTTTCTATTTCATTGAAATATGTCGTTAGAATTTTGAGAAAGATTGATTCCATAATTGGCATTGATTCCATAAATGACTTTGGCTTGTATAAACATTTTAATAATATTTTTCCAGTCCGTAACATGGGTGGCTTTCCATGTATTTGGGTCGTCTTCAATTTTTTTTTTTTATGAAAGTCATAGTTTCTAGTTATCATTTACTAATTAAATTTATTCTTAAGTATTTCATTGCTTGAATGCTATTGTGAATAGGATTCTTTTATTTCCTTTATGGATGTTTTGTTGTTAGTATATAGAAACACACCTGATCTTTATGTGTTGATTTTTGTATTCTGAAACTTTACTGAATTGGCTTATTAGTTCTTAGAGTTTTTTGGTAAAGTCTTTAGAGTATTTTTATCATTTGTAAACAAAGACAACTTTGTCTTCTATTATGATTTGAATGGCTTTTATGTATTTTTTTTCTTCTTGCTTAATTGCTCTAAGACTTCTATGTTGAATAGGATTAATGAGAGTGACCGTCTTATTCTTGATCTTAGAGGAAAGCTTTCAACCTTTTACCCTTGAGTATGATGTTAGCTGTGAATTTATCATATATGGCCTTTATTACTATATGTTCCTTCTCTATCCAATTTGCTGAGAATTTTTATCATGGAAGGATGTTGTATTTTATTAAATGCTTTTTGTGTACCTGTTGAGATCAGAAATCATATGGTTTTATCCTCCATTGTATTAATATATCATATTTATTGATATGTGTATATTAAACCATACTTGCATCCCAGGAATGGACCTCGCTTGATATGGTATGTGAACCATTTAAGGTGCTGTTGAAATCAGTTGGCTAAGATTTTGTTGCAAATTTTTGCATCTGTATTCATCAGGGATGTGGGTCTATAGTTTTCTTCTCCAGTAGTGCCCTTATCTGGCTTTTTATCAAGGTAATGCTGGCCTCACAAAATAAGTTTGGGCATGTTCCCTTTTTCAATTTTTGCTTTGTGACATAAGAAAAAGGTCCAGTTTGAATAGGATTAGCAGTAATACTTCTTTAAATGTTTCGTAGAATTCACCAGGAAAACCATTAGTTCCTGGGCTTTTCTTTGTAGGGAGAATTTTAAATTACCGAGTCAGTCTCCTTTCTTGTTACTGGTCTGTTCAGATTTTCTGTTTCATGTTTCAGTCTTGGTAGGTTATGTTGCTGGAAGTATATCCATTTGTTCTAGTGTTTTTCAAATCTGTTGGCATATAATTGTTCATAGTACTATCTAACTATACTTTGTATTTCTTTGGTATCATGTATAATGTCACCTCTTTCATTTGTTTAATTTGAATCTTTTTTCTTAGTCTAGCTAAAGTTTTGTCAGTTTTATTTATCTTTAAAAAACAGTGCTTGGTTTTATTGATTTTTTTCTATTGTTTTATAGGTCTCTGTTTTATCTTTTTATTTTCTGATCTTTGTTATTTTCTCCCTTCTATTAACTTTGGACTTAGTTCTTCTTGTTCTTATTTCTTGAGATGAATGGTTAGGTGTTTATCTGATATCTTTCTCTTTTGTTAATGTAGCCTATCTATTTCCCTTTTAGTACTCCTTTTGCTTAATCATAATTTTTGGTATATTGTGTTTCTGTTTGTATTTTTTTTCAAGATAATTTTTTCAATTTTCCTTTATATTTCTTTACACTCTGGTTTTGAGGAATATATTGTTTAATTTGTACATATTTTTGAATCTTCTAGTTTTCCTTCCATTATTAATTTATAGTTTCATATCATCATGATTGGACAAGATACATTATTATAGTTTCATGTCATCGTGATTGGAAAAGATACTATGTATGATTTAAGTCTTCTTAAATTTGCTAAGACTTATTTTGTGACTTATCATATGATCTATCCTGGAGAATATTCAGTGTGCACTTGAAAAGAATGTGTGTTTCTCCTGCTGTTGGATAGACACTTTTATTCTTTATTTTTTTGGTTCTCTGCATCAAGAACCTGACATCTTGACCTGACATAGGGATTAATTTATATTATTCAGAAATCAGATGGACTTTGAGTTTAACGAAGGAACTGTTTGGAATTTTTGTATTGTTTCAATTAGTGTGACCACAAATGAGTTCTAATTATGTGAGGTTGAAAAGGAATTTGAAGAAATCAATGACAGTCTCTGGGAGACTTTATTATTCTTCTCCACTATCCAGTTCACTTCTTTTCAGGAAGAGTTTACTTTTTTTGCCCTTTGAAGTCATGCCAGGCCATGTTACATTTTTTGGTTGATGAAATGTGATTAGAACTGGCATGCATCATGTCCATGTAGAAGCTTTAAGAGCAAATGTGTCTTTGCCAATTTTTTTCCCCCACTCCTCACCAGTGCTGCATCGGAGAACCCTCCAGATAGTAGCTGCTCTGTCAGACTAGATCTTGAAAGAACGATGACATCTCAGGTGACGACTCACCAGTCTGCAGTGGGCATGAAGCATGAATGATAAACAATCCTCTGTTGACTTAGCCACTGAGACTTGAGAATTCTATTTCCTTGGCATGACCTAGCCAATATTGATTCATACAAATATCCATGTGTGTTATCAGTGAAAAATAAAAAAAAAATCAATCGATCAATCATGTTATAATCCTACAATAGAATTCTACGGAGCAGTTAAACACTTCCCAGCCTCAAGAATAACTTTCACAAACATGATATCAAGCCATATTAAAGATTACATTCTATATAATTCAATTTCTGTGAAGTTTTTAACAGGCAAAACTAGAGTATCATGTTTCAGCGTGTAAGTTTCTGTGATAGGACTATAAAGAAAATTTGAGAAGTGATTACTGTGGTTATCTTTAAGTGGCAGGGAACATTAAGTAATTGGGAAGGGGGTGAAAGGGGCTTTGGAGATTCCATATCTTGATACGAATGTTGGTTTCAAGTGTATTTGTTTAGTGATAATTTGTTGAGCTGTGCATTTAAAAATAATTTGAGAAAATGATTACATAGACATAGAAGGTAAAGTCATTATATTAATTAGATTCTTACATTGTAATACCCTATCATTCTGATAAGTCCCATTAAGACAAGCAAGACTAAAGATGTAGATTAATTACCAGTATTAAGTTATAGACACATAAAGAAGAATTCCAAGCATCTCATCTGCTTTTAAAATTACCAGTGATTTTCAAATATGTTTTGACCCTTTAATGATTGCTTTGAAGCTCTAAAATAGATACTATAAATAAGATTAATATAGAGTCAGTTTCCCAGTCAGTTTCTTTTAGTATACAACCAATAATTTTGAGCTATTAAATGAAGAAAAGGTCACCATTTGTTTTACTCTATTGACTAGGAGAGATCGATAATGTGATTTTTTTCTTTGCAAATAACCAGTTGTCCCCCAGCAAAACTCTCAGAATATTATTTATATCTTCTTGCCATTTATATCCATTAGTTAATGAAAAACTTTGTCATGTAGGATTGTGACTGTCAGCAGGATTCTATTAAATTAACCATGAAGAAATGTTTTCCAGGGCACTAAAATAAAATGAACACACTCTGATAACACCTTGATCAGGCCTTGTTACACAATGAAAGTCAACTTCATAAATGGTCTTCTGCTTCAGAAGTGAACTCTATCACTTTGTGTTATATTCAAAGTTACCCAGTTTCTGAACATATCATATATTTACCTTCTTAGCTTCTGGCATTAACATGAACATACCCTGTTTATTCAGCAAGAGCTATTTCATTACTGACTCACAAATCTACTCTACATATCCTCCCTATGCATTCTTATTCCCAGGTCTTTGTTTATATGTACGCTATCCAAAGTATATATCCACTATTTTCTTGTTTAAAAATTGCACAGTATTTTCCTCTCACTAACATTAAAAATTGGATTATCTGAGTGCAAATTAAATGATTTTATTTTATTTCATTTTTGAAAATTTTTTTTAACGTTTATTTATTTTTGAGACAGAGAGAGACAGAACATGAACGGGGGAGGGGCAGAGAGAGAGGGAGACACAGAATCGGAAGCAGGCTCCAGGCTCTGAGCCATCAGCCCAGAGCCCGATGCGGGGCTTGAACTCACGGACCGCGAGATCGTGACCTGAGTTGAAGTCGGACGGTTAACCGACTGAGCCACCCAGGCGCCCCTAAATGATTTTATTTTTAAAGATGTTTATAAGAACATAAAAACATTAACAGTTCATTATAGTTTGGATCCGGACTAGAACTGTAGGATATCGTAAAACAAGTCAAGAATAACTGTGAGTTTATTTGCTGGTCCCTGGAAGGATTAAGTTGGAGTAGGAACAAAAATGGATGGTTGGAGAGAGTAGAATGCTTGAAATGGAGGCTAGGAAAAAAATTGCATATTTTCACAATTACAGAGTCTAGCTAGGACTCTGACAATGAGAGTCCTGACTGCGGGAGAGAGTAAGATTACTGAAAGAAAGTAGGTTTAGGGTTGGAAAGACTAAGTTACTGGAAGGATAATCCATGTCAAGATTGAAAGTACCAAGAATTATGAAAGGAGGAATTTCAGAGAGAGTGACACAACATCAGCAACTAGATGCATTAAAGGAGGGGGGACTTTCCAAGGCCTTGGAAGACCACTGTAACATGGTAACACAATGTGTAATATAATTAAGTGGCATAAAATTAAAAGCTGGCTCTTTTGGGATGGAGAAGTAGGGCATCCAGTTCCCTTGAGGTCTGATGTATGAAGGTGTAGGGAAGAGAACATAGTCACTGCAAGGAAGTATCATAGGGAAGTGTAGTCCTGGAGAAAGAGAAGAGACGTTCAGAGAAGAAGGTATCTGCTAATCTGCAGCACAAGATCTGGAAGGTGCCTGGAAGGGTGTTAGCAGCTGTGGTGGAGTGGAGGATGGGCCAGCAGAGGGTTCGAACATGGTGTAGATACGGGCTATTCTGAGAGACCTCACCTTCTGGATGACTTTTATGAGATCAGTCCAAATGGTCTGTCTGGTTTATAATTCTCTGAGACTCTGCATTTTGAGGGTAGGGAGGGGTGGGGATCTTGTCAATGATGCACAAAGTTCTAGTTCTTCTGGGATGTACCTATTGACAAAAAGATTCTCAGACTCCAGATATGAGTTCCTTGTTGACTTCTGGCCATGGAAGGTTATCCAACAAACAAATTCATTCATTCGTTTCACAAAGGTTTTATATATATCTCGATATCTATATAGGTGCTGAGGGTAGAATGGTAAGCAAACACAGAAAATTCCTGCTATAAATCAGGGAGCTTCCATTCTATTTGAGGGTGTCGTGTTGGTTGAGATAATTAAATACTGAAACCAAAAGAAAATATCAGGTAATGACAGGCATGAAAGTAAAGCAGGATAAATGATAAACTATCAGGGAGGTGCTAATTTAGGTGGGGCCACCACAGAAGGTCTTTGTGGAGAGGTAGTTGTAACAGAAAACTGAATGAAGTGAGGAGTGAACTCCATGGCATCTAGGGTGAGTGTTGTGGCAGAAGAAACAGCAAGTGCAGAAGCCCCGTGGCAGGAATGTGTTTGGCTTGTTTAGGAGACAGTGAATGAAAATGTGGCTAGAGGAGACGAGCAAGGGACACATGGTAGGCTGTGAGTCAGAAAGCGGTCAGGTTGTGTAGCTCACATTTCCCCCACTCCAGCACTGTTTAAATTTTGGGTGTCCTGTGCATCATAGATGCTTACCAGCCTCCCTCATCTCTACTCACTCAATGCCAGTAGCACCCCCTCCTTGTGTTGTAACAACCACAGATGTCTCCAGGTATTTTGAAATACCCCTAGGACAGATGTAGTAGGGTCAAAATTGCCCCCAGTTGAGAACCACTGCTCAAGGGTGTTATAAGCTATGCCACAGAATTTAATGGGAAACCATCAGTGGGTTTTGTGAAGAGAAGGGGGGGGGGGGGAAGCCTCATCTAAATTTTTAAAAGATAACACCAGTCATTGCATGGAAAATTAATCATAGGGGCTATACAGTGGAAACAAGTATAATATTTAAAAAAAAGTGGAGATGCCTGGGTAGCTCAGTGGGTTCACTGCCAACTTCAGCTCAGGTCATGATCTCGCAGTTGGTGAGTTTGAGCCCCGCGTTGGGCTCTCTGCTGTCAGAGCAGAGCCCACTTCAGATTCTGTCCCCCCTTCTCTCTTCCCCACCCCCAGTTGTGTGCTTTCTCTCTCTCTCAAAATAAATAAACATTAAACAAATAAAATTTTTAAAAAAGTGTTTCGTGTGTTTGTTATTTGGTAATCAAGGCGAACGCAATGGCATGCAGACTAGGCTGGTGTTGGATCATTGGCAGTGCACGTGCAAGATGCAGTTGAAGTGAAGATGTGTTTTGGAGTTACAGCCAGCGAGGCTTTTTGATGTCTTTGGATGTAAATGCTGAGGGAAAGTATGACTTCATGGTTTTTTACCCCAACAGTTGAGTATCATTTGCTCAGGTGTGAATAACTGGGGAGGAGCAAGATTGGTGTGTAGAAGGAGGAATCAGGAGATCACTTTAAGATGCCAGTGAGAATGCCAAGTAGACAATTAATTGCATATGAATTTCAGGAGATTATTGGAGCTAAAGATAAGAAACTTCAACACATCGTCTTAGATCAAATCTGTATTTGTTTGCTAGGGCAGCTTTAACTAGAGTATCACTAACTGAGTCGCTGAAACAGAAATAATTTGTCTCACAGTTTTGGAGACCAGAAGTCCATAACCAAGTCATCATGGATGGGGATGGTTTCTTTCAAGGCTTATAAGGAAGAAGCTGATTCATGCATTTCCCCTAGCTTTTGGTGGTTTGCTGGCAATTTTTGGCATTCCTTGACTTCTAAAAGCATCACCTGGATCTCTGCTTTCGCTTCACATGATTTTCTCCTTGTGTTCTTGTCTGTGTTCGAATTCCCCCCTCTTGTAAAGACACCAGTCATTGGATCAGGGGCCTGACTATGCCACTAGGAACTCATTGTAACTAATCAATTAGAACTACAATGACTGTACAAAGTTTAACCGACACATTTTAAAACAGTGTCCCTCCATAAAATTAGCAACTCATTTGTAAGGCTATAGAAAATTATTTCCAAATAAAGTCACATTCTGATCTCCAGAACTTTGAGACATTATATTTCTGTTGTTTATGCTGCTGTATGTGATACTTTGTGATGGCAGCCCTATCACATGAATATAGATTTTATCTGATGTGATTCACTTCAAAATATGAATTAGGGGAGGGTTAAAATTCACCCCGAAACAATATGCAATATTAATGTAGATGACATTTGAGCCAGTGGTACTTGATAGATTATCTGTAAATGACATAAAATATAGCAGAAACATGTTTGAGAATGGAGCCCCTGGGCATACCAAACTGCGTACATCAGAAATAGATGTACTGGGGTGCCTGGGTGGTTTAGGTGGTTAGCCATCCGACTTTGGCTCAGGTCATGAACTGAGTTTGAACTTCATGAGTTCAAGCCCTACATTGGGCTCTGTGCTGACATCTCAGAGCCTAGAGCCTGCTTCGGATTCTCTGTCTCCTTCTCTCTCTGCTTCCCTCTCCCCCGCTGGTACTTTGTCTCTCTCTCTCTCTCTCAAAAGTTAAGTAAACATGAAAAAGAAAAATAGATGTACAGAACAAATGACCACTAACAGAAGAAAAACAAGAGAGTGTTGGTCCAGAAACCAAGTGAAACAAGTGTTCAGGTAACAAGGGAGTGATCAATTGTGAGAAATACAATAGCAATAAAATAGGGATTGAGAATTGCTTATTGGGATTACCAGGATATAGGGCTTTAGTGAGAGATAAAAGCATTTGAGATAAAAGTCTGATTGAAAGAGTTTAGGAGAGAAAATGAGATGATATGAACAAAGTATATATAGAAGGAGTTTCTTGAAATGGGAGAACTGAGCTTTAGGAATCAGTAGATTGTCAATTTTTCCTATGTAATATCTCTATTTCCTATGTAATATCTTTAATATATTTCCTATGTAACATATACGTATATATTTATATGTATGTGTATGTACATACACACACTAATTATGTTCTAAAATCAGATGATTACATATTTATTTTTTATTCCAGGTCATTCAATATTTTATGTTCCCATGTAGTTATATAAATTCCTATTTTGTCTGAAAGGCAAATCTAAAGTTAGTAATATGTTATCTATTTCGATTGTTTAACATAATAAATTATAATATGTGAAGAATTACTTTAATATTAAGAAATGGCTTTGAATTATAGGTGTGAAGTTTGTTATATCCTTAATAGTTTCTGATTTCTAAAACTAACCTAGATTAAGCATCTTGCATGAGCCAACCAGGTTAAAATGTTGAAGCTTTTCTTCCTGTACATACAGTTTTAAAAAGTACATGAGAAAGTATGCAAGTATAAATAATCACCTTACCATATTATCAAATATTTAAAAATCATTTTCTAGGGCTTGTATTTACATTTTTATTTGGGGATATATGAGAGCCCCATAAAATTAGCAAGTGTTTAGGGGTGCAGAATGTTAGTTTACATGTCCTGTACTCATAAATACAAGCAGAAGCTGGCTTGTGCTTGCTTATTCCTAATATCTGCTGTTTCAAGTTATTTCTGAAATCATTAGAATTAGACCAAGAGATCATTTTGCTTCTCTAGCTCACACCTGTCTCTTGCACATTAATACAAATGAAAAAGTTATGCTCTGATATTTTCTTCTTTAATTGAAAAAAGATACACTTGGAGCATCTTGATGCCAAGTTAATGCATCCTGAGGAAAGGATTTAATATCGGAAACATGGACATAGACTTGGAATGGACTGAATTGGCTCTACTCTAATGAACTGTGACATTTAATTCATAATAGCAGAAATTGCAGCTTAAATCCTCTTAATCAGAATGGAACTAAATCACAAATCACTAATCATGATTTTCTCCTCGTTCCCAAAAAGATTTTTAAAAATAATGCAAAGAAACTCACAGTAGGACACACGGGTTTGACATATCTCACATGCTTTTATTTAGCAGGGAAGAGAAGAAAAAAAGAGAAGAAAAATTAATCCCAAGTGAACTTGAAGTCCCTATTCGAACGTAAGTGGCACTTGACTTTTTATGTCTGTGCGTGCATGTATGGGAGTGTGAGTAATCAATGCTTTTTAAAAGACTCTATCAAAGGAAGCACTCTCTAGCATGAAGTAAGTACATTCTGAGGAAACGGCACAACCTCCAGGAAACTATTGTTTCCCATTTTTTTTTTCTCCCGGTTCCTACTTACTGACCCAGCATGATGGGATTGCTAAGGTTACCAACAGAGAAGAAAGACAGCATCTCAAATACGCAGGCGTTTGTCTGAGATTATGGGGCGGCACATACAGAACAGGAGCTGTCTACAGCAATAGTCACACACTTGCACGTAGAGAAGCAAAGCTATAAAGTTGAGTTTACTGACTTCCCCCAGCACGAAAAGCTAGGTGCAGCAACCCCGCCCCAGACTCAGGATTCTTTCCATAACTCACTGCATCTCTCCCATGGCCTCAGAAGGATTGTTTGGGATTTCAAATGTTCCCAATCAACTAAGGTGGCATTTTCATTAAGACAGGAAGGTAGGATTCTTAAGAGAGTCCTAAAGTTCCATTTATATAAAATACCCCCCAAAAGGCAAATGTATAGAAGTCAGATCAGTGATTGTCTATCTGAGGAGCTGGGGGTGGGGGCAGACTGCAAACTGGTTCAAGGGAAATACTTGGGCTCGTGGAACAGTTGCAGTAACGGTTTCACAACGCTGTAAATGTAGTAAACAAGAACAATGCAGTGCCCCCTGACAGTGGGTGAGTTCTATGGCACCTGAAGTATACCTCAGCAAAGCTGTAAAATATACATATACGTATATGTGTGTGTGTGTATATGTGTATATGCATGTGGATGTGTGTGTGTGTGTGTGTGTGTGTGGATATGTGGGTATGTACTTTAATGGTTATAGGTTTCTTCAGTTTCATAAAAATTAAATATATTTAAATGCTTATTTTTTCAAATTAACTTGTATAAAATGTTCAGTATGTATTTAATAAGAATAAGATATTCTCTTACTGGTGGGAACAATTAACATTTATACATAAACCTGGAATAAAAAATTTTAACTAAAATAGGACTAACTTTCTTCATTCACAAAGTGCCTATGTAGTTATCAAATGGTGAAAATTCATTGCGAAAAGCAGTAATAATGTGCTTTAGAAGATGGTATCACCAGGCATCTTATGCTATCCTGAATATTCCTTACTTTATGCCACTTATATCAATTTTAGGCAGAACTAATTTTTCCATTTCTTTATTGTGATAGCAGTGAACATGTGGTTTTCTGCAACACTGATTACCTGCATGATAGTGTTTGTCTCTTTCTTCACCAGTCTATATACTTCTTAGGGTAGGGTTCATGTCTTATATTTTACATTTGTTCCCATAGATTCTTATACAGTATTTGACACAAGATACATAAGGAATAAATGTTCCTTCTATATGTATTTTCATTAACAATGCATTTGCTTTATCAGTGCATATAAAAGAGGTTATATCGGGGTGCCTGGGTGACTCAGTTGGTTAAATGTCCAACTCTTGATTTCGGCTCAGGTCATGATCTCACAGTTCATGAGTTCTATTCCTACATAGGACTCCACACTGATGCGAAGTTTGCTTGGGATTCTCTCTCCCCACCCCATCTCTTTCTCTAAATAAATAAACTTTAAAAAAAAAAAACTTAAAAAAAGAGATTATATTGTTAATCCTTTTCCAGTTTTCTATAACTTGAGTAAATAAAAAAGCTCCAAGGAAGACATTTCTTGGGATCCTCCTGTGATTTCATATAAGATTGAAATAAATATTGAAATAAAGGTTAATGTAGTACTGTGTTGCCTAATATGAAGCCACTAGCTACATGTGACTCTTTTAATTAATAAATTTATTTTTGTAAGTGTATTTATTTTTTAGAGAGAACACAAGCACAAGTAGGGTAGGGGCAGAGAAGGAAGGGGAAAGAGAGTATCCCAAGCAGGTTCCACACTGCCAGCCTGGAGCCTGATATGGAACTCCAAAGTCACAAACTGTAAGATCAGGACCTGAGCTAAAATCCGGAGTCTGACATTCAATGGTCTGAGCCACCCAGGTGCCCCTAGGATTATTTTAATTTAAATTAATTTAAATTAAAAATAATAATTCATTTTCTCAGTCACACAAGGCATATTTCAGGTGATCAGTAGTCACATGTAGCTAGTGGCTACCATATTAGAGAATACAGATACAGGAACTTGCATCACAGCAAGTTCTGTTGGACAGTTTTTCTATATCCTCCTCTATATGAAGGTGATCTGTGTTGAAATGAAGGGTCTTTAAACCAGATAGGACTGTCAACTTAGGGCATACTGGAATACACCCCATTGTGCGAGACCAATAGGAAAGTGTGGAAGGGATGGTCTATCTTCTTTCATACTGCTTTCTGTCTCCACCATATATTACCAAAAAAAGTGTAATAAGTACAGGAAGTCTCTAAAATTATAGATTCCAAATTTGTGTATTAGAGAAGTTGTTTTTTATCTCAAAGAAGTAAAAAATTAGTTTAAGCATTCCTTATGCATAGCTGTTTTTGAAAAAAAAATTAAAACATAGCCATATATATGTTGTATGGAAAGAATAGACATGACGAACACATTATTAAAGGACATTTATTCTTGGATAAATGTTTTTAAAACAAGAAAAGGAAAACTCTGCCAGAGGAACATGTCAAGATTCATTGGGGTCTTTAACCCTTGAGACCATTTTCATTGTAAAGACTTTAAAAAATTTGATAATTATATGGTAATTACATTTTGTAAGAAGGATAATCAGACCCTAGGCTTCCAATGACAAGCTGATTGCCTACAAAGGGAGCAAAGAATGTTCTCGTGTTCTCTGTCATTATTTTCTCGGGTCAGAGTCATTATATATTTTTCTGTACCTGAGTAGAACCACCAGATTATGACTATTCTCATCTTCAGGGTGCAAAGTGTTAAGGGAGACAGATAGATTTACTCTTTATGCTCAAGAAGGTTTGGCACAGAAATCCTGAACTAACTGCTGGAAAGATTAAAATGCATATGGCATGTTCAGATATAAATTAGATTTCTATTCTAAGTAGTCTAAACGTCTGATCTCTCATCATTTTTGTCACCTTGTAGATGTTATCAGCTCTGTTTTATAGATGAGCAAAGTTAAGGAACAAAAAGAGTAAATTACTTCCTCACTGTCTTGTGGCTAGTAAGTAGTGACACTGGGATTGGAATTTAGGTCTGCCTGATTCTAAAGCCAAGATCTCTTTCTCTCTCTGCCCTTTTGAGAGAAAGAGCCAAGAGATGTGTAGACATTTCCACTCAGGAAAAAGTGTGTTATTCAAAACAATTTGTAGTAATTGCCATATGAATGTTAGGAGCCGCAGACATTCATTCAAAGGGGGCTGAATGTGGACTTAGTCCTGGCATACCATTTAGAACCACTGCCTCTGGGTCGTGCAGATGTTTTCTGAACACCAAAGGCTTCCACTCAGCCGTGAGGGAGGTGGTGAAACATGACGATAATCCTTGGCAACCACCTCTAAATATTTCTCCCATATGCCAATTCAGAGTAACTCTTATTCAGCCATCTATTTATTCATTTACTCAATTACAAAAGTATATTCGATGTGTATTTTGTGCCAGATACTGTTAGGCACTGGGGATATAATAATGAAAAAAACAGACCTCCCGCCCCTCCGACTGGCTCAGGCCCTACCTAGCCCAGGGGAGGCCCCACATCCAACCGAAAGGAAGCAGAAAGAAGTCTAAATAGTGATCTCTACTGGGATTTGTTCCCTTGACAGGAAGATTGGCTTAGAATATTTGTTTTAACAAAAGACCTGCTTAGATTTTAGTATTAGCTTGGCCTCTCGTACATGTCAGAAGAGACCAAAAATACAACATCCTTACTAAACTATGTTAATCGAACCGTACCTGTTAGATTTGATTCTCAGAAATGTCAGGAAATTAAACACCAGAGTTCCCACGGCAGCTCTTCAATAAAACCCGTGGCTTGTAAGAGGAGTCAAAGTACAATTAAGAACCATCCCTTTGCATTAGCTTCTGTTTCTCCTCCACGTCTCCCTCCTTTCAGACTTTCCGTGTTCTAATGCTTTTTTTAAGAACAGGCTGTGGCAGTATCTAAAACGGAGTTGGAGAAACAGTACAGAGAAACTAAAAGGATCTCTCTTGTCCAGAGGACCTTTTCATAACCTAGTAGCACATTTTTATTACCAGTGTGCCTTTGCAAGACCAAAAACTTACTAATATTATATAAATATAAGTCCTCTGAAGTTTCCCATATCCTCTAGTTTCTGTGATTAACTGCCTCTGCATTTAGAATTTATCTGACAAGGAACTCGGGATATTGGACTCCAAATTCTAGAATGTTCCAATCTCTGGAATCTTTCATAGGTAAGGTATGTGAATCATATCAAAGTAGTTCTATGGTCTCCAAGGCTTTTGAGCCCCACAACACCTTTGTGAGAGTAAGAATCAGAAATGTCTCTCCCAATTTCACTTTCTTTTTAAGGATTTATTGAGATATTATTATGTGTATAAGTGAACTATACTCTCTTCAGTATGCATAGTTACGTTAACTTTACAAGTGCAAAATTACGTAACCATAACCACAGTTAAGATGGAGGAGAAGTCCATCACCCCCCAAAATCCATTCATGGTTTTTGGTATGATTTACACCCTACATCTTTAATCAGAGTTTGACATTAAATGGTATTATACTGCCTCACATGCAGTTTAAAACCCTTATAACTACTTAGTATCAGCTCTTACGTCTTTCTGATATTGTCGCCATTCACTTTACCTTCCCATGTGCCATTAATCAACAGTGCATTGGTATATTGCTACTGTTCTTGCTTTAAATAGGACAATTATTTTTTAGAGAATTAAAATAAGTAAAAAACCTGCCATATTTCCCTTATTTAACCATTTATTGAAATAGCCATTTCTTTATGGAGATCCAAGTACCTGCTTGATATACTTTATCTGCCATTAAGATAAATCCAATTCTGGATTGGCAGAATTTTATCTTTCAGCACTTGACTTCTGGTTCCCATAGTTTCTAACAAAGAATTGGCTATAATTATTTTTTGTTGTTTCTCTGTATGTATTGTTGGTTTATTTTATTTTTTTTTGTCTTTTTTTGGGTGTCATTCAAGATATTTTTTTTAATTCGTTTTAACGTATATTCATTTTTGAGAGACACAGAGAGACAGCATGAGTAGGGAAGGGGCAGAGAGAGGGAGACACAGAATCTGAAGCAGGCTCCAGGCTCTGTGCTGTCAGCACAGAGCCCGACCAGGGCTCGAACTCACAAACTGTGAGATCACCACCTGAGCCGAAGTCAGACGCTAAACTGACTGAGCCACCCAGGTGTCCTGGCATTCAAGATTGTTTTTAAATTTTGCTTTTCAGTAGTTGAAATACAATGTGCTCAGATGTGTGTGTGCGTGTGTGTGTGAATGTGAGAGAGACAGAGACAGAGAAACACACACACACACACACACACACAGAGAGAGAGAGAGAGAGACCACTCTGCCATGCTTCTTTGAACATTTAGGGATGGGTTTTTATGTCTTCATTAGTTTCTGAGGATTCTGAAATGTCTCTTCAGGCATTTGTTCTCCATTTTCTCTTAGATTCTGATTACATGTATGTTAGACCATTTGATATTTTTTGCAGTTCTTCAGTCCTTTGTGAGTTTAGTTTTTCTTGATATTTTCAGCAATTTTGTCACTCGCTCAACCTTTGGAGACTTGTGTTCTGAGTGAAGGAAGATTGTCTGCATGCCTTCCCCCACCTCCCTCCGGTCACTGTCAATCTTTGCTCTGTGGAACACATGATTTTCTACCCTTTCCTGGGTAGATGGAGTCTTGTATTTTGTAGGGGATACAAAAATGGTTTGGCTGTGAGCTGTTTCCACAGTGGTGTTTGCTCCCTTCTCTGAAGCTTGCATCACAAAGCGAAGGTTTCTTTTGTGTTTGATTGTCTACACCCACTTTTCCTCAGCAGCACTAGGTGTGTTCTGTGAATAACAGGAACCTGTAAATTGGTGTAAATTACCCTTGTGTCTGCAGCTTCCAAGTATTCTTTATTTCTGTGCTAACCTTTAACGATGCATCAGCAGTTTTACCTAAGTTCTCCTTGCCATTTTCTATGGCAGCTACACCTGTCTCTCATGCTCAGCTGTTCCACCGCTGCATTCCATTACTCCTTGCAAACGCCTCCTCTTTCTTAGATTTCAGCCTCCTTGGTTGCCCTGTGATAATCTTTGATAATTGCAAGAACATGTATGCTTTTATGAATTACCTGGCTTTCCTTGTTACATTGCATGTGATAGTCTTCCCAACTTTCTACATCTTAGGTGGTAGCCACTAGGACTCTTGTCATTGTGTCTAAGTACTGGATTGCTAGATTTAGACAATTTGCCTACAAACATAACCACAAAAGTTGCAAAGACCCACATAGTTCTGGAGTTTTTCAGAATCCAGTTAGATGTCACTTAGTACCTATAAAAGTTGTGTTACCCTATCAGCCATAAATGATATGGAGAACACGAGGATCATATTAAGTTCAGATATCTTTATTTAAATATTTTAATTGCCAAGGGAGCTTTAGTAAATTAAAATACTACAAAATCGTGGGTAGTTTGTAAATGTCCATGATCAGACCAGGGAACTGGCCTATGTGCTTCAAAATCTCCACGTATGACTTCTTTTTTGAGTTATGAAGTCCCTGTAATAGACTTCAATGTCAGCTTAGTATGCCTCACTAAGGTAAAGGAATTCACTCCAGTCATAGATAGTCCTTATCAAAAATGTTGTTTACTAAGTAGCCTCCATTAGGCCAGAAGAAATTTTCCTTGTAGAGACTTAAGATCCATTGACCCCAGGAAGATTTATAATTCTGTTTAAAAATATTTAGAACAAAACCCATATTGTTAACATATCTTTTAATATAAAACCAAATGTTCATTTGGTAGTTTATTTTACTTGTAACATTTAAGACTCTGTAGCATGCTTGTTATGGGAAGTCTTGTGATATCAATTTAAAGTTGTTAGAAAATAATTGATCTAGATTTGTAACTTTAAAGATCTTACTAAATTGAAATATACTGTTGAACATTTATTATAATTGGTTGTCCATAACTTTAATTTCATAGGGCTACAAGTATTAAGTACTTGGCAAGTTTTATCAGACCACTGAAGTACTTTAAAGTGAAAGTGACTATATTAAATTTATAAATGAGATTTAATGGTTAATGACATCTAATTAATTAAGCTTTTAAATGGCACCAAATTTAATCACTGGCCTCTTAAAAGTGTTAGAATTTGCTTATGCATAAATATAACAGTGAGATTTGCAACCAGAAATAAAGACTTTAAAAAAGAATATGCTTTTTTTAATAACTTACATAAGTTATATAACAATTTTTAAATAAAATCTTTTCAAAACAGAAATAAATTATTCTACAAAACCCTAAAACTCTTCCACTTCCCAGTTATAGAAAGAAGGATACTATTAGTAACAATTAACCAAATATGTTCTAAATTTTTTTTGGAGAGTTGGATATGTGTATGTTGGAGCAAGTACAAGGTGTTGTAATTGGCGATAAAAGGAAATATCAAAGTAACTCGACATTGTTATCTTAAATTTTTGATGTTATATTGTCTTATTTATTGCCCTTAATGAGTGAATAAATGTTAGTGCCTAAATATTTCACTGTGCATTCCAGTAAATGCAGTTGAACTGATTGTAGGTACAGATGATTAGAAAAGCATTTCTTTCATTTTTATTGATATTATTAAATTTATTCTACAACCTGTCTTTCTACTACAGATAATGTGAAAATAAGCATTTGTTCAAAACTTAGCATACTATTTGCAAACTGCATGGCCTTTACAGGTGAACCTGAGTTTTAATCTTTGATCTGCCCTTTATCAGATGTATGGTGTGGGCAAGTTAGTTGACTTTCTGTGCTGTAGTTTCCTCATTGCAAAAGGTGATTACTACCCCTACTTTAGAAATGTGTTGGGAAGAATAAATCAGATAATATATAGGATATCTAATGGAGTGCATGGTATAGAGTTGGTATTTACTAAATTGTAACATTTGTTTCCTTTAATTTTATGGTGTTTTATATTTTTATTGGTGCTTGATTTACATTTACTAGGTATGTGCCCTGGTCAAACTCCTTAATATCCTTGTGTCCAGATGTCCTCAATAACAAAAATAGGACATAATAATTCATGTAGATAAAATGAGTTACTATACAGAGAGTGTTTAGTATTGTGCTTGAGTATGATAACTATATATTATTATTATTTATTATTATTATTATTATATTTATGTTTGGAATATTATAGATTCTTAAAGTTTTCCTTACATTTAAACATATTGCTTAACCCTCAGCATATTAGTCTCCAGCAAAGAATCTATGTAGATGGTACATTAGTCAGTATGAGCTTTTATAATACTCTCGCTGTTTATTAGTGGCTTCTAAAAACACAGGTTTAATTGTTGAAAGTCAGCAGCAGGCTGCTTGGGACCGCTTCTCTTTTAGGGATCCAGGATGATGGAAATTCCACTACTTGACATAGTATCAGTTTCCCTGGCAAGGCAAAAAACAAAACAAACAAACAAACAACCAAAAAAAAAACTATGAATCTAAAGAGATTTTCTTGGGGGCCACCTGGGTGGCTCAGTCGTTTGAACATCCAACTCTTGGTTTGGCTCAGGTTGTGATCTCGCTTTTTGTGGGATCAAGCTCTCCCTTGGGTTCTGCTCTGGTGGCACAGAGTCTGCTTGGGATCCTGGCCTTCTCTCTCTGCTCCTCTGCCGCTTGTGCTCTCTCTCTCTCTCTCTCTCTCTCTGTGTGTCTGTCTCTCTCTCTCAAATATTTCTTTTAAAAAAAGAATACAATATTTTCTTATTTCGGCATCTCAGATATCATATTCCATTGGCCAAAGCAAATTGCATGTCCGTCCCAACTTCAAATGAGCAGCATACTACAAATGTACCATGGATGTAGAATATTTGTGAACAACCATAATGGGTACCACATGTTGTCTCTGAGATAGCAAACATCTTTTATGCTATATTATGAATATAATAGATAAATTTATAACATTGTGTGACATTAATAAAGCCATCAAATGATCCTAATCATTTTGCTTGTCATTGGAATCTAGAGACTCTCAGTGTAAAATATCAAAAATGAACTTTAAAAAAAAGAGTATTATTCGTATTAGTATAATGTCAGATATGAAAAAGGAAGAAGTAACTACCTCATGCCTATATACCCATGTAACACTAACCAATTTGATAGTATTTGCTGTGTATTTGCTGGTGGTAAATTTGTGAATATGTTTGCCTGTGTGTGTGTGTGTGTGTGTGTGTGGTAAGAGTTGTTCTGCAAAGTTTTTTCAACCTATAGCACAGTGTAGAAGAAAAGAAAGGTAAGTTCATGGTCTCTTACACTGTGCCCATGGCAGTTCCTGAAGTCATGCACAATTCTGGCAAAAGGTGGCATCTGAGAAAAGGCTAATATTCTGATAGTTGGTTATTCTGATAGGCTGACATAAATTGCTGCTAACATAACTTGCTTGTTCTATTCGGATCTAATCACTGATGGCTCACTGGCCACTAGTATTAAGTTACAAGAATGCACATCCCTGCAGTCTCCATGTGAAACCAAAGCAGTTCTAAAGAGTTTTGGAAAGTCAAGCCATGCATGAAGAAGTATGCCTTCTGTTTTTGTGACACAGTGTAAATATTGCAGCAAGAAACAATGCTTAAGAATTAAAATGAACTTAGGTGTGTGGGGTACTTGTTCCACCCAATCATGGCTTGATGGGTCTGTTTGAAATTGTCTGGGTCCATTGTTTTACATTGGTGCTTAAAAGAAAACTTGATTGTTATTTGGAAATGTAGAAAAGTGAAGAATTTGGGGTGGAACTGTGGGAAGGGAATCTAGCAATGCTAGCATAGAAATATCCAATTCTCTTTAAAACACTATGACTAAATGTTCAAGTTCTCACACAGATTAAATTTTTATGAGTCAGCGTTTCTTAGCTCACATGGCAGAAATGAAGTCAAGCACATTGTTAATTCTTATCACTGATTATTTAGCTAGAACTGACATTTTCTTTCTTTCCAACCCTAAAATTTTATTTAGTGTCTGATCCTGCAGCCCCTATTTCCCAAAAATGTTCTCAAGGGATGGAAAATACATGAGATGAAGGGAGACACTAAGTTTCAGAAATAATAGATGGTGTGGGTGGGGGTGATAATTTCTGCCAGAGCAAGTGGATTTCTCAGTATTAGTCTTGAAAATAAGCAGATTAAATTTGACAAGGATCTGGTAAGAAAATATATACATATTTATAGACTACATCTGTAAAGAGAAACACGTTAATATTTTAATGTAGTACATCTGTAAAGAGTATCAGGAAAGATAAGGAATTAAAATGTGTTTGAAGAAGAGTCAAAAGCTATAGCTGGATTCTGGATTTTATATACTTCTGTTATATGTGAAAAAACTTTAGGATTCTGGAGCTCGTATGGCTTTCAAGTGTATGGGTTCATATACTGAACAAAATAATTTTGAATATATAATTTACAAGTGCTATAGAAAGACTCCAAATTACTTTTCAGCTCCACGTGACAAAATGTATTGGTAAACATCTGGTAAGAAAGTTGAGTGTGTTATAACATTGTGAAATTGCAACATTATGTTGATAGTTATAACAAAGCTCATGACTACGGCACAGACAGTATATAAAAATATGGATAAGATAGAAGAAAGAGATATCAGTTAAACAGTTATTCTGAAACATTTCTCAAAGAAAGAAAGCAAATTAGACTGTGGTGATTAAAAATACAAATAAATAGGAACCATAGATGTGAAACCACAACTCAGGAAAGACCAACAAAAAACTAGACTAGAAACACAAGGCATTATCCTATGAGGTGGAGCTATGCAGAGGCTGTGAATTTGGAGTTTCCAGGTATAAAAATTAAACATTAGGAAAGAGGCGTGTGGTAGAAGTCAATGTTGTTAATCAATCTAAATGAAATGGCAGAGTAATTCAGCTTCATCAACCCTGTGTCTATCCCTCAACATCTAGCCAAAGTCTTAGCCTCCAGATAAAAACCAAATTATTATAATCTAAGTAAATAAAATTTTCCTTCTGGAAAGAGTTTAAACTTTTAAGTGCTTTGGTGGTACTCCAGAGTAATGTCTTCCCTGAATTTTCCATTGGAAGTTTGGTGTGTGAGGGGTGGAGGAGGAAGGAATGACAAGCCTTCATATTTGCTCTTTATTAATGCAAAACAGATTCTGTAGTCTTAATGATTTCCAACATATAGAGATCTCAAAACCAGCCAGGTGAGACCTTGCAAGAAAAGAACGTTATGGAGCATAGGGATATCATACAAAGCACCTGCTATAAGCAGTCTAATCCATCGTTGTCTATCTGGGTATGGATGTCAGCATCCCACCATCAAATGGAAGTGCTATATATGCTGTCAAATGCGAGCAGGTCCTGAAAACAGAAGTAAGTTTCATTAGCAAGTGGCTCAGATACCCATAGCCCCTACGTCTAATATATCACCTCCTCTTAATATGCACCTTATGTCCTCATGGGGAGTTTTCTGTAATGAAATAACGGAGGAAGAAATAATAAGGGTCTGTTTTACGCATGATTCTGTATGTAATACTGCCACTATCTGAAAGTAGATGACCACGTTTTAGCATCAGTCTGGAGTGTAGAAGAAAACCTCTCCCAGTCACCTGAATTTCAAAAAACTACCCTTTGAAATTCATTTCGTTCCTTTTATCTGAAAGAAGAAATGAGTGACCAAGGGACGGAACTATAGCAATCCACGGACACTGGGAATGATTTGGCCGGATGATCAGGGATTAGAAGAAATGCAATTGGAAAACTGATAAAAAGGATACTTTGGGAAGAGGTGTTAGATGGATTTCTCTGAGTAAACACTGAGTGTGTACCATGTGAATTTTCAGAAGAGGTAGACAAGATAAATCATTCTGTTGATGTCATCTTCTTTCCGAAGCCACCACTGTTCATGGTCAATGAGCTACAGGACAAATTAACCACGGTGGCATGGGTGGAAGTTACACATAGACTCCACAACATGGACTTTCACTCAATAAGGCTGATTTGACATCAGCTAATGCTGACTAACCAACCTGATGACAGCAGAGATCAATTTCTGTGCCCTGATATAGCACCATTTCCCAGGGATATCTGCCAGTAGTCACCAACTGACATTGATTATCTGTACCATTCCCATCATGGAAGAAAACCCCGTGTTCTTACTGGAACATTCTTTTACTCTGTGTATAAATCGCTTGTCTTGTCAAGAATATTTCTCTTAACCATCACTCATAAACTTGTAAATGTCTTATTCACCATCATAATATTCCTCATAGTATTGACCAAGAAAAAGAAAGTTCTTTTAAAGAAAATTAACTCTGGCAATGAGCTTATACTTGTGGAATTTACTGGTCTCCGTAGGTTCTTCTTGATTTTGAAATGTGCTGAAGGAATGGTGTAGTGATCTTTTGAAGATCCTGCTATATTGCTGTCTCAGTGGCAGCATCTTGCAAGGCTGTAGCAAGTTCATGGGTCTGGGGAATCAGGAGTTGGAAGTGTTATTACCTCAAGTAATCTAACAATTTTTTTTCTTGCTGTCTCCACAAACCTGTGCTGTTATGGTCTAAAAGTCTTAGTTCTCAAGGGAAGAAAGATGACAACCAAGAGACATAGTAATAGTTCCCTGTACCTGGAACCAGTGGAGTGTAGAATGTGGAACCTGGCTACAGTGGTCTCCTTGTGCCAGTGAAACCACAGGGAAAGAAGAGGAGTATTCTAATGACTGGGGTAACTGATCTTACCTACAAGGAAACAATTGGATTTCTGGCACACAGTGGGGGTGAGAAAGAGTAGTATCAAATGCAAAAGATCTGCTAGGGCACAGCTTGGCACACCCATATCCTGTGATAAAAGTTAGTGTAAAAGTAGCAAGAAAGACTGCAGTTGTGAAGGTTTAGAATATCTTACCAGGCAAGGAGCCCTGACCGCCTGGCTGCTTCCAAAAAGCAAGGGGGATGTAAATGAACACGAGAAGAAGAGTTTTATTTATTTATTTATTTATTTATTTATTTATTATATGAAATTTATTGTCAAATTGGTTTCCATACGACACCCAGTGCTCATCCCAAAAGATGCCCTCTTCAATACCCATCACCTCCCCTTCCCTCCCTCCCACCCCCCATCAACCCTCAGTTTGTTCTCAGTTTTTAAGAGTCTCTTATGCTTTGGCTCTCTCCCACTCGAACCTCTTTTTTTTTTTTTCCCTCCCCTCCCCTATGGGTTTCTGTTAAGTTTCTCAGGATCCACATAAGAGTGAAAACATATGGTATCTGTCTTTCTCTGTATGGCTTATTTCACTTAGCATCACGCTCTCCATTTCTATCCACGTTGCTAACAAAGGGCCATATTTCATTCTTTCTCATTGCCACATAGTACTCCATTGTGTATATAAACCACAATTTCTTTATCCATTCATCAGTTGATGGACATTTAGGCTCTTTCCATAATTTGGCTATTGTTGAGAGTGCTGCTATAAACATTGGGGTACAAGTGCCCCTATGCATCAGTACTTCTGTATCCCTTGGGTACATTCCTAGCAGTGCTACTGCTGGGTCATAGGGTAGGTCTGTTTTTAATTTTTTGAGGAACCTCCGCACTGTTTTCCAGAGTGGCTGCATCAGTTTGCATTCCCACCAACAATGCAAGAGGGTTCCCGTTTCTCCACATCCTCTCCAGCATCTATAGTCTCCTGATTTGTTCATTTTGGCCACTCTGACTGGCGTGAGGTGATATCTGAGTGTGGTTTTGGTTTGTATTTCCCTGATAAGGAGCGACGTTGAGCATCTTTTCACGTGCCTGTTGGCCATCCGGATGTCTTCTTTAGAGAAGTGTCTATTCATGTTTTCTGCCCATTTCTAGAAGAAGAGTTTTAAATACCAGTTGTAACCTTATGATCAGTGGCAGCACTGAAGATTCCCAAGTTCCAAGTTTGCCTTCTTAGTTTGGTGTATAACATCTGTATGTATGTATTATCTCACTCTTTTCTTCTTATTTTCCAATACCTCATTCCCCTATCTCTTAACATAAGGTATGTTGATATTATTTTACCTTATATCTTGGGATTTATATTGTAGTATGTCAAAAGAACAATGTGACTTAGGTATAAGAGAAATCACTAGAAGGATAAAATGAGACATGGCATTTCATAAATCCTGAGGAGAGGATTAGCACGTGTTCATTTGTCTAAAGGGAAGTTGATTCCTGTTAGGTGAAATTGTGACTTTTCTACTACCTTTATTAGGAAATTCATTTTTATTAAAATGAAGCGTGCATAGATGGCATTTTGACAAGGGATGGACTCTAGCGACATTGTACTGGGTCACTTAACCTCAGCTAAAATTATGTGTTGTTGTTGTTGTTTTTTTTTTTTTCATGATTTCTTTCCCTCTCAGTTTCTGACTTACGTTTGGCCACAAGAAAAATTAATATGAGATTTGGAAGAAGGTAGAGCAGCAGCTGGGATGGGCTGGGGGCACCGTGAAATCCATGAGTGCTATGACTCATTTATTGCTGTCCTCGTCAGTCTGGGGCGGCAGGCAGTCCGGCAGGTCCTCTGACGCCCAGAGTCCCAAGACAGGTGAGTAGGTAGCTTCTTCGCTGAGCTTGCACATAGTTTGCTCTGGAGATGGTGAGAGACACATACAGGTTTTGGTTTGTCTTTGTGGGTTTCCTTTGTTCTCAGGTGATCTGGTTTGTCCAGGTAATTTTCACTTTGTCCCGGCTGTCCACAAATACATATCCAGCTTTTCTTCCCAACTACCAGCCCTGCTAGCTTAAGGCAGATTTATGGCCACTAAAAATGCAGAGAAAGCAGCTTTGCACCGATTTCTTGACCAGATCCCGGAATTTTGTAAGACTGACTCCCTGTGCTAAATCTAACATTCTATGTCTTTCAAAGTGGATTTGCTTCCATCTCAAAATGTCAGCAACATGAATGGTATGTAGCATGGATAAATGTTTGTCTAACTTAAAAGGGGTGAGAAATCATACATGTAGACTAAGAAAACAATAAGAACTAACCACCGAAACAGAGGAAAGTGTTTTGTCTGTTTCTTTTTATTTATTCCCTGCTCTAGTGAGGTATAATTGACATGTAACATTATGTAAGTTTAAGGTTGTACAACTTATATATTGAAAAATGATTACCACCATAGGATTAGCAACATCTGCTTCCACTCATGTAATTAGTATTTATTTTATGTGGTGATAAGATTTAAGATCTACTTGCTTAGAAACTTCCAAGTATATAATACAGTATTGTTAATATAGTCACTATGCTCTGCGTTAGATCCTTGGAACATAGTCATCTTATAACCAGAAGTTTGTCCCCTTTGACCAAAATCTCCTTCCAGCCCCTGGCAATCATCATTCTACTCTCTATTTGTACAAGTTTGGCTTTTTCAGACTCTACATATAAATGATACCAGGTAGTATGTCTTTCTCCGTCTGATTTTTTTTTTAACTTAGCATAATGCCCTGAACATCCAACTGTGTTGTCATATCTCGTTTCTCATGAAGAATGTTCCGTTGCATATACTCAGTGATACTCCATTGTATTATTCATTCTTTTGTTAATGGACACTTACGTTATTTCCTTATCAGGGCTATTGTGAAAATCTGCAGTTAACATGAATGCAGATATCTCTTTGATATCCTGTTTTTGTTTTCTGTATACCCGGAAGAAGGATTGCTGGATCATGTGGTAGTTCTGCTTTTGATTTTTCAAGGGACCTCCATGCTATTTTCCATAGTGGCTGCACCAATTTACATCCCCACCAGCAGAAGTACATCAGGGGTCACTCTTCTCCAGTATTTGTGAGTGCCATTTCCCAAATTATATATAATAACATATTATGTTCTTTCTGAGAGTAGAGGGTAAGTTGAAACATTTTTCTGTATCTTCCATAATGCTCTAAGCATCCTTATTGGGCATTTAAAATTGTTTTTTGTTCATTTGTGAAAGGAAATATTTTAATGAGGATTGAATCCACGACTATGCTTATGCTCCAATCCTAACAAATCTTACAGTGGTATCCATCAGTCTTACCGAACCGTATTTCACTCTTTGAGTTTCTGAAGCCAAAGAAAAATAGTGTTGGCTTTCCATAACCTGCATCTCCCTCCGTTTTATGGCCTTTTTCTGGATGTCCATAGCTCTGTTCTCGTAGGGTCACTGTGAGGCTAACTGCACAAATGTGCACTGAAGTTCCATGAACACCTCGGACGAGGGCAAAGGAGATGGTGATTGCTTAACTTCAAAGTATTACTGATATTAAAACCTATATATCATGTGCCATGCTAGAGGATAGTACCTAAAAATACAATTGATAGCATCATCTTAGCTGCAATTAAATCCTAAAAAGCACAATGTGAGCCCTTTCATTTTAAACCCATTTGGGTATTTGCCACCCTCAATCTCCTTCAATCCTACACATGAATGATCTGCTTTCAGTTATCAAACACCACGGGGACGTTCTGGCCCCAGAGTAGAGTGTCTATTGGTGTACTATACAGAATAGATCGAGCATTAATGTGTGACTGTGGCTCAGCTTTGCAGGAATATTGAATTCTCCAAATGGAAAAACATTTTGAAAAAGCAGTGCAAGAAATTGTCAATGGCTCAAGGCAACAACCAATTACGAAGAAGCCAGGGATTTTCCTATACCGTGTGTTTTTCTTTGTCTATTTTATTTATTGTAAGATGTTATATGACATATGATAGTGTGCATTTCACGCATTTTTGATTTGGAAAGAAACAGAGCAGCAGCTCAAAATAAAGGAAGCTTTCACATCTTTTCTTTCAAGTTCCCTGGGCTGCAGCCACCTGCTTTGTAGAACTGAATTCTGGTTCCATGTGTATCTGTTTACTTAGATATAGGCTTATCATAGACACTGCCAGCATTGGTTTGCTATGTGCAGGATTTCTACATGTTCAGAATCATCCTGAATACTTCAGAAATGTATATCTTCTATCATGTGCTTTCATTTAAGATAACTACTCCAAGGGCCCATCAAAGATAAACCTCTTGCTAGAGTTGCTCAATTCTTGACTTGAAGTTTACTTTTGTAAAATAGTATATTTTGTATACTAACAATGGGAAGTACCGAATCAGAGTATTTACATAAATATTTTGAAGGTAAGCTTACCTCACTCTATATTTTCTTTTTATCCAGATCATTAACAAATAAGGGCATATATAACCACAATATTACTTATAAGGGATGATGCATTTCCCTTTCCATTGACTCAATAAGTAAAATTTTGTTAACACTAATCACCATTTACAATGTTATTTTTCACTTTTTGACAGGATATCTCACAGAATTCCTTTAAATAGCAAATATTGAAAATGCAGGTGTTTTTTTTTTTTTTTTTTTTTTTTTATTGACACAAGTTAACAGAAGTAATGCAGGATTTAAAAAAAATGGTTTATAGAAAGTTATCAGGAAACTGGTTGGAGTATGCAGTGCTCTTTCTTTCCCGAAGCCCACCCTCCATACTGGCCACTCTGAATTTATCTTTCTATGTTTATGTCACATTTACAGTAGCCAATGAGAATATGAGCTCCATTCATGCCAATAAGAAAACCCCCTTCACCCTACTGCATACAAATGGCTCTGGTCGTAGCTCCCTAGACTATATCTATAAATCTGGGTCCCAGGATGTTCTATCCTAATCTTCCTAAGGTCTTTATTTTGTTCTATTTTTTTTCATACTCTCTAGTCATTTGAATAATACCTTTATCTACTTCCTTGTGACAGTTTTCCACATTAAATTCATTTTCTTATGTGATAATCATATATTGTTATACTGTTAAAAATGTAGATTTCTTTTGTTTTCAAAAATATTATAAGCTCCTTTATGATTCAGACTATTTTGTATACGTCTATTGTATTTTTTTTTAAATTTTATGTGCTGTAAGAAGCACTCAGAGAAAATAATTGTATCTTATATTTAATTATATCAAGTGAAGGTAAAGCAAAGTATATGCCTATGATTTGTAATATATTGCTCTTAGTGGGACAAGTTTACTTTGTCAAATATATCCTGTATTTATAAACTAAGACTGATACCATTCAAATCTGTACAGATAGAAGACGAGGGATAACATGAGTGCTTCTTTCCAGTCAACAATCTGATGACTGAGTGTCCCATGAAAATTATTTTCACCAGTTTTGTATATTTCCATTACGCCCTTGAAAGTACATTTTTCTATAAGCTTTCTATGTGACCTATCTACTGCTAATTTTCATTAATTACATATTTTAGCCTTTGCAACCCATGTTTTATTGTAATTGATTTAATAATTAGCAATATACATGCTGTTATTCTCTTAGGTTTGAGACAAATTAGAACAGTAGCAGTTGCTTGGATTTTATTCCCAATTTGAAGTCTTTCTACATATTGATTTTGTGTATGGTTTGGAGAATGAAAGCTGTGTCTACATAGTTATAAACATGTTAGATTTTTTTTCCTACATTCTCATCCCTTAAAAAAAATCTCATTTTACTCTGCGTAAAAAAAAAAAAAAAAAAAAAAAAAAATCTCAATTTACTAGTCAGTGCTTCCTGTTCAAATTGAGTCTCTCTTAAAACCATTTCTTGTTCATTATGCACTGAAAAACAGCTTTTACTCTGTGCATTCCACATAACCAATTTAACTATGCAATATTGTTCAACAAAAAGTGCCACTCTATATATTACTGTGATTTTGCAAAGTTTTCTTAAAAGGTCTATTTCTTGGAGCTCTTGGGTGGCTCAGTCATTTAAGCATTTGACTTTGGCTCAGGTCATGATCTTGCAGTTGGTGGGTTCACAACCCACGTCAGGCTCTCTGCTGACAGCTCAGAGCCTGGAACCTATTTCAGATTCATTCTCATTCTCCCTCCCTCCTTCCCTCCTTCCCTCCTTCTCTCTCCCCTCTCCCTCTCCCTCTCCCTCTCCCTCTCCCTCTCCCTCCCTCTCCCTCTCCCTCTCCCTCTCCCTCTCCCTCTCCCTCTCCCTCTCCCTCTCCCTCTCCCTCTCCCTCTCCCTCTCCCTCTCCCTCTCCCTCTCCCTCTCCCTCTCCCTCTCCCTCTCCCTCTCCCTCTCCCTCTCCCTCTCCCTCTCCCTCTCCCTCTCCCTCTCCCTCTCCCTCTCCCTCTCCCTCTCCCTCTCCCTCTCCCTCTCCCTCTCCCTCTCCCTCTCCCTCTCCCTCTCTCCCCACCCTTCCTCTCCCTTGCTCACACTCTGACTTTCTATCTCAAAAATACATAGCATTATTTTTTAATAAAAAAAAATTATTAACCATGTATGCTAAAGTTTTAGGTTATTTGCTTTCATGACACAGCAGAATTGCCAAAGCCCTTACCAATCTCTCCAGGAAATCTAATTCTGCTTCTTAATCTGTCCTGTGTTCTATGATACTACCTGATTAGTATAATACCGTGTTGTTTTATGATCTTATGTTTTAGACAATCTTGTATTCTCATTGAGGTGTCTGCTTTCCATATCTCTAGCATCTCGACCCCTCTTCATCAGACTCTTTTCTACTTATCATTTAAAACACAATTTAGATACATCCTCACCTGTATGATCCTATGACACCATTTGTTTACCTCTCTTATAGAAGAAAAAATATTCCACTGAAATTCTTTGCTTCTGTCTCCACTTCTTGAATGCAAGTTTTTTTTTTTAGGAAATAGGGACTGAACTTGTTAATTTCTATACTCCCAGCACTTAGCAGTTGTTCAGTTTATGTCTGTTGAATTGAATTATATATTAAACTTCTCTCCATAAGAGAAAAAGTTAAATAAAGCATCACTAAGAAGGGTAGGGAACAGTCCACAATGTACAGTAATTCAGGGTGATGTGCTTCAGTAGTTTCAAGATTATTTGAATGAAAGAGTACCTGGAACTGAAAATACTTTTTTCAGAAGCATTATATAGATAATTACATCTGCAATTCAAGTTTTTCCTCATTGAGCTACACATTGTTTTTATATTATGATCTCTGAGAAAGGAGGAATAAATAAGGTAAGCTCTTGAGCCCAATGATTGTCTTAACTTACTGCCTGGAGAGAGGTTCTGGGGATATGCAGAGCTTGGCAGTTTCCCTGGGTGAAGCAAATGGAGTGTGGGGAGTCTGGAGAGACAAATGGAGGTAGAGTTATAGGGTAGAACACTAGAGAAGAGAGAGAGGTACATATATGGAAAGGAAGCTCCAGATATCTGAAAAGATTGCCCTTCCATTCTTCAGCTGAGTACTGATCTATCCATACATATGAGTAACAATTGGAGCCCAAGAACAGGACTGGCAGAAAAGGAGAATCTTTAGTGCGGAGCATGTATGGCCAAGAATATGTCATGTTTCATAAGTCAGCATGAAAAATGTAATTCAAGGGGAATTGGTTAGAGTAGTCACAAGGGTATTGCATCAGTAGTAAGATAGCATTAAACATGTAACTGTTGTTTTTTGAAGGAGAAGAGATAGAAAGGGTAGGGACAAAACATGTTTGAGTAAATCATTGCCAGTCATTTTCTAAATTTGATGTAAATTATAAACCTACATTTTCAAGAAACTCAGTGATTTTGAAGTACGAAGAATATAAATCTGTACTAAGAACCATCATATCATATTGCTTATAACACGTTGCCTTTGTCCTTTAAGGCTGTCATAACAAAATACCACAGAATGGGGACTTTAAACAACAGACATTTATTTCTCACCCTTCTGGAGGATGGAAGTCAAAGATGAAGGTGACTTCCTGTCAGGTCCTTTGTCTGGCCATCTGCTCACTGAGCCCTCACGTGGCTGAGAGAGAGAGAGAGAGAGAGCGCTCTGGTCTTTTTTTCCTCTTCTTGTAAGGATGCTCATACCATTATGAGGACCTCACCCTCTTGATTCCATCTAAACCTAATTACCTCACTAAGGTGCTACATCAAAATACCAGCACATTGGAGGGTTAGGGCTTCAGTGTATGAATTTTGGGGAGACACAAACATTCAGTCCATAACACAAGAGTTAAGGGAAGATTTACAAAGTTATCCAGAGAGAAAAGAAACATACCATGCAGAGGAACAGACACAAAAATGACGGAGGGCTTCTCATTAAAAAAAAAAAAAAAAAATCCAGAAAACAGCGAAACCATATCATTAAAGAATTAAAAAGAAAAAATAAAGGCCAACTTATTATCCTATACCCAACAAAAATATCTTTCAACAACAAAGGCAAATACAAATGTTTTCACACATAAAAAGCTAAAAGATGCTGGCCCCAGCAGACATACATGAGGGAAAACGTCAAAGCCTTGCAAGCAAAAAGGAAGTGACACTGGGTAGTAATGGAGATCAATACAAGGAACAGATTGCACAGGAATTGGCAACTCTGTGGGTAAATATCTTAAAATATTTTAATTTTCAAAGTCCCTTTAAAAAATGTGGTGTGGGGTGCCTGAGTGGCTCAGTTGGTTAAGCATCTGACTCTTGGTCTTAGCTCAGGTCATGATCTCTCAGTTTGGTGAGTTCAAGCCCCACATAGGGCTCTGTGCTGACAGTGTGGAGCCCATTTGGGATTCTCTGTCTCCCTGTCTCTGAGTCCCTCCCCATTGGTGCTGTCTCTGTCTCTCTCAAAATAAATAAACTTCAAAAATTTTTTTAAAAATATGTGATATATAATGGAATATTACTCAGCCTCAAAAAGAATAAAATCTTGCCATTTGCAACATTGTGGATGGAACTAGAAGGTATTATGCTAAACAAAATAAGTCAGTCAGAGAAAGATCCATATCATGATTTCACTCATGTCGAATTTAAGAAACAAAACAGATGAACATAGACAAGGGAAGGAAAAATAAGTTAAAAACAGAGGCAGGCAAACCATAAGAAACTCTTAAATATAGAGAACAAACAGGGTTGCTGGAGGTGAGGTGAGTGGGGGGATGGGCTAAATGGGTGATGGGCATTAAAGAGGGTACTTGTTGGGATGAGCGCTAGGTATTATATTAAGTGATGAGTCACTAGATTATTTTCCTGAACCCAATACTACACTATATATTAACTAACTTGAATCTAAATTAAAAATAAATAAAAAATAAAAATTATTTATTTTTAAATATAGAAATAATAATATACCATGTGGTTTACAAGATATGTTGAAGTAAATTTTAAGATAATAGTATCATAAGGTCCAGGCGGGGAACACTGGGACAGGGCTATTGCAGGGTCCTTAGGATGTATGTGAAGTGGTACAGTATTAATTAAAGGGAAATCATTAATTAAAGGCAAATTAAAAATGCCACAGGGATGTCTGGGTGGCTCAGGCGGTTAAGTGTCGAACTCTGGTTTTGACTCAGGTTATGATCCCGCGTCTTTGTGGGTTCAAGCCCCACCTTGGACTCTGTGCTGACAGTGTGAAGCCTGCTTGGGGATATTCATTCATTCATTCATTCTCTCTCTCTCTCTCTCTCTCTCTCTCTCTCTCTCTCTCTCTCTCTCTCCGTCCCTCCCCCACTTGCTCCCTCTCTCTCTGTCTCTCAAAATAAATAAACTTTGAAAGAAAATGTATGCCATAGTCTGCAAAGTGGCTGCTAACCACAGGCAACCAAATGTTTTATCTAATAAGCCAAGGAAGGAAATAAAATAGAATCATGACAAATACTCAATTCAAAAACAGGCAAAAAAAATTGGTGGGAGTGAGGGGAACAAAGGATAGGACAAGTAGCAAACAGGGTAAGATGATAGGTTCAAATCCAAACTCAAATTATTGCTTGTAAATGGTATGGACATTTGATTAAAAGAGATTTTCAGACAGATAAGTGAGACTCAAAAATGTTGCTATAAGAAACCTACTTTTAGACACAAATGAAAATGAAAAGTAAAATAATGTTAACAATATATAGTATATAATCACAAGAAATTTGACCCACCACGTTAATATCAGGCTAAGTAAATTTCAGAGCAAAGAAAGTAGGTCATTTTATAATGACAAGTCAGTTCACCAAGTGGACATTACAGATCTAACACCTGTGCTTCTAATACAGCCTCAGAATACATGAAGCAAAATTGAAGCAAATACAAGAAGAACTAGACAAATTCACAATTCTAGTGGAAGATTTCAGCACCTCTCCTTCAGTAAATAATAAGACAAGGAGACAGAAAATCAGTTAAACAGAATACTTGGACCACTCTAACTTGACCTAAATGATGTTTTCAATGTTTGCTTGACAATAGTCCAATATGCATTTTTCCCTAGTAAATCCAGATAACTTAACAAAATAGATGCATTCTGATACACAATGCATGACTTAATAAATTCAAACTAATTTATTTTTTAAAATTTTTTCTTAATGTTTATTTATTTTTGACAGAGAGAGAGAGCATGAGCAGGGGAGGGGCAGGGAGAGAGGGAGGCACAGAATCCGAAGCAGGCTCCAGGCTCTGAGCTGTCAGCACAGAGCCCGACACGGGGCTTGAACTCACAGACCGCAAGATCATGACCTGAGCTGAAGTTGCACGCTCAACTGACCGAGCCACCCAGGCGCCCCAAATTCAAAATAATTTAAATCTTACAAAGTAGTTTATCATAATGGTCTTAAATAGGAAATGACTGGAAAATCTTCAATTAAACAGAAGCTAAATACCGCATTTGTAAATAATTTCTAGGTAAAATAAGAAAAGGGAAATGAGAAACTATTTTGAGCTGAGTCAAATGAAGTACAACTTATCACAATTTATGAATTTAACCGAAATGCTTATATTAGAAAGAAATTGATTCAAATGAATGATCTCTGCTTCCACTGTAGGAAACTAGAGGAGAAATTAAACCCCAAATACATAAAGAAAAGGAAGTCATATTTGTAAGAACATAAATAAATAAAATAGAGAAGATAAAACCATGAGAGAAAATTGGAGAATCCAAAAGCTGGTTTTTTTTGAGGAGATCAACAAAATCAACAAGCCTTAAGTCAGACTGATCAGGAAAAAAATAGAGAAGACACAAAGTAACAACATCAATAATGAGTGAATAGCACTGCAGTAACACAGATTTTGCAAATATTCAAAAGATAAGTAAATAGTGGGTCCAACTTTATGTCACTGAGTTCAAACAACTTAGATGAACTGGGCAAGTTGCTTGAAAGACACAAAACTCCCAAAACTCACTTGGAAGAGACAGATATACCTGAACAGTCCTGTATCTATTAGAATATGAATTTGAGGCAAGTATCTTGCAGCAAAGAAAACTCCAGGCATGGTTGGCTCTACTGCTGAAAGCTCCCAGACATTTGAGAAAGAAATCATAGCACACCTTTCTAAATACTTCTAAACACTGCAGAGGTGGAATTGTCCACGCTTAGTCTGTGACCAAAAACGGAGATGCTAGATTATGAAAAACAAAGAACCCCCCCCCCAAAAACAAACTCTCTCCTGAAGAATATCCATATTTAGTGTTTTGCATATATGTAACTTGCTAACAAATGAGCAAGAACAGGCCTTAAATACATAAAAAATAAAGACAAAACTGAAGAAAATTTCTGATTTATGAAGTTAAATCTTCTCTGAAAATTTGGAAGACTTCCAGACTCCTCTCTGCAAATGAGCCTATTTTAAAGACAATTACTCTAACCAAACACTTATCTGATTGATTTTCCAAAAACAAGAAATAGAATTTCCAAGTGAATTATTACATTGTTTTAATAGAACTGATCCAGACTTTTTTAGGGAACTAGAGTTTTTCAAAGTTTTGAGGGGAAAAATAAATTTTATTTTTGGTTTTATCTGATGGTATAAATCTCTGGAATAATATGAGGAAAGTATGTTTGAAAAGAGAATACCAATTTAAAACATAATCTTTCCTGATTATAAGATAAATTCTGTGAAGCATATGACATGATGTATGGAGAAATTCATTGATGACATCTTTAATGAGATTAAGTTTTTAAAAACAAGTATCTAAAAAAAAAAGACTGGTAGCAAAATGAATAAAACAAAAAAAATGCTGTGAAGCATGAGTAAAGGGTCAGTCTACCTAAAGGTAGACTGGAAACTCACTAAAACATCCAAGAGAAAGTAGAAATGGTCTTATTAAATCCAGATGCAGATGAAGAATCCAATTGATGAAGCGATAGACTTGCCGCTGAGGTGGATAGAGAGGATAAAGTTACAGACTAACAAACACATTCATGCTTACAAAACCCCTCATCAGTCATTTTAGAAAAGGAACCAAAACCAAAAATCCATATGCCGACTCAGAAAGCCCTTCCTGCTCTCCCACTTGATTACAGTTTTAGCCCTGTTTCCTGCCATGTTCCTAATGGGACGCTGGTTTCACTAACCTTTCAGTTCCGTTAATAGAACCCACTGCCCTCAACCCAGGCCCTCAGATGAGGATGTTCCCTGGACCCATACCATTCTCTTCTGCTCATTCGCTGATCAATTCTTTCATATCCTTCGTATCCCAACTTAAAAGTGACTTGCTCCACTAGAACAAGTTCCCACTGCTATATAATCCTGTTTAATTATGACTTTCTTCCATAGCTTTTATGGTGCCATTACAAATTTTTGTAAGCATTTGATTCATGTCTGCCCCCTCTACTGAGCCCTGAACTCTTTGAAGGGTGGGTTATATCTCTACCCGTTGTGTCTCTACTGTTTGAGCTTAGACATGGCACAGAAGTAGGAATTAAAAAAAAAATATTTGACATGTTAATAAATAACAAAGAGAAGGGAGAAACAAACTGAATATACAATAATCAAACTAGAATGAATAACATAAACACAAAAAATGAAACATTAAAGACCAAGATAGACTTAGGTAGTAAGACAACTAGAATTTTGGTCCTCTCTCTTCAAAAAAGATCCCGAGACATTGAAGGAGTTGTCAGAGGGGTGGTTGATGGAGTGAAAAGATTTACTCTTCCCTGCAGATAATCTGACCTTCTTTGGTCTGTTGTATGCTACTATTTATACTTTCTTTTTGCAGTGTGCTTTTCCATCACTTTCACACACCTTGCAGACACTCAATAGAAGATAACATTATGAGTAAGTAAATCGATGAGGGGCAGTGGTACAAGTTCTCCTCATGGCCGTGAATTCTACTCCATCTAAGAAAGAGCTTTAAGTGCAGTAATGATGCCATCAGGGCATATGTGATACTGCAGGAAGCTAAAGCACAACTCAAGACTTGTGTTGAGATCATTGACTTTCCTTAGTGTCGTTGGCATGATCCCCCCCGCTGGCAATGATATGTAACAGTAAGTGTGGGTAAAACTACTAGCTGAGAAACCATCCAGCTAGTTATAATAAAAGTTAAAGATTCTGTAACCACAGTCATTCTGTTCATGACCGGGTACACAGCTAATGAAACCTTGCTGTTGAATAGTTGTTGAGGGTCTGTCTGTAGTTTAGATCCACAACTTAGGGGAACAATCCAAATACTTAGTTTCCTTTCTTTTCGGATGTAACTTTATTATTTAAAACCACTGTGACCCAAGCCATCATATTTATAAGTAAGAGACTGTATCTTTATATATAATTTTAAATTAGTTTAATATTTATTATATAAAATTATTAAAAATTAAAATACCCCTCGTTTCCTATTTATATTCTAGAGTCTGAATTGCATTGGGGGAAAATTTACAACTATAGGTTCATAGAAACAATATCCTATAAGAAATTTTGTGTGTGCTTGTACATACATACAATTTACACTACTGTGCCATTTCAGAAAATATGTGGACTTCATTTATGGACAAGTTTACTTTTTTTTAAAAAAATTTTTAATGTTTATTTTTGAGAGAGAAAAGGAGTGCAATCCAGAGACAGGCAGAGGGAGAGGGAGACACAGAATCTGAAGCAGGCTGCAGGCTCTAAGCTGTCAGTCCGGAGCCCGATGTCGGGCTTGAACCCTCCAACTGTGAGAGGCACCCAGGCGCCCCATATAGACAAGTTTACTTTCGTTGAAACATTTCTTCTTTGTTAGTAGAAAGCCCACAGTTTCAGATGCTTCTCTGTATTATCCTTGGCCAAATAATGAGTCATCTTAAGCACAAGCGCAACTGATACAAAGACTCCAAGACTTATTTCCATTTTGTGGGCAAATGAAACAACCTTCCTTGTGGTTTTTATTTTATCTGGCACCATGCCTGGGATGATAGATTCTATGCAGAAGTAAGAGATATGTTTGATTACCTGCATTTTCCATACCGTATTTTAGGAACCCAAAGGAAGAACTTTAAGGAAACACCAACAGCTAAGCTGACATATACCACAGTGACTTATATGAAAATGGCTCCTTCACATCCTATCACAGATGAACTGCTCTAGAATACCGAAGACTGATTTCAGTTCCGGACAGTCAGGATGGGAATTGTATCTGTGATAATAATGGCACAAGACAGACAGAAGCTATTTTTAAAAGAATTGCCTGGAGGCCAGAGGCTTAGTCCCAAGAGGGGGGAAAAATCAGCATTTCCATCTTCACTTTTGAGTGTGGAGCTCTGACTTTCCCAGCCTGCAAACAGTAAAAGCTAAACCTACAAGGATTAGTAAAAATATGCCGCAGAGAATAGCAGGCAAAATGCAGCCAAACCATTCTCCACAGTGCATCATCTATAAATCTGTGGTTAATATCCGAACAGCTTCATGTGACAGAGAAAAGACCCAGTGTATACAAAGAACTTGTAGCTCATTATCCCCAGTCCATTGCATTGTTACCAGTTATTGCTTCTGAACAATGCATGCTCCTAACAACCAACCAAGTCATACATAATGCATTGTAGATTGGAAAACACATACCCAAACTAGTCATATTAAATCCACAACTCAAAATATAAACCCTTGGCTTATTTACATCCCTCCCCTTTTGACATCAGGATTCCAATTTTATTCATTTATTTACAAACATGGGCTTATCTGTTGGTCTTCAGAAGTAAAGATCATATCTCCAAGCAACAAGAACAAGCAAAAACAAAGAAGAAAACAAACAAAAATACTTTAGCATGAGCTGAACTGCTCTTCTTCCAAATAAGTTTGATGTGAGGTAATCTCATTACTCTATAAAGGATCCCTTTCCTTCTCAGAGCTCACATCAAATAGCAAGAAACATCTGTGAACAGGGAGGAGGATAATTAGAGATCTAGGGAGAATTTCATAAACACAGGACACCATTCAGCCTGTGCATCTCAAAGACTCAGGAGCTGTTCATTCAATAGAGTAATAATCTTTTATTCAGTGCCATCCTTCCCACTCTTTCTAGAGAAACCTCTGCTGTTAAAATGCTTAATCTCCTTTGAAATAGAGATACTGAAGCCAGCATCAGAGTTAAAAGCAAAGATTGATAGTGCCTGTCAGAAAAATGAGGCATTTAAAAGTCAGGCATTAACCAGGGTTACTCTGTGTGTGGCTCTGTTGTCCTGGGGGCTGGGTGTAGTAGAAAGAAATACCGTAGTCCCTTCTAAATCTTCTGCAGTTTTGTTTTCTACACTGTTTTCACTCTTTAATAATTGAAAAGAACTTTTGGTTTGTTTAAATTAGAACAAGTAATACTAGTAAACATTTGTTGAGTACCTACATTTTCAGCTGTAAACACAATCTAAACAAGCGTGCATCGAGCATGTGGCTATTTGCTTTAGAGATCATATTCTCTACTAGGCAGTGTCCTGTTTTGGTCATCATGACCTTTATGGATAGACTTCTTGAGATAATCTTTCCATTCTTTACTCCAATTACTTGCTTCTTACTCACTCTTCAGTCTACAACAATTGAGCTGGTTTGTCCCAAACTAAAATCCAGATGATCAGTTTGTCAAATACAATTGACATTTCTAGATCGCAGTGTGTATAACTTTGCACAAGTACCACACGTTTCGGGAGTATTTTCGTTTTATACTCTCACTCCTTTTGCCTCCTCTGACTTAAACACTGTCAGTCAGCTAGCAGCTGTCTTTCCACTCCCGTGACTCCACATTTATGTGTGCTTATACATAGCACAGCTGGACAAACTTCTTCCCATCTAATCACTTAGGGAACCCAGCAGCTCCCTCCACGTCCACACGTCAGCGTAGGGGGTCTACATCATTCTTTCCAGTGACTGAGGCATGCATGCTCTGTGAGGTATACAACCTCTCTGTTTCTGATGAACATTTAGGTTGTGCACACATTCTCATTTCTAAATGTTTCAGCGAGCATTTTTTAAAGTTTCTTTATTTACTGTTGAGAGAGAGACTGAGAGAGTGTGTGCACAAGTGGGACGAGGGGCAGAGAGGGAGACACAGAATCCAAAGCGGGCTCCAGACAGAGCCGGACGCAGGGCTTGGACTCACTAACAGGGAGAACATGACCTGAGCTGAAGTTGGAGGCTTAACCAACTGAGCCACCCAGGCGCCCCAGTGAGCATTACTGAATGGGGTTGGTGAGTCATCGGTAATGCACTTCAAAAACCTTACAGGTATTACCCACTTGCCCACTCACCCCAGTCACTGACATAGAAGAATGTGCATCCACATTCCATCACACGAAACACGCATCTTTGTTATTGACTGGGTGATGGTGAAAAATATGTTTTTCCAATGATTATTAGTGAGATGAATCATCCTTTCATATATTTGCTCACTTTATTATATTGTTTTCTATTTTGTAATCATAGCATGGTTTGCCAATCATACTGAGATTGATTGTGGAGATTTTAACTTAAAGGACCTTAATCTTTTATCTTTTAGGTATTGCAAATATTTCTTACATTATGATGTTGACTTTTGAAGATTTAAATGTTGTACTGAGTTTTTTTTGTTTTTTGTTTTTTGTTTGTTTTTTTAATGTTATATAATCATGTCTGGTAATCTTTCCCTTCATGATTCTTGGACTATGTGCCTGGCTTCAGAAGGTCATAAAATATTAGTTTACAGTTTATTCTACTACTTTTCTATTTTTTAAATGTTTTAATGTTTGTTTATTTTTGAGAGACAGAGCATGAGCAGGGGAGGGGCAGAAAGAGAGGGAAACACAGAATCCAAAGCAGGTTCCAGGCTCTGAGCTGTCAGCAGAGAACCCGAGGCGGAGCTCAAACTCACAAATGGTGAGATCATGATCTGAATCGAAGTCAGACACTTAGCTGACTGAACCGCCCACATGCCCCAGTTCTACTTTTCTAGTTCTTTAATCCATCAGGACATTACTTTTACTTGTACATGTGTATATGCATACATTTACATATATACGTAAAAATGTGTGTGTGCATATATATATATACACACACATACATATATGAAATCAGCATTTTATTTTTTTCTCCAAATGTGACAATATCATAAACCATTTATTGAATTACTTATAATTGCTCAGTGACTTTTAATATTATCTTTAGTACCAAAATTAGCATATGTCATAGGCCTTTGTATGAACACTCCATTTTTTGTGCTGACTTGTTTATGTCTTCTTGAATACCTGTTATTTCAGTTTTTGCATTTTAATATCTCATTTTCATAACTAGCAGGATATGATCATCATGCACATGTTTTCCAACATTGATTGACCCTTCTAATGGTTTTGCTTTCAATTTAATCTCACACCACTCACAAAAGTTAATATGAAAGGGATTAAAGACTTAAATAAGACCTGAATCTGTAAAATTCTTAGAAGAAAACAGAGGAAAATACTTCCTGAGATTGGTCTTGGCCACAATTGGTTGGGTATGACGCCAAAAGCACAAGCAACAAAAGCAAAACTTAATAAGTGAGACTATATCCAATTAAAAAGATTTTGTGCAGCAGAAGAAACAATCAACAAAATGAAAAGGCAGCCTATAGAATGGGAGAAAATATTTACAAACCAATCTATCTGATCAAGTGTTTAATATCTAAAATATATCAATTTATACAACTCATTACAAAACAAAACTCTGATTAAAGGGACAGAGCCTCTGAAGAGACATTTTTCCAAAGAAGACATACAGATGGCCAACAGGTACATGAAAAGGTGCTCAACAGCACTAATCATCAGGGAAATGCAAAACAAAGCCACAATGAGATATCATCTCCCTCTTGCTAGATTGGCTCTCATTAAAAGACAAGAGATAGTAAGAGTTGGTAAGGATATGAAGCAGACCCTTAGGTAGTATTGGTGGGGATGTAAATTGGTGTAGCCACTGTGTGAAACAGTATGGACATTCCTCAAAAAAATAAAAATAAAAATAGAACTGCCATATGATCCAGCAGGCCACAAAAACAGAATCTCAAAGGGACATTTGCAGTCCCATATCCTTTTATAGCATTATTCACAATAGCCAAGAGATGGAAACAACATAAATGTTTCTTAATGGATGAAGGGATAAAGAAAATGTGATGAATACATGCAATGGAGTATTATTTATCCATAAGTAACAAGGAAATTTTGTCATTTACAACAGCATGGATGAACCTTGAGGACAATATTGTATGTTAAATCAGACAAACAACAAATGTTCTCCTTATAGTTGGAATTTTAAAAGGCTTAACTCCTAGGGGTGCCTGGGTGGCTCAGTCAGTTAAGCATCTGACTCTTGGTTTGGGCTCAAGTCATGATCTCATAGTTTGTGGGTTTGAGCCCCACATCAGGCTCTGTGCTAACAGTTTGGGGTCTGCTTGGGATTCTCTCTCTTTCTCACTCTCTCTGCCCCTCCTCTTCTCGCTCTGTCTCAAAATAAACATACTTTAAAAAAAAAAAAAAAAAAGGCCAAACTCATAGAATGCTAAAAGAGCCTGGAGACCTGGGAATGGGAATATGTTGGTCAAAGCGTACACATTTGTAGTTGTAAATGAATAATTCTGGTGACCTAATGTATAGTGATCGTAGTTAATAAAATTTGCTACACACTCGAAAGGTTCTAAGAGAGTAGATAAATATTCTTACCACACACACACACACACACACACACACAAAGGTAATCACATGTGATGTGATTGAGTTGTTAGCTAATGCTACCATGGTAATCATTTTGTAATATATAAGTGTATCAAATCAACACTTTGTACACCTTAAATTTATACAATGGTATATGTCAGATATATCCCGATAAAGGTGGAAAAAGGAAAAAAAAGTTTCCTTCAAAAAAAAAGATTCAGAGAGCTTTAAACCCAACTTCTTCTGGATTTCCAATTTGAAAGAAAATCTCGGGGTGCCTGGGTGGCTCAGTCGGTTGGCCAATGGACTTTGACTCAGATCGTGATCTCATGGTTCATGGTTTCGAGCCCTGCATCGGGCTCTATGCTGACAGCTCAGAGCCTGGAGCCTGCTTCTGATTCTGTCTGTCTCACTCTCTCTCTGACCCCCACCCCTGCCCAATGGCTTCGTCTCTGTCTATCTCTCAAAAATAAATAAATGCAAAAAAAAAAAAAAAAAAGAAAATCTATATAGTAACTGGAGCTGAGATTTTGTTCAAAATATAAGCTGGGTCTTTGTTTCCAGACTGTCTTCTTCAGCTCAACGTGTCAATAAGGAATGACAATTAGACAGTCAAACTTAATGGACATGAGAGTATGCTGGACCCATAGAATGAACTAAAAATGAAAAAAGTCAATGAAAAAAAATAAAGATCAATTTATGTCTATGAAAGCACAGAATTTTACATCTATAAAAGTATGGAATAATATTTTGTTATAGTCATATAGAATATTATTTGGTATTTTTAAATTATAGTATTTGCCTTGCCATATCTCAGTCATGGTTGATTGATTTTAATTAGTTTATCAATCTGACGTTTACCAAAGAAATAGAATACTTATTTTTTACATTTTTTTATGTTTATTTTTGAGAGAGAGAGAGAGCGCCAACAGGGGAGGGGCAGAGAGAGTGGGAGGCAAAGAATCTCAAGCAGGCTCCAGGATCTGAGCTGTCAGCACAGAGCCCGATTGGGGATTCGAACTCAGGAACCACAAGATCATGACCTGAGCTGAAGTCAGACGCTTAACCGACTGAGCCACCCAGGCGCCCATAAAGAAATAGAATACTTTTATCTATGTAGTCTGGGAAGGTTCTGGAAAGAGAGAGTAGCTGCTCCTATCTATTCACTGTTTTACTTACTAATTTCTCTCCCACTGCTCCTATTATCCAGTTTCTACACTCAATGCCTTTTAGGATGACCCACTACCATTTCACCAATGCTGTGACGACCTTATTTAAGGATACTCATTTCCCATTCTCCTCCTTATTGTCTATAGAAATGTATGATTCTCTAGGTCACAGGGGGTCCTCAGGCCAGACCTAGGAAGCCTTTGCCACTGCTAATTGATCTGCCAATGCAAATGCAGTCTGGCCTGAATCACGGTCTCATAAGCGGATCCATTGCTATTCTTTGCTCTGAGAGCTCCGAGAAGGTGAGCACAATGAAGGAGTAAGGTTTCTGGTGATCTGAGGGCTTCTGCCTGGCTTGCACAGTACAGTCAAATAATTACTGGAATCCATGTGAAAGAAGTTGTGATATTTCCTGCAAGAAGGAAGAGCTCTTCTGTCAGCTTCTACCCTTATACTACTCCTGGCTACCAGATTAGGGCTTAAAGGCTTATACAGTCCTTCAGTTTTGGAAGTTTTCCCTAAATACAACTTCGCTTATTTCCCACATCTGCATTTTGTGGGAATAAACAGTTCATCATGGACTCCTTCAGATGTCTGCAGAGCCTTCCTGAATCTGCACCAAATAACCATAACCAGATTTGCTAAATGGATAAAGAAGGCTTCTGGAAGGATTTCAGAGGCATCAGGTGAAAACATTTAAAGGCCAACAGACTCAGTAAGCAGGAATGTCAGTTCCTTTGACACCCCAGGGTATTCAGACCCTTGAAGAAATTTGTAAATGTGAAACAAAAGTCCAAAGAGCATACAATGCAATGACAAAAACTTTCACTGTCCCCCAAAAAGCCGAATAGATAAAGGAAGTCCACTTTACCTGCTCTGCTACACACACACACAAACCAAGTGTTCTTTTCTTTTTTTTTTTTTTTTAAGTTTATTTATTTTTCACAGAGAGAGAGAGAGAGAGAGCATGAACGGGGGAGGGTCAGAGAGAGGGAGACACAGAATCCGAAGCAGGCTCCAGGCTCTGGCCCTCAGCACAGAGCCAGACATGGGGCTCGAACTCACAGACTGAGAGATCATGACCTGAGCCAAAGTCGGACGCTCAACCAACTGAGCCACCCAGGTGCCCCCCAAGTGTTCTTTTCAAGTAGAGAAGGACAGAGAAAAATATTCTTTAGTTTGATTACTTTTTTTTAACCTCATGACTCTATACACTTGAGTTTTTATGGGAAAAGAGTAGGAATGTGTTAAGAATGGATAGAGATGGTGATAAAAATCAGAAGCGTTAACAGTCATAGTATTGGCTTCTGAATGTTGTTGTTCCTTCCAGCCTCTCTCTTCCACTTAGAGGTCACAGGAGATGAGGGACCTCTGATTCTTAGAAAAGCTAGTCAGGGTTAGCTTCTTTCTTCTCGCCACTGTGCACGAATTCTGCAAAATTAGATTAAAAAAAAACAGGTGCTGCCCTGACAGTCTATAGACAAGCTGAACTGTCCAGTTGAGGACCAAACAGACAAATCCCAAAAGGGATTGTTTTTCCTTTTATCGACAGGATAGGAAAGATTTATCGCAGTGTTGAAATAAATTGTTGAAAATCTATTTCTTAAGAAGTCTACAGTGATCTTTGTCAATCTGACTTCTGTGCACACAAGAATGCAAAATTTCTGTATAGAACTATTAATAGAACAAACGACTTGTTTTTTAAATTCTCCTTTAGTTTAACCTTTTTTTTTTTTAACACAAGTTTAGATACTTGCCTTCAAAATGGAGAAAATAAGCTAGTGATTTCCTTCCACAGAAGTCTTGAAAGGTCTTCAGCAATGTTTAGTTTTCTAGTATGCCACTCATTGAAATTAACTCTTTGGGGATTCTTTAGAAAAAGATATTCTTAAATTATAGAGGTGCTACTACATGTTAGGATTTGTTTATTTAGGTCTTAAATTTCTACAAAACATCACTCTTGGAAAATGTCAGTGTATTGATTATCTTCCTCAGAATGATGCCATCCCCTTTTATTAGACCATGTCTAGGAGGCAATGAAAATTGATCTTATCTTATGTGACATTCAGAAAAACAGTCTAGAAAAGTAGGAGAAAAAAGAATCCAGAAGTTATTTAAAGCAATGTTGTAACCTCAATAATCACTTATATCAGTTCTGCAACTGCACAAATATTTCTTGGTCCTAAACTTTTGCTTTATTTAATAAAATCACTGAAATTAGATTAAAATTAGGTATTATATCATATTCCTGTACTAATTGGTACAGTTCTTTTTTTTATGTTTATTTTTGAGAGAGAAAGAGAGTACGAATGGGGGAGGGGCAGAGAGAGGGAGAGCCGGAATCTGAAGCAGGCTCCAGGCTCTGAGCCGTCAGCACAGAGCCCAGCGTGAGACCCAAACCCAGGAACCGAACAGTGAGATCATGACCTGAGCTGAATTCGGGCACTTAACTGACTGGGCCACCCAGGTGCCCCTGGTACAGTTCTTTCTTAACTACTCAGCGATATCAGTAAATGTTAGTTTATGTTTATTGTGGGAAGCTGAAGAAAAAAAATAATTAAAATAATGAAATTGAAAATCAAAGAATGTTAAAGTTTCAAGCATGAGACAAATGATCAAAGTGACTGCATATTTTCCTTTGGGAATCTGATTTACCAGAATTTGTGGTGAGGTCCTCTTTGATGGTGCTGGCAATAACAATGGATGCAATAATGAAAGGAGGTGAGGTGTTCTTACTAACATGTGGAGGAGAGGAATTAAATTCACCAAAGTCTAAGAGGGATCCTGGCCCTCTAGTGCACAACCTCATGTTGAATATACCTGAAGCTTGAAATCAGAGACCAAATACAACAGAGGGAATCCTTTTCCCCACCAGTTCCCTCTACCTTAGCTTGCTTACTTAGCTTTTTTATTTGTATTTTTTAAGTCAAATTATGCAGGAGTAGTTGTAAATTATAGACTCCTGTAATGGGGTGAATTTTGCTTATCTGAAATTCATATAAACCTCAGGATTTGACCTTATTTGGAAAAGGGGTTGTTGCAGATGTAGTTATTTAAAAAGAAGTTATACTGGGCTGAGATTGACTTCTGGTCCACTGTGACTGTGTCCTTATAATAAAGGGATATTTGGACACAGACAGATGTGCAGGGGACGGTACCTTCAAACCTCTAGAAGCTTAGAGGAAAGGTATGGAAGAGATTCTCCCTCATAGCCCTCATGAGGAGCCCTTGCAGAATTCTTCATCTCAAACTTCTAGGTCTCAGAACTGCAAGACAATACATTTTCGATGTTGAAGCTGCTTACTATGTGGTGCTTTGTCAAGAAAGCCCTTGAAAACTACTGTAACTCTCTAGACATAGTCTCTCTGTATCACATTTCCCAAACTTATCTGATCATCAGAATTATTTGTAACTTATAAAAAGTATAAACTCTGGTGGGAACCTTCACAACAGATTCCAATTCAGTATGTTTGGGGTGGGCCTAGAAATCTTTATTACAACAAAATAACAATCAAACTACAAAGCTCTGGTCTGGGAGCACCTGGGTGGCTCAGTTGGTTGTGTGCCCAACTTGATTTTGGTTCAGGTCGTGATCCCAGGGTCATGGAATGGAGCCCAGAATCAGGCTCTGAGCTGAGTGGGGAACCTGCTTAAGATTCTTTCTCTCTCTCTTTGTCTTCCCCTCTTTTGTGCTTACATGCACTCTCTCACAAATAAAACAAACAAACAAACAAACAAAAACCCTGGTCTGTGATTCTGATGCAAAGTTAGATTTGAGAACCTCTATTCAAGAAAACAGTATTGAGAGAAGTTTTCAAGTGAAAAAAAAAAAAAGTTCTAGTTCTCTAATTTACTTGGTGAGGTTAAAAAATTATAATTTTTGTTTCTAGGCCTTAATTGTCTCTTCTGCAAAAGGAGAAAGTTGGGGGCACTTGGGTGGCTCAGTTGGTTGAGTGGCTGACTTTGACTCAGGTCATGATCTTGCAATTCATGAGTTCACACCCCACATGGGCTTGCTGCTGTCAGTGCAAAGCCCACTTCAGATCCTCTGTCCCCCTCTCTCTCTGCACCTCGCCCACTTGTGCTCTCTCTCTCAAAAATAAATAAAACCTTTTTTTAAAGAGAAAGTTGGACCTTATAAAAAGCAGAAATTGGTAGTCAGTGGTGTTATCATTAATACTTGTCTATTTTGATCAATAACAAGAATATGCACAGTGTTTAGGGGCAGCCATTGTTCAGTAGGTTGCTCTGGCTTTTCCAGAGCTGGGTTGGTCCTCCCCCAACTCCGCAAGTCCTTCAAGCCTGGTGGAGGGGACCAGTCGCTGGCTCTGAGCACTCAGTGGTCCTTGGGGCAAGCCACCATGAGCAAATGAAAGGCACCACAGGAGATGCTTAGTGGGGGAGTCACCAACATGCTCACAGAACTTGCAGACTTTGAGAAGAAGGTGAACCAGGCCATCCATAAGTACAATGCTTACCGAAAAGTAGCATCTGTGATAGCAAATACCGTACAAAGTAAAGAGTGAAGCAGAAGGTAAGAAATTGCCTGAAGTAGTAACAAAAATTGCTGACAAGATTGATACGTTTTAGTGACTGAAAAATTGTAAAAGCTGGAGAAGATTCAGTAGGATGATACGAGTTCATCTATCAACTTACTGACTCGGGTTGGTGGCGTTGGTCCATCTGCTGCAAGGAAGTTTACAGATGAAAGAATTTAAACATTAGAAGGTCTCGGAAAAAAAATGAAAATTAGTTGAACCTTGATCGGTGAATTGGCCTGAAATATTTTGAGGAGTTTGAGAAAAGAATTTATCCTGAAGAGATGTTACAAAAGCAAGACATTGTACTATTTGAAGTTTAAGAAGTGGATTCTGAGGGGCGCCTGGGTGGCTCAGTCGGTTAAGCATCTGACTCTTGATTTTGGCTCAGGTCATGATCTCATGGCTTGTGAGTGCGCTGACAGTGCAGAACCTGCTTGGGATATTCTCTCTCTCTCTCTCTCTCTCTCTCTCTCTGTGTGTGTGTGTGTGTGTGTGTGTGTGTGTGTGTGTGTCTATCCTTTGCCGGCTTGCACTCTCAAGAAAAAAAAAGTGGATCCTGAATACGTTATAACAGTCTGTGGCAGTTTCACAAGAGGTGAAGCGTTCATTGATGATATGGATGTCCTTCTGACCCATCCGAGCTTTACCTCTGAATCAACCAAACAGCCAAAGCTGTTACATTGTGTTATGGAGCAGTTATAGAAGGTCCGTTTTATTACAAGTACTCTGTCAAAAGGTAAAACAAAGTTCATGAGTGTTTTCTAGCTTCCCAGTAAAAATGATGAAAAGGAGTATGGATACAGGAGAATTGACACAAGGTTGATACCCAAGGATCAATATTACTGTGATGTTCTCTGTTTCACTGGGAGTAATATTTTCAATAAGAATAGGAGAGCTCATGCCCTAGAAAGGGCTCTTCAATCAGTGAATACACAGTCTATCCCTGGGGAGTCACTGGAGCTGCTGGAGACCCTCTATCAGTAGATAGTGAGGCATCTTTGACTACATCCAGTGGAAATACCAAGCACCCAAGGATCGAAGTGAATGGTCCTATTCTTCATCCCAGGCACAGCTCAGCTCAACAGGAATCTTGATTTCTTTCTTAACCTTTGGTATGTAAGGGTCTCTGGTGTTTTTAAATGATTGTTTCTTCTTCATGCTATAGCTTGCACTGTACTCAATAAAGCCTCTTGTACTATTAAAAAAAAAAAAAAAAAAGACTACGGTGTTTCATCTGCCATCATGCAGGTGCCAGTTAGTAACCACCATTTCCCTTCATAGGTCAGGTTTCCCATGAAACAGACTCTGAGTTGAAGTACACGTGGCTTGTTGGAGAATGAAGAAATTAGGCAGAGAGGTAGAACTATCATGGAGTCACCACCGTGCTCTCAGACAATCCCACCATTGACCCTTGAGCTAAGGTATGCCTTTCGAGATGCCTTCTCAATGGAGTTGAGTGGACACAGACTGTGGACCTCCATATGTAGCAGCCATCCCTTGCATGTGGGTTGCTTTCAGAGAAGGAGCAGGGCCTGGGTGAGGCAGCTTCCTTCAGTTGAAGAAAATTTTTAGCTAGGAACCAGACTGAGGGAGGTCAGTAGTCATTGGTCTCCGTAGCTGGTGAAAGGAGTTTCTCAGTCCCAAAGATGAGTGGTCTCTTGGAGGCTCATCCCAGCATCTGATACTATTTACCTCTTGTACCAGTTGACTCTACTTGCTTTGTATATTGGCTCAGTCTGAGAACAGCTGCCCCAGGACTGTGGTGGTTCTGCCCTCCTAGGCTGTATAAAGAAGTAGAAGATGAGTTGGATGAACTATACCCCTCACCTCTTGGAGCTTACACCCTGATATTTGTGATCTCTTCCCTCTTATCATCCAAAATTTCTTCACCTGTTGTTCCTGCCTCTGCTGGGCTTTGTGAATTGCCTGGGGACATAAGCTCTGACCACCCAGGCATTTTCAGGCCATGGCCACTGCACTGCTCCCTTTACCATCATCGTTGGACAAAGAAATGCCAAGAACTGTCCTCTGGGAATCACCTGGAATCCTGAGTGATACACCACAGTACTTGCTACCCATTGTCTTAAGATTGTTTTACTTTTATTTTTTCCTAACATTGGTATGCATATGTAGGATATTTATACTCCCTGCTCTTTACATAATGAAGGTGGGGAAAAGACCATAGTTACTATATGTGGAACTTTCACGGGAGAAACATTTGAGGATTCCTCCCATGATATGTTTCTCTTATGTGAATGTGAAGATTGTTGTTGTAAATAGCTAGGTTCTCAATTTCTTGGAAGCAACTGTGATGGCAGACAGCAAAAACTGGGGCACTGTCACCTGTCACATGAGAGAAGTGGTTTTTTCTCATTTTTATATCATCTTTATCCAGAATTAATGTTGGAACTAGCTGGGAAAGATTCAAGCACTGTCTCACATTGTGAGATACGTAATATTAATTTTTTAAAATCCCCTGTTTTACATGCTAAATTATCTATCTTAAGCTATCCTAGGACTCCAAAGCGACATAGCTACTCAGGCTCAGATACTGGTAATAAACATGAACATTAATTCCATATTATATATTATATTTAATTCCATATTATATATATTTTAAAGAGAACTATCTATCAAGGCCCCAATATCACTAGCATGAAGGGAAAGGAAATGTGATCCAAACAACTCAAATATTTTGTTCTTTATGTTTTTACCTTCTCTGGATTTGAGAAGTATATTCTACCTTGTAAACCCACAAAGCCTTAGAGGATAACTCTAAGTGATTGGTTTATCACTCTGTCATGTTGGCAAAGTTTATTTCCAAACGTTAACAAGAAAGCACATGATTACATGTTGCAATAAATAGGAAATATGTTCCCTAGTGAAAATGAAACATCTTTGTATATACTACCCTAATCATTTCTCTCAAGGTTCCTTACAGCATTTTATCAATCTTAAGTTTAAAACCAGTGATGAATCTCAGTCCTGTTCCTCACATGTAGTTGAATAGTTTCTCTCTTTTTAATATTTATTTTTGACAGAGAGATAGAGCAAATGAGGGGCAGAGAGAGGGAGAGGGAGGGAGACAGAGGATCCAAAGTGGGCTCTGTGCTGACAGTAGAGAGCCTAGTGTGGGACTTGTACTCACGATCCGTGAGATCATGATCTGAGCCGAAGTCGGATGCCTAATCCGACTGAGCCACCCAAGTGCCCCAAATAGCTTCTTTTTTCTATGAGGAGCCACTTTTATGTTTACCTTACTGAATGCAAATTATAAACAAAGTGCATTCCAAAATACCCTTCTGTTAATCAGACATTTCATGCTCAGAACATATTTGCCTAAGGGTCAAAGTTGTATTTAATGCTTTTATAAATCAATTTTTCAAGACCTATTTTCTCACATGGCTAATGATGTAAACATAACCGCAACATCATATATAAATAATACTATTAAAAAACATTTTGTGAACCAAGTTTTAAATTATGTGAACAAATTTTGTGGTCTAATTCCAGTGCTGAGCTATTATAATACTGTGTTTCTTAGGAAAAATGCATTTTGAATTTCAAACAAACCTTGTCACGAAAAACAAACAAGTAATACCCATCCTTTTTTCATGCCTTCCTTCCCTCACTTCTTTCATTTTCCCACTCTCTTCCTTGAAATCCTTCTCTTTCTTCCTTCTTTAAATAATTATTGAGATTGAATTATGTGTTTGGTCCTGTGCCAGGCTCTGGAGGTACACAAATGAGAGGAGCTACCCTTCCCTTAAAGAGCTTGCAGTGGTAAGCTAGGCAAAAACATATGTAAGTAGCAAGTGTGTGATTGAACCCCTGCAATACAGTGTGCTAAGCATAATGGCAAGAAGATGCATTTATATATTTTTTTCTTTTTGTTAAATATGACTAATAGAACATTTAAAATTACATATGTAGTCCACATTTTGTTTCTACCGAACAGAACTGAATTAGAATATGGACTTTTTAAAAATGTTTATGTATCTATTGCTCTTAAAAAAATAAATCCAAGTTAGTTAACATATAGTGTAATAATAATTTCAGGAATAGAATTTAGTGATTCATCACTTCATATAACACCCACTGCTCATCCCAATAAGTACCCTCCTTATTGCCCATCCCCCATTTAGCCCATCCCCCCACACAACAGCCCTCCAGCAACCTTCTGTATTAAGTTAGTTCTCTGTATTTAAGAGACTGTTATGTTTGTTTCCCTCTCTGTTTTTATATTATTTTTGCTTCACTTCCCTTATGTTCATCTGTTTTGTATCTTAAATTCTACGTGAGAGAAATCATATATTTGTCTTTACCTGACTGACGTATTTCAGTTAGCATAATACACTCTAGTCCCATCCATTGTTGTTGCAAATGGAAAGATCTCATTCTTTTTGATTGCTGAGTAATATTCCATGGTATATATACACTACATCTTTTTTATCCATTCATCAGTCAATGGACATTTGAGGTATATCCATACTTTGTCTCTTGTCAATGGACATTGTAAACATTGGGGTGCATATGCCCCTTCAAATCAGCACTCCTATATCCTTTGGATAGATATCTATTAGTGCAGTTGCTGGGTCATACTGCAGTTCTATACTTAATTTTTTGAAGAACGTCCATATTTTTTCCAGAGTGGCTGCACCAGTTTGCATTCCCACCAGCAGTGCAAAAGGGCTCCTCTTTCTCCACATCCTCACCAACATCTGTTGTTGCCTGGCTTGTTAATGTGAGCCATTCTGACAGGTGTGAGGTGGTATCTCATTGTGGTTTTGATTTGGATTTCCCTGATGGTGAGTGATGCTGAGCATTTTTTCATGTGTCGGTTGGCCATCTAGATGTCTTTGAAGAAGTGTCTATTCATGTCTTTTTCCCATTTCTTCACTGGATTATTTGTTTTTTGGGTGTTGAGTTTGAGAAGTTCTGTATAGATTTTGGATACTAACCCTTTATCTGATATGTCATTTGCAAATTTTTTTTCCCATTCCACCAGTTGCCTTTTAGTTTTACTAATTGTTTCCTTCACTGTGCAGAAGCTTTTAATCTTGATGAGGTCCTAATAGTTAAATTTTGCTTTTGTTTACCTTGCCTCCAGAAACATGTCAAGAAAGAAGTTGCTGTGGCTGAGGTCGGAGAGGTTGTTGCCTGTTTTATCCTCTAGGATTTTGATGGCTTTCTGCCTTACATTTAGGTCTTTCATCCATTTTGAGTTTATTTTGTGTATGATGTAAGAAGGTGGTCCCCATTCATTTTTCTGCATGTTGTCCAGTTTTCCTACCACCATTTGCTGAAGAGATGGTGTTTTTTCCATTGGATATCCTTTACTGCATTGTCAAAGATTAGTTGGCCATACATTTTTGTGGGTCCATCTCTGGGTTGTCTGTTGTGTTCCATTGATCGATGTGTCTGTTCTTGTGCTACTATCATACTGTCTTGATGATTACAGATTCGTAATACAGCTTGAATGTCCAGAATTATAATGCTTACAGCTTTGGTTTTCTTTTTCAGAATTGCTTTGGCTATCCAGGGTCTTTTCTGGTTCCATACAAATGTTAGGATTGTTTGTTCTGGCTTTGAGAAGAATGCTGGTGCAGTTTTGATTGGGGATGCATTGAATATGTAGATTGCTTTGGGTAGTATCAACATTTTAACAACATTTGTTCTTCCAATCCATGAACATGGAATGTGTTTCCATTTGTATGTGTGTGTGCTGTCTTCAATTACTTTCATAAACTTTGTATAGTTTTCAGTGTATAGATTTTTTACCTCTTCGTTAGGTTTATTCCAGGTATTTTATGTTTTTCGGTGCAGTTATAAATGGGATCAATTCCTTGATTTCTCTTTCTGCTGCTTCATTATTGTTGTATAGAAATGCAACTGATTTCTGTATATTGATTTTATATTCTGCAACTTTCCTGAATTCACAGATCAGTTGCAGCAGCTTTTTGGTGGAGTCTTTTGGGTTTTCCACATCATGTCATCTGTGAAGAGTGTACGTTTGACGTCCTCCTTGCCACTTTGCATGCCTTTTGTTTCTTTGTGTTGTCTTATTTCTGAGGCTAGGACTTCCAACACTATGTTGAATAACAGTGGTGAGAGTGGACATCCTTGTCATGTTCCTGACCTTAGGGGGAAAACTCTGTTTTTCCCCATTGAGAATGCTATTAGCAGTGGCCTTTCATATATGGCCTTTATGATCTTGAGGTATGATCTTTTTATCCCAACTTTCTTTAGTTTTTTATAAAGAAAGGATGCTGTATTTTGCCAAATGCTTTTTCAGCACCTATTGAGAGGGTCATGTGGCTCTTATCCTTTCTTTCATTATGTGATGTATCACATTCATTGATTTGTGGATTTTGAACCAGCCCTATATCCCAGGAATAAGTCCCACTTGATTGTGGTGAATAATTATTTAAATGTTGTATTTGGTTTGTTAGTATCTTGTTGACAATTTTTGCATACATCTTCTTTAGGGAAATTGGTCTGTAACTCTCCTTTTTGTGGGGTTTTGTCTGGTTTTGGAATCAATGTAGTGTTGGCCTTGTAGAATGAGTCTGGAAATTTTCTTTCCATTTCTTTCTCTTCTTCCTTTTCTTTCTTTCTTTCTTTTTTTTTTTTTTTTTTTTTTTTGGAACATCTTCAAAAGAATAGATGTTAAGTCTTCTTTAAATATTTGTAGAATTCCCCTGGAAAGCAGTCTGGCCCTGGTCTCTTGTTTTTTGGGAGATTTTTGATTACTTATTCAATTTCTTTACTGGAAATGGGTCTTCTCAAATTTTCTATTTCTTCCTGTTTCATTTTGGTCGTGTATATATCTCTGGGAATGTGTCACTTTCTTTCACACTGCCCAATTTGTTGGCATATAGGTGCTCATAATATTCTCTTATAATTGTTTGTATTCCTGCGGTGTTGGAATTCATAATCTCCTTTTCCATTCGTGATTTTTTTTATTTGGGTCCTTTCCTTTTTCTTTTTGATGAATCTGATTAGGGGTTTATCAGGTTTGTTAATTCTTTAAAAATCCAGCTCCTATTTTTTTTTGTTTGTTTATTTTGTTTTCTGTTTGTTTTTAGATATCATTGATTTCTGCTCCAATCTTTATTATTTCCCCTCTTCTGTTTTTGGGCTTTGTTTGTTGTTCTTTTTCCAGCTCTTTTAGGTGTACTCTTAGATTATGTATTTGAGACCTTTCTTCCTTTAGGAAGGCTTGGATTGCTATAATTTCCCTCTTATTACAGCCCTTGCTTCATCCCAGAGGTTTGGGAATGTTGTGTTTTCATTTTCACTGTTTTCCATGTACTTTTTAATTTTCTCTTTAATTTCTTGGTTGACTCATTCATTCTTTAATAAGATGTTCTTTAATATCCAAGCATTCATGATCTTTCCAAACTTTTTCTTGTGGTTGATTCTGAGTTTCATAGTGTTGTGGTCTTAAAATATGCAAGGCACGATCTCGATCTTTTTGTCCTTGTTGAGGGCTGATTTGTGTCCCAGTATGTGATCTATTCTGGAGAATGTCCCGTGTGCACTTGAGAAGAATGTGTATTCTGTTGCTTTGGGATGAAACATTCTGAATATATCTGTTAAGTCCATCTGGTCCAGTGTGTCATTCAAAGCCATTGCTACCTTATTGATTTTCTGCTTAGATGATCTGTCTGTTGCTGTAAGTGGGGTGTTGAAGTCTCCTACTATCATGATATTATTAGAAATGAGTTTCTTTACGTTTATGATTAATTGATTTCTATATTTGGGTTCTTTCATATTGGGGCATTAATATTTGCAATTGTTAGATCTTGGCAGATAGACCCCTTAATTATGATATAACACCCTTCTTCATCTCTTGTTACAGTCTTTATTTTAAAATCTAGTTTGTCTGACATAAATATGGCTACTCCCACTTTCTTTTGATGACCATTAGCATGATAGATGTTTCTCCATCCACTTACTTACAATTTGCAGGTGTTTTGAGTCTGCAATCTCTTGTATGAGTCTCTTGTAAGCAGCATATAGATGAGTCTTGTTTTCTTATTCATTCTGATACCATATATCTTTTTATTAGGATCTAGTTCATTGACATTTAGAGTGAATACTGAAATATATGATTTTAGTGCCATTGTGTTGTCTGTTGAATTGGTGTTTCCGGTGATGTTCTCTGGTCCTTTCTAGTCTTTGTTGTTTTTGTTCTTTTTTGTTTTGCTTGGTCTTTTTTCTGCTCAAATGTCCCCATTCAAAATTTCTTGCAGGGCTTGCTTAGTGTTCCCAAACTCCTATAGTTTTTGTGTGTCTGGAAAACTCTTCATCTCTTTTTCTATTTTGAATAACTGCCTTGCTGGATAATGAATTCTTGGCTGCATATTTTTCTGATTCAGTACATTTATTTGTATCCTGGCATTCCTTTCTGGCCTGCCAAGCTTCTGTGAATAGGTCTGCTGTGAACCTGATCTGTCTTTTCAAGGTTAAGGACTTTTTTATTTCCCTTGCTGCTTTCAGTATTCTTGCCTTATCTGTGTATTTTCTGAATTTGACTATGATATGCCTTGTTCATGGTCGGTGTTGGTTGAATCTAAATGGAGTTCTCTGTGCTCTTGGATTTTCATGTCTGTGTCCTTCCACTGGATAGGAAAGTTTTCCACTATAATTTGCTCACACTAACCTTTTGCCCTTTTTTCTCTCTCTCTTCATCTTCTGGGACTTCTATGATTCAGATGTTCTTTTTAATATGTCACTGAGTACTCTAAATCTCACATCATGATCTTTTGGTTTTGTTTCCCTCTTTTTTTTCAATATATGAAGTTTATTGTCAAATTGGTTTCCATACAACACCCAGTGCTCATCCCAAAAGGTGCCCTCCTCAATACCCATCACCCACCCTCCCCTCCCTCCCACCCCCCATCAACCCTCAGTTTGTTCTCAGTTTTTAAGAGTCTCTTATGCTTTGGTTCTCTACCACTCTAACCTCTTTAATGTCTCCCTCTTTTTTACAGCTCCATTATTCTCCGTAAGTTTATTTTCTAAATCGCTGATTCACTGGTCTGCTTCATTCATCCTTGGGGTCGTGGCATACATTCGAGATTTCATCTTGGTTATAGCATTTTTAATTTTGTCCTGACTAGATTTTCTTTTATGTCCACAGAAAGGGATTCTATGCTTTTTTTCTACCCCGACTAGCATTCTTATTATTGTGGTTCTAAATTCTAGTTCAGACATCTTGATTGTATCTGTGTTGATTAAGCCTCTGGCTGTGATTTCTTTCTGTTCCTTTTTTGGGGGTTAAATTCCTTCATTTTGTCATTTTGTAGGAAGAAAAAAATAATAATAAAATAAAAAAATTAAAATTAAAAAATTAAAAAGAAAACAAAAAAATCAAATAAAGGAAGCTAGATCCTTGGTGCATTTTTGGTCTGCTTGTTGAAGGAAGCTAGACAGAACACAGAAAAGGAAAAGATAAAGTAAGAAAAATATTTAAAAATTAAAAAAAAATTCATATAATAAAATAGAATAAAATGAAATAAAATTAAAAATTAAAAAATAAGAAAGTAAGATATATGAAAATAAAAATATTTTTTCTCCTTCAGTATCCATGAATGAGGAAGAAAATTAAGAAAGAAAATTAAAAAAAAAAAAAACAATTTAAGCAAAAACAGAAGCAAAGAAAATGAGCCAATATATGAACCAGCAAACAGAATGAAACCCAGATGAAGTTATGTCCAGTTTTCCCTAGAACTGAAACTATGAAGCCTTCTATAGTCTGTACACTAAGCAGATGGAGTGACTTGTGCTGATAATCTAGGGGATGAGCTTGTGCGCATGCATGCACATGCACAAGAGAGGTGGAAATGGCCTCACCCAGCTCCTTAGTGTCTGGCACAGGAACTTCAGAGTCTCACAGACCCGCAGTCAAGAACCCGTCCTTTGTCTCAGGCCTCTGTCCACTCCCCACCTCTACCCTGTGTCCAAGCCATCAGCCTGTCAGGCGGCACCTCCTTTCAGAGTTTTATCTCAGGTGGATTTGTGTTTCAGAGCCCCGCACTTCAGAGACCTCTGTGGCTTGGACCCACTCTGTTTCTCTGAGAGAGGGTCTCTGAGTGGGTGCTAGCTTGTCCCAGAAAACATTCATGCATTCACACAGCAGCGTAGGTTCAGAGATTATGTCAAACCACTACACACAGCCAGCGCCAGGTTTCACTGCACTCTGGTGCCTTTGTTCCAATACTAGCAAATGTGGCTGCTCTCTGGGGTCCACTGGGACCTTTGCCTGTGGAGAGGCCATATGGCCTCTCCCAAGTGCACTCCAAACAGGGGAACCACTTCTCCCTGTGTGGCACACGGATCTCTCAGACTCTGCTGCCTGCTCCTGGGGATTTGCCCTACTTCATTGCCACAACACTGTCAGGCACTGAGCTCCAGAATTTCTGACTCTGTGCTTCCCTGTTTATAGAGTTCTAATGGTGTTGAAAAACTCTCCTTTCTCCCCATCATTGCTTTTGAGGAACAGATTTCTTGTTCAGTCCCCTGTGAGTGTTTTCACTTTCTGTTTCTCTCCAGCTACTTTCAGTGGAAGTGTTTTTCCTGTGCTCACTCAATGTGCCGTGCTCCCCACACCCCTTTTTCTGTCCTCTCTCTGCAAAAGAGGCTTTCTACCCTCTGTGGCTTTTCTCTCCCCCAGTGCACCTCTTTGCACCACATACCTGCTGAGTTCTGTGGCTCCAGTTATGCAGAAAATTGGGTTCATCCTTAGATCGATTTCCTAGGTGTTCAAAATGGCTTGGTGCTGATCTACCTACATTTCACCGACGAGAGCAGCTCAGGGTCTCCATGCTTCTCCGCCATCTTAACATCTTACAAGATGCATTTAAAAAAGGGGAGGGAAACATCCTAGTCTTAGAAAACATTGCCCAAAAGATAATGCCCTAACCTAACTAAGATGAGAATTATTTTTTTCTTCTGTGTTTGTTTTTCCATGTGAGAAAATAGGAACATTACATTACAGGAATAAAAAAACAAACAAACACAAAAGTGCAGAGATGATAATGCCAGTAAAGTATGACATATTTGGGAAATACAAATTTCTCTTTATCACTAGATTCAGCCCCCATTTGGAGAGGGTCTAAGTTCAAGCTTCAGAGGCCAATGAGCTAGATTGAAGAGGTGGAGCTGTAATGCTTGGGTTCCTGGGTTTCATCTCATTGGCAAAAAGGATCAACAGAGTTGTTTCATGTATGAGTGACAATACCAGGCCTGGTGTGTGTGTGTCTGTGCACGCACATGTATGTACACACACACACATAGGAAAATAGAATTTGGTGACAGTTACTAGGGTGAGTTATAAAGTTGGGGAATTAGCTAAGGTGGAAAGCAAAGATGCCAGTTAGGAAGTTGTTGTAAATTTTCAGGTAAGAAACTACAAAATACTCTGGACGTTGTCTTTTGTGAAGCCTGGTAATGTAGCAGTGAGAGAAAGTTAGAGTTCATGGTTTAGTCATTCATTTCCAACTTGGAAAGCTGAGTGGATAGTACAGCCATTCTTCAAGATAAGACACTCACAGAAGGAACAAAAGCCATCTTAGGACTCTTTGAATTTGTTGTCTTTGTAAAGGGACATATAATTGGCATGTTAGTGGTTTTTGTGATTTTTTGTTTTGTTTTGTTTTTTAATGTTAGGAAGTTTCTTTTGCCCCGTATAATTTTTTCTCCTGTTTCAGGTATGTCCAGCATAGCAGTGTAGCCTGCTTTATGTTCCTCTGTGTAACTATCACCATTGGAAAGGGTGATATAAAAGGTGTTTAGTGTGCTTCACGTGATACTCAGCATGCGACTTTGTGCAAATAGATCCACGATACCTCTGGGTGAAGACCTTATCATGAGCTACCGTGAAGTTATCCAGAAATGGACAATGACAGGTTTTTTAGCAAGCTGTCACCAATTTTCCTTCTACTTTCTCACTATCATCGAGTATAACACCTCTGACTTTAAAGTGTTTTACAATTGGTAACTCATGTATCTTCACACCCTTCCTGTGAAACACAATTGTGATGAGACAACTTGCTATGTTTTGAGAGGCAGGTGAGGAGAAACAAAAATTCAGACAATTGTTTATCTCTTTAGTAAAGATTCAAGGGGAGAATTATTACAGGACTCTTCATTTCTGATAGAATTATTTCAGAACCCGCTTCTTTACTTAAGTGCAATGTCTGGAAATCATTCCTTCACTGTTACAGTCTCTAATCAGTTTTATCAATAAAAAAAAAAAAAAAAAAACAAATCTAAGCATGATAGTTACTCATGCCAGAATACAGGCATTTCTGAATGACATAACTTCATGTTTCTCTTATTTTCATCTCAAGCAAAGTGACAGAAGCTCTACTTTTCCTGAAACTCTTGAATCGTATCTTAGGTCCTTTTCTAAGAAAACCGCACAAGTGTATGACACAGAGCTTTAAGGAAAACTATAGTAAGATAAGATTTTTAAAATCACTTATTTGCATATTACTTGAGATACATAAACAGCATGAGCTTTTTCAGTTTCTCTTACTTGTGAAGAGTCAGAGCTATGATGGGCTCATTTATCTTTGAATCCAGGAATACCTCATTCTTAATGTTCTTATTCCAATAATTGTTCATTCTTAATGTTCTTATTCGAATAATCGCTACTGTTCAAAGTGCTGATTGACTCAGATACAATAGAATTTTCTCAATTCTTGTACATCAGGGAAACACATGTTAATTAAGCAGAGTTCAGATTTTCAGATGCTCAAGCTTTAGAACTTGATTGTGCTGGTACACATGGGTCATTATTCCAAGAGTGACTTTCAAAACAAACATTGTGTTCCACATTAAAGCATTAAACCTCAGATACTCACTGAGTGACTCACTCAGCAGCTGGAATACAGCTGGGATGCTGCCAGAAGTGAATAAAACAAGAGAGTGGGAAATTTGTCATCACAGGCAGGAGTTCATATTAGTGCATAGTTTGAGCGCAGGTTGGCCTGGGTAGCCAGGCATGCTCATTCTAAAAGGAGCTGTTAATTCCAATTCCAGTTCTATCTCTTTTTAACTGTGTAGCTTTGGGTATCAATTAACCTCTCTGATACTCTGTTTCCTGCTACGCAAATATTGAATATTTGGGTCAGCACGTTGTCTCAACAAAATTATTCCTTTACCAGGGACTGTCTTAGCTGTGCATTTGGAGAGTAGTTCTTATGCACTTGACTTCCCAGCAATCCCTCTCTGTATATAGAGGCCAACGCCCAGATTGGGTATTGAGCATGATCAGAGTGCCTCCTTGGCAGACTGTTTCTTACAGATTGCACAAGGCATGTGGGTTAAAGTTTTCACATTTCATTTCTTTGTTGGCCATAAAAACAGTAATGAAGATTGTCCTTATTAAAAATCCTCAAATAGATCAATTAGGAAGAACTTACTAATTAGCATGAATGTGGAATATTCTTTCCAGTTGTAGACTCTGGCCTAGAAGAGGGCTTATGCTATGACTTTCATGCCCATATATGCCTAGGGAGCCCTTACACCCAGAGACCTTGGGTTTGTTTCTCTCACTCTAGCTGTGCGTTACAGATTCTGACTAAACTGCTCCCCTCCCAACCAAGACAAGACAAAAGTAAAGGAACAAACAGTGAATTGGATATTCAGTAGACACTTTGCAGTCAGCAAAACAAAATACTGTTTTGACAAAAACAGAAATATTAAGGGTGTATAATTATGGTGGAGAAGGAATTGAGATCATTCAATAAGCAAAGTTGACTGGAAGAAGTATATTTAACACCATGTCCTTAGAACCAGTATGCCCAGGGCTCAGAAAGGTCAGAAAGAACAGAATATTTAGAAATAAAATGGAGTGCCTGTATGTCTTATTCGGTTAAACATCTGACTTTTGATTTCAGCTCCAGTCATGATCTCATGGTCATGAGATAGAGCCTCTTGTTTGGATCCATGCTGGGTGTGAAGCCTGCTTAAGTTTCTCTCTCTCCCTCTCCCTCTCCCTCTCCCTCTGTCCTGCCACTCCAAAAAAGAAATAAACCTACCACATAAAGGTGTTAGAGACTATTAGCAAGTATGTCTCATCTATTTTTAGGAAATTTTATAAATAGATACCATATGTTAAGGTGAAGCTAGCATCTGTTGGCTCTGTATGTTTGGTGAGGCCATAAGAAAGGAGCAGACAACTGTAAGGTATAACAGAAAAATCAACAGACTTAGTCTTTAAGAAGTCTATTAAAGATTCTTTTTCATTATGAAAATACTCTTTTTTCCTATTAAGAAAAAAAAAAGCACTTGTAATAAACCAACACTAGTCATACCTCACTTGATTATATTTCCTCCATGGTCTTTAAAGTTTTTTTTACCATGCAAAAGTAGAAAATTAGAGATAGTCTATCCTATGGAGTCAATTTGTGCTTGATCTTTAATTATCTTTAGGAAACTACTGAGGGCATTTTTATTATTCTCTAAGCAAACTCAACATATGATTTATTGTTTTGAAGATTTGCTGGATACCAAATTTGAAGCATCCTTCCTCATTTCAATAATTAAAGATTCAGAAATTAAATTAAAATTAAAACTATTAAGCTTTCTAAATAACACTAAACTATACAAAGTAAACTGGTGCAGATCAGCTGGGGGAAGTGAAAATGGTACAGCCACTGTGAAAAATATTTTGACACTTTCCTACACACACACACACACACACACACACACACACACACACACACATGCACACGCACACAACATTACTATAAGTCTAAGCCCTCCCTCTCGTATGCAGTGCCTATGAGAAATGAAAACTTGTGGTCATACAAAATGTTTAGATCTGAATGTTTATAGCAGCTTTCTTCATAATCACAAAAAACTGGAAATAGCCAAGATAACTATTCAACTAGTGAGTGGATAAACAATGGTACATACACAGAATGATTCTACTGAACAATAACTATTAATTCGTGTAAAGACATAATCTTAAATGCACAATTCTAAGAAGCTAGCCATAAAATTTTATATATTGAATGATTCCATTTATATGGTATTTTGGAAAGGGCAAAACCATGAGATGGACAACAGGGGGATTGGTAGCTTCCCAGTGTTGGAAAGAAAAGGAGAGTTGAATTTACTGGGATGAATTTACTGGGTTGGTCAAACTATTCTATATCATGACTATGATAGTAGATACACAATGCTGTGCATTTATTAGAACGATATACCATAAAGGGTGAATTTTACTGTATGTAAATTTTAAAAAACGAAGTAGGATTAGGGTGCTTGGGTGGCTCAGTAGGTTAAGCGTCTGACTTCAGCTTAGGTCATGATCTCACGGTTCGTGAATCTGAGCCCCATGTCAGGCTCTGAGTTGACAGCACTGAGCCTGGAGCCTTCTTCAGATTCTGTGTTTACCTCTCTCTGCCCTTCCCCTGCTCATGCGCCCTCTCGCTCTCTCTCGCTCTCTCTTTCTCTCTCTCTCTCTCCCCCCCCCCCGTCAAAATAAATAAACATTAATTTTTTTTAAAAAAAATCAAGTAGGAAGTAAGTCAGAAAATGGTTTCTCACAGGGAGTTAACAATTCTAAAACCTTTCAGGAGGATATTAGAGTTAAACAACTAAGTAAATGTAGAAATTAGAGTCACAATTCCTGTTGTTGGAGAAAGAAGTTAGGTAGAAGGGGAAAAAAGGATACAATGAGCTCTTTATGTTAAATTTGAATTGGAAGCATCAAACTTAACTCACTCTTTAGAAAAATATGTAGATACACAATAAACAGAGAAGCAAGCAGACAGACACATGCACATACATGCATGCATATAAAATAGATATGGATCATAGGTAAACATGAGTTCGTGTGCACAGAAATATCTCCCAAGTTCTATCAATAAAGCCTAGAAGCAATGATAGCTCAATAGCAATGGGCATATCATGCCATTAGATCTTGGTTTCTAAGACTTATTTGCCAATAAAAAAAAAAAAAACTTGAAGAAGTGGTATTTTTCAGATCTGGGGCAGGAAAAACTGGCAGATGAACCTGGAGTATCTTGTGGTGCCAGAAAGTAAAGACATGCTCAAAAAAAGTGGAAATTTTGGGCCACAAAAAATAGTAATAGATTATACCCCATAAATAAAATCTCTACAGTTCCATATTCATGTGAATAAATAATTGAATGAATAAATAATTGGGGGATAAAACACACCTCTTCCTTATAAAGGTTTCTAACAAATAAATACAGAAAGAATAGAAAAATAGAAATCATGATTAGGATCTAGAATAGTAATTCTTTCAAGTCAGATTCATCAATGTAAGCAAAACGAGTGAGCGAAAGTTAGAGGAGAGACAGGATACTTGCACAGTCTTGAATTATTTATTCATTACAATGGGAAAAATAGCATGTTTTTAGTGGAGAAACCCAGCCAAAGCCACCTTAATGAGATGATCAAGGTAAACTTCACCACTAATAAGACATATTAGCATTGTGTACATCCTAATATGTTGCACTGAGAAAAGCACACCACCTGTGTAATACTCTTGTTACTCTTGTTAAAATACTCTTGTTAAATATAAATACTGTTGTTAAAAATAAATATGCAGACTCAATAATTGAGATGTTTGCCAAGTACTTAGAATAGTGTCTTGCACATGGGAAGTCCACTATAAGATTTGAAATGGAATGGAAACAAAAAAGAAGGGGAGGAAGGATGAGAAGAAAGAGAAAGAGAGGGAGAGGGAGAAAGGAAGGAAAGATGGGGCACCTGGGTGGTTCAGTTGGTAAAGCGCTTGACTTCGACTCAGGTCATGATCTCACGGTTCAAGAGTTTGAGCCCCGTGTCAGGCTCTGTGCTGACAGCTCAGAGCCTGGAGTCTACTTCAGATTCTGTGTCTCCCTCTCTGCCCCTCTCCTGCTGATGCTCTGTCTCTCTCTCTCAAAAATGAATAAACATTAAAAAAAAAAAAAAAAAAGAAGAAGAAAGAAGCAAAAAGGAAGCAAAAACATCTTAGAAACTGAAAACTAGTTTTGGGTAGGCAGCACACATACAGGCATGGCTTTAAAACACTTTACCAAGCAATATACAAACAAGCACAAATTAGCTTTGATATAAAGAATAAGTACTCAAAATGCTGAGTGAGGCAGTGATCTCAGTCAAGTGGTGTTAATCAGGGAATGCTAAAGATAAATCATTTTTCCCCATAAATATTGTGTATCTGATGAACCTGTCCTCAAGGGTACTTCATCATTTTTAATAAAGGCAAATTACATTTCCTCTGTGTATAGTTAGTACATTTCACTACTAATAGTAAGTCCAGGCAACTGCTTTACTCGACAATATATCCCAACCAGCATTGTTTTCACGTTCTGTAACTTTGGTATATACCTACCTGCTTGTAATCATCACTTCTTTTGGTGACTTAACCTCAATTTCTGATTTCTCTCCTAGCGTATTATGCAGTATTTCTACAAAGATAGCCAGCCCCGGGGCGCCTGGGTGGCTTGGTCGGTTAAGCGTCCGACTTCGGCTCAGGTCATGATCTCACGGTCCGTGAGTTCGAGCCCCGCGTTGGCCTCTGTGCTGACAGCTCAGAGCCTGGAGCCTCTTTCAGATTCTGTGTCTCCCCCTCTCTCTGCCCCTCCCTTGTTCATGCTCTGTCTCTCTCTGTCTCAAAAAAAAAAAATAAATAAACGTTAAAAAAATTTTTTTAAAAAAAAAGATAGCCAGCCCGTAACTCAGTTCTGCTGATTTAAAATCAAGAGTTTTCATATTTTCTTAAAATCCAACCTCTCCACATTATTTTTTTCCCAATTAGAGATGTATAATATTACAATAATTTTGGAAACCTTTTCCATTTAACTGAATTGGTGAACAGTTCTTATTAGTTATGCATTTATTAGTTGATAAAAAAATACATATATAGAACATTGACCAATGCCAGGCATTTGGCTAAATGACACAGATTCACTAGGGAACAAGACCTTGTCACTGGATACAAGGAGGTATCATTTAGACAGAGGCTTCCTGAGCATTTCATCTGTTTCTTACATGCCGCATCTACTTGCTGTTAGGCAGGACTATCGGACCAGTCCTGACCAGCAGGCTGTGGGCAGCAATGACACGTGTGCCATCTTGAGCTGAGACCGTGAAAATCCCAGGTGCAATTTTTTAATAACTCTTGATATGTCATGGCTACTAAAAATGCCATGATTTCAACAGACTTTGAGGTATATTTGCATGTAGGAGGTTTATGTGGAAGAATCCTCTAAGGGACAGAATGTGAAAGAATGAAGGATGAAGGGTAGGTTGAGAATATGGTGTGTTTACAACAAAAAACTTCAGTGATGTTGAGCATTTTTTCATGTGTCAGTTGGCCGTCTGGATGTCTTCTTTGGAGAAGTGTCTATTCATGTCTTTTGCCCATTTCTTCACTGGATTATTTGTTTTTTGGGTATTGAGGTTGATAAGGTCTTTATAGATTTTGGATACTAATCCTTTATCTAATATGTCATTTGCAGATATCTTCTCCCATTCTGTTGGTTGCCTTTTAGTTTTGCTGATTGTTTCCTTCGCTGTGCAGAAGCTTTTTATTTTGATGAGGTCCCAATAGTTCATTTTTGCTTTTGTTTCCTTTGCCTCCGGAGACATGTTGAGTAAGAAGTTGCTGCGACCAAGATCAAAGAGGTTTTTGCCTGCTTTCTCTTTGAGGATTTTGATGGCTTCCTATCTTACATTTAGGTCTTTTATCCATTTTGAGTTTATTTTTGTGTCTGGTGTAAGAAAGTGGTCCAGGTTCATTCTTCTGCATGTCGCTGTCCAGTTTTCCCAGCACCACTTGCTGAAGAGACTATCTTTATTCCACTGGATATTCTTTCCTGCTTTGTCAAAGATTAGTTGGCTATACGTTTATGGGTCCATTTCTGGGTTCTCTATTCTGTTCCATTGATCTGAGTGTTCTTGTGCCAGTACCATACTGTCTTGGTGATTACAGCTTTGTAATATGGCTTGAAGTCTGGGACTGTGATGCCTCCTGCTTTGGTTTTCTTTTTCAAGATTGCTTTGGCTATTCAGGGTCTTTTCTAGTTCTATACAAATTTTAGGATCATTTGTTCTAGCTCTGTGAAGAATGCTGGTGTTATTTTGATAGGGATTGCATTGAATATGTAGATTGCTTTGGGAAGTATCGACACATCATCAGGGAAACACGAATCAAAACCACAATGAGATACCACCTTATACCTGTCAGAATGGCTGACATTAACAACTCAGGCAACAACAGATGTTGGGGAGGATGCAGAGAAAGAGGATCTCTTTTGCATTGTTGGTGGGAATGCAAGCTGGTGCAGCCTCTCTGGGAAACCGTGTGGAGGTTCCTCAAAAAACTAAAAATAGAACTACCCTACGACCCAGCAGTTGCACTACTAGGCATTTATCCAAGGGATACAGGTGTGCTGTTTCGAAGGGACACATGCACCCCCATGTTTATGGCAGCACTATTGACAATAGCCAAAGTATGGAAAGAGTCCAAATGGCCATTGATGGATGACTGGATAAAGAAGATGTGGTACATATATACAATGGAGTATTATTCGGCAATCAAAAAGAATAAAATCTTGCCATTTGCCAGTACGTGGATGGAGCTGGAGGGTATTATGCTAAGTGAAATTAGTCAGAGAAAGACAAAAATCAAATGACTTCACTCATATGAGGACTTTAGGAGACAAAACAGATGACCATAAGGGAAGGGAAACAAAAATGATATAAAAACAGGGAGGGGGACAAAACAGAAGAGATTCATAAATATGGAGAACAAATTGAGGGTTACTGGAGGGGTTCTGGGAGGGGGGATGGGCTAAATGGGTAAGGGGCACTAAGGAATCTTTTCCTGAAATCATTGTTGCACTATACGCTAACTAATATGGATGTAAATTTTAAAAAATAAAACAAATTAAAAAAAAAATAAAAAAGACTTCAGTGGATCTCCAGATTCCCTGGAGTTCAGAGGGCTTGCAGGTTTGTGTAAATTTGAGGCAAAGGTGCTGAGCCTTTGTAGTCCTCTATCAACCAGTTATTAAGTGGAGGCTGTTTCTGGGGGATGGCAACCAGCTGTCTTGGGCCTAAGTCCAGCGTTTTTACAGAATTTGGATTCAGCTAAGAGTCTTCAGAAGGTAATACTCTTAGGTAGCAGAATAATAAGTGTCCTGATAGTAAAGGGGAGAGGGCGGTGGCATAACACCAACTACTCTCATGGAAAACCATTGGCTTGTCATTGGGTTGTTTCTGGTAGGTCACTATTACAAATGAAGCTACTGTAAACATTCATGTTCCAGTCTTTGGAAAACTATATGCTTTTACTTCTCATTAGATAAATACCTAAAAGTAGTATGGGTGACCTTTGTAATTTGGCAAAAAAAAATCAAGTGATTTTGGGAGTACATGTCTCTTCATTTCCTATAATGTTCTGTGTATGTTTTTCTACCTTTATGCCATCACTGTACTGTAGCTTTATAAATCTCAAGTTCAGTTTATGTGAGTCCTCTAACTGTTCTTTTTTTTTTTTTCAAAGTTCTTTTGATTCTTTTAGTTCCTGTGCATTTCCATATAAATTTTAAGATCATCTTCAATTTCTACAAAGCACTCTTAGGAGATTTATATTGGGATTTGGTAGATAGATGCATTTGTGGAAAAGTGACAGCTTTACATAATTGAGCCATTCAATACATAGAAATGCCATATCCATTTATTTATATGTTCTATATTTTTAAGCAATATTTTTTCATATTTTTCCATATTATATTTTGATGCTATTGAAAATTACACTTTGTCATTTTTAATTTCTGTTTATTGTCATTATATAGAAAACCAGCTGATTTTTGTATATTGATCTCATATTCTGCGAATTTGTGAAATTCACTCTTCAGCTCTAGGACATTTTTTGTGGATTTCACTGGGATTTTCTATAGAAACATTATTTTGTCTGTGAATAAAGAGATTTCTTTTGTAGATATTTATTTATATTTCCTTATTGCCCTAACTAAAACTTCCAGGACATTGTTTAAGAGCAATGGTGAAAACAGATATCCCTACTTCATTACTCATCTTAGGGGCCTTTTAAAATTAAATAGGATTTTAACTGAAGATTTTTCCTTGGGGTCTGGTTGAGAAAATTTTGTCTAATCTCAGTTTGCTGATTTTTTTTAATGTTTATTTATTTTTGAGAGAGAAAGAGAGCATGAGCAGGGTAGGGGCAGAAAGAGAGAGGGAGACACAGACTCTTGAAACAGGCTCCAGGCTTTGAGTTGTCAGCCCAGAGCCTGACGTGGGGTTTGAACTCACAAACCATGAGATCCTGACCTGAGCAGAAGTCGTGCTTAACCGACTGAGCCACCCAGGAACCCTATCAGTTTGTTGATTTTTTTTAAAACATCAGAGGTAGATTTTTGAGCTTGTCAAATACCTTTATCTTTTTTAGTATACTTACAGGATAAATTACATTGGTTGATTTCATAATGTTAATCCTATCTTACTTTCATTGGGTAAAGTCTACTTATTAGATATTATCATGTTTACGTATTTTTCAATTCAATTCCCTAAAATTTTATTAAGGGTGTGGTGTGGTCCATAAAGGTTATTGGTTTGTATTATTCTCTTTTTAAATATTGACTGATTTAAATATTATAATAATTCTGATGTCATTGAATGTATTGGGTAACATGCCTTCCTCTGATTTTATTTAGTACTTTGAGTTTAACTGATATTATTCCTTCAAGTGTGGTTAAATTCATGTTGAAGACCTCTGGTTCTAGAGTACTTTTGTCATACAGTTTTTAAGTACAAATCCAATTTATTTAATAAATGTAAATCTATTCAGTTTTTTGTTTCTTTGCTTGTTTTTCTTGGATAAGCATTGACCGTTTCTGTCTTTCAGGGACATTGTCCATATCATTTGAGTTAGGGAATCTTAATGGCATGAAGTTAATGGACATATTCCCTTATCATACTTTTAAGTCTGTAGAATGTGTAGTGATGTTATATATTTCACTGATGATATATGTGTCTTTGTATTCAAATTGCTTTTCTATAGGCAGTGTTTTATTGGGTCTTACTTTGTGATCCAGTCTGACAATGATTGACATTTAACTAAAGTGTTTGGACTATTTTCATTTAATATAATTGCCAGTATGGTTGGCTTTAATCCAGTATTGTATCTTGGCTTTCCATTTGTATCATCTGTTCTTTGCTTCATGTTTTCCTCTTCTCTGGGCTAACTAGTTATTACACTTTTTTTTCCTAATTAGGGAAGAGTATTGTTTTTTATTTAATATGAAATTTATTGTCACATTGGTTTCCATACAACACCCAGTGCTCATCCCAAAAGGTGCCCTCCTCAATACCCATCACCCACCCTCCCCTCCCTCCCACCCCCCATCAACCCTCAGTTTGTTCTCAGTTTTTAAGAGTCTCATGTTTTGGCTCCCTCCCTCTCTAACCTTTTTTTTTTCCTTCCCCTCTCCCATGGTCTTCTGTTAAATTTCTCAGGATCCACATAAGAGTGAAAACATATGGTACCTGTTACTACATTTTAAAAAAAAAAATATGTTAGTGGTTGCTTTTGAGCTTTTATTATACAAATTAAGTTTATTACAGTCTACTATTAAGTGATTTTATACCACTTTACATATAAGAATTTTATAACCATACTGTAACAGTATAAAAAACAATATAAAAAGGATGTTATAGCAATACTCCTCCACCCACCAGCCTTTGTACTATTCTTGTTAAAGCATCTTTATTTTTATGTATATCCTGCAATACTTTATTATTATTTTTGCTTTATGGAGTCTTTATTTAAAAAGCTTATAAGTTATTTAAAGACATTAAAAATTTTTATATACCCCCAGAACTACCATTATTGTATTTACCCATGTAGTTACCATTTTCCATGCTCTTCATTTCTTTCTGGAGATCTGAATTTCTATCTGGTATCCCATTGTTTCTGCCTGGAATGTTTCTGTTAAGCATGTCTCATTTGCAAGCATGGCAGTGAGGTATCTTTCAGCACTTGCATATCTGAAAGTATCTATATTTTATCAGTTTTGAAAGATACTTAATTAGATATATACTGTAATTCTAGGAAATCATAATTTTTCTTAATGATTCAGGGGTTTTGCTTTGCTCTCTTCTGGCTTGCATTGTTTCCAATGAGAAACATGCTTTTAATCTTCCATCATATCTCTATAAAGTGTGTTTTCTTCTCTAGATAACTTTGCTATCTATTTCTTTGTTGCCAGTTTTAAGAATTTGATTATTAAGTGATTGGTAGTTTTCCTCATGTTTCCTATTTTGGAAATTTATCAAAGTTTCATGGATCTTCTTTATGAGTATTCTTAAATGTAGAGAATTTCTGTCCGTTTTTTTGTCAAAAAAATTTTTTTTCTCTTTCTATCTTTTGGTTTGGGCACTCAAATTACACATGTATTGTGCTGGTTGAAAATTTCCCACAGCTCTGTAATGCTGTTTCATTTTCTTCTGTATGTTTTATTTTGAATAGTTTTTATTGTCTGTTTTTAAGTTCAGTGATCTTTGTTCTGTGATGTCTAATCTGCCTTTAATCTCATCCAGTTTATTATTTTTTTATCTCAAGCATTATATTTCTCACATCTCTAGAAGTTTTGAGTCTTCTTTACATAGCTCAACTTAAATGTGCAGTCTTTCCTCTAGCTTCTTAAATATCAGAAATATATGTATAACAATACTTTTAGTAACACTTTATTGTGGTCATCTCTGGGTTTTGACTCACTGAATTTTTTTTTCCTCATTGTGGATTGCATTTTTTAGCTTTTTGCTATGACAATTTTTGATTCCATGATGGAATAGATTTTCCTTGTTAGGTAGTGGATATATTTGTAGTCTTAAAATATTCTTATGCTATGTTCTGTGATGTGGTTAAGATACTTGAAACATGTTTGTTCTTTTCAGGTCTTGCTATTAATACTTGTTAACCTGGACTAGAGCGACATTTCTTATAGGGCCAATTCCCCCATTGCTGAGGCAAAACCTTTTTGAGAGCTGTAGATGGTATTTATGAATTATGAGACATTCTGCCTCAGCTGGTGGGAACAGAAATAATTCCTGGCCTCTGTGTTCTCTGTGGATTATACCCTCAAGGTATCCTCACATGTGTACAAGTGCTGATCAAAACCAGCTGAACACTTGAGGGATGCCTCTGTAGATATTCGGCGTTGTCTCGTTTGCAACTCTCTCCTCTCCTCCATTATGCTCCCCTTTGGACTGTTGTGTCCTTGGCCCTCCTGGACTCCCAGCTCTTCTTCTCACCTCTGAGTGACCCTTGGGCTCTAAATGAGTTCCTCTTCACAGACTTAAGCTGGGAATTTCTCTCCATGTAGTAATCTCGGGCAGTCACAGGGCACAACTAGTTTATTTTCCTTCTCTCCAGAATTACTGTGCTCATCACCTGCTGGCTAAAACTGTATTGAAAACTGTCTGGATTTTTAATTGTTTCAGGTCAAAGGGTAAGCTCATTTCCTGTGAACTCCCATCTTGGTCAGATATAGAAGTTCTTATTATGTTTTTTGAGAGAGTTGTACTGCTGAAAAACCATAAGCCAGGAATAAAATAACCCATGATTGTTTTAAATTTAGAAGTACCTTTGAACTTAAAACCTTTCTCAGGTAGGAAGTGGGCTTACAAAATGATGAAGTCTGGGGAGCCTGGGTGGCCCAGTCGGTTAAGCGTCCGACTTTGGATCAGGTCGCGATATCACGGTTTGTGAGTTCGGGCCCTGCATCAGGCTCCATGCTCACAGCTCAGAGCCTGGAGCCTGCTTCGGATTCTGTGTCTCCCTCTCTGCTCCTCCCCTGCTTGCACTCTGTCTGTCTGCTTCTCTCTCTCTGTCTCTCTCTCTCTCTCTCAAAAATAAACATTTAAAAAAAAACTTAAAAAAAAAAAAAAAAAAGAAAAGAAAATGGTGAAGTCCCAGGATGCCTGTGTGGCTCGGTTGGTTGAGTGTCTTGACTTCATTTCAGGTCATGATCTTGCAGTTTGCGATTTCAAGCCCCGCATTGCGCATGCTGCTGTCAGTGCAGAGCCTCCTTCGAATCCTCTGTCCCTCTGTCTCTGCCCTTTCTCCACTTGTGCTCTCTCTCTCTTTCTCAAAAATAAAACATTTTTTTTAAAAAGCTGTATTAATCCTATTAAAAAACAAAACAAAAAGATGTAGTCCCTAAGGGAGGAAAATTCGCCATGATTACCTCAGATGTTACCAAGGAAGCTAAATGCAAATTAAAATTCACCTTAAGAATCAGCAGGAACTGTGGAGAATAACAGATAATAAACCTCCTTCAGAAGCCAGAATTAGAACATAATCATGGAATATTGCCCATATCAGTGATTAGGACTTTAAAACATCTGCCAGCATGATTTTAGAATTTGCTGTAATTTGGTAACTACTATGAACTTCCTTTTCCTCTTCTTTTTGAGTTGTAATAGTTGTCAAGATTATTTTGCTTCTATTCTTCAGTTGTATGTGTAGATGATGTGAAGGACAAACAACTCTTTTATTTTTCCTTTCTATAAAATGTGTTGGTCTTTGACAAAATAAATCCTACATTGTCTTGCTATAGAGCCTGCTATAAATTGCTCTGATCCTGGACTCTCATCTCACTTGAATGAATGACTTTGGGTTGTGTCCCCTGGGAGGAGTTGACTACCTTGTGTATGTTTTACGTAAAAGGAAGCAAAGCTGAAGTTCCTGACCACAAGGGCATTCTAAGGCAGAGACAGCGATGTTCACCGAACATTCATCTCCTTCAATGAATTTCTCAGTCCCCTTCTACTTAAGTGAGGCAGTGTAACTAATACTTCTCTATATGTAGATCAATACATGTCACTCTAGGGCTGAGGTTGTACAAAAATCCATTTTCTATTCTAGTCTCTTTCTCAGACCCTTGCTTTTGAGAAAGTCATGTGTTCAAGATGGTGCAACAACAGAAGGAAGGCCCTCTGCCACTATGAATAATTCTTTAGAGCCAAGTTTATTTTCTGACTGGCATTGGACATATAGCACGGGTAAGAAATATACTTGTGTTATGCCTTTGCGATTGTGGGATTTTTTTTTTTTAATGACAGCAAAACATAACTTAGCTGAGCAATAATAGTTCTATTAATATTTGCAATTGGTGTATCATTAGTAACTATCCTTGTAACCAAGTCCAAGCTCATTATCCTTGCTTCACAGCAGGCCGATAAGTTAGGAGGCAAGATGTTGGGAAATGGAAAGTGAATTAATTTGGAAAGCCAGCAAAAAACGGGATAACGGACTACAGTCCTAAAGAACCATCTTCCCTGGGCATAAAATTCAAGCTTCTTTTATGTTACCAAGAGGGGAGAGATGGGTGGGGAGGAAATGGAGTCAAAAGGTGAGTAATGTCTGTAGCCATCAAGGAAGATAGTGTAACTTCTTTGTCCTTGGCCAGTAGATCTTTGCATACAGGAATCTGGTCACCTTGTTCCTGCAAATCTTAAGTCTACACCACATAGTCATTTCTGTATCTACTTCCTTATCTCCTTGGGTGAGGTAGGTTTCAGGTAAAGAGCAGTTTCTGTAGTTCTTACCTGTAACACACCTGCATGCCAGGTTAAGCAGAAGTTTCTAGGCTCTAAGTCACAGGTGCAAAGTAATAGAAGCAACATGGAGTCAGACATGCAGAATTTCTCCCTGTTATATCCCAAGTCAAGGGTATCAACCTGGTTCAGTTGTTCACTTGAACAAGTATGAGAAACTGCCCACTCTTGTATTAGGGGAACATATTAAAGTCTCTAATTTTCTCCTCTTTCCTTCAGCTAAAGGTTTTCTTGACTTCTACATGTGCTGGTGAATTGTAAGAGGTAGATATTGATGTGGGATGGATCTGACAGTAATTAAATAAAATCTTAAAATTCAGATAGACGTAATTTCTGTTAGGTAGTAATTTGACCAGATGATGGAAGCTAATGAGAAGTACACAAGTATTTGCTGAGTACTGATGATGAGCAGTGCTCACCTGAATGAAGGTTAAATAGTTTCTGAATGGAGATGAAGGTATTAGGCACCTTCCAAGTGATTGAACGTTGTGTCCTTAAGTCTTCCCAGGAAGCAATACATTTTCCTTCTCAGGCAAATAACTCAGAAAAATTCTCTGGCCCAAAATTTGCCCTAGTTGTTTTTGAACGCCCTCAACTCCAGCACCAGGAAATGGATTCTATATTTCCAACAAAACAAACAAAACAGAATCCTTCTACCTCTTTTGATTAATTCCTTCTCCATTTTTACTTTTTATTACTGAAGATTTTTGTGGTCCGTTGGATTTGAAGCGAGAGCCAACCCTAAATTAATTCCCATTTTCTGAAATGCAAAGGAGAGGTGGGGAGGGAGATGTTATCTTCAAACTCTTACAGTATAGGAAACTAGAAAAATAAGACCGTTTAAGTTGCCATATTCGTATTGTTTGCCAGCCGTATACATGTAACTAAAGCTCTAGATGTCATGATAAAGATCTATACATTATTAAATGACTGCATAAAGAAAGGCAGGTTCATTTTCCCAGGAGGCCAGGAAGAGCTTCACAGATTAGGGGTTGTTTTAAGATGGATATTGGGATATAAGTCCACCAGACTGACAGGAGGAGAAAAGGCACGATGGGGAAGAAATATTAACAGGCTAGGGGCCCACCACAAATATTTTATTTATGTCTTCTCATTTAACCTTCATGACAACCTAGACATAGTCGGTTTTATTACTAGATGTGTTGACAGAGGCCTAAAGGGTATGTTACCCACTCAAGATTACATAAAGGAAGGACCAGGGTCTCAAATCAGGCCTGGCTCACTTCAACCTAATAACTACACTACACTGCTTTGTCATGAACAAACCCACAAGACGCCAAGGAGGGAGAATGACCCATGCAGAGACCGCAACCAAGATACAAATTATGACAAGACCACATATTGTGGCGAGTAGAGGGCTGTGGTTTCTCTGAGCAAGAGTGATTTAAGTGCACATGTGGAATCGTGGCTATCATGGATGGAAGAGTCCATTGATGTGAAATAGCAGTAGTGATGATCACAAAGCACAACCAGGATGAAAACCCTGGCTTGATCCACACTCCATGGCGTAGACATACTTTCTCCTGTAAGGCAACACATGTTACTCATGTGTTTGGAAAGAGGAACTTCTTAGTTGGCTCTTCTCCTCTTCATGCTTTCCTTTACTGTGTTTGAAAACTACTGGTACAGGTGGTCTTATAGGACTTATGTTTGAAAAGAATAGAAGTTGAACTACTGTGACAGATGTATTTGTTTCATTCTTGCTTTTAAAAGTGGAATGTATGTTGTGATTATTTCCACGTTAAATTAAAAAAAGAAAGAATATGCAGTGAGTTTTATGGGGCAGGTAATACACTGAGGTTACTGGCAAGTGATGGACCAGGACTAGAAGTGAAACTGTCATTTACATGAGGAATGGACCCTTGTGTGGAGAGAAGAGGGATCTCCCCCTTCTCCTGGTTTAACTTCTAGAAGAAAATCATGAAAATAATGAATTTAATATTTCTTCAGAACTGTCTCCACAGTAGCCACCCTGGCCTAGTACTCTCATCACTGTCAGGACACGTGGCCCCTTTACTCCCAACCAGCTGTCATTCTTCAACCCTGGCTGAATGTAATGGGCAGGCTAAGAGACAGGGAAAAGTGGTGCAAGCCATGATCTCACTGTTTATCCCACCACCACATAAGTCTATACAGATATATGACATTTATTGGAGTGTGTGATTAACTAGAAAGAATTGCAGGGTAAGGACAGGAAGAAAAACTTAAAACTGTTATATGTATGACTTTTCTTTTTTTATTTTTTTTTATTTTTTAATGTTTATATTTATTTTTGAGAGAGAAACAGAGCATGAGTGGGGGAGGGGCAGATGGAGAAGGAGACACAGAAACTGAAGCAGGCTCCAGGCTCTGAGCTGTATAAATATGACTTTTTTTGTTTAAAACAATACGTTGGAAAATCAGTGTCATTACAGACAGGCCTCTGGTGGGCAGACCCTAGTTCCTAGCACTTCCCCATCTGTGGCTTTTCTCTCGGGATTCCTTTTCCCATCTTGACTGCATGGTTCCCCACCCATGCAGTCACCTTTCACACACCCCTCCCCTTAAGCCTAGAGATTAATATCATCCTCAGGAAAAGTATGTCAATTAGTCTGTGATATGCAGTCTAAAGTAATGCTGTCATGGGACAGGCATAGGGATGTTGCCTTTATAACTCCAAGTTCTGAAGAAGTATGGGAAAGGAGATGTTGTAAGAAGAGAGTCCTATGAGATGTGGACACTGTAAAATCTCAAGAGCAGTTGTGTGCAGCTGTGAGCCTCTCATGGCCCCTTCTCAAAGAGCATGTTATAGAAAATCCTCTTTTTTTTCTTCTGATTATTTAGTGACACCTGTGAGTCTTTCTCTCTCTGCAGTGTTAGTTCTTTCCTCTCCCCTCTTCTGTCCCTGCAGCTTTTATAATTGGGCCTCTCAGGTGCCCAGGAGAAAAATGATCCCCTGTGCTGAGCCATATTTTTTAATGGAAACTATTGGCTGCTTATAGGGGTCACAAGAAAAGATTTACTCCTATGCTTAGCCAAAGGCTAGTATTATTCCAAATATTTGGAATGAGGAAAGAGAATTGTTTAGTTTTTAGTTAAAAGAAGAAAGAAACCACTAAAATAAGAATTCATTTGTATTTGGGGTACAGGAGGACAAATGGAACTATGGCAGATGGCTGCTGTTTTCTCTTGGGTAAATGGTGTAGAATAGAGTCGTGAACATTTTAAATGGTCAGTGTGATGGAGCTGATAAGGCTAAAACAAATGGTTTCAAATGGTCCTGGCCAAGGGGTCCGTTTGAAGGTGGAGTTTATAAATTTTTCATGACAGTAATCTGCATGGTTGTGACCTGGTTTAGGAATGGAAAGAATACGGATGGCCAGATGGTCTATGGTTCAGAGTCTTCAGGAGAGTGGATTGCAGCCCCAAGAGTAGCAGAGGGATGACATTGCTACTCAGGGAGTAATTGAGGTGCTGGGTGTAGAAGGCCTTCCTCAGCAAAGGGCAAGGGAAAGTCACATATGTTCCATCAACCCCTGTTAGTCCCCATGTCTAGCCTAAATCCTGCTGGCTAGCCTTCCTGGGGGTGTTCACACTGGCTTGCAGTCCCCCACCTCCTGAGCATACGTGTTACAACAACAAACTGTGGCACGAGGTTAATCTTCCGATTGCGACATTCTAATTAGGAATCCCCCTGCTCAAACACGTTTAATGTCTTCCCTTTGCCTTTTCAGTGTCCTCCATTTTCCTTATTTGCAACTTACGACTCTCATATGGATCATATTGTTCAGTAGAATATTCCAGATTAGAGTACGATCAACTCTATTAAATGTGTCACTGCAAGTCAGGTTAAGGTGGTTGATTGATGTTTAAAAGAAATAATCCAATGGGGCTGTTGACACTACTAATCTCTTGAAGGACTGGGACAATGGAAGAGACTGGTTCTGTTCCGATGGACAAGGCAGGTGGGCATAGGGAGCATAATAAAAAGTTATTTGCTTGACCCTAAACTGGGGTTTTGTGGTTTAAGTGCTAAATCCATCTCCCCACCATGAGTACCTGAGACCTAACCTCATTTTCCTACCCTTCCTCTGCAAGTGCTTGGATGGCAGAATAAGGGGAATGTGTATCTACGTATGACTCACAAACCTGTTAAAGTTATTTTACTTGTTAGATCACAGGCGTCCTAAAGACAAAGTGTATGTTCTTTGTATTTGTCTGTAGGGTTAAAAATGTTGCCTTGGAGAATGTTGTCATTTTTATCTTTTTCACATATATAATTAGGATCCTTTTCTTTATTATGACTTTTAATAAGTAATAATCTTAAAGAGCACTTAATTTAGATGAACCATGCTAGTGGGCAAAGGGAATTGAAATATCCTATAAATTATTGAAATTAGCCTATGGAAAACAAAATTCATTAAGTTCCTTTGCATTCTGGAATATCTCTATACTCTCTCCATTCCCTCCCCTTGGAATCTTACCTGCTCTCCAAGGCCCAGCTCCAAAGGGACTTTCTGCATGAATTTTCCTCCTCCCAACATATTCCCTTCCTCCTTTCAACTCAGGTGACACTTTGTGTTTTGTGAAGCTAATATATTTTATGTCATGAAATATTTACTTTTCTAGATACTTTTCCTTTCCAACTGTAAAATCATTAAGTAGGTCACACTGACACTTGTAAACTTTTATATAAAATTAATAGCATTATTATTTTATGCCTTTTTTATTTTAATCCTTGCTACAATCCTGTGTGTAGACATTATTTTGAAGACAATGATCATTTACAGTATTTACCATGAAGCTTTGAGTAAAACAGTCATAGTCTGTATATCTGAATCCACAACTGAATTAACTTTGTGACTTTAGGCAAGTTGCTTAATTCCTCTGAGTCTTATTTTTCTCATCTATAAAAGCAGGATGGTATTTATATCTTAAAAATTTTTGTATACATTTATATAACTTATCACTGCTCTAAAAAATGAATGATTGTTTATATATGAGATGACATAAAATGGCAACAAGTGAGGCATTCATAGAATTTCCAGGGACCTGTGGGAATAGTTTGAAACATTTTTCACTGTGCATATTGGAAGCCCACTAACTTTTAAAGTAATGTCTCCTTGCCCTCGACTAGAACCAGGAAGGGCATAAGCCCAAATAAAGCCTAAAAGCCTGGAGACGCACACTTTTATGTATGTACGTATGTATGTATTTAGTTTAGGAAAGAGCAAATCCCACAGTCTTAAACATCATAAAAACTAGAGCATATTGAAACAGATGAACAAGTGCATATACGTATTTGACAGACGCAGATAACCTGAGTAGATATAAATGTTTTGAATCACGAAATACCAGTCATGAAAGAAATGTCAACATGAAATACATTATCAGTACAAATGCTTACTTAATAAGCTCCCTTATATAACAAATAGCCACTTTAGGTTGGTGTCAAGATAAAGCAGACTTAGTGATCCTTCCAGATTATTCTCAGCACCAAAGAGAATGAGAAAATAGTTGTAGAGATCACAGAAACAACACCAACTCGTGAGAGGCGTTGTGTGTCTGACCATGCTCATTTTAACGTCCGTACTCATGCCTGTTGTAGGAAAGACAGCGTGTCAGACACAGCACAGGTGGGTCTGGAGCCTCAAGTTAAATAATGTGCGTATGACTGATGGACAGTGCTGCGGCATTGTTTGAATATCAGACTCATTTACATTTATTTTCAGAAAGAAAAAAAAATGCTGTTTCACTTAGAGCAATGAAACATCAGCCACTGGCAGTTCAACAGAGAGTGACCAGTAAAGATAGATTTCACAGAGGTTGGCATATCTTGGACACAGATATGCAACAGAACACAACTAATGTTGATTAAGATGGCCATCCTTATCAAGAGGACCTATATAATTTCTCAAGACAAAAATATTTTTTCCATGATTGTGTCATTCCTCAGGCCTGCTATCATAAAATGGTAGTAATATTAGAAAGGATGGTATAAGTTAATGTGGCCACAATCCCAAAATTATCACAAAATATGGGGTATCATTGGGAAATTAAATAATTCCATAAAATATTCTGAAGGCGACTCAAACCCAACTATATAGTTATAAACATGCAGGGATTTTATTAAACACAGTAGTGTAGGGCACCTGGGTGGCTCAGTCGGTTGAATATCTGACTCTTGATTTCGGCTTAGACGTCATGATCCCTGGGTTGTAGGAGCTGAGCATAGAGCCTGCTTGGGATTCTCTCTCTCTGTCTCTCTCTGTCTCTGTCTCTGTCTCTGTCTCTACCCTTCTCCCCCACTCATGCTCTATCTCTCTAAAATAAAAATAATTTAAAAAACCCACAATAATGTAAGTTCCCACAAATGTCCTAATATTTATGAAGTCTAAGAATGGCAAACATAGGAGTAGAGAAAGAGCACAGTATTCTGACCTGGAGAGAATTTGCTCATGGACCTGCTACTTTCTAGCCATGTTACGTTCAGAATATATCTTTTTAAATTTTTTTTTTTTTCAACGTTTTTTATTTATTTTTGGGACAGAGAGAGACAGACAGAGCATGAACGGGGGAGGGGCAGAGAGAGGGAGACACAGAATCGGAAACAGGCTCCAGGCTCCGAGCCATCAGCCCAGAGCCTGATGCGGGGCTCGAACTCACGGACCGCGAGATCGTGACCTGGCTGAAGTCGGACGCTTAACCGACTGCGCCACCCAGGCGCCCCACGTTCAGAATATATCTTGATAAAGATGCCCTTTATGCATCTGGTTTTTCTCTTATAAAATGGGTGCAAGATTACTTATGTCATTATTGAGATACAGTCCTTAATGTGGTTAACACTGTGCCAACTATATTGTAGGTACACAAGAAATGATAGATTTTCATGACTAATTTTACTATAATGTTATTAAAAAAATCCATGAGTTGAAAAATCCATTGTGAATTCACATTAACTTTCTGGCTTTTGATACTAAAATTAAATATTACCTTAATAATACCCTGAGAATCAGTGTCAGTAGGGATGATTTCCTAATGCGCTGGATAATAATTTTAATAATAATTAAAAGAGGTATGATCTTGCCCTCCCTTGTTTTTATGAACCTTAATGATTTGATATCACTTTGGGATGAGCTAAGTGTCCTTCTCTGTCCCCTTAGAAAACAGAAGCAGTATAAATGTTCACTTGTAGTTAGATGACATGGTTATATTATCACAAATTAGGGGTAGCTTTAAGAGATAACTGGCACTTCTACATAATTACTGTTAGAAATAATTGCTTAAAATGAAGTATCCCAAGGTCAAAATAATTTTTGGTAAGTGCCCTTCAGCTTAGAATTAACAACTCCACCGAATAAATCAGTCCATTCAATTGCCTGGGAGTACTTTTTGTAAGGTGTTTATTTTAAAGGATTAAACCTGTACAGTACATTATTGGAAGTTACATATTCTCTAGGTGCACTATTGGAAGTATGAGTTTAGTAGCAATTTAACATTTTTCAAGTTAATGTTACTGCAACTGTGCCCTAAGGGGGGAAAAGAAACACGGAGGCCTTAATTGTCCATTTGTCAATTTGTTGGTGTGAACTTAGCATTTTGATCTAAGGAAATCTTGGCCCTGTTCGCCCACACTGCCTCAGCAACTCCTCCAAGCTCAGATGAGTTGTTTGGGCATGTTATTTACCTTTTTTTTTTTTTTTTTTCTTTCTGTTTATAACGTTGGGTGTATATTCTCTTCATTATCAGCACAGAGTTTGTTCCAACTACTGTTAGGTATTTTTCACTAATGTCCATGGAAGACCACTTATTGAATGATTTATTTCTTTAGGTCTTGTAAATCTTATTTCATCAGATCAGATTATTATAAACATGGCATGTGTATACATTACTCAACAGAAGCTCAGCTTTACAATATCAGGCAAGTTATACTTCTTTCTCCACGTGTCTTCTGAAGATGTTATAGTTCAAAACATTCATTTTTGGATTATGCCTCACATCTCACTTTTAGAAATATTTTTAATTCCTCTGAACAGCTACATATATCTATTTGTTGGCCCAACTAAATTGTATAACCAACGATACTTCCTTCCTTTTTTTTTTTTTTTGCAAAGTTTGTGACCCACAACTTTTATGGGATATTTTGCCAAATCTTGTCTCTAGCTTCATCGTATTTTTCTCAGAGTTGAGAAAAATCATCTTTATTTCCTTGTATCACATGAATTTGTATGTACATAATATTGTGGTAGCTATGAAAGTATATGGCTCTGATATTCAAGACAATCAGCTGGGGATGCATAATTGACCAACATCCTCGTGGGTCCTCCATCATTCATGTAGAGACTATGCTTTCTCCCCTGGGCAGGCTTCTCTGAGTAAACCAAAGTATGAGCTTGGTCTATGGATGGGGGTGCTCAGTATATGCAAATGACAGCATAAGAACGGACAGTGGCTGCATTAAAGTCATATTTAAGGTGACCTAGAAAAATAATAAAGGGAAAAACTTACCAATGGATGAAGTTTTCAGCAGCGTATAGGTCATCAATCTTGTGTGAAGAAGTGGCCTGAGGTTAGAATGTATATATTCTTGACCACTGACCAGGGACTAGAACAGGACTAGAAGATCCGAGTCAAGAAGGACCAAGTTAAAAGCATGTAGACAGACATATAGGAATAGCTTGGAAATGTATCACATGTTAGTGCCCACCCAAAAGCATACACTGCGAAAGTGGCACTGAAGAAACAAGGAGAGAAAATGCTTGGCTGGCTCACATTAGTCAGTCATCATCATTTATCACCCTGGAACTGGAACACTGGCCACATGAAGAGAGTGGCCGTGGCAATAGAGTTGGAGGCTGTTCATTGGCTGATCAACAGAGATTCTCACTTACCAAGACCAGTCTAACTACCGCTGCCCTTGAACTTCTGACCTGTTAGGAACTGATATAAAAGCTGAGCCCTCAATATAGCATTATTCCATGAGGAAACAAACCAGTCACTTGGAGGCAAGCCTATTCCACTGGGCCCCTAGCAACCTGGAGCAGCCAGTGCCTTATGCTCACAGTGATCGATATCTGTGTCCTCTGGGTAGAGGTTTGCCTTTCTTGCCAGCAAAGCCTCAGGGAGTTCTGCTATCCAGGGATGTAAGTAATGACTGATCCACTGTTATGGACTACCACATAAGACTGTTTCGGTCCAGAAGACCCAATTAATACTGAAGGAGGTGCTTGAAGAGTCTCCTGAATAGGGGTTTCACTGCTCATTTTATATACCTTCTTTGAATAGCATTCCTCATTTGAAGAGAAAGAAAAACAGAGGGAGGTTGGCGACATGCATGGAACTCATCATCACAGTTGCGTTAAAATCTTGTGAAACAAAGAGGTGTGGCCCTGTACATATAGAAAAGAAAAACAGAAAAGTAATTTTCATCTCTGGGTCTTAGGAACACATCTTAAGAGAGAGACATGGAGGGGCACCTGGGACTTAGTCAGTTGAGTGTCCAACATCTGCTCAGGTCGTGATCTCATGGTTTGTGGTCTTGAGGCCCTCATCAGGTTCTCTGCTGTCTGCATGGAGCCCACTTTGGATCCTTTGTCCCTCTGTCTCTCTGTACCTTCCCAGCACGTGCACTTGCTCGCTCTCTCTCTGTCTCGCTCTCAAAAATGAAAAACTAAAACATTAAAAAAGAGGTAGATATAGATGCATTATCATTGATCATAACGGTGGGCATCCCTCATTAAACTTTTGAGGAAAATGAAACTCATCAGGGTTGAGAAGGTTCAGACGCCTCCCTAACATTTACTTCTGCACTGGGCACTTTGTACCTAACTGACATCACTCACATTACCAGGCAAAAAGGGCAGTGTTACTTAATTTAAATCTGGGGTTCTACAAAGGCAACGATTCATTTAAGCACACAAGGGATTCGTACTGTTCTTAAACACAGTTGTGTAATCTCTGGAGATCTGCCTTAGTCTGATAAATACATCAGTAATGCAATGATGAGGCTATTAATAGAGTTTCTATATATTTCATTTTCACATTTGTATTTCCTCAGAGCTGTTCTGAAATTTGATGATAGCGCTCTCTGTGGGGGATGGGTGCTGATATTTTTATGTTGATGAAAATATAAAGCATTATGGAAGTATTCCTTGAATACGGAATCGTATGCTCTCATGTTAAGAGGATTGATTATAAATGCTTATTTCTTTGTCCATATCCTTAATAGTAGTATAAATAATAAAATATAAATCGTATATGATACAAAAATATTATTGCCTGTAGTCTGAATAATAAATATGGAAGGAGAGTCAATAAAATTCATTGAATACTTTCTGTATGCCAGGTATTATACTGGGTCCTTTTACTTGTTATCATATTTATTTGTCTCTGTGAGGACAGCATTTTTACTTATAGTCTATTTTATTTTATTTTATCTTATTTTTTAATTTTTAAATTTTATTTAAATCCAAGTTAGTTAACATATAGTGTATTAATGATTTCACGAGAGAATTTAGTGATTAATCACTTACATGTAACCCCCAGTATTCTTCCCAACAAGTGCCCTCCTTAATGCCCATCACCCATTTAGTCCATCCCCCCCACCCAACACACTGCCAGCAACCCTCAGTTTGTTCTCTATATTTAAGACTCTTATGTTTTGCCTCCCTCTCTCTTTTTATCTTATTTTTCCTTCCCTTCCCGTATGGTCATCTGAGTGCAATCATATGATATTTGTCTTTCTCTGACTGACTTATTTTGCTGTCATAATACACTGTAGTTCCATCCACGTTGTTGCAAATGGCAAGATTTCTTTTTTTTTTTTTTTTTTTTAAGTTTACGTACTTTGAGAGATAGAGCAGGCGGAGGAGGGCAGTGACAGAGGGAGAGAGAGAACCCCAAACAGGCATCAGGCTCTCAGAATAGAGCCTGACACAGGGCTCAATCTCACAGTTAAGATCATGACATGAGCCAAAAATGAGACCAACTGAGCCACCCAGGTACCCCAAGATTTCATTCTTTTTGAAATAATATTTGAATATTTTAAAATCTACTCTTGTCACCATGTCTTCCATTAATTCCTGATACGTTATTAATCTTAAGCTGGAAGTTTGTACTCTTCAGTCTATATCTTAGATACACACACAGAAAGAAGGAGATCGAATCTTTAAGAAACCTTCTTGGCCCTGGTTTCATACTTCACTAGTGGACTTGCCTTTAACTTAAATGTGAATGCATTATTGTTTGACCCCAATTACTATATTTTCTCTACTGTATCATCTTTACTAAAATATATTTCAATGTGACACAGGTAAAAAAAAAAAAAAAGTAAAACACAAAACTGTTTTTCCTAGTCTTATATCAGAAGGAAGATGTTATTATGCTGGGAAAGCCAAGGTTCTTCTCGCTGTCACAGACAGGAGATGGGAAATGTCCTATGAAAAAGAACCTTCCCAACAGATATTTTAATGTAGTGGGAATGCTATATTAGTGACATGAAGATACTTTCATTTGTAATAACTCACACGAAAAGGTAGTGTGAATGGAAGCTCTGGTGAGCCCCTGGCTCATACACCTGAGGCAATTGGCAGAGATAGGAAAGACTAGAGTATTTCTTTACATTTCACACCATCCTACAAATGAAAAGGTTTGAGGAATGATTCCACATCAATACTTGTTTTATTAAAGGCATAATATCCCTTTTCCTTGTTTTCACCATTATCGACACATTTTGTTTGCTTTTAGTAAGCTCCTTTCTTCTATTTTGAATCTTCTTTTATTGTTTCTTTGCATATATTTTGAGCTCTCTATAAAGTGCATGGTTTATTTTATTAGTTTACAAAAAGGTTATTATATGCAGTCTTCTGAATCTTTATCGTATGATATCATCAAATATTCATAGTTGTGCCTGTTATTTATGTTTACTGGTGTATAATATTCCATTGGGTGAACATTCTATGGTTCATTCATCTACTCCTTATTAAAAGGCATTTGGGTTTTTCCAGTATGTTGTTGTTGTGAAAAATCCTGCTGTGAGCATTTCTTGCACTGTTTTTCTGGCCTACTTTCATGAAAGTTTCTATTGAGTATAAAGCTAGAAGTGGAATTATTGGGGCATAGAATATGTGAATGTTCAACTTTATAAGAGAGTGCCAATTTTAAAAAGTGTTTGCTAATAGGGGCACCTGGGTGACTCAGTCGGTTAGGTGTTTGACTTTGGCTCAGGTCACGATCTCACAGTTTGTGAGTTCGAGCCCCACATCAGGCTCTGTGCTGACAGCTCAGAGGCTGGAGCCAGCTTCAGATTCTGTGTCTCCTTCTCTCTCAGCCCCTCCCCTGCTCATGTGCTCGCTCTCTCTCTCTTTCTCTCTCAAAAATAAACACTAAAAATTTTTTTTTAAAGTGCTAATATATATCATGCTCATAAATATCATAGAGAACCTATAAATTCATATCTGAACTCAATCTTCTGGGAATTAATAAATTTCATGGAACGTGATGATGTATGAGAAACTTACTTTCCACATAGCCATTTTTTAATGGGTTTCTGAGTTTTGGCCTTTTATTTCCTTGAAATAGCTCTTGTTGGCTACTACTTTGAGAATGATTGAATTCTAGTTTATCTTATAAAAGTTTTCTGGAATAGAGAAGACAGATTGTTCCCATTATTCTATCAGTAGTAAAATAATATTATAAATAGATCATAGTGAGAACTATTTTTTGAAAAAGGCTTGCTTAATGTTTGGATACATAATTAATAATTATGAGCTTGTATGTTGGTGATGCACAATCTCTTTTACATGTTGATAGTCGACAATCGCTTTTAACCTATAACAGAATAATCTATTCATAGGTAATTTCTCATACAACAGTGACATCCACAGACTTCCAAAATATGTAAAACTTAAAGTCATGCCTGCTAATATCTGTTATTCCTAATGAATTCAGTATTTTCCGTAATAATTCAAAACATTTTTTCTAGTTTCATGTGCTTTAAAAAATTTGTTGAACAAATTTCCTATTTCTTTATTTTCATTACCCATTTAAAAAGTAAGAAAAAAAATAAGGTAAAGATTATCTTTCAGCATGAGATTAAAAAAATCTCTCTAGTTGTACAAGAATTGGCAACACCAGTGGATCTTTAGCCATGGTCAGATTTGAATTTGGTCTCCACACAAAAACCTCAACTGAGTTTTTGCCTGAATGCCACCCTCAATTCATTTATGTTTCAGGTTCCAGACACTAGACTGTCACAGGTTATTACATGACACCATTGAAGGAGGTAAAATATAGTTATGATAGAAACATAATGTTTATATTAGGCAAGAAATAATAGCTAACATTTAGCTAATACAACAGCTAGTATTTACATCATACTTAATGTGTCCCACAGTTTTTAAAGTGCTTTATATGAATTAAGTAGTTTAATTTTTCACAAATTCTGTTTATGGTTAGGATATACTGAGGCATGGTTTCTGAGGCTCTTCATTTCTTCTACCCCAGAGTTGCTGAACTTCTTGAATTTGAAAACTTATCTTCCTAATTGGGAACATTTTGGGTCATTACTTCTAATGTGCTTTCTGCCTCATTTTGTCTTCCTTTTGGAACTTCAATTACATATATGTTCATCCTTTTAATATTGCCCCACAATTCCTTGATACTCATTTTTCTCAACCTTTTAACTCTCTTTTTCATATCGAATAATTTATGTTGCTTTATATTCAAGCTTTCTGTCATATTTATTCTGCTGCTAAGCCCATCTAAACGTTTTTATTTCCATTATTGTATTTTTATGTCTAAAATTTATACTTTATTATTTTTATAGTTTCTATTTTAATTTTGGTAGTTATATGTTTTTAAGTACTTCTGACCCCAACATCTGTTTCATGTCATTGTCATTCTCTGTTGATTTTACTTTCTTTTGCAAATGAGTTTCATTATTTTATTCTTTGTGTGTCAAGACATTTTTGGGTAGTGTGCTAGACATTATGGTATCAGGTTATAAAGTCTCAAGATTCTATTACATTCCTCTAAGGAGTATTGATTTATTTCTTTCAGCATGAAATTAACTTGAATAGACTCAAATATTTTTTTTGTAAACATTGAGTAAGTTTTAAGTTTTTCAGTCCTAGTGTGAAAGTAGTCTCCCTTCTTCTTCTCCTCCAATGATAATTTAATCTTGACATGTGACTAAAGCTTAAGACAACTTTGCTTTGAAGTTACTCTAATTTTCTGTAGAGGCAGATATAATCCAGATATCTTCATGAATATGTTGCTTAGACATTTGACTTCTGGAAAAGTCACACTGGCCTTAACAAATGCATGTTGTCAGTAGTAGGTTGTAAGTAAATATTGTCAACATAGACATCAACATAAAATATCTCATTCGTATGGGAAAAGACAGCCTCATTAACAATTAGCTTTTGCTAGAGCTTTTCAAATTATGTGGGCTAGAAACACTGAATTAAAATGAGCCATAGATTACAAGCTTCTTAACAGCGTTTTGTTTTAGCTGTAAAGAACTATATGTGCACATGTATTTACATCATAGTGCTAAATTCTTACTTCAGACCATTATTCCTACAAATAGTGCCTAGAAAAGTCACATAATTAAATTCTGGGGTCTCCTGGGTGGCTCAGTTGGTTTAGCATCCTGCTTTGTCTCAGGTCATGATCTCACAGTTTATGAGTTTGAGCCCCATGTCAGGCTCTGTGCTAACAGCTCAGATCCTGGAGCCTGCTTTGGATTTTACATCTCTGTCTCTCTCTGCCTCTACCCCGCTCATGTTCTGTCTCTCTTGCTCTCAAAAATAAATAAACGTTAAAAAAAATTGACGGGAATCATAAGAGAGCTACAAAGTTACAAAAGCCAAGATACCAGAGCAACAAAGCATTTTGATGTAAACTGGACCTGTATTGCTCTTATCTTTGAGATATTTGCAGATACAGAAGAGGCATAGATTTGAGAGGCTGAAATACTCAAGTGAATGCAGTGGCCAAGAGGCTGAGAAGTTTGAGCAGTCTTCTTTGGCTGTGGAGATGAAAATTTGAGTTCAGGGCTAACAAGATAGACAGGACATAAGAGGAAAAGATCCCAGATGAAAAGGGATTTCAAAGGTAGGATCAATAAGTGGTGCTGTTTTTATTTTCATTTTTATTATTATTTCATTATAACAACTGAGAAGTGAGTATACTTGTTATATTTACTACTGTAGAGGTATGTTGAAATATCAAGCTATAATGATTGAATTTATTATTTCCCCTATAAGTTTTTTCAGTTCATGTATATTGACACTATCTGGTGAGGTACATATACATTTATATATTTTTTTGTATTACTGATTGTATTACCCCTCTCTCACTAAGAAATAACTCTGTCTCTAGTAATACTCATTTTCTTAAAATTTATTTTGTCTGATATTATAGCCACTCCAGGTCTTGATGATTATTATTTTCACACTGTCTTTTTCTGTCCATTTACTTCAACCTGATTTGTATCTTTGAATGTAATCTACATGTTTTATAGTCATATATAGTTAGATACTATTTTTTAACCTCCTGCCTTCTCTTTGGATGTCTTGTTTTGAGTTTTTGGTCCATTCGTATTAAATAATTATTGATGTATTTGAATTTGCAGAGGCCATTTTGCTATCTGCTTTCTATGTATCTTATATATTTTTCTCTTTATGTCTTTTTAATGGCTTCTATTGTATTGAAATATTTTAGTATTTCATTATATCTCCTATATTTTAATTTTATAATTTTCAGCTTCATTTTTGTATGTTGAGATTCTGAGATGCACCTCTAACTCATCACAATCTGCTTCAAGTTAGTAATGATTTGATTCTCTCTTTTTTAAGTATTTATTTTGAAAGAGAGAGAGAGAGCATGTGAGGAAGGGACAGAGAGAGAGAGGGAGAGAGAGAATCCCAAGAGAGAATTTCTGCTGACATCGCAGTGCCCAACTTGGGGCTTAATTTCACAAACCGTGAGATCATGACCTGAGCAAAATCAAGAATCAGGTACGTAACCAACTGAGCCACCCAGTCACCCATAACCTAATTCTCTTAAAATATAACATCACTGAATCAGTTTGTCTCTACTTTTACTATCCCTTAGCTTTGTGCTAATAATGAATATATTACTTCTATATACTTTACAAACTCAACAATGCAGCATTATAATTTTTCTTTAAACTACCATATGGTTTTACAAAGATTAATGGGATGCCTGGGTGGCTCAGTTGGTTAAACATCTGACTTCAGCTTAGGTCATGATCTCATAGTTTGTGAGTTTGAGCCCCACATTGGGTTCTGCACTGACAGTGTGGAGCCTGCCAAGGATTCTCTCTTTCCCCCTCTCTCTGCTCCTCTTGCTCTCTCTCTAAAATAAAAAAAAAAAAAAAAAAAAAAAAAAAAAAAAAAAAACACTTAAAAAAGATTAAGATGCATATACTCACACTCATTGACATTTTTATTTAGCCATGTATTTGCCATTTCTTGTATCCTTCATTCTTTCCTATAGGATTGAAGGATTTCCTTTAGCATTTGTTGTTATGCAAGTCTGCTAGCAGTAAATTATCTGTTTTTGTATATGTAGACATGTCTTTAATTTACTTTAAATTTTAAATAAATTTATCTTAAAATTTTATTTTAAAATTTATTGTCAACTTACCTAACATACAGTGTATACAGTGTGTTCTTGGCTTTGGGAGTCGATTCCCGTGATTTATCACTTACACACTGAAAACACCCAGTTCTCATCCCACCAAGTGCCCTCCTCAATGCCTACCATCCATTTTCCTCGCCCCCCCCCACCCCCATCAACCATCATTTTGTTCTTTGTATTTAAGTGTTTCTTATGGTTCGCCTCCTTCTGTGTTACTAAATTTTTCCTTTACTTCCCCCTGGGTCTTCTGTTAATTTTCTAAAATTCCACATATGAGTGAAAACATATATCTGTCTTTCTCTGACTTATTTTCCTTAGCATATCACCCTCCAGTTCCATCCACATTGTTGCAAATGGCAAGATTTCATTCTTTTTCATCGCTGAGTAGTATTCCGTGTGTGTGTGTGTGTGTGTGTGTGTGTGTGTGTGTGTGTGTGTGTGTTCGTTCATCAGTTGATGGACATTTGGGCTCTTTCCTTAATTTGGCTATTGTTCATAGCACTGCTATAAATATTGGGGTACATGTTCCCCTATGAATCTGTACTCCTGTATCCTTTGGATAAATTCCTAGTAGTGCTATTGCTGAGTCGTAGGGTAATTCTATTTTTAATTTTTTGAGAAACCTCCACACTGTTTTCCAGAGTGGCTGCACCAGTTTGCTTCTCACCAACAGCACAAGAGGGTTTCCATTTCTCCACATCCTCACCAACATCTGTTCTTTCCTGAGTTGTTAATTTTAGCCACTCTAACCAGTGTGAGGTAATATCTCTATGTGGTTTTCATCAAAAGGCCCACAGCTAATATCGTCCTCAATGGGGAAAAACTGAGAGCTTTCTCCCTGAGATCAGGAACACGACAGAGATGTTTACTCTCACCACTTTTGTTTAACATAGTGTTGGAAGTCCTAGCCTTGGCAATCAGACAACAAAATGAAATAAAATGCATCCAAGCTGGCAAAGAAGAAGTTGAACTTTCACTTTTTACAGATGACATGATACTTTACATGGAAAACTCAAAAGATTCCACCAAAAACCTGCTAGAACTGATACATGAATTCAGCAAAGTTGCAGGATATAAAATCAACATACAGAAATAGGTTACATTTTTATGCACCAAAATTGAAGCAACAGAAAGAGATATCACGCAATCAATCCTATTTACAATGGCACCAAGATCCATTTAATACCCAGAAGTAAACCTAAACAAAGAGGTAAAGGATCTGTACCCTGTCCTCCATTATTTCTGATGAAAAAATCTTGTTTCTCTCAAGGTTTTCTCTTTGTGTTTTATCAGGTTGACTACAATTGGTGTATGTATGGTTCTCTTTGGGTGTATCCTTCTTGGAGTATGTGAGCATATTGGATCTACTAATCACTTTTTCCAGAAAATTTGAGTAGTTAGACGTTCTTTCTGAAGTATTTTCCTTTTAAATGTCCCTTTCATTATGGAATTCCCATTACACATATTTAAAAAAATTAACATTGTCACATTAATTTTTGAGAATCTGCTCACTTGTCTTGAATATCATTTCCTTTCTTCTTTGGATTAGATCATTGCCATTGATTTAACTTAAAGTTTGCCATTTTTTTTTCTTCTGCTATTTAAAAATCTCTTCTTGGGGAACCTGGGTGGTTTAGTCGGTTAAGAGTCCACCTTTGGCTCAGGTCATGGTCTCATGGTTTGTGAGTTCATAGTTTGGAGCTGCTTCAGATTGTGTGTGTGTGCCTCTCTCTCTCTCCGCCCCTTACCCACTTGTCCTCTGTTTCTCTTTCATACATAAACATTTGAAAAAAATGAAAAAAAAATATCTTCTGAAACTAATGTACAGCAGTATTTTAGTGACTTCATGATTCACCTCTAAAATTTCAAATGTTTTATAGATGTCATTGTAATGCTATGATTCGCAATTTACTGTCAGACTATTTTTATTTAATTCTTTGAAAATGTTTACTTTTCCTTCTTTAAAATTGTTATATTAGCCACTGTTAAATTGTCTTTTGATAAATTCAGTATCTGGATTCATTTGAGGTCAATTTCTGTTGACCAATTTTTAGTAGAGTAGGAGTCATATTTTCATATGTTTGTATGTTTAGTAATTTTTCGTTGAAAATTGAGCATTTTAGATCATATCTTATAAGAAATCAGAATTTTTATTTTTGTTCTTCTAAAGTTGTTAGGGTTTTTCTTTGTTGTTTTTCTATTTTGTTTTAGTGACATGGGCCTAACCCTTCAATTCTGTCTCCTTCATGATATGCAATTTCAGGTGTCTATGCTGAGTTTGTTTGTATTTTTATTATTTTTAGTCTGTATATTTAGTGTCTCACCTGAATTTTAGTGGACACAAAATAATTGGGGCAGAGATTGTGCTCAAATACCTCAACCCTGCAAAACTTCCAATCTCTGCCAAGCAAACTATATGTAAGCTGAGTAAGAAACTCTAATGTGAAGCCATTTCTGAAGTGTCCTTTGCTACTATTTCTTGCATCTCCCTGGCACCTACATAATCCAGCTTTTATACGATTTCCCCATTAAATTTCTCCCTGGTCAGCTGCTCATCCTGAACCAGGACCACAGTCGTGTTCTAGCCAAGCTGTCTATTTTTCCTACCCATTAAACTGAAATTGCTTTGTGAGTAAAATATAACAATGTTAATAATTAAACCAGAAAAATAAACAAAACCTGAAACTATATTGATCAAAAAGATGATTGAGTGCCTATTAAGAGTTCGTGTTTTATAGTAGAGGAGCAAAGAACAGAACTCTTAACATCTAAAAGTCAAACAGGAACCCTGAGACTTTGGTACAAAATTGCTTTCAACTAATCACTATAAAATAAAGGGTGTTTGTGTGTGTGTGTATGTGAGCACATGCACGTGTGTGCATGTGTGCCCATACACATAAAGATACAAATATATAAGGACAAAGTCTTTTTTGAGATCTTTCATTTTTGAACATGCTTGTCTCATGCCTTACTACTGTTGATTTTGTTACCTTTTTAGCCAGTATTTTTATGGTATCTCTGACCTAAATGGATTTAAGTAAATAAAACTTGCACTATTTGAGTGTATGTCATTTAAGGAATTTTTTTGTATACATAAAATAAATAATATCACACATTATGAAAATTTTTATCTTAATATTTTTAGTTACCAGTTAAATTTCAGTTTTAAAAAATGTTATCTAATGGCCACTGTGTCTGTAGTTTCTTAGTGAAATGTGGGATTATTCCCTGGGAACTTCCGATAGGAATCTGTATTTTGATCTGATAGGATCTCTCATAGACTGTGTAGTCTGTAGTTTCAGCAGCAGTTATAACCTGATTCTCCTCAGAGTTATTGAAGCCATGAATTCAGTGATTTAGGATGGGAGGAAAAAAAGAAAAAAAAAAGATCAAAATAATGGCAAGCTCCACCTGTAGAAATATTCTCATTCCATATTTGCCATCTCAGTTTTCTTGTTAATGAAGTTTCTCTGCCTGGAGAAGGAAGAAAAGGTAATATCTTCAAAAAAGTTTTCTCTTATAACTATTGATATATTCTTTTAATTTTTTTCCTTTTAAAAATATAAAGAGATTACTGTATACAATCAGTCCAATAATTTGTTTCTATCATTATGATGTTTTATTTATGGGAAATAAAAGGCCATCTGGTCTACTATTCAGCATATCCTTAGGAGTAAAACGTGTATGTGAAGCCTGGAAATGAGCCTTGGAAAATTTGATACCACTAATTCTGTTTTATAAATGAAAATACTTTAAAAACTCCAATTCATCTGGCATTGTCCAAAATATAATGTCTTTTTCTCTTTTAATGAGCATAAAAAAGAATATAAACTGAGGAAAAAACACTTTTTCCCTCTGGTTATGCATGTAGAAATGAAAATTAAATTAAGCGATCCTACAGTGCTATCATTTGGTACTTGGGAGTATCTCAACAGTTGATATATGTCAGTGTTTAGGCAGCGCAGTCATCTGTCACAAAATGATTAACGCAGCTGAAAATTCTCCCATTTAATGACACAACATCAAAAATATGTTGTAGGGAACTTGGTTAAAGTAGAGCATGTAGCGGTCTCACAAATCTAGTCTCTTTAAGTCCCCAAAACAACTCCACATTGAAATAAGTTGCAAAAAAGATTCTCTGGGGAAAAGTACTAGCAAGCTCGTGTGTTGTTACAAGACCAGCCCTCACCTGCCATTCACATACACATCTTCTGCATTACAGTGGCATAGACTCAATAGAAGAAGAATTGATTATAGTTAGCCATTTGGTTCAGCGATCTGCTGTATTGATTGGAGATACAGTTGTATCTCCTATAGCATGATGGTCATGTTTAAAATTTTAAATTGCAAGGGTAAACACAAGTATGAAACAAAGAAGTGTATCTCATGTACAGTGAAGCTGTGAAAAATAAGATGTGAAAATCTGTTTTCAGTATAAAGCAATTTAAATTTAATTCTGAGTTATATGTTTAGGAATCATTATACTACCAATCTATAAAAACACACCTCCATAACATTAGTACCCCTTCCAGGTGTGTTACAACACATCCTTAAATATGAACTGTGATATACTTGGGTCTTTAGGTGCACATCATTCTTGTTAATATTGATTCAAGTTTTGCTCTCCATGCTCTATGTACAGATGAAAGTTTGTCATACATTTAGCTATCATTAGCAATGCACAATAACCTTCAGAGGTTCACTAAGTTAATAAGTCAATATTCACATCCTAAATTTTATTTCCCTGATATAAGAAATTACTTAGTTTTCTTGTGAAAGGAGCTGTACAGATGGTCTCAACTGTCTTTATATCTGTGGAAATTTTATCATCTCTTGTGACATTTCTTGGGAAGTTGAATTAGTTATTTTAGTATATATTTACATGCAAGATAAATATAAATAAAACAGATACATATTTATAAATATATATTTACAACTATGTTTCTACATGACATTTTTACTTTTCTGCATGTGGAACTCAGAGTTTTTAGATTTGTATTTTTTGAACTGAGATATTCTAGCTCTGCTATAATGGTCATTTCGAAATAAGATTTGAAATTTTCCAGTAATATCCTACTTTAAATCTATAAGATTGTGGACTACTTATTTATAAAATTCTAACATGTATGTGCAAAAGTCAAAAGCTTAGTTATTATTATATAGAGATGGGCATATAAACTATCACTTTTATTTACTTTGAAATGTTTTGGTATTATGAGATTTTTAGAGAAGAGTTATAGGGCATAATTTTGATTAAACAGAAGTTAAACATAAATTTCTAGAGAATAAATAAAAACATTTTATCACACGAAGAGGTATCATTAAAAAGTTCCACTCTATACTTGATAGGCCTTCAATAAAGTTCACAGAATTAAAGACATAATATAATGATGTGTCATTTAAAAAGAAAAACATGATAAGTAGTACTTTTTTGAAATTAAGAACTTCTGCTCCATGAAGGACTCTATTAAGAGAATGAGAAGGCAAGTACAGACTAGGAGAAAATACTTGCAAAAAATGTATGTGGTAAAATACTTGTATCCAGAATATACAAAGAACACTTAGCACTGAGAATTAGCACACCATTGAATTAAAAAGTGTGTGAAAAATCTGAAGAGATCCCTTAATAGAGAAGATACACAGGTGGCAATAGCATATGAAATTATGCTTAAAATCATATGTCATTAGTGAATTGCAAATTGAAACAACAAAGATATATCATTATACATCTATTAAAATGGCTAAAATCCAAAACACTGACAACATCGAGTATTGGGGCATGAAGAAAAATAGGGAATCTTATTTATTGCTAGTGGGGATACAAAATGACACACTTAGAAAAAGTTTGGCAGTTTCTTTTTTTACAAAGCTAAACCTGGTCTTACCATATGATCCAGGAATTGCACTCCTAGGTATTGACTCAAATGAGTTGATAATTTATGTCTGCACATGATTTTTATAGCATCTTTATTCATAATAACCAAACCTAGAAGCACCTGAGGTTTCTTAAAAAAAAGTTGAATAAGTAAACTGTGGTACATGCAAAAAATGGAATATTATTCAGTGATTAAAAGAAATGAGCTACCAAGTCAAGGAAAAGTATGGGTCAACTTTAAATGCATATTTCTCAGGGCAGAAGTAGTGTCAAAATCTTTATGCTATATGATTTCATTTACATGACGTTCTAGAGCAGGCGAAACTGTAGTCACTAACAAGTTTAGCAGCTTCATGCAGTTCATGTAGTGGAGTAAAAAGTTCCATAGGTAAATAAAAAGTTTTTTTTAAAGAAGTGAAACTATTTTTTGTGATATGATAATGGCAGATAAATGGTGCTGCAATTGTCACAACTCATAGAATATTTCAGCACAAAAAGTCAATCTTAACCTCAATAAAACTAAAAGACAACCTACGGAATGGAAGGAGATATTTACAAATGACATATCTGATAAAAGGTTAGTAGCAAAATCTATAAAGAAGTTATCAAACTCAACACCCCCAAAATAATAATCTAGTGAAGAAATGGACAGAAGACATGAACAGACATTTTTCCAAAGAAGACATTAGAATGCTAACAGAGTCATGAAAAGATGCTCATCATCACTCATCATCAGGGAAATACAAATCAAAACCACAATTAAATACCACCTCACACCTGCCAGAATGGCTAAAATTAACAACACATAAAACAACAGATGTTTTTGAGGATGCAAAGAGGTGGAACCCTCTTACACTGTTGGTGGGAATGCAAATTGTTGCAGCCACTTTGGAGAACAAACAGTATGGAGGCTCCTCAAAAAGTTAAAAATAGAACTACCCTATGACCCAACAATTGCACTACTAGGTATTTACCCAAAGGGTAAAAAAATTCTGATTTGAAGGGGCACAGGCACCCCAATGTTTATAGCAGCACTATCAATGATAGCCAATTTTTAGAAAGAGCTCAAGTGTCCATCAACTGATAAGTGGATTAAGAATATGTGGTATATATGTGTGTGTGTGTGTGTGTGTGTATACATACGTACATATATACATACACAGACACACACATAAATATATAGGAATGTGTGTATATATATATAGGAATATATATATAGGACATATACATATACACATACATACATATATATAGGAATATATATAGGAATATATATATATATAATATAGGAATATATATCATATATAGGAATATATATAGGAACATACATATAATATAGGAATATATATATAATATATAGGAATATATATAATGGAATATATATAGTATATATATATATATATATATATATATGGAATATTAGTCATCAAAAAGAATGAAATCTTGACATTTGCAATGACATGGATAGAACTACAGTGTATTCTGCTAAGTGAAATAAGAGAAAGAAATACCATATGATTTCACTCATATGTTGAGTTTAAGAAACAAAATAGATGAACGTAGGGGAAGGGAACAAAAGGGAGAGAGAGGGAAGCTCTCTTAACTGTAGAGAACAAACAGGATTGATGGAGGGAGGTGGGCAGGGGATGTGCTAAATGGGTGATGGGTGTTAAGAAGGGCACTTGTTGTGATTAATCAGTAAATTGTGCACCTGAAACTAATTTTACCATATATTTTAACTAACTAGAATTTACATAAAAACCTGAAATAAAAATATTATTGTAAATTGGTGTTAGATTATAAACCAAAGTATAAAATAAATATTCATGAGTCCATATTGTTATACATAAATGAACAGGTATATGGGGAAAAAGAGAAATCTCCTGTGCATGAGAGTTCCATATAATTTACATAGACACTCTGTCCTCCAGGAGAGAGGGAGCCTGCTTCCCCACTTCTTCAGTTTGAGTTGTGCATAGTGACTTCCTTCCAAAGAGGATGCTATGGGGAGAAGGAAAAAGAAATCTGACAAACACTACTTTAGTCAGATAATCAAGGTCAATTTAAACACTAATAATTCATGTTTAGAGAATGCATCTCTGATATGATAAAAATGGCCCTTCACCTTTGTGTTCTTCCTCCACAAAATTCAGAAACAAAGTCTAATCATGAGATACAGGATCAGGAAAATTTCAATAGAAATTAGTCTACAAAATAAAAATAGAAATAGCCTACAAAATACCTGATCAGTACCCCTCAAAATTATCAAGGTTGTCAAAAAATAGGGAAATTTCTATCAATAGAAATAGCCTACAAAGTACCTGATCAATACCCCTTAAAATTATCAAGGTTGTCAAAAAATAAGGAAATCCTGAGAAACTCACAATTAATCAAGAAAATTATGCTGAAGAGGGCATGCTAAATAAATGGAATCTGTTGTCTTGGGTGGGTCCCTGGAACAAAACAAGGTAGTATATAAAGCAAACTAACAAAGAAACTAAGGAAATATGAATGTTGTATGGACTTTAGTTAATAATAGCATGCCAATATTGTATTAAATGTACTATACTATTCTAAGATAATAGAGGCAACCAGGTGAAGAACTATATGGCAACTCCCTATACTATCTTATTTTTCCTGTAAATCTAAAACTATTTTAAAAAATGAAATATTCTTTTAAAAACATACAATTTCATTTGAATTATCTTTTCCTAAATATGTTGTTTGGGTTAGAGCGTTTTTCCCCCAGCATTTTAATATGTAGTCTGTTGTTTTCTGATGTCCAATGTTTTGGAGAAGAAGGCAGTCTTAATTCATATGGTTCTCTCCCTACTTATACTATGTCTTCCACCCTAACTCCCTGACTGCTTCTAAGGTCTTTATGTTTGTTTGCAGTTATTATAATGTTCTGAGATGTGATTTTGATGGTACCTACCTTTCGTTGGTTTGCAGAGTCTGAGATCTGCAGGTTGATATTTCAAGGATATATTCAGCCTTTATTTTTTTTTTTAATAGTATTATATGTCTCCTTGTCTCTCTTCTTTTGGGATTCAAATTAATTAAGTTAGACCACTTAATTTTGTATTATTTTATTATAGGTCATTAAGCCTACATTTTACTTCTCTGTTGTTTAGATTGATTACCTTAAAGTTTACTGATCCCTTTTTATTCTCCAATCTGCTATTAATATCATTATATATTATACACATATTATATATACATATATATATATACACACACACAGAGAGCACGCCTCATATGTACACATATATGTGTGTATATATATAAATATCATATATATATATATATATATATATATATATATATATATATATCAGACCAGATTGAATTTTTCACATCTATAATTTTCCCTTCTTAATTATTTTAATATTTACATTTCTGTGTTGGGAAATATGTTCACTTATTTTGATTGTCTTTATTTTTATAATAGCTGCTTTGACTTTTAACTGTTTCTGTCAATTGCTTTTTCCCTTAATCTTGAATAACATTTTCTTTTTTGCATCTTTAACCGTTTCTGGTTGATAAACTAGATCTCATAGAAGATATGTGGTAAAAATTATGAATTCCATTTTTATCCTCTGAAGAATATCACTTTTCTTTTAAGAGACACTTAAGTTACTGGTTGATCACTTAAGGATCAAAGTAAAGTTTGCATTTATTCTTTGTCAAAATCAGTTTTGCTTTCTTCCAAGGGCATAGTTTTCACTGCTAACACATAGTCCTTTTTTGGACTTTAATTGAAAGCCCAAATGCTTACTGAGACTCTCTAAACAATTTAAATTGTTCTCTGTTGAGGTAGACAGCAATTTTAATACCAACCCAGTTTTATCAGTCTTCTGGCTATTGCATACTGTGAAAGTACTTGGATTACCTCAACACATGGAAAGTTCACAAATTAACCAAGGACTTGAGGGAGGTTTTTTTGCCAATTTTACAAATTTATCTATGGGGCTTATTCCTTTTGAATATTTTCTCCTTTAGATTCCAAATGCTATCATAGAGTAGTTCTAACCTCTCTTCTTTGGTACCTCAATTCATGAAAATAATTCAGTTCTTTGTTAGAGGTAACCACTTTGAAAAGTACAAATCAGATAATAGCTTTGGGATAAGCTGTAGAACATTGTCATTCTCTTTTTAGAGGGCCATTTCTTATGTTCTGCATGCTTTTGGTCATTTTATTACAACTTTTTTTCTGTAATATTTTATAGTTGCTATCCATAGGATGTATATTTTGATACAGTTGCTATCCATAGGTTTATTTTGATACAAGGTCTCTCTCATTTCTGAAACCATAATCCCATTCTTCCACTTTTATAGCTTCCTTTTTTCCATTTATTTTTGAATCTCTGCAACACCCCCCACTCAGCCTCTTTCCCTGTTACTTTCTCTCTAATTTCCTCGACTCTGTCTTCTAGTCTACCTGTTACCTCCTCCCCTGCAGGTTCATCTGGTTAATTAAGCCATTGAAGTTTTTACTTTATTATGTTTTTATTTCTAAAACTTTTAATTATATTTTTCAACTATAATTCTTTATTTTATCTTTGTAATACTTTCATACATTTAGTTTTTATTTCTTTCAGCATATTACTTATGCCTAATTTATCTCTTGAGTATATTCTAATAATTCATTGTAACATATCAGATTATATATAATTCTGAGATTATGTTCTTGAAATTACATATATATAATGAAATTATATATATATATATATGTAAAGAGCATGCACATGAGAGAGAGAGCTTAGATTGTTGAAATTACATGCTTGTGATCTAGGTTCAAATTATGTTTCCTCCAGAAATTATTTATTTGTCAAGTCCATGGTCCATATATTTGCCCAATCCATGGATCACCACCAATCCAGACAAAGTAAAATGATTTTTTTCATGTATATTTTGGAAAAAAACAGTAGTGTAAATTTCAGTCACATCCCTGGGATGAATACACATGTTTTTCCCTCCATCCAAAAAAAAATCAAAATCAGTTACGTATTCCTGACATTTTTGTACTCAAGGACAAGTTTTTCTTTCTTCTCTAATTCAATCATTAAAATTATTGTTTTTCAGTTATTTTGATGCTGTGATTATGATTTGCCTCTTACTTTTCATGATATTCCAGGCTTTTTCTCCTATCTTGTGTGCATACATTGATGATGATGACTATTATTATTATTCATAGATTATTATTTATTATTAAATAAAGTCAGTCACTGCTTTGTTCCTCCATGAATACAAGCATTTTTATAACTTATGATCTCCAACATCTCCCTCAATTTCTTACCCGACTAATAATATGTGTAATTAGTTAGAAATATATACATACTGTGGTGCCTGGCTGGCTCAGTTGGCTAAGCATCTGACTCTTGATTTTGACTCAGCTCATGATCTCAGGATTCATGAATTTGAGCCTCACATAGGGCTCTGCACTGACAGTGTGGAGTCTGCTTGGGATTCTCTGTCTCTCTCTCTCTCTCTCTCTCTCTCTCTCTCTCTCTCAGCCCCTCCCCTGCTGATGCACATGTGTTCATGTTCTCTCTGTCTCAAAATAAATAAAAAAGTGAAAAAAAAGAGAAACATATACATACTATATGAGTGTGTACACACACACACACACACACACACACACACACACACATTTGTGTTCTGTACAAGAAACACTTCTGAAATAATTCCCCTCCACTAAGTTTGCCAAACATGGAAGTCCTCAAAAATAAAGATTTATGGAATCTGGTTTAATTTTTATAATTTTAGAGACATTGACTTAATACTAATTAGGTGAAATGCTGATTTATTTAAAAAATAACACTCAAATTCCTGTATTTTTCCAGCCAATACATGCTAAGAACTTCTTATTGCAAGGCATTGTCTGGAGATCATATAGTAGAGATAAGAAAAACACTGTATTTAATAAGGCTTACTGTCTAAAGAGTATTTGAATATAATTGTGATAAATCTAGCAAAGGTAAGGTATAGGGAGAGAAAAGAACCGAAGCGTATCAAGGAAATAAAGTACTGTTTAAGCTGAGACGTGAAGCCTGATAGATGTTAACCATTCAAACAGAGGGAAGGTTTTGATTTATACAGAAGAAATAATGTTTAAAGCTGTTGAGTCTGGTAGAAACTGAAAAAATTTAAGACATCCCCACCTGTGGGAAAAGTGGTGGGAGATGAGAATAAAGAGATAAGTAAGAGGCAGATCATTGATTTGTTGCTACTGCCGATTTTAATTATTTTGAACTTTAACCCTCATCCATATAATCATTTATTTATTCAGTCAGTCAGTTATTGATTTAGTAATTCAGTATTTACTATGGCCTTAGTGTCAGGTCACACTTTAGGAAATGAGGTGACAATGGTCAATAAGATTGAGAGTTTCTGCCATGAGAGAAATGAGAATTTAGTGAAGAAAGACAGACTCCATACGTGTAAACAAAGGAGTAGGATACATTTCAACTGCAACTTTCCTTCTGGTCCCATTTGCTTTGCCTAAGGGGAAATCTTTCCACTACAGAATTTGTGTAACTGTGGATTTGTTTTATAACTAAAAGATGATGAATAGAGTTGAGTGCTATCTTCACGGTCATTGTTGGTATATTCCCGCACAGTTGTACCAGCAGTTTATGTCTGGCCTCGTTTCTGATTGGTTCATACCAATGCCCTACTGGTTGTTAAAATTTTCAAATAGTACCCATGTCAGTGCCGCAAGGTGAATGTTAACAGCATTTCAGTAGCTTGACTAGAAGTCTATTGCAGTGGGCCACAGGAAAGATTATGGAGTTTAGGTGAGGATGTTTGTTGTAAATGCATGAGCAGTGAGCAGGTTTCAGCACTAATTAGGAAGGACAGTCAATAAAACTTGATGACAGACTAAATATCAAGTAGATGGGAAACACAGGTAATATAAGCTTGTGTTAGGATGGCATTGGACTGGGACTTACACAGGTAATTAGTGGTACTAGAGACACAGTTGTTTTGGTGGAGAAGGTGTATTGTTTTTAAGTGCTTAGAGTATGTCTAGTGAAGCCGTCTATTAAATATTTAGGTACAGAGAGAGGTCTGAATTTGAGATTATTAAATAAAATAGTCAAACATTGAAGCTGTAAGAAAAGATAAAATTTCGCAGGGAGAGAATATGAAATAAGAGAAGGATGCCTAGAAGAAGACTTAAAGAAATCGTATTTAAAAAGGTAGGTAAGAAAGAAGTACCGAGATAGAATTGAGAAGAAAGAAGGTGAAGGAAGCAGTGGTGGCATAGGGCCGAAGAAATAGAAGTTTTTAAGAAATAAAGGGGGGTCACCTGTTTAACTTGGAGAGCATGGAGAGAGACCAGAAGACGTAAGGATTTATTTTTTTAATTCTTCCTACAAAAAAAAAAAAAAAAAAAAAAAAAAAAAAAAATTAGCATCTGAAACACTGAAAGCACTCCTTTGGGTTCTGGTAATGTTTATATTAGTTATTGTTATATTATCTGTTCGTGTCCTCAGTATACTAAGCAAAAATGATAAGTAAGCAGGTGTTTGTATACAGTGTAATAAATTATTACCAATATTACTGAAAAATGTCTGTCATTAAGAACTACAGAATATCAGCTTAAGAGCTTCAGCAGAGCTGTCTAGCACAATTGTATCACATTTCATTTTATTTTTTTTCCAAAGTATTAGCCTTTAAAGGACTAAAAATTCCCTAATATTTTTTTTCATTTTGTTTGTAACCTTATTTTTCATAATTATCTAGCATAACACTTCGCAGATGTTAGAGATAGCATCCTTCAAATGCCTTGGTTTAATCTATAGGGGAAATGTACAGTTAGAATCAACTGACTTTAAATGAGGATAGTTAGTATGTTTATTATCTTTGCTCTCTAAGGGAAGAATGTGGTTTTAAGTGAGGCCAAGAGACTCAGTTGCAATATTAAGAACTGTAAGTTGCTTGAAAGAAGACTGTGCCTTCTTTCATAAACTGGCATTAATTTCTAAGCTTGTATATGATCAGAGTGCAAATAAAATTCTTATTGAAAATGTATATATTGGTATACAAAATGGGAAATTATGGGTCTTCCCCAATGGAGCTATTATTTCTAGGTATGGCAAACTACTATATTAATAAAAAACCTATTTCACCTCAAACTAATAAATAATCATATATTATACTAGTTTCTCTATTATTTGACCACATAAGACTTTATATTAATTGAATGTCATAATTTTTTCTGGTACATACCCTATTACAACTATAACTTCATTTGTTACTGAAATAACATTAAATAAGTTTCTCTTTGAAAATGGTAATTCATTGTATAGTCCTTTAATGTTAATAAATTTAAATTACAGGTTTCAGGTATTTGTCAGTGATCCATGGAAAGCCCATTATATAATAATTTGTAATTTGGGGGAAACACAAACGTGAGTAGGAAAAGCTTTCTATACGGAGTTGGGGAGCAAGTCATGGGGCAAATGATCTTACATTGACATTTCAGAATTACTTAGCTTGTTGCTTAATTATCAATGAATATGAAGCTGTTGCTTGAAAGAAATACACTGTTAGATTTTATAATAGAAATTATCACTCAGGAAAGGTTGTATAAATTTGGAATTTGTGAAGCTCTCCAGACTTTTATTCTTTCAAAGGTCAAATATGGCCTAGTATGGGAATTAATCATATTTAGAAGTGTAGGGAAAAAAGAAAGTGGAAAATAAAAATTAAAACGATCCATTTGATAGGAAAGAAACGGTATGAAAGCAAGATATGTTTTTAGCCAGTGTAACGAACATACCTGTTTTTTTTTTTGTTTGTTTGTTTTTGCTGCTGTTTTTTTTTTTTTTTTAAGCCAGACTCTTGCTAATAATAATCACCACTTTGTCTGAATGAACAGAACGGATAATGCTGAGGTTACTAACACCTTTTTTTTTTAAACCTACAATACTCACAGCTTGGAACGCTGAAAAACCTTGTGCGGTCGTAGCTTGTGGTTTGTAAGAAGTGTAGAGAGAAATTTGTTTACGATTGTGAAAAGACAGTTCTTATATGGGGAGTACACTCTTCATATTGCTTATTATTATCTCGTTAAATACCTAGTATTTTCTTATATTCTGTCTTCTTGTCTAGTTATTTGACTTATTTGGAATGTATAGAGGAACTAAGGTATTATTAGACTTAGAGCATTCATTTTATTAAATATACATTATTTGATGTATTGGTGAACATCAAAACAAATCTCAGTTTTCTTTTTGCTTTCTTCGTTGGTTTCTTTTTGATTCTCGCTCATTTGTTTTTCCATTTCCTCCTGTACAACAAGAATGCTAGTGTGTGTCCTAGCCTAGAGCACAATAATGATAATAAATAGGATGAAATGTTAAGTTGAGACAAAGAAACGTAGAGCAACGTTCTTCATAAAATCAGGTAACTTCAAATGTTGAGAACAAATTTAACTGAAAAGATGCCTCAGCAAGAATGCACGGCTTGAGCATTTTGTTACCTTCTGTGTCAATGGACACGTACCACTGGCTGACCAAAGTTTAAACCCCAAGTAGATCAGGATGCCAGCATGGCTGGAAGAAACTGTCCCTGGGTGCATCCTAAAAAGAGCTAAGATTTCACATTGAGTGTATCACTAAGAGGAAAACAACCAAAAGAGATGCTCCTACCCAGCACTATTTCTGTTTTGGGTATTTTATAGCTTAGTGTGCAAACAGGGTGTTGGGAATTACTAGCATTTTACCTCATTACTGGTACTTGGAAAGAGAAAGGAACAGAAGCTTTCCTCATAGGAGACGAGACACGAAAGGTGTGTTTCCATTGTTTTATGCCTCTGGACGTAGAGCCTTCACTCCACTGTCGTATCCTATGAGACCACAGAGGTCATCTGAGCAGAGGGAAAGGGTATTGCTGCAGTTGGGGCTCTCTCTCTGTTAGAGATTTGGGTTTCGCTATAAAAGTTACCTCTTTTATCTAGTGCATTTTTTTTTTTTTAAGTTTTAATGTTTATTTATTTTTGAGACAGAGAGAGACAGAGCGTGAACAGGGGAGGGGCAGAGAGAGAGGGAGACACAGAATCTGAAACAGGCTCCAGGCTCTGAGCTGTCAGCACAGAGCCTGACGCGGGGCTCGAACTCACAGACCGTGAGATCATGACCTCAGCTGAAGTCAGACGCTTAACCGACCGAGTCATCCCGGAGCCCCTATCTAGTGCAGTTTCTGACCTCTGTAGACCACGTAGGCTTGGGTCACTGGACAGCAAACAGAGTCAGCAAAGCCAAGAGCATCCCCTTTGTAGCAGTGTTGGAATTTAACATTTAGGTGAATCTGAGAAATTCAAAAGTGGAGCAGACAGGACCCAGGAAATGCATGCATAAAATGCCTCACTTGACAGTCTTTCTCTGCCAAAAGATGAGCCCAGAAAAATAATGGTGGCCCGCCTAACTTTCCCAGTTTGAGAAGTTACATCAGATTGTGCAGTGACTGGGAAAGATGGATGGGACAATGTGAAATAGTCTATCATCCCCCTTCTGCTCTTCCTCAATAGAAAATGGACCAGATAGTTATACAGAATAGAACTGTGGGTAGCATAAAGTTTTGCTGACTGCTTCTTGAAATCCCAACATTTCTGCCATTAATAAGAGTGAATCCTTAAAGAGAATTCTTACCTGACAGGTCAGGGAAGGTTAAGAGCTGCTGATTTAGTTCTAATTCTGTAACATCTTTTAAGATATAACATTTTGTTTCTTGATGTGGACTGAGTACAATCAGGGAACCAGCAGACATATATGTGGGGGAGAGGAGAGAGGATGTTGAATATACATGATGAGTGATATATAATAGGTTATGGCCTTTTCCCCCCCTTTAAATGGAGAACAGTGGCAGAGAGTAACCATCTGCCTGTTTTTAAGCCATTTATTCATAACAAACCCACTAGAGGATTGTAATAATAATCAGGAAGTGGGAGAGCTATCTCATCAGTAGGAAATAGGACAGAGTGTTTAATGTATTTGTGAACACATGTAACACGATGCTTTTCCAGCATTTATCATGGAGTCAAACAGACATGGCTTTAAATTCCAGCTCATGTACTTGATGTGTGAATTTAGCAAGTTAGCTAACTATTCTAAGGGCAGTTTCCTCATCAGTAAGTGCTTGTGATCATAATGTATACCCCACAGTGCTCTTGAAGGATTAAGTGCAAAGATGTTACACTCTGAAGAATCCTTAAATAGATTAGTGAAGGTAAATCCTCATAAATAGATCAACACTTAAATAAACACTACAAATCAATGAAAATGAATGTGATCAGTTTGCATTGTGTTACTTTGCTACTGTTTTCATCACTCATAAAATGTTTATATTGCCTTTTACATTTTAAAAATGTCATTTCTGTAATTTATAATTACATTTAATGTATTGCAGATGCTTTTAAGCTACTTACATTTCCTTTGGAAAACTCTACTTTTAAGTAAATGATTACTTGAATCTACTTTTTATCTAATGTTGTGAGTAGTACTAATTAAAATCATTGTATTTTCATGAGTTCCCTTAAATCCAAAGTTTCTATTATTTACCATGCATATACCATTTCTTTTTATTGGCTGAGTAATATTTCATAGTATATTTTTCATTTATTTCAGCATAACTCTATTCATACACAGTTCCACAATAAGTGAGTTCATTGATTTTCACAACTTTAAATATTTTATGAGGACTCTCATAAAATTTATATCCATGGTGATACATGAAGAAATGAAGATCACCCAAATAGAACAAGCAAAGCTTATTTATTCAGAGCTTTGTATAGCAAGGGAGTCAGCCCCCACCACTCGTTTTTGGTCCAGACGCAAAGGCAAGCTGAGGAGTGGGAAAGCTTTATGGTGAAAGATGGGAAGTCTTCAGGCATGCCCCAAACAGGAACATCCTCATTCTGTCCTGACACCACTTGGGATTTAAATTCGGAGACAAGACTGAGGGTTTCATTGGGGTGATTGAGCTGGGAGGTGTAATGCATCTTTTCAGAGGTGTTTATACTTTCTGGCACATTTCATGCCCCAGATCTGAATATATTATTTAAAGATCAGTTTCCTAAAGATGGAAAGATTTCTCTGCATTTCTCTTTTTCCTTTAAGTATTTTTCATCAGTAGTGTATGCTGAGATTATTTTGCCTTTGAATCACCTGAAATAATTTGACTTTGTCTTTTTTTTTTATTATTCAAAATTCAATATTCCATTAGGAGCTTGTTTTATTTCAGTTTTGACTTTCTGAAGTGACCCTTATGATGATTTGATTCTGTAACTCTGTGTCAGGTTCTATTATCTTCTCCCAAACTTCTCATATGCTTCATTTTCATAGACTTTTCACTGCTTTTTTTTTTTTTCTCTTAGAAATTTTCATTACTTAACATATAAATTGTGTTGTTATTGAAGTTTTGTATAATTATTTTGGCCAGCCCCTCCAGATATTTGAGAGTGGTGCTTTTTGGGGGGAGGGAGGTACTTTCATTCATTTTGGTATTTCTGGTTTATTTTTATGTATTATGATTTAAATGGCAAATTGATTTCTAGAGTCCTTGTAGTCCTGTTCTGCCTGCTTTGTTTTGGTGGCCCATTTGAAATCATGGGCAGTCCTCTACATTGTGTTTTGGTGCTAGGGCTTTCTTCCATGTTGGTTTCACATGTGAATTAATTGGAGATCTGCCCAAGACTTGATATTCATGTTTGGAAATGCTTTTCCAGTTACCTCCTCCCCCTACTGTTGAATTGGGAGAGTGAGGAGTACTGGCTCATTGATGTTGGGCACAGGTGGAGGTCAGACTGCATTGAATCCAACACTACACCAGTGAAGAGTAGGAAAGTGATGGTGGCTGTACGGTTTTTTGTTTGTTTTTTCCTATCTGGTGTCTGACTAGCATAAGGTGTAGATCGTCAGGAAGGTTTCTGTTTGCTTAGCTATCCTTTCCCAGTCTTTTAGCTGAGGAAAACAAGCATTCTGAGGGGATTTTTTTCCCTTACCTATTGGTGACTCCATGTTAATAACCTCTCCAATGTCTGGGGACATAAATAGAATGAAAAGGAGAACCCAGGAAAGTCACGGCCATCTTGTTCTTCAAGTTGCAAGGCGTAACCAGTCTGCTTTCTTTTATCCAGTTTTCAGGGTTTCCTTGTGCTTGCTTTATGTATTATGTCTGGGGTTTCTACGTCCAGTATTTAGTGGTAGGAATCATGAGGAATCCACATATCTCTTTTTGTTTAAAATGGGAAATCCAAAAAATGCATTTGTAACAAACTTACTAGTAAGAAAAGCAAATTAAATGAGAGGATACTGTTTTACTCCTGAGGTATATACTTGAGATGGCCTGGAAAGCGGTAGCTCACAAATGTGTCCATGAATGTGTCAGTGGGTTCAAAATTTTTGAAAAGCAAATTAGTAATATGCTTGAACGGCCCTATCAGTTTTCATCATTTTGGATTCAAGATTTCCACACCTTAATTTTTTTTTAATGTTTTCATTTTATTTTTGAGAGAGACAGAAACAGAATGCGAGTGGGTTGGGGCACAGAGAGAGGGAGGCACAGATTCTGAAGCAGACTCCGGGCTCTGAGCTGTCAGCACAGAGCCTGACGCGGGGCTCGAACTCACGAGCTGTGAGATCATGACCTGAGCTGAATGAAGCCGGACGCTCAACTGACTGAGCCACCCAGACGCCCCAAGATTTCCACACCTTAGTATTTACCATAAATAGAGAGTCACAAAGATTGATAGATAGTAATTTTTGCATTTATAATAACTATAATAATATTCCTGACTTGGGAATAGGCGAAGTGACAAAATTATGTAGGGCTATAAACACACACACACACAATCTCAATATTTCATCTTGGCAAAGTCTGAAAGAAGTCTGGATTTCACAAACATCAGCCTTCTGGCTTCAGCTTTGTACTATGGTTATGCAAAATATTAGCATTAGGTCACACGTGGTGAAAGGTAAAGAGGCCTATATGTAATATTTTGAACAGCTTCCTTTGAATCTATAATTGAGAGCAAAAAGATGTACCAAAAAAAAAAAAATTGTCAAAAGATGTATTCCAACTTTTAGTGCAGAAAATAAGACTACTGTATCTTTTGTCTGCTACCTCAATCCACACCTCCAACCTACATTTTAAGATGCTTCTTTTCCTGTTTACCACCCACTCTGCTTTTAGTCCACAAGGCGTTCGTTTTAGAATTCTGTTCTCATTGGGCATTGATTCACTGTACTCACTCCTACATGTTCATTTCAGCACCTGCAGCCTTAGTGCCTTGAGAATTTATTTTCTTAACTGAACCATATGCCTATTTGAATGCCTATTATATTTAGATTGAATGCCTATTATATTTAGATTGAATCGTATGAGAAGTATGTTCTTATTTCCTCGTTGTTTACAATATTTATTTTACAAGTTGAAAATGAGGGCCATTACAGAGAAGACTATCTTTTGTAATCTACCCAAAATCTGTTTGACACAGTGGTTGAGCATATAGTGGGTGTTTGGAAACTTCTTAAGGCTAATAAGAGCTTCCATAAAATTAACTTGGAAGCAAAAGATTAAGAAGCACTGAGAAGGAAGTGGTAATATTTGAGACCTTTACAAAATTCATTTTTCTCCAAGAGTTTAGAAAGAATGAAGCTACAATGGAGCAAATACAGTGTTTTCAATAAATGGTGCTGAGGCTACAGGATATCCATATGCAAAATAGTAATAATAATCTTCTACCCTTTGCAAAATTAATTCAAAATTGGTCATAGACCCAAATGTAAAATTCAAAAACTATAAAACTCCTAAGAGATAACACAAAAGAAAACCTAGATGACCTGGGGCATGTCAAGGACTTTTAGATATAAGACCAAATGAGTAATCCTTGAGATAATTAATTAATTGATAAGCTGAACTTCATTAAACTTAAAAAATTTCTACACCGTGAAGGACAATGTCAGGAGAATGAGAAGTTAAGCTAGAGACTGGGAGAAAAACATTTGCCAATGACACACCAAAAGACTATTATCCACATACACAAAGAACTCTTAGAGCCCAACAGTAAGAAAATGAACATCCAATTAAAAAAAAATGGGTAAATGATCTGAATAGATGCCAGAGAAAATTCATATACAGAAAATATGCATATGGAAAGATGTTCTACATTGTTTGCCATCAGAGAAATACAAAACAAAGCAGTAATGGGATAGTACTACACGCTGAGTAGAATGGCCCACGTCCGAAACCCTGGCAACACGTGTGGCTGAGGACTGTGGGCCATGAGAACTTTCATTTATTGCTGGTAGGAATGCAAAAATGGTACAGCCACTCTGGAAAACAGATGATGAGTTTCTTAGAAAACTAAGCATACTCTTACCGTACAGTCCGGTAATTGTGCTCTTTTGGTATTTACCCACAAGAGTTTTTCATCTTTGTGTTCTGTCCACACAAAAATCTGCTCGTGAATGTTTATAGCAGTTTCATTCGTAATTGCCCAATTTGGAAGCAATCGAGGAGTCCTTCAGTAAGTGGATGAATAAACAAACTGGGACACCTTCAGGTAATGTGATGTTATCCCGTGCTAAAACAGAAGAGCTGTCGAGTTATGAAAAGATGTGGAAGAAACTTAAATGCATATTCCTAAGCGGGGTGGTGGGCAATGTGACAGGGTGCGACAAGGCTACATACTGCATGATTTTACTATATGACATTGTGGAGAAGGCAAAAACCATACAGTAAAATGATTAGTGATTTCCAGGGTTTAGGAGAAGCTGGGAGGCATGAATATGTGCACCAAGGATTTTTAGAGTAATGGAACTTCTCTGTATGATACTGTAACGATGGATACATGTCATTATCCATTTGTCCAAAACAAGAGAATATAAAATACCAGGAGTGAACCAGAATGTGAACTACAGACTTTGGTGATAAACATGTGACAACATAGGTTCAACTGTAACAAATTAACCGCGCTGTGGGGGATGTTGAAAATGGAGGAGTCTTTGCGCGTATGGAGGCGGGGGGATTTATGGGAGTAGTATTCTGTACCATTTGCTCCGTTTTGCTATGAATGTAAAACTGCTTTAAAAACAAAAATTATTAATTAAAAGAAATAAAGGTGTAAGTATTCCTCTTTTAAAGTCTTACAGTTCCTTCCAGCTATAAGGGAATTGTTGATGCTCTAGTGACAAGATATGGTTAATATAAATTTACTATGACAGAATTTGGTTTATGTTTCCACTGTACTTTTTAAAAGACCAGTGCATATGATATGCAAAGTTTCACCTATATTAAAACAATGGACGGAAATCCTTAATAGATAATTACTCATTGAAATCTGGTCATTGTGGGGCGCTTGGGTGGCTAAGTCGATTAAGTGTCCAACTTCAGCTCAGGTCATGATCTCACGGTATGTGAGTTCGAGCCCCACATTGGGCTCTGTGCTGACAGCTCGGAGCAGGGAGCCTGCTTCTGCTTCTGTGTCTCCCTCTCTCTCTCTCTGTTCCTCCCCTGCTCTTACTCTATCTCAAAAATAAATAAAGATTTAAAAAATTTTTTAAAAAATCTGGTCATTGTAATCAGAGTATCTGTTTTAACCTTGTTGTGATCAGTCAAAGAAATAAAAGCCCAATGTGTGCTCCTGAAATTGTCCATCTAAGTTGTGATAATGCTCATTGTAGGGTTTAAGAAGTAGCATAAAAGAGTAAAACACAATCACTTTATCACTTTTAGTATTCTAAAGCTATCAATTAAAGTTAAACAATGTTACCATTTAGACCAAAGTAATTTATTTCTTTGATGACAAAGAGCAACTCTCAAGTTCAGACTCATGGAGAGCATACTTAGTGAGATTGCAGAAACTCATCATGTAGAGAATGACCCCAAAAGCCTGTCCAATCAAGCTACTTTGTCAGTGAATTAAGTCACTCCCTTGATATTCTCCTGAATAATATGAGATTAAAATAGAACCGTAAAAATAAAAACTTATCCATGAATTTTCTGTGAAATAATCCCAAGGAAGCAATGTTTCAGACATATCTCAGGAAGGAATAATGTGGGGGTAATCATTACCCCCAAAACATATACGGGAAATGTATAACCAGAGTTGGCACAGCTCTGTAGGTTCAATTGTTTACACCCTGGTTCACTTCAACGACAAAATGATTTGAGTTACTGAAGACTGATAAGCTGAGCAGATCTGGAAACAAAACAAAACAAAAACCAGTTCCTGAATTTCAGAGACATGTACCTGAATTTTCATTTAAGTAATTTGATTCAAACTTACCCATACACATAGGGATAATGTTATGAGTCACAAAAAACTTTTTCCTCTCATTTATGACATATATTCCTAGGATAACATGATGTTCCTAAAATATTTTAACCAACCAAAGAATGAGAAGTTCAGTTAACACGCACATAGACATAAATGTGAAGAAATGCTTGGCACCAAATATATGCTGCAGTTAAAATATTTTTCAAAATCGTTGACTTATCAATTTAATTTTTTTAATGTTTATTTATTTTTGAGAGAGAGGGAGAAAGAGAGCATGAAAAGAGGAGGGGCAGAGAGAGAGGGAGACCCAGAATCAGAGGCAGGCTCCACTCTCTGAGCTGTCTGCACAGAGCCCGGTGTGGGGCTCGAACTCACAAACCACGGGATCATGACCTGAGCTGAAGTTGGACACTTAACCAGCTGAGCCACCCAGGTGACCCTGACTTATTAATTTTAAAGTCCTTATAGATAAATAACAAAAATCAAGAATATTGAGGAAAATTTTGAAAAAGAGAACTAGCGTGTTCATGATACCACCATTTACAAAAGCGTGTTACAAAGAAAGATTTAAAAGGATATGGGATTGATGGACACACAGTTAAATAGTCCAGTTCAAACAATGAACAGTGCAGCGCTAAATCCAAGTGAATATGGAAATTTCATATGTAACAATTGTGGCATGTCAGATCGGTGGGGAAAATGTTAACTAATAAATGGTGGTAAGTCTTATAAATGTTGGGAATAAAAGATAAAATTAGGATCATATTTTATTTTATATTCTAGTGTCAACTCCAAATGTATCACAGAGAAAAATGAACTAAAATATAGAGAGAGAAACCGTAAAAATTCTGAAATCAAGTGTAGGGGATGTGCTTGGCAACATGGGAAAACTTTCATAAATGTGATGCAAGATTCACCATTAAGTACGATATTAACTGTAGAGGTTTTGTAGATGTGCACTAATTCGTTGAGAACATTTTTGTAAATAAGTTTTGGAATTTGTCAAATGCTGCTGCCTTATGTTTCTTCTTTTTTTTTAAGTCCTTGATATTGTGAATACTTGATTTTCACATGTTAAACCAACCTTGCTTTTTGGTGGGAAAAATCCAACTCGGTCACCATGAATTGTCTTTAAAAAATATTTTTTATATTGCAGCACCAGGTGGCTCCGTTGGTTATGCCTCTGACTCTTGATTTCAGCTCAGGTCATGATCTCACAGTTCATGAGTTTGAGCTGTAAGCAGGGCATGGAGCCTGCTTAAGATTCCCTCTCTCCCTCTCCCTCCTCTCCCTCTCCCTCTCCCTCTCCCTCTCCCTCTCCCTCTCTCCCTCTCCCTCCCCCTCCTCTCCCTCTCCCTCCCCCTCTCCCTCCTCTCCCTCTCCCTCTCCCTCTCTCCCTCTCCTTCTCCCTCCTCTCCCTCTCCCTCTCTCCCTCTCCTTCTCCCTCCTCTCCCTCTCTCCCTCTCTCCCTCTCTCCCTCCTCTCCCTCCACTCCCTCTCCCTCTCTCCCTTTCCCTCCTCTCCCTCTCCCCCTCCCCCTCTCCCTCCTCTCCCTCCTCTCCCTCCTCTCCCTCTCCCTCTCCCTCTCCCTCTCCCTCTCCCTCTCCCTCTCCCTCTCCCTCTCCCTCTCCCTCTCCCTCTCCCTCCTCTCCCTCTCCCTCCCCCTCTCTCCCTCCCCCTCTCTCCCTCCCCCTCTCTCCCTCCCCCTCTCTCCCTCCCCCTCTCTCCCTCCCCCTCTCTCCCTCCCCCTCTCTCCCTCCTCCTCTCTCCCTCCTCTCCCTCCACTCTCTCTCCCTCTCTCTCCTCTCCCTCCCTCTCCTCCCTCTCTCCCCCCCCCCTCCCCCTCTCCCCCTCTCCCTCTCCCTCTTCCCCTTCACCACCTCTATTTTTTTTTCTAATTACATTAGGTTTGATGAAATTGTAGTTAGAATAATTGCATCTACTTTTATGAGAAAAATTTGTCTCTAGTTTTTGTTTTTTGTTTTGTTCTATGTTCTTTGTCTACTTTAGATATTGGAGTTGTGCTGATTGCAGAGAATGACTAAGGAAGTATTCTTGGCTCAATTTTCTGGAAAAGTTTGTGAAGAATTATATTTCATCCCTAAACGATTGGTAGAATTCTCCAGTAAAGCTGGTTCTGGAGTCCTAGTTATCTGTTTCTGTTTGGTAGTTTGCAGTTTGAAAGGAATTCGGAACTTTAAGATCTGTACTTTATTGGCAAAACTTTGTTCACAATATCCCCTTATTATCCTTTAAATATCTCTTGATTTTGTAGTAATTTCACACCTGTCGTTTCTGATAATGGTATTTTTTTGTGTCTTTTCTTCATTTGCTCATAGTCATGGGCTACAGGCTTATCAAATGTATTTATCTCTCAAAGAAACAGCTTTTTGTTGTATTGATTTCTCTATTGTTTTTCTGTGTTTGCTTTCTTTGATTTACACCCTGGACTTTGTTATTTCTTTCCTTCTAATTACTTTCAGTTTAATATACTCTTCTTTTTGTAGTTTTTCTTAAGGTAGAAGCTGAAAGTATAATTCAGAACATTTACTTATAGAGACTTTTTATGTATAAATTTATCTATAAATACTCCTTTATCAGTATATGATAAATTCTGTATGTTGTGTTTTAAGCTTCACTCATCTCAAAACATTTTACACTTTCTCTTCTTATTTCTTCATTGACTCATGTATTCTTTAGAAGTATATTGTTTATAACCCTTATTGGGACATTTTCTTTTTTTTTTTTAATGTTTATTTAATTTTTGAGAGAAAAAAGACAGAGAAAGAGAGAGAGAGGGAGCATGACCAGTGAAGGGGCAGAGAGAGAAGGAGACACAGGATCTGAAACAGGCTCCAGGCTCTGAGCTGTCAGCACAGAGCCCAACTTGGGCTTGAACCCATGAACTGCGAGATCATGACCTGAGCCGAAGTCAGGTGCCCAACCTACTGAGCTACCCAGGCGCCCCTGTTTTCCAGAAAACTACATTTATTTTTAATTTAATCCTGTAGTGGATAGAAAGCATACTTGAGTTGTTTTAAGTTTATTAAATTTTTTTAAATCACAAATTTGGTCCATCTTGCTAATGTACTATATGCATTTTATTTATTTATTTATTTATTTAATGTTTATTTATTTTTGAGACAGAGAGAGACAGAGCATGAATGGGGGAGGGTCAGAGAGAGGGAGACACAGAATCCGAAACAGGCTCCAGGCTGAGCTGTCAGCACAGAGCCCGACACGGGGCTCGAACTCACAGACTGCGAGATCATGACCTGAGCCGAAGTCGGCTGCTTAACTGACTGAGCCACCCAGCTATATACCTTTTAAAAGAATGTGTACTTGTGTCTGATTTTTTGTTTGTGGCATGTTCTATAAATATCAGTGAGTCCAAGCTTTTTTATAATGGTATATGCATCTTCTGTAACTTTACTGAATGTCTGTTTACACTTTGTATCAGTTATTGAGACAAGGTATAGAAATCTCTGAGCGTGTCTATGGATGCATATGTTTGTCTTTGCAGTTCAATAAGTTCTTGCCTGATGTATTTGGATGCTCTGTTATTATGTAAATAATTGCTTACAACTGTTTGTAACCCGTCAGCAAATTACATCTTTATCTTTATGAAATTACCTCCTTTACTCCTAATTCTATTCAATACTGTGCAGTCTATTGTACTTAATACTAATATCACCCAGAATTATTTCCATTACTATTAGCAGAGGGTTTTTGTTTTTCCCATCTTGTAACCTTTCAGCCAGTCTGTCTTTATTTAAAATGTGCTTTTACTAGGTAGCTTGTAGCAAGGTCTTACTTGTGTTTCAATCTATTCTGCCTTTTAACTGGGACACTTAAGCCATTTATAGCTAATGGAGTTACTGATATATTTAGGTTTCATGCTTTGTTTTTTGTTTTCTATTTTCTCCATCTGTTCTTATTTCCCTTTTCCTCTTCCTATGCATGTTTTGGGAGTATTTGAATTTTTAAAAAGTGATTCCATTTTATCTCGTTTTGACTGGTTAGGTAACTCTTATTTTAGTGACTTTTTTTTTTTTAATGACTTCTTCAAGTTTTTAGTTTTGTCTGTAACAGTCCACCTTAGGACATCATTGTTCAAATAAGGTTTTCTGCCTCCCTTCCCCTCTCCTTCAGGGACTCCAATTATACATATGTTAAGTCTCTTGAAATTTTATCATACTCACTGGCACTGCTCATTTAAAAAAAAAATCCTTTCTTTCTGTATGTATTAGTTTTTATTGCAATGTATTCAAGTTCACTAATCCTTTTTAAATTTATTTTTCCATAATATCTAACCTGCCATTAATTCCATTCAGTGTATATATTTCATTTCTAATATTGTAGTTTCATCATAGGTATTTGAGTTGGGTCTTTTAAATATGTTTTTTGTTCCTACTTAACTTTTTGAATATATGAGATATACTTGTATTAACCATTCATTGCCTTGATATCTCCTACATCTGACGTCTATATCAATTCTGGGTTTGTTGTAAATTGATTTTTGTCCTCATTATTGTTCATGTTTTCTAGCTTCTGTAAGGGCCATGTAATTTTAAGGTTTTGGTTTACCAGCCATTATGAATATCACCTTGTTGGGTGCTGAATAACACTGTATTTTTCTAATAGTCCTACCTCTTTGTTCGGATGTGCAGTTATGATGTTTAGAAATGTTTGATCCTTTCAGCCTTTGCTTTTATTATTTTATAAATGGAATCAGAGCAATATTCATGGTAGGTCACATTATTCTCCACCTACTGAAGCAAGGGCTTTTTTTCTGCATTCATTCCAGTGCCCTGTGAATCCTGAGAGTCTCTGGTATGGTTTGTGGGAACAGACCCTGTTTCTAGTTCTTCGTGAGTCTGGGACATCATTGCCTTTATTTCTTTTAGGTGATTCTACCCTTGAACTTGGGGAGTTTTCTTAGAAATGCACACTGGTCCATACTTAGCTGAATATTGTTAAAAGTTCTCTCTCTGTGAGCTTTCTTGTAGAGGTAGACTGATCTGCAAACTCCACATATCTTGATATGTGTATTAGTTTTCTATTGCTGCTATACTAAAGTACTACAATGCAAACTTATTATTGTATATAACTTAAAACACACACATTTGTTTATTGCATTATATTTATTTAGGTCAGATGTATGGCCCAGGTTCCACTGGAATTCAAGGTCAGGAATTCAAGGCTGCATTCCTTTATGGAGGCTCTAGGGAGAATCACTTCCCTTGTGTTTTCCAGCCCACATGCCTCTGTTCATGCCTCTCTTCTGTCATCTGCAAAGTCAGTGATAGCAAATTGAGACTTCCTGCTGCCCTCTCTGGGGGTCTCTTTCTCTGTTTGCAACTGGAAAAATCTGTCTATTGTTAAGGACTGGGCACACTCAAATAATTCAGAATAATCTCCCCTCTCAAGATCTTTAGTTTTACTCAAATCTACAAAGTCTGCTTTGTCATGTAAAGTAAAATATCCACAGGTTCCAGGGATTAGAGAGGGATGTCTTGAGAAGGATATTATTTCTCTGGCAGAGTAGATCTGGCTTCCAACTTGGTTTCTTGTCCTCATGGCGTCTGCTGTACTCTGACCAGGCTGCCGTTCCTGTGGCTGGTGATTCTCTCAAGGCAGTCCTCTGGGGCACTTGTAGGGCTCACTTCATTTATTTCTGGCCTCTCAGGGATTTCAGTTATTCATTGTTTGATTCCAGTGTCTTGAAAAAAAAAATGTCACTTTTTATATTTTGTTCATTGATTGATTGTTTTAGATGGGGGGATGAGTCTGGTCCTGATTACTCCATGTTATTTGGAAGTGAAGTTCCAGGACATGGATGAGGCAAGGTTATAGCATAATATTGTCTTGGTAGGTTAACCCTTTATCATTAATATACATACCTTTTTTTCCCCTCTAGAAATTCTCCTTGTCTTGGAGTCAACTATAACATCTACTTAGATGTTGGTTAGTCACTAGGATTTGCAAGTTATATCTTTGTTTCCTTTTCTCTGCTTCCAAACTTGTCTCGATATTTAAGGTATGTCTCTTATAACACCATTTCGTGGATCTCGAATGTCGTTGGTACTGCTGCTATCTTGAAAATATCCCAGTAATCTTAGCCTTTAATTAGATTATTTAATCAATTGACATTTAATGAAATTACTGATAATGTTTAGGTAGATATTTCTATTTGAAAAATTATATTCCTATATATTATTTTCCTATTTGTGTCCGTTTAAGTCTCCATCTTTTTATCTTTTCCTTTTTTTTTTTAATGTTTATTTATTTCCAAGGCAGAGAGAGACAGAGCATGAGTGGGGGAGGGGCAGAGAGAGAGGGAGACAGAATCTGAAGCAGGCTCCAGGCTCCGAGCTGTCAGCACAGAGCCTGACACGGGGCTCGAACTCATGAGCTGTGAGATCATGACCTGGGCCGAAGTCAGATGCTTAACTGACTGAGCCACCCAGGTGCCCCTGTCTTTTCCTTTTTTATTTTAGAATGAGAAAAAGCATGCAAGCAGGGAGGGGTCAGAGGGAAATAGAGAGAGAATCTTAAAAAGGCTCCACAGTCAGCGCAGAGCCTAATGTGGGCTTGATCCCATGACCCTGGGATCATGACCTGATCCAATATCAAGAGTCAGTCAATCAACTGACTGAGCCACCCTGGTGCCCCTAAAACCCATTTATATTTCTTTTTTGCTTCTCTGGGATTTAGCATCTTTTATACTCAATTCAGGTATCTGTATATTTCCTGAACAGGTATATCGATGTGTTGTTTTTTGTTATATGTATCAGTAGCTTATTATTTTATTACTGTATTTTTTTGAATATTCTGAATTTGTCTTTGTTACTTTGGATTTTATTTTTATTCTTTTTTGAGAGAGCATAAGCAGGTAAGCGAGCAGGGGAAGAGAGAATCTCAAGCAGGCTCCACACTAAGCGTGATGCCTGACATGAGGCTCTATCCCACACCTCCAGGATCATGACCTAAGTCAAAATCAAGAGTCAAACACTCAGCCAACTGAGCCACCCAGGTGCCCCGTTACTTTTTTTTTGTTTTAAAGTTTATTTATTTTGAGAGAGAGAGAGAGAGAGAGAGAGAGAGAAAGCAAGCAGTGGAGGGGCAGAGAGAGAGGGGGAGAGAGAATCCCAAGCAGGCTACACACTCAGGATGCAGAGCTCAGTCTCACAACCATCAGATCATGACCTGAGCCAAAATCAGGAGTCGGATACTTAACCAGCTGAGCCACCCAGGCACCCCTGCCCATTACTTTGTTGATGGAAATACAGATTATTTCATTTTGTGGCTATTTTAAACTGTTGTGAAGATACTGGGTGTGTGTGTGTGTGTGTGTGTGTGTGTGTGTGTGTGTGTGTACCTATTTTCTTTAGAAATACAGCTAAGATTCAAACTGATGGATACTTGGCCACATATGGTTAACTTTATTGGAAACTGCTAAAGAATTGTCAACCCCAGTTCTCCTATTTACCTGTCTTCCAGGAATTTGTGAAAGTTCCATCGAATCTCATCATTTACAAAACTTGGCATTTTCTTTCTTTTCAGAGTAAATTCCTATAAGTGTACAGTCATCTTCTATTTTGGTTTTAATGACAGAAATAATATTTTCATATGCTTTATTGATCATTTGGATATATAATTTGTTAAATGCTTATTTAAGTCTTTTGTCTAATTTTGATGATTTCTTTACATTTTTCCTGTTGATATGTACAAGTGCTTTCACAAGTTTAGACAGAAATCTTTTGCTGCATATATGTGCATTGAAAGTATTATTCCCAGTCTGTTCCTTGCCTTTTAATTTTCTTCATATTGGCTGTAGCTTCCTGAAATTTTTAATTCTGATGAAATACACACACACACACACACACACACACACACACACACACGTATATATATATATACCTATGTGTATATGTATATGTACATATTCTTTTATGTTTGTTGTGTACACAAATATATATGTGACTTACCAGAAAATTTTAATTCTGATGATATATATATCATAAAATATATATAAAATATGTGTATATAAACTATATTTTATGCATATTGTATTCTGGGTCTTTCCAGAGAAGTCTTTGCTAACTCCAAGGTGATGAAAAAATACTAAAATAAATACTGAAATGAATACTAAAATATAATTTTAGCCTTTACACGTAGGCCTATAATCCATATCCAACATTTTAGTGAAAAAAAGGGACAAAATAGTAACTTTTTAGTGGTAAAAGTAGATTCAAAATTATTTTGTATACAGATATCTAGTTTTTTAGCACCATTTATGGAAAAGAATTTATCAAATAGTATGGATAGCTTTGACAAAATCTATATTACTATCTGTGCTTCTATTTATGAGTTATTTATTTCTGTGCTATTACTCTGCCTGTCTATCATTGCAGCAATATCGCCGTATTGATTACTGAGGTTTTAGAGTAAATCTCAAACTTAAATAGAGCTTACCTTGGAAATTCTTATTTGTTTCTATAAGTTTGTTTCTTTACATTTGTTGATATCCACAACTCTCCAGTGTCCTTATAAACAGGATTTTTAGTTGATGTATATTATTGTTATGATAGAAGCATATATCTTAAGCAGAAGGGGAATTTACCTGAGTATTTTTAATTATTTTAATGTTTATTTATTTTTGAGAGAGAGAGACAGAGCGCAAGAGGGAGGGGCAACGAAGGAGGGAGATACAGAATCTGAAGCAGGTTCCTGGCTCTGAGCTGTCAGCACAGAGCCCGACCCGGGGCTCAAATCCACGAACTGTGAGATCATGACCTGCCGAAGTTGAACACTTAAGTGACTGAGCCACCCAGGAGTGCCCCTAGTTGAGTATTTTTTGAACAGTGCCCAGAAATGCAAACTATTAATAAAAGGCTGGTTAAAATTCAGTTATATTAATAAGGACTTATTTCATCGAAGGATATTGTATAAAGTGAGTGAGAATATAAACTCATCTAATGAGGTTCTTCTGCACATGAACACCAAGAGATGTGGATTTGATAGCTTGTACTGGCATTATTTATTTATTCTTTAAATATTTATTTTATTTTTGGGACAGTGCAGGAGAGGGAGGGGCAGAGAGAGAAGGACAGAGGATCTAAAGGGAACCCCATGCCAACAGGCTGACAGCATCCAGCCCAACATGGAGCTCGAACGCTCAAACCGCAAGATCATGACCTGAACTGAAGTCACACGCTCAACTAACAGAGCCACCCAGGTGCTCCTGTAGCGTCATTTTTTAAAAACACAGTAATTATAATCTGTCCAGATATTATTTATAGGGACTAAAAAATCAGTGTCGGCATACTGATACAATGGAATGAAATTCAGCATTAAAAATGTACCTTGTCCAACTAAATCAACAAAGATAAATCTTTTTAGGTTTCTTGTTTATTTACTTATTTATTTTTGAGACAGAGCAAGAGGGGGGAGAGGCAGAGAGAGAAGGAAAGAGAGAATCCCAAGCAGACTCTGCACTGTCAGCATGGAGCCTGATGCAGGGCTGGAATTCACGAACCTTGAGTTCATCACCTGAGCCGAAATCAAGAGTTCGATGCTTTTTAAAAAATTTGTGTGTGTGTGTGTTTATTTACTGTTGACAGAGAGACAGAGCACGAGCCAGGGAGGGGCAGAGATAGAGGGAGACACAGAATCTGAAGCAGGCTCCAGGCTCCGAGCTGTCAGCACAGAGCCTCACATAGGGCTCGAACCCACAGACCGCGAGATCATGACCTGAGCTGAAGTGATACGCTCAACCAACTAAGCCACCCAGGTGCCCCAAGAGTTCGATTCTTTTTTTTTTTTTTTTTTTAATTTTTTTTTAAGTTTATTCATTTTTGAGACAGAGAGAGACAGACAGAGACAGAGCATGAACGGGGGTCAGAGTGAGAGGGAGACACAGAATCAGAAGCAGGCTCCAGGCTCTGAGCCATCAGCCCAGAGCCCGACACGGGGTTAGAACTCACGGACCGCAAGATCGTGACCTGAGCTGAAGTGGAACGCTTAACCGACTGAGCCACCCCGGCGCCCCTAAGAGTCCGATTCTTAACCAACTGAGTTACGTAGATGCCCCAACATAGATAAATCTTAAAATATGATCCTATGTAAAATTAAAGGTTCATGGAAATATTATATCTATATGTTACTGTTACTGCATTTGAAAATGTTAAAACCACTCAAAGCTATATGCAAAGGTCATGAGCAAGGCATGTATGGATAGATAATTAATATTTATATAAAAATTTAAGTTCCAGCATTAATAAAGGAATTTAAATTTCAGCCACATAGTATCTTCATTGATAAAACTAGGAAGTATTTAATATGTCTGTTCAATATACAGAATATCATTAGGGTGAAAGAGATATAATGTTCATAGTGTATTAGTTCAGGGATAATTTGATGAAGACTTGCAAGAATAATTTGGCAATAACTATAAACCCACTTTCAATAAAAAATATGCTTTACCTTTTCTTGAAATTTTTTTCTTAAGGATTTATCTTAAATACCATTCAGAGATATGGAAATGTGTTTACAAACAAGAAACTATACTGTACTTATATAAAATGACAATAAGTTTTAGTTCATCAATTTGGCAAACAGAATGTAATAGTGCCAATGTTAAAATAAAAAATGATTCACTATAACAGAAAATGTTGATTGATACTACTTCAGAAAATTCTTAAGATTCAAAGATTTAAAGTTCTCTCAACATCTGCTTTTATTTTCTTTTCTAAAGAGCTGTTCCCACCTGAGAGCTGGTAATTTTTTATACAGTTATGAGGAAAAGTCCTGTAATCATCCCTGTACAATTAGTTTCTGAGCATATGCTCTAATCCTCTTAGGTACATGTGGAAAAATAGAATTCTGTGGTCATGGGGTACACATATGTTTAACTTCATCAAAAGGTGCTGAACAACTGACCATCCCTGTGAGAATGGATATCCAAATTGTGTTATATTTAGCAAATAAGCAATTCAACAAAAGAAAAGGATATGGCCACTTCATGGATTAATTTCAAAAACATGTTGGACAAAAGACATCTTAAATAGGGTGGTGGTTACACAGGTATATATTGGTGAAAACTCATTGAGCTGTATGCTTTTGCAAGAAAAAAAAGAAAAAAGAAGGTAAGGAAGGGAGTGATGGAAAGGGAATGGGGAAGGGAAAAGGGAAGGAAAGGAAGAAAAAATGCATAATGTCCACCCTATTTGACTTGCTTGCTTTGGAATCAATATTAAAATCACAACTCTAGGGGCACCTGTGTGGCTCAGTCAGTTAAGCATCTGATTTCAGCTCAGGTCATGATCTCACGGTTCATGTGAGCCCTGTGTAGGGCTCTGTGCTGACAACTGAGAGCCTCTTTGGGAACTTCATTGGGATTCTGTGTCTCCCTCTCTCTCTGCCCCTCCCCTGCTAGCATTCTGATGGTATGTGTGTGTGCGTCTCTCTCTCTTTCTCTCAAAGATAAGTAAATAAATAAATAAACATTTAAAATAAATAAAATCACAACTCTTCCCACCTTCTATACATTTTATTTTCTCACATTGTTAATATCAATTTAAAATAATAACATTGTATAAATACATTTAGACAGCATGCATTTTTGAAACACTTTTTAAGTGATAAAGGTAAATAGGTAGATAGATTGTTTAAGTAACATCTAGACAAGTGATATTACCAGGGTCATTGCTGTGCTGTGGTATCTTGAGTGGTTTTTGCTGCTTCTTGGAGTTTTTCTGTATTATATAAATTGCCTGGAAAAATATCGATTTGGAAACTGTGAGAGGATGGTGAGGTCAATATATATTTAAGTTGAAAAGATTGAGTTGGCAACATTATTACATTCAACTTAAAAATCATAGCATAAAAACTAAGAAGCAATGATTATGTGTTTATTCTCTTTTGTAATATCTAAGTAAAAGTTTGGAAAAACATAGTCTGGAGTGGCTAATGATCTCTTTGCTGTCCTATAACAGATCTAAAATTGCAGTTATTAGGGACTCATTCTTCTAGGATAAAAACAGACCTGGGAAGTATCTCAAACAATTTTATTGTGAGTCCTAGCAATGTAAGATAGTTGCATACACGGTGACATAAAGACACTGGAGAGAAGTCATTTTATAGTGTCATCTCCCTGGTACCTACTCCTCTTGACCTGCCCTACCCATTCGGGGAGTGATTTATCAACATATTAGAATGAAAACAACAACAACAACAAGAACCTTGGTCTCATTTTCTGTCAGCACACATGTAAAAAACATTCTTTTTCAGTTTCCGTCCACTGTTTCTAATTACCCTGCCTGCCTTTTTCTCCGAGGAAAGTTGGGGGGAGAGAAGTGGAGAATGCCTCAGGTTGTGGTAAAGAAAGAACTAAATAGCTCCCAGATAAAATTTCATGAATTCAGTAGCACTGTGGGATCTATGTAAGATATCGTTTAGATTGTCACATCTGATGTTGAACGTAAAAACAAAACTATTATTCTGATTCAGAGAACATACTTAATTATGAAGTAATACCTGCGTGGCAAAATAAAAGGTAACGATACCAGTTTCTTTCACCTCCTCCAGCAATTACAGGAATTGTTTTCAACCCGTCTTGAGGAGAGTAGTTCTGGAAATAATTAAAATGAGCTGGGATAGAATAAAAGTGGTAGGCAACATGTATCTAAATGAGCGAAACTTGTGAGTCCGTTATTTTTAACGTTTATCGGTGATAAGGGAAATGTATTGTGTATATTGTAATCTATTTCGCAGTTTACTTACATGAATTGGGATCGGGAAGGTGGCATTGTTGGCTACAAAAACCAGCTGCAGCAGGCTTTCGTGGAAAGGAAACTATACTGAGGGAATAGGCCACGTTTCTACGAGCTCAATAAATGCTTACAGTTCATTATGGTGCCATCACGTAAGGTAGCCTCAGAGCGTTCATACAGCATCGAAAAGTGCCTAGCACTCTCCGTAGACACTAGACGTACCTGGCTCGATAAAATTTAAGAGCTGCAATATCAGAAGCAGAGCTCAGTACCTCAGAGTTTTATAAAAGCACTGTCGTCATCATCGCTGAGGCTTAAATTGAGAACTCAACAGTGTAGATCTATTGCTTTCTTTGGAACATCATATAACCTTGTATGAGAACATTCGAAAATTGCAGGAGTAAATGTTAGAAAACCTGGTCTTGTAGCGACGATGGCTGAGAAGAAATGTGACAGTTTAAAGAGATGCTGCTGGCTGGATCACAGAGTCTTAGAGATAAATGTGTTCATGCGTTTCCTAAGGAGATTTTTCATTTGTTAAAGGATGCTCCCTTTAAATAGGTTGGCCTCATAGCAAAGGCTCCTCTTGCTCTTTTTAAGATACTGGCCTTTCCCCTCTCCTGGTTTTCTATTACAGTGTAGAAGGTAAAGTTTCGATGACCCCTTTTATTATTTCCAAGAACAACTATTTGAGCAACATCTAAGTGCGAATCACTGAAATATAGTCTTAAATCCAAGGGAATAAGCCTTCAGAACTGTTGAAGGAAGGGTATATTCCAAGTTATGAACCATGGATAATCAGAATTCCAAAAGAAAGAGATAATAATCTTCCTCTTTTTCATACTTGAATCTGCTTAGCATGCTGGGGGAATGATACAGACACCTGAGGGGCTGGAGACTATAATTTGACATAGGAATTGTAGGAAAAGAGGATAAAAGCTGGGCTATAACTGCAAAATGAGTGAAATATCAGGCCCATTATTCTGCAAATAGTGGAGAAGTATCATTATTTTTAAGCAAGTAGTAGAATTTCCAAATATATGTTATTTTTAGAAAGACAATTTAGAATAGAAATTGAGTTTTAAAAAAAAGGAAATAAAAAATATTCGGGAATATATTGCAATAATCCAGGAATTAAATATAGATTGTCATGAGTAGGAGTAGGAAAACGAGAAATAGACTAGATTTGAAAACCATTATAGAGATAGACACATTAGAGACTGCTATTCTCTTGAATTAGGGGTGACAGAAGGCATGATAAAAGTTGATCCTGCGATTTTTGAGCGAATGCATAGATGGTGATGCCATTGCACTGTGTACAGAATACAGAAGGATGTGATGGGGTTTGAGAGAAAGAACAAATTTAATTTTGGACTTGTTCCTTGAAGTCATTTACAGTATTATATGCTATTTGTATTAACTATCATAGAATTATGGAATATTTAATATTTAGAAAGAATGAGACTGTGTATTGTATTTACTTCTGCAAGTTCTATAGATTGAAGATATAACTCTGGGTGTCATTTGAATAGAGAATTTGTTGGAGACATAAACGGATGGCATTATAAAGTGGGAGAGCAGAGAATTATGAGCCACTCTGGCTGAGTGCTGAGCCCTGCAGAATGCCCCTATGGAAGGGGAGGGCGTGTGGGAGAGACAGACGATGGAAAAGAGATCAGTCAGGTGGGAGGTGGAGCTAAATCATTTCCTGAAAGTGAAGCCAGAAAGTTTTAAGAAGGAAGCCCAGGAAACAGCAGAGACGTTTTCTGAGAGGTCACATAGGAGAGGGCTTGAGAGTAGATCTTTGGGGGAGAGATCTAGGAAACGCCCGTAACACTGAAATCCAGGTTTCAGTGCAGTAGTGTGGCAGAATTCAGGTTGTATTAGATGAAGCTGAAAAAGTGAGAGGAGAGAATGCCAATTATTCTTTTACTGAATTTGATGGTAAAAACAAGCAAGATAACTTGTCATAACTTTTGGAGAGACAGACAGGGTCCAAAGATATCTGAAAGTCAAAGGAAAGTAATCGTGAGAGATAAAGACTAAAGAGACAAGTGAGAAAGTCAGTAATGAAGTAACAGAAGATCTGGTTGAAGCAACAGAATCAGGGTAGCGTTGGAAATAAAACTGTCGAGAACGTCCGGAGTTGGAGTCCATTTTCCCACACCATGGTTCGAGAAGGGGGATCAGAACTGGGGTTCCAAGCAGAGCAGTCTCATCTCTGCATCTGCCTTTCACTGTGACTGTAGGACCTAGACCTAGCATGTGGTATGACTCCTTTATGTTTGCAAACACATCCGAACATTATAAATCCTGCAGGCAGAATGAGAACTTTCCACCCTTCCATTTAGGGATTTGGTACTTTCATTAAACACCGAGCAATTTCAATGCCCAGGCATCTGCACAGAGACTTTCCTTGTGGAGAAACTCTCAGAGTGCTTCTCAAACTTTTGATACATAGAATTAATGTGCAGGTTTATGAATAGAACTACTAAATATTCCTTACTCTGTGAGAGACTTAAAAGGTTTTAAGGGGTAATGATTAATACACATGAGTGTCAGATTTGCTGACTTGTAGAATCTAGCACAGGTAGCGTGCAATGCTACCATAAATATACCGAACTAGGGCACGTTGTCGGGAGAAATAAGGGAAACAACATAGACCTTCATCACAGGCTAGGGACAAAAAAGAATCATCAGTGGGAGAAGTTCGGGGTTTCTTGAAGATGTTGGTCAACTGAAGGTCCATCCTATTTTGCCAGGATTAACGACTCCCCAGTGTGGTTCCAACAGCAAGGCTCCCATTCTTTTGCAGTTGCTTATTCTCATGTTCTATTTCCTGTTCTCTCCAATTATTATTATTCTTAACTAACTCCAGCCACTCTGGTCTTCCTTTATGTAGAACATGCCAAAACCATTCTTCCCTCTGGAGCCTCAACATTAGTTGTCCCCTCAGATTTGTGCATAATTTGGGTCTTTAAATATTAAAATTTTAAGCATGCGTTTACATATTAAATCCTCAAAATTCAAGAAACTCCACAGACTTCATCATCATATTTCTATGTTTTCTATCTTCTTAATTGAATGAAGACCTGTTATACAGTTTTAAATTCAGTTGTCTTTTTTTGTCTCATCCTAGGAAAGACAAAGCCTTATATAGGAAAGACAAAAGTTTGTCATATATCCTCACTACCCAAACCACTGCATAAATAGATGGGTATGTAATATACTATTTATCACATAGTGTACATTATACTGTGCATAAATCTGAAATGCATAACACGTACAGTATACGACCACAAGAAAAAAAGTCCCACTTATAAAACATACTGCACAATTTTACATGGGTTCTAGGAATTAAGAATATGAATACAGGGGTGCCTTGGTGGCTGCATAGGTTAAGTGTATGACTTCAGCTCAGGTCACAATCTCACCGCTTGCGAGTTCAAGCCCCACATCAGGCTCTGTGCAGACAGTTCCGAGCCTGGAACCTGCTTCAGATTCTGTGTCTCCCTCTCTCTCTGCCCCTCCCCCGCTCATGCTCGCTCGCTCGCTCTCTCTCTCTCTCTCTCAAATGAATAAACATTAAAAAAAACGTTTTTAATAAAAAATAAATAAAATAGTGGAGCATAGCGGTGCCTGGGTGGCTCAGTCGGTTGAGTGTCTGACTTCGGCTCAGGTCATGATCTCACGGTTTGTGAGTTCGAGCCCTGCATCGGGCTCTGTGCTGACAGCTCAGAGCCTGGAGCCTGTTTCCGATTCTGTGTCTCCCTCTCTCTCTGCCGCTCCCCTGCTCGCTCTCTCTCTCTCTCTCTCTCACTCTCTCTCTCTCTCTGAAAAATAAACATTTTAAAAAATTTAAAAAAAATATGAGTAGAAAGCCTATGGATCAACTCATCATCAATTCAGTGCCTGGGGATGAAATAGGAAAGGACATTTGCAGTTAGAGGTTAAAAACATCACCTTGGATCAAGTTTGCTAAGCTAGGAGGATCCTGAGCTCACTCACCTCTTGCCATGAACATATCAAAAATACAAGTCCATGGGAAGCAGCTGTCTTTGAGAACAACCTGAAGACTAGCAGAAAAGGTCATCCACAACTAAAGGTGTAAAGAAAAAGCCAGATCATATGGAACGTGGGGCAGGAATATGTTCTTGTCAGGACCCACACCACACCCCCAGCTTGGTGACTCACAACCAGGAGGAGTGTTGCTACCGCACAGGTCCTCCCTGAGACCCCACACTGGACACCACTGCCCTGAGGACTTGCACTGGGAAGACAAATCCTCACGATACGTAGTTTTGAAGACCAGTGGCCTTAACTCCAGGAGAGCCAGAGAGATATAGGAAACCAGGACTCCACTCTGAAAGAGCTTACACACAAACTCACTGCTCCAAAATTCAGCCCAGCGGCAGACATTTGAAAAGTGTCTGGCCTGTATGTGAAGGTTATTTATTGATTCCCTTTTGGGCCTGTGCCAGAGAGGCAATGATTTGTTAGAACTTTCTCTGGGAAGGGAAGAGATGGTGGGCACCAATTTTTCTTTTTTTACTCATTTTCTCCCTCATTGTCCCAGCTTTGGATGGTGTCCCAGCTTTGGATGGTGTCATGGTACTCCTCATCTACCTGGGTAACACCACCAGTCCGACCCTGGTGTCCCTCTGCAGACCCGCTCCAGCCAACCAGCACACCCTCGTAGGCACCCCTTCAGTGTTGCTCCTGGATTGCCACAGTTGGCATACAGCTTTGGTTAGAGCCAGAGTTCCCCCAGAGTGGCTTTGCCTGGCAGGCAACCTCAGTCTGGACCATCACCCCACAAAGGGGCTCCTCGAGGAAGGCCAGCCCTGCCCACCAATATGCCTGTAGCACTGATGGCCTCTCAGGAGCAGGAGGGCCCATGCAGCCCACAGGGGACACCCCTGAGTGCTTGGCTCTGATGACCAAAGGGATTGGGTGTCTAGGCCCCACAAGACACCTGCTACATAAAGCCACTCCTTCAAGACTAGGAGATGTAGTTGGCCTACCTAATACATGGAAACAAACACAGAGAATCAGGCAAAATGAAAAGACAGAGGAATATGATTCAAACAAAAGAAGACAAAACCTCTTAAAAATAACTAGGCAAAACAGAGGTAAACAATCTACCTGATAATGAGTTCAAAGTAATGTCATAAAGATGTTCCCTGAACTTGGGAGAAGAATGGATGAGCAAAGTGAGAATTTCAACAAATAGATAAAAAGTATAAGAAAGTACCAATGAGAGCTGAGGAATACAATAACTAAAATGAAAAATACACTAGAGGAAATCAGCAGATTAGATGATACAGAAGAGTGAAAGAATCTGGACGACAGGGTAGTGGAAATCACCCAAGCTCAACAGAAAAAATAATTTTTGGAAATAAGAATAGAATGGTTTACGGGACCTGTAGGATAACAAGAGCACTGACATTTACATTAAAGAGGTCACAGAATGAGAAGAGGGACAGAAAACCACAAGACTCCAAATAAAGCCATCTTGTGAAAAAACAAAACTGAAGGTACCCCACTCCCTGATTTCAAACTATATGTCGCTGTCCAGTTTTCCCAGCGCCATTTACTGAAGTGACTTTTTTTTCCCCATTGGATATTCTCTCCTGCTTTGTTGAAGATTAGTTGGGCATACATTTGTGGGTGTGTTTCTGGGTTCTCTATTCTGTTCCATTGATCTGTGTGTTCCATTGATCTGTTTTTGTGCCAGTACCATACTGTAATGGTAATTACAGCTTTGTAATGTAGATTAAAGTCTGGAATTGTGATGGCTCCAGCTTTGGTTTTCTTTTTCAGGATTGTTTTGGCTATCGTTAATAATCAAAACTGTAAGTTATGGATACAAAAACAGATCAATAGAACAGGATAGAGACCCTGGAAATAAGCCCATATTTATATGATCAATAAATCTATGACATAGAAGGTGAGGATATGAACAGGGAGAAGACCATCTATTTAATAAGTGATTGTTGGGAATTCTGGACAGCTACATGCAAAAGTACAAAACTAGACCACTTTCTTACACCATACACAAAAATAAAGTCAACGTGGATTAAAGACTTAAGATCTGAAACCATAAAAACTCCTAAAAGAAAATACAGATAATAAATCGATTATATCAGTCTCAGAAATATTTTTGGGGTCTATTTCCTCAGGCAAGGGTGACAAAATAAAAAAATGAGACCACATCAAACTAAAACTCATGTTGCAGTGAAATAAACCATCAACCAAATGAAACAGCAGCCCACTGAATGGGAGAAAATATTTGCTAATAATATATCCAATACAGGGTTAACATCCAAAATGTAGGAAGATCTCATACAACTTGGTAACGAAAGAACAAAAAACGAAAACAAAAAACATGTAATGTAATTAAAATATTGGCAGAGGACCTGACTAGGCATTTTTTCTAAATACCCAGATGACCAACAGACAGATGAAAAGATGTTCAGTCATAAGGAAAAACAATATGAAACCAAATACAAATTGAAACCACGATGAGATATCATCTCACACGAGGGAAACCTCATACACAGTTGGTGGGAATGTAAATCGGTGCAACCACTGTGGAAAACAGTATAGAGGCTCCTCAGAAAACTAAAAATAAAACTATCATATAGTCCAGAAAATCTTTTTCTGAGTATTTGAACAAAAAGGAAACACTGATTTGAAAAGGCATATCCACCCCTATTTTTAATGCAGCATTAATTATAATAGCAAAACTTTGGAAACAACTTAAGTGTCTGTTGATAGATGAATAGACGTAGAAGGTGTGGTATATGTGTACATACATACACGCACACACAAGCGTATGTGTGTGCGTATATATATACACACGCACACAATGCCATATTACTCAACCATAAATGGAAATGAAATGAAATCTCATTATTTGTGACAACATGGATGGACCTACGTGGTATTATGCTTATTGAAATAGCCGGAGAACGACAGATATCATTTCATTTATATTTGGAATCTAAAAACAAACAAAAACCAAATGAACAAACAAAACAGAAACAGACATATATACAGAGGACAAATTGTTGGCTGCCAAGGAGGAGGAATTTGGGTCAATAGGCAATGTAGGTGAAGGGGATCAAGAGGTACAGTCCTTCAGCTGTAAAAAGTAATAATAATAATCCACGGGGATATGAAGTGTAGCCTTGAGAAAGTAGTCAATAATACTGTAATAACTTTATATGGTGACAAATATTAACTAGACTTACGGTGATGGTTGTTTTGCAGTGTATATAAATGCTGAATCATTATGTTATACACCTGAAATGAGTATAATACTGCATTCAACTATTCTTCAATTTAAAAAATGCACCTCTAAATTGTAAAAAAAAAATGTAATATGAAATCTTAAGTATTCATGTGAGGAGTATTGTATTTATAAACATTTTTCCAACCGACTGGTAGGTTGGTACCTTTGTCTGTACATGATATTGATGGATTCTGGGGTTACAGCCCAGAGTCCTGACAACTCATTCTTTCAGGTAAGAAAATAGAACACATATCTGATAAAGCAATCTGAGACTAAGCAAATGTGAATTTGATATACCAGAAACTTTATGCTTTATCACACCTAAGTATTTGTTCAATTTTCATAAGGGATAAGCATTTTGCCAAAAACAGGAGATGAAATAGTATCCGTAGAGATGTTTCTTCCTTTTAAGTGTCACACACCCCATTTTATTCTGTTACATTTAATCACAGTCTTCATATCTACACTATGGAAAAAGTGATAAAGTGAGAGCTAGGTCAGCTATTGTACAATTTTATCATCATAGCTCCTGCATTTAAATTTGATAGGGCATTTTCAAAATGGCACTTTGTAAAGCATAATGTAAAGACACTTCAGTTATAAAATACGATGATATATCATCCACCTTGTGCTGAGGTATTCTTGTTTTTATTATTTATTGTGTATATTATATATGATGACAAATATGTACAGTTTAAATAAGATTTATAAAGCAAATAGTCATGTAACCAGCAGTCCAAGCAAGAAATAGAACAATGTAAGCACCCCAGTAGCCTGTCCTGCAAGATGCCTCTTTGACATTTTCTGTTTCTTTACTGGAGTTAAATACTATTTTGATTTTTGGCGTCGCTTCCTTGATTTTTTGGAGAGTTTCAAGCCTTTGTATATGTTCTTTTCTGTATTGTTTATTTTGTTTATTTTGAGAGAGAGAAATAGGGCATGAGCCAAAGAGGAAGAGAGAGAGAGAGAGAGAGAGAGAGCGAGAGCGAGCCTGTCAGCACAGAGCCTGACATGGGGCTCAATCCCATGAACCGCGAAATCATGACCTTAGCCGAAATCAAGAGACTGACAGCCAGTATTCTTAAATAATATAATTTAATGTAACAGCTTTTGGAACTTTATGTAAACGGAAAATTTATTTTTGTCTTTTTTTTTTTTATATAAGAATTTATATTTTGGGGGCACCTGGGTGGCTCAGTCAGTTAAGTATTCAACTTCCACTCAGGTCATGATCTCCCAGTTCATGAGTTCAAGCCCTGTGTGGGGCTCTGCGCTGGCATCTCAGAGCTTGGAGCCTGCCGTCAGATTCTGTGTCTCCCTCCTTCTCTCTCTCCCCCTCCCCAACTCATGGTCTATCTGTGTCTCTCAAAAATAAATGTTCAAAAAATTAAAAAAAGAATTTATATTAATTTTTTAATGTTTATTTAATTTTGAGAGAGAGAGAGAGAGAGCGTGAGCAGGGGAGGGGCAGAGAGAGAGGGAGACACAGAATCCAAAGCAGGCTCCAAGCTCTGTGTTGTCAGCACAGAACCCAGGCAGGGCTCGAACTCATGAGCCCGTGAGATCATGACCTGAGCCAGAGTCAGTCGCTCAACCTATTGAGCCACCCAGGTACCTCAGAAGTCATATTTTTATAACAATTTTAGGTTCTTAGCAAATAAAAAGGAAGGTCTAAAGATTCCCCATATACTCTCTGCCCCCATGAACGCATAGCCTCCTTCATTATGAATTTCCCCCACCAGAGGGGAATATTTGTTAGAGTTGACAAACCTACATTAATTATGATTACCCAGAATCCACAGTTCACAGTAGGGTTTAGCTTGGTGTTGTCATTCTATAAGGGGGAAATACATAATCATTCTAATAGATACAGAAAATGCATTTGACAAAAATCAACATCTGAAATCTATTCATTATAAAAATATTAAGCAAACTAGGAATAGAGGGGACTTTCTCCACTAGTAAACTTCATATATTAAATGTGTGTAGCTAACATCATACATGGTAAAATATTTATTTATGCTAAGATTGAGGGCAAAATTACAGAAAGTCAGTTCTAAATCTGTCTATTCAGTATTGTCTCTTGCCAGTGTGCTTGGCAAAGAAAAAAAAAATAAGGAGGACAGAATAAAAATTTTGGAGGAATAAAAAAAAACTGTTTTTATTCACGCTTGACACGATTGACTCCATGGAAATTCCTCAATAATTTACATTGTAGTCCCAGACTGCAAACAACTAAAATGTGTATCACCAAGTGTTGACACAGTTCTCCATGGTTTTTCTGCGTGTCTTATACCACCTTTTGTTCTGGACTATCTTTTCAAGGATGTTTGTATAGAAAACAGCCTTAGAATGCATAGAGAGTGTCTCACACTGGGGTAGAAGACGGATTTATTTTCTGTTTATCATAATAAAGATAAAACCTCTCCAAGGAAAACATTGAGCAGGTTCACTATTATCCGTTCCCACCTCCAGATCATGTACAGGGGATTTGAAGGTGGATCAAGAAAACCTGATACAAACATGCATTTCATGCCTCTGTTCTTCCATGAGTAGTAACGTGTTTTATCTCCGACCAAAGATTCTCTAGTCTTGTCAGCACTTATGGAACTGGGACAGCCTAATTTGTTAGCTTACAAGTAGGCTAAAATCTCTTATTCCGTTTCCTGTCACTGATAAAATGGATAAGCCCGGGAATATTTATATAATCAAATAATACTCAGCAATTAAAGAGAAACCAATATTGATAATACATTCAGCAACAGAGATGGTGCTCAAAAAAACCTCATTTTGCAAAATAAGGCAGACACAAAAGTCTACAGACAGTGAGTTAAATTTGTATGAATTGTACAGCTGGTAAAACTATGGTGGTGGCTGTGGGCGTTGACCACATAAGGGAACTTTCTGTCCTGATCGTGATGGAAATATTTTATTTCTTGATTGGAGTGTTAGGTAATGGGACATTACATCACTGAATGGTACATTTAAGATTTATGGCTTTTATTTTAATGTGAATGAGTATGAAAATGTCTGGAGTCTATTTTAAAAGTGAGGTGGAAAGCATACCCCGTATTTTGCCGTGACTGTACCCTTCTCAAGGGATGGTTCTTGTTTTTGTTTTTTTGTTTTTTTTTAATGTTTATGTATTTTTGAGAGAGACAGAGACAGAGCGTGAGCAGGGGTGGGGAAGAGAGAGGGGAAACACAGAATCCGAAGCAGGCTTCAGGCTCCGAGCAGCCAGCACAGAGCCTGACGCAGGGCTGGAACTCGGGAACCGTGAGATCGTGACCTGAGCCAAAGTCGGATGTTCAAGTGATTGAGCCACCCAAGGGCCCCAGGGTGGTTCTTGTTCATACTTATTCTTGGACCTGTGGAATTATAGGGATTCCTTTTTATTGTACTATAGTTTATGAAACTTTTCATTATTAGACTTTCCATGCCCCTTTCCAAATGAAATATACTTTGACAAAGGTCAAGATTGTTAACATTCTTTTGTTCAATATGACAGCCTGCTAAACACTTCCTGCTTTGTGTCTGTGAATAGTTTATCTCAGATCATTCTACCTTATGAAGAGTTTACAGAGACAGACATGATGGTGACATTTCATGAAGAATTAGGGATAGATCTGGACGCACCAGAACGTTGTTGCTCGTTCAGGATCCCCTCTTGACTTACTGTGATCTCTTAAGTACTCATGTTCTTCATGTAACTTTCCGAAAACACTCTGAACAAGATGGAGGAGTCTGAGGTAGGGATAATGGAGATGATTTTTAGAGCTCAGCCTAAAACTAGGTCCATTTACTAAAGTAGAAAAAGACCTACCGTACTAGATGCTCGTCCTACTAAGTGCACGTTGGTAGTATATCCTAATACACCCTACCACACGATAAATTAGATCTGTTTCAACAATTTCATGCATGCTGTGATTTTAGCCTACATTGTAGAAAGGGCCAAAAGGTACCTCACTTTGTTTTTTCGATCCGTGAATTCATGCAGAAAATAGCAATAGCAGCGACTTTATTTTCCCAAAATAGCAGCATTCAGTCAGAGTGCTCTAAGATGCTGATTCCAAGAACGTATTTAAAAAGTCCTCAGAGAATTAAATTATGTTTAAATTGAGTGAGTGTCATTTTCCGTGGCCTTGCTTTGTCCATCTAACTGTGGTTAAGCTGAATGCAATAACCTATGGGAGCCCCGGTCACAGGTTGAGTGTCGTACTAATGACCTTAGGTCAGAACTTTCATCTTCATTCTGGATACACTTAAGCCTCTGGTATTTTCAGGCTTCAGAAACTCTTAGCACAACAGGAGTTCTTAACCTTACATGATGTATTTTTTTATTTTTAATCCTCCTCTCTCCTTGTTTGACAGGCAAAGGGCCTGTGCCTGGGTCATTTTCTGTGGCTTTCTTGTTCTTCTTTCCTAAATACCCAGCAATTGGCAGGTAACATTTACCAGGTCACTCTGACCTCCATGTGCAAAGTAGTTTTTCTCTAGTGTAGGCAGGCAGGGGACAGAGCCAAGGATGCTTGTTAAACCATCGCCAAGTTTTAAACCGTGTAGGTAGGGAAAATGTTTTAAAATTGCCTGGAAGTTCACCTTCAAACTCCATGGTTTAGGTGAATCCAGACTTGACGTATTCTCTTGATGTCATAAATTATGCCTCAGAGATTTTTTTTAAATACATTAAAATATCTTTCTATGTTTCGTGTTAAAATACATTTCCATAATTCATTACCTTGGCACCAACTGTTAAACATAATGGGAAGAACAATAGCAATGGCAGGCCGGAAGACTAATTGACCTTGCACGTGTACTTGCACTTCCCCATCCACTAACATTTGTTTCTACAATGTACGCATATTAAAGGGGGATTTAATCTGCTATTTCAGTTGCTCCCTATTAGTTTTTGAAGGAAGTACGTATGGTGGGTTCAGAGTTTCACCAAGAGACTGCTGGCTTACCGGAATGCATATTCTGACCCCCTAGAATATGCGTTTATCTATGTCTAGGATGTGGCCGTTGGTACCTTAGCATCATCTGTGACAGTCCACAGAAGGGGAGAGGAGACCCGTAGTTTAGAACTGGTTCGTATTAGCCAAAATTGCTATGATAATGAATATATTAACATAATATTAATAATACATTAATTAACATAGCATTACTATTACTTTATCAGCTTATAGTCAGCAATATCAATATCATACTTATTTGCAGGACCATTTAATCCCTTGCTATGGGCAACATGCATGAAAAAATCAAGAAAAGCCATAAAGTTGACTGATAATGAACACGAACAATGGGTTATTTATGGAACTGAAATGGTTAAGGTTTTCACCTATATAACATAAATGGGCGTGACAACACAAAGTACAATATTTGAAGTTTATGGGCTGATCGCCTATCCATTGTAGTATTTAAATGGATACAGTGTTTAGCTCCAGGTTTCTCATCGTTTTCTAAATGTCCATCACTTACTAGTTACTTTTTCTGTTTGATGACATTATTTTCCTAAATATTTTGTGACCCCCCAAATCATGAAGTTACTTCAGTCCCCAGAGCCTGTGAACCAGCTGTAGTCTGGCTCCTGTACACGCTCTCACCCAGCTGTTGGAACCACACTGGTGACCTTCTAGAAATGAGGGTGGTTCTCCCCCTGACCCCTGGTTCCACGGTCACTCCAGCAGCGGTGCTGATGCCCTGGCCTCTCACAGATACCCTCTTACCAATCGCTGCTGCCTTTTGGAAACTACCTTCAGGGGAATTCTGCTTCTCAGCACCATGCTACAGAACCCCTTCAATGTCTGAGAAAAGTACTTTGTAAGATGTGAACTGAGTGGTGTCCAGGGGAATATAGATGGGCACATTTGGGGCTGAAAAGCCCTTCACACTGTCTGATATAGGGTCTTACTCATAGTCGGGGTGAGAGACTGTGAGAACTGGTTGTATCTTAACGTGAATTGAGTAGGGCCCTTGACAGATTTTAAATATCCTCCTCAGGGCTTAATTGTTAAGGAGAGACAAGGCAAATGACACATTCTGAGTATAAAGGATGTAATCGTAGAATTGAGGGCTTACGTGATTTTGGAAAAGTAGGAGGAACAGAAGCCAAGGAAGGTGCCTCTAAAGGCTGTGGAAACTGGTGCCGATGGGCAGGGAATCCAGCACCCAAGATTTCAGCCAAAAACATTAAAGCAGGTAGTTCCCAAAGTTGTCACCAAGTTGTTACAATTCTCCAGGAAAAAAAAAAAAAAAAGGAGAAGTAGGAAGAGAGGGAAGGGATGGAAGAGGAGGAAGAAGAGAAGAAGGAGAAGGAAGAAGTCCTCACTAGCTGCCTCAGTCTGCAAGACTGTGGCCTCCGAGAGCCCTCGGCCCTGCTGTCAGGAATGTCTCTGCCCACATGTGGCTGCAGCAGCCTCCTGAGAACTTGGGTGTCCACTTGCTTTCTGTCTCCTCGATGCCACACAACTTCTCATTGGCAAACTGTCTCCCAGGAAAAGGATTCTAGAAAATGCAGATCCTGGCTTTTCCCCTGCTAGGGCATGCTTTGTGAGTTCTCACCCTGTCCTCAAGTGAACATTTTCAACCTGAGTCCGCTTTTCTCCCCCTAAAATATACTCATGATGGTTACATTCTCCACCCAAATGACTTGTTCTCAGGGATCGTAGGTTAATATTATTATTGGGATTTTAAAGGAAAGTAGAATTTGCCACAGAATCACTGTAGAAGGGATTTCCAGTCCGTATTTTCCTTAGAACAACCTGGATAAATGGGTGAAGTTGTACAGATACATGTAATATGTACATTCTATGGTATTATGTACATATACACACTTTTTAACATGTTTTTTTTTTTTTTTTTTGAAAGTGGAAATACTGCAAGACTAAAGTCTGGTTAAATCCTAGCAACACTCCACAGCCTTTGACAGAAATATCCAGTGTATTGCAATGAACGTGTTTCAGTCACATGCACAGAATTAATGCTGATTAGACTGGGCAGCTTGTAGTTTTTCTTCATACACGAATGAAAGAAACCGAGCTTACCCAAGCTGATTTCTCAGGAGTCAAACTTCAGTGACTGAACATTTACACCCTGAGATCCATTTCAAAAGACAAAAATTATTATTGAGGGACTATTTCTACCCAAACGTCTTCTTTTATGTCTCTTTTATTGCTCACCTGTGGCTATGGAATTTTTTCTTCTCTTTTACTTTTGTCAGGTGAAAAAAAGAATATATAAATAAAAAGAAAAAATAGAAGGCTTGGGAATCTCTTCTCTTGAGTGGCCTTCCTTATTCCAGTTTTCATACCCACATTAAAGGAAATTGTCCCAGTTTACATGTAAACAGAACAAATATCTGTCTTTTCTATACAGGACGGGTTCTATTTTTAAGCACAAACCCCTTTGAAACCAATTAATACTAGGTATCTGACCTACATAACAGATTCTGAACTCCTTATTCTGTTTTTCTCCTTCTTTTTGTTTTTAAAGCAACACATTTGCTCATAGGTCTTTATCGATTTCATGGGTAATTTTCTCTGTATGTATTATTTGAAACATTTCTAAAAAGCTCTTTAACTGATATTATTACTCTACTAAATACTTTTTTATTGTCTCCCATAATGCTGCAGTCAATTTATACATTTAAGCTGGTGATGTAAAGTGTCTCTAGCCACATATGTTGATCTTGTGGTAAAATTGCCATGTTCTCCCTTCAGAAAAGTTGTAAGGGAGAAAAAGTGATTCCTTAAGTGTTCCTCTCTTCTAAAACTGCTTTTTTTTTTTCCCTTCCAGCATCTGCATTCTGTGTCTTGTCCCCACTGAGGACCATTCCTCTGTAATCTTACTTTTGGGTGTCTTTTGTTATGACCTATGTGTGGATAAATAGTCACCACATTTAGGTTTGTTTCACCTCTAGATATCTGCGTTTAAAGAACAACAACAACAACAATAAAACTTTTTTTTTTTTTAATTTCAAGAGCTTTACCAAAAGAGAACATCTAGAGGCTCAATTTTCAGCATTGCTCATAGTGCTGGGAAAAATGTTTTTGTGAAAGGGAAAACTATCTATTTGGGGACCTTAAAATTCAGACACATGTGCATACATATTGTCCATTTGTAAATAAAATAGGTTTTTTTTTTAATTTTTAATGTTTGTTTGTGAGAAAGAGAGAAACAGAGTGTGAGTGGGGGAGGGACAGAGAGAAAGGGAGACACAGAATCCGAAGCAGGGTTCAGCCTCTGAGCTGTCAGCACAAAGCCCGCTGTGGGGCTCAAACTCACAAACTGAGATCATGACCTGAGCCAAAGTCTAACGCTTAACCAACTGAGCCATGCAGGTACCCCATAAATAAAGCAGTTTTAAAGGGATACCCAACCTTTAATATTTCTTGGAATGTTGAGTAGAGCAGAAATTTTGCTAAGTCACCTTAATATACATGGGATATTATTGAACCACACGCCTCTTAAAATCCCAGAATGATGTCTAGGAATTTTGTGATTTCTCTGTAGGATCATAATGATGTAAAGAAGACTGACCCAAGGGCCTTGTGTCTAATTATATATGTACTGTTAATATCTTCCTATTCCTCTATTGTAATAACTAGACACCATTTAGGGCAGGGTATCGTCATCAGTCCCCTCTTTGAATTCTGTATCGAGAATGCATCGTTGGCATCTCCCTTTCCCCAGTGTCCCATTTATAACTAAATCCAGAGTCCTGTGGGATCTATCCTCCACTTAGATTAGTACACTACAGTGAACACCCATGCCACCCATTTAGGGAAATGAAACCTATAACTTTGTACTTTCTTTTGGGTGTTTCTTGTGTATTCCTTCAGAATCACTTCTCCCTCCAATATTCCTAAAGATAACACCTTTAATTTTTTTTCTTCATTGTTACAGAATTTCTTTTTCCTTTAACTGTACACATGCATTATAAAATATATGCATACAGGGATGCCTGGGTGGCTCAGTTGGTTAAGCGTCCAACTTCAGATCAGGTTATGATCTCACGGTTTGTGACTTTGAGCCCCACGTGGGGCTCTGTGCTGATACCTTGGAGCCTAGAGCCTGCTTGGGATTTTGTGTCTCCCTCTCTCTGACCCTTCCCTGCTTGTGCTTTGTCTGCCTCTGTCTCTCTCTCTCTCTCTCAAAAATAAATAGACATTAATAAATTTTAAATATATGCATCCATATGTAGATACAGTGTATATATTAACATTTCAACATTCTACACAAATAGAATTCTATTGTATTGCAACTTGCCTTTCTTATCAACAATGTATTTATGCCACTAGAGATGCTCAGCAGATTTTATTTTCCTAAATGGCTGTGACAGTCTTTTTCATCCTATATGCTTTTCTTAACCATGTGGCTTTGACAGTCCTCCTGAGACGTGTCTGAGGGTTCCCTCATCTTGAATCTGGGAAGGAGCTTTTGGTGTCTCTGACCAATAAAATGTAGCAGAAATACGCTATGTGACTTCTGAAGTAGATTATAAGAAGGATACAGCTTCCATTCTAGTCTCAATTTTAAGATGCTTGCTCAAGGGAAATCAGCCCCCTGATAGGAGGAAACCAAAACTAGTCCATGTGGAGAGACTCATGGAGAGGATCTGAGATGATCAAGCTGGCAGCCAGCCTCAGCAGATCTGGGAATAAGCATGCTTTTCAGTTGCAGTGATGCCCCCGCTTCCAGTCTGCCACCTGAGGCCTCAGACAGGATGAAAAAGGGATAAACCATTTCCCCTGTATTTTATCTGAATTCTGACCAATGAAAACCAAGCGCATAAAAGTTGGTTGTTACACTGCTCTTTACTCAAGTGATATGTTCTGAAACTGTAGTAACTGGAACAGCATATATCTCTCTACTTCATCTGTTATAACTACTTAAGTTATTATTTGAATGTATCACAATTTATAAATTTACTCTGTTGTTACATGCTTAGTCTCACTTTTTTGCTATTTTGTATAGAGCAGCTAATGGCACTCATAAACAAATTTTTAAATAAAAATTTGAGAGGCACCTGGGTAGCTCAGTCGGTTAAACATCTGACTTTGGCTCAGGTCATAATCTCGCCGTTCCTGAGTTCGAGCCCCGCGTAGGGTCTGTCCTGACAGCTCAGAGCCTGGAGCCTGCTTTGGATTCTGTGTCTCCCTCTCTCTCTACCCCTTGCCCACTCACACTCTGTCTCTATCTCAAAAATAAAATAAAAACATTAAAAAATAATAACAAATAAAAATTTGATATTTGAACCAACCTATTTATTGAGATGTAATAATATCACCTTTGGCTTAAAGTTGCCTAATTACTCTGGAGGTTTAGCAGCATTTTATATGTTTTTATTGTGGTAGATATAATTTATACATATTCTAACATAAAAGAATTCATGAATCTCTTGACTAGACCACACTTAACCATGTGTTTTTCTGTGTATTGACTGTTTCAGGTTGACTAACTTTGTTCCACTGTATTTTTGTTCTGTTACTATAAAAATATTGATCTTTATATCTTAACCTCAAAACTAAGATTCACCCCAAATTTCCCTTCCTGTGATACCAAATCTATACTAACATAATAACATGAATTACAAAGAGATCTCATTTTTATTTTTCCTGAAATTAGGCTTATTTTCTTTCAATATTTATACGTTTAACTGGATTCACTTTTGAAAATTTCTAGGCCATATTTCATTGAAATCTGTTCAATTATAGATTTAAATACTTTAACAATTACATATGTATTTTCTTGAGTCAATTAAGTATATTATATATTTCAAGTAATTTTCCATTTAATTTGTGTTCAGATTTATCTAGATGTCATTAATCTCACTTAGTAATGTTTTATTGTTTTCAGAGAACCATTTTGTACCTATTTTGTTACATTTTTTCTAAATATTTTACCGCTTTGGTGTTATTTTAAAGAAATATATTTTTTAAGTTTACTTATTTATTTTGAGAGAGAAAGCAAACAAGTAGGGTAGGGGCAGAGAGGGAGAGAGGGAGAGAGAGAGAGAGAGAGAGAGGCGCAACGTGGAGCCCAATGCTGGAGTCGAACTCACCAAACCATGAAATCATGACCTGATCTGAAAGCAAGAGTCAGAAGCTTAACCTGCTGAGCCACCTCATTGCCCTGGTGTTATTTTGAATGATTTTTTTTTTCAACTTCATTTCATATTGTTTATTGCTAATGTATAGAAATATAATATTGTGTATATTGATCTATACCCTGCAACATCACTTAACTTGTTTATTACTTATAGTAGCATCTAGTATTAGTATGGTAAATAGTATTACTATATAGTAGTGGATATCTACGGTTTTGTGCATACAAGATCATGTCCTCTGCAAGGAGAGATACTTTTACTTCTTACTTACCCATTTTGATTCCTTCCTTTAATTTTCCTTGCCTAATGATCCCGGCTAAAATTTTCAGTGAAATATTGAAAATAAATAACAATAGCAAACATCGTTTCTCTTGTTCCTACTGTTGGGGAGGAAGCATTTAGTTTTTCACCGGGCATGATGTTTTTTTTTGTTGTTGTTGTTTTGTTTTGTTTTGTTTTGTTTTGTTTTGTTTTTGTGTGTGTGTGTGTGTAGATGGAGCTTATCAGTTTGAATAAACTCCCTTCTATATTTGTTTTTTTTTTTTAATCGTAAGGGTTGTTAAATTCTATAAATTGCTTTTTCTACATCTTTTAAGATAATCTTGTCATTTTTGCCCTTTATTCTATTGGTATGGTATAATACGTTAATTGATTTTAGTTGTTAAACCAACCTTGTTAAACCAATTATAGAGTAAATCTCAGTTGATATATAATCCATTCGATGTACTTTTAGATTTAATTTGCTAGTATTTTGGTGAGGATTTTTCAATATAAATTCTAATGAAATATTGTTCTATAGTTACCTTTTCTTATGAATGATTACTGTACATTATTAAGTTATTTGAGTGTATCAGAATTTATGAATTCTGCTGCTGCTATACACTGAGTTTATTTCACTTTTTTGATCTTTTATATAAATTTGCTAGTAGCATTCATAAACATATCTGATTTTCCTATCAAGAGACATTGGCCTCATAGAATGAATTCAAAAATATTCCTTCTTCTAGTTTTTGGAAAACTTGTAAAGAATTGGTGTTAATTCTTTAAATGTTTAATGGAATTCACCAGTCATCTGGGCCTTGGCTTTTCAGTGTGATAATTTTTAAAAATTGCTGTTCAAATTCTCAACAAAATATTAGCAAACTAAGTCCAACAATACATTTAAAAAGTCACTGATCGCAACCAAGAGGGATTTATTCCAGAAATGTAAGGGTGGTTCAATATTCACAAATCAAACAAATTGGTACATCATCACATTAACGAGAAAAGGTAAAAAGCTGTATGATCATTTCTATAGATGTAGAGAAATCACTTGACAATGTACAACATCCATTCATGATAAAAACCCTTAACAAAATAGGTTTAAAAGAAACATACCTCAGCATAATAAAGACCATATGTGGAAACACACATCTAACATCATACTTAACCGTGAAGACCTGAGAGCTTTTTCTCTAAGGTAAGGAGCAAGACAAGGATTGCCCCTTTTATTCAACATAGTACTGGCAGTCCTAGGCACAGCAATCAAACAAGAAACCACAGGCATCCAGATTGGTAAGGAAGAAGTAAAGCTTTCACCGTTTGCAGATGATGTGATACTATACATAGGAAGTCCTAATGATGCCACCAAAAAGCTGCTGGAACTCATAAATGCATTCAGTAAAGTTGCAGGATGCAAAACCAATTTACAGAAATTAATCACATCTCTATTTACTAATAATGAAGTAAAAGAGACTTACTTGTTTAAGAAAACAATCCCATTTACAGTTGCACTCCCCCCCCCCAGAAAAAATACCTAGGAATAAACTTAATCAAGGTGGTGAAAGATCTGTACAGTGTAAATTATAATATACTGATGAAAGAAATTGAAGTTGACACAAGCAAATGGAAAGATATTCCATAGTCATGGATTGGAAAAGTTAATATTGTTAAAATGTCTACTGCCCAAAGCAACCTACAGTTTATAAATAAATACACACACACACACACACACACACCTTGGCCAAAACATGTAATTATTTACATGTTGTGTGTATGTGTGTGTGTGCGCGTTTCATTAAGGACACTTTGGATATTGATTCTGCTTTTCTTTTTTTTCTGCTTACTTATAATCAAGATAGTTAATTTCCTTACATGCTTTTTAAATTTGTAATTTTGTACTTAATGCCTACCAAAGTACCTTTTACTGTGAAAATATTGTGAAGATTGGGTGAGGAAGGAATCTATTGAAAGAATTTGCAATCGCTTCTATTTGTATGAAGCACGACCAGTAAGTGATCCACTTAGGTTCGCTCATGTTGAGAATGTCCTGGTCTGTTCCGATGGTATGAGATTGAACATAAGGCTCACAGTGGGTGTTGTCTACAGTTATAAATTCTGACCATGGTAATGTCTATATACTCCCAGGGTCTCCTGTAGACAGAAAAAGGTTTTAGATCTCTTCCTCATAATAGGCTGATTTTTCCTTAACTAGACTACCCTTTCTACATGATATTCTCTGCAGCACCCTTTCTTTATATGAATTATCATTGCCACACCTTCACCTTGCAAGGACATGAGGTTTTATCTTTTCTGTGTCTTCCAACAGGTAATTAAAATCCATGCTATAAGTTACAGAGAACAACATATCTCTCCTCGGAGCTCCATCACCAATGTAAATTTGCCACCCTGATTTTCAATTTCCTTGTCATTTTTTTGAAACTAAAGGTTTTGTTTGTTTGTTATTTCTTTCTCTAAGTTCAACTATGTTTCACCTTTATACTTTGGAAGATGTTTCCAATATCTATATACCATGTTGCCATCTACTCTTAAATCATTCTACAGAAAGCAGCCAAAGTAATCTTTTCAGAAGGAAAATAACATGCTTGGAATCCCTTTTAATGCCTTTTTAATGATCCTCGGATTAAGACAGAATTTCCAAACGGGGTCAGCCAGGCCCTGTATGCGTATCTCCATGCATGCTCTCTCTTTTGCCCCCTACTTTATGTGAACTTTGTTACCCAGGAATTACAGCCTTCGGTCCTAATTTTCAGCGCTGTCCAATGGCCTTTGTGTATATTCTTCTCTCTCCCTTGAATGTTCTGCCCTCTTTCCCTCCCCTGGTTGACCTCCACTTTCCTTCAGATCTCAGCTTGAGCTTCTCTTTCCCAAGGAAGTCCTCACTTCTGACTTGATTCTTCTCTCTCTTCCTCCACTCAGCACCATTTACCTCTCTGTATCTGTAGTCACATTTACATTTTAAAACCCCATGCATGTGTACAATATTCCTTGATTTATATCTATATTTCTCCTTGGGTTGTAAATTCTCTGAAGGCATGTAATGTATCTGTTTTTATTTATCTTTGTAATCTCTTGCATTCAAAACAAAGGTGACACTAAATACCTATGTGTATATCAGAATAAATAAACTATAAATGTGGACTGTTTCTGGATAGAAAATATTCAGTTTTTAGTTTTTTTGTTTTTTCCCAGTAAGAAAGTATTCCTGTTGTAAAGTAGACCAGAGTAGCATCTAGAACTAACCCAGTATCTAAAGTTAGGAACTTAAGTTTCCTTGGTCAGAGCCATAGGACAAGCTCTTCTTCCTTCTACCTCCTTCATATTTTAATCTGTACGGTCATATTTCCATATGATTTTGCTGCTTTATCAGAACTCCCAAATCAGGCATCCTGGGTACTCAGACCTCTACAGTAGAGATGGGTGGCTGTTGTCCTTTAGGCTTGTGTTGACCACCATATATGGTGGCTATTCAAAATAATGACAACTTACTCATAGTGATAAGAAAATTTGAAATTTTGGTGTTGTAGGCTCTGTTCCTGGGCAATCATAGATGCTATATTTTTAGCTTTTACAAAGGTCAAAATGCTTTAACCAAGTTTGACAGCACAGACACTGTTTCTGCCCTAAGCATCGTTGTACATGTACTTTGTTAGTAAATAACCTAAAAGCAACATTTCTAGAAATAAGAGTAAGAATCTTCCTAAGTTCCCATACCTCTGAAGCATGCAAACTTGTACTGAAAACATAACATGAAATTTTGTAATCTTCTGAAATGTCTTATGTCATGATGAATTATAACTCTTGATGTTAAAAAATATGTACATAACCCTGTATCAAACATTCTTCCTCCAGAGCACTCTCTTCTTTCTGAGGATTGTGTATCCTGGGCAGCTGTCCTAAGTTGGGCCCCAATGAAATTTTTTTTTTTTTAGAGAAAAAACTAAAAGGTTTGTTCCTTTTGTGTTGGTGGGGTTGGATGCGCCTGCCTCCTATAGACTCACTCATAGGGAATATGTATTTAAGAGCTATAGCCTATGAAGTTCCATCAGACAGGAAGAGTTCTCCAAAGAAAGCAACCTGTGGGCTTTGTTCAAGCAAACATCGTCACCATAAATACAGGAAGGGATTTAATCAAGACACTAATGAGAAGAGCGGTGGTGAGTCCATGATTATTTAGCTAAAAGACATGGGTAAGCAGGTACCAGATTTTATCTGCAGGTCTATAAGCAAACAACAGAATCCACCCACAGGAATCTACCTCAGAAATGAGGAGAATGGCAAAGCCAAAAAAGAACTCAAGTTCAGCTGACCGGAGACACTTTACTACAACAGGAATGCAGAATACTCATAGAATAGAGGCTAGAACGACAGCTGGATGTGTCCATGAAGAGACAAGAAAGAGGCATGTCCAGATTGGAGCTTGAGTGCTAAGGCCCTGTTACCAGAAAAGAGGCTCAGTGGGAGTGAAATGAGGGTTGGAGACCAGTATCTCTGTAGCTTAGCACTAATGCACCATCCCCCAGTTTATCGTACTTTGGAGAATGATTCTATCTTAAAATCTGTAAGATTGTCAGCAGGATATTTTGGTCTCAAATCAACGGACAGGAAATCTTTATTTTCTACTTTCCCTTTGCTTCACCTAGTTAGTTCCCATTTTCTTTCAAACATCAGTTCAAGCTTCACTTTCTCAGGAAAGCCTTTCCTGATTTCCTCAGTTGGTCCCGTTCCTCCCCGAATCCATGCTTGCATTAATTCATTCAACACATTATTCATTATTTACATATATCTTGGCATTCCTGCTACAACGCAAATACTGATCTAGAAGCTAGTGGTACAGAGTGAATAACAGCTTGTCTTTGGGGAATTTCTCAGTCTAGAACACCTGGGTATGGCCACTTGTGCAGAGAGGAGAGAACTGTGAGCTATGACTTATACTCCACACTTTCCTGGGAAGGGAAAAGACAGAAAAATGAGTTCAGGAAATGTTCCTAGAAGTAGCATTTCCACAATCCTGAAACTCACTAAAAACACCCTCCAAACAGAATACGTGTTTGTGTCTACAGGAAAAGCAAAGGGTAATAGGAAACCCACTGGGGTCTGCAGAGCTGTTGTCTTATCCTCACTACCGGTTACTTTTAGTGCATAACCAGGCCCTAAAAAGAAAGCCTATTTAAAAGCAGAAAATTTTCTGCATTTCGGTGACAGCTTCATCTGAGAGACTTTTGACTCATCTTGTCTAAGGAACAATAAAAGAATAAACTGATTGCAACAAGAATCTGTATGAGCAGCATTGAAGTATTTGCCCCTATGGATGTGGAATGAGGTTATCCACCAGAAATTGGATATTCTTGTTAATTCTTGAGCTGCACTGGTAGATGCACAGTTAGGCAAAACATTCTCTGTCACATAGCAGGCAAGAGAAGAAAGCATTGATTGCAAATACAAAAGCCTTCCTGCCGTGGGATGGTTCCTTCATCAGGACGAACCAGGTTGGATAATGACGGAGGCTTTTTAGCCAGAGCCTGGGTTTTCATAATGTGAGAGATGCTTTCTCCTTGTAATTACTGATAATGTTGCTGGGTGAACTGAAGACGCACTGAACAGTGAATTAGATGTTACGACTCTGTGTTGCAGGGCATGTAAGACAGCAGCCGTGATATTTACATCACCCAGACTTCCAGTGCGGCTTTTGGATCAGCATACCCTGTTCTCATTTCCACTTCTGTCCTTCCCTCATTTGCCCTGGGAATTATCCTCTGCACATTCATGTCCTCTGCATTGTCTGGAACTATTTTTCAGAATCAATGCCACGACTTCATCTGGACTTGCCTTTCAGAGAACTCATCAGTTTGCCGATTGAGAATAATGAAATAACTACCTTACGTTTTTAGGCACTTACTTATCTTGCCTCAGAAATGACTTGATCTGTTAAAAATGCAGAGCTGCTTGAGGGGCACCTGGGTGGCTCAGTCAGTTAAGCATCCACCTCTAGGATTCATCTCAGGTCATGATCTCACAGTTGGTGAGTTCAAGTCCGGCCTCCTGGCTGCACTGACAGCGTGGGGCCTGCTTGGGTTTCTTTCTCTCTCCCTCTCTCTCTTCCCCTCCCCTGCTCATGCTCTCTTATTTTCTCTCTCTCTCAAAATAAATAATCTTTAAAAAATATATATTAAAAAAAGAATTTTTAATTCACATATTAAAACAATAACAGTTAATTCTGCAAAGCTTTAAGATGTCTGATATAGGCAGCCCTTTTGCAGCAGGATTCTTGCACAGTCAGGACACCAAGACTTTTCTTTTTAGGAAGGAACTTTATTTGTGCCAGCACTGCTCAGTTGGGTTTGTAGCTGAAGTACTGAGCCCTGAATGCCTCACGGCGTAGTTTCTTTCAGAAATTTTGTTATTTTTTGTCTCCCATATATGGTAACACGTAAACATGCAGTCTGATTAAGTGGTCTCACATGACAAGGTTGTGAGGGATGTTGTTGCTTAAGCATATAGCAAGGTTGCCTTGAGGGTTTTGTTTTTGTTTTTGTTTTTTTTCTCCCTCCCCTTAGGGAGGAAACACTTTCACATCCCAAGCAGTGAACTTTTTTGTTACTCTGCAGTCAGTTGTCTATTTCTTGAGACCAACACGCTTTTTTTTTTTTTTTTTTTAATTTTTGATCTCACATGATCTGTTATTTCTATATTTAACACCCTGGCCCAGTTTTTCCAGCCTAGCTAAACTGAAGAGTTCAAGAGCTACTTTGGCTTAACTCTTTGAGGTTAAAACACTTACCTGACTGACTTCAGCTTTAAAGTTTTTTGAAGACTTATTGAATTGGAAAAGTAAATTGTGTTCTTTCACTACGTGGAGTTTCCCGCTGAACAGAACAGTGCTTAATTCTAACCTTGTATCCCCTGAAGTTGGAGTAGGCTCAAATTTCCGTATATGCGGTATATATTCTCTTTCGATTCAAATTGCTCCCAAGAACACTGACACCTCCAGATGCTGTTAACTTTTCTAAAATTACCACCGTTCTCTTTAGCAACTATAGAAATAAAAGTAACAGGATATCATACTGAGCTGTGATTTGTCTGAGGGAGGGAGAGAGCTGTGAGAGCCTCTTGTCCACTTCCCTAGCATTTATGTAGCAATGTGTCCTGGAATAAATTTCAAGGACTCTATTCAAAAATGTTTTAATAAATTCAAGCAATAAAACAAAGGGAGAATAATGTGCATTCGTGCCACTTTTTAAGATCCTTTGGAAAAACATGGAAATTATGTTTTATTTTCTCTCATTGGTTTGTACAGAAGAAATCTAGACATTCTCCTATCTCGGCATGTCATTTCTTATGTTTGAATGAAAATAATATAAGAAAAGAGAGCGTAAAAAAATCCTGAGAAATATTCTTACGTAGAGATTACTGAATTACGTAATTTTTTTTCCCCTTAAATAAAACACAAGTAAAAGCGCCATTGCTAGGAAAGCTATAATACAATGAAATTAGGTATCAATATTACCACAGGAAAAAATAATGGAAAATATTATTTCTATTGTGTATTTCTATTAAAAAATGGAAGTCTGAACTATGATCCTAGTGACAATATTTTGTGGAAAAGATGGGCAAGCCTTGACAAGTAAGCTGAGATGCTTCATTTGGTTTATTGAATGTTAGGTTTTAAAAATTCATTTAAAATGCAGACTAATGGAGACATCCAGATTAAGATGCCTGATTGAAACCATATCATAGAATCTCTCTTCCATTATAGCCAACGAAAAATGGGGCAAATCCCAGTAGTATTAACAAAAAAAAAGAAGAACCAAAGCAACCAATCAAATTAAGAAACAAAATAAGGAAATAAAAGGAATAGTCTGGAAATAAATGATACTTAACCATTTTCTTATTTCCTGAGAGTAAAACTCATGAATTAACAAATCCTGAAATGTAGAAATACAAACTTTGAGCACCCTCGCTTATCCTCTTTCATCTGGGGAGTAAGGAAATGGATATTGGGGATGAGGTAAAGATAAGTGAAAGCAAGAAAAACAAAGCAAAGTCTTCTGTCATATAAATAATGACTTCGGGGCTATTTAAAACTTGAAAATATCCCTCAGTAGAACAACATCACCATTCAACTCTGTAAAGTGAATCTTGTTATAGAATTTAACCGTCTGACAGTGAGAACGGAAGCCGGATGTTCTAACAATAACAACAAAGTCAACCCACTTTAGCTCTTATGCGAACCTTTTCTGAACACAGACAAGCGAGGTGATAAAACAAAACTAACCCCCCTTAAGTTGTAGTTCAGACACAATAACAAGTCCCATATGTAGTTGTAAATATTGTGTTTAAAATATCACAGTATTGTAACAGAGCAAATGGAAATTTTGGAAAGAAATCCCCAAGCATTGGAGATGAAAAGAAATGATATTGCTCCTATGTGAATAAATTATAGGATGGATGGATGGATGGATGGATGGATGGATGGATGGAAGGAAGGAAGGAAGGGAGGAAAGGAAGGGAAAGGGAAGAGAGTATGGAGGGAAGAAATATGTAACAAAGACTCTTCCTAGGAGAAAGTATAACATAGTAAACAGAAAGATTCTCTCAACTTTTTCTTTATTCCATGTGATGGCATCTTCTTTTTTTAATAAAAAAATTTCAAAAAAGAATAAAAATAAAATGATAGAATTAATAGGTCTAATTAAATAAAGGGTCAAAATAATTTCTCTGAAGAACATTAAATTATAATCATCAGAGACCATAGTTAATTTTTTTAATTACAAGGAAAATCTTGAGAAAGTGTGGATGAAAAGGACAAATATGTTAAAACATTCTTTAAAAAGTTATTTGATACTGAAAAGAATTTAAGAAGGAATCATTGGTACCTTTGAGGTAGAGTACTCAATAAATGAAAAATAAACACTATTCAAAATGGAATATTAAAAAGATCATTTTCCTGAAATAAAATTCTAAATTTGCTTAAATGCTCATGACCTACAATGGGAAAAGTGTTTTTAGGCATATAAGACATCTGTGAGACAGAAACTACCACACAGACCTCAGACCTCTTCACTGTAACTTTTATAGTAGAAGACTGTAGAGCAATTTTTGCAGAGATCCAAAAATACTATTTTTCTTATTTTTTAACGTTTATTTATTTTGAGAGAGAGATTGAGTAGGACAGGGGCAGAGAGAGAGGGAGACACAGAATCCAAAGCAGGTTCCAGGCTCTGAAGTGTCAGCACAGAGCCCAATGTGGGGCTCGAACATACAAATCATGATCTGAGCTGAAGTCAGATGCTCAACTGACTGAGCCACCCAGTTGCCCCCAAAATATTTTTAATACTGTATTCAAAGCATATGTACAATGAGGTTTAATTCTAAAGGAGTTCATTTTGAGCTTCTAAGTTTTGTTTTTCACAACATGGCTTTCTTATTTTCTTGACAATCCTTTTTTTTTTTTTTTTTTTTTTTTTGGTAGATCAGTCCTGTATTATTAAAGTATCCCTGATATACTTGACAATATGAAGAGTTTGTCAAGGTTCAAAGAAATTTGGGAATAACGGGTTGCTTTCACTCAGTAAACCACTGAGCAAAAAGGACAAACATCCAGGACAAATAAGAATATCACTGAGTGGGCACAGCTTTACAACACCTCCCTAAGTCCTGAAAGATCTGAACTCATTTGGTTGTTAGTGCAGCCTGCATTGGAGCAAGGACCTTGTAGGTCAGAGGATCTAAAACCTTAATTTCATTGCCTGCTATGCCCTTAGACTGGGTGTGGGGTCGGGGTGGGAAAGACACATCCACACTTGGCATAAGACCTCATAAAGACTTTTTTTTTTTTTTTTTTTAGTCCCGCAGTTAAGCCAGATTTTCTTCCTATTTATTACTGGGTTATCAGACCTATACATGAACTAGTCACGGCCTGTTTCAACAGTACTGACTTGATTAAATGGTCCAATACATGTATTCTTTTTTTGTTTTTTAACTTTTGAGACATAGTGCTAGTATATGGACTATTAATTAATTTTCTTCTTTTGGTAAAAAATATGGAAAGAGATACTGGCTATTAGATTGCAGAAGTGAGAGAGAAGACTATGTAACTAGATTCTATGAGAAAGGGACAAACAGCTTGCTTTACATACACACACATGTACACACATACAGTTTGTTGGTTATATAACACACACACATATATTACAATTACTTGGTTGTAATGCTCGTCTTTGACTTAAGATGTAATTGCTGACAACAACAACAACAAAAAAGAAAAGATTTACTCACAGACTAGGAAAAAAAACGGGGGGGGGGGGTGGCAAAAAAAGGATATACTCACTGATTGACCTTGGGGGACTTTTGTAGCAAAACAATACAACAAATAAAAAAAAAAAAAACAAAAGAAGAGCCCATTAATTGAGTTCCTAAGAAAGAAGATATTGATACTTGCATTAAGTAGTGCTTATGAGCAGAGAAGTTGAGATGGAATAATGCAGGAGGATTCTTTATACCTTTGGAGTGTGTTACTGGTATTTCAAAGGCAGATGAACCGCAGAAGTGTTCTTAGCTTCACTGAACAACATACAGCTTTAATTTACTAAGCACTTGTTTTCTCTGTTAATTAGGAATATAACAACACTTTGATACATCCATCCATACATACACCTATCCATTCATCCATCCATTTATTCAACTAATGTATACTCAGATTATTTTATGTCATCTTCATAATTTGACGTTAGATAAATATCAGAGAAGACAACAAATAGAACTTTTGCTGTCATGTAGCTACATTTTTAGTATTTAACTATATAATCTGTGTGAAAACATTCCATACTATAAATGTATTTAATAAAGGGAGTAGGACTTTAAACTAGTCCTTATGCAACACCATGTACTGCAACCCCTTCATAATCTCAGGTTTGTGTGCCCTACGCTGTACATTTACTCTTTCCAGCTTGTCTTCTCTAGTCCCCCAGTTGCCACAACATTTACTCACTGGAGATTCCATTCAGCTTATTTTACCAACATTTTTTGCTATACTTCATTCCCTAGATACCTTGTATCTTCTTTTAAATTGGCTTACATTCGGGGCACCTGGGTGGCCCAGTCGGTTAAGTGTCCGACTTGAGCTCAGGTCATGAGCTCGCAGTTTGTGAGTTCAAGCTCCTCGTTGGGTTCTGTGCTGACAGCTCAGAGCCTGGAGCCTGCTTCAGATTCTTTGTCTCGCTCTCCTTCTGCCCCTCCACTGCTCACGCTCTGTCTCTCTCTGTCTCAAAAATAAATAAAACATTAAAAAAATTAATAAAATTTAATTGGCTTAGATTCCATGGGAGCCATTATAATTACTTCCTTGAATGTCCTTTGACTTCCTTACTCTCTCACTTGATTGTACTAACCTAACAAAATCAGAGCCTTTATTCAATCCAACTTTGCCTGTTCCACACCTGCTATCCTTTACTAAATACGCTGGAGAAATGCGCGTGCGTGCGCACACACACACACACACACACAATCATACACATTTTAAATTTATGACACATACCTCAGATGAATCCTGAAGGCTGTCCAGGAATCATTGTACATTTTCCTAACCCATTCACTTCCCAGTCTACTCCAAACTGCGAACATCTTATCCCAACATCCTCACTTTTAGATGGTAACTTAATTTCCTCTAGCAAATAGAAAATAATTTTTATGGATTGCTACCACCACATGCACTTTCTTTCAGCATGTATTTTCACTGCTTTTTAGCCTTTTGTCCTAGATTATCTTTTTTATCATATTTCTGTAATCAACCCTTCATGTAGCAGAACCCATCTGTTCTATCATCCCTTGCAATACACACTCATGCTGCCTTCTCCCATCTTAAATCAAAGCTAGAAACCTTTGAATGCACCAACAATTATTTTTATCCCCTCTGCAGAGAAGCTTACAAATGTTATCTATACAAACTCTTTTTTTCACTTGTTTCCTCCTATTCTTGACTAAACTACTACATTCTGGGTTTTACTCTCCACAAGTCACTGAAGCTGTTGACTTCTCTGTCCCTAAAGTCAATGAAAAATGCTCAGTTTTTTTTCAGAAACATTGGATACAGTTGGCCACCTTTCCTTTCTGAATCATTCTTCCCTTGAATTCTGAGACATCACTTTTATTTCTGGGTTCTTCCCATCTTACTGGCTGCTCCTTTTCCTCTCCTTGGCTGGTTCTTTCACATCTCTCTGACCCCATTAATATTAAAGGACCCCATCCAAACTCTTCCAGTATCATTGCCTTTTTCAGATTGCCATAAAGTATTGAAAATTATTTTCAGAGCAATTAAAGTCAATTTGAGAATTGCATAAGTGATTGTGGGGTAGTTATCTACAATTTTGAATCCTTGATTTCCTTCTATCAAGTCAAATAATTCAAAGTTGACTATTTCTTTGAGTAATCTTGATAAATGAGACAGTTGTGTTATAATGAGATATCTGGTGGTAGTAACATGAATGAGGAAGGAAAGGGAAGGGTAGAGAAGGGAGATTAATTAATAATAAATATTCAGGGCAGAATTTAGTGTCATAGAATTTGAAGACTTTCAAGTACACCAGTCAGTCATTTATTGAAGAATATGGGCCAGAGTGATTACTTTATTAAGAAATAGTTATCATCTATCCTGCCTTCCCTGACATAAGCATAAATATCACCTAAGAAATTACTGCATTTCATGAGGGGATGCACAATGACAACTCTGACACTTTGAAGAGCACAGATTAATTTATAAATAATAAATCCCCGAAATTTTTGTTTGACTCATAATTTCAAATGTGTGGACCTTTTAAAAGTCTTTTTTTTTTTTTTGTCCTTGGGGAAGCAGTTTAAAACTTCAGTAAGTTTATCAGAAAGCATTTTTAGTGTGTTTGACAGTTGCTTTAAAAATGGGCTTTTTTCTTCTCAGGAGGGAAAATATCAATGTCATGTGGTGTGTCAGTTGCTATGGTTACTATTCCTCGTTCTTTTTTTTTTTTAATAACAATTTGAACTGGCTCTTAAACTTGAGCAACAACCTAGCCTACTAAAGAGTAAATTGCTACCTCATGAGAGCTCAGCCCTTAAGCCCACTACCCTTTCTTTTCACCCCCTACCTCCAGGTACTTACTTGAAATTAATTTATAAATTTATAAGTACTCAGTCTTCTTGGCTAGCTGTGCAGTTCAAGAGGCAGTGTATTAATAAGGGATTACAGTTGACCCGTGAACAATGTGGGGTTTAGGGGCACCAACCACCGTGCAGGTGAAAATCCACCTACAATGTTGAACTCCCCCCAAAACCTTAACTCCCGATAGCCTGTTTTTGACCAGAATCCTTACTAATAACATAAACAGTCGTTTAACACATCTTTTGTTTGCTATTTGTTTGCTATATGTATTATATACTGATACTAAAGAACATAAAATGTTATTAAGAAAATAAAAAGGAAAATACATTTATAGTACTGTATTTTAGAAAAAACTCCATGAATAAGTGGAACCACACAGTTCCAGCCTGTGTTGTTTAGGAGTCAACTGAACTAGTTAAATATGAGGAAAAGGGTAAGTTCTCCAGTTTACCTTTGTTGGTAGAACAGATGGGAAGACTTTATTTTTCATAAGCCTATTAACTCTCTTGACTTAATGTATCAACTCCAATTGCACATTTCCCACAGAACTCTGATTCTGAATGTTTGCCCACTCGTCTATACTTCAGTCTCTGTAATGGCCGTTTGAATACAAATAAGGGTCAAAGCAGACTTGGGTTCATTTTAATTTCTGTTATTAAAATGATGCTGAGACCACCAAATCTCCAATGTGGAGAAAAGTAAAGTACCCTTTGACCAACATCATAAAATAGCAATAGAGAAATCTGATTACTTCTGTCTCATCTTCTTTTTATAGCTGCTTGTAAAATAAATCATGAAGTATTTAGCAATATTTTCTCCTAAGATCATGACTTTTCAGAAATGAACTTTGATTTATTTCATTGAGATGCATAGACTTGTCAGTGTTATATATAATAGATTTTATTTGAAAATTGCTATCAAAGGAAGTCAGAGTGGAATCTAAATGCAACACAGCTCATTAATATACAGATTTAGATTTGAGTTTCCATATGTCCTTCACAACATAAACTGCATAAAATAAATCTGAAATTAATTTGCTAAGCAGTAATAAAGGTTATGTACTACTGTTACTATGGGTTATACTATGTGTGGAATTGATATATTCTCACATATCCCATTACTGTATTTGAGTTATAGTATATGAAACATGATTAATATATTCTCACAAAGGTCTTGAAAATAATAGTATCCCCATGGGTTCAAAAATGTATGGAAAATAAGCAACATAAGACCTCCCAAAACCTTTTTGATGTAGGTATGTACATATATTATGCACATTATAAAATATATCCAAAAACACGGAATCAGAATTTCAAAATAAATGGTAATTGTAACTAATATCTTAAGAGTAAATCAATATATACTTTGTTGAGAAAAATTCTTCATGCTATTTCTATGTACCTAAAATTTTTCAGAGAATGCAAACTAACACAAAATGACCAGCAGCCTGAAGGTTCCACAGCTGAGGGCTTCTTTCAGTAAAGAAAGAATGTATTTTCTTTCAGGCCAGTGGGAGAGGTACGATGAATCTTATCCCCTGCATCATGCTACCCCACCTCCTACCACTCCTGCTAACAGTCCCCTAGAACTCCTGGATTTTCAGGGCAGTGAAGGACTTACAGATTCTACAGTATGTCATATAGCACTTCTCTCTCAGGCAATGTTAAATTTCAAAGAGCATCATAGAGTGGGAGAGTATGAAAAACCCTTTTTGTAATGTGATATAATATTAGTACTCTAGGTTTCTCCAGAGAAACAGAACTGATAGAATGGATGGATGGCCAATGGATTGATAGATACATAGATAAATACATAGATACATAGGAAAAAATAGATACACGGGTGATAGATACGATCTATTTCTATATCTGTAATAGATCTCTCTCTCTGTATCTGTATCTCTATCTATGCATCTATGTATAGATAAATGGAGGTGGGGATTGATCTATTATTTGGAATTGGTTCGTATGATTAAGGAGGCTGACAGATCCCAAGACTTTCAGAGTAAGTTGGCAAGCTGGATACCTCGGTGGGCCAACAGTATAGTTACAGTCTGAAAGTCAGCAAGCTTAAGACCCATGAAGAGCCCCTGTTTCAGTCAAAGCTCATCTAACACCCTGACAAAACACCCTGAGTAATACTTGACCAAATATCTGGGCACCCTGTGGCTCAGTCAAGTTGATACATACTATTAACCATCACACATAGGTTTTCCTGGTTCTGATTTGACCTAGAATTAAGTTACATTTTGCCAGTAACTTAACCTTGTAGAGCTTATTTCATTACTTGAAAATGAAGAGATTCAGTAAAGATTAATTTTAAGATCCTTATTGGTTCTAAAAATAATATGTTCTCATGCACGTACAGATACTTTGACAGTATTCCTGTTATATCTCATGGAATCAAATGAGTAAGACAAGAAGTAGCATATGATTGGCCACAAATCATATGTCACAAATACAGATGTCATGTTCTTTTATTTATTTTTTTAAGTTTATTTTTATTTGAGAGAGAGAGCAAGCAGGGGAGGGACAGAGAGAAAGGGAGACAGAATCCCAAGCAGGCTCCACACTGCCAGCACAGAGCCCAATGTGGGGCTCAAACTCACGAACTGTGAGATCCTAATCTGAGCTGAAGAGTCAGATGCTTAACCAACTGAGCCACACAGGCGCTCATGATGCCATGTTCTTTTATTGGTCTTTAACTTTAATTTGTATGATCTGAAGACACATTTATGGTATCACAAATAGGATCAGAAATGTCTCTGTGATATTAGTGGTGATATAAAAGAAAAAAGTTCAGTAAGAACGAGAATGTGTTTGTACTCAAATGAACTCATGCAGTGATTGAACTAACTGTTGTATCCCTTCTCTGTCTTGCTTAGAATCTTATTATCAGAGGAACTCCTAGGAATTGACACATTTATAAAATGTTAAGACAAGAAAACTCGCAAATCAGTTGTATAAATGTGGCAATAAGAACCACAAAAAAAGTCCTTGAGGTCATATGTTTGATAATGGACACCATGCACTCAATTCACATCTAAACCAGTAATGTGTCTGCAGATGTACGCAGTTAAATGAGAAAATGTTTGCAAAAGTCCCTTGAGATATGTTGATAATTACATATTCAAACAACATTTGATGTTAGCATGAACTTAGTAATCATTTACGTCAGCTTCCAAATTGTTTTGTATTTCTCATCAGTAAGTTTTTTTGAGTATGTTCCCCATATATATATTCATTTATCTACAAACAGTATATAATAGAATAATCAGGATATATCTAAAGTGAATGAGATAAAAATAAATCATATTTATACTTTTAATATTTTCTTCTTACCCCCAGTGGAGCATTTTCCACAAACCCATGTATTGTACATATATCTACACTGATATAACTTCATGCCATTTTAAGGTTTTTTTTTTTTTTTGTTTTTGTTTTTTTAAGGAAAGGGTTGGGACAGCAGCTATGGAGAAATACTTGTTTCCGCATGGGAGAAGTTCGATCATATTAACTTCTTTTTTTTTTTTAATTTTTGTAATGTTTATTTAGTTTTGAGAGAGACAGAGACAGAATGTGAGCAGAGGAAGGTAGAGAGAGAGGGAGATACAGAGTCTGAAGCAGGTTCCAGGCTCTGAACTGTCAGCACAGAGCCCAATGCAGGGCTCGAACTCAGGAGCTATGAGATTACCACCGAAGTCGGATGCTCAACCGAGTGAGCCACCCAGGCACCCCTGATCATATTAACTTCTAATGAGAAGTATTCAGTAAAGAGGGAGAAGTTGAAGGAAAATAATCAACAAGAGTGCAAGTCCTTGATAAGGATAAGCGTTTGCACCGTGGAATCAGGAACAGGGCATGAATGAGGCTAGGAGATATGTTGTAAGGCTCAGTCCCGCAATTCACTATTCGTATGACTTTGGGGATTTCTTGATCTAATCAGCATCATAGTTTTCTCATACCTAAAGTAAGATTGTTGTCATATGGTATCCTTTTTTAGGTCAGAAACTTCAATTCTGAACTAATGAAGAACTTGGAAGTCATCAGTCTCATCTTCACAAAACAAAAGTTTAAAAAAAAAAAGAGAGAGAGAAAGAAAAACCTGAAAGTCAACAACTCTTCTTAGGTTCATCAGAGAATTAAGCTCACAAATGAAAGCATTTTCACTAAAACTGGAAAGACAGGTAGATCCCTAGACCACAGCTTAATGGAGCAGAAGCCCCAAAAGCAGAGGCAGCCAATGTCAGCACTTACAGGAGAACAGCTGTAGCCGATGAGCCACCAGAGGCTCTGGTTGCTGAGTCTGAGAGTTAAAATCTCCAGAGAGGAGGCACGGGCACCTGGGTGGCTCAGTTGGTTGAGCATCCTGCTTTGGCTCAGGTCATCATCTCGCAGTTCATGGGTTCTAGCCTGGCGTCAGACTCTGTACTAACAGCTTGGAGCCTGGAGCTTGCTTGGGATTCTATGTCTGCCTCCCTACCTCTCCCCGAGCTGTTCTCTCTCTCTCAAAAATAAATAAAACATAAAAAAAAAAAAAAAACCCTCCAGAGAGGGGAGGAGGCAATCTTATGGGAGTCTTCCTTCTTTCCTGAGGTTTACCATTAGGATCCCCACCAGAATCTTAGGATTCCTACGATCAAAGAAAAATCCCCTCGTACTTCTGTAAGTGCAAGGGGAAAAAGAAACCATTTTGAAATATGCCTGGAACATTCTGTTCTCCTTAACAAAAGATGGTCTGCTGAAGAAGCTGTTTTACCCGAACCTAACACACTTGCATTTTAGCAGAGCCTAATTGAGCAGGAAGAAGGCAAAGACCCAGCTATAGGTCACACTGGACTTCCAGCCTCACCTAAGCTGGGAGGACGTGGGAAGGTCTTGTGAAAGTAAGTGTCAAAGGACAGGCTCACAGAAAGACTGAGATCTAATTATAGGATAATAGAGGCTTTCCTACCATCTTCACCCTATAACCACCTCAGTAGGGCCCCCCTATAATAACAAGGGATTACAGCTGAAGAGACTGTAAGCCTCAGATACTATTTAAGGAGTCTCCAAGAAAAACCCAAGGATGGCAAAGGAGACATAAACAAGGACACTAGAAGAAATTTTATTCTCTGACACACACAGCTGCGGTAAACAGTAAATAGCCATATAACTCCTGGTCAGATAAACATAAAACCACAAGTGAAAGGCCTGTTTATCTCAGTTCCTATAACCTGATACATTATGTCTGGCTTTTAACAAGAAATTAAAAGACACACATAAAGGAAAACAAACAAACAAAAAAACCCATAATCTCAGAATCAGACTCAGACATGGCTGAGATCTTAGAATTATCAGAGGATATTTTCACATAAATACGATTAATATGATCAGGGTTCTAATGGGAAAAAAATGGACAGCATGTAAGAGCAGATGAAGTAGTGTAAGCAGAGATGGAAACTCTTAAGAGTCAAAAGGAAATGTGAGAAATAAAGAACACTGTAACAGAAATAAACATGTGTTCAGTGATTTCATCAGTAGACTGTGATCAAGGGAAGACTCAATAAACCTGAAGAGAGGTCAATAGAAATTTCCCAAGATGAGAGGCAGAGAGAAAAGAAAAAAAAAAAATGTGCAACACAGTACCCCCCCAAAAAGGGTGAAAAATGTGAGGCATTTACAAAAGATTTACATATAATGGAACTTCCAGGAGAAGAATATAGAGAGAAAGTAACCTGAGAAAAATTTGAAGTAATATTGAAAATGTTCCAAAATTAATATCAGACACCAAACCACAGATGCAGGAAAGTCAGGGAACACCAAGCAGGATAAATGTCAAAAAAACTACATCTGGACCTGGATATATTACAATTAAACTTCAGAAAATTACATGCTAAGAGAATATTTTGAAAGAAGAGAAAGGGCAGACCAAAAAGAACCTTAGAGATAGAATAACAAGGATAAGAATTGTAACAGGCTTCTTCTGAGAGATGATGTAGGCAAGAGGAAAGTGTAGTATATTTAAACTATTCAAAGAAATAGACCACCCACCTAAACTTCTGTATACAGTTAAAATATCTTTACAAATGAGGGAAAAAATATATTTTCTGAAAGAGAAACTGAGTAAATCAGCCTTTTAAGAACTATCCAAAGAAGCTCGTCAGAAGAAAGGAAATGATACAGGCCAGAAACTTGAATCTTTATAAAAAAAAAAAAAGAAAGAAAAAAGTGTTGGAGAAGGAATAAGTAAAAGTGAAATAAAATCTTCTATTTTTCCTATTCTTAATTAATCTAACAGGTAAAGGTATCTTCAAAATATAACAATGACATATTGAATCTTTATAGCTTATGTATAAGCGAAAAGAATGAAAGCAATGTAATACAGGATGGGAGAGAAGAATTAGGAATGCTCTGTTATAAGGAACCTGCGCTATCCATGAAGCAATATAGTATTATTTGAAAGTGAAATTAGATTAATTATAAATTTATATTTAAAACACTAGGGCAATGACTAAAATATCTAGAAAGAAAGAAAGAAAGAAAGAAAGAAAGAAAGAAAGAAAGAACAAACGAACCATGGATGGATGGATTGATGGATAAAATTAAAAGAAATATAATTGACATGCTAAGAGAAGAAATAAAATGGAATGATATAAAATGTTTAATTACAACTAGACAAACAAGTTCAATGGACAGGAAAAGTAACCTGTGATAGATATTAATCCCGTTATGTCAGTAATCACTGTAAATGTGAATGGATTAAGTGCGCCAATCAAAAGACAAAGACAATTAGAGTGGATTAAAACAAACAAGCAAAGAAACAAACTGAACTCAATTGTCTATAGACATACCAACTCAAATATAAAGGTACAGATAGATTAAATGTAAAAGCATGTATAAAGATGTATCAGGCTAACACTAATCAACACAAAGCCAGAAAAACCTATGTTAATTTCAGACAAAGCAGAAAAAAGAAATAATACAATTTAGAGCTGAAATACATGGAGTTGAAACCAAGAAATCAGTAGAAAGATCGACAAAACCAAAAGCCTATTTGAAACAGTCAGTAAGAATGATAGATCTCTAACTAGGATAACTAAGGATGGATGGATAGATGGATAGATAGATACATAGATAAATGAATAAATAAAAGAGGAAACACAAATTGCTAATATCAAAACAGAAAAAGACCATAACAATTAATTCCATATTATGTTAAAAGGATACTAAAGGAATATGATGAACTATATACTCATAAATTTGATAACTTAGAAGAAATGGATCAATTTCTTTATATGAACTATCTAGCAGAACTCACACAAAGAGAAATAGCCTGAAAAAGCTTATATTTTTAAATTCAATCAATAATTAATAGTCTTGCAAAGAAGAAAACACCAGAGCCAAGTGGTTTCACTGGTGAATTCTACCAAACATTTAAGGAAAAACAAAAAACAAACAAAAAAACAGTTTTCTACAATCTTTTCCAGAAAATAGAAGCAGAGAAAATATCTCTAACTTGTTATGAGTCCAGAAGTACCCTAATAACAAAATCAGACAAAGTCATTACAGGGAAGGAAAACTAAAAACTTATGTTTCTCATGCACATAGGTGCAGAACTTCTCGACAAAATATTAACTGAATCCAACAATGTATTAAATGAATTCTACACCATGAGCAAGTGGCATTTATCCCAAGTATGTAAGGGTGATTCAACTTTCTAAAAGCAATGTTTCTGTCACATCAACAAACTAAAGAAGAAAACTGACATGATGATATCAGTAGATGCAGCAGATTTGACAAAATGCAACACTGCTTCTTGTTTAAAACGTTCAGCAAACTTAGACTAGAGAGGACCTTCGTCATCCTGATACCATCTGCAAGCTAACATCATACTTAATGATGAAAAACCAGTGGATTTCCCCTTAAGATCTGAAGCAAGGCAAGGCTGTCCCATCTCACCACTGTTATACAACATCTTATTGGGAGTCCTAGTTAATGTACTATGACAAGAAAAAGAAGTAAAAGGTATACAGATTAGGAAGGACAGAATAAAGTAGTTATTATTCTTAAATGACATGATTGTCCATGTAGAAAATCTCAAAGAATTGACCAAATTATTTAGCAATTATTGTAAGACTGCACAATAAAAGGGAAAACATAAAGTCAATAAAATTGTATATACCAACAGTGAACAACTGGGATTTGAATTTAAAAATACAACCCCATTTACAGTATTAAGAAATTAAATATTTAGGGGGGCACCTGGGTAGCTCAGTCAGTTAAGTGTCCGACTTCAGCTCAGGTCATGATCTCATGGTTTGTGAGTTAGCCCTGCGTCAGGCTCTGTGCAGACAGCTCAATGCGTGGAGTCTACTTTAGATTCTTTGCCTTCCTCTCTCTCTGCCCTCTCCTGCTCACACTCTGTCTCTCAAAATAAAAACTAATTTAAAAAGATATTTAACAAATCACATATTGATACGAGGAAAAATATAAAATTCTAATGAAATACATGAAAAGATCTAAACAGATGCAGATACAGTTCATGTTTGTAGAAAGACTCAACATTGTCAAGATGTCAGTGCCTTGTAACTTAACACATAGATTCAACACAATCCTAATTAAAATCTCAGCAAGTTATTTTATGAACATTGACAAAATGACTCTCAAGTTTGTATGGAAGATAAAAGGACCCAGAATAATCAATATAATATTGAAGAAGAACCAATTTGAAAGATTGGCATTACATGACTTCAAGACTTACTCTAAAGCTTGAGTAATTAAGAGAGTATGATACAGACAAATAGATCAGTGGACCAGAATAGAGTCCAGAAATAGACCCACACAAACATAGTCAACTAAACAAAAGAGCAAAGGCAACTCAATGGAGAAAGGATTGTCTTTTCAATAAATGGTGCTGGAATAATTGGACATCTTTAGGTCAAAAAAAAAAAAAAAAAAAGTCTAGACACTGACCTTGAAGCTTTCACAAAATTAACTCAAAATGGATCATAAACCTAAAGGCAAAACCAAAACTAAAACTTCTGGAAGATAGGATAGGAAAAAAATTCAGGTTAACATAGGTTTGGTGATGGTTTATTAGATACACTGTCACAAATGAAAAAATACAAAATGGTGCAGCCATTTTGGGAGCCAGTGTAACAGTTTCTTACAAAGCTAAATATAATCCTGTCCTAGAATCCAGCAATCATTCTCCCTGATATTTACACAGATGACTTCAAATTTTACATCCACAAAAATTCTGCATAGGAATGTTTATAGAACTCTTTCATAATTACCAAAATTTGGAAGCAACCAAGATGCCCTTCAGTATATGAATAAATAAACCCACTGTGACACATCCATTAAAAGATGTATCAGTGATAAAAGGAAATGAGCTTTCAAGTCATGAAAAGACACAAAGAATCTTAAATGTATATAGCTAAATGAAAGAAGTCAGTCTGAAGAAGCAAATCATTGTATGATGCCAACTATATGACATTCTGGAAAAGGCAGCTATAGACAGTAAAATGATCCATGGTTCTCATAGTTTCTAGGAAAGGTAGAGGGGGTGCATGAAAAAGAAGAGCACACAGGATTTTTAGGGCTATGAAGTTATTTGGGGGAAATGCCTTTTTTTTTTTTCAATTCTCTAAATCCAAACGTTGAAAAGAAAGTGGGCTCATCTAGGATTTGAACCCAGGAACTATCACACCCAAAGTAAGAATCATATCCCTAGATCAGTGAGAGCGACCTACAACCATGAAATGATTTCATATGGTATTGTAATTGTGAATACATAACATTATGCTTTTGTCAAAACCTGTGGAAGTTTACAGCATAAAAAGTGAACCCTACTGTAAACTCTGGACTCTGGTTAGTAATGATGTATCAACATCGGCTCATCAGTTCTAGTGAATATACCACACCAATGCAAGATGTCAAAACTGAAGTAATTATTGGGGGGGTGGCGGGTGAGACAGTATAAGGGAAGTCTGTACTTTCTGTTCAGTTTTTTTTTTTTTTCTGTAAACATAAACCTTCTCTTGGTAAGGTCTACTAATTTAAGAAAGCAAGGATAAGAGGGAGTGATTTGATTCTGTGAATGCATGACTGTCAGTTGTGTCTGACTACCTCAGCCTATTGTGTAGACCAGGTTGCAGAGCTATGAAGCTAAGTGAGGTGTGAAGAGGGGCATCCCCAGAAGTGTTATATAGTATATTTAGTATTTTATATTCAGTATATTACATTATATTTAGTATATTAATGGATGACATCTGTTGAATTCTCACAATTCTTACTATTCTAGTAAGAATTCAACAGACGTCTTCCATTAACATACTAAATATAGTAGTATATATTTGCTACATGTGCATTTGTTAGAAGTTTTACTTCTAACAAATATTATGGAAAGAATTATTGTTGACACATTAAAGATGAGGAAACTGAAGTTCCAAAGAAGAAAGATGTTCTGCTCTTTCATTCTTTCAGGGTTAAGTGCTCCTAAATGGATAACTTCCTAAGCTCATCTTTCTTCTATGCTACATATAGAGTTTTGAATTAAACCATTTATGAGAGCATTATTTCTGGGGAGATTACGCACTGGAGAGTTTTGTCTACACTGCCACGTAACCATGTGGTGATGAATACAGAAACGAAATACCTGAGAGGCAAGGACAAGAAGAAATAGAAATAACACATTGTTGATTCCCAGCCACCAAACTTCACAGGTCTTTAACATTATCCAGGAACCTTAGTGTATTTCTTTAATCAGCTATTTTACCTCTTCTCTGGACTAAATAGACCATATTCTTTCAAATCACTGGTGGCACAGATTCTTTTTTCACTCTCTGCACCCGACCTCAACTCTTACTATATGGAGCTAAGTAAAACCAACCTCTGAGATTCATAACAAAGTCTACGTGGGAAAGCGACTATTTCTTTCTTGTTCTCCCACTTTTAAGATGTTTTTAATTCTCCAAATACAGGTTAGTGAGTAGTTGTCTAAAAGACTTGATACGTGATTACCCTACTCTCTTTTGAAACCAGGGTGTTATAGAATGAATCCGAAAGGACTTCTTTTTTCTATATATTCTGAAGGACTTTGTGTATAATTGGTATTATTTCTACTTTATCTATTTGGTAGAACTTGTCAGTGAAGGCATCTGGACGTGAATATGTCGGATGGTTATTTCACAAGGAATTGAATTTTTTTAACAGATACAGAACTATTCAGGCTATCTATTTCTTCCTGAGAGAGAGTTTGTGTCTCTCAAGGAGTTTGTCCATTTCATCTAAGTTGTTGAAAATAAAATCTCCATTGGACTCTTTCTTAAAGTTTCCATCTCTCCACTGATATTCCTCGGCTTTTTGTGCATATTTTTCATCTTTTAAAATACAGCCTTCAATTTATTAATTATAGTTATTCTAATTTCTCCATTTAATAGTTCCAACATGTGATGATCTCTGAGTCTGGTTCTCTTAATTGCTGTATGTCTTGATGATTTTTTTTCTTTGTAATTTTAATTTTGCCCTGTTGAGTGTGATGATGTTTTATTTAAGCCAGACATGTTGTGAAGAACAAGAGGAACTGCTTAAGAGTAAGAAGTATTTCCAAGTGAAATTGGGTATTTCTCTTCCTAATCTACAACTGGCCTTTACAGTCATTGAACCATTGGTTTCAAATTACTCTAAGGATGATTTGGGCTGAGTGAAGGAGCCTGAACACTAGAGGGTTTCAGCTACCCTGTTTTATTTACCCCACAGAAGGCCTGTCTTCATGTTCTTACCCCTCTGAGCAGAACAGTACTATTGTGTTACTCGGTGTTTCTTAGGTTGGTGGTGGATGGCCAGAGGTGAGCTATCTGTCCCTACCCTGGCTTTAGTCTTAGGGGAGACTTGTGTGCCTGGGACTTGGGTATGAAATTTTCTCAGCATTTCTGTTTCTTCTCTCTGTGGCATGTTCCTTCCTGACACTCAACTGGAGGAAGGAGACCTCTCAGGTCCTTTTGAAACCCTCCCGAGATGAAGATTTTATTCCTAACGTCCTAACTCTATGATGAACGGGTGCATATCTGTGACCTTGGAGTTAGAGTGTTTCCTGCCCTTCTCTCAAAGGCTTAACTCTTTTGATAGAATGATTCATGCGGAGAGTACGTTTCCATGGCTTCCACCTCCTCCATACTTGTATCACCAAGGGAGGCTGTCTCCAATCTTTGCCCCTGGTAATCTTTTCCTGCAAGCTCTGAATTAAGATCTATGGAAATATGCCTTCAAGTTGGGGCAGATTCCTTTTCATTCTGAATTTCCCTGGGGTTCTATTTTCTCCCGCTAGCCCATGCTCAGCCTTTTGCAATTCATTGATATTGTATGTACTGGCTTTAATATCTGCCCCTGTCTTCTCCCCATGTTTTGCTAGAGCTTAGAATAGTCATTGAACCATTGGTTTCAAATTACTCTAGGGATGACTTGGGCTGGGTGAAGGAGCTAGAATGTGCTGTGTGTGCTCCCTTCCCATGGGGAAAAATGGAGCTGATTTCCGTGGTCATGGTTGCCCCATGAGTACAGGTCTCTGAAAGTTGTGATTTTATTGTTTATTCCACTTTCTCTCGTTTTTAGAGTGGGGACAGTACTCTTTGCTGTTTGTTTTTTTTTTTGTTTGTTTGTTGTTGTTTTTTTTTTTTTTACATCTGAGGTGTAAGTAGATCTTTCTTTTTTAGTTTCAATCCTTTCTTGTGTATTGTATCCTAGCCAACTAGATTTAAAGGCTTTTTTCATTACAGACACATTTTCTCTTTCCCTCTCCCTCTCTCCCTCTCTCTCTCCCTCCCTTTCTCTCCCTCCCCCCCCCCCTCCGTCACACACACACATACACACCACACTCCTGTTTGAGATCTCTTTCCTATATATCCCTTTCTCCTTTCGCTTACCAGCTTTACTCCCCTTTTAGTCCAATGCAGCACTGCTGGGTTCTGTGTCTGCCACACCTAATGGTTTTCTTTATAACCTTTTTGTGACTAAATCTAATGATCAACGAAAGTCCTGGAACAGAGGCAGTAAGTCATTAGAGTATAGAATAATCAGACCAAATAAGGTACTGGAATTTGCAGAATGTTAGCAGAAAGTGTGCTTTATAGTCAACAATTTGCACACGATTTATTGTTAATAGAGAAAATGAAAAAAAAAATGGGAGAAAGTGCAAAAAGAAAATGGTAAAAATATGAATAGTAAGATTTAAATGTGAATGAATATTAATCCCCATGGTTTCAGGGCAACTGAATAGCTAAAAAAGCACAGGAAAAAGAGTAGAATTAAGAGTAATCATGTAAATTATGGCATAGAATGTTCCAGTGAGAGGGACTCATAAACAGAAGGAATAATAAAATGGACAACAATATAGGTTTCAGTCACTGGGAGTCTAAGTATAAAATATTGTGAATAATGCAAAAGCAACTGTTTTTGAGATTGCACTAATGCACGCATGATACTACATGGAGTCACAATGCACACACACGCACACAGCATTTTCGAAGCAAGGTAGGAGGGTGGGAAATAATACTTGGGAAAACACCAACAAAAATCAAGCAAGAGGTCTTTGATCATTTTACTTAATTTGGGTAAGAATTGGGGTGCCTGCGTGGCTCAGTCAGTTGAGCATCCGACTTCAGCACAGGTCATGATCTCACGGTCTGTGAGTTCGAGCCCCACTTCGGGCTCTGTGCCGACAGCTTGGAGCCTGCAGCCTGCTTCGAGTTCTGTGTCTCCCTCTCTCTCTGCCCCTCCCCTGCTCATACTCTGCCTCTCTCTGTCTCTCAAAAATAAATAAATGTTAAAAAAAAAAATTTAATTGGGTAAGAATGTTTCTACCTGAAGGACTAAGAAGACAAAAAGATATCCTAAGGGTCATGACTCTTGTTTAGAGAAAGATGTTTCACCATAGGGAAAAGAAAAAATAAATATTGCATTTCATAATATAAAATATATAATACATATATTATTATCAATATATATCAATAGGTCAATATATTTTTCTATAAAGCCTGGTATATATCCCAGTAGATAACATGAGAAAATGCTAAGATTTCACTTTGACAAATTAACACATTCATTTGAGGTGGGAAGTAGAAGGGGAAAAAAAACACCACTCTGTGGAAATCTCATGTGAAAATAAGCCTTATGAAGCCAGATAGCTCTCTGCAGCATTGACATCTTGTCATGTTAAGACTGATGTCCCGTTTGGGGCCTTAGGCTACTCCTCACTTTGCTAAGGATCCCACTTTGAAAGTTTACACAGAAAGGAAGAAATGCTTGCTCACGGGAATCTAAGCATCCAATAGGTGTTTTCTTCACCAAGTTCAACACATGCCGCGTCAGAAGAGCCCACAAATCAAATCCAAATGCATCAACTCCAAATGGAGTAGGTGGTCTCAAATACCAGGTGAACGAAAGAAGGAAGTTTGACTTCTGTAACTTTCTGTTTGTCCAGAACTATTGAGTTGGTCTTGGGTAGTTATTTAATTAGATTTAATGTGCCTTTATTTTTAAAACTCTCCAATGAGAGGCATAACTTATGTTCAGATTTTTAATTCATGCTAATATGAGGCAGACTGCAGTATTTGAACAGCATCCCAAACGTATAACCCAGAGGATACAGAAACCAATGCTACTGCCTGCCTCATCTCAGGAAGGAAAAAGGAAATAGAAGAATAACTTAATTCATTAAAAACTCAAAATCCTGCTGTAAAATTTAATATAATCTTTTGATCTAAACAGATATAAATATAAATGTTTCTGAAAATGTGCTCTAAAGTAATGCAGGACGAAAGGCAAATTCTTTTGGAATCTGAGCTAAGCATGAAACAAGGCCAGCTAAGCTATGCCACGCTAAGTACATTTCTACTTGGGGAATTTGATGGAACAAGTTGTCAGAGGTTTAATATTGCAGCTAAATAGTCTCCTATAACTTCCTAACTGTCCTAGCATAAGGGGGAAACAAAAGGCCAAGGAAACTGGTAGGATATCAAGTCATGAATCATTTCTAGCTCTGTTAACTTTTCAATAAGAAAATGTCCAATGGAAAGTCCATCAATGCTTGTTCTTTTTATTTGGAGTGTCATAAAAAATGCATCTTTTTAGTATTGAAACTATTCTGTTACTCTCTGAGAGCTTTCATTTGGTTTACCTTTTAAATTCCTCCAGCTATATGAATTTAAGTCTGTTGTCGATTCTACGATATAAGCTGATACTTCTTCAGCAATTTTGAAATTTGGTGTGCCTGACAATTGTAATAGCCTCTGGTAATGTTTAGCTCTAGTAAAAAGCTGACTAAGTTGCATTTCCTCTATGCTTTACTTTTAATCTGTCAGTGTCAAATATCAAAATGCGATTTAAAAGAATGCCACAGTGGTTTTTGGGGTGGAGATAAATAATTAAAAGAAGGGGTTACCTTTCTGAAGTGGTACATTTTGTATGGTGTTTCTCTCTTTTTCTTTCTTCTATGTCTCCTTCTTTCTTTTCAAAATATTATCTAGTGCTTTTCTTGGTTTCTTTTGATGTAATGTTATCTTGTAAACATTTCTTTAATGTTTGATTATTTTTGAGAGAGAGAGAGTGCAGGCAGGGGAGGGTCAGAGAGAGGGGGAGACACAGAATCTGAAGCAGGCACAGAGCCCGACGTGGAGTTCGCTTAACCGACTGAGCCACCTAGGTGCCCCAAGTATTATAAACATTTTGGCCTCACTGAATGGCCTATGTTATACCACTTCTATTGAGTGTGTATTATTTTATCTTGTGCATATACTAAAGTTTTGTTTTTTTAACTATTTGGTTTTGGACATATGGAGTATATCTAAATTTTTGCTTTTATAAATTATCTTGGTATATGCATCTTTGTACACACTATTTAAGCTGTAGTCTAAACCACTATTTTGGCTTGTAAGTTTCTTAAAGAGTAGCTTTTTATTAGAACAAAAGGCAGTAATAAACTACTTTGCTCAATCTATTTTTAAAAATTAAGTCACCTCATTGACTGTTTCCTTTCTTCATTTCCGTTCTCATCACACTTTTTTGTATGGGCATATATTGACATACAATATTCTATTAGTTTCAGATGTACTTCATATCGATTCAATATTTTATACATCATGAAATGATCCCCATGAGTCTGGGTACCATATGTGAACTTCAAAGTTGTTATAATATTATGCACTGTATTCCCCATACTGTAAATTATAACATAGAGACTTATTTATCTTGTAACTGGAAGTTGGTACCTCTTATTCCCCTTTACCTCTTCCACCTGCCTCCTGACCACTCCTAACCAGCCATTTCTTTACTATGAGTCTATTTCTGTTGTGTTTGTTTGTTTGTTTGTTTTCTAGATTTCACATACAAGCAAAGCCATATGTTATTTGTGTTTCTCTGATTTATTTTACTTAGCATAATACCCTCTAACTCCATTCATGTTACCACAAATGGGAGATTTCATTATTTTTTATGAATAGTATTTGTGTGTGTGTGTGTGTGTGTGTGTGTGTGTGTGTCACATCTTTATTCATCTATCAAAGAACATTTAGGGTGTTCCCATATCTTGGCTGTTGTAAATAATGCTTCAGTGAACATAGGGGTACATATATGTCTTCAGATTGGTGTTTTCATTTTCTTTGGATAAATACCCAGAAGTGGAATTACTGGATCACAAAGTAGTTCTGCTTTTGTGTGTGGTTTTTGGTTTGGTTTGGTTTTATGAAACATCCATATTGTTTTCCCCAACGGCAGCACCAATTTTCATTCCCACAAACAGTGCACAAGGGTTCCCATTTATCCACACCTACCTGAACGTTGTTACATTTTTTTTTTTCTTTTTGGTAGTAGCTAATCTGACAGGTGTGAGGTAAAATCAGTGTGGTTTTGATGTGCATTTCCACGGCGAGTAGTGATGTTGAATATCTTTTCTTGTGTCTGTTGGTCATCTGTATGTCTTCTTTTAGAAAAAAAAAGTGTATTCAAGTCCCCTGCCCATTTTTTAAATTGTGCTATTGTTTTGTTTTGGTTTTTTGATATTAAGTTGTGTCAGTTGTTTATATTTTTTGAATATTAACCCCTTATTGGATATATGGTTTGTAAATATCTATTTAACTAGTTGCCTTTTTTATTTTATTGGTTTCCTTTACTGCGTGAAAGCTATTTCATTTGATGCAATTTCATTTTTTGCTTTAGGTTTTGTTGTCCTTGCTTGAAGAAACTGGTCCAAAAAAATATATTTATATATCTCTATGCATGTTATTAAGACCAGTGCCAAAGAGCTTACTCTGTATGTGTTTTTTAAGGGATTTTCGGGCTTCAGGTTCTCCACTCAAGTCTTTAATCCATGTTAAATTTATTTTTGCATATGCTAGAAGATAGCTGTCCAGTGTTCTCCTTTTGCATGTAACTGTCTAGTTTTCCCAACACCATTTACTAAACAGTCTTTTTCTCCAGTGTGAATTATTGTCTCCTTTGTCATAGATTAATATTGTATAAGTATGGGTTTACTCCTGGGCTCTCTGTCCTGTTCCATTGATCTGTGTGTCTGTTTCTGTACACGTACCATACGGTTTTGATTACTACAGCTTTGTAGTATAGTTTGAAATCAGGGAGTGTGATGTCTCCTGCTTTGCTTTCTTTCTCAAGATTGCTTTGGCTATTTGCAGTCTTTTGTGGTTTCATACAAATTTTAGGATTCTTTGTTATAGCTCTGTGAAAAATGCCATTGGTATTTGCTAGGGATGGCACTGTATATGTAGATTGGTTATCTATATTCTGAGATATTTTTTGTGATGTAATTATACATGGGATTTTTTTCTTAATTGCTATTAAAGAGCAATTTTTTATTTTCCTGTGGTATAATCATCATGAACAGTACTGTCCGTTACTGATGGCAGCACTGAGGCTGTCGTTTGCACCTCTCACATCTTTGAAAATTCCCATAATCTAAAGAAATTGGATCGGGGTTTTCCTACATGCTGGGGCAACCTTATTCCATACTTCTCCTGGATAGGCCTGCCCACCTGGGAGAAAGTAGGAGGGCTATAAAGTGGAAGAACCTTAACATGACCCCTGTTCAGCTTTTTGTAAAAAGTAAATTCCCAAGAATTCCTAAGGAAAAAAGCCACCAGAACCTAACGTAAGGACCACCAGATTATTTTTACAATAACTCTTCTCAAACTTAATTTTTTTTAAATAAACCCATTAGATTTAGAAAAGAACACTGGATGAGCTGCCAGCCATTTAATGCACATGAATAAATGCATGTACATATGTCGAATCGATAATGCTTTTTAAAAATGCTAGTTCTCTGTTAGTGCAGGAAGAACAAATGGGTTATTACTTGGTCTTCATTTGCTGTTGTCATTGGGAAAAAAAAAAAGTGTTTGAGCATCTGGGACTGAATTGTAGGGGTTTATGAATGTGTGGCTATATGTGTCTCTTTCACTGTCACAAAACTTCTATTTGTTAGTTGGTATTCAGGCTGATTTCGTACTGGGAAGCCCAAAGTCCCTTCAGTTCAGAATCACCAGCACTTCAGCAGGAACCCTCTCTACTGTTCTCCCACAGCTTTACATATTGGTATTTGCTCCTCCTTAAAACTGATTTATCAAAGATCAGTAGAATGGTGGAACTATATGGTGTAGTTCAACTCTCACTTACTAATGAATACTTATGTTGAGAGAAATTAAATGCGTTGCAAAACAAAACAAAACAAAACAAAAAAAGAACCCACATATTGGTTGAATGATTGAAGTTGAAGCAAGGAGGATATGTAAATTCCCTGGCTCCTGATACTCTAGTTTGCTCAATAAATCTCCTTAAGGAACATTCTTTTCCACTGATGACAGAATTTAGTAGATTAGGGAGCACATGTGGATCTGAGTGATTCTCAAATTTTAATTGCCTGTAAATCACCTGGTGGGCTTTAAGATTCGCATTACAAATAGACTCTCATGTTATTCCAGTTTGGCTGCTTGGGGGTCAAGTTTTTGAGTAACAGGAGAACAAAATTGCCAGTCTGTCTGCTCATAATACATTTGCTCTTACTAGAACCCTTTGTGTGGATATAGAAATGTGCATGTTCCAAAGGAAATGGAAATACTATTTCATGATCAATAAGCTTAAAGAAGGAATCCTTAACCTGCTACATTTTAAATATTTCTAAGGTTTTAAACCTTTATATTTCACAGTATGCAGTAATATTTAATTATGGAGTAGGTAGAATCATTGTAAAATATATAATGAATGTCTTACAAAATATCATACTACTATTATATACTTGAAACTCAGAAGCTTTTGGTTTGTTTTACTTTATCTAGCAAACTTAAATGTATGAAATAGGCATACACACACATGTGCGTATACATATATATGCATATATATATGCATATATATATATATTATATTGTATATATATATATATATATTAACAGAACAGTAACTCTTGAGGACTGATTTGGTACTTTAGACTTCCTCTGGTAAAGTTTCTGTAGACATTATGTTAGAAGGAATTCCAACTGTAAAAGAGAAGGTGTGATTGCCAAAAATGATTTCTGTGTTATCTGTGACTCACAATGAAAAGCAAGACACACAGCTTGCAAAGAAAACAGTTTGACTTAAAAAAAAAAAAAAAAAAAGGAAGAAAGAAAAAGACTGGCTTCTAATGTTCCTTGTGATCTGGAACAGTAAGTCCTGGGCAACTTTGAATCAGTACTCTCAAATTCACTGCATCCTCTTTTTCTATCCTGTGCTGTTCTTTCAACATGCCTTTCCGTAATCAGCTCCTCTCATGAAACTGATAAAAGAATTGTATAAGCTCCTTCTGACTGTGTCCAGTTGGGATCCTTGTGTACGTTCCCTCCCAGGGATAGTTGCATCTGACTACATACTAGGATTACTTGGAGAGTTTTAAAAATAGCCCAACACATAGATTTTGTCAAATCACTTAAATCAGAATTTCTCGGGTCAGTCCTAAGCACTGGTATTTTCAAAAACTCTCGGTGAAGCTAATGTATAGCTAAGGTTTATAATCGCAGTTAAAAGAGGACAAATAGAATACTGGTTGCCACTCTAATGGAAATGATGTTTCAACAGGGTATGCTGTAGACTACCCAGTGGCCATGGTCCTCAGAAGCTGACTCTCAGGAGCAGTGGATTTGGCTAGGCATAAGAGATACAACAGTGGCACATACATTATGTGGTTATCGTCCTTGGCTCATGATGGAACATCAAAATACAGGAGATATTTTGGAAAAGAAAGCCTCCTAACCTCACTTCAGGTAGAGCATATTAGCTGAATACAAGAGTAAGGGAAAGAGGTGAGCCCTGAGATACTTCACTTGGCCACCTGAACCCTCACCTCTTGCCAGCCTTCATCTACCACACCCTATAGCACAGAGAATTACTCATCTGGATTTGCCCATCTCTGTTCTTTTTCCTTCCCATTCTCTCCTTCCAGAACTAATTGTGTCCGGATGGAAAAGACAGTTAACTAAGTGGAATGTAGCACAGTCAGGAGCAGCAACTCGGAACTTTTCCTGACCTTGAAACCATGCTCTAAATTGATATATGGGCTTCCATTTGGTCACCAGATCTCCTACTTCTGATCTAGTTCTTATAGCTTGAAATCATCTTTGGTCCTTACACTGAAGATCATATTCCTATTACCTGCCACAGTTTCTTAATCCTTTCAAAGCCTGAAGGCCTGCATTGCCTATTTGTCCATGATTGAGTAGAAGAAGAGCCACTTGACTTCTGCCCCACTAATAAAGAGTAAGCTTCATAGTCCCCGGGCTTACATTCTCTTTGTCTGCCTCTTGTACTTTAAAAACTGACTTTTCCCAGGCAATATCTAAGATATAATATTTTCGGTACAAGTTCGTGCAATCTCATTCAAAAATTTCACACAAGACTTCCCCAGAATTTCTTATTTTAGTGCTGCTAACTCTGGATAACTGCCTTTGAAAAATCGCATATATGGTGTTCTGTGTTTGTGCACAATGTCTCCATTTTTCCTGAAACTGCTCAGAAGAGAAGGGCCAACGGATCTCTAAGAAGTACATCTTAGTTCCTAAAGGGGGGAAGAGGCCATATTACTCACTTCTTCCCCTGCAATCCACATCATCAAAGTGTATTGCTGAAGTGTACATGCATTTTTAAAATGTGCACACACAAATACTGAGACAACAAAAAGAATTCATTGTTTACTTTTGTGCACCATGGGGTTAGATAATCCTTGAAATCCAAAGAATTTATAATTGATATTATTTCTTATTCCAAAATCACAACCAAAAAGATTTTACTTGTCAGTTACTTAGATCTTGTTTTTTTTTTTTTCTTCCTTCATTTCATGGTTGAGTCCTCACCTGTGTAGAGTTACATTATTGGCGCTTTAGAAACAGTTACACTTTTTACTTCGACTTTTCCTCCACTGGGTATGTGCTATTTTGTTTTGTTTTGTTTTATATTATTGAAGTAACTCTGCTTTCTGTAATCTTTCATTTTAATGTCTAGTTAGCTTTTTACTTTAAGAACATTCAGTATTGGGGCCAGTCTGTCATTTCTCTGAGTTAAAAGCAAATCTGTCTATTTTTATTACATGAATGGCTAATAACAAATTTGAGAATAATGACATGTTTTTTTTAAAGTACAAATCTTTTTACCCTATTGATAAGAGATGATATCACCAGCATTTAGATATGTAATTCATTTACTGAAATCCAAACTAATTTTTATGAATTTTCTGAATGCCCCTTGGTCAGGTAGGTTTTGGTTGTCTGCTAAAGAAACTCATGAATGATTTTCTGTTCTCTGTTGGTGTCTCATATGCATGTTTAGTTAAGAAGTACTTTCCATACAGAATACCAAGTATCCTTGGAGGCTAAGAATTAAGCGTCTCTTCAAAAGCATTACACTTTACCAACAGCACAACTTATTGACAGTTCAAACAGGCAACCAGAGACTGTAATCAAGTAATCAAACAATAGCTCTTGATGATGTGACTTAAAATACATTGCTACTTAGATGAACTAATAGTAAAATATTAAATGGCCAAAGATTATTGCATTTCTTTTTTAGTATCAAGTATTTGTCTATGATAAGCAATAAAACATGTACATAGTAGCTAGGGAAAAAAACATGATTAGTTTCTTATAATAGCCATTTATTGATTATAAATAAAAAGCAGAGGATAATCCTGAATCATTATATATGCTTATGTAATATACTGTATAAGTACATTCAGTGTTTATTCTTGATTAGTCTTGATTGAGTTAAAAGAAAAAAAATCAGGAGAATATTTCCAGAATTTTGGAAATGCTATGGTTAGGAGAGAAGTAATTATTGCAGAAGGTTGAATATTGTTGTCTGGAATATTTAGGTAATTAGAGTGGTATGAGGCAGTGAGAAGATTAGACGATTTCCAAAACATGACTTTCAGACTTTGAATGATGTTTTATTGTAAGTGTGTTCTCTAAAGCTGTGCTTAGTGATTTTAAGGTCTCCGTAGAAAAATTGGCGACATACTACATTAAGAAAGAAAAATCTACAAATCTTCTTGTGCAGAAAACTTTGAAAGACAGTTGTATCGAAATAGAGGTAACTTCACAAACTTTACTCGTCTCTTGAATTCTGTCTTTAATAATTTCTAGATGCTTTGTCTCTGTCCTTGAAGTACTGTACAGTTGTCACATATTTTTTATATATTTATTTAGGCTCAGCTGAAACAAAATAATATATTTATTCCTATCATTATATTTACCTAATCTATCTTGATTTGCTTTTGTTATTTGTTCCCAGCCACAAAACTGACTTTGCATTAATTTATATTTGGTCTATGTCAAAGTATATTGGATTATACATTTTTCACTATTCTAGTCTCAGTTTCTTAAAAAAATCTCTGTGCAATAATGTATTTATAGATTCGATTCCATATTTATGTCTCATCAAACCAACATATATATTTTTTCAGTGTTTTAGTGCAGTAGAGGGAAAATGTAGCTTGAGAAATATTCTTTGTAAATAATAAATATAATAATTCATAATATTTATCATTATTACCTTTATTGCGGGATTAGCAGACAATGCTTGAATTGCTTTGTATAAGTTATTCTATTTTTAACCCTCATAATAATATAACTACTACTCTTATGGACTTTATCGGTGAAGAAAATAATAGTATCTCTCTCGACATACACTGTAAGTATGCACATATATATATATTATAAAGCTATATATATATAGATATATATAGATATATATAGATTATATATATACTAATCATAAAAGGCTACAGTCAACATATATATATGTAAACATATATACACACACACACACACACACACACCCACAACTGTGTTATAGTATGCTTTATATACATTAAATAAATGTATTTTCGTGTACCCTATTAACAGCATTTCAACCTACACTGAGTTAGACTAATAGAACTAAAAAGATAAATAAACAAATCCTTATTTAATACTGGGAACTTTAATATTAGTCTCTCATTAAGTGATAGGAAAAGTAGATAAAAATCAATATGGATACAGCAGATTTTAAAAAACAGACCTACTAAACTGGCATCTGTAGAGGATTCCACACAATAAAAACACAGTGTAAATTCTTTTTAAGGGTGTATTAAATATTTACAAAGCTAGACTACAAGTTCAGCCATAGAAGAAATCTCAATACATTTGAAATTACTGAGGACATACACATTATCATCTACTATGATCACAATGGAAATAAATTAAAAACAATAACAATTTGGGGAAATTTTCTAACATACTGCAAAATAACCCATAGGCAAGGAAGTAGTTAAAACGGAACTTTAAAATTATTTTGAACTGAATGAAAATAAAAACAAAAACATATCAAACTTGTGGGATTCAACCAAAACACTGATTGGAGAGAAATATTTAACTTTAAAAGCTCATCTTAGAAAAATCATAAATGGCTACAGTCAACGAACTGGACTTTCATCTTTAAAAAGTAGAAAAGGAAGAGCAATAAAATCAAGGTAAATAGAAAAAAGAAAGTAAGTAGAAATTTAAAAACTATAGAAATGGCTAAGCAAGGAAGAAAGGCAATGAAATAACAAGCTTCTCTGAAAATATTAGTAACATTAATGACTTTTACTTAAACAAGGGCAAAGACACAAATTAATATAAAGAATGAAAGTGGGAATATCCTTACAGTACATACAGTATCTGTATAACGTTAAGAAAATATTTTGAACAACTTCAAACCAGTTATTTTTAAACAAATGAAATAGCCAGATTATTTGGAAGACATGAATTTATTCAGGAATGAAGACATAATCTGCATACTGTATGTATGATAGCAGTTGCAATTGAAAATCTTCCCACAAGGAGAATCCAGGACCATATGGTTTTACCGGAAGACTTTGTCAAATATTTAAGAAAAAAAATACCCTACTTAAACTCTTTCAGAAAATAGAAGAAAAGGAAACACTCGTTTTATGACAATAGCAATGCCCTCATCATAGCAACTGTTATAAAAGAGAAGATGGGCACCTGGGTGGCTCAATTGGTTAAGCATCCAACTCTTGATTTCAGCTCAGGTCACAATCTCACAGTTCATGGGATGGATCCCCGTGTGGGCTGTGCACCAACAGCACAGAGCCTGGTTGGGATTCTCTTTCTGCCCCTCTCTCTGCCCCTTCCCCGGTCATCTGTCTGTCTCTCTCTCTCTCTCTGTCTCTCTCAACAAGTAAACATTTACCAATAATAATAATAATAATAATAATAATAATAATAATAATAATGAATTAATAAATAAAAGATAGAAAACTATGGACTTACATCCTTCATGAACAAATATTTACATTTTCTTGAGTAAGTGTGAGGAAATAAAATTTAGTCATAGGTAAAAAAGGGTAATACATCATGACTAAGTAGAGATTATGTCAGGAATGCAAAATTAGGTTTAATATTTAAAAATCATCAACATAATTCTTCATATTAACAAAATAATGGAGAAAAATCATGGAATCATCTCAATAGTGCAAAAAATCATTTGACAAAATTCAACATTCATTTTTGATAAAATCACAGGAAATTAAAATGGTTGGGAACTTTCTAAACCAGGTAAAAGGAATGGTTAATAAAACAAGAAATAACATCATATTTTAAGTCAGACATAAGGCTAAAATATCCATTCTCATGCTTTTTATTCAATAAATACCGAGTGCCCCAGCCAAAATGATAAGGAAGAAGAAAAAGGAAAGGGGAAAAAAAGGTGCATATTAGAAAATAAAAAAGAAATGAAGCATTCACATACATAATACTTGTGTACATAGACAACTCTAAGTCTTCTAAAAAAGACAGTGTAAGTGATATTTAGCAAAGTTTCAAGATTAATATACAAAAAGCAGGTATATTTCTATATATTAGCAACAAACAACTGAACATAAGTTTTAAAATGTAGTATTATTTACAGTGTCCTCCAATTTCATGAAATACACATCCAAAAAAATATGTAAGACCTGTACAAAGAAAATTGCAAAGAATTGTTACTAGAAATTGTGAAGTATCTAAATACATGGGGAGATATACCATGATCACTGATTTTCAGATATTAATTCCAAGTAGATGGATAGAGCCAATGCCTTCCCAATAAAAATCTCAGGAACTGTGTGGTGGAAAGTGTCAGGGTGAATCTAAAACGTATTTGGAAATACAGAGGATGTAGAATAGCCAAAATAATTTTTCAAAGGAAAAAAGAAACTGGAGTTCAAGACTTGCTCTAAAGCTGCACTATTCAAGACCGTCTGTGATGTCAGATAAAAACTAACATATAAATTAATGGAGTAGAGTGTCACTTGACTTTGGACAAATTTGCCAATACTTGATGGGAATAGGATGATCTTTTTAACAAATGTTAGTGGAAACAATAGGGTATCCATCTAGGTAGATGAGGATATAGCAAGTGTCTATTAAATTGGTTATAGTAAATTAAATCAAACACGTCAGATATTTCTACCAAATGTTTTTCCTTATCTTGCCTGTTTAGCAGATCTAATCATGAGATTATATGGAAATTGAAAATAATCAAATCATCTTCAAGTGGCTGTGGGAATGGGATATATGGAAAATTTCATGAGGTATTTGGTTCTGTGATAGTAGTTCTTGAAATTTTTGGCTAATCTGTGGAAAGCTATTTCACACAATTTTAAGTCATTTCACGGTTTATTTTTTTTTTTCAACATTTATTTATTTTTGGGACAGAGAGAGACAGGGCATGAACGGGGGAGGGGCAGAGAGAGAGGGAGACACAGAATCGGAAACAGGCTCCAGGCTCCGAGCCGTCAGCCCAGAGCCTGACGCGGGGCTCGAACTCACGGACCGCGAGATCGTGACCTGGCTGAAGTCGGACGCCCAACCGACTGCGCCACCCAGGTGCCCCTCACACAATTTTAAACATAACCCCGGGGATTTGGGGATCCCCTGAAACCCACCGATGGATCCACTTTCAGTCAGATGCTGCTGTAAGCCTGCACACTGCTTTCCGTCTTGCTCTCCATGAGCACCAGTGATCATGGGTCAGTGTGCTCACTGGTACTAGAGCTTTAGTATTTTTAAAATACAGCTAAAGTCCATGCTGAATTAATATTTACACAAAAAGTTAGTAAGCTAAAACCCATCCAAATGAACAAACCACTCTGTAAATATAGCATCCTAAAATAGATCCAACAATCATCAGGGTAATTGAGCAAACTGAATTATGGGGCGAGTTCAGGTGATTTGTCTTTAAAAGGTACTACTTGGAAGCAGGAATGCTGGGATAATAAAAAATTTTGTTTTATTAGGGAATATATTTATTTCAATAATATCTCATCAGAACCAAATTATTTTAACTACCGGGAATTTTCTTGATCTATGAATTTTCTATTGCTATCAAGATGGAGCACTGGATGTTCTGTTTAGGCTGCAAATAAGAAGGTGAATGAAACACAAAATTAGAGTTCCTCCTCTCAAAAATGATTACAGTAATAGGAGCAAAATATACACTATACAGAAAGGCAAATGATTCAGTATTAGTGGAAGTTAACCATTCTTTGGGGAAAGACTTTCTGGAGGAAGTACTCTCAAAAGTAGGCTCTGAGGAGAGATTAGGTGGTCATTTGCCCGAAGAAAATTAGGGCAAGAGTATCCGAGACTAAAGTAGCAAAACAATTGGTAATGGAGTTTCCACCCATCCTTTTAACTGGAAACCATGGCACATAGAAGTCACTGTAGTGTCATTATAAAGCTTATTACCAGAAATTAATTAACTAATTTGCATTATACAGCCTCCCCTATAACAGAGGAAGCTTGTTGTTCTTAAAGTACATGACAATTAAGCATAGAAGGAAGTTCTTCTGTGGAGAAGTGTTGGAAAAATCCTTAAAGGTGTAAATGGTTATATTGTTCCAGTGAGAATCATGCTATAAAGAAAAGATTGAATCCTTAATGAAAGGCAAGTAGGAGTTACAAACCTTTTTCTTTTCTTTTGTTCTTTCTGTAATACCTGTTCTTCCTATAATGAGATTAAAATCAAGTTTTGCGTATGCAGATATTTTCTAAACAATTTGGTAATTGGCGATAGATTCATATGACATTCTCCCTGTATGTTCCTCTATGATAAGAACCATCATTCAAGATGCCAACCTCCATGTAAACTAAAGATACTGTTGTGAATACTCTAAAGGCAATATATAATACATTGCAAGAAATGAAACCTTGATGTTTCTAAGCCATGAATCAAAGGTTTTGTGTCCCACAGAGACAACAATGACCTTCACCTTGTAAATGCACAATAAAAAAGGTCTGAGTAGCATGACTGATGCTGATCACACAGGATGGTTATAAAATTAAACTACGTTCTCTGCCAAATCACAAACAAAGAAAACATTTTTTGTAGATTATCGGATCTAAGAAAATCAATGCTTCTGCATCGGAGTTAAGCAATGAAAGTATTTGCAGGCATCCAGAGTTATACTTCAGATGGTCTCTTCCTTTTGTTAAAGGAGGGGAAAACTAAATTGGGGTCAGCTAACCACTGGATACCTCTATATTTTCATTTAGTGAAATATTTGAAGTTGTGTTTCAAGTGGTTGTTCTAAATAAAAATGAAAGCCGTGACAATGTGGAGATGTCTAAAATTAAAATGAGTAACTATCAAGTTGCCTTCTCATTCTTATTATTGCTTGTGTCTTGTGGTTTTAATGAGGAGTGATGAGACAAAATCGAGCAAAGGGAAATCTAGGCAGAATCTGAGGAACAATTATGTAGTAGTGAGATCTGTTAAAAAGTGGATGAGTCTCCATGGGGAGCCTCTTCACCTGAGTTGTTTAAATCAAATTGGACAGAACACACCAAAGTACGTGCTACAGATAGAATCTTGTACCGCAACTAGACATACTAGGTAACCTAGTAGTCTTGGTTTTTATTTGTTTGTTTTTAAAGAATATGAGTTTTCGATCACTAAAACTTCTTTAGATGGGATATGTAGAATTCCCAAATATGAATTTTATGAAGGCAATAAGAAACTTCTTCTTAGGATTTGATAGAGCTTGAGTTAACTTATTGGCATATTTATTATAGGCCAGATATTCTGGTAGGTATTTTCCTAAAAGATAAACATATAAATAAATACAGTGATAGAATGATTTCAGGATTTCAGATGAGGGTGCTTATTGTCATAAAGTTTAACATGCGTAGCCTGGTAACCAATAAAGGAACAAAATGCAGATATCCAAATGATTGAGTGCAAGCTGTATGAACCAATATTATGTTCTTCCCACTGCAGGATTTCATATCCTCAGAAATCCATCTAACTGAATTGTTAGCATCTTCAAATATTGTGGAACATAAATTGATAAGAATGGATGTCTGAGTGTCTGAACCTAACGCCCTCCTCATGGGATAATGTGGTGAGGATAGGAAAGTAAGAAATGATTAAAACATTCACAGATCAATGAAATGTCAATGATGATGTCATATTCTCTCTCAGATACCTTAGACCAATAAACCACTACCCTTGCCTATGTAGGGAAGCCATGGCTGCCTAACTGTGCGAGAAGAAAAAAAGGAAATGTTTAAACCTAACAGTTCCTTATACATACTTGCAACCAAGGTTCATGTCTTCAACCCTGCTGCTCACACATTAGGAACAAAATACAATATAAGTAGAAAACAGTGATTTTGTAATTGAAATTTATAATAATTTCATAATGTAGTTAAAATAGAAAAGATCAGAGTTCAGTCCCTTCTGCCATGAAATAGTAAATCATAAGGAAATTAAATTCAGCCGTATAAAAAAAAAAAAAAGGAATTACCCTCCTTCTGCAAATAAATAGAAAGCTAGAAAGAAAAAAATAGAAAATAATTATTTTCATACATTGAATAACAGGCTGCAAAAGATTGCTATCCCTTAGAAAAGGAAACCAACTGAAATGAACTCCACTATCAAAAAGTTTTCTATATGGAGTAATTCTGGAACTTCAGGGCAGACAAAACCCAAACAGATCTTAAAAACCTTGCTTAGTTGTAGAGAGAGAGAAAGAAAGAGAGATCAGACAGATGTCAGGGATACTGAAGGAACTAGAATAGACTGAATAGAAAATTCAAAAGGAGGAAATTATGTATGCAGAAACAGTGTTCCAAAATTTTTTATGGGTTTTGTTGATTGTGGAATATCATTCTTCCCATATAGATTTCTGGATTTTTTTTTTTATATCATTGCCCCATTGTTTCCTGATTTGCGTAGTTTATGAGGAAACATATGCTATATTCTTTTTATAACTATTTAGGTAATGTGCATTTTTTTGTGTTACTACCTTCATGATTTATTTTTTATCTTTAATATTCAGCAGCTTATTATGTTGATATGTTTCTGTGTGTTTTCTGTTTATCCTGCTGAATGTCCTCTGAGCTTTATGAATATGTGGTTTACTGTCTTTCATTAATTTGGGGAAATTATTGGACACTATCTCTTTAAATATTTTTTGTGCTCCATTCTACTCTCTTCTGGGACTTCAAATATGCATGTTATACATTTTGATACTCACATCTCTTGTTTTTACTCTTCCCTCCCTCCCTTCCTTTTTTCTTTCCTCCCTCCTCCTTCTCTTCCTTTCTCTTCCTTCCCCTTCCCTTCCCTTCCCTTCCCTTCCCTTCCCTTCCCTTCCCTTCCCTTCCCTTCCCTTCCCTTCCCTTCCCTTCCCTTCTCTCCCCCTCCTTCCTTCTTTCTTTTTTTTTTTAATTTACACTAACTTATTCTCTTTGTTTTTTTAACTTATGTAATTTCTACTGACCTAACTTTAGTGTACTAATCCTTCTCAAATGGGCTGAGTCTACTAATGAGTCTGTCAATTGCATAATTTTTCCTTGGTTTCTATGTCAATTTTATCATTTCCATTTGATTCTTTCATATGCTTCTAGTTCTCTGCTAAAATTCTCTATCTGGGCATCTGAATTATCCTCTTAAAAAAGAACCTCTTTCGTTTTAATCATAGCCGTTTTTAAAATCACTGTCTGATCATTTCAACATGCAAGGTACCTCTGACCCACCATGTTCACTGATGGCTTTATCACTTAAGCGCATTCCCCCCACCCCCACCCCTTGCTTTATGGTGGCTCACATAATTTTTTATTGAAGCTGTTGCTCTGTTCAATCAATCAGGAGTTGAGCTGGCTTTGGATTTTATTATTGCTATAGTGACTCTCAGTATACCACAGCCTTTCCATTCTTCTAGCATTAACTTGTGATCAAAGTGGGGCTCCTTTGCCAGAAGGTTTTTCTTAATATCTCTTCCACTCTGTTCCACTATATCTATGTGGAACACAAAGTCCCCCTTATGCCTGAACCTTAGAGAAGGTCTCTGTCCATCTTCTTGCCCCTTCTTATGCGGTAGTCGTTCCTCTGATGGTCTAGGCTCGTGATGGTTTCCTTTTCCTCTTCCAGTGTTAGGGTTATGGTGATAGTGGCTATTTGTTTTTAATTGCTTTCTCTAGTTTCAAACAAGTGCTGCTTTCTTCCCAGTGGCCTAAGTCTTCTGTTCCATAAGGGACACAGTGAATATGGATATGAATAGGGCTTTGCACTTTTCTTGCAGTTGCTTCTGTTTGTGTCCCATAGGCTTGCCAGCGAGGCACCACCAGTCTTTCTCATGAATGCCTGGTGAGGTCTGTGGAAAAGAATCTGTGAGTTACAATTGCCCCGATGTCTGTGGCTTTCCATGGGGTCCATACTCAAGCTGACCTACTCTCCGTCTTTAGCAATCAATTACTAATCTTCAAATTTTAGCTGATTGCTTCTTATGAGCTGGTATCATGCCCATTATCTACCCCAAATAAGAAGTACTTGTATCTAGTGTCTCCTTGAAGATGCTTGCTTTTCTTGTAATTGGGGTAATTTTGGTGTTTGGGACCTCGGCTCTGTGATGAAAAGCATTGATTCAGAAAAAGTATTGATCATGCAGATTACCTGCCATTTTCTGTTGAAGGTATAGGAGCAGCACTGTGTCCAGTTAACCTAAGATAAAGCTGGAACATTTCTAAGACGCTAAATTTCAGGGACTTTGTTAGTTCGCAATTGATAAATGAAACAAAATCTAAGTAACACCTTTTCGCTATAAGAAAAAAAAATGCATTGGGGCGCCTGGGTGGCTCAGTTGAGCGTCTGACTTCAGCTCAGCTCATGATCCCCTGGTCTGTGGGTTCGAGCCTCGTGTCGGGCTCTATGCTGACAGCTCAGGGCCTGGAGCCTGCTTTGGATTCTGGGTCTCCCTCTCTCGCTGCCCCTCCCCCGCTCATGCTCTGTCTCTCTCACTCTCAAAAATAAATAAACATTAAAAAAAATGCATTTAAAGCTACACCTTACCCTCTACCTAAACTTTATACCATATGATTTTAATATTCGACATTTTCACTACTCTTTAGTTCTAAATAATTTGTAACTTGTTATTTAGTTTTTTATTTTATTTATTTTTTATTTTTATTTTTTTTAGAGAGAGAGACCATGAATGAGGGAGAGGGAGAGAGAGAGACAGAGAGAGAGAGAAAGTATTAAGCAGGCTCCATGCTCAACACAGAACCCAGTGTGGGGTTCGCTCCTATGACCCTGGGATCATGACCTGAGCTTAAATCAAAAGTCAGACACTCAACTGACTGAACTACTGAGGCGCCCTGTTGTGTAGTTTTAATTCATGAGTACATAGCATATTTTTTGTGACTGCTTGTTTTTCATAGAATTTGAATGATCACACCATATTGTCATTTTAAATTGGAATTTTTTCACTTATCAATATAAATTGATTACTTTTCTATATCATTAAATGCTTCTCAAAATCAATTTAATCCCATAATACTTTATTACACATTCCATTTTAAACAAAAATGAGAGGAAAATTATATTTTTTTATGAATCTAAAAGTATTTAGCCTTTTGGATAAATGGTCTCATTAACTTCAATTTTGTTTGAAATGATTGCCATTTCATTCCTGTTAGAAAATACATTTACTTGGTTTTGTGTCAAAGGTTGTAAATATGTTTCATTTAAAAATAGCGCTGCAGATTTGAATAGACATTTACGTATAAATTTTACATAGCATGTGACATATAAATTTTATAAAGATATATAAATTTTATAAAGCATGTGAAAGGATGCTCAATATCACCAATCATTATGGAAAAATTAGGGAAATTTTTGTGTATTGCTGGTAGGAGTGTAAAATGGCACAGCCTTTGTGGAAAATAGGATGGTGTCTCCTCAGAAACATAGGCATAGAATCACACTGTATCAGCCAGTAATTTACTTCTGCATGTATACTCAAAAGAAGTGAAAGCAGAGATTCGTTTCTTTTCCCACCAATGTTTGTAGCAAGATTATTTATAATAGCCAAAAGGTAGAAATAACCCAAATGCCCATTGATGGATGAATACACAAAATGTGTTCTATCCACACATCAGAGTATTATTCAGCCGTGGGGCGCCTGGGTGGCTCAGTCGTTTAAGCATCTGACTTCAGCTCAAGTCATGACCTCGTGGTTTGTGGGTTCAAGCCCCATGCGGGGCTCTGTGCCAAACAGCTCAGAGCCTGGAGCCTGTTTCAAATTCTGTGTCTCCCACTTTTTCTGCCTCTCTCCTAATCTCACGCTGTCTCTTTCTGTCTCTCAAAAATGAATAAACATTAAAAAAAAGAAGAATATTCTTCAGCCTTAAAAAGGATTGAAATTCTGACCTGTGCTGCAATCTTGATGACCTCATGCTAAGTGAAGTAAGCCAGACACAAAAGAGTAAGCATCGAATAGTTCCACTGGTATGAGATGCCTGGGGTAGTCAAATTCTTAGAGATAGAAAGTACATGTGATGGTTTCCAGGCAGAAGGGAAAGGGTAGAATGGGGACTTAGTGTTTACGGAGTGTGCAGTTCTAGTTTAGGAACGTGAAAAACGTGCTGGAGACGGGTAGTGATTGTTGGTTGTCCAACAGTGTGAATATACTTAATGCAATGAAACCATGTATTTAAAAATTATTAAAATGGTAACTTTGTGCTTTGTATATTTTACCACAATAAAAAAGCACTTATTCAGGAATGATAATGAAGAAAACGTTGTTACTAATAAGTTGTCACTAGGACGTCAGGCAAAAAAATATTAGCCACTAAACAAGAAACCTAACCCACAATACCCGACCACATTAATACTATAATTTTCTTATGTATAAGTACCAATAGATTTATATCACCACAGAGAGAAATAGTGACATTTCATTTTATGCATACTTGCCTTAAAAGGTATTTTAATTCGATATGTTAAAAATGGCCTAATAGCATAAAAGCAAATAATTCTTCCTTAAATTTGACATTGAAAATCACAAAGATGAGAGAAAATGCAGTAAGTGGCAAGTTAGGAAGGAACTTCCAATTCTTAGAACTTAATAAAATTCTTAAATAGAATTTAAACATAGTTTTCCAATTATGCAAATCATCATGTCTTAAATGGTTAGGTTGCATATTTATTAAATCTAATGTGTAATGGTGGGAGTAAATTATTGTCTAAAGGCTACTAAATACTTGAAAGTATACACAATATTACCTTAATTAACTGTATATTATTCTCTGGTGGATTGTTTTTTTCCGTCTTCATAAAACCTCCATTTGTTTAAAGAACTCAGTTTAAGAAAACAGGCATTTTGTTTCCTTTTTAGGGTATATTCTAGGTCTGATAGTCAAGTTCCCCATTTTTGTCTCTATGTTTTTCCATATAGATATTTTCTTTGAAGAACTGGTCAGTTTTATAATTATATAACCAAAGCTTATCACTATCTTATTATAATTCATAACTCTCATATTTCATAATAATCACTGAGATCGCAAGGGTGGAGAGCTCAGGCAAATGAGAATAAAATTAATAACGATGGCTTGATAGTAATATAAATGTCACAGAAGTCGTGTGAGTGTGAGATATCTTTATTTTTTCTCTAAAACTCTGCTTGCTCTTTCTGGTTCTATCAGCATCTCGATCCATTTAGCAATAGCATTTATATTCTGAGTATATTCAAAGTATGCAAAGTACCCACAAGCAAATTTTATGCTTGGAGTAGCCCAGAATCCATGTTGGCTGAACTTGTCGGGGTGGGGAGTGGGAGTCATGTAGAGAGAGTGGTAGATGAATCAGGTAGATGAAATCTATCTGTATCTGTAAATATACCTCTATATCTTTTCTTACATTATTCGGTTGTCCTTGAATAATGTAGTGCTTTTCTTTTCAAATGTCATTATAGATCTTTATGTGTGCTTAGGAACAGAAAAACCTTGAGTTGGTCATAAAAAACTGGGAGTTCCCATACAGATGATAGGAAAGCAAGTAAAAAAATTGGAAATTATCTCATTAATCACACAACCAGACCTCACTGATACTAGAGTCATTATCATTCAATAATCAGTGGCGGGACTTGTGATGCAAGAGAAGCTGTGCAAACCTCTTCATCTAGCCATTTCTCCCACCATGAACAGTGAATGCTTTTGCTCTGGCAACTCAGACATTTCATCTTTTTGTCTCCCTTACCCTTTCTCGCTGCTTTTGTTAATCATCCTACTGAACCATCTGCTTCCAAATCTTTCTCCTCGCGTTACATTCAGGACTCTTGCACAGAATAGATGACTGTAATCACCATCCAAAATGGATCATCTCTAGTGAATCTAATTCTTCCATTGTGTAGTCTGTGTATAGTGTGGCAAGGGTGCTTATTTCTGTAACGTTCAGTTCATCCTAGAAATTAATAATTATGATAATAAAAGATGTTTATTGAATTTTATATGCCAGAGACTCTTAAAGATCTTAAATATTTTACCTAATTTAATTTGCACCGTAATTCTATGAGGTGGTTGCTATGAACCTCTCCCAGTCACAGAGGCAGAGACGGTCTAAATAAACTGCCCATGATTACACTCCTAGTAAGTGTCACCTCCGAGATTTTACCCCAGTATTTTAGCTCCAGAGTTGTAACTTTAAACCACATGCTCACTGTTCCTCCAGAACTCTTTTTGTTCCTTTGTAAAGTAAAAGTTGATCCTAACATTCAAGTCTGTATATACATGTTACTCTCCTTATGACACGGGCACTGTGGCTCACCTGTACCAGCTGGGATTATTAGGAGGGCACTGGCACATACCAGGCACAACTCCCTTAGATCCCTCTGCAGTGTAAATTCCTTAATGGCAATAGCTATATTTACTATAGTTTTCATACCCAGCCTGCCCAGCAGAGTGGTTTGCATATGTAGACGATTAAAATAGTTCCTGGAGGTACGAGGGGGGAGCAGCTAGTGTGTTAAGTGCCTTCTGTGCCCAGGCACAGTCCCGGATACCACCTAAACCTCAAAGATGAGCATTCCATGTGCTCCTTGTCCAGAAATGAGTTTCCCATTATCTGTATTCTACATTGAGAGAGAGAAAAAAGTACATGCAAAGGTGTGAAGCAATTTACCTAGATTATATCATTTGTAAACTAATGGTTGTATGTACTGAATGCATTCTTTGAGCCAGTGACTATCGTGCGTACTTTGTCCACATTACGTCATTTCATCTTTTCAGCTTTATGAGGTAGGAAGCAAGTACAAATCATGGATTGTTATTTACCAGCATTGCCTTCTACCTGTAAGGTACCATTCGCATTACCAAAGACAAACCGGTAACTGTATGTTTCCCAGAATCCTTTTCTCCAGAGGGTTCTGGCTCACTTTTTCCAATGAGAAGAAAAAGAGATTCGGGGAAAAAAGGAAAGGAAATAGAGAGAGAGGAAGAGAGTCCCTTCATCATAGGAGACAGTGGTGGGCAAATGCAGACTTTTTTCAGACATGTCCACACGCTCTGGCTTATCAAACGTCTTCGTGCACTTCTATTTTGGAATTGTGGCAGCCAGATATTGGTATTTTCTCAGATTTCTATGAACTCCTTCTTCACACTTGTCAGGGCTGATGCCATGGAGTTTCATACTTTTCTGTGAATTTTGACTTTTCCATCTGGTGCTGGTCAGTACATCAGACCGAAGTCTTTTGGGGCTATCTCTCTGGCTCTGAAGCTGTTGCCTTCTTCGCCTAGATCTCCACTCCTCCCCCTTCTTCTGTTTTTTTTATATTCCTTAATCTTCCTATTAAACAGTTTTATTCCTATAAACATTATAGTGGCTCTTTTGTTTTCCTTGCTGGACGTAATCTCCATTTTACAGCTAGGGCAACTGTGTCAACAACAGCTGAGACACTCGCTAATGGTCGCTAGTTAGGAAATGATCAAAGAGACATTTAAAGCCAATATTTCTGTCCCCAGAACCCATGCCGTTACACAGTAAGATTTACTGGTGTTCTAGTTACATAGAAAACAGGATTCTAAACCAGCTTCAGCTGACTCAGAGATTTTGATCTTCCCATCACATTACTTTTTCTCTGGGCAAGTATCTATTTCATGGAATTAAATAGGAGCTCAATTTTAGGCAAGGAGACAGAAAGTATTTATTTAATCAGAAGTTTTGTGCAACTTGGGTACATACATGGTAGTAATCCTAACATCTGGATCATGACACTCTTCAGTCTATTTGTATTTTTTTTAATTTACTTGAGCGTTCATATATTTTATGACTCATTAATTTTACTTCTCTTATATATGCAAGAAACACACTGGCATGCATTTACTATGGGATATATGCAAGAGAAGAAATAGTAAAGAACTCAAGATCTGTAAACTAGAGATTGGATCTTTTAACAGCAGTATATTCACAAATACTCTAACGGAAACAAAAATGGATGGATCCTAGCAGTATAATATTAAAAGAAAAAATGTAGGATCTTAAAACTTTTTACAAACACATGTAACATACATAAAATGAAAAATAATTAAGAAAAAATATTTAAGAATCCTTACAGATGCACGAAACTACACAGAAAGTAAAGCAAAGAAAGGATGGGTATGGAATTAAACATGATGGTCATAATTAACAGGAGAGTCAAGAAGACAGGATAGAGAAGATACACAGTCAGAAATAGGTTATTCAAATACATGCATATGTAATAAATTATATAAATTATATATAATACACATTATAAGCACATATTAAATTATATAAACTTATATATATAAATGACAAGTCAAAAGAGCAACATGAACAAAGACCGTCAGTGTCAAGGTAATGGAACAGTTAACTCTGTGGACAGGGAGAAGGTGTATTGAAAACCTTGATTAGAAATCACAGAAGAGGGGGTGCCTGGGTAGTTGGTTAAACATCTGATTCTTGGTTTCAGCTCAGGTCATATTCTCGTGGTTTATGAGTTGGAGCCCCACATCAAGCTCTGTGCTGACAGCATGGAGCCTGCTTGACATTCTCTCTCCCTCTCTGTCTTCCCCTCCCCCGCTCACTCTCTCTGTCTCTCAGAAATAAATAAATAAACTTAAACAAAAATCACAGATGGGAGTGATGTTTAAATTTGATCTTAAGTAGGAATTCACCAAAGAAGAGAATTAGAGATGGAAAGAAGGAACAAGAAAAATAGAGAAGGAAGATAGAGAAGAAGAAGATAGAGACAGAATAAGGTAGAGAAGAAAGAAGCATAAGCAAAAGCAATGGAATGCATCAAACCAGTCTGTGGTGGATGGGTGCAGCAGCCACATCCATGCTAGTTGTAGGTGAGACAAAGATACCCCAGGACAAGGCAGGAGCACTCTCAGGGACATGAGCAGTCTTTCTGAGGGTTTCCATCATGGAGATCCCCAAGCTGCTGTATTTCTAGTAGCTGTCGAGATAAGCACCAGGAGGTGTTAGATTACTGATTGCTCCTATGTCCAGTACAGTCCCATCATTATATTCTTCCTCACCTACTTCAATCCCTAACACAAGTCCGGGTCACCCAGATCATACCCAGAAAAAAGAATCTGTTCACATATATTTATCTGTGGGTCCGTCCCATCATCAGATTCCATTTCTCACTTTTATCTCCCTTCCAAAATTTCCATTGTGCCCATTAAAATCCCTAGTACATCATCACCAAAGTGCCATATGACCTCCTCTTTTGTCTAAAATCCCTTCAACTTGTCCTTCCCATGTTCTCTCACACACGGCACGTGCCTCCAGGCTTTAATACAAGATATATTTCCTTCTTGTTTCCCAAAGCTGCTTTCAAGCTATCTCATGTCTTTTTTTAAAAAAAATACCTAGCTCCTTTGACTTTCATGGTGCCAGACTTTCCCTTACTTTGCCCTTCATTGTTGCTATCATCTGTCAAAACTTTGGGAATGTTTCTCCATTAATTGATAACCTTATTACTTTCAATTTTGCTACTTTCATAATTCATGGAGACATCAACTCTCCAAACTTGTGTCTTTTATATGCTTGTTTTCCTTAGATCCAATATTATCTTTTCATCCATTCCTAAATCCACCATCCAGTGTTTTCAGATAATTCACTCCCAAACTACCATCTCCTCTCCTTCTTAGCTCGTGGATTATTTTTCCACTCCAACATTTCTCCAACTGCATCGTGACCAGAATTTGTTTCACCATCCTTTACTCTGCTGGGGTCTTTTTATAAAGCCTAGAAGCCATTATCTATCATGAAAAAGACTCCCTTGCCAACACTTTAATACATTAACATCATTCTCTCTTTCTTATTCACTGGTAAAATCCCATCCCAGGTTAAATTCAAGGATGCCCTTATCTATACCTGCACATGAGCACAATGTTGCAGAAGGGAAATCATACAACTATTGTTAATAGGTAAATTTCTGAGCAAAAATTTCAATTGGACAAACTTCTGGACCCAAATATCAATTTGGCATACAACATTAAAAGATAATATTGCTAGTAAATTCATTTTTCCCCTCTCCAGCATGCCCATTTCACACCTAACCTCCTATCAAACACTCCATTCTCAGCTAATGACTTCTCTGCATACTTCTTAGAGAAAATAGAATCAGCGGATAAGAACTATCTTATCTTAAAATACCAATAACTGAAGCTTAAGTGCATTCTAGCCACACACTATTGTCCCTTCTGTTAAGGTGAAAGAAATCTTTCTGCTTAAATGCAAATCTCACCGCTAGACTCATTCCTTAGATTTCTTTTTGTGTCATCTTTCTTGGGACTTTCTTCCCACAATTTCCTCTTTCTCTCCTGTGTCATTTGTTTCTCTCCTTCTAACCTGATTAAATCCATTGATATACAAATATTTCGTAATATTACCTACCTTAAAAAAACACTAAGCCACCCTTGATCTTGCTTTTCCATGATTTACCAGTTATGTTCTTCACAATAAAATAACTTCAAATGAGTTCCCAGGCCGTCTGTCTCTTTTCCCTCCCTTTTTTCCTCTATGGTTGACTTCCCCCCATACCATTTAATTGAAATGGCTCTTGGAACATCCTGAATCATCCACAAAATATAGATTTCATTCCAGTCCTCACCTTAGTTATCTTTCAGCAGTATTTGACAAAATTGACCGATCACATCTTCTAATGCGCATATTTTCTATTCTAGGCTACCATTTCACTCCCATGAATTACTTCTGTTCTCATGGTTTCTCTTCCTGAGATTTATTGGCTAGCCACCCCTTCCCACAAAATGTCTCTATATGGAAATGCCATGCCTTTGTTCTTGGCCCTCTATCCGTCTGCATTTTCTTTAACAAATCTCATGTAATTCTGTGGCTTTAAAATGTTATGGATAAACTGAATTCTTTCAACATGATGTACAGAATATGTCTTTTAAATAGGAGTCAGAGGGGCACCTGGGTGGCTCAGTTGGTTAAGCGTCCTACTTCAGTTGTTTAGGTAAAAACAAAAACAAAAACAAAAATCTAGTATTATGTTTGATGTCACTTGGATATACTCATCATATCCAGTTCAGTAACAATACCTCTGGCTCTATCTTCAATCATATTTTACCATGTTTACTTTTATAAGCTTGGTTCCCACCCTCATTATCTCTCATCTGAAGATCAGCAATACCTTCCATAGAGAAGCCAGAGTGATCTTTATAAAGCCTAACCTGGATTGTGTTACTACCATTATTTGAACAATTGCACTGGTTTCTCAATATATTAAGATTTTCTTTCTTTTATTATTTTTTTGACCATGGCCCACCTGGCCCAATATCACAGCCACCTTGTCTTTAGCTGACCTCATGTCCCTCAACTTTTCTTAATAAAAGCTCCAGGCATACCAGCTTTTACTTTTGTCCCTAAATACATCATGGTTTATTCATGTACTTGCCATTGCTTTTGCCTCTGAGGCTTGTCTTCCAGATCTGTGTCTATATTGTGCTTTCTCTTCATTTAGGTTCTGATTCAATATGACCTTCTTAGAGCATGTTTCCAGAAAGTGGCGTATTCCCTTTCAGGTCACCTGTATAATTCCAATTTAACTTCTTTGTACCAGTCCATGATATTATTTATTTATTTGTTTACATTTTGTTCTTTCTCCTCCACTAGATTATTAGCTTCAGTTAATACCCAGTAATGGGGAGCAGCAATTATGATTACCTTCCTTCATGTTTTATTTTCAGCATCTAGAGCAGGGTTAGTTAGAAAGTGAGTACCCGATACTGATTCACTGACTGACTAGTTCTTTAACCACAGATACTGTGTAAAGGAGATTTACAGAACAGTAGGAGAAAATTAAAGTTGGCTAGGTTATAAAGACTAAACATCATGAAAAGGAATTTGGATTTTATCCTGTGCTACTGTTGGGATTTATGACTGTGTGTTAAGTAAAGGAGTTATATATAGAATAGAGGACATGTAAGGTATTTTGTCCCCCTGGAAACCCGAACTCATTCTTTGGGTTAAAACCTTCCATTGGGTACTTGTGAATTTCCCACTTTATTCAGGTAGCTCCAGTGTGGCTGCCAATAAAAGTACTGAATTATCCAGGAAATACTTATTGGTCCAGTGATGGGCATGGGACCCAAACTAGATGTATAAGAATACATCCTGAGTATTTTTCTAACTTGAAGTTGAGGAGTTTTCTTTCTTCTGTAAGTAGACAGCATTTTTGTTTTTTAATCTATTTTAATGTTTGTTTATTCTTGAGAGAGAGAGAGCATGAGCAAGGGAGGGGCAGAGAGGGAGACATAGAATCTGAAGCAGGCTCCAGCCTCCGAGTTGTCAGCACAGAGCCGGACCCGGGGCTTGAACTCATGAACCGTGAGATCATGACCTGAACTGAAGTTGGACGCTTAGCTGACTGAGCAAACCCAGGCATCCTGAGGGCAGTTGTGATACTAGCTTGGACATGTCTTACGAGGTGGCAGTCTTAAAAGACAGCTGGCCTGAGCAAATGGCATCTATATTCTGACAAAAAAAGAAGACAAGGGAAATGTGACTATTAACAGCATAAGTCACTCATCCATCTGTTTTTTTTTTAATTTTTAAAAAAGTTTTTTTAATGTTTTTTTTTTTTTGAGAGAGAGAGCAAGCCAGTGGGGGAGGTGCAGAGAGAGAGAGAGAGGGAGACACAGAGTCCAATGCAAGCTCCAGGCTCTGAACTGTCAGCACAGAGCCTGATGTGGGGCTCGAACCCACCAACTGTGAGATCGTGACCTGAGCTGAAATTGGACACTTAACCAACTGAGCCACCCAGGCGCCCCCCCCCCCCCCGCCATCTATTTATAAGGCCACCTCGACTCCTGAACTTTGGACTTTTTAAAAAAATTTTAAGCTTATTTATTATTTTGAGAGAGAGAAAGAGAGAGAGAGAGAGAGAGCGCGGATATGTGCACACAAGAGGTGGAGGTGGGCAGAGAGAGAAGGAGAAAGAGAATCCCTAGCAGGCTCTGGGCGATCCCATGAACCTCAAGATCATGACCTGAGCCAAAATCAAGAGTTATCTGCTTAAGCAACTGAGCCATCCAGTGGCCCCTAATCATTTTTTTTAAGCAAAGATTTTCTTGATCTTATAACCAAAAAGTTTGTCTAGTATAAAGCATTCACCAAACTCCTCATTGAAAACAAAAATTAGGTTTTCTTGTTTCTCATAAATATGTCCCTCTAAAATCTTTACACTTTCTCATAGTCTGTTATTTTCAGGCCTTCAGAAAGTGTGATAAAAGAGCTTAAGTATAAAGCCAGTGATCTCTGTTCAAATAACATTAAAGAAATTCGTACGTTTTGGAGACTAGAAAGCAGAAGAGAAACTGAAGATGTTCTTTATGGCTACTCTAAAGAATGCCAGGGTGAAGTAATCAACACTGAAGATAGGAACAGGCTAGAAAGTTTATCTAATCTTTAAATATTCTGGGCTTTGTTGTTCAGGCTTGAGGCAAAATATATGTTATTTACCTGATGGATCAGAGCATTTCCCTCATAAGAGAAGAGTCTGTAATGGAAATGCTGGTACATTATCAGTCATTAAAGCAAGAGGATGCCAACTTCATAGCTTCTCTATTACTCCAAGAGCTTAGAATATTATACACTGAGGGCTTGTGGTCTTAAAATATTCTAAACAAGAATGTTGTCCTCTCCCCTCTTCTTACTGGAGAAAGAACACACAGATGTGGAGATAGGTCATTCCCATCCATTTCTTTTGTCCTTTTCCTCTAAAATCTCTTTCCAAATTGGAGAATAAATATTAAATTATTTTAATCATGTTTAGCCAGTGATAAGAAGAGAGCATCCATATGTATCCTTCTAATTATATTTTAATTCTCTGCTGCTCTTTACCTAAATCCATACCTTCCCTTCAATCAAGAGGCATTGGGTAACATCAGGAGCACACCCTTCCTGATTGACTTCTTTGATTTTTCTAAAACTGTTGGACAATTTATGCTGATATAATAGCACCTCTACTTCTACACTCTGGTAACTAAGTATTAAATATGGGAAAACTAGATTCAAAACACAATACGGTAGTCACCAATTCTGATGTGTCAAATTCAAAAAGTTCCCATGTGATTGAACATTAGCAAACTGAAAGAGTGATCTACCTGACTCATTATTCTCAAAAGATCACTCTTTTGGTTTGCTAATGTTCAGTGGTTGTTGGGGGTTAACAAATACAAAGCCCATCCACAGGGCATGTGTTGAGAAAATAAATAACTATTATGTATCTAGGGACTTCAGCATTTCCTGAAAGGGTTGAGAAGAAAAACCTTACTAATAGAGCTTTTAGTGGGAAGTTCGAATGAGTATCAGGAGCCCTGGAGACACAAGTGAAGGGGGCATCTTTTGACACAGGTAAGTAGCAGAAGGTCTTATGAGTTGCCCTGTTCAGAGTGGGTGGCTTCAGTAAGTGGTAAGTTTCCTGCCCTTGTCGGTGGTGAACAGAACTGCATGGCACAACTCAGGGATGTCAGAGAACAGAGGCATTCAGTCTGTGCTCTGCAGAACCTGGGGGCCTGTACCTTTGCAGAGGAGGTTGTGGGAGAGGAGTAATATCCTTGTTCTTCCTGCTCCCAGCCAGAGTAACAGGGCTCTTTTCTATTTAGTGTGCTCAGTTTCTAAGTAGAATTCTTTTTGAAGGAAATGTTCTGCTATTAAGATAAACATTTAAGCATTTCTGCTGCAGATGATACAACTGCACTCAAAGGAAGGTTAAACTGAATAACCTGTAGGTTACCTCCTGGCTTAAGGTGCTGCATAAGTTGCCTTAATTTATCCCGTAGGAAGAATGCAACACAGTCACCATTGAGTAAAAATACAGCGTTGAGAGAACTCACAGATTATGCAATATTCCTAAATGTGTCTGCACTCAAATTCATCCGGCACTTGTCAAGAAGAGGCAGTTTCTACCTTTTGCAACTTTGAATTGCACCTTTCCAGTAGATCCGTGTTGCTACATTTAGCCTTCCATTTTAGCTCTTTGAGACTTTATTCAATCACTCAGCAGCTTATTGATGGACAATCCTGTCATCTAAAAGCAAAAGTGAAGAACTCCAGGCTATTTTTCCAAGTGCTGCTCCGTGTAATGGAAGGATTTTGAAATGCCACAAGGGAAATTATTAGAAAGAAAAAGAAGGCACCAGATTAAACCACTCTGGACATTTTTTTAAAAAGCATAATTTTAAAGTCTTTCCAAATGCTTAGAAAAAACAAAACTTTTTAGCCATGCACTATGTTTGTTTAGCACATTAATTTTTTCTTAGCTATATATGACACGACTGCACAGCTTTGGGCACCCGCATTTTTATAGCTTTGGGAAGTAGTATGGCCATCGTGAATATTATGAAATTTACGGTTGCATTTTTGTTTTTTTCCTTGATGACTCACCACTTTATAAGTCTGGGTCCTTGGTAAAGAAAACACTGTTTCGCCAACCCAAGATAAGCCTGTTCCTATGTGGAAATATTACCTGTTTTGCATTAATTTGTGTTAAGGCATTGTTTCTGGGACTCACTAGTGGTAACACAAGCTAAAAGTTTTTCCTCTCAACTACCTGTCAGTATGACACTATATTTATACTTAGATTTAAGGATTGCATGCCTGAAGATTACATACATATTCTAAGCTTAGAGTATTTCAGTATCTTTAAAATCATTTTTCTAGCAGGTTAACATTTTAGAACTGTGAATTCAGATTAAAATGATTTGTATGACAGGTTCACTATATTAGGTGACAATTTGCCAGATATGGCAGGCAGTAAGAACCTATCAAATAAATACATGATTTGGCATTGTAAGTCTTACTTTGCCTTTAACTTTCTCAAGATTTTATGGCAATCTGGTCCCAGGGCATGTATGTCCAGTAATCACTAAGGAAGACAAATATTGTGTAGCTCAGCAAAATGTTTCTCAAGATTCGTGAAGACATTTTCCTTTACTTCCTAGTCAAGTTCATTTATTAGGCCAAAAACTTTGGATTAAACTTTCTAATTAATATCATCTATTTAAAAATAAGGCAAGAATATAGCTAACATCATACCCTTAGCAAAAAGATCCCTCTCTCTGCCATTTGGTGATTCAATAAGATGACAAACTGCGGGGGGCGCCTGGGTGGCTTGGTTGGTTAAGCGTCCGACTTCGGCTCAGGTCATGATCTCACGTTCCGTGAGTTTGAGCCCCACGTCGGGCTCTGTGCTGACCGCTCAGAGCCTGGAGCCTGTTTCCGATTCTGTGTCTCCCTCTCTCTCTGCCCCTCCCCTGTTCATGCTCTGTCTCTCTCTGTCTCAAAAATAAATAAATGTTAAAAAAAAAAATTAAAAAAAAAAAAAAGATGACAAACTGCGACAAAGCACTAATACCCCTTGACCCTTTAGCATGAGTAAAAATATTACAACTATATTTTAAACCTTTTCTATGGATCATGCATAAGCATATTCTGAATAGAGGATGATAATAAGCTAATATCTCTAGTAACTGAATCTCAGGCTTTATTGATTCTTTCAGAAGAACGCAGCCGTACTGTGCTTTGAATACCAATATATGTGTTACACTTAAGCACGTCACTTGGGCCACTTTGGTTTGAACTCATTTGGATTATCACCTAATGAACTGGAAACAGTATGGCTAATTTGTTCATTGGAAGAAAGCTAATGAAACCTCCAAATACTTTGCATGTTGGCACTAGAGAATGTATTCCAGGACTTACGGAAGAAATTTACAGTTAAGGAGATGGGCAGAGTGAGAGACAAGACAGAGGCTTGAATCAACATTGGGCTTTCCGTTCATTTTACTGCATTTCCGTGTTTTATAGATTACTGATGTATTGATTCAAAATTATCTCAGAGTTTACTGGATCTTCATCTCTGTGATAGATCCTAGTGATGGGTCAGGCAGACACGCTAGTAAGTTACGTCTTTGCTTTTAAGGATTCTATAGTCTTATGAGGGAGAAAAGTGTGTTAAGAGTATAGGATTACTGTTTTTGATTCCTTGCATATAGACTAATGACTTAACGCCTCAATTTCTTTGTTTTCTGCTCTACATGTTCCTTTGACATGAAGGAATTTTAAGTCTGGGAAATTAATTTGCAAATAAGTCCACTCCTCTGCATACCATATATGTCCTAAGGTCCTTCCTAAAGCAACCAAGATTTACCAGTCACTGATCAAGAAAGAAGGCTTTATAAATTACCCAGTGAAGGAATTAGCCAGGAACCTAATTTCTTCTAGTTTTCTCTCATAAATCATTTCATGGTTCGTTAGGACCTCCACCAGAGGGTGACTTGGAAGAGAAGAAAGAGACAAAAATGCAAAACAAAACCACTGTTATTTCACAGCAACTTTGGAAATAATGTAAATTAGATTGACCAAAGTAGTTGAAACCAAAAGCCAAAGTAAATGTTGAGATGTCAGTTCTCCTGGCTATTTCCAGGTCTTGACTATGCCTGCTTTACAAGTGAGACCATTCTATCACTTTATAAGCACAGCTGATTTTTTTATTCCACCCCTGTGCTAGTTCCTGTGAATTTCAAACTAAAGAAACACCAAATGTCTGGAAAATGGTATTTTTGTGTTAACGTGTGCCTGCGCTACCACTTATGTAACCAGATTGATGAAAGGGACTCTGAAAACTGAAACACGACCTGGGCATTAGAAAAATAATTACTGTGGAAGAAATGAATTGATCACCTAAGGTTCTTTCCAGATCAAGCCCTTGTGAACCATTGGCCCATCTCAATCTCCTCCTTACTTAATGTTCACATCTTGGAAGATATTATGGAGCTTTCTTTCCCTATTGTGGCAAAAGCCCCACAATTTTTACCACTAAAAGCAAAGAAAAGCAACTACCTTATACTTATTACAGATGCCATTAGCCTTACGGGAAACTGAGTGGTTACCATATTTTTCAGCAGAGCTCATTTCTTTCTGTTCCTATCAAATATGACTTTATGAATCCCAACATGGTATGGTTTATAGAAGATAAAAACCATTGGTACCTTGTATGGTCTTTTTTGTAGGTTGTTTAAAAAATGTACTGGAATATATGAAATTACTCACCCAGTGTCAACAAACAACAACAACAACAACATAATAATAATAATAGTTTTTAAAATCTGAAGGGTTTTATTTCATTGATTGTAAACACAACAACAAAACAAAACAGATGTATGTTCTTATTTCTTCCTTTGAATGCTAACTGGCTGATGAAAGCCCTTACTGAAGTTATACATGCTACCTAATGCCAATGGAAGGTTTTAGATAAGATGGGGTAAAGAAATATTGGTTGCAGTGGGAAAGTGGGAGTAGTCCAGAAAAATATGGCAACGTGATACATTATTCTTACAAATAGAACAGCTGACCTGTTACATCTTAATTTATGTGTCACGAGCTGGGTAATACTTTCACCTGTATTGTCCAGTGCTTCAACAAAGAAAAAAATAGGGTACCATTTTGGAAAGATTATTTTTGTTCTCTAGGGAGCAAAGCTTAAAAAGAACTTCCATTAGTTTTTTATTTCCTCCTTTTTCTGAAAGAGCTCAGTACAAAGATATTTTCATGGGAACCAATCTAATCTTTATTGACCGTGACTGTTGTTGATACTAACAGAAATTCCTTTGTTCACAAGAAGGCTGCTCTCCACCAGCAGAATTAGGAGTTAGATAGTGTGGATTAGAACTATGAATGACCTTACTTACTAGCTGCAGGTTTTCCTTATATATAGTGGTACATCCTTTCATTTCTATTTTTCTATAAAGTAGCATGTTTGAGTTACGTGATTTCCATGTCTTTCCATATTTAATACACTGTGTTTCTAAGTGTTCTTTTTAATATTTTTTTAATGTTTGTTTATTTTTGAGAGAGAGAGCACGAGTGAGGGAGGGGCAGAAAGAGAGGGAGACACAGAATCCGAAGCAGGCTCCAAGCTCTGAGCTGTCAGCACAGAGCCCGACATAGTGCTCGAATAACAAACCATGAGATCATGACCTGAGCTGAAGTTGGGCGCTTAACCGACTGAACCCCCCTGGCATCCCTGTTTCTAAGTGTTTTTAACTTATATGATGATAATGTTAAAGTGATCACTGGTTTACTTTCCTCAGAATACAATGTACAATTATCAGCTGCTGTCCTATAATATCACAGTTTTCAAAATGAAAACAATTGATTTTGATGAATATCTGCTCTGTGCATGGTACATCTCTTTAATCTACAAAGAATCTCATCCACCACCTAAACAAATCCCTCCTTTTAAAAAGAATCAACTGGAAATGTTTGCTCTATAAGATTCCCTCAAATTCATCCTGAGGAAAAGCTCTGCGTTTTCTAAATTCCTACTGATGAATTTAAAGGTAATAGGGAAGGGAAGAGGGAAACTTACTTGTGATGAGTCCATGCTAACACAGTGGTATTTTCCTTCAAGCACTGTGGAAGCTGTGTGCAAATGTCCACATCAAAACTTGAAGAATTTGAGATGCACAATGGAAAGACTTACCAAAGCCACAGGAGTGAAGACCCAAATCTGCTTCTTTTCACAATGTCGCATTACCATAATAATTATTGTAGACACAAGTAATACTCATTATTGGAATCTCGTTAGGCTAAACATTTTTTAGGCTAAACATTTTTGATTGGAAAACTATGTAGTTGGTTTAAAAAAAATCACATTAAATCAGAATGGCTGTTTGAATACAGTCCATATCACTTAGTAGGCCTATGACATTTGACAATTGATGTAATATTTATGATTCTTAATTTCAACCTTTTGTAAAAGAAGTTAGTGATACTGTCTTAGATTATTATTATGAGAATAAAATAAGTTCTATTAGGCATTCCCATTAATAATGCAATGTTCACATACTAATCTCTTTATCTTCCTATTGAAATATAAATATATTAATGGCAGAAATATGACGAGTAATTTCCCCAACAAAGGGTTTACCAATCAGCAAACTTTATATATATTTATATTTATATATGTGTGTGTTAATTATATATTATATATAATATACCCTATGTATTATTAATTAGCATATTAGGTATAATATATATTTTGTGTATATCTTTAATATATACTTCTAATATATTTTCTAAATTTCAAAGTCAAATAATTTGCACATACAAAAGAAAAAGTCACTTCTTGCTAACTGAACTCCAAGATCTATGTATTTCTCTATAGAGAATCAGAGCAAATATTTTGAGCTGGTTATAAGGTTGGCTTTTGCAGGCTAACACTTGAGAATTACCTAGTGCAGAATTTCTATACATACAGGTCACAGGGATCAACCATAAGTCATAAAGAAACAAAAATTCCTTTCTAGATGATATAACTAACTCTGGCATTTGCTTGAACGTCTTGCCTTCACTGACTACTCAGACAAATAAGGCATTTAGTCTCTCAATCATAAGAAGCTCACTGTCTCCTAACTTCCCACTTGACAATTCTGAAGAGAAACTTTCTGTCTATGGTAAAATAACACCATGTTGGAGGCTAAAAAAAAATGTATATATCAAATTAGTCATCTTTCCCCTCAACATTTATAGACAGGAACGTTGTTTATTGCCATGGTCTGTCTTTAAATCTGGGCTTATTTCCTCATAAACTGTTGCTTGCTCTTAGTTTTATTCTGCTATGAATCATAATGCTGCATTTGCAAACTTCTAGGGCTATTGTGAGCTCATTTCAGAGCCATACCTTAGAGTCAGATAGATAAGAAGGAAAGAAATCCTTAACTGAGGCGGTCCATCTCTTCAGCAAATCAACCAAGGCCAAATTTTGTCCTTTGTAATTTTCTATGGAAGCTTAATGTAATTTCTCAAGCCAACACTTGCTGTGATTAGAGCCATTTTAGAAGGATATACTTGTAACAAATGAGTGGGTTTTCATAGGTCACTTGTTCGGTTAACTTTTCTGTAAATTGGTGTGTTCGTCTGTCAGTAGTGCTCGAACAAAGTAGCACAGACTGGGAGGCTTCAACAACGCATAGTCATTGTCTTTTAGTTCTGGAGGCCGGAAGTCCAAGATGAAGGTACAGGCAGAGTTGTTGTTGTTTTTCGACCTTCTCTTTTTGATATTCACATGGCCATGTCACCTGCGTCTTTACATGGTCTTCCCTCTGTGTGTGTGTATCCAGACTTACTCCGGTTATAAGGGTACCAATCATACTGGATTAGAGCACACCCTAACAATGTCATTTTAACTTTATTACTTTTGGGAAGATTCTGTCTTCAAATACACTCCCATCTGAGTCATTAGGAGTCAAAACTGCAGCATGTAAATTCTGCAAGAGGCAGAATCCAGCCCATAAGGGCCCATGCCTCTTACTCTCATGTCTATTAGATGTTACAGTGGTTAAATGAAATGATATTTACTGAAGAATTCGCTATGAAACCAGCAAAGAACAATCATTGCTACTTCTGACATTTTCACTTTAGAATTTGATTTTCCTTGATAATTTTTATAACAACCGTATTGAAGAGTAATCTTATTACCAGAAGGGTCACCCTTATAAACTGTACAACTCATTTTTTTGCATATTCAAAATTAATTCATTCATCTTCAGTATCCAATTTTAATGTATTTTTATTAACCCAAACAGAAACCTTTAGTTTCTGTCTCTGTAAATTTGCCTCTTCTGGACATTTCCTCTAAATAGAATCTTCCATATGTGTTCTCTGGTGATTGACTTCTTTCACTTAGCACAATGCTCTCAAGGTCAATCCGTGTTGAAGTATGTATCAAAACGTCATTGCTTTGTATTACCAAATGATACGTCATTGTATATTTTGGGGTTTTATCATTCATAAATTGAGGACATGAGGTTGTTTCTACATTTTGGTTAGTATGAGTAATGCTACTATGAATATTCTTTGCAGCTTGTGAGGTGGCCATGTTTTTATTTCTCTTTCTTGGGTATATACCTACAAGTGAATTTTCTGGTTTATAAAATAACTATGTGCTTATGATTTTGAGGAACTGTCATACCTACTATACTCTAAAGTGGCTGCACTCTTTGACAATCTTACCAGTAGTGTATCAGGGTTCCAGTCTCTATACAGCCTTGTGAATGTTTGTTATTATATGTCTTATTTTTCTTTAATTTTAGCCATCTTAGTGTATATGAAATAGTATATCAATACATTGGGTTTATATATATGTATATATATATACACATATATATATATAAACATATATATATACACACACATACATATATATACATATGTGTGTGTGTATATATATATATATATATATTTTTTTTTTTTTTTTTTGAGAGGGTGGGACAGAGAGAGAAAGAATTCCAAGCAGGCACTACATTGTCAGCACAGAGCCCATCACAGGGCTTGATCACATGAACTGCAAGATCATAACCTGAGTTGAAACAATAGTTGGATGCTTAACAGAGTTAGCCACGCAGGTGCCCCTTTTATTGTGGTTTTGATTCACATTTCCCCAATGACTAGTGACGTTAAACATCTTTTTTTTTTGCTTATTGACAATTTGTATATCTCCTTAAGATGAAAGTGTATTCAAATCCATTGCCTATTTTATAATGAGTTTCCTATTATTGCATTTTAAGACATCTTTATATAACTTGTATATGAGTCCCTTATTAGATATATGATTTGAAAATTATCTTCCATTTAGTGGATTATCATTTCACTTTCTTAGTGGTGTCCTTTGAAGTACAAAGTTTTCTAATTGTGATGAAGCCCAATGTAACCATTGTTTTTCTTTTGTTCTTGTGTTTTTGGTATCATATCTAAGAAAAAGTCATTTGTCCCAAAGATGAAAACATCACTCCCATATTTTCTTCTAAGAGTTTTAGAATTTTAACTCTTCCACTTATGTCTATGCTCAATTTTTAGTTAATCATGATATATGGTGCATGAAAGGAGTACAGTTTTATTCGTTAGTATATGATATCCAGTTGTCACAACACCGTGTGTTTAAAAGACTATTCTTTCCTCGTTGAATTTCCTTGGTACCATTATCAAAAGTCAGTTGGCCATAAATTTGAAGTTTATTTCTGGAGTCTCATTTCTGTTCTGTTGATCTATGTCTATCTTTATGTCAGTATCAGATAATCTTGATTACTGTTAATTTGCATTAAATTTTGAAATTGGGAAGTGTGCGTCAGTCAGTTTTGCCATTTTTCAAGATTGTTTTGGTTAGTCTAAATCCCTTGCATTTTCATATAAACATTAGAATTCTCTTGTTAAATTATATTTTAAAAGACAGCTGGGTAATATTCTAGTGTGTGTGTGTGTGTGTGTGTGTGTACATACCATATCTTCTTTATCCATTCATCAGTCATTGGACATTTGGGCTATTTGCATAATTTGATTATCGTTGATAGTGCTGCTATAAGCGTTGGGGTGATGGACATTATGGAGGACATGTGATCAGCCCTGGATATTATATGTAAGTGTTGAAGCACAAAATTCTACTCCTGAAACAAATACTACACTACATGCTGACTAACTTGAATTTAAATAAAAACTTGGAAGAAAAAAAAAAGTTTTTCCAGATACCTGAGTAGAAACAAATGCATAATTAAAAATACCTGGCAAAAAAATAGGAAAAGTCTGAATTATGCTAGCATCAGTCTCACAAATGCAGTGAACTACTGTGTTATTGTTTGTTTGCTCATGTTTAGGTTCTCTTCACAAAAATACAATATTTGTTTTACAAAAAAATAAATAAAATAAATAAGCAAAAAAGGCGGCTGGGATTTTGAGAGTGATTGCATTGGATCGGTACATAAATTGGAGTGTTGGTGTGGAGTATTGTCTTATTTAACAATATTAAGTCTTCTAGACCGTAAACATGAGATGTCTTTCCATTTATCTAACTCTTTAATTTCTTTGCACTAGGTTTTGTGATAGATATTTTGATATCTATTTTGATAGATAAGTCTTGCACTAATTTTATTAAATTTATTTCTATGTATTTTATTATTTTGTTATTCTAAATTGAATTGTTTTCTTAAGTTTACTTTTGGGTTATCCATTGCCAGTGTATAGAAATAATTTTTTTTTTATATATTGAACTTTACTTAGAAGCCTTGTTGAACTCATTTAATAGTTCTATAGTGCATTCCTTAGGATTTTTTACATATGAGGTCATGTAATCTGCAAGTAAAGATAATTTTCCTTATTTATTTTCAATCTGGATGCTTTCATATTATGTTCTAGTCTAATTGCTCTGGGTAAAATTCCAGTTGAATGTTGAATAGAAGTGGAGAAAACAGACATTCTTGTTCCTTATCTCAGATGAAAAACATTCAGCTTTACTGTTGAGTATGATAGCTCTGGGTTTCTCTTACATGTCCTACATCAGGTTGAAGAAACTCCCTTCTATTGCTAGTTTGCTTGTCTTTTTATCATGAAAGGGTGTTAGACTTCGTCAAATGCTTTTTCTATGTATTTTGAGATCAAAATATTTTTGTCCTTTGTTGTATTAATATGATTTATTATAATGATTGATTTTTCAGATGTTAAACCCACTTGACATTCCTGGGACAAATTCTGTATGATCACGGTATATAATCACTTTTATATTTTGCTGGAATCATTTTACTGTTATGTTGTTGAGGACTTATGCATCTGTATTCATAAAGAATATTGCTCTGTAGTTTCTCTTTATAGTTCAATTTTATATAGGTCTATTTTCTTCTATTCACTAATAATAAAAAAATTTATTTTGAGTGTGCAACTTTTAATCTAGCATTAATCTTATGCTTGATTTTAATATGCTATACTTTTTTTATTTCACATATTTTTTCTTTTTTTAATTTTTTTTTACATTTATTTATTTTTGAGAGATAGAGAGACACAGAGTACAAGTGGGGGAAGGGCAAAGAAAGAAGGAGGTGCAGAATCTGAAGCAGGCTCCAGGCTCTGAGCTGTCAGCACAGAGCTCAACATGGGACTCGAACTCACAAACCACGAGATCATGACCTGAGCTGAAGTCGGACGCTTAACTGACTGAGCCACCCAGGCACCCCTTCACATATTTTTTCTAATTACTATCATTTTATTGTAGTCAATCAACACCAAAAACACTTGGCATAACTTCCTTTTTTCCCTCATTTGTAATAGAAATAAAGTTTTCCAGGGGCACCTGGATGACTCAGTTGGTTAAATATCCATCTTTGGCTTAGGTCATGATCTCATGGTTCATGAGTTTGAGCCCCATGTTGGGGCTCCAGAGCCTGGAGCCTCCTTTGGATTCTGTGTGTGTGTGCCTCTCTCTCTCTGTCCCTTCCCCACTTGTACTGTCTTTCTCTGTTTCTCAAAAATAAATAAACATTAAAAAAATAGAAATAAAGTTTTCCAAGTTTGTTGTCCACAGCATATTCTTTTCCATGTATCAAAAACTATTGGCTTTTCCCCTGTATCATGTTAAGGCTGTACAAATTAGATGATAGTGGGCATCCTGGGTTTTTTTTCTTCATAAAAAATGGCTTTCTCTAAACAGTAGAGCAATCCAAATACACTCTACTGTTCTCATATGCTATCTTTCTTGCTTCTAATATTGAATTCCTTTCCACTGTCAGTGAATGCTATGGATTATTTTAAGCTACTGTACCAGATAGGTACTAAAATTCTCTTTTCTTCTGGAGAGTTGGAACACCTCTGCTCCCTCAGTCCTCTTTAATCCAGTAGTTTCCACTAGAACTTTACTCATTAAGCATCAACTTTATTGTGATCTAAAAGATCATGATATAGGAGGAACATGATTTAAAGTTCCAGTCTACATGAATTTTCTTTCACACCACATGAGAGAAGGCACCTCAAAAGCTGGGCTTTCACAAGAAGGATACCCCAGGGAACTGAGCTGGCTGTCCTGTGCTCGAGTTGTATCATACATCTCTCTGTAAATCTGTCATAGGACCCTTGCTACCTTGTCCTCAGGAATTCCCTCCATTCCATAAGAAACACTCTCACTTCTTGCTTTCTTTCTGATTCCCCACTTTCAAACAATGTGAGGTGATTAAACCAAATGGGAATTGACATTCTTAATCTCTCAGACTGTCAATGCAGTATGGACTCCGGTGCATGTGTCTATTCCAACATTCACTTAAAAATGTTACTAATTACTTACTTGCCTTATTAGGTGACTTATGAAATAAAAACAATCTCTTAAAGAAAAAAAATTCTTTTTCTACTTTGGACAACATTTCATTGATATCTATTAAGTAAGTCTCTCATAACTTTATCCCTTCAGGACTAATGAAACACCATTATTATAGTAAGATGGAGTGCCTGGGATGACCGATAAAGGAGTTTTTTGTTAGCCAGGTGTTATGCACATTGAATTAATTCATTTTGATTCATGAATTTGTTTTGGAAGAAACTGTTCCATTGGGAATTTCGACCCCCCTGGGGTCTGTTGGTTGGTCTCTATGGTAGCCTGATTGTCTTTAGAATTGGTGGTACCCAGTATGAAGAAGTCAAGTCAAAGTAATACCTCTGTACTTTCTAGTTTATTAGGTACTTCCCTGAGTCCTTACGATAATCATGTGAGAGAATTCTAAAGAAAAAAATTATTTTCCCATTAATTGACAGAGAATCTATAATGCTTAGATGTTCTGGTGAAACCAGAACTTAAATGTAGTCCTTTCGATTCCCAAGCAAGTTAGTTTCCAGTGTACTTTGGATGCTTGCATGATGATAGTGGTATTTGTGTGGTGTCCATTTTCTTTTTTTCTTTTTAATTTTTTTAACGTTTATTCAGTTTTGAGAGACAGAGAGAGACAGAGCATGAGTGGGGAAGGGGCAGAGAGAGGGAGACACAGAATCTGAAGCAGGCTCCAGGCTCCGAGTTCTCAGCACAGAGCCCGATGTGGGGCTCGAACCCACGAACTGCGAGATCCTGACCTGGGCCGAAGTCGGATGCTCAACCGACTGAGCCATCCAGGCTCCCCACGGTGTGTCCATTTTCTAAATATGCACCTGTTAAAGAAAAATATGTGTGTAAAGTATTCTTAATTCTCTGGTTAGCACCTTTTTAAAATGAAGGTTATTTCCTCATTTGTGAGGTGTGAGTTCTGCATAATGTCTTAGTTCAATGAAATTGCAATCATTTTGACAGCACAAAATCTTCAGGAAGAAAATATGCTATAGAAAATATCAACAATTATTGAATTTAGATTGTGGGTGGAGGCTACTGTGGTAGCCTTAAAGAAAAGGTCTATCGTATATAAATTTAGGAAAGCTGAGTTACAGATCACCATTGTTTACTGTTAAGAACCCTTAACATAGTAATATCCATCATGAAGCTAATGGTAGGAGGTGAAGTATAAGAGTTTCTCAAATCTCCTTGTACAAGACTTTTTTATTCCTAATTTATCTCATGAACAAATTTTCTGAGAAAAATATCTTGTGCAAACACTGATCTAAGATAGTTATTTGAAAGCAGTAATGAATTCTTCCGTTAGTTTCAGGTTTTTTTCCACTTCCGTATGTTGTCTTATGAAGTTAAGTATGTCTTTCGGGTCCTTCCGTCCTCCCTTCGATCCCTGCTCCCTTCTCCTGTGGCTTAGCCGCCCATTTATTACTTTATGCCATAATTTTTTATTTCATCTTTTTCATATCTTGCTCTCCATCTCCCAAAATATTTGTTGATTTTGAGAAATTAACCTTAGGCGTTTAATCTCTTAGCCATATCTGCATTTTAATAGAGAATTCTTTGGAGAGTGAAAGTATCTCAGCCTGCAAGGATTGGATTCTAATGTGGCATTTTAGGCACACTATCAGGTGGTGGGGGAACGGCTTTTGAGTGGGGAACCCTGTTTATGCCTACAGAACCGCACTCCCTTGGGCAATTTTAAGGCTAGCTGGTGATAAGGTGCAGTCTGTAATTCACTGTAATGCTTATTGGAGATGAGGGATGTGTATGTTCAGTCAAGGAAATTGGACTGGGAACGTAATGAGTAATGGATAAAATCTCTGAGGGCGTGAACTACACATGTCTAGACTGGATGATTGAGGTATGTAAAAACTGCAACATCCTATTATCTAGTTCCATATGAAAACCATGCCTACCACTCTTCAATTTTATGGTGGAATAACATGAAGGCAACATGTTTTAGTTGTTATTTTTCGTTTGTTTGCTTATTGGCTTATTTCTTGGTAATGAATTCTCTGTCCTTTTTTTTTAATGTTTATTCATTTTTGAGAGAGAACGCATGAGTGGGGAGGGGCAGAGAGAGACAGGACAGAGGATCTCAAGTGGGTTCTGCACTGACAACAGTGAGAGCCCGATGCGGAACTTGAGTTCACGAACCGTAAGATCATGACCTGAGCCGATGTGGACGCTCAGCTGACTGAGCCACCACAGTAGCCTCCACCCACAATCTAAATTCAATAATTGTTGATATTTTCTATAGCATATTTTCTTCCTGAAGATTTTGTGCTGTCAAAATGATTGCAATTTCATTGAACTAAGTAAGACATTATGCAGAACTCACGCCTCACAAATGAGGAAATAAACTTCATTTTAAAAAGGTGCTAACCAGAGAATTAAGAATACTTTACACATAAGTTTAAGTCAAGAGTTGTAAGAAAGCTACCGAAGCACTCACAGCAATCAAGACAAACTGAAGTATATCTGCCAGTGTGTAAATTGTTATTTATCTTTATAGGAAGGTAAATACGTATCAGAAAGTTGTACTAATTTGTACAGATAAAAGAAAAGCTCAGAACTTTCTCTGGTTAGTTGGGAATGTAATTAATGAAAAAGATCAGGAAAAACCTCAAATGTGATCTATTGTTCTCTGTATATAAGATAAAATCTTGATGACAACGTTAAAAGTATAATATCTGGGGCTCCTGGGTGGCTCAGTCAGTTAAGTGTCTGACTTCAGCTTGGGTCATGATCTCATGGTTCGTGGGTTCAAGTCCCGTGTCGGGTTCTGTGCTGACAGCTCAGAGCCTGGAACCTGCTTTGGATTCTTTGTCTCCCTCTTTCTCTGCCCCTTCCTCCATTCACACTCTGCCTCTCTTTCTCTCAAAAATAAAAATAAAATATATATGTAGTATCTGGCTGTAACCACAAGTCTGGTATTGAATTCTAAATCCTAAATCTGCATGTTAAATTTTATGTCTTGAGGGTCCTTCTGCTTTAGGCCATAATGGTGTTTGTGATTCTATACCAGTCTTATTTTATTTTAATATTTAAAAAAATATTATGAAGCTTTTGTTTGTTTGTTTTAGCTCCAGTGTTGCGTTAATTTCAGGTATACAAATAGTGATTAAACAATTCTATACATTACTCAGTGGTCATCGCATCACCTATTTCACTCAACCCTCCCCCCACTTTCCCTCTGGAAAACACCAGTTTGTTCTTTGTAGTTAAGAGTCTGTTTCTTGGTTTGTTTCTCTCTCTCTTTTTTTTTCTTTGCTCATTTGTTTTACTTCTTAAATTCCACATATGATTGAAATCATATGTCATTTTTCTTTCCCTGACTGATGATTTCACTTAGCATTATACTCTCTGGCTCCATCCTTGTTGCTCCAAATGGCAAGATTTTATTCTTTATAATGGTTCAATAATATTCCATCGTATGTATATATGATGTACATGTATATGTGGTATATACATATATACTTCTTTATCCATTCATCAATCAGTGGACACTTGGGTTGCTTCCATAATTCAGCTATTATAAATAATGCTGCTCTAAATTAAAGATAGAGATGCATGTATCCTTTGTATTAATATTTTTTTGTATTTTGAGAGTAAATACCCAGTGGTATGAATACTGGTTCATAGAGTAGTTCTGTTTTTAACTTTTTGAGGAAACTCCATACTGTTTTCCACAGGGGCTGCACCAGTTTGCATTCCCACCAGCACTGCAGGAAGGTTCCTTTTTCTCCACATCCTCACCAACACCTTTGTTTCTTGTGTTGCTGATTTCAGCCATTCCAGCAAGTATCAGGTGATATTTCATTGTAGTTTTGATTTGCATTTACCTGATAATGAGAGATGCTGAGCAGCTTTTCATGTATCTTTTGGCAATCTGTATGTCTTCTTTGGAGAAATATCTGTTTGTGTCTTCTTCCGGCTCTCTAGATTATTTGTTTTTTGGGTGTTGTGTTGTATTAATTCTTTATATATTTTGGATACTGACCCTTTATCAGATATATCATTTGCAGATAACTTCTCCCGTTCCATAGGTTGCCTTTTACTTTTTCAGATCATTTTCTTCGCTCTGCAGAAGCTCTTTATTTTGATGTAGTCCCAATAAGTTTATTTTTGCTTTTATTTCCCTTGCCTCAGGAGGCATTTCTAGAAAAATGTTCCTATGGCCAGTGTCAGAGAAATTGCTTCCTGTGCTCTTGTCTAGAATTTTTGTGGTTTCAGGTCTCACATTTAGGTCTTTAATCCATTTTGAGTTTATGTTTGTGTATGGTGTAAGAAAGTGGTCTAGTTTCACTCTTTTGAATGTAGCTCTCTAGTTTTCCCAGCACATTTGTTAAAGAGACTGCTTTTTCCCATTGCATATTCTTGCCTCCTTTGTTGAGAATTAGTTGACCATATAATTTGGGTGTCATTTCTGTTCCATTGATCTGTGTGTTTGTTTTTGTGCCAGTACCATATTTTTTTTAATTACTACAGCTTTGTAGTATAACTTGAAGGCTGTCTGTTTTTCTTTTTCAAGATTGCTTTGGCTATTTGGGATCTTTTATGGTTCCATATAAATTTTAGGATTGTCTGTTCTAGTTCTGTGAAAAATGCTGTTAGTATTTTGATAGGGATTGCATTAAATGTGTACATTGCTTTGGGTACTAAAAATATTTTCACAATATTTGTTCTTCCTATCCATGAGCATGGGATGTCTTTCCATTTCTTTGTGTTATCTTCAGTTTCGTTCATGTTGTATAGTTCTCAGAGTATAGGTCTTTCACCTCTTCAGTTAAGGTCCTTGATATTTTGTTATTTTTAGTTCAATTTGTAAGTGGGATTGTTTTCTTAATTTCTCTTCCTGCTGCTTTATTATTTTTTGTGGAGAAATGCAACAGATTTTTGTATATTTATTTTGTATTCTGCGACTACTGGATTCACTTATCAGTTCTAGTAGTCTTTTGTGAAGTCTTTTTGGGTTTTCCATATAGAGTATCATGTCATCTGCAAATAGTGAAAATTTTACTTCTTCCTTACCAGTTTGGATATCTTGTGTTTCTTTTTCTTCTTTGATTGCTGTGGGTAGGACTTCCAATACTATGTTAAATAACAGTGGTGATAGTGAACATCCTTGTCTTGTTCTTGACCTTAGGAGAAAATCTCTTAGTTTGTTTTCCCATTGAGTATGTTAACTGCTGGTTTTTAATAGAAGGCCTTTATTATGTTGAGGTATATTCCCTCTAAACCTAATTTGTTGAGGGTTTTTATTAGTAATGGATGTTCTACCTTGTCAGATGCTTTTTTGCATCTATTGAAATGATCATGTGTTTGTTATACTTTCTCTTATCGATGTAATGTATCACAGTGATTGATTTGTGATTATTGAACCATCCCTGCATCCTAGGAATAAATTCCACTTGTTCTTAGAGAACTTTTTTTAAATGTATTTTTGGTTATGGTTTGCTAGTATTTTGTTCAGAATTTTTGCATCTATGTTCAAAGATATTGGCCTTTAGTTCTCTTTTTTTGTTGTATTTTTATCTGTCTTTGGTACCACAATATGGTGGTCTCAAAGAATGAATTTGGAAGCTTTCCTTTCTCTTCTCTTTTTTGGAATAGTTTGAGAAAAATTGGTATTAACTCTTCTTTAAATGTTCAGCAGAATTCACCTGTGAAACCCTCTGGTCCTGGACTTTTGTTTTTTGTAAGTTTTTTAATTACAGATTCAATTTCATAGCTGCTTATTGGTGTATTCAAATTTTCTGTTTCTTCCTGCTGTGGTTCTAGTTGAACGCTAGTCTTATTTTAAAATGTAACTACATTTATTACATTGTCTGTATCTTCACAAATATGTTCTGATATTCCATTATGTCTCCATGTGGTATCTCTCATTTGCTTCTAGTTTTCAGCTGGGGCATTTCATCGCATTTTTCTTACTCTTCTGGCTTTTTCTTGTTCTCTTTCAAAGAGTTTAAATTTGTATTAAACTCATGAGGTCGTATATCCCACCTTGATCCAGTCATGTAGTTCCCATTGACTTCAGCAAAATTCCACAATGGGATCAAGGGCAATGTGAGCCTTTAGAAAAACTCATAAATGGACTGGCATGTCCATCAGGTTTAGAGAGCACCATTAAGAATGGTGATAGAGACATTAGTAAGGACAGATAGGAGGGAGCATCAGCAGGATTTTCCTCCCTCAGATGTGACTCAAACAAGAACTGAACCAAACTGCCTATATCTTGCTTTAAGGAATCTTAGCAGCAGAATGGGAAAGATTTGAAAGAATTTCTCAGCTGCAGAGTTTCACTCTAGGGACTATGTCTTTGAGTAGGCTCCGGCTACTTAAATTGAAAATGAAATTAAGCATTTTCAGAGATTTTTCAATTCCTCCCCTGCCAGTAGTTTCCAAAATGCTTGCACTAGCAAATGAGGTGGTTGGTAGAATATGGCCTTGAAAAGACCTGTCCCGCAACTCCTCCCTTCAAACAGCAGTGGCTGTTTATTACATTTCATTGAAGGCTGTCATATACTCTTTCTCCACTGTGACATAATTTGGAGGCTTTTTTTTTAATACCTTAAATTGGACTGATAGAACAATGACTTAGCTGAAATTTCCAACAATTTCAAATACAATGTGTGTTAAGTGTAAGATGAATCATCAAGGGACTTCCTGAGAGGTTTGGGATCAGTTTCAAACAATATATTATTCTAAAAACTCACCCAAGCTTCCTTCTAACTGGGTTCTGAGACAACGGTCCCATTGAAGTCTTCATACTCTTTTGTCATTCTTTAATAATTGTATAAGAGCCAAAGAGTTGACTCTTGAGGTGTTTTCCATAAATCTACATAAAACAAATGTTTTAAGAGATGTAAACTGTATCTTAGTTTTCTCTTCTCAATAAATAAGATAAAAATTAGCAAGTACATATCTTTAGAGACACGATATACATGTCTTGTGGGCAGGCATGTTTCTTCCCAGTAGTTTCCCATTATACTTAGAAGAAAGTCCAGATTCCTTGCTGTGTTTTAAATGAATCATCTTACGTAAAATGGTTCCTAGCAACTCGTTCTTTCCTGCTTTCCTCCTTCCTCAACCCACTGCAGTTATGCCAGCTATCTTGCTTTTTACCCCTCAGTTAGGCCAAGCATGTTTCCAACATGGGACACATGGACCCATTCAGTTTTCTTGGATCTTACTCAAATATTATTTCACTAGAGGGATCTTTTGTGAGCACATGATCTAAAGATTATTCTTACCAAGCTTCTGTCGTGCCCTCTAGTTTGAAGTAAAGTGATAAGTGCTGAGAAGGTACGTGTCCTTTCTGTAAGCTCTCTGCCTAGACCAGTGATGGGCACATAGTGGATGGTTAGTAAATAACTGCAGAATGAGTATATTAACAAAGTGGTGTAGTCATCATCCTGCTGTTTCACAATCTAGATTTGTTAATGATTTTCTTACGATTAGACTTAGGTTGGACATTTGGGGGCAATCAGTGACACTGTATATATTTTCTGTTACTGATCATCAGAAGACACATATCAGTCTGTCCCAGTGATTAAGATGGTGACTGCCAGAATCCTCACATGAAAAGTTCTCTTTTATTTTTGTTATTAACAAATAGTTGGGGTACCTGGGTGGCTCAGTCTGTTAAGTGACCGACTCTTAATTTCGGTGCAGGTCATGACCTCAGGGTTCGTGAGTTCGAGCCCTTTGTCAGGTTCTGCCCTGACAGCACGGGACCTGATTAGGATTCTCTCTTGGCCCCTCCCCTGCTCTCTCTCTCAAAAATAAATAAATAAACCTAAAAAAAATAGTTAATGGAGCAATGCATGGAGATGATGTGAATATTTTGTCCCTTAATCTTCATTCACCCCAAAAGTTCAATATCTTTTGATGGCCCTTTCCAAAGTCAATATATTCATGGTTGCAAAGGAGTGTTTTGTTTAGTGTTACCTATATTCCTTCTACATGCATTCGCTAACATTTTAATATAGAGAAGAGCTTTCTCTCTCCATCTTGCTTTCTTCTTCTTTTTCCCTTTTCCATTTCTTTTATTTTTCTGAGTATTGCTATGGATTTATGGATTCTTTTATATTCAGTATATTTTAATTCATTGTAAGGCTTCTTTTCAGTGCTTTTTATTGTCTAAATTTGGCCAATAAGAGCTTTTCCTCCTGACATGTCCAATTAATGTATTCCTTCCTACCCACCCCCTCATTTTCTTTGTTGCACAATTAGATGCCACAGGCTCAACCTGTACTCTGTTCAGCCTGCACCTTCATCAGGCATTTGTCCACAGAGCTCTGCTTTCTTAAGTGGAGAATGGTATTTAGAAATCAAGATCTGAAAAATTTATTGTGCTTATTGTACTAAAGTGTTCTACTTCTGGGCAACTTAACTGAATGACTAGGGGATGTATCCATAAGATTATATGGAAACTTCCAGTTCAGATCCTGTACTACAGAGTTTTCTCCTTATCTACCCCATTCTTCCATACTCTTACCTTTATTTACAGTGACAGTCCTATATTGAAATATATTTACTCAATTTCTCAATTCTACAACATACAAAATACAGAATTACTAGAGCGTGTTCAGTACCACTATTAACAATAACCCTACTAAAGGAAATTCAAATTTTTAGTTCAGGTATTTTTTTTTCTTAGAGTATAGTCTAATAAATTTGAACAACTAGTAAACTGTGCTCAAAAATCGTATTTTTTTTTCCTGTGTCGTTATATGATATTTTATATAAAGCAGTATTCCTTCATTTTTGTTTGTATTCATATCTGGAGTTTGTATTTTCATTTCATTTTTTTAACTTAATTTTATATTTTTATATATAAAACCTGGTTCAGAAGCCAACATCATATAATATGGAAAGATTCACTCTTTATTCAGAGAAGTCATACACCTGTCCCCCTCTCCTTCTATCCTCAACTCCCTCCTCTCCACTGTTAAAATGATAAAAGAAGACAATTTAGGTGACACCAACAAACTTTATTTAACACTTCATGAAGCAGACAATCTCCATTTAGAGAAGAATGGAACAGAAGGCAAAAAAGTCTTCTAGGATAAAGAATAAAGAATGGAAGGAGAAAATGGAAAATATACAATTGGCTGGGGCCACGCAGCCAACCTTGTTGGGGTGAGAAGGCCCAGAGTTGTGTGCGAATTAGCTGGCAGGATTTACTATTTCTGTTCAAGCGGAGCATTTACAAGGACGCAAAAGTTACCTAAGTTTCAGTTTCCTGATGTGACGCCCCTGCACAGGAGCGGGCTCCATCTTGGGCCTAGAGTTATTTCAACAATAAAATACTGGAAATACTAGAAAAATGAATGTAATAAAATATGAGCTAGTTGTTTAAACAGTTTTCTAATAAAAAACCTATCCAGTGCACTCTGATAAATATTTTGGGTTTGTCTGCGACCACTGCAGGAAGCACATAATGTTATAAGTATTGGTTAAATCACAGCAGGCTGTCAACAGCTAAGATATCATTATTAATGATCTTGGCTCTCCTGTTATAATTCAGTAGAACAACTGAGTAGTGTGGATGAAACTGCTCAAAGAGATGGATGTCAAAAATGTGTTCAGCCCTCATTTCAGAGACATTAAGGAAGTTTGAAAGAACCTGCTTAACAGGTTGTTAAGTTTACTTTGGAATTGAGTGCTGTAGCACACAGCATAACATCCTCTGTTGGCATCCCGATGCACAGGCTTCTTGATGTGCACCCTTCCTGTTCACTCTTCATCATTCAGCATGCAGTGGATAATGAATTATTTAAGCAGTGGTATCTTGGGACATGTGTCTCCTTGGTCATTTCTGGTAAAAGCCTTAGGAAGGCTGTTGTGTGCTTATGGTAGATTTTCTTTTTCTCATTTTCAAGTTTATATTCAAATGCCGGTTCTACAAATAGCTCATGATTATCACCATCTCTTTCTGTGTATGATCAAAGATACAGTGATTTGTATACCATAATACCAAGGTTTTTTATTGAATTCATATGTAGTAGGAGAAAATACTCATTGGTAGATGATTTTTAAAAATTGTCTGATGATTAAAGAAATGTTTTGAAATGTGCTTCTAAGAAGTTCACTTATTCTCTTTCTAATACAGTTCTAAAAAATCTTTAAATTAAGCATAACATAAAATTTGCTTTTCATGTTGTTGGAGAAGTCTTAGAAATAAATTGTGAAAGTTTTTAGAATGGGAACCGCCTTTTTAATAGCTACCATGTTCCAGACACTTTGCTATCATAAGAAATGGTTAAAAGAAAGGGAAATAAATTTGTGAACAAAAGATCACTCTCCTATAGCTTTGATGGAATATAAAATGTTATAACATTAAAGAGGAAAATTTTGCAATAATAACAAAACTGCTTACACATTTGCAGTCAATAATACAATTTCTAGCCATTTCCATGGGAGGAAAACAGTTATTCATGCAAAACAAGGTTTTTTATTTCAGTAATTTTACAGTAGAAATGTATAGGAAATTGCCTCACTACTCAACTATAAGAGGTTGAAGAAAATACAAAGGCATAGTACAGAGTAATAAGCAGCTTAAAGATTGATGAATATCTCTATGAACTGGACTGGTGTGGACATATTTTAAGAAATCAAAATTGTATGCAAAATTTAGTTTTAATCATAGGAGAAAGTAAGACTATAGTTATGAGTTTGATAACACAAAAATCAAAAAACCTCAAGAAGTAAACCAGAAACCATTGAAAATGGTTATCTGGTGTTGAAATAACTTTCTTGATCCAAGATGGAGCTGCTCCTGCCCAGGGTAGCACGTCAACAAAATGAAACAAATAACTTCTGTGTGTCTATAAATATGTGCCTATAAGTACGTTGCTTAACCAGAAACACAGTAAATCCAGTCATCCGGTACCCAAATGCCAAGACAATTCTGGGCCTTCTCACCCCAAACAAGGTTGACTGTGTGGCCCTAGTTAATCAGATATTTTCTGCTTTTCTCTTCCTTGTTCTTTATTCTTTATCCTGTGAAAGTTCCTTGCTTCTGCCCCGTTTTGCAGTTCTCTAAATTAAGACTGTCTGCTTCATGAAGTGTAAGCAAGCTTTACATTAACTAAATTGTCTCCTTTGATTATATCTCAGCAGTTTTTGGCAATGAGGATGGGGTCCGAAGCTAACTGCTGATGGCCTACAGGACAATGAGATGTACCCATGAGGCACCTGCTGAAAATTTTAGTTCACTGTTCCTCTCATTACCAAAATCCCTGGGTAAGTCACTTTCTGACTTGAGCTCCCCTGTCTTGCATGCATCTCTTGGGTCCACAAGTTTTATATTTTTTTGAATAGATAGATAATAGATAGGTTGATAGGTCAGTAGATAGATAATGTAAAATGATGGGTATTCATTGGCTAGATTATTTCCAGATAAGATTAAAAATGAAACATTAATTATTATACATAAGTTTATCTACTTTTGACTTCTTTTTATGGGAGTAAAGGTATTTGTATCTATTTGTATACGTGTTTTGTGCCACATGGAAAATTTTACTATAAGGAAGAGTATACTTCTAGAAATTATGAAAGGCATTTATAAGTTGGCCAGGCCACAATTCTTTCCTTTTTTGACTTCAGTAGGAATTAAGTATTCTAAAGGTTAAAAATTCTAATTATTATATGTAATTAAAATTACTAAAAAATGATAAAGTAAATATCTCTGTGGAAAATAGCATGTGTTTTTGGTAAGGAAAGACATGAGGTATAGAGATGTTTTGTTAAGGGAAAAGGAGAATAAGTTTGTCCTAAAGTAAAACAACAGTGGTTTCAGAGAATGAGAAAAATGAAACAGAGTAGATAAAATATAAATGAATCTTTAAAAATGTAGAAGGTTTATGTAAAATTAGTCTTGAGAAAGGAATTTTATATGTGGTCAAGCTGCCTAAGATTGGAATTTGATTTATTTTATTTTTTCGTGAGTTCTAATATCAAAAAGTACATCCATGCGTTTTTGTTTGTTTTTGTTTTTAACCATGTAACTTTCTGGATTTGCCTTTGGAGTCTTTGTCACTTTGGTTAAATGGATATTTTTTGACCCAAAATCAAATTCTGAGTAAGTCTTTTTACTTTAAGCAAACTTTGGAATTTTTCAGCCAGTCTCTGGAACATCTCAAAATATTTATAAAAATAAAACTGTTAAGCCAATTAGGCTTATTTGGAATGTTAAATTACATGGGAAGCATTGTCAAATCAGAAGTGATACTAAGTGTTCTTTAGCTTATATCTGTATGGGTATATGTTATTAATAGAAGTGTTCCAGAAATTGTATGCCATTCTTAAAAATTGGACATATCTTGGTGTAGTATTACAAGTCATAATTCCAATTATTATCTTAAAATGCTTTATGTCCCAGAAATAACCAAGTTTCCTTGTCAGTTCCATTATAATGAACTCTTACACGATCGTTAGCATTGGGCATTTTTAAGTCTTTTGTCATATGTAGACAGTTACTGTTTTACTCTGACGATTATGCAAAAGTGAGATTCTTGGAATGGATCTTACCAAGAAATCTCGACCACCGATACTGCTGTCAAATTACAAGGTGTTGAACCTTGGGTGCATATTTCACAACCAAAGACTTCATCTGACACCTGGTCCTGTATAGACATAGGGGACCTCAAAATCAAATAGACTAGGAAGAGAAGTAGTCAACGCTGAGGTAGACTGCTTCCTCCCAATATGTTGGATCAAGAACATTTTTTCCATCCCTCCTTTCCTCTCTGTTCTTCTTTTTCCTAGTTATACCATAAAGATCTTTATGATTCTTTGTCCGTCTTTTTCCTTGCCTTGGCCTGAAGAGATAATGCCATTGTTCATGTATCTTGGGCCATTGCAAAGGAAGAGTGATTCAGCCTCCACGTGACTGTTGGATTTGTTATGATGCTAGTAATCTGTACTTGCTTCTGCCTATCACAGACTTCTCCCTGATTTCTGATGTCTCATTTTCTCTGGAATAAGCTGACTGGATAAACATTTCTGGGAAAGTGGAAACCTAGTCACATGAAATACATAAACAGGCCACTGGCTTAAAGAAGCATCCCACTCTTTGGGGTTATTTCTTGACTTACTGGATTCTAGCTAGTTTGTTTGAGTTATGGGGACCCTGACTTAGGAGCACTCTTGAAACCACAGGCATTGTTTTGTTGCTGATAATTACAACTGTCTCCCTGATATACCGTATTCTTTCAAATGTTTTAAATGCATGGGGACATCCATTGACCAACCAACAGATGGTCTCTCTTCTACTAGAATGACAAAAGAGAAAAACACATAGCAAGGTCCAATAATACAAGTCTGACATTTTCTCTCAAGAACAATAAACTGAGACCTGAAGAGGCAGTGCTTACTGAGAGTTACACTAAGACCAACATTTTGATCAAACCTCTAGAATTGTCAAGAATGATAAAAAATGGGGGATTGGTAAAATAGCTTTCTAGACCTGAGATGGAGCTATCCCTGTCTGAGATGCCACATCACTTAACAAGACTTAGACGCTTTTGCGACTCTATAAATGTTCCGCTTGAGCAAACATACAATATAATCAGCCAGCCAGTCCCCTAATGCCAAGCCAACTCTGGTTCTCCTTGCCTCAGACAAGGTGGACTTGTGGCCCCAGCCAGGCAGATATTTTCCACTTTTCTCTTTGGTGTATTTTATTCTTTATCCTATAAAAGCTACCTGTCTTCCACCCTATTTTGCAGTTCTCTGCATGGAGACGGTCTGCTTCATGAAGTGTTAAATAAAGTTTGTTTGTATCACCTAAATTGTCTTCTCTAATCATGTTATAACAATGTTAATCCACTTTAAAACCGACATTCAAATACTAATTGACAGTGCATATTCTTAGGAAACACTATTATTCATGTCGGTTTAATTCACAACTAACCAGGTGGTGAAAATTCAGATTATATGTTCAATTACTTTAGTATGTTGTTTGTCTTCAGTACCTGTCATCAACCAAATGTTTCTTTGTTTTATATGTGTAATGAATTTTGGGGACAATTATGTTGTCATGAGTCACCATGATACCTATCTTACCAAATATGTTTTGCCTGCATTAGATCATCTAAAAGATTAAATTATAACTTTCAACTAAAATGAAGTGGTTATAAAATTTAAATGCTTTGAGGCTTATTTACATTTTTCTTTAATAATTATACAATTTAAATTTTAGGAAGGGAGCAGTTTGCCATCTGAAGTAAATCCCAGAATGATTGTAGTGGACACAACATAAAGTGAAAGTAACAAAATGTACATTACATTCCCCTCCATCATTTTATAGGTACTCTTGTTTCGGATAGCAGAAGTCCCGTCCTTTTTTTTCATGAAAATCTTTATTAAAAGAAACAAAAGATAATTTCTGTCACAATTTCCTTCCAAAAGTACTGACTTCAATCATAATTTATCACATATTTTAGCTATCAATTCGTATCTTAGAAATAAGGTTTCCAAATATTGTTTCATTGGAAAATTTCACTGTGTATTTTGTGATTGGTTTACTATACCTTTGCCAACAGCTCCCTCTATGTTCCATAACACAGATACTTACTGTTCATGCTCTGAAAAACTGTGGATATGTTGTTTTTGTGACAAACACCTTCAGAAAAGAACTTAAGTTGTTTGGTATTATGCAGTAGGACTTAGGAACATAGGTTTTTAGTTGCTTCTATCGTCAAAAGTGTGTCTTATTGTTTTAAACTAGATTTTTGTGACTATTTTTGTGGGTTGATTCACTAAAGTCCTTTTTAACTTGCACACATGTAGAAGGAAATGGGATCACGTAGACTAGTAACATACTGGACTAGTTTCTTGGTTTTTTAAATCCTGTATATTCTCTGTTCTTATATGTCTTTCCCTCCTGGATAAAATTAAGCTGGCTTAGACTTTTGAAAGGAAATGTGATGAGATAGAGAACATGCATGTTGATGAAAACAAAGCAAATATATTAGCCAGTGGAAAAAGCTGACAAAGCATTATGTATTCACCAGCGGACACTTGTGATCAAACTAAGAAATTCTAAAAGGCTCACCTTTTATGTGTGTGTGTGTGTGTGTGTGTGTGTGTGTGTGTGGTGGGGTAATTCAGATGGTGATATATGAAATACAGTTTCACAGTTGTTTTTCATTGTGGTCGTGGGTGGCAAGTCCACAGCAGTGAAACTGCCAAACCCTCTTCCTGCAGCGCCATTAAGTAACCACAACTCTGTTCCCTCTTGAGCCAAGATGTGCCTTCAGGATCCTTCTCAACACTCTTCTCCTACCAGTCACAAAGTTTGATATTAGATAAAAGCTACTTTTCATTTCTGTCAATACTTCCCGTTGGGCAATGAATCTTAATATTTTACTAACTATGTTAATTTTTTATAAACTACTTTTGAAGTTAAAAGTACAATTATCATACTAGGTTTTGTTTTTAAAACTTTTTTTTTTAATTTTAAATTCTAGTTAGTTAACATACAGTGTAATTTTAGTTTTAGGTGTACAATTTAGTGATTCGACATTTACATACATCACCCAGTGATCATCACAAGTGCCCTCCTTAATCCCCATCACCTATTTCGCCCATCACCCTGCCCACCTCCCCTCTGGTAACCATCAGTTCGTTCTTTATCGTTGAGTCTGTTTCTTGGTTTCTCTCTCTTTCTCTCTTTCTCTCTTTCCCCAGTGATCATTTATTTTGTTTGTTAAATTCCACCTATAAGTGTAATCATATGACATTATGCTAAGTGAAATAAGTCAGTCAGAAAAAGACAAATATACTAGTTTTTAAAAGAGTTTTATACTAGAGTTTTTTCCCCTAAAATTTGCAGTTTAAAGCTAATCAGAAGCTATTCCATTCCCTTTTATCAAGATCCTAACATTACTTCCTAATAAGAGACTTGTTCTAAAGTTATGTGGTTATGCAGAAATGTAAATATATAAAGGCATTGCACCAAAGTGGGATAGAACTTACAGAAAGTTGATTTTTTTAAACAAACATTTAGGGGCGCCTGGGTGGCTCAGTCGGTTGAGCGTCCGACTTCGGCTTAGGTCACGATCTCGCGGTCTGTGAGTTCGAGCCCCGCGTCGGGCTCTGGGCTGATGGCTCAGAGCCTGGAGCCTGCTTCCGATTCTGTGTCTCCCTCTCTCTCTGATCCTCCCCCGTTCATGCTCTGTCTCTCTCTGTCTCAAAAATAAATAAACTTAAAAAGAAATTAAAAAAAAAAATTAAAAATAAATAAATAAATAAAACAAACATTTATACCCACATAGAAAGCACATTATTGCACCTCATTTTCTTATTTAAAATATTTTTCACAACAACTTAAACAAAGAGGTATTACTCTCTCCAACTCTACCCTGGTAAAATGAGGCTCAGAAAATATAATTTCCCTAAGTCACATGGGTAACTTATGGCAAAGTTGAAATGCAAGGTAGGTTTGCTGACTGCGAGGATGGTATTCTTCCTTTTTTTAAATGTTTATTTATTTACTTTGAAAGAGAGTGAGGGAGAGAGCAAGAGCAAGGGAGGGACAGAGAGAGAGAGAGAGAGAGAGAGAGAGAGAGAGAGAGAGAGAGACTCAAGTGGGCTCTGCGCTGACTGCCTTGATCTCACAAACTCTGAGACCATGACCCCAACTAAAATCAAGGTCAGATGTTTAACCAGTTGAGCCACCCAGACACCCCACAAAAGTGATATTCTTAACCCTCCCATGACATAGTCTCCTTTTCTTTTCAAGTTGGCCAATAAACGTATACCATTGTTCATGAGAAACTACAGCAAATACATTATATGTAAAATATATTGAGTACAAACATAAGATTACTTTATGAATGACTGTATTTATAAATGAACTTAAGCAAAACTGTACCAGACAAAACAGTTACACCATGTGTACCGGACAAAAAGCTGGTATTTCTAGTACAAAAATGAGCCTTGTAAGTGAAAGATCCACATCAAATATCCCAGAAGTAAAACCAAGAAATATGAACAGAGAATACATAGAAGAAATGCAAAGAGCTTATCAGCATAACAATCTCACCAGTAGCCCAAGAACAACAAATCAATCTAAAAATAAGGTACTCTGTGTTGCCCACCTACTGGAAAAACATGTTTTTATAGGTTTGTAAAAACTTGGTTTGTGAGAGGAGAGTGTAAAGTGGAGATTAAACATTGATAATAAAATTATATATGACCTAAACCTTTGGGGAGGACTATGTGTACATTTTCACTCAATTATACTTTTCGTAATATATCAGTTAATGTACAAAACCACAAAATGTGTACCAAGATATGTATTCCAGCTGTATTTGTAGAAACCAGCAAAAATTATTTAAATCTGTAAAATTTTTAAAAAGGATACTAACCATCCATGTTGTGGAATAAAATAATAGGGTAGTCCATATATATTGTTGAAGGGGAAACAGAAATCATGACTTAATAAAGTATGTAGAATGTGATCTTGGTTTCAACTATGACAATGGTCTTTCATAGGCAATAGGAATTACAGAGGATAAAGGGAATGGTAGGATATTTATTTCCATTGAACTCTACTCCTGTATTTAAAAATTTTTCATATATATATATATCTATATATATATATATAGATATATATCTCATTATTATAAGTAAAATTGGAGAATTGGTTTCCACATGAGCTAAAAGCAACACAGATAAAACTAAAAACTTCAGAAGAAAACAGCAAAACTAGGTATACCTTTTACTGAGAATCTGAATTACATCTGCTTATATGCAAGATCACAATAGTTGAGTAAAGAGGGAAATCACTTTAGAAGAAAAATATGGTAGTGGGAATTTGGAAGCACTGCTTCTCCAAGACACAGAAATAAATGACAGAATTATATAATTAAGGAAAACAAATTTGATAGGGAACAGATCAAGTACCTTCTGAAAGTGGAAATGCAGTGTCAGATCCACCACAGGAGAATATACGTTTCAAATCTTGTAGGGAAATCCAGAAAAAAATAAGTGATGTTTTGACTGTCGCCAGATAGATGATAGATAGATAGATAGATAGATAGATAGATAGAGTAGATGATAGATAGATAGAGCAAGCAACATAGCCACGTAAACAAGGCAATTATAAAACACACCTAGATGCTAAATTTCTTGTCTTTTTTCCTAATTCCCATCTCTTGCTCATTCGTTTCATACATTAAATTCCACCTAAACAAAGTCTAGTTTTTTGAATCCCAAGATTTGCTCAACAGCCTTCTCTGCCTAGAAGCAGTTTTAGGTTGATAGCAGAATTGAGAGGAACTTACAGAATACCACCCCCACCCCACCTCATATTATCCACATCCCCACCAGAGTGGAGCATTTGTTACAATTATTGAGCCTACAGTGACACATCATAATCAGCCAAAATTCCGTGGTTTACATGAGGGTCCATTGGTGGTGGGCACTTTATGTGTTTGGACAAATGGATAATGTTATGTGTTATAATTACGGTCTCATGCAGAGTATTTCATTGCCCTAAAAATACTCTGTGCTCCACCTGTTCATCTCTCCTCCACTCCAGCCTCTGAAAACCACTGATCTTTTACTATCTCCATAGACTTATCTTTCCCAGAATGACTTATAGTTGGATTCATACATTATGTAGCCTTTTTTGGATTGTGCCTTTCACTTAATAATATGCATTTGGGATTTCTCCATATCTTTTCATGGTTTCATACTTCAGTTATATTCAGTGTGGAATAAAATTTCATTATCTTGATGTACGCCTATTCATTTATTCACCTACTTAGGGACATGTTGGTTGCTTTCAAATGCTTATTTGTTGATCATGGTTCATGAGGATAGTAGATGAGCCACAGTTGTCCTGGGCTGTGTGGGTTTTGAGGGCTGTATCCACACAGTCTAGCATTTCAGAATCCAGGCTGGAAGAGCCATCTATGTCTGCAGCATGCTGTTCTCATGGTTGAGGAAAAAAGACTCCTAAGTCAGATAACAGCATTTACAGTGTTTGCTTCCATGTGGTAAACATCATGTCCATTCACAGCAAAGTCTTTCCCATGGTTCATTGAAGCCATTGGGTGGGAAAGCATGAAAGGAAAGGAAGACCAGCATGATTGTAAATGTATATTACACTTCATCACTGTGATTTAATTTTAATGGGATAGGATGATCCCAGTTTGTTACCCTATACTTGTCATATCCTTTAAAAAATCATCCCAGTGTTCAAGGAGGGAATAAGATAAAACACATGAACATTCACACACATACACAAACACACACTGAGTCAATAATCAATAATCAAGGGCCCATTTCCACTTTTACCATTACTATAATGTTGAATAATAAACATTTGGATACCTAAAGAATGGCCTTTATTTGGATTATTGGTTGTATTATAAAACTAGAACAAGTGTTAAATGAACTAGTTTATGTTCACTGAATGGAGAACTTGGAAGAAGAAGAGTTCTGTGTATTTATTTGTTTTCCATGAACATTACATCTCACAAATCTAGAGTTGTCTGGCAATTCTCAGCTTTAGTTATTTGCAAGTACATATTCCTTGGTAAGCTTCTCACCATCCATACCAATCTTCAGTGTGGACAGCTTGCATATCCCATTGAGAACTCAAACACTTCTTTTAAAAAAAAATTATGTTTATTTATTCTTGACACACACACACACACACACACACACACGCACACACACAGAACATGAGCTGGGAAAGGGCAGAGAGAGAGAGGGAGACCCAGAATCCAGAGCAGGCTCTAGGCTCCAGGTTGTCAGCACAGAGCTCTATGCAGGGCTTGAACCCACAAACCGTGAGATCATGACCTGAGCCAAAGTTGGACACTTAACCGACTGAGCCACCCAGGTGCTCAAGGACTCAAACACCTCTAGGTCACAATTTTCAAACCTGAATACTGAATATAGAAACTTCTCAGTGGTATTCTATAATTAATATTTAAATAATGTCATTTGTTACATTTTACTGTCATGTGTGTGTCTCACTGCCTTCTTGACCTAAGACCTATGACCCAAAAACATAATCATGATTATAAAGGTCATGTGGAAGATATCAAGCATGGTTCCAGTGGGTATTTGGAAAAATTTAAAATACTTAGCAATAAAGTAAAACTTTTGAGAAGATTGTTTTAAAGAAAACTAACAGGAAATGGAAGTCTTTGTCAGTATCAGTAAAGCAGAGACAGTATCTCATTTCTGTTTTCCCTTACGTGGATTCTAGTTTATTATCAAATTATACTCCATTTTAGTAAATATGTATAAACTTACTAATAAGAATGTGAAAGAAAAATGATAGAGTGAAAAGTTATGTTGGTTTCCTTAAAGGATTAAAGTTTAATTTGCCATTTATTGATCAGTAAAAACTAACTAGGAAATTGTTTTGAACATTCGAATAGGTTTGGAAATTGAATGGAATCATTGCATACCCAACTCACTAGGCGCCTCTGACTTGAACTGCAGCCAATGTGGGGAGTCTGCCTGTCTGGCTAGAAGCAACAATGCAGATCAGAGTCCATAAAAGTGATCGAGGCTCCGTGTACGTAGACGTATCTTCACCTATGGTTTACTTGAAAGAGAAAGAGGCTGTGCTTGACTTGAGAAAGAGAAACGAAGTCAGCTCCAGGTAGCTCTTCAGTGAACTTTTTGCTGTGTCCTCCTACGTGGGCATTTGTAGAACCCAGTGAGCTATGGTCCTCAGCAAATGTGCTCCCACACGTGTCTCATGGCACAGCAAGGGTGGGGCTGAAGTTGAGGTTATAAATTCAGATAAAGCAAGTTTCTTTAGATGCAGTGCAACAGAGGAGTGGAATCAGGTGGTAAACATACATGGTGGAAGCCCTGGACTCAATATCTTAAGAGTAAGACCCAGGTAAACCCAAAGAGCCAAGTGTTGAAGACTAGACAGAGAGGTTTAGTAGAGCTTAACATAATTGTTGAAGCTGTGGTTTCCTTCTTGGGGGTTGTTTTTAATAGAATGTGCTTAAGGCTTTCTACTCGAGCTGAGAAGCCTTTTAAGATGTGCTGAGCTTTCCTTTCAACAATTTGTTTAGCAGGAGTGATCAGGAATGGTAGAGGTGGAATTAATGCAGAATTGGATTGAAAATTGGAAAAAAAAAAAAAAAAAACTAAACGGGTGAGTGTAGAATATTCTTCTCAGTAGTTTCCATAAGGGGAAAGGGAAGGGTACATTTGAGACTGAGCACAGGGCACAGCTTTACTGTAGACATGTTGTTCTCAGAGCTGTTTTAGAAGGGACTTAAAACCTGTGAATCTGCTGAAAGGAAACAGGTTATAGGCAGACTCTATAGATACAAGAAAAGGGGAAGAAAACTTAGTAGAACAATGGCCTTGGCTTCTCTTTGCTGCTTGGGTCAAAATCATGGAGCCATATTTGTTGCTTCTTTTTTGACGTAGTCTATCCTCGGAGTAGATCCTGAATCTTAACTATTTCTCACCACCTCTGCTGCTAGCGTTTTAAACTTGCCAACATCATTTCTCACTCTCAGTACTGCTGTAGCCTTCCAATTGACCCCACGCTTTCTTTCCAGAGGTCTTTTACTCCACACACGGTCATAGCTTAAAGCAGACTCTGTCACTCTTCTGCTCAAAAAAGCACAGTGATTTCCCATCCCTCTTAGGGGAAGAAAAAGTCTGTTAAGGTCCTACGTGATACAATTCCTGCCTGTCTCTCTGGGTTTTTTGCTATTGTGGTTTGTTTTACTATATCCACTCTCGCTCACTCTACTCAAGCCTTACTAGCTTGTAAAATATCTGTTGAACATGTCACCTACATCTTAACCCAGCCTTTTTGCATTTGCTATCCCAGCAGACTGTGCGGCCCCATAACTCACCTGTCCATTATTCTGGCATCTGTACACACACTAGCTTTTCAGACATGTTTTATCTGATCAGAAGAGGCATTCCCTATTACTTTACATTACTCTGTTTTCTTTTTAGTACTCTGTTTTCTTTTTAGTACCTGTCACTACCTGACCTTATAATATCTGTTTATAAAGTTACATGGTTGGTATTTATTGTACTATTCTGCCCTAATAAGAGCAGGAAACTTTCTTTTGGAGTACGACTAAATATTTAGCACCTAGAAGCTTATACATTAAGAGGTCTATCTTTAAGAAAGAAAAAACATATATAGGAAAAATAAGGTATGGAAATGAATATTTATTTAAAATAAAAAATTAGTAACAAACTTGCTTTTAATTATTTTGGTCAGCTTTATTGAGGTATAACGTATGGACTATAAGTGTACCATTTTGTGAGTTGCGACCTCTGTGTAGAGTCTTAAACAACGTCCACCGCAATCACATCCCCAGAAGTGCCCCTGTTGACCTTGTATAGCCTATCACTGCCCTCCGCTCCCAGACCCTAGCCACCTCTGATCAGTTCTTGACGACCGTGGTTTTACTTTTCAAGAATTGCCTATGAGTGGAGTCCTCCAGGATATAGTCTTGTATGCGTCTGGCTTCTTCACTCTGTGTTTCTGAGTTGAGTCAATGTTTGGCTTATTCCAGTGGCTCCTTCCTTTTTGTTGATACTAGTATGTCATCGTGTGCATACACCACAGGTTTGTTGGTTTGTTTGTTGGTGTGTTCATTTGTTTTTACCATTTAGTAGTAGGTGGACATCTGGAAACTTTCCAAGTTTGGGCCGTTACAAAGTGGCACTGAACATTCACGTGTGAATCTTCGGGCAGGCATATACATCTATCGTTGCCATGGCACTGTTGTGCGGTATGGTAAATGCATGTCTAACCTTATGATAAACTTTCCAGTTTTCTTCCAGAGTGCACTCATGCCGGGACGGTATGAGTGTCATAGCCAGTCTACATGCTCACCATCACTTGATAGGGAGAGACGTTCAGATTTTTTGCCATTCTCATAAGCGTGCCGAGATACCACATTGTGACCTTAATCTGCACTTTTTAATGACTCGTGAAGCTAACCTTTTTCTCTGTGCTGTTTGTTTTATATGTATCTTTTCTGGTGAAGTGTCTGTTCCTACTTCCTGACGCTGTTAGTATATAGAAAAGTAATGGAGATATGACAGTTCTTTATATATCTGGAAAGAAGTTGTTTTATTAATAGGGCTCTTGCAAATAATGTGTCCCTTTCTGTATAAGGTTTGTATGTTTGCATACAGTTACTCAATTGTTCCAGTATCATTTGTTGAGAGATTACTCTTTCTGCATTGAATTGCTTTGATGCTTTTTTTGAAAATCAGATGCATGAGGGGGTCTATTTTTGAATTTTCTGTTCTGTGCCATTGACCTATACAACATCTGACTTTATGATCACATCACATTTGTGTTTCTTGGCATGTTATAGTAAATCTGGAAGTTGAACGTTATTATCCTCTGATGTAATTTTTTTAAAATTTTTCTATTATAAGTCATTTGAATTTCAATATACCTTTAAAACCTGATTGTCAGTTTCTGTACAATAGCAAGAAAGCCTGCTGGAATCTTGATTGGAATGACTTTGATCTGTGGATTTAGAACTTGAGTCTCTCAATTCATGGCTTGGCACATCTCTCTATTAATTTATGGTTCAGTTACTATCTCTCAGCAGTGTTTCAGTTTCAGGGTGCACAGGGCACATATAGCTTAATAAATGTATTTTACGTATTTAACAGTTGTGAGTGTTATTGTCAATGGTATTTAAAATTTTAATTTCTGATTGTTCATTACAAGTATACAAAAACACAAACTTACTTTTGCAGGTTGACTTCCTATTCTGCTAGTTTACTAAATTTATTTCTTCTAGAAACTTCTTTGATAGATTTCTTAGCATTTTCTAGCTAAGTGTTAAATAAACATGAGTTTTCTCTTTGTATTAGGTTCCTAGGACTGCTGTAACAAAGTTCCTCAAACCCGGTGGCTTAACACAACAGAAATTTATTGTCTCACCATTCTGGAGGCTTGAAGCCCAAACTCAAGGGTTCAATAGGGTTTGTTCCTTCAAAAGGCTGTGAGGGAGAATCTGGTCCATGTTTCTCTCCCAGCTTCTGGTAACCTCAGTATTTCCTTGGCTTGTAGATGCATCATTCCAGTTTTTTGTTTTGTGTTTTTTGTTTTTGGGGTTTTTTTGGTCTTCATGGCATTTTTCCTGTATGTTTATCTTCACATGCCCACCTTCCTATAAGACATCAGGCCTATTGGAGTCAGTGCCCACCTAACTCCAGCATGATCTCATCTTAAACAATTACATCTGGAATGGTCCTACTTCCAAATACAGTCACATGTTGAGGAACAGGAGGTTAGGACTCCAACATTTCCTTTTAGGTCATGCAGACTTATAATACTTCTTTCCATTCTGTATGCCTTTCAGTTTTACCCAAGGAATATAGTTTAGCATAGGTAAGACTGTCTTTATTAAAAGAGAAACTTCTGAGATACGAAAAAGAAAATGTAAACGTATGAGAAGATGTAAATGAAATTAGACTGTCTAGAATAGTAATAACATAAATTGACAAGGTTAAAAACTGCATTCTAATATCACACAATGTTTTGTTAAATTATTTGCAAATTTTGCTGTAGGCAGGAAGACAGTAAAGATTTTTAGTAACTTTAGTTGTGATTAGTTAGGTTTGTCGACTTTATTTTATTGATTAGCCACTCAAAATGGTTAAGGGAAATAAAATCTATAGGTTGCAAGGCAATAAAGGAAAAAAACTTAATAAAAATAAAAATAACAAATATAATAACTAGTTAGGTGGTTAATTAGTTTTTATTTTATTTTTTGTCACACAAAGAAAACTTTTATTAGCAGCAAATAAGAAGACATGGGGAATGGCTTCCAAAAGCTGTGACTCCCCGAGAGCAGGTGAACGGATTCCTTTTGTTTAGAGCTAGGATGAATCTTTAGATAGGGAAACTTTGTCATCACATGTAGAGGTGGGCCTAAGGTCACGCATGCGCCATAAGGAAACATGACCCCACACACATTGTATGTTATGTAAATGAGGCTGAGGTTCCTCCTTAGGCAGAGATTTTAGTATTATAATTAGATAAAGGTAGCTGTGGGTCATTCCAGAGGTCACTCCATGGTCCTTGTGCACAGGCATGAGTGGTAGGTTAAGCTCAAAAATCTGGGAGATCTGGGTCAGCGAGAGATCTTAACAGGGCAGCTATCATCCCCTGGGCGGTAATTTATATCACCCGATCAATAAGTCAATTAATTTAAAAGAAGGTAAGATAATTTTGTTTTTTGAATCACAGAAAAACGTGGGACACACAAAAGGTGCAAAAACAATTGAGAAAACATAAACAGTGGATATAAATCCAGGTAGATCATAAGTTGTATTAAATGGGCCAGTTGTTTATCTAAAAGTCAAGAATTGGGCCGTCTGGGTGGCTCAGTCGGTTGGGCGGCCAACTTCAGCTCAGGTCACAATCTCGCTGTCAGTGAGTCCCTGAGTTCCACCCAGCGTCAGGCTCTGTGCTGACAGCTGGGAGCCTGGAGCCTGCTTCAAATTCTGTGTCTCCTTCTCTCTCTGCACCTCCCCCACTTGTACTCTGTCTTTCTCTCACTCTCAAAAATAAACATTAAAAAATTTTTTTAATAAATAAAAGTCAAGGATTTTCAGACTAGATGAAGCTTACATGAAAAACTAGGAAATGTGTATTATATTAGACCTTATTTTAAATAATATTAGAAAATAAAGGAATTATCAAATTTGCACTTTTATACAAAAGCATATTCATTTTACTTTTATTTCGTGAGTAAATATCTGGGATTTTTTTTATGTCATAGCCTATTTTTCCATTTATGAGTTAAATACCTTATTTCAGAGTCACATTGGTTAATTGCTTTGAATGTTACACTTTGTATTATAACACTATTGCTTATAGCAAATAGATGTTTTATAAGTTCCAAAACTATTTTAAGCCTTCAAATTTCTCATTTATGAAATAAAGTGGTTAGCCTAGGTTCTGCAAAGACAAATGTTATTATTTGTTGACTATAGGTCATGTCTGTAGCCATCTTCTGAGGAATGCTGACCACTGGACCATGCCAGAATAGGATACTGGAATAAGCCCCCGACCCTAGAGAATCCAACTGGAAATTTTATTAAACAGAGATCTAAAATGACAGATACATGCAGAAGGGAAAGTGTACCTATTTCTATCAATTACATCTCATTTTGGAGAGATTCACTCTGTAATATATGGAATGAATTTAACAGAAGTTGAGAGAGGACAGAGCCAAAAGACATATAGGGATTAGCTAAAGCTGAGGCAGTAAAACTGTAGGATGCCAGAAGTCAGGGTAAGTAGAAGCTATGAATAAACAGAGCCATCAAGTATGGTTGCAAGTAGAAATAAGTTGGTCTGTATCGTTAAGATACTAGAATAAGACACTAACTAGTTGGACAATAATACTGGATGAAGAAGTAATGATGCCTCTATCGAAAAAATAAATAAATAAAAGCTAGGCTTTCTTTTGATCCCTTAATCTGCTTTCACATTACACTATAATTAATTCCTTGTCATCAATAGTATTCTAGATCTGGAAGTTTTTGCTATAAAGCCAATCTAATCTCTTTATTCCTTTATGAAAAACAAAACTCAGAAATGTCATATTCTCTGAGTAACATGAGCAATCATCTTGCAATCTGAAATAACCTAAAACAAATAGATCATCTCTGTATTTCTTCTTACTCAAATAGTTCCTAGAAGAACCTCGGGGGCTGACCCACTAGAAGAGGCAGGAGTTAGGCATGAAAAGTCACTAGGAAGGTTGCAGAATAGCAAGCCTGAATGTCCATGGGCAGGAGGGATGCCCAGCACGTTGAGAAAAGTGGAAGAAGCATGAGTCAGGGGGTGCTCTGTGGGTGTATGTGGAGTGGAGGACACCCGCGTCCAGATAGGATGGGGGTTATGGATGTTATCCTACAGTATTTAGACCATGTCCCGCACATGGAGGGGTTTGGGTGGTAGGCATGGCAGGTTTGCATTTTGTAAGGTTCACGTTGTTAGTCAGGTGGAAAACACATTTCTGAGACTTCGTTTGCGCTGGATACCAGTTAGAAACGTGTTCTGATGATTGGGGTGAGGAATGGTACACCGTTGGAGTAGGTGGTGGCAATGAACAAGGGAAGGGCATTGAGTAATTACTATTAATCAGGCATTTTTCTGGGTTTGGGGTATTCAGAGATGGAAATTAACAATTTCTGAGTAATAAAGAGCTCCTATGATTGTTAGAAACTAAGGAGTAAACAGATGCTACAGAGTGAGAGACATTAACCAGCTGTCTTCACAACTCTGCAGGAATACACAGGCAGGAAAGGTAACAGACCAGAGGGAACAGAATGTTCAAAGACACTGGGAAGAGAGAGAAGATTTATTTTACACTCTGGTTCTTATCAAACAGAAAAGAACCTTATCTATCCATCCTCCCTGTGCTATATCAGGTCTGCTCTCTTCTCTGTTCCATGTTTCCAGAATGTGCCCCTCCTCTCTCATCTACTCTCACTAGTAGGAAACCAGTTCAAGTTCTACATCCTCCTCTGGATTTTTCTTGTTGTTGTGGCTGTTTATCCTTCTCTAAACTCTATTCTTTTTCATCTGTATCTTGGAGTTTAATAGGTATTTACCGCTGCTATTTTTATGTGAGTTTCGTCTTCACTGTTAAACTGTAGATGTTTTCAGGGAAAGCATCATGTATTTTAAATTTTTTCCACAGGATTCAGTACCTCACTGGTCATGATGTCTGCAATTACTGTACTTGTTCATGGGGGACCGGAGAAGTGGCTGGGGGAAGGTTCAGGGCCACTGGTTTAGTCCCACAACTAGCCCTGAGGATCATTGATTTATACTGAATAAAGGAAGAAAAGGGTTACAATAATGTGATTGTCAGGCGCCTGGATGGCTCTGTCAGTTAAGTGTCCAACTCTTGATTTTAACCCGGGTCATGATCTCATGGTTCATGGGATTGAGCCCTTCTTGGTGCTGTACGTTGACAGTGTGGAGCCTGCTTGGGATTCTCTCTCCCTCTCCCTCTGCCCTTCCCCAGCTTGGGCACACGCATGCATGCACACACTCTCTCAAGTAAATAAACTTTGAAAAATAATTTGATTGTCATCAAGATGGTGAAGTAAGTTGGATTGTCAAAGATTCTTTGAGCATTTTTCAGGACAGTCTCTTCTTGTAAAGTACCACCAGTTGTTGAAAGGGCTGCTCTACTCAGTTCTAGGAAATACAGAAGACGTCACTGAAGGGCCAGTTCATACGCAGACTCTCACATATTTACAAAGGAAGTCTTATTGTCCTGAAAGCATTCTGGTCCTCTAATGTACCCATGCATCATTTTCGCTCAGAATCTCTACATCACAGTATTCTTTATTCTTTCATTGTAAGATTATTTGTAACATCTCTAATTTCGGGCTCTGTCCTTTAAGCTATTGTTCTAAGCACTTCACAGTATAATTTTCTCCTCCCTTTCCTCCTTATTATATTAGTTGACCTTCTTACACTGGTGGATTAGAATTATTATTCATGTGAGATTCATAGCAATTACTGCTTTCAGTGTTAATAAGTATTTATTCTGATTTTATTAGAAATAATCTCATGATGATGTTGAATATAGAAATGTGTGAATTGGTTGTGGGCCTCACAAAACAAAGCCTTTGAAAGCATTGCCCAAAGCGAAAGTAAACATAGCTAGCTTCTTTAAAAATTCCTTGCTAAAATAAACATATAAAAGTTGTTAACTAAAAGTACTAAGGTGGGTTTTCACCTAGTGACAGAGTTAGAAGGGTAAAGAAATGAGATATTCACTCCACTATTTCTGGGTGAAAATTGTTTTAAGAGCCCCTGAACACACTTTTATTGTGTTTTCTCTTCTTTAAAAGAATGTTCCACAGCCCTAGTTTGGAAAAACTATGATTCTTTTTCTTTCCCCTAGGGATACCAGATAAATGGCTATAACGGACAGAAGCACTTTGTTCCATGACCTGAGACCATGTTCAGATACATAGGTTACTAAAAAGGTCATACTTATATCCAGGTACAGGACTCTAAGTCGTGTGTATGAATAACAATTGGTCTCAAAAATCAATAAAATGCAAGGCTAGCGACAAAGGTGAGGGAGCTGGAGTATAACAACATGGTGACTGGCCTTGAGGCAAGTGAGTTGTTGTATATGAGAATATTCTTCAAATGAACTGTTTGATTAGGCAGTCTAGTTGGTTCCCAGTAACAAACAGGATGCCAAGGTATCAGTCAATAAGCTTACACGTTGCCAACTTCCAAGGATTCTGTGGTAAAAGAAACTTAAAATCCTTTCCCAATCACTGAAATAGACTTTAGTTTTTAAAACGTGAGCTAAGTCATGAAAATTCAGGAAATTTCTATTTTGCCCTCTGCTACCAACTACTGTGAGGTCTTTATTGGAGCATTTGAACCTCATTGCATGTTGGTTTCTTAGTATGTATGATGAAAATGATAATGTGGAACACTTCCGGAGGGCATGGCAATTAACTAGCATTTATAAAATGCTTTAAAGAGAGGTGCCATGTGAGAGCAAATTATTTAATGTAAACCAATAGATGGCTTATGAGCATACCATCTGAATGAGAACTGTATCCACTGAAATAGCTGGATGTGATCAAAGAGACAGCTGGAATTTAAAAATAAAAGTTTAAAAATCTGGCAGTTAATCCAGAATTCTCAGGACCTACAGATAGCTAATTATCATGACTCTGCTCTTCAGAGCACATTGTAACAAGTTATGTTTTATTTTGATCGTTCATTTCAGTGGTCTGGCTTCCATCCACCGAAGAAAGAGCAAAATAAAATACCTTCCAATCAGTCAGTTGCAATAATCACCATAGTCCCAGAAAGTTGTTAAATATATATATTCAAGAGAAAGCTAGGCAGGTAGAATAAGAGAGGGAACTGCGGTATGTGATATGAAAGATAAATAAGAAGTGGGTAAGAAAGAGATGAATGACTTCCTGTTCAAGGTGAATGCCAAGAGTAACAGACAGAGGATGGCAGAGCTCACAGCAGTGCTTATTAGCAGCTAAAATACACACACAAAGGTGACTCACAGTGAGTCAGTAGATGGGTCTAAATAACATGAAGAGGAGAGCAGTCTGTGTGTGCCTCCTCTTGGTGATTTTTTGTGTTTAATTTATGCTATTTTGGATTCACTGGACCTTGCGAGGGTCCCCCATCAGTTCTCAGACATTTTCTTCTTATATATAGCATAAATCTCATCCTCTGTCTTCTCCTAGGATTTTAATTAAATGTGTGTTAAAAAATTTCTCACTCTGTTTGGAATGTTTCATAATCCTCTTTTAGGATTTTTATCTTTTTTTTTTCCTGCTGTTCTATGATACGTATAAAGTTTTCTGTTTTCCACGTTACTAAGTCTGAAGCTCAGGTGTATAGTATTGGCAGGTCCTCTTGGGTTAGTGTCATTTCAATTTCCGCAATAATATTATACAAACCGGACACTTGTAAAATGAGTCACGTACGTAATAATTTATCATATGTATCAAATGTGAGATGCTCTTGAGAATCAGTTATACTAAAATATAAACATATCCCAATTTCAGAAATTTAAAGTAAGAAAAATTGTGTGTCTCAGAGTCAACGAACAATGGTATTGCCAAGCGAAGAAGATCCCTTTCCATTCTGACTTTTTTCCAACTCTGATATTACCTTCTAAGGAAAAGTATAATTAAGACATGTATAGAAGTCATCCAAAGTCATGAAATAATAGACGTAGGACTTCTTGTTCCTTTCCTTCTCCTTCTGTGTCTCATTTCCAGGCAACTCCTATTCTAAGCACCCTCCTCCTTGGTTTAATTTCTCCTCCTCTCAAAGTCTTGATCAATTCCCTTCACTGTAATATGTGTGCCCCATAGATTCTGTGGTATTTTTCATATTTTAGCCCTCGCAACGAATCCAAAACTAGTGTCTTTGTAAAGAAGACATTTCTGGCAATAAGAATATGTGGGAACAGGTAATTAGGGAGTGAGGAGGCCTGCTGTGAGGAAGTCATTATGGAGGAGACATCATCACTGCTTCCTCATAGAGGCTAGTGTGTTACAGTAGAGATAAATATTGTCGTTTTACCAATACTGTTACGGTTAATGATTATTTGTCCTATTTAAGAATAAGTGAGATTTTCATTTTTTTAAGTACACAGATTTACTGTTCAACATACTTTCCCAGCACTCATTTCCCCCACTATTCTGTCAAACTATCCAAATGTGAAACAAACAAACCAAAGCAAACAAACAAAAAAACCCACATCACTACGTAAACTCTTGAGAAAACTATTTCATAAGACAACAAAAATAAATGACTCGCATTATATACTGATAATAATTTATAAAGTAGAATCACAATTTTAAAGAGCTTTCGTATCAGCAATAGGGCACTGTTACAATGAGAAAGCCTTTAATTATGTTGTAAAGGTCTGGTATTCCAGGAAAAGGTCACTTCAAAATAAACTTCTAACAGTTAATTATCAGTGATATTTAACTTGTACAAAAATTAAATATCACCATATAATCCTGTGATCATTTTATTGCTTTTGTAGACATTTCAATATTTTAAGGGTTTTCAAGTAACAATGGAAAGGGCTTGCTGCTGAGCCCAGTTCTTAGCTTTTGTAAGGAAAGCCATAGGAAATTCTTGTGCTTTGTTTTACAAATAGATCCTTAAAAACCATGAGAAAATAGTGCATTATCACCAAGAAATAAGCATAAAATTATACAGTGTACCTTAACTTGTTAAATTCACAAGAATTACTTATCAATTCCCAGGAATGATATTATTTGAAATATACTACCAATTTAAAAAAGTAGCATTCCCCAGTTCCTATCACAGCCTAGCCCAAATCATAAATCAGTGAGAACTGAGATCAGCTATTACAGAAATGAAATTCTGTGATTTAAATTTAAAGTCTATTAGCAGTTGCATGTTTTCTCAGTTGAAGTGATAAATACTGCATACTATAAGCCTTCTATATATAATATAAAGATTATATAAAGCATAGTATACAAGGAAAATATGGAAACTTGTATTGAGAAGAAGAGCGAAAGACAAAAATATCTTAGTGGTTTGAGTATTTAGTAAGAATTTGATTACTAGCCAAGCTGAAATAGATTAGTTAGAGAGCCATTTTGTTGTATGCACTGCCTGGTGGGATGGTGCCCCCAGAGCTAACACCTCCCGTACTCACCCCTTTGTCGCCATCTCGTGAACACAGTGACGCCTGATTCCCGTCTGTACTCAGGTGTAACTGGAATGGTCAAAATCATTGTCCAAAGATGTAAAATATTTCTAGTAGAAAAAATTGTGAATTTATAGCTATAAAGTCTAGATGTCCCTCATTTGAGTGCCTCCCAATGTTCTACTGATGGCAGTGGTGATATTACTAGATGTCCATGTCCCTTGCCATGTCGCTTTGACCACCCGTGCAAAAGTCAAGGATTAAGAGGTACAAGTAAGGTATGCATTTCCTGTTGCATTGCTTTTAGTTTAAACAGTCCATTCTATGATGGGGTGCCTGGGTAGCTCAGTCGCTTAAGTGTCTGACTCTTGATTCCCGCTCAGGTCACGATCTCATAGTTGTGATATCGAGCCCCCGATATGTCTCCACACTGAGTGTGGAGCCCGCCTCCCTCCCTCCCTCCCTCCCCCTCTCTCTCTCTCTCTCTCTCTCTCTCTCTCTCTCTCTCTCCCCCTCTCTCCCTCCCTCCCTCTCTCTCTCTCTCTCTCTCTCTCTCTCTCTCAACATAAAAATTAAATCATAAAAATGGTTCTATAACGGTATGTAGATTTGGGGGGTATTTATTTTTTTTAATACGAAATGTATTGTCAAATTGGTTTCCATACAACACCCAGTGCTCATCCCAGTAGGTGCCCTCCTCCATGCCCATCACTCACTTTCCCCTCCCTCCCACCCCCCCATCAACCCTCAGTTTATTCTCAGTTTTTTAAGAGTCTCTTATGGTTTGGCTCCCACCCTCTCTCTTTTTTTCTTTTTCCTTCCCCTCCCCCATGGTCTTCTGTTAAGTTTCTCAGGATCCACATAAGAGTGAAAACATGGTATCTGTCTCTCTCTGTATGACTCATTTCACTTGGCATCACACTCTCCAGTTCCATCCATGTTGCTACAAAAGACTATCTTTCATTCTTTCTCATTGCCAAGTAGTATTCCATTATGTATATAAACCACAATTTCTTCATCCATTCGTCAGTTGATGGACATTTAGGCTCTTTCCATAACTTGGCTATTGTTCAAAGTGCTGCTATAAACATTGGGGTACAAGTGCCCCTGTGCATCAGCACTCTAATATCCCTTGGGTAAATTCCTAGCAGTGCTATTGCTGGGTCATAAGGTAGATCTATTTTTAATTTTTTGAGGAACCTCCACACTATTTTCCAGAGTGGCTGCACCAGTTTGCATTCCCACCAACAGTGCAAGAGGGTTCCCGTTTCTCCACATCCTCTCCAGCATCTATAGTCTCCTGATTTGCTCATTTTAACCACTCTGTGTGAGGTGATATCTGAGTGTGGTTTTGATTTGTATTTCCCTGATGAGGAGTGACGTTGAGCATCTTTTCATGTGCCTATTGGCCATTCAGATGTGTTCTTTAGAGAAGTGTGTATTCATGTTTTCTGCCCATTTCTTCACCGGATTATTTGTTTTTTGGATGTGGAGTTTGGTGAGTTCTTTATAGATTTTGGATACTAGCCCTTTGTCCGATGTGTCATTTGCAAATATCTTTTTCCCATTCCATTGGTTGTCTTTTAGTTTTGTTGCTTGTTTCCTTTACAGTGCAGAAGCTTTTATCTTCATGAGGTCCCAATAGTTCATTTTTGCTTTTAATTCCCTTGCCTTTGGGGATGTGTCAAGTAAGAAAGTGCTGCGGCTGAGGTCAGAGAGGTTTTTTTTCTGCTTATTCCCCTAGGGTTTTGATGGTTTCCTGGCTCACATTCAGGTCCTTTATCCATTTTGAGTTTATTTGTGTGAATGGTGTAAGAAAGTGGTGTAGCTTCATTCTTCTGCATGTTGCTGTCCAGTTTTCCCAGCACCATTTGTTAAAGAGACTTTTTTCCATTGGATATTCTTTCCTGCTTTGTCAAAGATTAGTTGGCCATACATTTGTGGGTCCAATTCTGGAGTCTCTATTCTATTCCATTGGTCTATGTGTCTGTTTTTGTGCCAATACCATGCTGGCTTGATGATAACAGCTTTGTAGTAGAGGCTGAAGTCTAGGATTGTGATGCCTCCCGCTGTGGTTTTCTTCTTCAAAATTACTTTGGCTATTCGGGGTCTTTTGTGGTTCCATACAAATTTTAGGATTGCTTGTTCTAGCTTTGAGAAGAATGCTGGTGCAATTTTGATTGGGATTGCGTTGAATGTGTAGATTGCTTTGGGTAGTATTGACATTTTAACAATATTTATTCTTCCAATCCATAAGCACGGAATGTTTTTCCATTTCTTTGTATCTTCTTAAATTTTCTTCATAAGCTTTCTATAGTTTTCAGCACACAGATCTTTTACATCTTTGGTTAGGTTTATTCCTATATATTTTTATGATTTTTGGTGCAATTGTGAATGGGATCAGTTTCTTTATTTGTCTTTCTGTTGCTTCATTGTTAGTGTATAAGAATGCAACTGATTTCTGTACATTGATTTTGTATCCTGCGAGTTTGCTGAATTCATGTATCAGTTCTAGCAGACTTTTGGTGGAGTCTCTCCGGTTTTCCATGTATATCATGTCATCTGCAAAAAAGTGAAAGCTTGACTTCATCTTTGCCAATTGTGATGCCTTTGGTTTCTTTTTGTTGTCTGATTGCCGATGCTAGAACTTCTAACACTATGTTAAACAATAGCAGTGAGAGCGGACATTCTGTCGTGTTCCTGATCTCTGGGGGAAAGCTCTCAGTTTTTCCCCATTGAGGATGATAATTAGCTGTGGGCTTTTCATAAATAGCTTTTATGATGTTTAAGTATGTTCCTTCTATCCTGACTTTCTCAAGGGTTTTTATTAAGAAAGGATGCTGAATTTTGTCAGGTGCTTTTTCTGCATTGATTGACAGGATCATATAGTTCTTTTCTTTTATTAAAGAACAGAATGTAGATTTAATAAGTGCGTATGCTTATGCTCACCAACCTTTTAATTTTAATGATTCTAACCTTTGTTCAATAATGTTGTAGAGTAGCTTTGGAGTAAAGCCATACATCCAGCCCCACCCCTTAATCACTGATGAATGACGCTGATGAATGACACCATCTCCACACACCTCTTCCCATTTCAGTGAGACAATAAATGCTACTGCCACTCCCCCTTTTTCCAGCCTATGCTGGGAGAGCCTTGGATTTCTCTCACTTGCACCACAAGTGCCTTCACAAATAAATGGGTTTTGGTTCAGTAGTATTGAAAATATTTTAATGAGAGAATGCATTAATTAACGTTTGTGAACACTTAAAGATGACGATCTTGTGTTAATTAAGAACATAGAAAAGAGTATAAATAGATTTTTAAAGCCCTTAGGATGGGTAAAGAAGGTGCTAGCTAAAATTATTCTAAAGTTAAAATGAAGTTAGAACCTGAAGAAGCATCCAGGGAAAACTTTCTATAGTTCTAGCTAATAATCATCCATCAAAGGGCCCAGAATAGGAAGAAGGTAAGAAAAGTAATTCAATAAGATTGAGAAATGCAGGATTAGGCTGGGGATTCCAGAGCTGAGATCAAAATTTTGTTCATCATTAACCCCTATGGTTAGACTATATACAACTGATTTCATTCTGGCTTTGATGAGGTTTTGCAAGTTGGAGAAATCCTGCCTCTAGTTTAACTTCCATTTGTGGTGTAAGAATACCTATTGCATAATAGAGATCTCCTTCCTTTGCTAAAACTTACATTTTCTCACCTTTTCTTTTCTTTCTGTTTCTTGGGTCTCAAGGATGGGAAGAAGGGATAGGCACATTAAAAGCATAATAAGAAGTCAGTAGATGTTGGTATTTCTTTGTTTTTCTCTCTACACATACGTATAGTCTATATACTATATACTAAGATGGATATAGACTTTGAGTTTTATAGACTACTCAAAGAAAGGGAAAACACACTAAATGAATTGTTTTTGTAGATAAGATTTTGAAGGACTTGTTTTAGTCTGCTGTTTATTATTATAAAAAATACACATTATTCAGGCATTTTGTTATTTTTCCTTTTTAATTGCAAGATAATACATGAAGAGTGGTTCATAATAAGTTGTGTGCATTATATACTTATAGATAGTTGTTTTATAGACAGATGGAATCAAGCTCTACATGCCAGTTTGCATTCTTTTTCTCACCAGCATGAAATGCAAAGAATGTCATATTTCATGCACTGGTAATATGTAGTACATGCCCGTGTAGATCTACCTTGTTTCTCGAAGTCATCGTGCAGAAAAAAACCCATGTGGATATTCTATGTAGAAATCCTGGACTTTAGTGCAACCAATACCATAATAACAAGTAGCTGCAAGAATTGATTTTAAATAAGCTCAACCAAACAGCCACTTGCCAAGCAGTGTGACAGACTAACTCCCAAATGTTGGCCAGTCAGGAGTGGGTTCCTTCTAACAAGTACACTTCTGGGCACAAACTGTTCCTCAACGGTGTCACCTCCGTAGCCGTGCTTGTGTAGACAGCAGCAACCCACTTACAGACCTGAGATCCACCAGTCCCTATAGCTATAGAGTGGATTTTACTGTATGAATGTTAAAAATAAATTTTAAAATCTGACACGTCATTAATATAGTGATGTTCACTTGTCTTCCAGTTGCCCCGTGGTACCCCTTTCCACTTCTCCCTGTAACATTCTAACATGTTTCTGTTATTTTTCTCAGCATGTCCTTACTTTCTGGAATGAGTTGATGTTCCAGGATTACCATGTAATATCTCTGCATCAGCCCTAGAATCAGATCTCTGCAGAGATCTTTGGTTCCTTTTGGTGAAAAATAATTTTAAAAATCAAAGCCTTATTGGGGCACCTGGGTGGCTCAGTTGGTTAAGCATCTGACTCTTGATCTTGGCTCAGGCCATGATCTCACAGTTAGTGGGCCTAAGTAGGGCTCTGGCCTGACAGTGTGGATCCTGCTTGGAATTCTCTCTCTGCCCCTACCCCGTTCATGCTCTGTCTCTCTCAAAATAAAGAAATAAACTTTAAAAAAAAAAGAAAAGAAAAGAAAAATCAAAACCTTATCATGCTTTTTTTATAGCTACTAGTGTCCCTGTCTTGGAGCTCTTACATCAGATAGAAATTGATGCTGCATATTAATATTACATATTGTGCATTCAACATTATATTTCACATATATACACACAAACACATACATACATTGAGTGTTATTTTTCATGAATTCATAGCAATAACTGTAGTTCTGCTACCGTGAAGTGTAGCATTTTTGTATCTGCATCCCATTTTTGTATCTCTTTTCCTGTGTGAGAACCAACCCGATGTCCACAAAAATAAATATTTATGCATTTCCTCAGTTCTGTGATAATCACAAAATAGTTTCAGAATTGCTGCAGCTCTATCATTGCCATCAATTACCACCAGTAACCTACTAATTAAAAAATAACATTTTGCAGTTTTGATGTTGTTTTAGACTAAGAACTCATAGTCTAGGTTAAATATATGAGATTAAATTATTTTCTTCCTTCTTTGTGGGTATGCTTTCATATTGAAACATAATTAGAGCAATATTATCAAAAGATGTCCTTAATTCAAAGTATCTACACCTGTCGTCCATTCTGCATATGTTCTCCTGTTAATTGTGCATTGACTGTTTTGATTATCTTGCTTGAAGATTGATTCATACTTTTTAATTTGGTAGAAATAAAGTTTTTTCTGCTAAAACAAACAAAATGATATTATTTCAAAAGTTGGTTGAAGAAGGAAATAAGTGCTATAAAAGAGGATTAAGGACATGATAAAAAGTACCAGTATAAAGAAAAGGCATCCACTAGAATAAAATAAAAACCTTCGTAAAAATAAATTTTATAAACAGATAAGAATACTGACCAAGTAAGGTAAAACAAAAACAACTCAATGGACAGCAACTATTAAATGATAAAAGAAGGCTGGAACCTATAAGGCATCTATACATGTGATTGGATTTTACTGGCCTATTAAAGGACAATTTTATTTTCAAATTGACAAAACAACATTCTGTGTGTTGTACGAGAAACAGACTAAAACAAACTGCTTCAGAAAGGCTGCAAATGAAGAGAGGGGCAAAGATACACTAGAGCAATGACAACGTGACAAGCAGGGATCACCATTTCGGTATGACCATAGGAAATAAACTAGAAAAAAAATGACCCTTCATAATATTATTACCCTATATAGATATTAAGAATATCTATGCAACAAATAACATGGTGACCACTTGGTAAAGTATAAACTCATCACTTACAATGATTTGAACATTGAAACATTCTTTGTCTCCTAATGATACTAAAAGCATGGCTAATGTGTAGATGTCTTTGCCCTTGTTGTTGATCTACATTTGCTTTTCAAGGAGGCGTTTCGGTATCTTTGGCCCAACCTAATAGAGAAATTTAACTCTATAGCAGACAAACTTACTCCGATTTTTTCATAAACCCAGTGCAGTAGGTACCGATTGTCTTTCATTCAAAGATGAAATGATTTCCCTGAGCTCCCAAGAATATTTATGATTCCTCCGTAAAAATAAAAAACCTCTTTACCAAATTTCAGTCTCAACTTTGTCATAACATCAACGTTGTTGGAGACACAAATGAATATACGTAAAATATATGACACCCTACAGTACAACAGGGCATGATAGTAATAACAAATATACAATAATTTGATGATGAACGGTAATCACCAATTTGAAAGAAAGCCTTGCATAGTTTGGAATCTGTGTCTGGGAAAGCTTTAGAAATGAAAAGAAAGACAATGAAAATAATTTTAACTTTGTATTGCTTGCCTTTGGGTGATCACTTATTTACAAAATTATACTTTATTGTGTTTTCATTCTTTTGAGCCTAAGAGGAAACACTGCGAGAAAAGGAATAATGTAGCATGAAAGGATTAATATCTCCAGAGCAATTTACTCATTATATATCATCAATATATCTTGTGCATTACACGGTATTTTGGATTTTTCAAGCTCTGTAAACCAATAGATTTGTTTTGTTTACAGACCATCTGATCTCCCTCCCCCCAATTTTATATAGACAACAACTCAGAAGTCACTTAAACCCACTTTTAGTGCCCTACTTTTCATCTCTGTCCCTATCTTTTTTTTTTTTTCTCAGTTCCCATCCTGGTATAATTAAAGGAGTGATAATAAATATGTCCCTGATAAATATGTTTGCTCAACATATTACAGGTCTTCTTGGGAACTTTGGTATTTGTAGCTTATATTCTCTCAACTGCAGAATCCAGAAACAAATATTTACTAGTATTCTCAGAGATTAAATATTGAGAACTGACCGATGCTGTGGAGGTTTTTTAAGTTTCTTTTTTTACATTGAAATATTACATACACGTATATGTGCATAGCACCTACACGTTTGCTAAAGCACAAATTGCTAAATGGATGTGAGGAACACATCCTTGTAATTACTACATAGAGCAAAAAAACAATAGACAAATAACTTCAATTCATTTTTACGCATTGTAACTTCTTCTACCTCTGCTGAGGAAATCACTTTTCTGACCTCCCTCCTCTCTCCTTTTTTAACAACCATGCAGTCTTCTCTAAATAAGAGAGCTCAATTTTGCCTTATTTTTGGACTTTATGTAATTGGAATCCTAGTGCATATTTTATTTTGTGTATATTTTTTTTACATTTAAATTTTGTTTTAAAGATTGAGTTATGGTGTTGCAGTTATCTGTAATTTTGCATTTTTGTTTTGTATAACATTCAGTGGTTTGGCATGAATTTTATCTAGATATTGTGAGGGACATTCAGGTGGATTCCAGGGACCCAAATGTAGATAAGACTCCGTTAACCGTGCATGCCCTGGTGACAAGTGAATACATTGCCCTGTGTTACATACCTATGAGTAGAAAGCTTGCAGCATAGCCCTTGCATCTTCTATTGTATTTGATAATGGCAAACATTTTCCAAAGTGCTTTTATCCACTTCAGTTCCCACTCAAATTGTGTAAGCATTGCCTTTCTCCTATATGCATATGGACATCCCACACAATCATTATTTTAAATATTTTACTCATCTGTAGGGTGCGTGGCATTTCTAAGTTACATGCCCATATTTTATCAGTGAGATAGGACATTTTCATATTTTTATTGATTATCCCTATTAGTCTATTTCCTATTTTAATTGATATTTCCAGTTGTCTCTTCCCTGCCCTAGAAACTACTTTTAGTTTTGTATTAACAGATGTGTTTTCAACAGTGAGTGTGAAGATTTTTTAAAAAGGGAGCTCTTTTGGTTTGTGGGCTTTTCCATTTATATCCCATTAGTTACAAGATAAAAATATTGATGTGACTAACACTCATTCTGTAGCCAACAATCACCCATAATTTAAAGCTTATTGAGAGAGAGAGACTGGCCATGTCCTTTGAAAAAAGTATTTTTTTCAATAATGCCTTCCTTAAGTCTTTCTCCTGGTAAGTATTAAAGCATATATACAAGGAGAACTGGTTGAAATTAGTCATTCTATGGGGAATGCTGAAGTCTACAGGGGGGCAAGTCACAGACCTGTTATTAACTGCTTTCCAGTGAACATTAACCTGAAAGTGTGGCCATCAGGGATTGGAAACACCCTCAGGACACAAGTACATTCAATGCTCTGGTAATTGTCAGTTTCTTTTATTTATTTTATTTTATTTATTTACATTTATTTATTTTTGATAGAGAGAGCACAAGTTGGGGAAGGACAGAGAGAGAGGGAGACCCAGAATCTGAAGCAGGCTCCAGGCTCTGAGTTGTCAGCACAGAGCCCGACCTCGGGCTCGAACTCACAAACCGCGAGAACACGACCTGAGCTGTTTAACTGACTGAGCCACCCAGGCACCCCTGTTGTCAGTTTCTGATTACAAGAGTTCAGGCAAAACCAAAACCAAAACCAAACAAACAAACACACAAACAAACAGTAACAACAACGGGAACAGCAAACACCATCTGGCATACCATTAGAGGAAACCAGAATGCAGAAGGAGCATGAAGAATTTGTCTTTGCTCTGGGTACCTGAAGCAGATGATAGCTACAACAACCATCTTTCCAAATCCAATTCTTTGTTTAACAGGAGACAGTATATACGAAATAAAAATTACAAGTGTCCCAGTTGTCTGTGAATATGCTGTCTCTGGTTTCTTTAATCATTTTGTGGATTATATTGGCTTCTTATTAAACAAAATGAATATTGAGGATTAGGTATTTTGAGATGTTGCCCCTGAGAACACACTGTTCATTAAAGCAAAGCACACCTGTATAGTGAATTAACGTCTCATAAGATCTTTGATTAAAGAAAAATACAGCTAGAATGGAGAAAAATGGATGAGACATCCCCAAGATCAACATCGATAACAAGGTATTCCAGTTCTGGTGACCAGGCAAACATATGAGCAGGACATTGAACGAATAGCCGAAGTGTCAATGCGTAAGAATAAAGATACCCTTCTTCTCCTCTCACTTTGCTTATAATTCAGACTGGAGACCACACACTCCATATTGAATTGTAAAACTGTTCTCTCTGGTGTTATATATGCTCATTCCATCATTTCCTGAACAGCTTCCATACTTCCTAGAATTCCACAGCTGTGCATGCTCCAGACGAGAGCTGGCCTCAGGAAGCCAAGCCCTCTCTCTACATTAGCCTTCCAACTCCTGGTAAGGAAGTTTTCCAAGAGGAATTAATTATGCCAAGGAAATGCAGCTGCAGCATATTCACACTTGCTGAGATCAAATTCGAAAATAGTACTGGATTCTTCCATTCAGTCGAATGCATTCATTTCACAAGGCAAAGATGGATTATTTCCAAACTTCTTCAGGATGAGGTAAGGAAATACATCAATGGTTTAAACAAAACAAAACAAACAGAAATACCTATATATATTCACAACTTGTACGTTTTCATAAACATTATGAAAATTTACGTTTAAATGCCTTTGCTATGTGTGTCTTTTTTCACTTTTTACATCTTGTTTATAAGGCTCATTTCTCCACTCGTATTTGCCTGTTTTAAGCTAACTTCATTTTCCTATCTCAAAAGCAATAATGCTGTTTTTAATTCTCAAACATAAAATATGTGACTCCATATGACTTACCTAAATAAAATGATTATTAGCTAGTGTACTAGTGAGTCGCATTTGAAATTAAATAAGGTACATTGCATTTGTTTTTAGGGCTCTAATGTAGCAGAGGAGTCTATGGTGGTGAGTATCTGTGAAAAACTTTAGGAGGAATCAAGGTCAAAGTGACTCATAAAATTAGAAATGATTAGGTAAAGGAACAATTTATTATGGGAGAATTGTCGGCAAGTGTTATTTCCTGAATTCAATAATTTCTGCCCTCTTTTTCTTCCTTTACCCATTGAGTCTCTTTCTCAAATTCCAGTAATTGCTTGTCTAATTACTAAAATACTTGGGGATTTCAAATGAAGTGTATGTAAGTACTTGGAAAAAAAGAGGAAAAAATCTCTGAAGATGTTATCAGGTACAGTTACTTGTACATCACAACAAAATGCAGTCAGGGGAGACTCGCCAGCTCTTTTGTAGATGAATTTCACTCCCTTTGAGTAAATTTTTATGGCAGCTAATTGATATTCCCAAGTATTACAGTCACAAACACAGTGCTACCGTAGAATGCCTCTGACCTGCAACATAATTTGGACTCAGCAGGTTAACTAATCATCTATAGCTGCTGAAACTTCACTTCCTTTCTCTGTGGAGTCTTTTTGGATTAATAACAACACAGTAGTGAACTTTTCCTCCACAATATATACAGTCTAACATTTGCATAGGATTTTATGGTTTTCAAAGTGATTTAACATATATTCTTGAACCTCCTCAACAGTTCTAGAGGTGGGCAGAACAGGTGTTCTATGACTCAATTTGCAAATAAAGGCACTAAGAATACTATAAGAATAATTATAGTAACATACATAGAGTACTATAGCATATATATTAGAAGTAGAAAAACAGTCTGGTTTTTCAAAATCTGGTGAATTGTTTTTAATATTTATGATGTCTATTTTTTAAAAAATACTTATTGAAGTATAGTGGAAAGGCTTGGTATACCTTTTTAAACAATAGAATTAGATAAGTTGTCATTTATTTAGTGTCCACCTCCATTGTATGCATACTCAGATGGTTTATACATGTTATGAATTATTTTTTTAATGTTTATTTTTGAGAGTGAGAGAAAGACAGAACATGAGGGAAGGAGGGGAAGAGAGATAGAAGGAGGCACAGAATCTGAAGCAGGCTCCAGGCTCTGAGCTGTCAGCACAGAGCCCGACGCGGGGCTCATCTTGAGATCATGACCTGAGCCGAAGTCGGAGGCTTGACCTACACCCAGGCGCCCCTAAATGTTATTAATTCTTGGCCTCTATTATGGCTGATTACATAACTGTTCATGTTCATATGTATCCTAATACATTGTTGAATTTCTGCCTACTCTCTTTTTGAAATATGTGCATTTTTAGATACCAAATTTGGCTTAGAACCTGTCATTGCAGAAAGCAGTGTGTTTTATGATCAAGAAGAATATCTAGGTTGTAGAATCATAAAATAACATACTTTCAGTATAGTAGATATTTGCGGTTTTTATATACCCAGTTTTCTATTCATATCTATTACCTTTTTGAATGACCCCACATTATCAGTCTGTGTAGTTCAGTTTGATGCCCTATGCAATTATGAAGGCTCATAAATGACCTGTTTCTGGCTAGTTTGAGCCCCCCTACTTGTCTGGCTCTAGCTCTTGTTTTATTAGGATGGACATGTGAGCTCTGATAGCTCAGCCCTTAGTCTGAAAACCTTTGCTGATTTTTTTTTTTACACTTTATTTATTTTGAGATAGAGAGGGAGTGTGAGCAGGGGAGGGGCAGAGAGAGAGGGAGAGAGAACTCCAAGCAGGCTCAGCGCTGTCAGTGCAGAGCCCAATGATGATCTGAGACCTGATGATCTGAGTCAAAATCAAGTCAGATGCTTAACAGACTGAGCCACCCAGGTACCCCTGCTAAAACTCTTAAAAAGATTGTATTAGAATTCTCCAGAGAAACAGGACCTATAGAATATTGGCATACATAATCAGAAACCATCGTGAACCTGGTTAGTGGAGTGCCTGGGTGGCTCAGTCAGTTATGTTTCCAACTTCAGTTCAGGTCATGATCTCACGGTCTGTGAGTTTGAACCCCGCGTCAGGCTCTGTGCTGACAGCTCAGAGCCTGGAGCCTGCTTCAGATTCTGTGTGCTCCGCCCCACCCCTTACCCTCCCCGGCTTGCACTCTGTCTCTCTCTCTCTCTCTCTGTCTCTCTCTCTCAAAAATAAATAAACATTTAAAAAACTAATTAAAAAAATAGAAATTGTTTCCCAAAAAATGGGGAAGATGATGAGGCGTGAGTCTAGAAATAGTTGGACATGGCAGAGAAATAGGCAGCCCGTGGTTGTATAGGAGCTTATGTGAGAAGCACATGAAATGTGTACAACAGTCAAAGATCTACATTCCTAGACAATATATTGCATTTCTGATAAAACATTTCCTATTCATGCCAGTGCATCAGGAATTACATTTTATAGATTTGTTTTACATAAACACCTTTCTACAAGATTAGAAGTGGAGAAGCAGATGATAAGTTTCTCATGTTTCCGACTGGTGAAACCGTACCTGAAGAGACGTCATCCCTCCTAGAGTGATCAGTCATGAGACAGCTTTGAAAAACAATGAAGATTCGTGTCCTCTGCTGGGACCTATGATTCTTGAAATAGCTGTTAATAAAAACCAGGGGGAAAATCGCCAAACCCCAGAGAAAAATCCAGCATTACTGGTTCTCACCACGAAGCATCAAGGAAATACGGTTAGTCCTGAAAGTAATACTTTGAAGTGAGAAACCTAAAGGATTGGGGGAGAGAAATCTGAAACTGAAGATACAGTGGTATGACTGGTCATGGATCACCTAGATCCAGCTTACATCTTCCCTTTCTTCTTATCCAGTCCCCATTTTGTTCTTCTCAGCTCAGATGCATAGACATTTTTCTAGAGTCCTTGTTAAAAATGAGTTGGCTCTCCTCTGCCTTAGGACATTAGTCTTATGTTCCTCTAAGTGAGACACTCCCCTACCACTTGGACTAGCTATTTCCTACTCATAATTGGCGTATCAGTATGCAGTTCCCCCAAAAAAGAAAACTGTGAGGCAAGTCCCATGATTTCCGTGGCTCTGAGGACACTTTGCCGATCGTGAGACGTCCAGCTCGAGTCCAAACGCTGTAGTGTTTTGAATCTGGTGAGGAGGCACAGATCAGAATTCAGGGCAGCTTAAATGTTTGGACACCACAGAGCACGGGACAAGAACACAGGGAGCTGCAGACAGCGGGTGCCCAGAAGCTTCCAGGGTGATCTTGACTACTTTGCCCGTACACTAATGAAACTACCCAAGGCCAATGGGCTACTATGGGATTGAGACACTGGAAAACTAGTACTTCTTGGAAGCTTAGAGTTTCAGCCCACTGGGAACGGAGGAGCTACATTAACAGCTCCTGAGCAGCTTGGGCTGAGACATCAGAAAGACTGAGTTTAGGGGTAAAGGACCATGAGACAAGATGAGACCTACTCTAGTTCTTAGGTAACAGAGTCAGAAGCCAAGATCTCAGTGTCTTCGTGGAGAGAGAGTTTAGAGACTGAGTTGAGCTGAAAGCTTGGGAAACAGCTTGAGGTTTTCACAGATCACCTAACAAAGCACAAAGTCGAACACGTATAAATTGAAGCTTTATAAATACACATAAAACCACACCTAGACACATGACTGGTGAGAAAAGATTCACTGGTACTTATTACCAGCCCCAGTGAACAGGTTTCAAGGCAAAATCCTGTTGAAACCAAAGACAAAGAAAATCTTAAAAGTGGAGAGAGAATAAACATACATTATATGCTGTAGAACAATGTAAAAAATTATGTCTGACCTCTCATCATAAACAACGGAGACTAGAAAAAAATGTAATGAAATTTTAAGGGCTCAAAGAAAAAAAGAAAACAACTATAAACCCCAAATTCTGTATTCAACAGCAATATTTTTCAAAACGCAGACTGAAAAAAACACAGTTGAGATGAACAAATGCTGAGAGAATTAATTGCTAACAGAAATACACTGCAAGAAATGCTAAAGTATATTTTTTCAAGCTGAAAGCAAATGATAACAGATGGAAAGCCATATTCTAAGGAATCATGAAGAGTACAAGTAAATGTAAAAGAAAATGTGTTATTATTTTTCTGACCTATAAATTTTCCAAAAAGGCCACAAGCTGTTTAAAGTCAAATCAAATTGAAAGGTAGATTTATTCTAAGGATGTCTGGGTGGCTCAGTCAGGTAAGTGACTGACTCTTGATTTTGGCTCGGGCCATGGTACCACGGTTCCTGAGATTGAGCCCCACGTTGGGCTCTGTGCTGGCAGTGTGGAGCCTGCTTGGGATTCTATCTCCTCCTCCCTCTCTCTCTCTCTCTCTCTCAAAATAAATAAGCAAACTCAAAAATAAAAGAAATAAAGATGTCATTCTATATAGAGAGAGAAAATAAAAGAGCAAAGGGGTTGAGTCGGACAAGTGACGTATTGGAGCCTGTTTATTGTATTTGTGACGGGGTGCGGAGTAGGATGTAGCAAGTGTCAGATATATTGCCGAAGTGCAGAGTGTAGAAGTAAAAGGTGGGTAATACCTTTTGCGGAATATGAAATGGCACCATAATGACTAGAAACAGACTCTCTTAAGGTAAGGATGCATGTAGTAAAGCCTCGAAGCAAATACTAAAACTATCTGCCCAAAAAAAAGTGCACATAGGAAGTCTGTGGAGGACATAAAAATATATATAATGTTCTATAAACATATAACGTATATAAATATATTTTCCTGACTTCTGGATAGATTGCTGCCTGTTTGTGCCTCCACACAAAATAAAATGACACTAACAAAAAGAAGGATGGTAATCTGTGCAAAACAATAGCCTTGGATAAATAGCAGGCAGATAATGGAAGAGATTCAAAGTAGCTGTTAATAAAAACCAGGGGGAAAATCACCAAACCCCACAACACTTTGTCACATACTTCCTGAGAGCATTGTGGTGAGAGAAGCCCAGGGAAAATCAAGGGGAAGAGAAAAGCAAGGACCTGGCATCTGGCCTAAAATTCCTGTAAAACTATGAGAAACCAGAAAGTCCGCCCTAATGGGGAGGAAATGTATCCTTGTAAATAAGAGCCTGTTTACAGGGATGGGGCTTTCACTGATGTGAAATTTAAGTGCCGGTTTTCAAAAGGGGCAGCTAGAGGAGAAAAGGACGAAATAGTAAAAGTAGGAGAGAAGAAAAGGAAAAGCCCCTTTATCAAGTATGTGCAGGATTATATACCATGAATGGATGTGAAATTTCATCAGGTGCTCAGATTATATGACTCTTAACCTTCATTTAGTTAATACAGTGTATCACATTGATTGATTTGTGGATGTTGAACCATCCTTACGTCCCTGAAATAAATCCCACTTGATCACAGTGTGTGATCCTTTAAATGAACTGTTGAATTCAGTTTTCTAATTTTTTGGGGGGGAAGATTTTTTTGCATCTGTGTTCATGAGGGATAATTTTGTTTTCTTGTTGTGTCTTTCTCTGGTTTAGGTATCAGGTTAATCCTGGCCTCATAAAATGAGTTTGGAATGTTCCCTCCTCATATATATATAATTTTTTTTTTTTTGGAAAAGTATAAGAAGGATGATACTAATTTCTCTTTAAACATTTGATAGAATTCACCGGTGAAGTCACTTGATCCTGGAATTTTGTTGTTGGAAGATTTTTGACCATTGATTCGATCTCCTTTTGATTGTTCATTCGATCTTCTTTCTAGTAATTGGTGTGTTCTTTTTGTCCCTTCATGATTCAGTCTAGGTAGGTTGTATTTCTAGGAATTGATCCATTTCTTCTAGGTTATCTGATTTCTGTCATCTAATTGTTCATAGCAGTTTCTTAACGACCCTTTGCATTTGTGTGGTATCAGTTGTAGTGTGTTCTCTTTACTTACGATTTTATTTATTAGAGTTGTCTCTATTTTCTTGGACATCTAGTTTATGGTCTTTCTTTTTCATCTTTTCCAAAACTCAGCTTTTAGTTGTATTGATATTTTCTATTGAGTTTTTAGTCTCTATTTAATTCCTTTATCCCTTGATCTTTATCATTTCCTTCTTTCTACCAACTCTGGGTTTAGTTTGTTCTATTCCTTGAGGGTGTAATTTAAGGATATTTATTTCTTAATGTTGCCCTTCACTGCCATAAACTTTTCTTCTTAAAACTGCTTTTTGCTTTTATCCCGTAAGTTTTGGTATGTTATATCTTCATGTTAATTTGCTTCCAGATATATGTATGTATGTGAATGTGTGTGTATATATACCATGTGTATATAATATATATATTATACATATTATATAATTATATAATTATAATATAATAATTATATAATTATATAATTATAATTATACATATATATTATATACACACGGTATATATGTATAATATATATACAGTGTATATATATTATATACAGTATATATGTATAATATATATGCAGTATATATATTGCATATATATAGTGTATATAAATTATTATATATATGATATATATATATATATATTTTTTTTAATTCTCTTTTGATTGTTTCTTTGACCCATTGGTTGTTTGGTAGCATGCTGTTCGATTTACTATTTGTGAATTTTCCAGCTTTCATTTTTTTCAATTTTTTTAAATTTTTATTTATTTCAAGAGAGACAGAGAGTGAGCAGAGAAGGGGAAGAGAGAGAGAGAGGGAGAGAGAGATACCAAGCAGGCTCTGCACTGCCAGTGTGAATTTCACTGTGGGGCTCATACTCACGAACCACAAGATCATGACCTCAGCCAAAACCAAGAGTCAGTCACTTCACTGACTGCATCACCCAGGCGCCCCATCCAGGTTTCATGTTATTAATCTCTAGTTTCATACCATTGTAGTTAGAAAAATGCTTGATACGAGTTCAGTCTACTTAAATGTACTCAGACTTGTTTTGCGGCCCAAGGTATGCTCTATCCTGGAGAACGCACCATATGTGCTTGAGAAGAAGGTCCATTGTTGCCGGATGAAATGTTCTGTGTCTGTTAAGTTCATCTGGACTAATGCATGAAGTTTGCTGTTTTTCCTTATTGTCTGTCTATAGGATTTACCCATTGGTAAAAGTGAGATATTGAAGTCCTCAGCTGTTACTGTATTACTGTCTGTTTCTTCCTTTATATCCTCTAATGTTTATTTGCTTTATATATTCAGGCACTCCTAACTTAAGTGTACAAATATTTATAAGTGTTATATCATTGTATTAATTGACTCCTTTATAATCACCCGGCTGTCTCTTGTTTAGGGTTTAGACTTAAAATTTATTTTGTCTGCTGCATAGTTTCTTCTGATTACTTTTGGTTTCCATTTTCATGGAATATTATTTTCTATATTTTCACTTTCAGTCTGTATGTGTCCTTAAAGCTGAAGTGGATCTCTTATAGGCAGGATATTGTTGGGTCTTGTATTTTTATCTGTTCACCTACTCTGTGTCTCTTGAATGAAAAATTTAATCCATTTACATTAGAATTAAGTATTGAAAGGATTATGAACTTACTACTGCCATCTTGTTCACTGCTTTCTGGCTATTTTATGAATCCTTTGTTCCTTCCTTCTTTTCTTGCTCTTTTCCTTTGTGGTTTGATGGTTTGGCTGTGGCGGTATTCTTAGATACTTTTCTATCTTTCTTTTGTGTATCTACTATACGTTTTTGCTTTGTGGTGGCCATAAGACTTTCATAAAACATACTGTGTGTAGAGATAGAGAAAGAGAGATTTATAATCTATTTTAAGCTAACAACTTACCTCTGAATACAAATAGAAACTAAAACTTTAAATGATGCCCCCAACACACACATATTTTATGTTATTGATATCATAATTTGTATCTTCTTACTTTGTGTATCTATTAACAAATTATTGCAGTAATAGTTATCTTTACAACTTTTGTCGTTTAATTTTATACTATGTTAATAAGTGATTACCTACTACCATTGCATTATCCTGAATTTAACCGTTCATTTGCTTCTATTTCTGAAATTTATTATTTCATACATTTTTCTATTATCAAATATCACTCTTTTGTTCTAGTTTGAAGACTTCCCATTAGCATTTCTTGTAACACATTTTTAGTGGTAATAAACTCCTTCATCTTTTGCTTATCTAGAAAACTCCCTCAATTCTTAAGTTTCTTCTGAGTAGAGTATTCTTGGTTGCAAGTTTGTTCTTTCAGCACTTTGGATGTATTGAGCCACTCTCTTGTAACCTACAAAATTTCTGTAGAAAATATCTGCTTATAGTCTTATGGGGGTTTCCTTGTATGTAACAAAGTATTTTTCTCTTGCTGCATTTAAGATTCTCTCCTTGTCTTTAACTTTTGACATTTTTATTATAACATTTCTCAGTGTGGTTCTATTTGAATTCATCTTTTTTTGGAACTCTCTGAGCTTCCTGGATCAGAATGTCTGTGCCCCCCTCCCCCTAGCCCCCCTCAGGTTAGGGAAGTTTTTAGCTGTTCTTTTTCTGAATAAGCTTTCTGCTCCTTTCTCTCTGTGCTTTCATTCTAGGACCCCTATAATGCAAATGTTCATCCATTTGATGGTGTCCCATAGTTCCATTAAGCTACGTTCACTCTATTTCATTACTTTATTTTTTCCTTCCTTTTTTGCACTTCTGCTTGGATTAATTCTGCTACCTGTTTTCAATTTCACTGCTCCTTTCTCCCACCTAGTTGAATATGCTGTTGAACTCTTCTATTGATTTTTTTTTTTTTTTCAATTCAGTAATTTTATTCTTCACATCTTCAATTTCTGTTCGGTACTTCCTTATTTTTTTTCAATCTCTCTATTGAAATTCTCACTTTGTTCATGCATTATTCTCCTGATTTCAGTATGTTTATGATCATTATTTGACTCTTCGGTAAATTACTTATTTCTGTTTCATTAAGTGCTGTTTGTGGAGGTTTTTGTTGTTTTTGCTATTCTTTTGTCTGCAACTTTTTCCTGTGTTCCTTTATTTAGTCTATGTTTCTGTGTTGGCTTCTGCACAATAGATAAAGCCTCCTTCTCTCTCTGTCTTGGAGGGCTCTTCTGTGGGAGTTGCAGCTGATTGCCCAACCCAGTCTGAACTCTTGATTGTCTCTCAAACCTTTGTGATTGTCCAAGCCACCTTCTTTGTTCTTAGTCACTCCTAGTAGTTGAAGTTGTGCAAGGACTTGTTTGACATGAGTATTTTCTCATTCATCCTGTGTGTAGGAGTTGCTCAGCTAGTTCCTGGGTTTATTTCAGAGGGAATCGCTCCATGTATAGCTGTATATTTAGTGGATCCATGGGAGGTGGTGAGTTTCAGAGCCTCCTGTGTCACCATGTTGGACTGAAACTCAGCATGTAATGTATTTAAATTTAGTATTTAAAAATAAAGAGGCTGGAAAATCATGAAAAAAATTTAAAAACTTTTAAAAAGTGAAACTGAATGCATTATCTTCTTTATTTCATACATTTGCCTTTGGAAGCTTCAGAGAATTTTGTGTAGTAGGTTTAACATATAAGTCTTGAAAATCAAATTCCTCTTCTACATAATTTCAGAAAGTCACTTAGAGCTCATTGCTAGATAGAGAATAGCTAGCTTCCTAGATAGATAGAAGATAGATGGATGAAAAATAATGGATAGATGGTGGATGCATGGTGGATGGATGGATGGATGGGGAGAGACAGAGACAGAGGTGTTTCCATCTTTAAAATAAGTAATGCTACAACTACATACACCCATTAGAGGACTGTAAGTAATAATCCAAGGAAATAATTTTAGGACACTTTATAAAGTGTGGTGCAGATATGAAATGTATCATATGGCACAAATGTAAAACATAATTCAAGCACAAATGTGATACATATATTTAATATGTCATAACCTAGTCCTGCAGGTGTGCAGAGGTAAATAAAAAATTCAAATAAATATGCTGTGTTGGGAAATATCCCCTAAGTGTTCCACTAGGTTGTCTAGAGGTATAAAATTTGCTGGTTCTTCTCTTAACATGGAAAACTGCACCTGCTGTGATTGTTCCTTTAATGAACCAGCCCTTAAAAATTCAGCCCAGTGACTCAAAGTTGAGTAGGAGCTAGATAGAGAATAGCCCCTCTAATTTTCTCTAAATTTAACAGCCACTAATTGCATTGAAAGACTTCCTTCTTTTGCTGATTACCTTAAAGTACTCCAAGAGATAAGGTGCTAATGAGATTTTTTCTTTTCTTTTCTTTTCTTTTCTTTTCTTTTCTTTTCTTTTCTTTCCTTTCTTTTTCTTTCTTTCTTTCTTTCTTTCTTTCTTTCTTTCTTTCTTTCTTTCTTTCTTTCTTACCTTTCTATATTTCTTTCTTCTTTCTTTTTTCTTTAAAGAGCACTGTTAATGCTGGTGTATTATGAAAGATTTATTCCACTAACTATAGCCCAGTCTGTGTTTCTTTTCACACGTATCTAGAAGGTGATTTTGTTTTATGGAAGATGAGGATTAATTCTCAAATGAAGATAATTTTTTTTCTATCACTAATGAACAAATTGCTATTTTACAAGGTTTGCTTGTAAGAGATTAGCTGTTTCTTTCTGGTTATTTAGAGGCCCTTCAGGCTTTCTTTGGGGATCTCATTACTTTCTACAGTGCTTCGAAAAGAGATTAAAGAGTCCTAAAGGATGCTAACAAATACATAAAACTGAATATGTTATTCTTCTTAGAAAGAGAAAGGGGAAAGTAACTAGAGGTATGTTGTTTGGGGGCCTTATAAAAACCCAAAATATTTTATCTATGTGAGGGTTATGGCACCTAATTCCATTATTAAACACTCATGAATAATGTTCTTTATTTACTGGACTTTTATAAGCTACTAGAACATAAATACTGAATGTTATAAAAATACTTTTTGTAATTTTTGACTACCAATTCATGAATGGCTATGCACTATGATTTCCTTTATCATCATTAGAATTGTTATTATCATCATTACCATAATAGTTAACATTTACTGTTATGCTATACCCTTAGAACTATCCTGTGATTGGGGCACCTGGGTGGCTCAGTCGGCTGAGCATCCGACTTCTGCTCTGGTCCTGATCTCGCAGTTCGTGAGTTTGAGCCCCGCGTCGGGCTCTGTGCTGACAGCTCAGAGCCTGGAGTCTGCTTCGGATTCTGAGTCTCCCTCTCTCTCTGCCCCTTCCTGGTCATGCTCTGTCTCTCTCTGTCTCTCAAAAATGAATAAACATTAAATTTTTTTTTTTAATTCTCTAAAAAAAAAAAAAAAGAACTATCCTGTGATTTACACTCTTTTTGCATTTAATCCACTGAATAACCTCATGAGATTACCATTAGCCATCTTTAACTTTTCTTTCTCTTTCACATCCACATTCATTACAACAAAATCCATGGTCTCCATCCTGTTATCCCCATTTATATACGAGGGAAATGAAGGTCAGGAAGTAAGTGGAGAAGTATAAATAGGAACCAAGTTTATCTGACTAGAGTCCACCAACATGCCACATTCTAACCTATTTTGTTTTCAAACATAAGAGATTAGAATCCAGATGGCCTCATTACTAATGTAAGTCTCTTGTTATTTATTCCACTGATCAGCCCTATTTCCCATTCAGGATCTTTATGGGGTGGGTAGTATGTTGATTATTCTCTTAGTTTTCTGTTAAAGTAAATCCTTGACAAAAACAAAACTGATAAAAAAGAAAATCGAGAAAAAAAAGTCATAATGATCAGAAGATATATCTCTGTAGTTTATACAATTACATGTAGTTTTTCTTGTCTTAAAAACTACATTGAGACTAACCTTTTATTTAGGAAATCATTTCTCACCAACTGAAATCATATCAGGCCTGCACCATCTGCTTTTGAAAGTCTGAATCCATTAGGTGATCTGTTCCCCCTGTCCCTACCCCACCCCAGACCAGTCATCTGCTTGGGTCCTCAGAATTTTTACCTCATGAAGAGTCATACACAGAAGATCATCAGTTTATCCTGATATTATGATGTTCGTGAGAACAGACTGTAAGCCCAATTACTTAGACCTTTGGTAGAAGAGCAAGCTTTGTATTAAATAGCACTAGCATGATGCAAATTTCTAAAATACCTACAAATGAATTTTAAATTTCAGAATATTTATAATAGCTTCTTAAACAATGGTCAAAAATTTTGTAAACAAAAATTATTTAGAGATAAGGAGACATATATCTTTATTTTTTTTATGTTTACTTATTTTTGAGATAGAGACAGAGCATGGGTTGGGGAGGGGCAGAGAGTAGGGAACACAGAATCTGAACTAGGCTCCAGGCTCTGAACTGTCAGCACAGAGCCTGATGCAGGACTCGAAATCACAAACTGCGAGATCATGACCTGAGCCAAAATCGGATGCTTAACCAACTGAGCGACCCGGGTGCCCCTAACTTTTTTTTTTTTTTTTTTTCCTAAATCTATTGGAGAGAGAGAGAGAGAGAGAGAGAGAGAACAAATGGGGGAGGGGCAGAGAGAAGCAGAGACAGAATCCCAAGCAGGCTCTGCACCATCAGCGCGCAGTCCAATGCGGGGCTTGAACTCACGAACCCTGAGAGCATAATCTGAGCCAGGATCAAATCAAAACGCTTAACCAACTCTGCCACCCAGGCGCCCCAGGACATATATCTTATGGTAGTTTATATTGTACTAGCAATATAAATATATGTTATGTCATTTATATACATTTGCATATTATGGATTAAATTACAGATTATAGATATCATTTATCACTTACACATTAAGCAAATAATTTTTATGTACATATGCCAGAAAGTTCGTTATAATCTATTCGCTTCCCAGATATTTTCTGTTTTAATGTCAAATTTATCAATCACTTGTTTTAAAATGGGGCTCTTTTGGTCCTGTTGAAACATTCTTTCCTACACAGACGTAATAAATAAATGTACATATGTTTTTTCCAAATGTTTTAGAGTTTTGCTTCCAATATTTCAAATTTTATGCATTTGGAAAAATTGAAAGAACCGTGATACATAAAATTCCAATTCCATTTTCTCCCTTAATGGAAATTGATTGCTGAAATCCCATTTATGAAGTTGTCCATTAGTTTTTACACTTTCATATGTTTATAGTTCTATTTTTTAGCTCTCTCTCCTGTTGTAGGAGTGATTTTGTTTTCTGTTCTTGTGCTAAAATATTTATTGATGTCACCTGCCCTTTGTAAGTGTCTTGCTTCTTCATGGTTGTTCTTTCATATAAATTCTATAGTCAGTTTCTCAAGTTCAACATTGGCTTCACTCAAATTTGGGAGACAAAAGAGCATTGTATGAACTCTACTAGTCACTTTGGAGAGAGTTGATATATTTAAAATATACCTATGACCATGGTATATTTCTTTACTTTTTAGGTTAATATAATAAATTTTAATAAAATATTAAAACAACTATGGTACCTAATTTTTTAAATATATTTATGACACTTGTATGTTACATATGATGTATACATATATAATACATTGAATAGTATATGTGTAACCATAAAAGTAGATGTTTATTTTGAGAAAATATATATTTTAAGAAACATGTATGTGCGGCTATAAATTACATGCAAACACACATATGCTCTAGGAAATTAAAAAATACAAAGTATTTTGTATATAAATATTATTTACATTTCCACATATTGCAACAAAATATTATAATATTTTGTTGCAATATGTGGAAATGTAATTAATATTTATATTACTCACACATTTAGCAACCTTGTTAAAATCTTTTATTCTAAAAGTTTACCAAATGGTTATTTTGTATTTTCACATAGGTGATCATATACATGATTGAAAATTGATTTCTTCCTCTGAATCTTTACATTGTGTTTACTTCTCTCAGATTTATTGCATAATCCAATAGAAGTCGTGGCATTAGTCTTTCTCCTTATTTCCAGAGTAATCAAATGTCCTCTAGAGTTTTGAGACCCCTCTTTTCAAATGGGACAGTCTACCACCTAGACATAAGGTTGGTTTTACCACAAATGCTCTACCCTATATGACAGAGTCCATTGAATCCCCCCTCCACCTTTTTTTTTTTTTTTTTTTTTTTTTTTTTAGACTTCTGCTCTCAACTGAATTTGTTCAGTATTCTGGTACTTTTCTCCGCTCCTTATTAAGATATACCATGGCCAGTTCTTGAATTACTTTATTTCACTAAAAGATTGTGTAAAAGGTAAATATTTCCCTTGCCTCTCAAAAAGTTTATAATCTCACATAATTACTTGATTATTTAATTTGAAATAAGTTTATATTCTCTCTGGATTTGATACTTTTGCAAAACTCTGATGTTATTATAATCCTTTGTCTTTATAAAAACTTTACAGTTCTCTTCAAAATCAATTAGGAATTTTTAACCATATGCAGATCTAAAATGCAGTTTAGAAATTACCAAAAGAGACGGGGTGTCTGGGTGGCTCAGTCGGTTAAGTGTCCGACTTTGGCTCAGGTCATGATCTCATGGTTTGTGAGTTTGAGCCCCGCTTTGGAGCTCTGTGCTGACAGCTCAGAGCCTGGAGCCTGCTGGATATTGTGTCTCCCTCTCTCTCTGCCCCTCCCCTGCTCTCACTCTGTCTCCCTCTCATAATAAGTAAACGTTAAAAAAAAGATTTAGAAATTACCAAAAGAGAAAACAAAACAAACAAACAAACAAAAAAACAAATTACCTTCAGCTCTCTTCAATTTATATGCAATCAATGTGTAGAAATTTATTTTGTGTGGCATGAAGGTTACACATTTTCTGAAGTTTTTAAGGCTTTTAAATTTTGCAAAAGGAGCTCATTTTTTGTGTTGTGTTTTTAACTTAAAAAAAAATCTTATACAAGGAACCATAGATACCGAATTAACAGAATGAGATGCTGCAAGATTAGAATCTTAACCATTTTGTATAAATTCCTTCTACAACACGTAGTATTTTTCTAAGTGGCATTCTGCAGCAAATATTTTCATATCGAAGGTGTTTTCATGTAGATACAAAGTTTGGGCCATTCTTGAATGTAGCAATTACCAATGAGGATCCATATTGCATCTAATTCTCTGGCCCATAATGCATTGCAGAGATTTTATTTGCAATTAGATGCCAGTAGGAGGTGAAACATACTATAGATACAAAAAAACAAAAAAACCAAAAAACAAAAAAGAAAAGCAAAATGATTACCGTTCTTCTCTGCCAGAAATATGACCTTCTCTTTGAAAGAATGAAAGATAAGCTGTCTAATTGTATCTTTGAATCACAAGACTGTTGCAAATACATTTGTGAGGATGAAAGGCAATTAAATGTGCCTGCTGAACCTGGTGTTTATATTACAGACCATTTCTTTAGTTTGATTCATTAAGAATACTATCATTATTGGAGAGAGACATGATGAAATGATAAAATGTATTAAGTCTTACAGACAGTGCAAAACTATTATTTTTCCTTTCACTGTTTTTGGGTTTTTTGTTGTTTTGTTTTTTTGTTTTTGTTTGTTTGTTTTCTCTTTCTGAATAGCCCCTTGTTAAGGAATAGGATGTTGATATTGTTCATTGAAGAATTCTCCCTAATTTGAAGTTGTTTCCAGGTAACTGCACAGGAATGAGACCCCTTTACTGAGATGGGACAATTGGCCAATCTACTCATAAGAATGTAAATCATTTTGCTGTCACTAATTTTAAGATATTCAGTTAGTTACCAGCTTAGGCAGTTTAATCATGAAGAGCTTCGGTGTGTGCTTTGTATGTGTACCTGGGCGTGTTACATATAACGTTGATATATTTTGCTTTTGAATCTGTGAGCCCATCATTTTTATGGGCTCACAGCCCCAAAATTGGATGATTTCTGGACATTTTCATTTGAAATATTTTGTGTACCCTCCCCTTGTTTGTTACTAGAACTCCATTTCCTAGTGCGTTAGATTGCTGAAGATTACACTGGGGTTTGTCCTTTGTGTTTGTGTTTTTGTCTGTTTACTAAAATGTTCAGTCTATCACTAACTCAAGTTCACTGATTTTTTTTTCCTTCTGTGACTAGTCAGGTGTTTATCTCATTTAGAGAATTGTTCATTTAAACTACTTTTTCAACTCCAAGTTTGTCTTAACTTTGTTTCTGTCATTTCCTTCCTCATTAGGTCCATGTTTTCCTTTAAACATTTATTTGTTTATGTGATTATGTGTTTAATTGATGTTTTATCCTGGTTTTACAAATTCTCTTTACATTATGGCTATTTCTATGTCTGGTTATATTAGTTCATGTTTTTTATTTGTGATGAGTCACGTTTTTGTACATTTGGCATTTCTAGTAACTATTTTTGGATGCTGGACAGTTATATTACATTGTGCAGTGTGTGAATTTTGCTGACTTCCCTAAAAAGTGTTGGGGTTTGCTAATTTCAGGCAGTTAATTGACTTCCAGATTAATTTGATACCTGTTTTCATATTTGCTAGGGTGTGTGTAGGGTAATCTTCCCTCTGTATCAGCTAATTAATACAACTTGACTCTCTGGGATCTGTACTGTGTCAGGGGATCATTAACTACTCTCCAGAACTTGAATGTCTCTCTTGAACTTGTTTGAGTTCTGAGAATTTTTATCTTGTAATTCTGTGTTTGGTTTTTGTCTTGTTCTATTTAATTTCAATGGTCTAGTGCTCATGAAAGACTCAAGAGGATATCTAGCAGATGTCTGCAGCTCTCTCTCTATAGTTCCCTCCTCTCTGGTACTTCAACCTGCAAATTCTAGCTTCCCCAGCTTCCGAGAATTCCAATTTCTTCCTTCTCAGAATCGTCTGCTGCGTTCCGTAGGGTTTTCCACCCTTGCCCCTGCAGCCCAAAAATGTCTCAGTGAAAAAGCCATTAGGATCACAAGGCTCACCTCATTTGTTTTTGTTGTTGTTGCTATTGTTTTCTCAGAAATTGGAGTCCTGCTCTGCCTATTATCAAATATCTAAAAGCAGCTGATGTACCTTTTTCTTTGTTTTCTACTCATGTTTTGTGGATGGATTATATTTGTTACTTGTTTTCCATCTTACCTGAAAGTACAAATCTCTTAAATCCTTTAAGTTATACTTTACCTATAATTATTATATATTTGGGGTGCAGAAGATGGCAGTGTATTAGATTTTTTTAAATTTGCAGATAGAATAATTAGAATTAAGCTTTAGGAAAATAATTCCCCTATTATCCCTGTTTTCTTTTTAAAACAGTATCTCATGTTTTATATCTTAGGTTTTATCTAATGGTGTATGTAATGTGTTACCTACTTTAGGATTTACTCTAGTAGGATTAGCAGTGCATTTATATGAGGCTGTCTTGATTTAGGAATATATTTCATAGATATATTTGATCATAAAAGTGGAGGCCTTGGGATTAGGGATGGAGGGATGAACAGGCAGAGCACAGAGGATTTTTAGGGCAGTGGAGTTACTCTGTGTGATACTATAATGGCGATGTGTATCATTTTATATTTGTCAAAATCTACAATGGACAGCACCAAGAGTGAACCCTCACAAACTATGAATTTGAGTGATAATGGTGTTTCAGTGTAGCTTCATCGGCTGTACCAAATGTACCTCTCTAATGGGGGATGCTACCTGGGGAGGCTCTGCATGCGTGGGGGCAGGAAGTATATGGCAATCTTTATATTTTCGTGTTAATTTTTCTGCAAACCTAAAGTTACTATTACAAAAAGGAAGCCTTTAAAAATGAGACCATGTGCTGTTAGCTTTCAAGGACCAACTCTGCCTTGGAAATTAGCAGGAGTTGAGGGGAAAAATAGAAGGGAGTCATAGGAAGAAAGTGTTGGACTATTTTCCCACAGAGATAAGGCAATGAGGCATCTGTAGTGGTGGGTGTGGCCCAAGCTCCTTTAAAAGTAGGTGTGTCCCATAACCCGTTTTAAGGGTGACACCATAATTCAGCTCTCTTTTGTATCTTCAAGTCTACAGGCAGAGGATTGGCTTCTGGAGCAACAAGTTCTTCATTGGGCTTTATGCTTCTTACCAGTGGTAACAGATGACAAAAAAAGAATAGCCTCAAGGCAGGAGATCATGCAACTTATTATCAAAGCATTATAATAAGAAATGACCGGAAGAGTTAAAGTTCTTGAGAATTAGCAGAACTCTTAGGTAAGGTGTTGAAGTTAACTAACACATTTTACATCCTAAAGAACCTGAGAAGATATCTGAAGTGGTTAAACTTTGCTTAATAATATTTATTTTTTAGGGGCACCTGGGTGGCTCAGTCGAATCTTGGTTTTGGCTCAGGTCATGATCTCACAGTTCATGAGTTTGAGCCCCCCATTGGGGTTCTGCACTGACAGGCCTGAGCCTTCTTGGGATCTCTCTCTCTCCCTGTCTCTCTGCCCCCCTACTGTTCATGCTCTCTCTCTCTCTCAAATAAATAAACTTAATAAAAAATAATATTTATTTTTTGATGCCTAATATAAAGCTTCTATTTTATGTTGATTTTTTGTTATTTCCATTTGTAACTTTTGTCACTTTAGTCTAAATTCTGAGGGTTCAAATCCCTGTGGACACACCATATGGAGTTGTTTCTTATTTTGATTGTAGAAATTGGAATAAAAATTCCACAATATTCAAGAAATGTGTATTGCTCAATTTGGGTAAGTGTTTCACATATCTTAGAAGAAGATGATAAAACTCTACATTTCAGGGTTCTGATTTGTTTTCATTTGCCTATTCATGTATAGAATAATATCCCTTTGTAAGTTAGTTTTTCTTCTGTAAAGTGAGAACATCTTACACTTCTGTAAAGTGAGCCATCATTTTCAGAAACGGACATTTTTAAGAACTGACTTAAAAAAATTAGAAAGTATAACACTAGTCTCCTAAATTGATGTATAATGTAGTTGGGAAATGCTACTTACTCTATCTCCTTCTAGAAGATTTGCAATGCATATTGACACATTAAAAGCACACTATAGTAATTGTGAATTACTATAGGTAACTGAAATGTGTTTAATTTTTTAAATGTAATCTTTGCCTATCTTATTTGACTATGAAAATAATTTTTTCAGGTACTTTCTAAAAACATTTTTATGACCATGTTCTGTTGACATAGGACAAAATTTTGAAACTATTGTTCATAGGCATTGTGGATCCACTGTCATTAAGGTTCTGTAATTGTATATAACATATATCAGGACATCACTCCTTTTGTATTCCAGCTTATTCCTCTCTTGAAATTATTTCCTTATGGTGCTTTCTTTGAATAATACTTCTAAGTTGACTCTGATGCAAGTCGTTTAGAAATTTATAAGCTGTTTTTTATAAATTGATATTGAAATTTTGTCTCGCATTTGACCAAAAGTGTGCTAAAACTGCATTCATATTTCTAGATTGTTCCATCAGTTACCACACTGTCTCACTAGACACTCTATTTTTTGTCTTCATTGTTGGTAATATAATTTGTTCACATGCTGAAAACAGGATGAAAAAGAATTCACAGGCTATTAATATTGCTATACTAAAAATATTTCTTTTCAAATAACATCTTAGTTTCAGAAAGCACTCATTGTATTAGTCACTGTTATTAAATGCCAAAAAAATGGTGATTGGTGACATTCTTTCCTTGGCAATAGAAATTGAGGGAAAGTAGGAAAAATATTGTCCCGGATGAGTACATTTTTATTCTCTATGGAAACCAAAGCATCCATGCCAAGATAATTTATTTGGCATACATTACTATCAGAACACCCAACTCAAAGTTGCGAATCTTCTCCCTTTTAACACTGATAGCTCTTCTGTTAGAGTTGTGTGAGGACACCATGGTAACTTTCTCCTTTGGTTATTACCAGTTATATCTTGGTGCAAACTCAAATAGAGAAGATGGCAATGTACTGGATTTTTAATTTGCACATAGAATGATTAAAATTATGTTTTCGGAAAATAATTTTCCTATTAATTATCCCTATTTTTTTAACACAAGGTCTGCTATACAAATATGCTACAGCAAGTAAGTCAGAACACCATTATGTAGCAATGATTTCACTAGCTATATATGGCAATTACCTTCATAATGGTTTTGTGGGGGCATTTTCAATTAACTAATATAAACCTGTTTTTAACTAATATAAAACTTATTTTTCTCTACTACCCTGAATCAATCATTATAATTTTAATATTGAATCAACTTTTTTGAAGTTCACTATACGTCTCTCAAAGGCTCATCAGTATGTAACAATCAGACAAATTATGTACCTAACCCAGTGTCACCCAGAGGTATGTATGTTGTGTTATTTTTTTTTTTCATTCTACATCAATTGGAAAATAATTAGAGGTACTATATGCTTTGATAGTTGGAGAATTCACTTTCATACATTGTAGATTGACACCCAAAATATTGTCTTATAACCCAAGCTGACGTCAGTGGAAGACACATGAGATGTTTTTGCCAATCTCAAGGACAGATAGCTGGTAGGTTAGTTTTAAGTTGACATCTTTTTAAGTAAATTGTTGACATGCTAGTAAATTTGTTGAATAATTTGTTTTCACATTTCACCCTGATTTCATTTAAAAAATAAAGTGTAGAAAATTTTAAAAATGAGAACACTAATATTGGTGTTTATTAACTAAATGCATTTTGTGTAAAGATGAAATTCATTATGTGTGGTGAAAATGGTAAATTTTAGTCTTAATCTGAAGCTTGTATAAGAAATGCCAGACCTATTTCATCAACAATAATTGTACCAAAATATACTTAATAATCTTATATTTTATAATATATTTTGTCTCTTGGGATGTCCTATTACTTTTGTGCATATGCCCAACTCACAGTTCATAAATTGTTACATATTTAATGTTTATATATATATATATATATATATATATATATATATTTGTGGAAAAGCTTTATACAGAAATGGATGTTACTTGTAGCAAATATGTGAAGAAAACTGAAAGCAGACTGTTTCTAATGCTTATTAATATATGCATTTAGTTCCCTTTGCCATCTTTTTTTTTTTAAGTTTATTATTTGGAGAGAAAGGAGAGCGTGAGCAACAGCAGAGGCAGAGAGAGAGGGAGAGAGAGAGAGCGAGAGAGAGAATCCCAGGCAGGCTCTGCACTGTCAGCACAGAGTCTAATACAGGGCTCAAACTCCCGAACAGTGAGATCGTAACCTGAGCCGAAACCAAGAGTTGGATGCTTAACCGACTGAGCCATCCCAGGCACCCCTCCCTTTGCCATCTTTGCTGACCTATTTCATTTAGGTAATCAATTTTAGTGAATTAGGGTTAAATAAGTCATTTTAGGAAGATATGCACATATCTGTATCAAATATTTTCATGAGGACTTGCCTGGAATTGCTGTCATTCAATTTTCATAATTATAGAGTTGTCTTTACCTTGAAATATAAATGAGCATGGTATTGAAATAGCAGATACCTCCTTTTTCTCCACTGTTCTTGTTAGTTAAAGCTCAGCCATATAACACCTTTGTGCATATTAGAACACACACCCCTTACTCTAGGCAGTTGAAACTGTGTGCCAGGGTCTACAGTTGGTGAGTGGGCAGTGGTTTGCCTTTGAGCTCCCTCTTGCCTCTTTAGCTGCATGCCTTTATCGGGGCAGTACTTTCACACCTTTCTCTTATGGCCCTGCTCACTTTGAGTACTCACTTTTGAAGAAGGCTCAGGTGAAAGTAGAAGAGAAATTGTAGAGCATGATTAGTAGATTTCAGCCTTGTTTATTCTTCTCGGGATGAAACAGCTTTTAAAATCCCACTAGCTACCTCCTATTCTTGAAAAATACCATGACGTCATATGATACATATAAAATCTATTTCATAGGGTATAATTCAGTGGATTCTATTCACAGAGTTGTGCAGTCATCTGCACTGTCTCATTTCAGAATATTGCATTACCCCAAATTAAAACCCCATAGTCATTATGAGCTCCTTCCTCTTCTCCCCTCCCCTGCTCCCTGAAAACCACTCGTCTACTTCTGCTCTCTTTAGACTTGCATATTATAATATTTTACGTTAATGGAATTATATAATATGTGTTCTTTTTGTGTTTGTCTTCTTTCATCTCATTTAATATTTTTAATGTCCATCCGTATTGTAGGCTGTATCAGTACTTCATTAGTTTTTATGACTAAATTAAGATCCATTGCATGAATAAACTACCTTTTCTTTATCCATACATAAACTATTGGGTATTTGGATTATTTCCATTGTTTCTATTAATCTGCCATGAAAATTCATGTACAATTTTTGTATTAATATGTATTTTAAAAGTATCTTAGGCATATACATAGGAGTGGAATTGATGGATCATATGGTAATTCTATCTTTCACTGTTTGAGGAATGGGCAAAAACTTCTTTTATCAGCAACTGCATAATTTTACATTCCCAATAGCAACGTATGAGGGTTTCAAGTGTTTATTATTATCCATGTTTTAAAATTCTAACCATCCTAGTGTGTGTAAATGGTATATCATTGTGGTTTTAATTTATATTACCCTAATAACTAATGATATCAAGCATCTTTTCATATGCTTATTGGCTACTTGTATATTTTCTTTGGAGAAATGTCTATTAACATCATCTGGCTGTTGTTCATTTGGGCCATTTTTCATTTTATTAGTTGAGTTCTAAGTGTTCTTTATATATTCTGGATACTAGTCCCTTATTAGATAGATGATTTGCAAATAATTAACCTCATTCCTTGTCTGGTATTTTCATTTTATTGATTGTATCTTTTGAAGCACAGAAGTTTAAAATGTTGATTAAATATAAATTATTTGATTTTTGTTTCTTGTGCTTTTCATGGTTTTTTTTAATGTTTGTTTATTTTGAGAGAAAGAGAAAGTGGGAGAGGGGCAGAGAGAGAGAGAGAGAGAGAGAGGGAGAGAGAGAATCCCAAGAGGTGGGCACTTAACGGACTGAGCCACCCAGGCACCCCTGGTGTTATTTCTAAGGAATCATTGCCTAGTTCAAGGTCATGAAGATTTACACTTAAGTTTTTTTTTTGTTTTGTTTTTGTTTTTGTGTTTTTTTTTTTTTTTTTTTTTTTTTTAATAAGAGTTTTATTGTTTTAACTTGTTTAGGACTTGGTCAGTTTTTAGTTACTTTTTGTGTCTGGTGTGAGGTAGTGCCATAAATGTATGTTGAAGTGTTAAAAAGTGAAAGCAATTTTTAATCTGGGCCTTTGAGTTCATTAGCAAAAAATTCCCTTAAAAATATGGATAGTTTCTATTCTGTTTGCTTTAAATTGGTTTCATGTTCCAGAGTCACATTCAGAGATCTGATTAACTTCTATGTTACTTTATATTTCTGTTAACCACTTCTTCATCTGTTTCAAATAAAAGATAGCTACTTTGAGACTAAAACTCTGAATGGGAAAGCCTCCCTCTTAATCTGGCTATTGACTTCAGTCACATGATTAAACTAAGAAGCTTTCTCAGCCTCTGTTATTCAAATGATTTTAAAATCCAATCACTTAGAAATTTTCAGTTCCCTAAGGCCTAAATTCTGGAACTCTCTTTATTTCTTTGTGTTTCTACTGACATGCAGGCCAGTTCTTTCTAGGACTCACATTTCTTTATTAATACCTCATTAAATTCAGAGACCACCACATAAAAATGTTTTCATTTCCACCCCCTTCCCCTAGAACTGCTATCTCAGGAGGCACATATTATGACCCGGAACTTAGTATTTGTACTGATTTCTGGTTAGGTCAGGCTGCTGTTAAAAAACAAGATTGAAATTTCAAGGATTACTATAATGAGGATTGATTTAAGACTCATTTTATGGTCCATTTGGGTTAGACAGTTCATGTTTGAATGGTGACCCAGAGTAGGCTGCTTTATCATTTGTGGCCCCACCATCTTGTGGGCTTGAGCTCACCTAGAGTCATTAGACCAACAGAAAGAAGGAAGGATGATCATTGAGGACCATGTATAATACCCTTAACCAATTTGACCTGGAAGTTGTATGGGTCTTTTCCATTCACTTTTTTGGGGCAAGAATGTACATTCACATGGACTACGGAACTGCAAGACTGTCTAGGGAATACAAGAGAGCAGCACATATGTTTTGTGAGCACGGATAGTCTCTGTTGGCCTCACAAATGCATACCAGCAGACATAAGATTTAAAATTCCTTTTATAATTTTTTTCTAGAATTAATTTTGATGTAAAATTTAAAGAGGAAGGGATTTTTTAAACTTAATTTCATTTTTGTTTTCCCAAATGAATAACTAGTCGGATAATACTAGTTACTAAATAAGTTTACTTTCCCATTTATACATACTTGTTTCTACTTCTGAGCTTTCTAATCCTTTCTATTGATTTATGTATCCAACTAGATTGGCCCTAAATCATGGAGTTTTAGACTAGTTTTAATAACTGCTATTAATATTAGTATAAATATTAGCATGGGTATTAAATTAGTTTTAATAACTGCTATGGAATATGTATTTTTTTTTCCTGCAGAGTTTCCCGTTATTATAGAATATTCCTGAAGCAAATGGAATAGTTTTAATACCTTCTTTTTAAGTTTAGTTTTGTTATATTTTAAAAATTAAATTGGAATGCCTTGGCATTTAAATTAAAATTTGTGTACTCTTTTGAACAGTTGATAATAGCAATCCTTTGGTCCAAATCATCCCCTCCACCATCCTCAAACTGTATCTGTTGGACATTTAACATTCCCATATCATATCATGATTATTTTTCTTTCAAGGTTATCTTCTTAAAAAACATGACTCCTTATTTGATAATTTCACCTGATATAATGTGAAAAATGTTTATATTGCAAAGTACTATGTACATATTAACTGTAACTTTTTTCTTATTATTGGTATTACCATTTGTATTATTAACAAATGAATTTGGTATTACTTTCAGTGGAGAACGCATAAAATTCTTACAACAAAAAGGCAAAACAATATTTTTAAGTAAATCAGTCTTTCCCCACTGAAAACTGGGGTTACCATTTAATTGATTAATTATCAACAAATCAGATTTCTTCAGTTTTCTGCCAAGAGGTTGTTTTTCAGCATAGACAGAGGATCCTATCCATAATCTATTTATCCCTGGTTAGAATTTATATCCTCATTCTGACACTGTATATTCAAATCTGGATTTTTTTTTTTTTTTTTGATCTTTGGTGTCTGAAAATGTATTTCATAAATACTGAGTGTGACCTACAGGTGATAGAATTAACACCAAGACTTTTAGCAAGTGATCTGTATTCTCCCATTTTTTTTTTTATTTTAGTACTCTATACTTCTTAATGTGCTTAAATATCTAACTACACAGACTTTACAAGGTTTGGAGAAACTATTTTTATGTAAGTCTTCCAGGCAATACAAGGAAATACAATGTGTGATCTGAGTCTGAGCAGTCTAATTTTTGATCTAACAAAAGAGTCTTTGCAAAACAATACTAATATAGATAGAAAACATTAGCCCCAACACCCTCAAAGAGATTAATTTTTTTCACTGTTTTCAAAACAGAAAATAAAATTTTGGTGTAATTTTTTAGTATTAAATGGAGATTACATTTCATTTATCTAGTTGATCTATGTGAAAGATAATTGTATTGATTATCCTCGATCCCTTCTATATTAAGATTCATTTAAACAAGTATAGTTGTTTTGTTTTAGTAATTGTGCTAAAATGACATATTTTACTCTACTTCTGAGAAATCATAAATACTATGTTTAATTATATTCTGTTTGTCAGTTAATATAACATACATAGTTCTACTAATTTTCTTTTTGTTTTCTTTTTTTTCCCCCTGAACATCCCTTGTAAAAATCAGGTATATGGAGGTGTAAGTTACAGTAACACCCACCTCTTTGTACAATTATTTTTTTTTAATTTTTATTCCAGTATAATTAACATAGAGCATTATATTAGTTTTGGGTGTACAATATAGTGATTCAACAATTCTGTACATTACTAAGTACTCATCATCACAAGTGTACTTTTAATCCCCTTCACCTTTTTCACCCATACCCCTCAAGTCCCCTCTGATAACCACTATTTGTTTTCCGTATTTAAGAGTCATTCCTGTTGTTGTTTGTCTCTTTTTTTGTCTCTTCTTCTTCTTCTTCTTCTTCTTCTTCTTCTTCTTCTTCTTCTTCTTCTTTTTAGATTCCACATATGAGTATCACATGGTATTTGTGTTTCTGTGACTGACTTATTTCACTTAGCATGATTTTCTCTAAATCTATCCACATCCTTGCAAATGGCAAGATTTCATTTTTTATGGCTAATATTCCATTGTGTGTATACATATGTACATATATACATATATGTCCCACCAACAGTGCACAAAGATTCCTTTTTTCTCCAAAGAAAGCGTTGAAAACCAACGCTTGTTGTTTTTTGTGTTTTTGATTTGTATTTACCTGATGATGAGTGATGTTGAGCATCTTTTCATGTGTCTGTTGGCCATCTGGATGCCTTTGGAGAATTGTCTGTTCATGTCTTCTGCCCACTTTTTAAAATTTATTTGTGTGTGTGTGGGTGGGTGGGTTGAGTTGTATGTGTTCTTTGTATATTTTGGATACTAACTCCATATCACATATATCATTTATAGATATCTTCTCCCAGTCAGTAGGTTGTCTTGTAGTGCTGCTGATAGTTTCCTTTGCTCTGCAGAGGATTTTTTTTTTTTTTTTTGAGGTAGTACCAATAGTTTATTTTTGCTTATGTCTTCCTTGCCTCAGGAGACATATCTAGAAAAATTTTGCTGTGGCTGATGTCAGAGAAATTACTACCTGTGCTCTCTTTTAGGATTTTTATGGTTTCAGGTCTCACATTTTAGGTCCTTGATGCATTGAGTTTACTTTTGTGTATGGTGTAAGAAAGTGGTCCAGTTTCATTCTTTTGCATGTAGCTCTCCAGTTTTCTTAGCACCATTTGTTGAAGAATTACCTTTTTTTCCCATTGCATATCCTTGCCTTCTTTGTTGAAGATTAATTGACCATATAATTGTCAGTTTATTTCTAGGCTCTCTATTCTCTTCTATTGATCCATGTGTCTATTTTTGTGCCAATATGATACTGTTTTGACTACTATGGCTTTGTAGTGTATCTTGAAATTTGGGACTGTAATACTTATAGCTTTGTTCTTTTTCAAGATTGCTATGGCTTTTTGGGGTCTTTTGTAGTTTCATACAAATTTTAGGATAAATTTTTCTACTTCTGTGAAAGATACTGATGGTATTTTCACAGGGATTGCATCAAATCTATAAACTTCATTGGGTAACTTGAATATTTTAACAACATTTGTTCTCCCAATGCATGAACATGGAATCTCTTTACATTTTTTTGTGTGTCATCTTCAGTTTCCTTAATCAGTGTTTTATAATTCTCAGAGTCAGGTCTTTTCACCTCTTTGGTTAAGTTTATCCTAGGTGTTTTATTATTTTTGGTGCTATTGTAAATGGTATTGTTTCTTATTTTCTCTTTCTAATGCTTCTTTATTAGTGTATAGAAATGCAACGAATTTCTGTATATTGATTTTGTATCCTGCAACCTTACTGAATTCCTTTATCAGTTCTAGTAGTGTTTCTGGTAGAATATTTAGGGTTTTCCATACATAGTATCATGTCATTTGCAAATAGTGAATATTTTAGTTTTTTCTTACCAATTTGGATGTCTTTTATTTCTTGTTGTAGTTTGATTGCTGTGGCTAGGGCTTCCAGTACTATGTTGAGTAAAAGTGGTGAGAGTGGACATCCTTGTCTTATTCTTGACCTTAGGAGGAAAGCCTTCAGATTTCCTCATTGGATATGATGTTGGCTATGGGTTTTTCATAGATAGTCTTTATTATGTTGAAATATGTTCCTTCTAAGCCTGCTTTGTTGAGGATTTTTAGTATGAATGGATGTTGTACTTTACCAAATGCTGCTTGTTCGTCTGTGGAAATGATCATATGATTTGTATCCTTTCTCCTGTTGATATGATGTATCACGTTGATTGATTTGCAAATATTGAACCACACTTGCATTCCAGGAGTAAATCCCACTTGATCATGATGAATGATTATTTTTTAATGTATTTTTGGTTTGGGTTTGCTAGTATTTTGTTGGCAATTTTTATATCTATGTCCTCTTGTAGTTCAAAGATATTGGCTTATAGTTCTCTTTTTCATTTTATCTTTATCTGGTTTGGGTATCAAGGTAATGCTGGCCTCATAAAATGAATTTGAAAACTTTTTTATTTTTTTTAGTAGTTTGAGAAGAATTGGTATTAACTTTTCTTTAAATATTTGACAGAGGGGCATCTGGGTGGCTCAGCTGGTTTATTGTCTGACTCTTGATTTCAGCTTAGGTCGTGATCTCATGGTTCATGAGATTGAGCTCCACATAGGGCTCTGTGCTGACAGTGTGGAGCCTGCTTGGCATTCTCTCTCTCTCTCTCTCTCTCTCTCTCTCTCTGTCTGCCTTTCCCCTATGTTTGTGCTCTCTCTCTCTCAAAATAAATATATACACTTAAAAAAAAAGAAAAAGAAATATTTGGTAGAATTTACCTATGAAACCATCTGGTCCTGAACTTGTTGGGAGTTGGGGTTTTTGTTTGTTTGTTTGATTGTTTTTTTCTGATTACTGATTCAATTTAATACCGATTATCAGTCTGTTTACATTTTCTATTTCTTCCTGGTTCAGCTTTGGGAGATTATGTGTTTCTAGGAATTTACCCATTTCTTCTAGGTTGTCTAATGTGTCGGTATATATTTTTTTCATAATATTCTGTTAGAATTTTTTGTGTTTCTGTGGTGTCAGTTGTTACTTCTCCTCTTTTATTTATGATTTCATTTATTTGAGTCATCTCTATCTCTTTCTGTGGTTCTCTCTCTGGCTCTCTCTCATCAGTTTCTCTCATCTCTTTTTTCTTCTTTTTTAGTTTCTATTTTGTTTAGTTCAGCTCTAATCTTATCATTTTTTTTTTTCTGCTTTTGGGCTTTTTTTGTTGTTCTCCTTTTTCTAACTCCTTTAAGTTTAAGGTTAGGTTGTTTATTTGAGATTTTTCTTCTCTAAGTAGGCCTGGATTGCTATAAAGTTCCCTCTTAGAACCGCTTTTACTGCATCCCAAAGATTTAGATTCATTGTATTTTCATTTTAATTTGTCTCCATGTGTTTTCTGGTTTCCACTTTGATTTCTTCATTGACCCATTCATTGTTTTGTAGCATGTGATTTATCTTCAATGCATTTATGTTCTTTCCATATTTTTTCTGTGGCTGGTTTTCAGTTTCATATCATTGTGTTTGGAAAGGATGCATGGTATAACTTCAATTTAATTTGTTGAGATTTGTTTTGTGACCAAATATGTGATCTCATCTGGAGAATGTTCCCTGTGTATTTGAAAAGAATGTGTATTCTGCTATTTTGAGATTGAATGTTTGGAATATATCTGTTAGATCCATCTGGTCCAACGGGTCATTTAAAGCCACTATTGCCTTGTTGCTTTTCTTTTTGGATGATCTACCCAGTGATGTAATTGGGGTGCAAAGGTCACCTACTATTATTGTATTACTATCAGATGCTTCCTTTATGTTTGTTATATCTGGTTTATGTATTTGGATGTTCCCACGTTGGATCATAAATATTTACAATTCATATATATATATATATATATTCATATATATATATATATATATATATATATATATATATTCATTCTTGTTGAATTTTTCCCCTTAGATAGTGTCCTTCTTTGTCTCTTCTTACAGTCTTTTTCTCAAGTGTATTGTGTCTGATATAAGTACTGCTACCCTGGCTTTCTTTTCACTTTCATTTGTATGATAATTGCTTTTCCATCCTTCTACTTGCAATTTGCATGTGTCTTTAGTTCTGAAATGAGTATCTTGTAGGCAGCGTATAGATGGGTCTTGCTTTTTTATTATTCCTGTTGCCGTTTGTCTTTTGATTAGTCCATTCACAGTCAAAGTAATTATTGATAGGTATGTACTTATAGTTTTCTGCCCTTTCTTCTCTTGCTTCCTTCTCTCACAGTTTGCTGGCTTTCTTTAGTGATATACTTGGATTTCTTTCTCTTTATTTATTTTTTTTTTTTGCATATACATTACTAGTTTTTTTATTTGTGGTTACCATAAGGCTTGTATATAACTTCTGCCTATAGCAGTCTATATTAAGTTTGTTTCTTAAGTTTGAACCCCTATTTACTCCTCCCCCCTCCCCAATTTTAGGCATATGTTGTTATACTGTATATCCTTTTATTTTGTGAAACCCATGACTGATTTTTGTAGATATACTTGTTTTTACTGCTTTTGCTCTTCCTACTTTTCTTACTCCTACTTAAGATCTTTCCACTCAAAGATTCTACTTTAACATTTCTTATAGGACTAGTTTAGTGGTATTCCTAAATGTGTTCCTTTAACTATTATCTTGGAAACTGTTTATCTCAGTTTTTATTTTGAATGATAGCTCAGCTGAACACTAACTGATAGTGTTCCTGGCTCTGTTTTTCCTATTTGTTTGTTTGTTTGTTTTTTCAGCACTTTGAATATACTATGCCATTCCCTTCTGGCATGCAGAATTTCTGCTGAAAAACAGCCCATAGCCTTATGCAGTTTCCCTTGTATGCAACTGTTTTTTTTGGTTTTTGGGTTTTTTGTTTGTTTGTTTGTTTTGTTTTTTCTTGTGCTGCTTTTAAAATTCTCTCTTTATCACTGCTTTTTGCCATTTTAATTACTATGTTGTCATAGACTCTAAGTCATAATAAGTTTTCTCTTGTCCAGCAAGAGAGCGGATGCAGGATTAAAAGTGAGAGATGGCTAATGTCCGGGAAAAGACAAGAGTCCCGATTAAGGGTCCTTGTTCCGCTTTTATTAGGATCAGAAGGCTTACAAACATGGTAATGGACGTGCACAAAGAGACAATGAAACTGTGAACATTAACTCATGGATGTGAGGGAAAGGGGTCTTGAAGATATTTGGGGTTAGGGATTTGGGTTAATACAAAACAAAATGCTGGCGCCAGGTGGATGGGCAAATGGTTGTTAATGGCAAGTGGGAAGTGCCCTGTCTGTGTATCTTAGCTAGCCTAGGGGATAAGACAGAACATGTAAAGTTAGGGTTAACAAGGTACCTTTCTTTTGTTAATTAGTTCTGCTCCTGGCAACTTTGCCCTGCAGTGGTTTATAGCCCTTTTTACCTGTTTACCTTATTTGGTCCTTCCTGTAAAAGCAGCTTTCTGCTATAGTACTAAACTGGGAGAGGGGGGTGCACTTTCTCCCTGAATACTTAATCTTGTTTATTTCATATACCTTTGTTCTATTGGGGCCTATTCCCCTCCCTCTCTATACTGGGGCTTCTTCCCCACCTTCTCTATACTTATTTACCCAATCTTGTTTACCCAAACTTGGGTGTGAGCCTCCTATGGCTTTCTAATTCTTTATGGCTTTATGCCTTTATGCCTTATCAGTGTGGGCTCAGGGAATTCCTAAACTTATTCCCCACACTATGTGTCTTTGTGTGGACCTCTTTGGGTTCATTTTATTGGGCATCTCTGTGCCTCCTAGATCTAGATTTTTTGTTTCCTTCCCCAGATTAGGGAAGTGTTTAGCTATTATTTCTTCGAATAAATATTCTGCTCCATTTTCTCTCTCTTCTCCTTCTGGGAGCCCTATAATGTAAATATTATTATGCTTGATGGTGCCACTGAGTTCCCCAAATCTACTTTCATTTTTTAAATTATCTTTCTCCCTCCTGTTCAGCTTGATTGCTTTCCATCACTGTGTTCTCCAGGTCACCGATCCATTCTTCTTATTCCTTTAGTCTACTATTTATTCCCTCTAGTGTATTTTTTAACTCCAGTTAATCAGTGCTTCATTTCTGATTGGTTGTTTGTTTTCTGTCTCTTTGTTGAGGGTCTCATTGAGGTCCTCCATTCTTGTCTCAAATTCGGTGAGTATCTTTATGACTATTACTTTAATTTTCTGTCAGGCAGATTTCTTGTTTCTGTGTGTGAGGGTGTGGCATGTGGTGCCAGCAATGTTTGCACTGGTCTGCTGTGGGAAGGGATCCATAGCTGCTGTGGACCTGTCAGGTATGCACAAAAGCATGGGGGTGGGTCGTGCTGTTAGCAAAATTGTGCAGGCTGTGCTGTTTCCCACAGGTGTCTGTGTATCTAGGTTAAGGGGGCAGGGGAGGAAAATGGTGCCTTCCGGATCTTTTCCTTCTGGAGAAATCTCTTAAAGGTCTCTCCCCCTCCAGAACACTCTCTGAGATTAGTAAAGAAATCTCCTTCCTGAATATCCCAGGCATTTTTCAAACTGCTGCTTCTGTGCTGTGTCTTACTGGGGCTGTTTATTATCCTGTTTTGTTTTGTTTTTTTTTTAAGGGTGGAGCTCAATTTCCTATCACCCTCTGGCTCTCTGACAGCCAAGCCACTGATTTTTAAAGATCCAGGTTTTGAACACCCCTGAAGAACTCATGAAGTTAACCCCCTCCGGTTTTCAAAGCCAAACATTATGGGGATCCGTCTTCCCAGTGTGGATCCCCTATTTCTGGGGTGCCTGGTGTGTGTGGGCTGCTACTCCCCTCTTCCGTGCTTGTGGTGCCCCCCCCCCCGGACAATTTCATGGGTCAGTTTTTGTGCCCTTCTTACCCTCTTTGATGTGGCCTCTTTTCTACGTTTAGCTATGGAGAGTGTTTTATGACCTTTGGGTCATTTTCTGGGTCATTATCACCGATGTGGGTATTATCTAGGTGGATCCATGAAATGAGGTGAGCCCAGGATCCTTCTATTACACTGTCTCCCCCGGAAATCATTCACTAATTTCCTAATTTGCATTGAGCAAGAGCATTTATATTTTCACTTGAAATGTCTGTATTTCGATTGTATGTTCTAAATTATTAACTCACTGATTTTTAGTACACATTTCCTGAGTGCCTACTATGGGCTACTCATTTCTGGGCACTAAGGACACAGAAGTAACCAAGACAGACAAGGTGGGGTTTCTTATTTTTTGTTTTGTTTTGTTCTGTTTTGTTTTGTTTTGTTTTGTCTTGTCACGGAGTATACGTAGCAGTGAGGGAAACACACAATAGATGCAGATCAAAATATAATTGTATTTTAGTCAGTATTATGTCATGTGGCAAAAAGAGATTGAAGTATGTAGATGAATTGAGTTCAGAGTGGTGGACAGGAGTGCATCATGAATTATGCAGCCACCAGGGAGTGTGACAGAATTTTCTGAAAAGTTTTTCACAGCAGAGGACTAGGATCTAATACATCTTTTCCAAAGGTTCCCTGACCACTCCAAGAACAGATAATGGGAGTTTGGATGTGAGTGAAACAATAAGGGTAGAATCAGGAACACCAAGCAGGAGGTTATTAGACTGGACTTTTAGTGCAACTTAAGACTATATCATAAATGTTTGTGGTTGTGTTATTGTCGTAAAAAATATTCATTTTATTAAAATGTCCTTACCCTTAGGGAATGCTTCCAGTTTTTCAGCATTGAGGATAGGGGGCATCGGGCATATGCTCAGTGCCAGGCACTATGCCAGCTACCAGGGGTACATAGGTAAACTACAGTTCCTGCCATCAAAACTACAATAAACAACTGCTACAGCTCTCGTGACCTAATAGAAGTCTTGAGGTAACACGTTCTACAACCATCGTCTGATGGTGTGTATTTCTTTTTATGACTCCTCAGAGAATGTAACATGTACTTTATAACTCTAAGAGATCATCAAACGTAAACATCAGTGGAACCACAGAGGCCTGTATTCTGTGTATACAAACAAATAGCAAAGTCTCTAGATCCTCGTGTAACAAATATAAATTATTTTTAGGTGTCAAAACAAGTATTGAGTGCTTACTCTGTGTGGCTTTGTAAGTGTATCAGGTGTTATCTTTGGCAACTGCAAAATCACGGAGTTGTAGTTTCAGCCCTTGAAAGATGTTCAGTAAGGTAGACAACATTTATATAACATTTGACAAAAATGCATTGTATACCATTTGGCTATAAACTACAAATGATGTGAATGTCATAGTTATTAAAAAGGAAGATAATCTTAGGAAATAGATTGTCAATAAGGATTTAAAAATTTTTAAACTTCACCCTTGTTTATAATTATAATTCTTACCAGTAGTATATGCTGTCCAAATACTTTTTTTTCTTTCCTTGATATATATTTTTTTCATTTTTCCATCCATTCATTCTGAAAATATGTATTGAGAACATTTTTCTGTTCTGGTATGAGAGAGTGGTTAATAGACAGTAAAGATCTTAGTCCTCGTGAAGCTGAACAATGTAATTCGTGTGGCTATAGACAATTAAATGACAATAACAGTAGGTATAATGTGGTAGGATGGAAGTATGGTCACAGAGTTGATATATGGAAGAAGCACCTCATCCAGACTTCCTCGGGGGGAAAAAATGTGGTCTATTATGAATTGAGGTTAACAAAGTCAAAGTTCATGAGTGGAGGTAGGAAAGGTCAAGGGAAAGGCTTCCAGGCAGAGAGAACAGCATACGCCCAATCCCCAAAGAAGAAGATACGAAGTGTTTTAACTGAACTGAATGCCAGCCCGTTTCTCATTAGTGGGGCAGGGTGAGGGGTTGTGGAGAGTAGAAGGAAGAGTAAAGGCAGGAGTGAGGAGGCATGTGGCAGCACAAGGGCTGGGGAGTAGATTATGCACCTCCCCAAAGTCCTAATAAGCAGTTTGGATGTTTTCTTGAGGACAGTCGGGGAGTTATCAACATAGTCTTACCAGAGGAATGGCTTCATATAAACTACGTAACAAGGATCACACTAGCATCAAATATCGTGGAACTGTAGGGCTCGAAAATGGAGGTGGGGAAGCAAGTCAACAGGCTGTTAACAAGGATCTGTTCTTTTCAAAGACTGACCTTCCCACGAAATACTCATTTTGTCCCAGGCCAGCACCATTTTTATAGGCAAAGAAGAGTGTCCTAAAAATGACTTTTTATTCGTGCTGCTGTGTGATCATCTACTAAACTCGGGACTATGGGTGACCATAGTTGCTTCCTCATTTATATTACACTTGCCTCGGATTCTCATTTCTCCCTCATCTTTCCCATAAAGTGGATTCGCACTTACATTTGGAGAGCAAGAAATTTGTCATCTGTATGGTTGAATCTCTTCAAAAGAGTATTTAAGGGTACAGTTTCTCATGGTTAGGAAAATCAGTCCTGGAGACTGACCAGAAGCACATGCCCCGATAAGAATAAAGTGTTTTGCACTTTTAGACTGAGTTTCTTATTGATATTGCATCTTAAGTGATGAACATAAAAGACTAAAAGTTTTAAATTGGGGTCTATGCAAAGGGCAGCTATGAGGAATAGAAGTCAAATACTTTTTCTTCAAAAATAGAATTATAATGAAGCCAGCAACCCAAGAGAAGTGGTGTGAGACTGATTAGAAGAATATTGTAAAGATATTTATATTGGATAAAATATAGAAGAAATGGGGGGGCACTATTTTTATAAGATTCTAGCATGACTTGAAAAACTGGTTAAATCCAACAAATTACAATTGGAAACTAAACTGGAAGGCACAGAAGAGTGCTCTGTTCAATGATAGGATCCAGACTCTTTATGCAATGGTACATATAAGTCACAGTAAAGTCACACTGTCACCACTGTCACCCTGGGGGATCCTTTCTTAACCAGATGACCAACTAAAGGATTAACTTATTTTATGATTCTGAGTTCAAACGGAAGTTAAAAGCCATCTCTAATTCCTTGAAACATTTAGTGTTTTCAGTCTCTATTATCTAGATTTGATCTTTACAGATGCCTGGCATCCATACGTGATTGTATAGTAATGAAAAAAAAATGAACCAGAAGTTCATTTGGTGAACTTTGACACTGCGGTTATAGTTCCAGAGCAATTTTCATTATAGTTTCAGGACAAACATACTTTCTCTGTGATCTTTAGCAAGATGTTACAGCCCCAAATGTGATATGCAGAAACTAGGGAACATAGCTCATGAACTTGGTAATGTAGCTAAAAGGACTTCCAGGCCGAACATTGAAAGGACCATCTGGCTTCTGTTCACTGTCTATGATAAAAAAAAAACAAAAACGAATGGGGAGATAAGAACTAAAGAACAAACTGTTTGCTTTCTAATAGAATTTGGAAGATACATGGATGGTCCGTGACCATCTTTCCAACCTGAAAGCTGGACTTAAAAGAAGAAAAGGTTAGGGCACCTGGGTGGCTCAGTCAGTTGAGTGTCCAACTTTGGCTCAGATCATGATCTCATGGTTTGTGAGTTCGAGCCCTGCGTTGAGCTCTGTGCTGCCAGCTCAGAGCCTGGATCCTGCTTCAGATTCTGTGTCTCCCTCTCTCTCTGCCCCTCCCCTGCTCATGCTTTGTCTTTCTCTCTCTCAAAATTAAAAATAAAACGTAAACATTTAAAAAAAGAAAAGAAGAAAAAGTTTTAGGACAAAAATTAAAATGTAGCCATAAATGTGACTCTGAAAGCTCTTATTCAGACCCTACAGAAATCTAAGGCAGTGCCAAGTAGATACTTTGAGCTAGACAGAGACATTTTAAAGAGTCTTAAGGTTGTGCCTGGCAGGCCCTCTCTGCTAATAAGGATTCTAAATATCTTAAGAATGGGGGTGCTTGGGTAGTCCAATTGGTTAAGCATCTGACTTCAACTCAGGCCATGATTTTGTAGTCTGTGGGTTCAGGCGCTGTGTCCTGCTCTGTACTGACAGCTTGGAGCCTGTGGCCTGCTTCAGATTCTGTGTCTCTCCCTCTCTTTCTGCCCCTCCCCTGCTTGTGCTCTCTCTCTCAAAAACAAATAAACAAGAAAAAAAATCTTAAGAGTATTATCCTATAAAAGCATCCCAAATATCAAGGTAGACAAGGTATATGCAGAGGATATTTGTGGATGTGGCTTTTGCCTAATGGGGTAGATTAGAAAGTATTATACAAGAATCTTACATAGCTTTAGAAGTTGTACCACGTTGGGCTAAAAGAGGGCAGTAAGAATCCCAAACTAAAATGAACATTTAGACTTCTATTTTGTGTGTGTGTGTGTGTGTGTGTGTGTGTGTGTGTGTGTGAAAAGGCTGAAAAAAAAAACCACTATGTACCTGCAAATACAGGTTCTTTCTTATGACAAGAAAAGCATGTCTTGGTGAAGCAGGTGGTTATAGGGCAGAGTTCATGGACATGGGGCCATTCCTTGGGAGCCATGTGGGGCCCTAACCAAGAAGATAGTAATAGTACCATGCTGGATTTAACATTGCTACAGAGCAGTGATGGCCATGTATTTCTCCTGTTTTCTTCCCTTTTGAATTGAAGTAGCTATTGCTGTTATACTGTACCTATCCCACCATTGTGTGTTGGGTATGAGGGAAGCAGATATCTTAGTTTTTTGTGGTGTGTGTGTGTGTGTGTGTGTGTGTGTGTGTGTGTTTAACAAGCCTTCAAGTCAAGAGAAACCATACCAAAGCAATTGAACCTGAGGTATCAACCACACTTGGACCTGATACAGCTGTGGCTATCTTAGACCTTGACCCTGAGCTTGATGCCATAATAGGGTGAGAACTTCAAGTGTCTTATGAGGGGAGTAAGCATATTATGCACAATGGAGAAATGAAATAATTTGTGACCAAAGGTTTTATGGGTTTTATGGAACCAGTGAGAACATGACTATGTGATCTTGACACTTCCACCATGAAGATGTGAGGCCACTTTTCTCTCCTCTGAATCTAGACAGCCTGGAACTGCTTTGACAAATAGAATATGCCAGAAGGGATCAATGGAGTCTCACAGAAACGATCTATGTGGCTTTTGAGTCTAGGTCACAAAAGACCTTGAAGCTTCTGCCTTGTTCAATGGAGAGAGCACTCCACTAAGAGCCCAAATCCACAACACAAAAAAGATTAACATCTCTGGGGTCACCATGCAGTGAGGAAGCCCAAGCCATATCATTCATATATATGTATGTATGTATACATGTATATATGTATATATGTATATATATAATGTTTATATTTATATACATATATATATATATGGTGTGTGTGTGTGTGTGTATATATATATATATATATATATACACACATATACATATATTTTTTTTCCTATGTGTCACAATAGCCTTAAAGAAATAGCAATGCTAACTGTAACTTGGTACAGTAATCTGGAGAACTTTTTTAAAGTTAATTTATTTATTTTGAGAGAGAGAGAGAGAGAGAGAGAGAATCCCAAGCAGGCTCCATACTGTCACCCCAGAGCCCCAGGCAAGACTCAATCTCATGAACCATGAGATCATGACCCGAGCTGAAGCAAGAGTTGGATGCTTAACTGACTGAGCCACCAAGGCGCCCCAGGAACATTTTTAATATTACTTTTTTTTTTTATTTCCTTTCTGGATTGAATTTTAGATCAATTCCCATCTGGAATAAGGCACTAACTTCCCTAAAGGAGGAACAGATATAAATGTGTTTTATGCTTAAACAATCACAGCAGCAGATGGTATGTATTTAACATGTAACTGACAGTTTAACGTGTTCCAGTAGGTTTTTTAGAACTGCAAAGTTTTGCGAAAAGCAACATTGAAAATGAAACAAAGAAAGTCACACACAGGCGTGGAGCACAGTTACCTCTGAGGTTTGCCAAGACCGCCAGGCAGAGTGTATGCTCCACAGTATGTGCTTATGGAAAAAGAGGTAAGGGTCAGGGTGCCTGGGTTCCTTCCTGATGCTTCATTTAATTAATATCTAAAGGTTTCCTCACCTGTAAAATGTAGATTGTATTAGTTAGGGCTCTCCAAAGAACCATAACCAATAGGGTACACACACACACACACACACACACACACACACACACACACATGCATGCACACCATCCTTTAGATCATATATATATGTATATAGGTCATGTGAGTGTGTGTATACACATATGTGAAAAAGATTCGATATAAAGTATTGGCTCACACAGTTACAGGGACTGAAAAGCCCCGTGGTTCACCATCTGTGAACTAGAGACCTCAGAAAGCAGTGGTGTAGTTCAGGAGCCTAAGAGCCGGAGAGTCAATGATGTGAATTCTAGTTTGGAATAATTTCAGTCTGGAATAATAATATTTGTATGAAAGTAGACATATCCTATTATTGTTTTCATCATTCATAATGTGTTTATTGAACATCTCTTTATGCTATGTTTTGAGGAGAGAATAATAAAAAGGATACTCTCGTGATAATGATTTGTAATGATTTATATAGGCAGTATGGGCAAGACCTCATGAACTTGATTGTCTCCCCTGGCACCTATATAAAGTAGTCATGAGCTGAATGACTGAATAGATAAGACTTAATATCAGAAAACAAAGTCTTATAGGAGAAAGCAGACCTCTACAAACAGCTATAACATGAGATGTACTGAAAATGTCAGAAGCCCAGAAAGAGACAGAAATCATTTACACCTGGAGTCATGAATGCACTCTTCATGACACAGGTGGAATTTGAATTATGCCTGGTCCAGTCCCTCCCATCATTAATTTCTGAAGGTATTTATGCTTTGCCATATCATTTCTTCTTACTTGAATTGGCTCCACTCCTTACAGATAAAGTAATCTTTGCAAAGATATATAGCTTTTTCTCACTGTTTTTATTTGCACCTAAACAGATGACAGTATTTCTATCACTGGCATTTTAATTCAGTTCAACTGAGAAGCAGTGTGGAACAGTAAAGGGGTGGTTAAAAAAATGTTACTAAAGTTCTCGCCTTTGCAAGGGGAGAGGTTTTGATATTAGCCGCTAATGCCCATTATTAATATTATTGCTAAAGTTTGATTTTAGTTGGGGAACCAAATGGACATTTAGAAATACTGTGATACTAAGCTAACCACTTCATCCCAAATTTAAATGATGGCTATAGACCTATCCAACACTTTGTGAGTCTGAGTTGTCCAAAGAATTGCCAGTAATAAATGGACTAAGTACATTTGGGCTGAAGAAACTTCACATGGGCAGAGCAACTGTGTCTCTTGCCGATAGTCCACATTTATGTTAGGATGACCTTGTCTACCTTGTTTTAATGATTTAACAACCATTCAACAAGAACAACTGATTCCTCAGGTTCTCTGTAAGGAGCTGTGGTGAGGGGCACTTATTTTTGCACTGTATTTCTATTCGTTAGTCTTACTTTTCAGTTACATTTGACAGGTTTTATTATGTACTTATGCTCAGCACCATAGTGGTTGCTGAACAAGATAGAAGAAAACCCATGGTGAAACAAATACAAAGCTAGTCTTGGCTTCCTAGGGATATAAACGGTATTTTAGGTAACTCTGAATACTAAAAATATAGCCTAGTTCTTCCTAAGTAAAGGATACATCTTTATTTTTTTTTAATTTTTTTTAACGTTTATTTATTTGTGAGACAGAGAGAGACAGAGCATGAACAGGGGAGGGTCAGAGAGAGAGGGAGACACAGAATCTGAAATAGGCTCCAGGCTCTGAGCTGTCAGCACAGAGCCCAACGTGGGGCTTGAACTCATGGACCGTGAGATCATGACCTGAGCCGAAGTTGGACGCTTAACCGACTGAGCCACCCAGGTGCCCCAAGGATACATCTTTAAATAAAAGGTGGATCTTTAATCTCCTATTTTGGAAGAGTTAGCTAAAAATTGTTTTATCTTCCTTCCAATAAATGATGCTGAAAAATTTGTAGGGATACAATATAGATGTTGATACAAGAAACCATTTATGTATAATACATTGTATTTCCATGTAAGTCTCTTCTATTGCTGAATTGCCTACTTCAAGTGGTCACAGGTTTATAAGTAATTATTTTTGCTTTAGGCCTATCATTTGGGAAAGTTTGTTAATGTATTGTTTGTTTTCTTTCTGTATGATATTTCTAGATTTAGAATGATCTATTACCTACTACCCCTCAGTGTGTTTACACTTTAACTTAAGTTTCATGTTTAGACTGAATATCAAGTGTATGTGTCATCCAGTAAATAAGACAAGCTCTATAAACTCCAAATTGACACAAAAATAAACATCCTACGTTATAGAACCAGCATCATTCAGGATGGTCAACATCTTGGGCATTCAAACCACAAAATTCATGATTTCAAAGGGATTTTTCCAAAGTTTCAAATATGTGTAATTTGAAGGCACAGATATATGGGTAAACATTTTCCATCTGCAAGAGAAACATTTTTGCTAACTTCGTGAATATGCAGTGTGTATCTGGAAAAAGTAAACCAACTGACAGAACTTAGTTAACTACCTGCAAACACCTGGATTTCAGAAAGGTATCGTTCACACTAGTAATTGACATGACAGTTTTTCTCTTGCTAATCTAGCCATACTCAGAAACTCTGAATCCAGGTTGATACAAAAGCACTTGTCTGGGTAGCTGGCATAGGGCAAATGTGGTCTGGCATTGAAGTGAATCACAATTCATTTATATTTAACACATGAGTGCACGTGTGCACACACACACACACGCACACGCACACACACACACGGGTAGGAAACAACCTTTTATCCAAATGCTTTAAAAAAGATTTAATAGCCATAGCTCTATTTTCTACTGTTGTTTTGACAGGCCAACGCATCACTTATATTTGATGTTTTGAGGCAATTATTTTTATGGCTGCTAATGAAAAATGGGTTGAAAACACACGAGGGAGCACAGCTCAGAGGCATAATGTTAATGGAAAATCCAAACGAAGGGGATTAATTTGTACGTAGCCAGTGTTCATGTCTCCTACCTTATTTGAGACAGCTGAAGGACATGTCATTGTTCAATTATTGTAGTCCCTTGGACACTGTCTGCGCCTTCCAAGTCTCTTCCCCTACCTGGAAGTGATGGGTCTTCTGGGAGCAACTTGTAGGGTTAGCACATTTTTAAATCAACAAAAATGCTGACCCACTCAGAAAGGAGACTAAGTATTTCCTATAAACTGTGGTTCTTTATTAGGTCAGGTGCTTTTGCAGTAGAAATGGTTTGAAAATTATGCTGGTCTCATCAGAGGCAACCTGAAAAATGTTCTTTTCTCAGCAGTAGCATCCTGACCTATAAACCCATTGTTAGCACAGCTTCAAAATCTTCTGTTTTCTGGCCATTTATGGATAGTAGCAAGCTTCAAATAAGGCTTCTTTTTACCCCTTTGAGCCTCACTTGGCCTCATGCAGCTTTAACAAGATCCCTGAAGAACCCAATTCAAAGAGATAAAAGGACGTATATATGCACATCTGTTTTATGAGTAGATGAGAGTCAGAGCCAAAGTGTTTTCTAAATATTTTAAGGGAAATTAAACAACAGGTATTGTTTCCTGCTGAGTCTTTATTGCAAAGTGCAGGCATTTGGGGAATCTATGTATACAAAAACAATTAGATAGTTGTACTGTAAAATGTATCAAATCCGTAACCATAAAACCCAAACCATAAAACATCTGACAGCATTTCCAGACATCCTTGAAAAATACCTTTCCCAACTTAATCTCTTAATTCTTTTTCTGTAAGCCATTAGCTAATAGGAGGGAATTTACACTTCAGAAGATTTATTGTATCCCATCCATCTATTGTGGCTGTATCTTTGACCACCAAAGACTAAATTAACCATAAAAATATGGAGTGAATGAGTAGAAAAATATGAGTAGGAAAAGTACACAAGTAGTGTTAGCAACATCTGTATCATTAATTATGTTTACACCTCATGAGTGGTAGAAAACAAAGAAGATATATTCATGGAGAAGGGCGCCAAGTCTCCTCTTTTATGAATAATTATTATGACTATTTCATTTCTGGCACTTTATCATAAGTTTGGAAAGAAAACATGGTTTTAAGTGTTGATCTCTCCAAAGAAGAGAAATAAGTGATTCTGAGGCCCCTGATATATGTTCTGGCTGAACAAAATGTCCACTGAGACAGACAGAAGGCACATCAAGGCTGAGAATATTTTCAAGATGTTTGAGAAACAGAATAAATATGTGGGATTATCTTGGAGTGGAGCCTCCGACGTGGCCGTGAGTGACACATATATGGGCAAAGATGAAGACAATCCACTTAATTGTAGGCGCTGAAGAGCTTATATTCTGATATACCCACTGAGATAGGGCAATGGATTAAGGGGACAGATGCTATTTCATCTATTTGTAGTCTGTTCAGATTTAGAATGTATTACTTGAACGCAAGTAAGAAAACCCTATGGCTGATAGGATGTGCACCAGTTATGAATTATTGCCTCTCAGTTCTCTCTGCACCCTTCCTTGTCCTGGTGATACTGGAATATTTCTCCTGTAACGGATGTCACAGTGTCAGTAGAAGGTTCTGGAAGGAGATTAGAGGAGAAAGGAGAATCTTCTGGTTTCCTCATGCTTCCCTTCCCCCTTGTTCTCATGGCATTGAGCTGGTGCACCTGTGTCCAGGTTCTCGGGGCATTGAGCTGGTGCACTTGTGTCCAGGAGAGCTTTGTCTTAATGTTTCAGAAGCACCACTGGTGGTTTCATGAGATCCATGGACAAACCCAGCTGGCTTCCAGTGGCTTCTGGGTGATGACTTTGTACTTAGTTATGGAAATGGCCTGCCCAGTTTCCCAGAAAGTTCAACACACATCCTCCCCTCCAGCCCCATAGGCAACTCCCTGGTGAATGTCACTGGCATTCTGGCAGGCTGTTCCCAGACCACCAGCCTTAGTCACCAAATATGGGTGAGCTCTGGTCCGGAGCAAGCCAGCAAACTCTGTGGCCAGTCAGTGGGCTGCACACACGATCTCAACAATGTCTGAATCCCAGGCATCCCTTTCTATGTTTGTTCTTCCCTGTATTGATTTACTTGGGCTGCAGTAATGAAATACCGCAGACTGCGTGGTTTAAAGAACAGATGTTTATTTTTGCACAACTCTGGAGGCTGAAAGTCTAGGAGGTAGGTTCCTGCACATCTGGTTTCTGGTACGGGCTCTCTCCCTGACTTGTGAATGGCCACCTTCTCACTGTGTCTTCACAATGGCCTTGCCTCTGTGCAAGAGCATATCCCTGGTTTCTCTTCCTTTTCTTCTTCTTCTTCTTTTTTTAAATATTTATTTATTTTTGAGAGAGAGAGAGAGAAAGAATGAGAAAGGCAGAGAGAAAGGGAGACAGAGAATCCCAAGCAGGCTCCTAGCTATCAGCTCAGGGGCTCAAACTCACAACCATGACCTGAGCCCAAATCATAAGTTGGACGCTCAACCAACTGAGCCACCTAGATGACCCTGTCTTCTTCTTTTAAGAACATCAGTTATGTGGCATTAAGGTCCCACCCTTATGAGCTTACTTAGCCATAATCAACTCCATAAGGGCCGTATCTGCAAACACAGTCACATGGGGGGTTGAGGTTTCAACATATAAATTTGGAGTGGGGGGAGGGACACAATTCAGTCCATTATAGGCACTCACCCTTACTATAGAGTATTCTTTACTATTCTCTTTTATTCCCATTTGCTAAATAATTTCCTCTGAAGAATAACTCCTTATATATTATTTTCCATATAAATTGCAGTGTGGTCTCTGCCTGCTGACAGCACCTGCTTCATGTAGGAGATAAGGAGATTGAACAGGCCCAAATCCCCCTTTCCTGATAACACTTTAGTGTATAGACATGAGCCTTTGTTTTGCTCCCTTTTTGATATCCCACCTAGTTACCCTAAGTGCCTTGTCTTTAAGCTACACCTGAAGACTTGGTTTCATATATTATTTATATCTATTTGCCTTTCCTGAGACTGGATTAAACCACATATGGGAAGATACCTGAACATTCCCTGATGAAGTCATTGCCATGGTCTCTGTGACCTAGAATCCTTTAATCTTTGCTGTGGAGCCTAAGTAAATTCAACACAGTGGCCAGTCACCACAAAATGAATTTCCAAATATGATGACTGTTGAGAAATTTGAAATCCCATGCCCTTGTTGCCTTACTGATTGCTCCAAAAATCATTTAAGAATTAGAACCAGTGTATGTCTCTCTCAGAAATCAGGATGCTAGGACTTCCTTCCCCGATGAAATTGCTGTAAAATAACTCCACTTTTTTGTGATTATGTCTGACCCTGCTCTGTGTTATGAGGTTGCTTCTTGGCCAACTCAATTAAGGGAGAATGCCATGAACCCACTGCTACCTGCTGGTTTGCGAGTTTAACTGCTACCTTCAATTCCGATTTAACCAGGTTTACGAAGGAGGCAATTTCTGGCTTTCTAATGCCTCGCGTTGAGATCATATAGAAAATACAATCTGTGTCCCTCTCCACTACCCCAATTCCAGCTCCTGAATTTATACTAAATAATTGAGGCGCTTCACACACTGGCATAAATATTGCCTATCATATCATAACCCCAAATTCCTTCCTTTCATCCCTCTCTCTTTCCTTCCATCCCTCTCTCTTTCCTTCCCTCTTTCCTCCCTCTCTTTCACTCCCTCTCCCTCCCTTCTTTCCTTCATTTTTTCTTCCTCCCTCCCACCTTTCCTTCCTTCCTCCCTTCCTCCCCTCCTCCCCTCCTCCCCTCCTCCCCTCCTCCCCTCCTCCCCTCTCTCTCCTTCTCTCCCTCCCTTCATTCCTTTATTTTTTTTTTTATTACTATTTCAAACAACGGTGGGCTGCACTAACTAGGGGCCCATTCTAAGGTCTAAGCATGGGTATGAAAGTTTGGAGGATCTGGAATAGAATGAAATCCCCTATCATAGAAAAGAGTAAATTGGGACAGAGAGGACAAGGTTTACATCCAGGAGCTACACAGGTTGGCGCGGTGAAGCGGGAGCTTCAAAGGGAAAAGGAGGGTCACTAGGCTCCATGCCTGCATCCACTCACGCAGTAATGTTGCCGGAGTCTTGGGAGAAGAAACACAACCATGGAGGAATTTGAAGTATCTTTTAAAAGTCTTTTGGGGCGCCTGGGTGGCTCAGTCGGTTAAGTGGCCGACTTCGGCTCAGGTCATGATTTCGCGGTCCATGAGTTCGAGACCCGCGTCGGGCTCTGTGCTGACAGCTCAGAGCCTGGAGCCTGTTTCGGATTCTGTGTCTCCCTCTCTCTCTGACCCTCCCCCGTTCATGCTCTGTCTCTCTCTGTCTCAAAAATAAATAAACGTTTAAAAAAATTTTTTTAATAAAAAAATTAAAAAAAATAAAAGTCTCTCTTCTACCTTGCCTTCTCAATCTTCGGCAGATGCTGTCTTGCTCACTAGCTTTTAGAGCCATCTTGGAACCATGCATTGTGGTACTGAAATCTGCTTTGGGTATTGGCACTGGATGGAAAGACTGCAGCCGAGGCTCACCCCACATCCGGGAGCATAGGATACCCAACACTCTCAAGATCCAGAAGTCAGAACTCTAACTGGTCCTGACACTTGAATGCTGATAGGGCAAGTGGCTTAGCCCCTCTGTGCCTGTTTTAGTTTTCTCTTTCATGACATGAAGACAATAATCATCATGACCTCAGAGTTATGTGGATTGAATATCAATACTTACAGTCAAAAAGACACCAACACGTAATAAACAGGCAACAGATGTGTCTATTTTTAGTTTGCATGCTTTTGAAAGATATGGTTGTTTGACTCCAGGCATTAATCTCTCCCAAAATATATGTTCTCTTTTTAAGGACATTTGTTGGTTTGACAGATTTATGCATAAAACACAAAGTTATAAAGCAAAGAAATGCTATCTTTACCAATGAACCCAATTTCTGTGTACTAGTTAAGTCACTTAAAAACGTAATATAGTCCGGGCACCTGGGTGGTTCCATCATTGAAGCGTCTGACTTTGGCTCAGGTCATGATCTCATGGTTCATGAGTTTGAGCCCTGCATCGGACTCTGTGCTGAAAGCTCAGAGCCAGGAGCTAGCTTCAGGTTCTGTCTCTTCCTCTCTCTCTCTCTGCCCCTGCCCTGCTTGCACTCTCTCTCTCTCTCTCAAAAAAATAAAATAAAATAAAATAAACTTAAAAAAACCCTGATACAGTCACAAGTTCATTTGTTTAATTCAATGAGACTTCTCTCTGGGCCTAATATCTTGATACTTTAGTCACTATTATAATATCATTAAGTCAGAGTATGTTTCTTGGAAATTGCTCTGATGATTGTATGAAATGAAAAAATAAGTGAAATCTTAACTAGAATTCCCTCAGTTTTGCTAAGTTGGGAAAATCCAATTTGGTAAAACCAATACTGAGAAATTCATCTTGTTAGAAAAAGAGGAAAGAAACTAACACAGGAGTACCTTATAATGTTTACATGAAACTTAATTTAATCCAGTCCTCATGTGGAATAAATAAAACATTATCACCTCTATATACATTTAAGAAAATTGGTTTTTAAAGTTGGTTTTAAAAGGAGGGAATCTGAGGGGCACCTGGGTGGTTCAGTCAGTCAAGCGTCCGACTTCGGCTCAGGTCATGATCTCGCGGTCCGTGGGTTCGAGCCCTGCATCGGGCTCTGTGCTGACCGCTCAGAGCCTAGAGCCTGTTTCAGATTCTGTGTCTCCTCCTCTCTCTGACCCTCCCCCATTCATGCTCTGTCTCTCTCTGTCTCAAAAATAAATAAACGTTAAAAAAAATAAATAAAAGGAGGGATGTGAGCATTATGCATACATCACTCTTGGAAGTGGATCATTGGGCATATTGGACATTCTCACTAGATTCTTGCTTTTCTTGCTTATCACTCCAGTCCACTGTTAACCCAGCTTAAGGTCTTGTACCTTCATCTTTTGTTTTCAGGAGTTCCTTCTGTATCCCTGATAACAGACATGTCTGCTCTGGTCTTGCCTCTCTTCTTTCCATCTGTTTCTTCCTGGGTTTTCTGAGTAGCCACACACTTGAAAAAGCCTCATTGCCACCTCCTTTCAGGAATCAAATCATCTTCTCCCTGGGCTCCATTCAAAACAGGATAGGAAAGATATCAAAGATCATTTTAGAAATATTCATTGTACAGTAATTTTCACTGATATTTTAAAGACATTCCACATGATTAGGTTATCTCTGTCATTATATAATTCGTTTCAAATATCGAAAGACCAAAATATGAGAACCACATGGGCTCTGTTTCACTTAGCAACATACAAATTACTTGTTGGTAAGTTGCCAATGTGTGTGACTAAATAACCAAATAACTTTAGAGAAATTATCTCATTCCCATAAGCACATCTAAGAAGGATGCTTTGTGAAGCTGAAAATGTTCAAAGTCTTGTTTTCACTGAACGTTCAAACCATAGGGAAAACTAAAAAGGAAAGAAAAATACAACAGAAAAACCTCAGCAACATATAATTTCATAACCTTGGTGACAGAAACATGTTAAAAATATCGAGAACATTTATTTATCCCAAGGAAGGTGGTATAATCTTCTTGGTCCTACATTCTCCTTCATTCTTCTTTGCTTGGAAGATGATACCCCTGAATTCCTCCTTCTAAATTATTTTAGGAGCACCTGGGTGGCTCAGTCCATTGAGCATCTGATCTTGGTTTTGGCTCAGTCATGATATCAGGGTCATTGTTGAACATGGAGCCTGCTTGGGATTTTCTCTGTCAGTCTCTCTCTCTCCCTTTCTCTCTCTCCCCTACCCCGCTCCCTTGTTCATGCACTCTTTTTCTCTCTAAAAAAATGATAATAATAAATAATTTTATTTCCTGGCTTTATTGAGATTAATATGTAACATTATGTAAGTTTAACCTGCACAATGTGATGATTTGATACACATATAAGTTGTGAAATGATAATGATAGTAAGTTAGTACCACCTGCAAATCACATAATTACAATTTTGTTATTCTATGGTGAGAAGGAGCATTCAGGATCTATCCTGTTAACTATTTTTAAGCATACAATATGGTACTGTTAACTATGGTCCCTATGCTGTACATTAAATCCAGACTTATTCCTCTTACACTGGAAGATTGTACCTTTTAAACAACATCTCCTTTATTATACCCACCCCCTAACCCCTGACAGCCACCATCAATTCTGTTTCTCTAAGTTCAGATTTTTTAGATACCACACAGAAGTGCATTCATACAGTATTTTTCTGACTTATTTCACTTAGTGAAATGCCTTCAGGGTTTATCTGTTGTCACAAACGGCATAGTTCCTTCTTTTATATGGCAAAATGTTACTGCATTACGCACACACACACACACACACACACACACCCCACATGTTCTTTCTCCATTTACTTGGCAATGGACATTCATGTTGCTTACCTATTTTGGCTACTGTGAATACTGTTGCAGTGAACGTGGGACTGCAGATACCTCTTTGAGACAGGGATTTCATTTCCTTCAGGTATATACCCAGAAGTGGGATTACTGGATCGCATGGATAGTTCTATTTGTAAGTTTTTGAGGAATCTCCATGCTATTTCTGTAATGAGTGTACCAATTTACAGGCATGTTGACAGCACACCAGGGTTCCCTTTTCATCACATCCTCACCAGCATTTGTTCTCTCTAGTCTTCTTTTTTTTTTTAATTTTTTTTTAACGTGTATTTATTTTTGAGACAGAGATAGACAGAGCATGAACGGGGGAGGGGCAGAGAGAGAGGGAGACACAGAATCAGAAGCAGCCTCCAGGCTCCGAGCCGTCAGCCCAGAGCCCAACGCGGGGCTCAAACTCACGGACCACAAGATCGTGACCTGAGCTGAAGTCGGACGCTTAACCGACTGAGCCACCCAGGTGCCCCTCTGTCTTCTTATTAATAGCCATTCCAGCAGGTGCAGCATGCTGTCTCATCGGGTTTTGATTTGCATTTCCATGATGATTAGTGATGTTGAACATCTTTTCATATATTTCTTGGTTATTTCTTTGGAAAAGTATGTATTCATGTCCTCTCCCCAGTTTTATCACATTATTTGTATTTTGCTATTGGGTTGTATGATTTCCTTACAGATTTTGGATATTAGCCTCTTTTCAGATAGATGGTTTGCAAAATTTTGCTCTCATTCCCTAGCTTGCCTTTTTGGTTGGTGATTGCTTATTTGTGTAGAAGGTTTTTTTTAAGTCTGATACAGTTTCACTTGTGGACTTCCACTTTTGTTGCTTGTGCTTTTGGTGTCATAAAAACTCATTGCCAAGAGCAAGGTCAAGGAGCTTTTTCTCTCTGTTTTCTTCTAAGGGTTTTACAGTTTTATGTGTTAATGTTTAAGTCTTTAATCTATTTTGAGTTAATTTTTGTGAGTGGTGTTAGATAGGGTCAATATCATTCTTTGCAGGTGGACATCCAATTTTCCCAGCACCACTTACTGAAGACACTGTCCTTTACTCATTAAGTATTCTTGGCCCCCTTGTCAAATATTGCTTGACCATGTACGTGAGGGTTTATTTCTGGGTTCTCAATTCTGCTCCATTGGTCTATGTTTTTATGCCAATACTATATTATCTTGATTACTGTAGCTTTGTAATGTAATTTGAAATCAGGAAGTGTGATGGCTCCAGCTTTGTTCTTCTTTCTCAAGATTGCTGTGGCTATTCATTGTCTTTTTTTGGTTTCATCACCTATAGATGGTTTGGAGTAGTACGGACATGTGAACAATATTAAGTTTTCTGATCCATGAACATGGTATAGGCTTCCATTTGATTGTGTTATCTTTAATTTCCTTTAATGTTCTATAGTTTAATTGCCTTTAATATCCTACAGTTTGTGGTGTATAGATCTCTCACTTTCTTGGTTAAATTTATTCCTAAGTATTTTATTGTTTTTGGTGGTATTGCAAATGCGATTACTCTTTTTATTTCTTTCTCAGATATTTCATTGTTAGGGTATAGAAATGCAGTCAACTTTTGTATATCAATTTTTATCCTGCAAATTTACTGAATTTATTTAATATTTTTCATATTTTTTAAGTTATTCATTTATCTGAGAGATAGAGACACAGCGCAAGCTGGGGAGAGACAGAGAGAGAGGCAAAGAGGCAAGCAGTCTCTGTGCTGATAGCAGGGCTCGATCTCATGAACTGGGAGATCATGACCTGACCCCAAATCAAGAGTCGATGCTTAACCAACTGAGCCACCCAGGTGCCCCTCTAACATTTTTTTTTTTTTTGATAGAGTCTTTAAAATTTTCTACAGATAAGGTTATGTCATCATCAAACAGAGATCATTTACTTCTTCCTTTTCAATTTGGATAATTTTTCCCCCTTATGTAATTGCTCTGCCTACGTCTTCCAGTACTGTATTAAATAGGAGTGGTGTTAGCAGGCATATTTGTTTTGTTCTTTTTTTTAATGTTTATTTATTTTTGAATCAGAGACACAGAGTGTGAGTGGGGGAGGGGCAGAGAGAGACACACACACACAGAATTTGAAGCAGGCTCCAGGTTCTGAGCTGTCAGCACAGAGCCAGATGCAGGGCTTGAACTCACAAACCATGAGATCATGACCTGAGCCAAAGTCAGACACTTAACCAACTGAGCCACCCTGGTGGACCTGTTATGTTCTTGATCTTAGAGGGAAAGTTTTGAACTTCTCACCCTTGAGTATGTTAGTTGCAGATTTATTGTATATAGCCTTCATTATTTTAATGTATGTTCCTTCCATACCTACATTGCTAAGAGGTTTTATCATGAAAGAATATTGTATTTGTCAAATGCTTTTCTGCATCTATTGAAAGGATAATATGACTGTTCTCTTTCTATTAATGTGGTATATCACATTTATTGATTTATGTGTGTGGAACAATCTATGCATCCCAAGGATAAATCCTGCTTGATCATGGTGTATAATCTTTTAATGATTTTGTTGAATTTGGTTTGCTAGTAATTTGTTGAGAATATTTGCTTTAATGCTCATCAGGGATATTGGCCTGTATTTTTATTTTCTTATAGTGTCCTATTTGGCTTTGATATCAGGGTAATGCTAGTTTCATGAATGAGTTTGGGAGTGTTTTTTCTTCGATTTTTTTTTTGAAAAGTATGAGAAGAATTGGTGTTAAGTCTTTAAGTGTTTAGTAGAATTTATCCACAAGGCCATCTGTTCCTGAGCTTTTCTTTGTTGGGAGATTTTGTATTACTAATGTATTCTTCTCACTTGTTATAGTTCTGTTCAGATTTTCCATTTATGTGTGTGTATGTGATTCAGTCTTGACAGGCTGTAGTTTCTAGAAACTTGCCTAGTTTTTCTAGGTTGTACAAACTGTTGGCATATAATTATTCACAGTAGTGTTTTATGATCCTTTGTATTTCTTTGGTATCAGTTGTAATGTTTCCTCTTTCATTTCTAATTTTATTTATTTGAGTCTTCTCTCTCTCTTTCGCTCTCTCTCTCTTTCCTGATTCGGTAAGTCTGTTAAGGGTTCATCAATTTTGTTTATTTTTTCAAAAAGCAACTCTTAGTTTCATTGATTTTTTTTCTCATTCTCTATATTTTTATTCTCTATTTCCTTTATTCCTGCTCTGAAATTTGTTATCTCCTTCCTTCTCCTAACTCTGGCCATAGTTTGTTCTTTTTTCCCAGTTCCTTGAGGTTAAAAGGTGGGTTGTTTATTTGAGATACAGTTTTCTTAATATAGGCATTTATGACTATACACTTCTCTCTTGGAAATGTTTTAGCTGCACCTCATTTTTATTTGTATCTTGCATTTCTTCATTTATTCTAAGATACACTTTTTAATTTTCCTTTTGATTTTTTCTTTGACCCGTTGGTTTTTCATGAATGCATTAATTTCCACATATTTGTGAATTTTCTAATTTTTTCTTCCATTAGTGAGCTAGTTTCATGTCACTATGGTATGAAAGTATACCTGGCATGATTTTAGCCTTTTTTTGATTTGCTGAGACTTGTTTTGTGACCTAACATATGATCTAACCTGGAGAATGTTTAATGCATACTTGAGAATAACATGTATTCTGCTGCTGTTAAATAGAATATTATGTAGTATCTGTTAGGTTTATTTGATCTAAGGTATAGATCAAGTCCATTGTTTCATTATTGATTTTTTTGTCTGAAGGATCTATTCGTTGTTGAAAGTGGGTATTGAAAAACACTACTATTATAGTATTTCTTTCATTTCTCCCTTTAGATTAGCTTAATTAGGTGTTCCAGTGTTGGTGCGTATTATTTATAATTGTTTTATTTCTTGATAGTTGGCCTCTATCATTATATAATTACCTTATTTGTCTCTTATGTCCCTTTTGGACTTAAAGTCTATTTTGTCTGATATAAATACAGCTACTCCTGCTCTCTTTTGATTCCATTTTCATGGGATACCTTTCTCCATCCCTTCACTTTGAGCCTGTGTGTGTCATTGAAGTCGAAGTTAGTTGCTTGTAGATAGTGTATAGTTGGGTATTGTGTTTCTATCCATCCAGCCACTCTGTCTTTTGGAGAATGTAATCCATTTACATTGAAAGGAATTATTGATTAGAAGGACTTCCACTGCTATGTTATTAACTGTTGTCTGGCTGTTGTGTAGTCTCTTTGTTCTTTTCTTTCTCTATTGCTATCTTCCTTTGTAATGTAATGATTTTCCCTAGTGGGAAGCTTTCGTTCCCTTCTCCTTATCTTTTATGTATCTACTGTAGGTTTTTATTTTGTGGTTACCATGAGGCTTACAGAGAACATTTTATACACGTGACAGTGTATTTTAAGATGATGACAACTGAACTTTGATTACATACAAAAACTGTGAGTTAGGACAGAGTCAAGTCCAGTTGGAGTTCAAGTACCCATGCGAGCCACAATCCAGGCATGGTGAATTCTACCTTTCTTAATTTACCCTTAACCCAGCAACTATGTGCCTAAAGGATGTGGGTCAGATAAAAGACTCTAAAGGGTAGACATGCTCCTCACCCCCATTGCTTTCTTGCCCTTTTAGAAGTCAGTCTTTCACTGTACCTGCCGACAGATTGTATGTGTAGGTAGGGATGTATCAAGTAACAATAACATGTAAACCATTAGCTTGCTGCCATTTGTGCCGCTGAGGAGACTTATTTGGAGGCTCTCGCATGGTCTACCAATAGCCAGAAAGGTATACATAAGCTTTACTTAAGCCTCATACTACCAAAAACTATTATTTAGTAGAGCTGGATTTATAGTAGGCCTTCACAAGTCTACCATGTTGCGCTTCAGACTTGTAGTCTGCCTTGTCTCCGAGACAAAATCTCTACCCATTACCTCCGTCAGTCAACTGCATTCCTTTTCCATTACCTCAAGCCTGAACTGCTTTGTCAGCCACTGGCTTACTATCCTAATACTTTTAGGAATGGCCCTCTGTCTTGTTCTCAGTTCTTCCTCCCCTCCTCACCACTGGGAATTGACATCTCATCCATAAAACCCAAACTTGCACTGTGGTTCTTCTGCTTGCTGTTTGATGCAAACTAGCTGCCTGTTTTCACACTGCAGATGGTGCCTAAAGTGAGTATTAGAGGAGGACCAATTTCTAGGCCCCAATGCAAGAAGCTCACCTGGATCCCACCATCAGTCTCTTTCCATATCTCTGTATACAGTTCTGCTTGGTGTTTGAATGTTGCTATTCCCCAATATCTGAACGCACAACTTCAGATTCACGGTGAGCTTGTGTAATTTATTCCCTCATTGTGCATGATATTAACAATCATGCTCTCTATGTTCTAGATAGTCTGTTAGGTATTGTGGATGTAACAGTAAATGAAACATGGCCCTAATTTTTAAGATGTTTCCTTCTAGTTGAAAAGACAGGTAAGTATTAGGCACTGAAAGACAGAATAGTGGCAATTGTACTTGCTATAGGAGTTAGGGCACTGGGGCCTTTGCTAGGAGGGTACTAGGACATTTTATTTTATTCCTTTTTTATTTTTAAATTTTTTATTTAAATTCATCTTAGTTAACACACAGTGTAGTATTGATTGCAGGAGTAGAAGTTACTGATTAATCACTTACATATAACACCCAGTTCTCATCCCAACAAACAGGATCACCCATTTAGTTCATTCCCCCACCCAACACCCCTCCAGAAACCCTCAGTTTGCTGTCTGTATTTAAAAGTCTCTTGTGGTTTTCCCCCTTCTCTCATTTTATCTCATTTTATTTTTCCTTCCCTTCCCCCATGTTTGTCTGTTTTAGTTCTTAAATTCCATGTGTTAGTGAAATTATATGTTTGTCCTTCTCTGATTGACTTCTTTCACCCAGCATAATACTCTCTAGTTCCATCCACATTGTTGCAAATGGCAAGATTTCATTCTTTTTGGTCACTGAGTAATATTCCATTGTATATATACACCACATCTTTATCCATTCATCAGTTGATGGACATTTGGGTTCTTTCCATATTTTGGCTATTGTTGATAGTGCTGCTATAAACATTGGGGTGCATGTGCCCCTTTAAATCAGCATTTTTGCATCCTTCGGGTAAATACCTAGTAGTGTAATTGCTGAGTCATAGGGTAGTTCTATTTTTAACTTTTGGAAGAAACTCCATACTGTTTTCCATAGTAGCTACACTAGTTTGTATTCCCACCAACAGTACAAACGTGTTCCCCTCTCTCCCCATCCTCACCAACTTCTGCTGTTTCCTGAATTGTTGAGTTTAGCCACTCTGACAGGCATGGGATGATATCTCATTGTGGTTTTGATTTGTATTTCCCTTAGGATGAGTGACGTTGAGCATCTTTTCATGTGTCTGTTAGACGTCTGGATGTCTTCTTTGGAAAAAGTATCTGTTCATGTCTTCTGCCATTTCTTACGTGGATTGTTTGTTTTTATGGGGGGGTGTTAAGTTTGAAAAGTTCTTTGTAGATTTTGGATGGTAACCCTTTAATTTGTCATTTGCAAATATCTTCTCCCATTCTACCAGTTGCCTTTTGGTTTATTGATTGTTTCCTTCACTGTGCAGGAACTTTTTATTTTGATGAGGTCCCAGTAATTCATTTTTGCTTTTCATTTGAAACTGTTCCAAAAATAGAAATGGAAGGAAAATTTCCAAGCTCATTCTATGAGGCCAGCAGTACCTTGAGTCCAAAACCAGACAGAGACCCCACTACAAAGGAGAATTACAGACCAATTTCCCTGGTAAAAATGAATATAAAAATTCTCAACAAGATACTAGCAAATCGAATCCAACAATACATTGAAAGAATTACTCACCATGATCAAGTGGGATTTATTCCTGGGCTGCAGGTGTGGTTTAATATGCATAAATCAAACCATGTGATGTACCACATTAATAAAAGTAATCCTATGATCCTCTCAATAGATGAAGAAAAAGCATTTGACAAAATACAGCATCCTTTCTGGATAACAATCTTCAAGAAAGTAGGGATAGAAGAAACATACCTCAACATCATAAAGACTATATATAAAAGACCCACAGCTAATACCATCCTCAATGGGGAAAAACTAAGGTCAGAAACATGACAGGGATGTTCACTGTCATCACTGTTGTTCAACATAGTACTGGAATTCCTAGCCTCAGCAATCAGACAACAAAAAGAAATAAAAGGCATTCAAATTGACAAGGAAGAAATCAAACTTTCACTGTTTGAACATATCATGATATTCTCTGTGGAAAACCTGAAAGACTCCACCAAAAAAAAAAAAAACTGCTAGAACTGATGCATGAATTCAGCAAAGTTGCAGGATATAAAATCAACATACAGAAATCTGTTGCACTTTTATACAGCAATAACAAAGCAACAGGAAAAGAAATCAAGGAATCGACCCCATTTACAATTGCACCAAAAACCATACGATACCTAGGAATAAACCTAACCAAAGAGGTAAGTGATCTGTAGGCTGAGAACTATAGATTCTTATGAAAGAAACTGAAGAGGACACAAAGAAATGGAAAATGCATGCTAATGAATTGGAAGAACATTTTTTTTTCAAATGTCTCTACTACCCAAAGCAATCTCTACATTCAGTTCAATCCCTATCAAAATAACAGGAACATTTTTCACAGGGCTAGAACAAACAACTCTAAAATTTTCATGGAACCAGAAAAGACCCCAAATAGCCAAAACAGTCATGAAAAAAAAAAAAAAAAAAAAAGCTGGAGGCATCACAGTCCCAGACTTCAAGCTGTATAAAGAGTTGTAATCATCAAGACAGTATGGTACTGGTACAAAACCAAACACATAGATCAATGAAACAGAATAGAGAACCCAGAAATAGACCCACAAATATATGGTCAACTATTCTTTGACAAAGCAGAAACGGATATCCAATGGAAAAAAGACACCCTCTTCAACAAATGGTGTTGGAAAAACTGGACAGTGACATGCAGAAGAATGAAACTGGACCACTTTCTCACACAGACACAAAAATTAATTCATGAATGAAAGACATAAATGTAAGACAGGAAACCCATCAAAATCCTAGAGGAGAAAACAAACAGCAATCTCTTTGACCTTGCTGTAGCAACTTCCTACTAGACATGTCTCCAGAGGCAAGGGAAACAAAAGCAAAAATGAACTACTAGAACATTTTAAATGTGAATGGAAGTGTGTTCAAAGGGAGAATCTATTGCAGAAGCCAACACGATAAACCAGTTAACTTGGCCAAGGGGGAAAAGGGGGCTGAGACTTAATCAGTCTATTAATGAAGAGATCTTTACCTCACAGCCTTCTTACATACTTCTTACCTGACAGCATCAGAAAGTGGTGATCTCTTGCCTGAATGTCACCAAGGTGTGACTGATAATCTTTACTGTGTCCTACTTGACTTTTTCTCATCCATTGGCCTTTCTTTGTGTCAAAGATTTGATCCTTGGGCTATTGGCATTGGAATAATGCTTTGGAGAGCACTGGATTTGAAGTCAGGCAGACATAGATTGCAACCTTATCTCTGTCCTTTACTAAGCTTAAATAGTTCCCCCACTTGTTAAACCTCAGCTTCCTCACATTTCAAGTGAAGGCAATAATAATAATATTTATGAGAAAAGGCATCTAAAGTATGTCACATGCTCCTGGATATACAGGATACATAATAATTATTAGTTCCTTTTCTTTTCAGATTAGAGTTGTTGAACAGATGTGCAATCAATTCTTGGAAGTGCTGTTCAGACCAAAACCCCTCCCAGGAGTTCAGACAATAGAGCATCCTTTGACATTAATAGGGGTTTGGGACAGTCTAAAAGGCACAATCTGCAATTTCTCACACTTACCATGTTTTATGCTGCTGTGGTTTTGCATCTGTATTACAAGCAAAGAGCTGTTGTTACTCATGCATCAAGGTTCAGTTTGATCATCAAATCCTCTGAGGTACTTTCCCTAATCTGCCCTTTCTTCCCCCAGAGTACGTTGTTCATTTCCTCCCCTGTAATTCACCAAATATGTAGTTCTCAAAATATGGTCCACTTGCATCGTGTATTTGTATATTTGTTTTGTTGCACACGTCAAGCTCTATTTCAGTTATTTTTGTGTCTACATGTGGAAACTGAATTTTATTTCATGCCCATATTTGCAATATCTCGCTTCATGCTTAGTAAATATATGAATAGTTGAATGGGCAAATGTCTAGACAAATAAAGGAATGTTTGAATGATTCAGGAAAATGAATGTTTACTTGGTGCATAACTCTATCTATCTATCTATCTATATACATAGATATCTCTCTGTATCTATCTATCTATCTATCTATAGAGAGAGAGAGAGATCTATATCTATATAGAGACCTATAGATACCTATAGATATATATATCTTCTATAGCATAACACCATTTACTCTGTTACTCTGGGATAAAGAATGGTACTTAGTTAGTTAACAGGTAGTTAGTTAACATATTATCATAGTGGACCAGAAAACTATTTCAAACTACATGTCCAAATACCTCTTTTATCAATAGACTTTTCTTTTATTACCATTCTCTAGTTAGATCTTAATGACTTCTCATTCAACTGAAGCCAAATTCATCTATTATATATTAAGATACTGTATTTGAGAATGAATTTTAATGAAATAATTAAAAGTGCTGCCAGATATTTTTCTCCACATGTCTTCTAGTAAAATTCTTTTTTTTACATCTTTTTCATAAATCTTGGGGATTCAAATAACATACACTGGTATGTTGAAGACTGATACCCTATTAATTAAATGAATAAAGCAAGACACAATTTGAATTTAGCTTAATAAGCAAACCAATGTGAAAGCAGCTGTGTCCCATTAGCTTCTGATTTTCTGCAAAATAGAGAGGGAATCAGATACACAAAACAAGTGTCTAAAATTGAGCAGCTTGTGGTTATGTTACTATAGCTACCAGAGGTCTTTCTGATGCTTTCCTGGGTTGGCAAAGAAATAGACTGTTTGGAATAGTGACACTAAAAACCCTTATGCACTGAAATGGTGCTGACATTTGACCATGAGTCTTCAGTTCCTCCACAGAGTTAACACATGGATGTGAAGGGAGAAAAGAAAGAGAGAGAGGAAGGAAGGAAGGAAGGAAGGAAGGAAGGAAGGAAGGAAGGAAGGAAGGAAGGAAGAAAAATTCAAATTACCTCATGAACATTAGATCATTTTTTCTATTAGCCAAGGAAGTGAAATCCTGCAGTTTAAAAACAAATGTGAGGGTAGGAATATTCCAGATCACTTATATGCTACCTCTTGAAAGTTGATCTGATAGCTCTCAAAAATAAACCCACCTGGGAGGGCATTTAGGAAGTGGAGATGTTAGTGATACACAACATAGAGAACTTAATTTGAAGGAACTCTTTTCCTTAAGGAACTCCTGTAGATGTACATGGCCCAATAAGGAATCTCTTTCCACTAGTTTGGCTCTGTAGCTGTAATGAGAAATATATCCAAGACGAAATAATCAAAGTGAGGGAGAAAACATAAATTTCCCTTCTCTTTAAAGATAAATGCAGAGGTTAAGTTTTCTGTCGTTGTTTCTTTGTGGTTTTATTTGTTTGTTTTTGTTTTTTGTATTTTTTGGGGTTTTTTTTTGTTTTTGTTGTTTGTTTCTTTGTTTTTTGTTTTTGTTTTTGTTTTTTGTTTTTTGTTTTTTGTTTTTTGTTTTTTTTTTTTTCAGAAATCTTGATACCACCATAGGGTTGATGAAAATTTCCTGGAGGATTATGTCATGACCATAAAGAAATTACACAGATTCCAAGAATACTTGGGAGTTGATTATGTTCTTTTTTAATGGGTACCAGTTACCTCCATCCTTCCATTTGTTCTTATGAGAGAAATACTTTTTCTTTTAAAATTAAAAGATTAAACAGAAACCTGGAGTAAGCCTTTAAGACTCAAGAGGACTCTAGGGTGGGAAGGGGCAGAGCCCCATGGCTCAGAATTCTTTTCTTTCCAATTTACATAGTCTTGAGTTTTTCTCTTGTAATTAAAATCGCCCAATACCCCATTGCCCCCTCAACAAGCACAGATCACTTTTTAGCACACAGTATCTCCATTAATATTTGTGAAATGACAGAATTGTAAATGACAGCATTCTTTTTCGGGGCAATGGTCTAATGATAAGTCCCATACTGGCATCTACCTGGTTTCTCAGCTGAGAAATTTCTAGCATTTTGGTGACTCACCCAATGTATGGCCTCACCTTTTCCATTTGACATAGGTAGTGTGATTTAATTCTTTTCAGAACCAACAGGGTAAAGAACATTCTACCATCATAGTAATATGCATAGGACAAGAATGACGCCCATATGTAAACAGTAGGGCTCTATCTGTGCATTCTTCTTGTTTGTTTGCGGAGATATCCGAAGCTGTGTGCAGCACCAATAAATAGAGCCACTGCTACTGTCATTCCACAATTGTGAATAAAAAGATAAGGAATGGGATTTCTGTTTTTTTAAGGACAAGATAATGGCAAGTTCATGGTCAAATCCATTTGCCCGAGCAATTGCAGTGGTGTCCATGTCTTCAATATAACTAATGCAAAGTTTGTCAGCTTTCAGCCAATTAATTTTCTGAGTAAAGATATGATAGCAAAAAGGAAAACAAAAAGAAAACCAAACAACTGAGGTAAAGAATGCCGTGACCGGCGTTACTTTATAAAGATCAAGTAAGCTATATTGGTACAGGACTACCAATTTCTCAATAGACAGATTGTGTGATGCTGGGAAAATTCTTTCTTTCTAATTTTCTCTCTTGCTCTCTCTCTTTCCTTTTCTTTCTCTCCTTCTATCCCCCCCCCCATTCCTCTATAATCTAAGAGGAAATAGTCATTTATTGGTTTGCCTTTTTTTTTTCTATGGTCATTTGTTTCTTATGTTCCACATATGAGTAAAGTCATATGGTATTTGTCTTTTTCTGACTGACATACTTCACTTAGCATAATACTATCTAGCTCTAAGAAACAGACTCTTAACTACAGAGAACAAACTGATGGTTACCAGAGGGGAGGTGGATGGGGAGAATAGGTTAAATAGGTGAAGGAGTGCATTTGTCCTGATGTGCACAAACTTTAAACAATCTAAGAAGAAATAACTTATGTAAATATTTGCACCAAGCCATAGCAGGAATTAGTCAAAACACATATATACACAGATTTTATATACCTCTAACTCGCTTTCTTCCTTTTTGCAAGACAATTTTTGAGTAAATCTAATACCAGCAAATTAGTGCAGTTTGTAGATTAAAAGATTCATGATTAAATGGATGCAACATTATATGGAGGCTAATTTTGTCAACATATAGTTGAAGGTATACTTTTGTGCCCAGCTGTGCCACTGGTAACATGTTTATTTGAACATATGCATGGGTGTTGTCTTAATGTGTGGTACTTACTTATCAAATCATCTTTAAGAAATGTGGCAAGACTGATGTAGAAATAAAATATGGGTTTTTCCTTTGCAGCAATATTATAGTTTTTCTGTTGGTGCATAATTTTTCAACAGTGAGTTTTGCTCTGGCAACCTGGTATTTATATGTGAACTACACCACATCATCACATCCTCAGAGAATTTAAATGACTCCAAAATTACAACATAGAAAAATGTGAAAATGAAGATTCAGGGTAACAATTTCCGGGCTTCTAAAACAATGGCTGAAGTAATCACAGTATCAAAAAGGTCTCCATGTTTCACTTCAGAATAGCAATTAAGCAAACCCAGCTTTTCAGCTAAGACAAATAAATAAGGCCAAACAGGCAATTGTAATGTTTGTGTATGGTGTGTGTGTGCGTGTGTGTGTGTGTGTGTGTGTGTGTGTGTGTGTGTTGGTAGTGTTTCCTTGATTTTAGTGGAGGCTGTTAGATGACAGAAGCAAGGGATTCAATGTTAATTTTCTTTCAATTTCTTGTCAGTTGTGTTTCAAATACAGAAAGAACAGCTCTACAGGTCTTGGCTGCATCTGTTCCAAACAAGACAGGTATAGGGTTTCTGTTGTTAATTCTGTCCACTCTGCTTTTCTTAAAAAAGGGGACACGGTTACTTTAAATTACCAGGCACATGCAACATTGTTAAAACAACATAATTATGATGTGCTGTTTCTCCTGTCTTCTTTGTTTTTGGAGCAGGTGTGCAGGAAAAAGGGCTGGCAGAGCAGCTATGGTGTTACATTTCGGTTTTGTGTACACAAGTCACCAGCTGTGTGATCTGGAATAAGTGACTGTCTGAATTTTTTTTAATGTTTGTTTATTTTTGGGAGAGAGAGAGAGAGAGAGAGAGAGAGAGAGAGAGAGAGAGAGAGACAGTGTGAGTGGGGGAGGGGCGGACAGAGAGAGGGAGACACAGAATCTGAAACAGGCTCCAGGCTCCGAGCTGTCCGCACAGAGCCCGATGCGGGGCTCGAACCCACGAACCATGAGATCGTGACCTGAGCCGAAGTCGGACACTTAACTGACTGAGCCACCCAGGCGCCCCTGAATAAGTGACTCTCTAAAACTTATCTTTAATTATCGGCGTGGAAAAATAAATATTGACCTAAATTCGTCAAATGATGTATATTAAACCTACCTGAGAAAATATAAGTCACTAAGGAAATACAAGCCATCCCTGCCTTTATCGGGTATGTCAAATAAAAAGTGCTTGTCTACAACCCTATTCGAGGGAAGATATTCTCTTATTGTTCCCCAGTGCTCTCTAGGAATTCACTACTGTATTTTTTCATCAAGTATTTCATGAACACCCACTAATTGTATAGTTCAGTGGAGAATTAAAAAGGTTAAGTTGTGGCAACGCTCAAGTAATTCATGTGAGCATTTTTCACAAACTTCCTCCTATACAAGTGAGGTGTCATATTTACTGCTCTTATCACATATCTAGAGATAATACATGCTTACAAAAAAATTAAGGACATTAAGAGGTAATGAAGAAGGTGTGGGTGATTTCACAGAAAAGTTCTGGATGTACATCGTCCAGGAGAGTAGCAATTAGCCAGAAGTGGTTATGGAGCACCTGAAATTTGACAACTCCCAAATGAGGTGCACTGTGAGGTGTAAAATCCACACCAGATTTCAAAGACTTAATAAGAAAAGACTGTAGGGGCGCCTGGGTGGCTCAGTTGGTTGAGCGTCCAACTTCCGCTCAGGTCATGATGTCACGGTTTGTGGGTTCGAGCCCCGCGTAGGGCTGTGTGCTGACAGCTCGGAGCCTGGAGCCTGTTTCGGATTCTGTGTCTCCCTCTCTCTCTGCCTCTGCCCTGCTTGAGCTCTGTCTCTCTCTGTCTCTGAAAAATAAATAAACGTTAAAAAAAGTTTTTTAAAGAGAATATAAAATATCTTAATTTATATTGATTTCATGCTGATATGATCATCTTTTGGTTATATTTGGTTGCATATACTATTAAAATTAATTTCAGCTGTTTCATTTTACTTTATAACATATGGCTACTAGCAAATTTAAAATTATATATGTAGCTAGCTTATATTTCTATTGACTGTTGCTATTATAGTACAAGTACTTTTGAATAAGCCAAAAAAAAAAAAAAAGAAACAAAGAAAGAAAACAGGAAAGAGAGAAAGAAAAATCAAGGAGAAGAGGATGAAATGAGGAATTAAGTGGTGTATCTTTGCTCCTCTTATCTTATGCTTTGGGGCTCCTACCCAAATATGAATGTGACACCAATCAAATGATCCAAATCTGATTTGTATGAAAATTGAACATTCTTCTTTTCTGCATTTTTGCTATTCTAAGAAACACAAAATAAAAAAAAAAACAATTTAGGAGAGAGGGTATGGGTCATCAAAAATAACCTTTGTTATTAATGATCAATTCATAATTCAGTGCCTTGGCAGAGATAGTTTATCCTTTAGACCTTCAGAGTCAGAGACACAGGGCACTAGGGAAGGCCACTGGGAGTTTAATACATTTGGTTTGAGTTCTGGATCTCCTTAAAAGCAGGTGGCAAGGCAAGGATTTTAGTGGAAATGGTTTATTAGGGAGGTGATCCCAGGAACATTTGTTGGTGGGGTAGGAAGTGAGATTGACTAGAGGAAGCCAATGTATCACTGGTTCACCGGAGCTTTTGAGGAGCTCCTGGAGACCTCTAGTAAGTACATGCCCTCCAGCATCCTCCCTTCTAAGGAGTGGAGGACTGAAGTATTTATTCAGGAGAACCTGGGCCCATTGGTGGAGAATAGCTCTGGAGAGGTCTTAGCTCTCTGCCACTTCCACGATGCCCAGTGCAGCCTCAGAGAACTTCAGCCAAAATACCATAAATTCTGGGAGCTGAAAGTTAGGCCAGTCTGCCCGGAAAGTCTCTGTGGGATACAGATAAAGCACTGATAATGTCTACGATAGTTCATCCTGTGTACTGCTCATCCATCCATACTCCAGGTTAGTTGCAGTCTCCCCCATGCCATTGTTTCTTCTGTTTGGCAGTTAATTACGGTTTTCAAGGAAAACACGTATCAGGGAGACGAGTTACAGTCTCCGTTTTTGCAGTCAGTGCCAAGACCATAACTAATATTTATTATGTCTGTTCTCTACCATTTATTCATTTCCCTCACACTCAATCAGCATTCACACTGGTCTGGGTTCCTTGCCCAGTGGTTTAACCCCAACCTTCTCTGAGAGATGTGAGATCCTAGTTAGTATGACCTTATCAGGCCATACTTGCTACCACTTCTCCCCCGCCCCCACCCCATGTCTGTCACTGGATATGAAAATATAAAGATACCCCAGTGAATCTCCTGAATTTCAGACTTGTGACTTCTTGTCTCCATAGTGTAATAGGAACCCGATTTCCTTTTGATATTTAGCACCCATGATCATTTCTAGTATAGTAGCAATTCCTTTCTTTGCCTGACCTTCTTTATCGAGACAAGAAAATATTTAGGTTAAATGGAACCTTTACCATGTTCTCTAAGGATGATCCTTGGTGGAAGGGTTTCCCACTTTTGGTGATCAAGACATCTTGACAAAACTGTAGGGCTGGGAAGCACAGGTTCCCCAAGTGGGTCAGGAGGAGTGATGATTGGATGAGCTACTTCTATCTCCATCTTTTCTTTTCTGGATTCATGTCTTCTAGCAATCTGGGACTCTAAACCATGTAATGATGGCTGGTTGGAAAGATACACCACTTCCTGGAGAGTCCCACCCTGTGGGATGTCCTCTCTAAGCTAACACGCAGAACTCCGAGCTTTTGACCTTTTCCTCACTGCCCTACCTTTACTACTGGAGGATTTCTTTTTTGTTGTTGTTGTTTTTATTCACTAAGCTGCCATTCTGAATAAAGGTTTCCATTCTTTTCCTTTTAGAATTAATTCAGAGGGGACTATATATATATTTTTTAATAAAAAAGTAAGAAGAGCAAGTGAGTAATTTTAACTTGATTCAAAAGACTGATGCAGTCAGGCCAAAGAGGAAAAGGTATCTACCTTTTGATAGATATTTGTGTGAAATTGTAACAGTATTGTGTGGTACAGTCACACTGAACAAAATCAAAAGGCAGAAACCAACTGGGACTAAAATGTAAGTGTAATATATACAGCCATTAAAAGGTTACATTGTTAATATGTAAAGAATTTTTACAATTTAGTAAAGATACACATCAGCAGGGGAAAAAAATGAACAGTAACATAAATAGGCTATTCATAAAGATTATGAAGGTTAGGAAGATTAGGAAGGTAATATATGTGTAAAAAATGTTGATTTTCTTCACCAGAAAGGAAGACTGATTGCAAACAAAATCATTCTCTGTAACTTATACGATGAGAAATACTATCACTTTGAGAACGTTTTAAAATTGTCACTGTTAAACCTAAGCTTTAACCATACAGAGAAAGACAGATACCATATGGTTTCACTCTTATGTGGATCCTGAGAAACTTAACAGAAACCCATGGGGGAGGGGAAGGAAAGAAAAAAAAAAAAAAAGAGGTTAGAGTGGGAGAGAGCCAAAGCATAAGAGACTGTTAAAAACTGAGAACAAACTGAGGGTTGATGGGGGGTGGGAGGGAGGGGAGGGTGGGTGATGGGTATTGAGGAGGGCACCTTTTGGGACGAGCACTGGGTGTTGTATGGAAACCAATTTGACAATAAATTTCATATATTGAAAAAAAAAACTAAGCTTTAAAAACATCATTATTTTTAAAAAGAGAAAATTGTTCGGTTTTAAAAACAGGAAGTGGTCCTGGGAAAATTGCATTGGAGAAAAGCATACAAATGCATTTATAAGATCTAAATACATGTACGCTACATTACAGAGTTTTTAGTAGTAGCAACTATTATTAAATTGCTTATTTGTTCTGCAACAAGAACAACACAAACCTAAAATAATTACACACACACACATACACAATGTCTACATAAAATGTAAGACTACAACATAGCTATGAACATAATTATATGTCTTTATTAACAAAGATATGTAATAATGTAGTAAGTGAGAAAAGCAGATTACTCTTAATGCCCAAACCACTTATTTTAGAACCATACTTGGTTAGGAAATGTTTCATGTGTATTTGTCTTGACCACTTAGCAAGTTCAGGAGCTTATGATGCAAGAGAATTTGTTTTATTTTATTGTTATATATATTTTACACCTTACATTCTAAATCATTATAGGAAGTCCAAGTAGACTGAATTCACATAAGTGCACGTGTGCGCGCGCACACACACACACACACACACACACACACGTGCATCCCTCACACATAGATACTCTCTTTAGATAGAATAACATTTTATTTCTTCCTAAGTTTTGCTGATGCAAAAGCTATTTTTCCTCTCATAGTTTTGTTTGTGGAAACTTAATTTTCTTTTCCAAAATAAAAAAAGTGAGAAAAACAAGTGAGAAATTATAATTTGATCCAGAAGAGACATGTGATAAAACCAAGTTAATGAGATAGATTCTTGCCAGGCTCTACCACAGGTCTGGTACCTTGCCAGAGGAATGAAGGAAAGATGAGCAATTCTTTTGTGTTAGACTTTAACAAAAAAAATAACTAAATGAAGAAAAAAATAAGCAATGAAATTTTTACTAATGAGGAAATCTGAAGAGGTCCTTAGAGCACATTGGGAAATAGACTTTACAGAGAAGAAGAAGTTGGAGGAGGAGGAAGAGAAGGAGGAGAAGAAAAACATGGAACTCAACATATGGAGTCCTCTGCTGGAGCAGAAGTTACAATTTAGAAAATGAGAGTATATAACTTCCAAAAATCATGACTAGGAGAGCCCAGTACAAGACTGGGTTTTTCCACTGGATGTTCACCTCTATTAAATAAACTATAAAACATAAATTCCCTAAATGCCACCAAAATTCCCTGAATACCTACATCATGTGTATGAATTTTGCTGTCGTTAAAGCTCTACTTAACAAACCATTGTTCAATAACTGCTCTCAAACCTACCATTTCCCTTTTACAAGGCTTGGAAATGGGTCTAGAGATCAAACTTTTACAGTAGGAGTAGCTCAAGGGAAATCAGCAGTGTTTTAATGATAATAAATGACCTATCTACAATTTTTTAAATGTTCATTTATTTTTGAGAGGGAGAGAAAGAAGGAGTGGAAGAGGGGCAGAGAGAGAGGGAGACAGAGGAACCAAAGTGGGCTCTGTGCCACCCCATTTGTGGGCCCAAACCCACAAACCGTGAGATCATGACTGGAACCAAAGCCTAACCAACTGAGCCAGCCTATCTACATTTTTTAGAGACTGTTCTGAATCTCAGAAATTTGAGTATTAATGAAAGATTAGTAATATAAAAGAACCTTAGAGCTCAATCTCTTTTCTCTCTTCCCCTCTCTTCTGCCTCTGCCTTCTTCTCCTCTTCCTCCCATCCTCCCTGCCTCCCTCCCTTTGCCCCTTCCTCCTTCCCTACCTTCCTCCCTCCCTTCCTTCCTGCCTTCCTTCTTTCTTTCTCCCCTTCTTTCCCTCCTCCCTCTCTTCCTCCCTTCCTCCCTGCCTTCCTTCCTTTCTCCCCTTCTTTCCTTCCTTCCTTCCTCCCTTCCTTCCTTCTTTGTTTCTCTGCTTCTTTCCTTCCTTCCTTCCTTCCTTCCTTCCTTCCTTCCTCTACCTCCCCCTCTTCCTCTCTCTCTCTCTCCCCATCCCCCATTATTTTATTTGACTGGTGAGGCCAACATAATTTGTCTAGGTGTACATGGAGCGATAACTTAGTTTCTGGCTTCTTTCCACTATATCTTGAATCACAATATCAATGAGCTCAAAAATATTTTGGCTGTAATCAAGAAGCTTTTGTTACATAATCTCTGTGTATCCAAAATTGGTGTAAGGACTATGGAGTCATGTAAGGATGTTAATGCATGACCCAAATTACCCTCAGTGTTGAGATAGCAGAAGAATTGTAGGCGGAAGCTAATCATCTAATCATAACTATCAAAACTGAATAGGAGTTCAAACTATAAAAGTTTTTTACTTCTTTCAAAATTACAATAATACATTTCATTGTGCATTTTATGAAAGAGCGGTAAGCTTAGCTTTTCACATTAACTCCAGGGATAGGATGAAAAAAAATAATAATGAACATAAGTCTGAATTGTATCTGTTGTGAGAGAAAAAGTTAGTTCTTCATCAGTGGTTTTATACATTTCTCTTCACCTTTGTTCAGGTTATAAACAGAGAAATTCTGTGATAATGTGCCTCACAATAAAGCAACTTCTAATAGAATTCGTTTGGCCATCAGATCCTGACCTCTGCCGCTCGTTTTGTTCAGTTATCTCTTTAACCTTATGCTAATACGATTTTCCATTTTACACAATTGAATTTTCTGGACCTTAGTTCGAGTGGTAAGGGGTTATACACTCACCTAGATTCACTTTTGTTGTTTATATGAATATAGTTGTCACTGGTTGTCTTCCTCAGCGTAAAGACTAAAAGCCAGCTCCTCACAGGGAATAATAAACTCCAATTAAACTTGATATTTGAAGCATTTCAAAGTGAGTTTAACCCCTAGAAGATTGTGGCCCACATCGTCATCAGTCTGCTGTCATACACCGTGTGGACCCAAGAGCTCATTTTCGTGTTTTGTCTATGTTGGCGACATGACATGCCCCAAAACAGAAGATTGATTGACACTGAAATGCCATTTTCATTCAAAAAAATGTCGCCGGGTTATATTTGTATTGATCTTTTGATTATTTTTTTTCACAACTTAAAAGATGAGTCTTGTCAAATTTCAGGAAACACTGTTGTTTCCAGTAGATAGAAAGGCTTTCTAGAATGGGAACTCACTTGACACGTATCATCCTTTCCTTTCTGACATGACTGATGATGTTTCTCTATACTCACTGGCATGAGACTAATAAGAAAATCGTAGCAGACTATTGATACCAGAGAAAAAACGTGAACGAGACTTTCAAAAGGTCCCATTGCAATTCAGTGATTTAGGAAAAGAACACAGTAGAATGACAGATTATTTTCTGATACTGGGAATATATGTGGATTATATAGAAGGTTCTCACTTTTGAGAAAACTTTTTTAAAGTTTATTTATGTATTGAGAGAAAGCGAGAGAGCAAACAGGAGAGGGACAAACAGAGAGGGACAGAGATATCCACAAGCAGGCTCTATACTGCCAGTAAGGAGCCCGATGCGGGACTCAAACTCATGAACCTTGAGATCGTGACCTGAACCGAAATCAAGAGTCAGATGCTTACCCGACTGAGCCACCCAGGTGTCCCTGGAGAAAATTTTTGAAAAGCAATAAATACATTTCTAAGATATCTGGAGGTCTTATTCTTCATTTTTTGGAGTTCTTATTCTGTTACATAATATATATTGTCTGTTTGACCTTTAAAGTAAGTATCCTTAACTTCATTTACCTGCTGAAAATCTATAGTAAATTACATGAAATCATCTCATATCCTAAAAGTCAGTGATTGGAATGAAACACATGATCTATGCAAATAGCTGTAAAAGACAAGTTAGAACCTGAAAAAGAAGGAAATTAGGAGAACAAAGTTTTGTATAAGACATAAAATATTTTTTAAAATAATTATAATGAGAAGCAGAATATATGCTGCCACATGGTAATAGATACAAATAAAATGAAAACTCTTGGAGAGACAGTTTATTTTCTTCAAATATCAAGAAAGTATCGGCAGAGGAGTTGAAGTCGAGTTGGATATGGGAATGAGTGGGTTTTCCGATAACAGACGTGTTAGACGTGACAACTCTTTTGTCCTATCTCAGAATATAAAAGGTGGAATGAGTGTTTGAAGTCATAGGTTGGCAAAGGTGCAGAGAATGTTCCATAGTTCCTTAAAACGTCTCACTTGTGTGCGTGTATTTGTGGATATGTGGAATCATCATGTGTGTATGGGGAAGACAAAGACAGTTCTTCTAGACAATTCTGTCCCTGTTCCCTGGTAAAATTCTTTAAAAAAATTTTTTTATTAGTTTCCTTTATTTTTGAGAGGCAGAGAGAGGCACCGTATGAGTGGGGGGAGGGGCAGAGAGAGAGGGAGACCCAGAATCCGAAGCAGGTTCCAAGCTCCGAGCTGTCATCACAGAGCCCGATGCGGGACACAAACTCATGAGAACCGTGAGATCATTACCTGAGCTGAAGTCTGACGCTCAACCAACTGAGCCACCCAGGCGCCCACCCCTGGTAAAATTCTTACTGACTGTTTTGGTTTCAGCATAAGCATTTTTTTCCTGTGATTCATTTATGTAGACTTGACTTTCCCTTCTTGACATTTCTATAGCACGTTTTATGTTTTTTTATAACTTGATATTGTACCTTCATTACATGATTGTACATTTATGTCCCCTGTTGGACTATAATCTCCTGCAGCTAATAAGTGAATGCTATTAATTTCTGTGGGCTCAGAACCAGCCTTATAGCCTGGCACATTGTAAATTTTCATTGAGCCCATTGTTTTTAACTGAATGAAAGAATTGATAAATATAAAGGGGGTTTTAACCTCCTCTCATTATTTTGAATTTTTTTTATGATGGGAGTGCAGGCTCTTTCTTTTACAAGGAATATATTTGTGGCTATAAGTATGTGTTTTATCAAAGGGTCATTTTCCTGACTATATTCTTCCCGAAGCATTTTAAACAACATAATTTTGTGGGATAAAAACAAGAAGGGTTGGGAGATTGTGTAAAACCTCATAAATTGTTTATAGTTATTGAAGAATTTATAAAGAGACAACTTGAACATTTCCTTTTTATTGCTGAGTATTCGAAAAGGTTCTTCTCCCTCTAATATCAGTTATGCATGGAGGAGTACTTTGTAGGTAAGCGAGAGCATCTTGTAACATGAACAGCATGTGCAGGAAACATAAATATCTCTTCATATGCAACATTTAGTTATAACAATGTGAAGCTCATTCTCCTCCCACATATTTACATGCCTACTAGAGAAACAGAAATTACTGTAAGTAGACACATGGGTATTTAGCATCAGACCTTTAGGTTACATAATTTTGAAGATAGTGAACTACGGGGTAACAATATAAACTTTAATCACAGAAGTTTTTCACCACTTATAATCTATAAAAATATTTATGACACTTAGATGCTAATTGTGAACATTAATATTGGCTAAACAGTACTCTGATGGGAGACGCCCATTTTATTTAGGAATGAAAAAAGAAAATGGGATATGATTAAAAGGGTCTTTAAAAAGGCAAATAAAGGGTTTCGTGGTTGGCTAAGACTTAGGGATTTCAGTACTGTGGTAATTACACAGCACTATCATAAACTGTAGAAATGATTGTTGGACTGTGCCTCAGTCATACCTTTCAAATTGTTAACAGTGACAGATGGTCCCTTCAGTTTTAACCACAAAGTTGTTCCAATGAATAATCTGTTTTACTTCAAAAAAATTTTTTTTAACGTTTGTTTATTATTGAGAAACAGAGAGACACAAAGCGTGAGCAGGGAGGGGTAGAGAGAGGGGGAGACACAGAATCCGAAGCTGAGCTGTCAGCACAGAGCCCGATGCAGGGCTCGAACCCACAAACTGTGAGATCATGACCTGAGCCAAAGTCAGTCACCCAACCAGCTGAGCCACCCAGGCGCCCCAATCTGTTTTACTTTTAAATTCTCACAAAGAATTCAGGAATTCTTACATTATAAAATATCAATGTATATAATGCAAAACTTAAAAATTCTCTTTTTAAAACCTTCTATGACTTTTTCCACCCAATCCCAGCACTCTCTACAATTTTGTATATCCTTCCAGATAAGTATTCAAATATATACATGCATATATTTATACTTGTGAACATGTGGCATTTATAGTTTATATATTAGTATATGTGCATTATATTTACATTATACACCTGCTTCTTTCACATTAAATCCTTGAGAACAGATAAGTGCAATTATATGTAAGCTTTATTTTATTATTATAAGTGTCTGTAATTCCGAAGTTTGCACCACAAAAGTTTAAAACTATTTCTCTAGTTATGGACATTTAATTTGATCCAATATTTACCTGACCAAAAGTCAAAATTCGTATTCTGGTCATGATAGAATAACAGAAAGATTTAACCTCTCCCCTTACAAAACTAGAAAGCAGAAGAAAATAAATGAAACCACTTTTTCAGATGTTGGACAACAGGAAGGACAGGTGTAGCATCCCTGAGAGAAGGGAGCAGAGCAAGGTAAGCCATAAAATCCACCCTGGCTTTCTGCCAGAGGCACATTATAGACCAGAGTACAGGTGTGGACAAGCACTGTTCCAGGACTAGGCTTCCCCAGAGTTGTAAAAGGATCCAGGTCACATCCTGCCCAATCTGCCTTCTTTTTCTTCTTTCCCTCCTAAGCTGACTAGCAGAGCTATACTGCATTCTAGAGAATCTTCCCATCTGCTCCCGTCCCACCCCTGCTGTATCTTTCATAGGTGTTATTCACAGTAAATATTTTGCATATCTATTCTGTCTTCACCAATAATTCTCAGAAACTCAGAAAGACACAGACAAAGAAAAAAGAAAACTTGAGCAACGCCATTAACCAATTTAACTTAATTAACAATCTGGAAAAACTTTAACCAACAAGGGCATTTTGTTCGTTTTCCAATTGTATTGAGATAAAATTGGCATGCAGCACTGTGTAAGTGTAGTGATTTGACTTACATATACTATAAAATGATCACCACAATAAGCTTAGTTAGTATTCATCGTATCATATAGATACAAAAATGTGGATTGTTTTCTTGTGATGGAACAGTTAGGATCCACTTTCCAGAACACCATCAATTGGGGCACCTGGGGGGCTCAGTCAGTTAAGCGTCCAACTTTGGCTCGGGTTGTGATCTCTCGGTTCGTGGGGTTTGAGCCCCCAATCGGGCTCTGTGCTGACACCTCAGAACCTGGAGCCTGTTTTGGATTCTATGTCTCCCTCTCTCTCTGCCTCTCCCCCACTGGCGCTCTGTCTCCCTCTGTCTCAAAAATAAATAAACATTAAAAAAAAAACCCATCAACTGGATATAATGAATATCTGTAGACTATTTCATCCAATAACTGATTAAAAATTCTTCCTAAGCTGGAATATTCTGGGCCATAAAGCACACCTTAATAAATTTCTAATAAAGGAAATCCTACATTGTCTACTCTTAGACCACAATGTAATTCAGTAAGGTAATAGCAGAAAGATAGCTGCAAAATCCCCAAATGCTTAAGAAATTAAACAACATACTCTCCAACAGCACATTGGCCAAGAAAAAAATCTCCAAGAAAATTTAAAGTATGTAAACTTAAATATAAATTTAAGTGCAACTTATCAAAATTTGTGGTGCAGATTTAGTGATGCAGTGAAAGCAGTGCTAAGAGGAAGGTTTTTAGCATTGGATGACTATTTTAGATGAAAAGAAAGATCTAACACAAACAAACCAAAAAGCCATATATGAAAGACCCAACGCTAATGTCATCCTCAATGGGGAAAACTGAAAGCTTTCCCCCTAAGGTCAGGAACAAGACAGGGATGTACACTCTCACCACTGTTTTTCAACATAGTATTGGAAGTCTTAGCCTCAGCGATCAGACAACACAAAGAAATAAAAGGCCTCCAGATTGGCCAGGAAGTGGTCAAGCTTTCACTCTTTGCAGATGACATGATGCTCTATATGGAAAACCCAAAAGATTCCACCAGAAAACTGCTAGAACTGATTCATGAATTCAGCAAAGTTGCAGGGTATAAAATCAATATACAGAAATCTGTTGCATTTCTATACACCAATAATGAAGCAATAGGAGAAGAAATCAAGGAATTGATCCCATTTACAATTGCACCAAAACCCATAAAATACCTAGGAATAAATCCAGCCAAAGAGGTGAAAAATCTATGCACTGAAAACTGTAGAAAGCTTAAGAAAGAAAATGAAGACAACACAAAAAAATGGAAAAATATTCCATACTCACAGTTAGGAAGAACAAATATTGTTAAAATGTCAATACTACCTAAAGCAATCTACATATTCAATGCAATTCCTATTGAAATAACACCATCATTCCTCACAGAGCTAGAACAAACAATCCTCAAATTTGTAAGGAACCAGAAAAGACCCAGAATAGCCAAAGCAATCTTGAAAAAAAACCAAAGCAGGAGGCATCACAATCCCAGACTTCAAGCTGTACTACAAAGCTGTGATCATTAAGACAGTATGCTACCAACACAAAAACAGACACTCAGATCAATGGAACGGAATAGAGAACCCAAAAATGGACCAACAAACATATGGCCAACTAGTCTTTGACAAAGCAGGAAAGAATATTCAGTGGAATAAAGACAGTCTCTTCAGCAAGTGGTGCTGGGAAAACTGGACAGCAACATACAGAAAAATGAACCTGGACCACTCTCTTACACCAGACACAAAGATGAACCCAAATGTATGAAAGACCTAAATGTAAGACAGGAAGCCATCAAAATCCTCGAGGAGAAAGCAGGCAAAAACCTCTTTGATCTTGGCTGCAGCAACTTCTTACTCAGTAGTCTCCAAAGGCAAACAAAAGCAAAAATGAACTATTGGGACCTCATCAAGATAAAAAGCTTCTGCATAGTGAAGGAAACAATCAGCAAAACAAAAAGGCAACTGACAGAATGGGAGAAGGTGTTTGCAAATGACATACCAGATAAAGGGTTAGTATCCAAAATCTCTAAAGAACTGATCAACTCAACACCCAAAAAACAAATAATCCAGTGAAGAAATGGGCAAAAGACTTGAATAGACACTTCTCCAAAGAAGACATCCAGATGGCCAACCGACACCTGAAAAAATGTTCAACATCACTCATCATCAGGGAAATACAAATCAAAACCACAATGAGATACCACCTTACATCTGTCAGAATGGCTGACATTAGCAACTCAGGCAACAACAGATGTTGGGGAGGATGCAGAGAAAGAGGATCTCTTTTGCATTTTTGGTGGGAATGCAAACTGGTGCAGCCACTCTGGAAAACAGTATGGAGGTTCCTCAAAAATTAAAAATAGAACTACCCTACAACCCAGCAATTGTACCACTAGGTATTTATCCAAGGGGCACAGGTATGTTGGTTTGAAGGGGCCCATGCACCCCAAAGTTTATAGCAGCACTATCAACAACAGCCAAAGTATGGAAAGAGCCCAAATGTCCATTGATGGATGAACGGATAAAGAAGATGTGGTGTGTATGTATACACACACACACAATGGAGTATGACTCGGCAATCAAAAAGAATGAAATCTTGCCATTTGCAACTATGTGGATGGAACTAGAGGGTATCATACTAAGTGAAATCAGTCAGAGAAAGATAAATTTCATATGACTTCACTCATATGAGGACTTTAAAAGACACAGAACAGATGAACACAAGAGAAGGGAAGCAAAAATAATATAAAAACAGGGAGGGACACAAAACATACAAGACTCATAAACATGGAGAACAAACAGAGGGTTGCTGGAGGGGTTGTGGGAGGGGGGATGGTCTAAATGGGTAAGGGGCACTAAGGAATCTACCCCTGAAATTATTGTTGCACTATATGCTAACTAACTTGGATGTAAATTAAAAAATAAAATAAAAAATTAAAAGCAAAAAACAAAACAAAAATCTTAGCATCTACTTTAGGAAAATGAGTGAGTTCAATCCAAAATAACAGAAGAAAATAAATAAAACAAAAATTAGAGCAGAAACCAATGAAAGTGAAAACAGAAAATCAGTATAGAAAATCACTTAAACCAAAAGCTGGTTCTTTAAAAAGACCAAGAAAATCAATAAACCAGTAGCCAGGAAAAGAGAGAGAGAACAGTAATATCGTTATTTAAAAACAAACAAAAAAAGGGTAACAAGGAAATACAAAAAGTTACAGGACTGACTTCCTGATTTCAAAACTTTCTATAAAGCCATAGTAATGAATTGGTGATATATATTTAATTGGTATTGGTGATATATATTTAATTTGAACAGAATAGAGTGCCCAGAAATACACCCACATAAATATGGCCAACTGATCATTGACAAAGAGCAAAAGCAAACACAGTAAAGACAGTCTTTTCAACCAGTGACGCTAGAACAAGGGACATCTATAGGCCAAAAAAAAGAAAAAAAAAGCTAGTCACAGATCTTATACCTTTCACACAGATTAATGCTCAAAATAATCATAGTACTAAACTATGCAAGTCCTAGAAGATACATAAGAGAAAATCTAGATGACCTTGAGCTGATGATGACTTTTTAGATAAAACATCAAAGGCATGACCCATGAAAGAAAGCATTGGTAAGGGGGAATTCATTAAAATTAAAAACGTCTGCTCTATAAAAGACAAGGGAATGAAAAGTCAAACTACAGACTGGGAGGAAACATTTGCCACAGACACATCTGATAAAGGACAGTTATCCAAAGCATACAAAGAACTCTTAAAACTCAACAATAGGAAAATAAACAACCTAATCAAAACTGGGCCAAAGCCCTTTTCAGTCTTTGACAAAAAGAAGATATACAGATGGCAAATAAGCATATGAAAGGATGCCTTACATCAGAAAGATGTAAATTAAAATAACAATGAGATACTACTATATACCTATTAGAACAGCCAAAATCCTAAACACTGACAACACTAAATGTTGATGAGCATCTGGGCAACAGGAACTCTCATTCACTGCTGGTGGGAATGCAAAATGGTACAGCCATTTTGGAAGACAGTTCCTTGGGTTCTTGCAAAACTAAATATACTCTTACTATATGATCTAGCAATCACCTCCCCTTGGCTTACCCAAAAAGTGGAAAACTTATGTCTACACAAAAACCTGCACATGGGTGGTTATAGCAACTTTATTCATAATTGCCAAAACTTGGAAGCAACCAAAATGTTCTTCAGTGGATGAGTGGATAAGTAAACAATGGTCCATCTAGACAATGGACTATTTTTCAGTGCTAAAAATAAATGAGCTATTAAGGGATTAAAAGACATGGAAGAACCTTAAATGCCTATTACTAAGTGAAAGAAACCAATCTGAAAACTCTACATACTGTCTGATTCCAACTCTATGACTTTCTGAAAAATATGAGGACAGTAAAATATGGAGACACTATCCATATATCCCAAATAAGAAGACAGTGGTTATCTCTAGTTAGAAGGGAAGGAGAGGTAAATAGGCATTGCATAAAGGACTTTTAGGGCAGTGAAACCACCCTATTTGATACTACAGTGGTGGATAAATGTCATTATAAATGTGTCTGAACCCACAGCCTGTCCAACAGCAGGAGTGACCCCTAATGTAAACTATAGACTCTGGGTGACTGTGATGGGTCTGGGTAGGTTCATCGGTTACAACAAATGTACTGCACTGGTTTGGGATGTTGATAATGGGGGAAGCTGTGTGTGCATGAGGGAGGGGGTATCTGGGAAATCTTTGCCTTCTGTTTAATTTTACTGTGAACTTAAAACTATTCTAAAATAATAAGATAATAAAAAAATTTCCTGTGCCATAATCATTTGTAGTGTCCTTTATTTTACAAAAGTAACTTTGTGCTTGCCTTAAAAAAAAAAATTCATGGGGCGCCTGGGTGGCTCAGTCGGTTAGGCATCCGACTTCCGGCTCAGGTCATGATCTCATGTTCTGTGAGATGACAGCTCAGAGCCTGGAGCCTGCTTCGAACTCTGTGTCTCCCTCTTTCTCTGCTCCCCTCCCCCAACTCATGCTCTCTCTCATTCTTAAAGAGTAAATAAACATAATATTTTTAATTCAATCATATTTAGAGAATGGTAGAGAGTACTGGGTTACGTGAAAGAAGTTATTGCTTCATAATTCAATTGAGGAAGATTACACATAATCATAAATTTGGCCAAATCATATAGGACATAAATGCCATGCTCTTTAAAATGTGGTTGGAAGCCTTTGCCAACTGAAAAAGAGGTGTTAAGGGCCATCTGATTCCAGAAAATTATTCTATTTATATGTTCTTATATACGGTTTTCTAAACTAAGTGTGGAATCATGCATGGCTATTAGGAAATATAAAACAGCATGGAAAATAACTTCTGTAAGCAAATTGCCTCCAAACCCTATAATGGCCAAACTTTCATTCGTGTCTTAGCAAAGATAATTGATGGGTAGATAAAAGCCTGTAATGTTTTGTCTATAAATAACAAAGAATGTTACATAGGAAGCAGAACAATTAGCAGATTCTAGAGTTGTTCCAGTTGTGAAACAAAAGAGCTGCTCAAAAGTCTGCTCCCTCCTTTGAAGAGCCTCCCTTGATCTCTGGCACAGCTGTAGTCCAGATGGGGGTGGGGGGGGAGATGTATATCCTGCCTTCTTTTCCCTTTGTCTTTGTTACCTCCCTCAATGATAGAACTGTGAGTAGTCTTAGTAACTAGCGGATCACTGAGTCCTGCTCATTGACAGACACCGTATTAAGCATTGCTTAAAAATTGCTAAGCATTTTACACTCACAGTCTTAAGTACAAACACGTGTCTTGGTTTTTTGTCTTTAAAAAGAAATGAAAAAAAAAATGAAGGTTAAGCTATTAAATTAGCAACACAATGCTGACTCAATCCAAGATTGCCAACAACAAAGCATTACTTTTACCCACCATGCCAGACAGGCCATATTTTATTGTATCAGTTACTTGCATGTGTGTTTCAGGCCCTAGCCTAGGACCACAGATCCTATCTTATAGGTGCTCAACAGACATGTAAGAGAACCAATAATTTCCAAGTTGTTTTGAGACAACAAAGGCTCACAAGAAAGCTTTATTTAGGATATACATTATCTAAAGATTCTATTAAAACCTGTCCAGATATTTTAAAAGAAGAAAAAACACAGCCAGCTTTGATTGACGCAGCTGCGATCTAGGCGATCTGCCTTGAACACAGTTAGGACAGAGAATCAATTGGGCTTGTCGTAGGAGTAAAACCTTTCAAGTCAAAGTACTCCAAGTAAGATGATTACATCCTACATGCTGTGTAGGAGTGTTGACTTAGGCATGCCAGCTAAATTACCTGGGTTTATGCCTTGGGATTTCTAGGTGTTTTATATTTTAGTCATAATTAAATTCAAATGCAAGGATGTCTTTTAAATAGTGGAAATGTTAGAATTTAGAGGGCTACATAATATTTCCCAAATTAATGTATTCCAAATGTATAGCCGTGTCTAGATGGTGTAATGGGGTGGGGTGGATTGGTGTATGTTTTATATATTCTGACATCTGTGAATTAAAAATAAAAACTTGTTATCTCATTAAGTACAGAAAAATCATTTCCATGCGTCATTATGAGAAAAAGACTGTTATAATAGGGCTACTTCCTTTGGTGAGATTCAAGGAGAGAAAAAAGTCTGGGAGAAGGGAGGAAGAGAGAAATGGGAGAGAGAGACCTAAGGCTAATACTCAGGCCAAAATAGGTACAAGAATATATTGTATGACAGTTGTCTCTCTTAAACCATTAGAATCAGTGACCTATTTAAATGTGTATGTGTTTCCCCCCACTTTCCTAAGGCATTATTAAACTTAGAAGCTGCATTTGAACAGCTTGTATACACAGCTCTGTGCAAATATAGATTAGATGTTCAAATTCTCACGATTAAGGCATGTTTTGTTTGTGGTTTCTTTTTGAGTATTCTGATTGCAGCCACATGTTCAGTTATCTGCAATATGCCATCCTTTAATTATCTCCAATATACTGTGATGAAAGTCATTTAATAGTCTCTTGAATGTCCACAAAAGTAACTGGCTTAAAATATTAAAATAGGGGTGAATTGCTAAAGTGACCATTTGCGTGGAATTTACGCTTAAATGATTAGTGCATGTCTATTTCTGTTCTCTTAAGCAGCAACTCTCTCTTCTCCTCTGTCTAGACATCTTTGTTTACACACAGGCAATTTAAAAACTTCCTTACAATGTAATGAGTTGGTATTTCCTAGAATTCCCCAAGTTCTATAAAACGGTATATGCTCTTCCTCCTCAATCATCAATATATTACCTAAACAGCCACTAGAAACATGAAAGCCTGATATGGCATGAGATTGTTTTCCAGAAAGTATCCTACTGGCAGGACACCTTACATAAGATGAGGCATTTTTAATTATTTTCTGAGTCAATATTTTTACTGTGATATATCATAAAAGTCTCTTTAGGTAACAGAAACACATGATTCTAGATCCACAATATATGTACTGTTCCAAGAAACACTGCATTCAGAAAGGCTGGGTTTAGTTATAGGAACATTTTGTATATGTTTCAATGTGCACAGGGAAAATCAACATAAAAGAGAAAATGGGAATTTTACCACCATGGCCATTTAAAAGCTACAATCCTTGCAAGCAGTGGGCTGAGGAGTATTTTTCCCTAAAATATAAGCTGGAAAAACTGAACAGAAATAGTCTAACAGTGGTTGATTGCTAAGTCACTATCACTTCAGATGCCGTAAGTTTAAGTAACAAAAATTCTAAACTCAAATTGCTTAAACAATGAGAAGGCTTACTTTTTTAAACATTTTTATTTATTTTTGAAAGACAGAGTAGGAGAAGGGGGCATAGAGAGAGAGGGAGGCACAGAATCCGAAGCAGGCTCCAGGCTCCGAGCTGTCAGCACAGAGCCCGATACGGGGCTTGAACTCACAAACGGCGAGATCACGACCTGACCCAAAGTCTGATGCTTAACCAGCTGAGCCACCCAGATGCCCTGAAGACTTATTTTTACATTTAGGAAGACCTAAGGCAGATTGCCTACAGTGTTGGTTAATTCAGTCACCCAGTGTCATCACCAAGAATGCAAGTTCTTCATTTTAGTCTCCTACGATCAGTGCTGTTGCCTTTGTCTTTTGTGAGTCCCCTCCTGTTGGAAAGAATCCTGCAAAGTTCTAGGTGGCGTGTGTAGGTCTATAACATCCAACAAAAGAAAGGAGCCTTCCTTTCTCTTCTTATGGATCTCTTTTAATCGGTGAGGATCCCTTTCCCAAAGCCAGTTACACACTTGGCCCATGACTTACTGCTTGATATGGTCACATTTCCATGGTAAGTCAATCACATCCAAGGGGAATGTGATCACCTATCAGTTAAGCAGATGGCTTCAGGAGTTCCATTGCAAAGGAAGAAGGGCATAAGAATGAATGTTGAAGGAAAAAGTCTACGTGTCTCCAATGTTATTCTACAATGTAGGTACCTTGTGAAAGGGTGTTGATTAGATTTCAAATGATGGGAAAACCTAGAATTGCTTATGTCATAATAGTTACCCCCAATACACTGATTGCTAAAATTCACTAAGATGGGAAGTTTATGCAGAAATAACTGAATAACTGGGACATCTTGAGATTAAGATATTCTCTAACAGAACTTCAATTTAAAAAGCCAGCCTCTCCTGGAGTGTCTCAACACTTATCCCTTCTGCCTCTCTGTATTCTACAATCAAGCACTTTGCTTTACACATAGAAAACAACAACAACAAAACTTCTGTGTTTTTCCGTCTGAAGTTATAGAATCACAAGCAGCCTTTGATTTTCAACAGACTCTTTTCCGTTAGTTTATTATCACAGAGAGAAGCTGTTTCATAATCTGGGGACAATTTTGGGCAAATGTGTATTTTTCTAAGCTGAAGCTAACGATGAATAAAATATTTATTATGTACCTTTTATGAGCAAGGACCACAGATCTGTTTAAATTTTCTTTAGAGGACAAAGGCAAATGCCTGCACTTGGACAGTGTTGCTACCATTTCTGCTTGGCTTCATTCCACACTCTTATCTGTTAAACGAAGGGAAAGGAGATTCCCTATTCATAGCCTTTGAAGGCAGTTTTGAAAACCTTTCCCCCAAGTGATATTTGAGCTAAATTCTAGCTATAATGGTCAACCATGATTTTCATTTCACTTCTCGGACATGACTGCATCATAATGTTTACAGACCCCTGCTCCAATATCTTCTCTCTCGTAAAGGATATATAATATGAATGACACTATCATTGTTACATCAGAATTTCCATTTTCAGAATCCTGATAGTTCACATATAAAGCTAGTCAACACTGATGTAATTCTACAAAAAGTTTCTCCTTTCTTTCCAATTTAAAATAGTTCAAGAGACATTGTGGCTGGGGCTGACATCTCTAGTTCAGTGGTTGGTGAGTCACAGTATATTCTTTGAGATTGGCGTTCTTAATCAGGAGTAATTTTTTTTTTTTAAAAAAGCTCTCACGTTATATTTCAGATGTGACTCATACCTTAAAATATATATGCACAGCGTTTTTTCATTAGGTTCTCTCATTTGTCATATCTCAAACAATGAATTAAAGTCATCAGCCAAAATAAGAGGTGTTGCACTGTATTTGGGGCAAATAGAAAGAACGGGATGCTCGGGAAATCCGGTGCCTGCTTATCCCAATAAAGGAACTTTGCATCTTCTTGTGTATTGAAACTGCTAGGCTTAAAATATGTATTTACAGAGGACTTAAACTTTAAACACCCAAGAAAATTATTATTTTTTTTAGGATATTTTATTTCTTTGTAAGCATATGTTGTTGCTTTTTACCATAAAGCATTCTGGCTTCGAATAGCCCCTGTTTCTGTTGTGAGGGGAAAAGGAACAGCTGTTTGTCTAGATTATCCACTTGTGAATTTTCACTCTTCTTCTGTTTTACTCATATTGTTAATATAAAAACCACTGTGAACAAAGTATCTAGGCCCTTAGCCAAGACTATCTGATATGAATCACACTAATAAAAACAAAAAGATAGATAAGCATTTGTATTAAAAAGTTATAGGACACACTAAGCTGTGTTTTTAATGCAAGCATTTTCAGAAAAACACAAGAATATTATGCTAATTCCGAACATATTTTCTCCCATGCTTTCAGCATCTTCAAAACATGCATCAGTATTGTTTTCCTTGACATTGTTACTATTCTCATTATTTTGCATAATACAGTGGTAGGTTATCTCAGAAAATATGGAATGAAAAGTAAAAATGAGGAAGTTTGCTGGAAGCCTTCTCATTCTAGAAATGTTCAGTTACCCACTCATGTACTGAAACTTGCATAAAAACCAGTGGCTGGCAAGACCTCATTTCAGGACTTTAATTTTTTGGCTTAAGGGCACTTGAGACAGAAATCACCTAAGATCGTTCCTTGGAATTTTTGTGTGCTCTTAAACTGGCAATATCCAGTCCTCAATCTAATGAACTAGTTCACTAAGCACTGGTGGAGAAAAGAGAAGAAAAATTGCCCAAATGGGACAATGAGGACTTGGAAACTGTTGTTTTCTTCATAAACAGTTTCTTTGTATGGGACTTGAATGGTTGTTTTAAAATGTCTATATTATTTTTAATTGTATTCTAAAAAATATTTTATATCTCATTCTATTTTTCCTGCATAGCAAAGCCATTTGAATGATTTGTTGGCTAATTTTTCTGTGAAATATTTCAACAACAATGGCTTCTTGACATCAGGGAGTCAGTCAGACATAATAGAGTTTTGCTAACAAGCCTCACAGAAATTAAGAAACAGATAATAAATCTGACGTATAATCTTCACACATAATAAAGTGAAGTTTGGAAAATTTAATTGTCTAACACACCACAGTGTATGTAAACATTAAGAGCTTGATTCAAACAGAAAAACAAAAAGTCAACACATATTAAAACTGATATCCCCTTCTTAAATCACCAGGTCTCTGTGCTGACACATTGGCCATCCTATCTTAGAAACAGAGTACAGAGGCCTAAGGGGAACCACTGGAACTAGGATAAGTTCTGGAGTTCTTTGGGAAGTTGGCTAGAAAACCAGAAGCCATATTGAGTAGTTCAGGTACAGCTGTGCAGGACATTTCATTAGTGATATTATCAGTCTCTGGTTAAAAGAGTAAATGGAAATCTTACGAATCATTAGTAACCCTGAGCTGGAAATACAGCTGGCACTTTGCCCTGGGTTAGAAGTTTGAGACAGCAAAGAATGACTGAGAGTATTTGTTTCTTTGGCTTTTCAACATATGATGACTTCTGTACTATTAGTGATACTCAGTGTTGAGCCCTTGATACTGATATTTCTAACATCAGTTAGAAGGTTGCCTGTATTCAAGTAATACTCACAATATTATAGAATTTCAAAGTTAAAATTAAATAATGAAAGTAAATAAAAATTTCAGTACTAGGATTATTTTAATTTGCATGATGCTTTTCATCTGACTATCCAAAAATAACTGAATCTCTTTAAAAGCTGATACAAGTCTTTCAAGAAAATGGCTCTTTCAGTATACATTTTCCTTAGCCTGACACTAAAACTTCTAAACTTGTCTTAAATTCAAACCTAGAGTAGTTCACTTAAGAAACCTGGGTGGTGGCTCAGTCAGTTAAGCATCTGACTCTTGATAACTGCTCATGGTCCTGATCTCGTGGTCCTGATCTCATGGTGGTGATATGGAGCCCCGGTCAAGCTCCGCACTGAGCGCGGAGCCTGCTTGGGAATCTCTCTCTCCCTCTCTCTCTGCACCTTCCCTACTTGGGCGCTGTCTCTCAAACATCAAAAAAAAAAAAAAAAACATCAAAAAAAAACCCCACAAAAAACCTAACACCTAATGGTTTGTCATAACCAGTAGTCTTTTTTCATAGCATGCAAATAGGGATTAACTTACATTTGTTCAAAATGTCTTAGAGAAGACCAGTAAATGGTCAGTAATGTTGAATATGAATTGGAAACAATTGTTTAGTGTGTGAATATTAGTACTGATCTGTTCCTGTTTACCAACCCATTTCTAATTGCCAATCCGAAGCTATACTGTGTATTGCCAATGTGTTACTTGATTTTTATAAGAAACAGGATTTTAAGGAGGAAATGAATGAGCAGAAATTAAACAGTAAAAACAGACCTTCCATTTCTGTATCTATAAGTGTCTACATTCACCTATGTGTATACATATAGAGTCAAGTCTACCATCATAGAAAAGCTTAGAGAAAGTCATAAGACTCAACTTAGTTTTTCCCATTTTTGTTGTTTCACCATAAAGTATGGAATCCTATTCATCACATTTTAGCAAAGTAGCTAAAAGAATAGACCAGATAATTTTTTTTCAATATATGAAATTTATTGTAAAATTGGTTTCCATACAACACCCAGTGCTCATCCCAAAAGGTGCCCTCCTCAATACACATCACCCACCCTCCCGTCCCTCCCACCCCCCCATCTACCCTCAGTTTGTTCTCAGTTTTTAAGAGTCTCTTATGCTTTGACTCTCTCCCACTCTAACCTCTTTTTTTTCCTTCTCCTCCCCCATGGGTTCCTGTTAAGTTTCTCAGGATCCACATAAGAGTGAAAACATATGGTATCTGTCTTTCTCTGTATGGCTTATTTCACTTAGCATCACACTCTCCAGTTCCATCCACGTTGCTACAAAGGGCCATATTTCATTCTTTCTCATTGCCACGTAGTACTCCATTGTGTATATAAACCACAATTTCTTTATCCATTCATCAGTGGATGAACATTTAGGTTCTTTCCACAATTTGGCTATTGTTGAGAGTGCTGCTATAAACATTGGGGTACAAGTGCCCCTATGCATCAGTACTCCTGTATCCCTTGGGTAAATTCCTAGCAGTGCTATTACTGGGTCATAGGGTAGATCTATTTTTAATTTTTTGAGGAATCTCCACACTGTTTTCCAGAGTGGCTGCATCAGTTTGCATTCCCACCAACAGTGCAAGAGGGTTCCCGTTTCTCCGCATCTTCTCCAGCATCTATAGTCTCCTGATTTGTTCATTTTGGCCACTCTGACTGGCATGAGGTGATATCTGAGTGTAGTTTTGATTTGTATTTCCCTGATGAGGAGTGACGTTGAGCATCTTTTCATGTGCCTGTTGGCCATCCGGATGTCTTCTTTAGAGAAGTGTCTATTCATGCTTTCTGCCCATTTCTTCACTGGGTTATTTGTTTTTCAGGTGTGGAGTTTGGTGAGCTCTTTATAGATTTTGGATACTAGTCCTTTGTCCGATATGTCATTTGCAAATATCTTTTCCCATTCCGTTGGTTGCCTTTTAGTTTTGTTGGTTGTTTCCTTTGCTGTGCAGAAGCTTTTTATCTTCATAAGGTCCCAGTAGTTCATTTTTGCTTTTAATTCCGTTGCCTTTGGGGATGTTTCAAGTAAGAAATTGCTACGACTGAGGTCAGAGAGGTCTTTTCTAGATCAGATAATTTTTTTTTTAATTTTTTTTAACGTTTTATTTATTTTTGAGACAGACAGAGACAGAGCATGAATGGGGGAGGGGCAGAGAGAGAGGGAGACACAGAATCGGAAGCAGGCTCCAGGCTCTGAGCCATCAGCCCAGAGCCCGACGCGGGGCTTGAACTCATCTACCGCGAGATCATGACCTGAGCTGAAGTCGGACGCTTAACCGACTGAGCCACCCAGGCGCCCCTCAGATAATTTTTAAAAACATATTGTTTCACAGGCATCAAGCTTTTAACTACTTGTTACTGAGACTTAGGTCAGCAAAACAAAAAGCAAAATGTAAGTTACGCAAAGCTGTGGAGAAAACTGTGTGCAACATTGTTGTAGAAAGTGATGAGCAAAATTAAACCTGACCTCAGGGAGCTCCCACTTTAACAGGAAGAACAAGAAAGGAAAACTGGAGTATGTGAGTACGAATTATAAATCAAATAGAATAGCCACACTTAAGGTTTATTTGTGTTTTTGATGAATAGACTTTCTTAATTTTAGTTAGTTCATTTTACCAATATTTCTGAATAGTGCTTTATGTGTACTGTTAAAAAACCAATTTTCCCTCTGTGACATCATGAAGGCTTTTGCTTATTTTAAAACTAGGATGTATTTCATAAACCATAAAATTTATCTTTTAAGATATAAAATGTAGTGGGTTTTAGCACACTTACAGAATTATGAAAATATCACCATTATCTTATTTAAAAATGTTTTCATCACCCCAGAAGAAATCCCATACCTACCGGCAATCAGTCCCCTTCTCTCTCCCTCAGTCTCTGGAAACCTTTCATTTGCCATCTTAGATATTTTCCTGTTCTGTACACTTCACATTAATGTTCTGTACACTTCACATGTAATTTTTAGTCTTTTGTGCCCAGATTCTCTCATGTAGAATAATGTGCTCAAGGTTCATCCATGTTGTAGCATTTACAAGCACTTCATTCCTTTTTATGGCTAAGTTATATTCCATTGAATGGATACACCAAATTGTGTTCATTCATCCTCAACTAATGGGCATTTCAGACTGTTTCCATTTCAAGCTGTTGTAAGTAATCCTGCTGTGAACATTTGTATGCACGTATATTTTCACTTCTCTCAAGTATATAATTAGGAGTAGAATTTCTGAGTCATACAACTCTAACTTTTCCAGGAACTATCAAACATTTTTCCAAAGTGGTTGCACCATTCCCATCAGGAATGGATAAGGGGTCTGATTTCTCTCTCTCTCTCCTCCTCCCATAGATAGATAGATAGATAGATAGATAGATAGATAGATAGATAGATAGATAGATGTACATGTATATGTGTGTGTGTATATATATATATATGTATATATATACATAATATATATAAATGTATACGTATTTATCTACATCTATATATAAAGATGTATATATATAAATATATATATATAAATTTATATATATATATATAAAATCATGTCATCTTTATTTTTTTTAATTTTTTAATGTTTATTTATTTTTGAGAGACAGAGCACAAGTTGGGGAAGGGCAGAGAGAGAGGGAGACAGAATCTGAAGCAGGCACCGGGCTCTGAGCTGTCAGGACAGAGCCCAATGTGGGGCTTGAACCCACAAACTGTGAGATCATGACCTGAGCCAAAGTCAGTCGCTTAACCAACTGAGCCACCCAGGCGCCCCTCGTGTCATCTTTAAATAAAAATAGTTTTAGATATCCCTTGCCAATCTGAGCACCTATTATATATTTATTTTTCTTACCTAATTTCCCATTGCTAGAACCTTCAGTGCAGTGTTGAATAGAAATGGTCAGACGGACATCCTTGTCTTGATTTTTATTTATCTTGCTTTTGTCTTGTTCTTGGGGTAAATATATCATCTTTTATCATTAAGTGTAATGATATATGTAAATTTATGTAGATATTTTCTCAGGTAGAATAAGTTCCCTTTTCTTTCTAGTCTGTTGAGTATTTTAACATGAGTATTAGATTGTGTTAAATCCCTCCTTGCATCCATTAGGAGGATATATGGTTTTTTGTCCTTTATTCTGTATGATGTGTTACATTGATTAATTTTTGTTTGTTGAACAAACCTTTATTCTTGGAACAAATCTCAGTTGGTTATAATGTTTAATCGTCTTTTATATGTGGCTGGATCTGAGTTGCTAGTATTTTGTTGAAGAGTTTTGTGCCTATATGCCTAGAAGATATTGGCATTACTTTTATTTTGCTGAAAGGTTTTTATCCTGCTTTGATCCCACAGCAATACTGTCATCATAGGATATTTTGTGACATGGCCTCTCTTCCCTGATGTTTGGAGTTTTGAAGTACTGGTATTAATTCTTTTTTGAACATTTGGTAGGACTCACTAGTGCATCCATGTAGGCCTGCAGTGGACTTTATGGAATTTTTTGCTTTGTTTTGTTTTGCTTTACTAATTGTTGTCTTTGCAATAGATCCTTTAAATTTTCTTAGTTCATTTCAGTAGTTTGGGTCTTTTTAGGAACTTGTCCATTTCATTTGTTGATTTGCAGTCATTTGTAGTGGTCTTTTATTTATTATTTTTTTAACTTTCTGTGAGATTAAAAATGATTTTTACTTTTCATTTCTGGTTTTAATAATTTTAGTCTGTGGTTAAGAATTTAGCTTGCTCTTATTTTGTTGTTATTTTATGGTAAAACATTACAATATTGACTTGAGATCTATCTTCTTTTTGCTATAAAATTCCCTGTAAACACTCTTTTTGGTGTATCCCATAACTTTTTTGTATGTTTTGTTTCTGTCTTTGTTTTCATTTATTTTCTTGGAAGTGTTTTGTAATTTCTCCCCCCGCCCCGACATTAGTTCTTTAGTAGTGTGTTCTTTAATTTCCACAATCTTGTGAATTTTCCTAATTCCTTTTTCTGATTTCTAACATCATCCCTTTGTGGTTTTTGTGTTTTTGAGAACACTGTGTCTCTGATTTCACTCCTTTTAAATTTGTTAAGACGTCTTGTGTTGTGACCTAATACATGGTCTGCCTTGGATATATTCCTTGTGCACTTGAGAAAGTAGTATATTCTGCTCTTGGTGGCTGGAGTGTTACAATTTGTGTGACAGTGATAATCCAGTCTTCTATTTCTTTTGTAATCTTCTGTTTGTTCTATGGATTATCCAAATTGTGATAATGAGGTTTCCAATAATTATTGTTGAAAAGTCTGTTTTTGTATCAGATTTGTCAGTTTTTCCTTTACATATTTTTGGGCTATGCTGTTATTTGTATACATGTTCATAATTGTGTGACTTCATGATTAACCCATTTATCATGAAATATCTCTTTTTTTTGTATCAAGTAGCATTTTTCTTTGTCTTCAAGCCTATTTTGTCTGATATTAGTATAACTACTCCAGCTCTCACTTTTGCTTTTATTAACTTTTAGAAGCTTAATGATTACTTTGCATACTTAACCAAAAATTCTCTGGAACTGACTTAGTGTATGGTGTGAGACAAAAGTCTTTGTGTGTGTGTATTTTATTTGTTTTTATTTGTATAATTTTCTTGTATGGATTGCCAAATGGCCATGCAACATTATTTTAATTCAGTAATTATTCTTTCCCTATGAATCTGTTGTGCCATTTTTTTCATAATTTAAGGATCCATTTATAGACAGTTCTGTAATTTCACCTTTTCTCTTCATCTATTTCTCTGCCCTTGCACCAAACCCAATATTTCTTACATAATGTGGTTTTTAGGTAAGTCTTTACATCTCTTGTTATTTTCTTTAATAGTTCCTCAGTGATTCTTTCCTCATTGTAATTTTCCATATCAATGTCAGAGTTTTTGTCGCTATCTATGGACAAAATATTCATGATAGTAAAACATGAAATTACAGATTATTATTAGTAGGACTCTCATTTATGTATCTATTTAGTCCATGAAAATAACATTTTTCTAGATTTTTAAAATGATAAAATTTATAAATTTTATATATAAATTATTGTATTTATATTTATATAATTTATATTTACAAATAATTTATATTTACACATGTATAAGTTATTATATATAAAATTTGCAACATATGTAATGTTTTGTCATTCTTTTCTAGATATCTTGTATTTGTCAATATTTTTTTTTTTTTACAAATTTTTTTAACATTTTATTTATTTTTGAGACGGGGAGAGACAGAGCATGAACAGGGGAGGGTCAGAGAGAGGGAGACACAGAATCTGAAACAGGCTCCAGGCTCTGAGCTGCCAGCACAGAGCCCGATGCGGGGCTCTAACTCACGGACTTTGAGATCATGACCTGAGCCGAAGTTGGCCACTCAACCGACTGAGCCACCCAGGCACCCTTGTCAATATTTTTAAAATAAACTTTAATTTTCAGAGCAGTTTTAGGTTCATAGCAAAATTGAGCAGAAAGTAGAGTTACCATTTACCACCTTCACACCCCCACCCTCCCAACACATAACCTCCCTCATTATCAACATCCTGCACAAGGGTGGTAAATTTGTTACAGTTGATGAACTGCACTGACACATCATTATTACCAAAGTCTGAAGTTTATATTAGGGTTCATTCTTGGTGCTGTACATTCTATGGGTTTGAACTAATGTATAATGACATGTAATGTCCACTATTACAATATGTGGAGTAGATTTACTACTTTAAAAATTCTCTGTACTCTATTTGTCCCTTCCTCTGTTCCAGCCCCTTATATCAAGATTTTAAAATGATACATTTAAAATTTTATTTAAGTTTTATTTAAAATCAGTTTTCATTTAAAACAACTATTTCTTTTTCTTTTGATTTTTCCCGTATCAAACTATTTTGCAAAACTTCCTAAAAATCTATTTGTAGATTTTGGAATTATTATGTTTACAATTATGTCATCTATGAATAATGTTTGCTTTACTATTTTTATTACTCTTATTATGCCATTTATTTATTTTCTTATATTTGTTCACTTGCTGGTACTTTCAGTATGGTGGTTGAAGTGATGGTCCCTAATACAGTTCTGTTTTCAAAAAAAGAAACTTTCCAACATTTCACAAATTGTGTATTGCCTTTATAAGATCTAAATATGTGTCATCTAGTCCTTGCTTACAGAGAGTCTTTATTATGAACATATATGCAGAGAGTCTTTATTATGAACATATATGAATATGGACATTTTGTATCTATTGCAATAACTCTCCTTTAAGTATTTATTAGTGTGTTGGGGCACCTGGGTAGCTCAGTCAGTTCAGCGTCTGACTCTTGATTTCAGCTCAGGTCATGATCTCACAGTTCATGGGATTGAGCCCCAAATTAGGCTCTGTGCTGACAGTGCGGAGCCTGCTTGGTATTCTCTCTCTCCCTCTCTCTCTGCCCCTCCCCCACTTGTGTGTGCACGCTCTCTCTCTCTCTCTCTCTCTCAAAATAAATAAAACTTAAAAAAAAGAATGTGCTAATATGTTGAGAAATGTTGTGACCACAGTATTAGGCATTGTATAGTTGCAAACTTAATCCACAGTAAGATATGCAAGAGGGTGCTTAAGCCCAAAAGACTGAGAATGTAAACTTTTAGCCAATATGTGCATAAATGGAAACCTTCATACCCATGTGTATCACCTCTGGAAAATCCTTTGGCATCATCTACATACGTTAAAATACAAATTTGCTAAGATTCATCACTTCCACTCCAGGTACATAACTAACAGAAGTACATCAGGATATGCCCTGAGGGACATACACAAGAATGTTTATCAGACTATTGCTTGTAATGACTAAAAATGAAACAAAACAAAACAAACCCCAAAAACAACAACAACAACAACAAAATAAACCATGAATTCCAAGCCAGACGTATTATGCTTAATTCAGCAGTATAATAATATAGAGATTATAAAAATGAATAGACTATATCTACCTCCAATGACACAATTGGTTCCACAAGGAAAATATTGGGTGGAAGAAAAGGAAAAGTAATACACTGAATGATTCCACGTATACAGCAATAAATACCTCTCTATGTATAATATGTATAAATGCAAGCATACATACAATACTAAAGTGTATTGTGAAGAGATACATGTGATGTGCCTAAACTAAAAACTGGCGGTAGGCATGGGGGGCGGAGGGCCAGTGACATAGCTTCCAGGAACATCAAGATTGTAATTTCTTTAGTGCACAGGAGAAAGACACAACAGGAAAGCGTCTCAAGGTACTGGCAAACTTCTAGCTCTTGATCTTGGTGGTGGTGACATGGATATTTTCATTGTGACGATTTATCAACCTGCAACTTCACGTTTTCTTGCATTTTCTGTATGTGTAGTGTACTCTGCATTTTAAAAAATAGATGTTGTTTGTTTGGGATTTTTTAAAGAAGAAGTAGAACACTTAATGGTTACAGTATTTTTTGTTTTTCTTTCTTAAGAGCAAGACTTCTTTCTGAGTCATCCTGCATCGCCTCAGAGAGGAAGATAAATGCTTGTTGCAGGCTATTACTTGTAATATATGTTTCTCAGCTATTTTTGAGCCTCAGTTCCATATGAACCTTATAAAAATTTAAATTGCTTGGTTACTATAAAATTTAAATGTTTGGTATAAATTCAAATAAGCATCTCTCAATAACTATTATACTATCTCTCTTCTATATATTGTATGTGGACCATTAGAATATCATTTGGGAGAAAATGTGTCATTAATGAGAAAAATGGGTAGAAGCCATGTGGCAAGGCTTCTGTTCCAATGACAGAATTGAATTTCTTCAGTCCTGAACAAGTCCCAAGGATAACTGGCTGTATTGTCAATGACAGTAGAGTCAGTTGACAATCATCTGTATCAAAGTTCACATGTGTGTTACCTTTTCAGCTTCATGTGCAAAGTTATCTGCAATGGGCTGAATGTGAATGATTTGAAAGGTGTTATTTATCTTTTAGGTTTAACACCAAAGCAGGAATTCTGCACAACAAATTCATATTATGCAAACCTATTTTATAAATATTTTTTTCATGTTTATTTTTGAGAGAGAGACAGTGTGAGCAGGGGAAGGGAGGAGAGAGAGGGAGGCACAGAATCCCAGGCAGGCTCCAGACTCCAAGCTGTCAGCACAGAGCCTGACATGGGGCTCAAACCCATGAACCATAAGATTGTGACCTGAGCCGAAGTTGGGTACTCAATCGAGTGACACCCGGGGTCCCGTAAATTTTAACTCACCTACATTCTTTCATGATTTTGAAAAAAGTATACCTTATAAAATATAATGAACTATTTAAAGAACATGCAAGTTAAAAAATCTGTCTCATTGCCAGAAACTCTGACATACGACATAATCCAGAGAGTGCTCTAATTTCATAGAATATGTATAGGATGAGAAGTCATTGAATAGAACAAGAACTTACTCTCGCTCTTTTTCTGTGGTGAAATTGCTTATCCAATTTGGGTCACAGATTCCTTGTTCATAAAACCAAAGAATAGGACTCCCAATTTTGGTTTTCAAACTATATTCCAAGATTCTTTAGGCTCCCCATAAATGGCTCAAGGACAGCCATAAAGCAACAGGGAACCTAAGTGAGCAAGAATCCTATAATTGATTCAGAAAAGTAGCCCCATTTTTAAAGATTACATATCAGGCTTTATATAAACTCTCGCTGGGCTAAAGGAGGTCCTGCTGGCTAAATTAAAACAAACGATAAGAATATCAATGATATTGGCGCCTGGGTGGCTCAGTCAGTTGAGCGGCCCGACTTCAGCTCAGGTCACGATCTCGCGGTCCCTGAGTTCGAGCCCCGCGTCGGGCTCTGGGCTGACGGCTCAGAGCCTGGAGCCTGCTTCCGATTCTGTGTCTCCCTCTCTCTCTGCCCCTCCCCCGTTCATGCTCTGTCTCTCTCTGTCTCAAAAATAAATAAACGTTAAAAAAAATTAAAAAAAAACCAAACTGCTACCAATTAATCATTCAATTTTGAACTCTTTTACCATAGTCATCTGTAGAATGAAGAGATTGGACTAGATAAAGCCTAAGGTCTCTTTCTGTTTAAAACTTCTGGCTCTAAATCTTGAGAAGAATCCTAATAAATTTTACCAAGTGCCTTACATTAAAAAAAGAATACTAAGCAATTCTCCACTGGATCCACCATGAACTATTTTTTGAACAAACTAATAACCCTTCTTAAAATATTTAAGAACAATACCTCAAGGAGCTTGTGAAGTGATAAGGGAAAGTTCAATAGTACTTCTTTCATTTTCATGAGAGTCAGATTTATTTTTAAATTACATTTACTCAAGCAAAGCATCCAGCACTAATATGGAAGTGACATCTAAAATTCCATCATTTCAGTGCCCAGTATTGAGTTCTGCTTCTCAAATGAAATGTGAGTGCTCAGATTTAAACTACATTGACTTAGAGTCCATCATTCTAAAATAAATGTCTTCAATTTAAAAATATAACCAAATGTTTATTGGGGATTGTGTAGATTCTAAATTGAATTAAGAAGGAACAGAAATTTCGACAAAATCAAAGCTTTTCATATGCTTGTCTTGAAAATATCAGTAGGTATTGATAAAAACCTTCAATAGCCTCAGTTCCACTTTAATTCTAATTAAGACTTAAACATGAAACCAAAACACAATGAAGATGAAATCAAAATAATTTTGTTACTCAATCTGTAGATTAAGCAGAATACAGAAACATCTTTAGAAAATATCAGGTGGATTGGGGTGCCTGGGTGGCCATTTGGAAAAGTGTCCAACTTCAGCTCAGGTCCATAATGTTCATGGGTTTGAGCCCCGCGTCGGGCTCTGTGCTGACACCTCAGAGCCTGGAGCCTGCCTGGGATTCTGTGTCTCCCTCTCTCTCTGACCTTCCCCCAACTCACGTTATGTCTGTCTCACTCTCAAAAATAAAATAAACATTAAAAAAGAAAAGAAAATATCAAGTAGATTCATGATATCTCTGGGAAATATGTTATCCACGGCTATTACGCACATGTGCGTTATTATGCACATGAAATTAGGATCTTCATAACCCCCAGTTGTTTTGGTTTCAGTATGCCTTACACCGATACCACATTCTTCAATGCTGAAGGATTTCTGAGATGACAATAATCCATCAGTGCAACTGTCCCTTTCATACACGGGTACTTGGATGGTCATCTTCTCATGGTCATCTGTGACATCAACATGTAATTGCAAAGGTATTTTCAAGGGTGTTGACATACATGCCCAACTTTAAATATCTTGTCTATATCAATCCCCTAACCTACCAGTTTTAAACTTACCCATGTCAACTTTAAGTTTCTGAAATTAGCCCATTAACATGAAAACAGAAGTAAATAATAATGTAACTTTATGAAACATCCCTAGGTACAATGTTGATTCATGTCCCTTAAGGGAGCTCATTCGTAATGAGATAATTTCAGGTTATTGTAAAGCTACAGTAATAAAGATAGTTTGGTATTGATGTTGACAGACAAATAGAACCATGGAATACAACTGAGCACAGATATAAACTGACAAATATAACGAGAGCTATTTTTTATAAAGGTATAAAGACAGTTCATTGATTGAAGAATTTTTTTAAATCAAATGGTGCTGGAACATTTGAATATCCGTGTGCAAAAAAACCAGGAACTTGAATTCATTTTTCACGCCAGATGCAGAAATCCTCAAAATGGATCATCTATATAAATTCAAAACTGAAAACTATAAAATTTCCTGAAGAAAGTAGGAGAAAAATTATGTGATCTTGGGTTAAGCCAGTGGTTCTCCAACAAGGGCGATTTTGTCCCTCAGGGGACTTTCAGAAATGTCTGGAGACATTTGGTCACTCTAAGGGGGAGAAGGTGCGACTGGCATTAAATGGGATCCTGCTAAATGTCCAACACGACACAAAACAGCCACGGACAACATAATTATGTGAATGAAAAGACAACAGTGCAACTACTTAGAGACCCTCACTTAGGACCAGTTTTCTCGAATACAACACCAAAAGCACTCTCAATAAAAGAGAAAAAAAAAGACAATCTGATAAAGCAGACTTCATCAAAATTAAGGACTGCCCTTCAAACGACATTGTTAGGAGAATGAAAATACTGACCAAAACTGGAGAAACTTTGCAAAGCATGTCTGATAAAGGATTTAAATCCAGAATCTCCAGATGTCAAAACAATAATGAGCAAATACAAGCAGCTCAATAAAAATGAATAAAATAGATAGACAGGCATTTCATAATAGAAAATGTGGAGATACGAGTACTTAGAAATGTTTACCATCATTAGTCTTTTTAGGGAAATGAAAATAAAACCGCCATGAAATACAAGTTCACATCTTTTAAAATATTGAACATTTGAAAGAATGACCATACCAAGTTTTGACAAAGATGTGGAAAAACAGGCATGTGCATATACTATTTTGATGATGTAAAATGGCACAGTCACTTTGAAAAGCCGCTTGGTAGACTCTTAAAATGTTATACATATACTTGCCACATGATCCAGCCTTTCCACTTGTACATATGACTCAAGAGAAATGAAAGCGTATGTTCACGCAAATACATTGACAAATGACAGAGAACCAACGGAGCGTCGTTGGAGAAGACATGGGTGGGGGATGGATGAAATGGGTGATGAGGAGTAAAGAGGGCACTTGCCGGGATGAGCACCCGGTTCTGCTCCTGAAACCAATACTACGCTGTTTGTTAACTAACTTTAATGTAAATAAATAAATTTAAAAATGTATATGCACAAATGATCATAGCGGCTTTATTTGTAATAAGCCTGAAGCGGAAACCACCCAAGTGTCTATCGTCTGGCGAATGGATATGTAAGCTGTGGTATATTTATGCAATGGAATGCTTCTCAGCTATTAAATTAAAAGGAGTATGCGCTACAACATGGATGAATTTTGAAATGAATTTGCTGAACAAAAGGACACAAGCCAAAACACATGTATACTGCAAAAGGTTAATCACTAGTTGTCTGGGGATGGGTGGTAATCTGGGGAGAGGCAACGGAAAGGACTTCGGAAGGTTTTTCCACGTGATGGATATGTCATTTTTGAGATTGCACTGATGATGCCACAAGTTTGTACCTATGTCAATCACTTAAGTTGTTCCCTTTAAATATGTGTAGTTTGTTGTATGTCAGTTATACTTTAAGAAACTACCCAAAAAGAGCAAATTAAAGAGCTAAACCAGTATACCAATCTAGAGACATTAAGAATGTAAGCCTGAAGGGCATAATGTTCAAACTAGAAAAACAAAATCTGTTCATGAGTTAAACCCCAAATCAAAAACACATTTTTATATCTTATTTAAGAATTTCAGGGACACTGTAGCAAGTTAGAAAGATTTGATTTAAATTAGAGCTGATTTAAAATTGTATTTATTGAATAAAAGTCAGTTGACTGGAAAAAAAAAAATCTTGAGTGTGGAAAAGCTTAGCCCTTGAATTCAATGGGTGAAAAGTGTCACTGTTCATGGTTAACTCCATTTGGCACAAGGCACAGAATTTCACACCTAGAACACTTTAATGTCCTGTGAAAACAAACCAGTGAGTGCTGTTGAGTTTCATGCCCACAACATAATGGAGAAGACACAGTTAAAAATTGTATAACAGATAGAGAGGACTGTGGTTTTAATTTGAAGCAATACCTAACCCTTGTGAATGGGCCCATCCAGACCATCTGCTCCTCCAAGGAAAGTACCGATTATTACAGCTCTGAGTGGAGTTGGTTCCCTCCCATGATAGCAGAAGGTAAGAGGCAGTTTAAAGCATTCAGGGACCTCATGCTTGTTTTTAAAGCTGATGATTTTTCTGTTGACAGTACTGATTCGTGGGCTCCTTCGTGCTGATTAGCAGAGAGACTGCTGAAGACTTGAAGTCTGGGAACAAAGCAAAACAAAACCCACATCGTCCCTCTCCTCCCCTCCCCAGCTTCCTACACAGAACATTTCCAAACAAACTTCCGTACCGTCTCATGTGATCGCCTAGGTACACAGCAGCGGCTCCAAGCAATGTATTTATAGTGTTTATCCCAACACAGTACTCATGAAACCATTTAAGTAAATATTATTTTGATATTTTCCCTGTTTTTCTTTTTGCATTGTCTAAGATGGAAAAAAAATAAAGGGCTCTCCAGGGAAAGCAATGCAACATTTTAAATTCTCAAATGGGGGCCCATGGGTGGCTCAGTCGGTTAATCGTCTGACTTCAGCTCAGGTCATGATCTCATGGTTCATAGGTTCCAGCCCCGTGTTGGGCTCTGTGCTGACAGCTTGGATCCCAGAGCCTGTTTTGGATTCTGTGTCTCACTCTCTCCCTGCCCCTCCCCTGCTTGTGCTCTATCTCTCTCTCAGAAATAAATAAACATCAAAAAAATTTAAAAAAAATAATAAAATGAAAATTCTAAAATGTAGTTATGGAAGGATTGATCAATGAAATTTTTAATGGCAACCAAGAAAATTAGGCAAAAATTGTGAAATACGGTTGAGAAAGACATTACTTATCCAAACTGGACCTGAAGAGATATTGGCATTGGGCAAGACGCTCAATTTCACTGAACTGTAGTTTCTATACCTCTGTTGTCAGAATAGATGCGAGGATGCCAAGAATTCTACAAAGAAAACACAGTTACTTGCCTCTGCTTTAGGGAGAGGGTGGTATATAATTATACGGTGCAGAAACCAGAGGTTCTATATAATATTTTATAGCTACAGTGTAAATTCATCATTTCTTCATTTTGTCCTGCACATTGGGGAATGGAATCTTAATTTTTGTTTTGTTTTGTTTTTGAGCCTTAAAATTTAAGTAGAACTTAGTGTGTCTAAAGAGCCAAGAAAAACAGGTTTTCCAAATCTTCACAATATTAGGGCACGAGAAAAATTTTTAGATGTGGCAATCAGCCACCTTCTCTTTCCAGGAAAAGCTTACAAATTACAAATTACAATCATGGGTCATCACAAGGTGATACCAACTGTCTCTGTGATAATCATCCTTATACAGGGAATAAAATAATTCATTTTTTATTCATAGATATGTTGTTTACATTGATCTGTTTTAATGATGAGTTGAAAGTGAAATCCTTCCATGGAGACTGAATAGAAAATATCAACATTCTACAGAAAGTAAATTGCCATCCTAAGTAATTCATTCTTTGAAAGTCTCCATTGTTCAGGGTTTATATTTATATTTATTAACTGAATATATGTATATATATATGTATATATAATACACATAAATATATGCCTTACTTCAAAATTAGGGAAGTAGCTTCAGCTTCTTATGTAATTTTTCACAATTTATTTGTCTATTAAAATATTTATGAATAACACATTATGTCTTCTAAACCTGCCACTTAATAACTACTAAATCTTGAACAAATTACTTACGTTATCTTTCCTTCAGTTTATTTTCTCATTTGTGAAATGGCTCAAAGAGATATCCTAAATATTAAATGAGCAAATAGAGGCAAAATACTTAGATTAGTGCCCAGAATACAATACTTTTTCAAGACGTTTAGCTAAATAGCTTTACATATGCCGAACACTGGAGAAATCATGGTGTGATAAGACTAGTGTATCCCCTAGCTTCTCAGAACTTAGAATTCCATGCAAAACCTATAGTAGTCACACATGATTATACTTATTTCGTTTAATAATATTTTCATACAAACTATGTAAAAAGGAACAGAGCATTAAAACATATCAACCCCAGTGTCTAAAGGAACACCCAGATACAGATAATAAATAACAAAGCATCATGTGTATAATGAAGGCACAAAATACTGTGGTTTATGGAAAGGGAAAATTTTTGTTCCGTTTGTATGATTATGGAGAATGCAGAGACAAATAATACTTTAACATAATTTCTAAACATGGCCATTGTAGTTCTTTCTAGCCTTAAGATTACAGACCACAGGGAATTCCAAAAACAATACTCCAGTCAAAACTATAATTCCAGAAACAAAACGATAAAATATCCCAGTGACAACAAGAGAAAGGTTTGAAGGAACAAAGAACTTGTATAACATCGTAAGCAACAAAATGATTATTAACAAATTCAGTGTGATCCATTTTTTGTCCAGGAAGATTAGAGGAAATTTACTCATGGGAGGGAAGGAGGGAGCCTTGGTAAGGTTGATTTCGGCAGATATTTTTTTTTTTAATAAAACAGATGCATTAAAGGGACATTCTGTGCGTATGGAAGTATCTTTCCTGATACAGGATGCTTCTCCACCTAACCAATGAAATTCTCGTTTTCTGTGCTAACTAGTTTGTCCTGAGGGTAGTAAAAGCATTCTGCAAACTGTACCTGCTTGTTTACAAGCAATCTTCTGGCCAGTTCAAAAATAGTGAACATGTACTTCTAAGAAAAAAGGAAAAACTCTAGTTATCTATATGGACTGAGTAATTGTTTTTAATTCACGTTTAAGTGTGCTTATATGTATTTAATTGGAAATGGGTATGAGCCCTCATGCTCAGAGGTGCTCTCGAAACACAAGCTAATGAGTCTTGGGAGAACAATGTGAGAGATTACATTTAAAGTGTTAGATCAAATGAACACATGCTCATTTCCTTCTTATCCGGAGGTGGCATTCAGATGCCTAACTGCGGATACATTATTTTTTTCACAGACAAGACATTTGGCTTCTTACACAACTGCTTACTTGGGAAGACTGTTGGGTTGGCAGCTATAGCCAATTCCCATTGTCAGAAATGAATAAAATTGCAAGTTCGAGGATGATTCTTTAAAAAAAAAAGAAAGAAAGTCTTTTTGTTCTTTCACAGACACATATGGATCATTGGGAGAAGAAAGTGTTTTCCTTCTGTCTCTAATTAAGCTTTCATGCATCCCTGGCCTCCATTAACTTAGAAAAGCAGAGACCTTGTGTAAATGAGATTGCAGATGTGAAGATACTTGGAAACTGCAGAACACTATACAATTCTAAGGCATAAACACTACTGTAAATACAACAGGTTCTCCCATCTTTTCCATGAAATCATCACTAACTACCTTACTATGTAATAAGCTTCTTCTTTCAAATCTCATTACTACAGTCTTGCTAGTCATTCCTTAAAAACAAAAAAGAAGAAGAAGAACTGTAAATTACACTCCACCAAGAATGTGCTCAAACCATTCCATCAACAGGGAACATTCCTTTCTTTATTTTGCCTATATTAAATCCTCTAGCTTACTTAATTTAAAATGCTAACTGATCACCTACTATTCACCAGACACTGTTCTGAGCCCCACAGTACAGCAATCAAAGGGACAGAAATATTTTTCCTTGGGAAGCTTAGTTAGTTTTTCTGTTTTCTCCCCTTGATTTCTTCAAGAAAAAGAAGGGAGGCCAGTAGGCTGGAACATGGTGGGATGAGGGAAAGCAAAACCAGAACAGTTTTCTGTGGTTCTCTACCACGTGGGGAGCCTTGTTGCCATGGTGAGGAATATGGACTTCATTTTAAGTGTGACAGAAATATACAGGAAGGTTTTAAGCAACAGGGAATAATGGCCTGGTGTATGTTTTTATAAGATGATTCTTTTTTTTGCTAGAACTCCCCTTAGACTCCGGCAAGAGAAAGCCACTGGCTTGAGCCCCACCATTTAGAAAACTCTGTATATCAGACACACAAACAATAAATCTATTAAAGATATGCCCTCCTCTGTCATTTGGAACATGACAAGCAGCACTGTCACAGGACAACTTGTCGCCATAAATACCAGTTCTTGAGACAAATGGTGTTTAGACCCCAGGGCAATGCTTCTCCACATCTCTGGCCCTGTGTCCTTAATACTAAAGGGGCCTGCATTTGAATGCCATAAAGGTCTATGAGTTATACCCTTGTCAAAGTCAGAAACAGACACCACCCCAGTATGCAAGTAGGATTTGGACAGCAGGAATACTTAGGTAGGAGATAAGACAAAGACATATTTTACATCCATTTTCTCGGATGAGTACTGAAACATTCTTTTCTGGTAACAAGCAGTCACATCCTTGTATCTATTTATTGTCCAATTCATGTTTATGTGTATACTTATGAATCAACACAACTATTTATAATCCAGGAATAGTGTACAATTTTAAATAGTTCTTGTTGTTTTTGAATTTGTATACATGTGTACCTAGATCGGAGGCAAGCCAGAACACTACAAAGTTTGTGGGCTAAATTGAGCCCACCTTCTGTTTATGTATGTAAGGCGTTAGCTACCCCCATTTCTTTCTGCGTTTTTTATGCTTGTTTTTGTGCAAGATTGAGTTTTGCTATTAAGACCCCGCAGCCCCAAAACCCTAAAACATATACTACCCAAACCCTTACAGTAAAAGTTTTCTTCCATCCATCTATACATGAAGTGTCATGCTAATTCTTGTATATGCCTAGATGTTGCTTAAGACATAGTGAAACAAAGTGGCTAGCTTTGGAAGTTCACAAAGGTACTTTCCCGAGAGTGGAAAACTATGCCTACACAAAACATACACCATTGGAAATGATAGCTTTACTCATAATATCCCCACACTGGAATAACTCAAATATCTGTTATCAGTTTAATTGATAAGCTCACTGTAGTATGTCCACAAAATGGCATGATTCTCAGCAATAAAAAGAAATAACTTCCACATACACACAACAGTATGCACAAATTCAAAAATATGCTGAGTGATAAAAAGCAACAAAAAGAATACTTATTGCACAATCCCATTTATTTGGAGTTCTAGAATAAGCAAAACTACTTTACATTTAAAAAGGAGTTCGGTAGTTGCCTGCAGCCACAGGTATAGGGAAAGGAATTGACTGCAAAACTCCCTAAATTTGAAAACTCCTAAAGATCTTTGGACGAAGCTCAAGGACAAAGGAAGCAGATTTGTGGGGATTGGCCTGATTTTATACACAGTGTCTGCAAGCCTGAAAGGAAAGCAGGGTGGCATTTAGCAAGCAGCTATCTACTTTGCTGAAAACCACAGGAAACTGGCTGACAAATTGGAGTCTCCTGCACTCTCTTCACTGGAATAGGAATAAGAACAAACGTGCACGTGACACAGGATCAGCTAATACAAATAATGTGAACACTGTGATTGACCCCGGTGCTCATCAAGATGTCCTTCTAAAAGCCAGTTCACCTATTTTGCACCTTTTGGGACTCGGATCTATTGACTATGACTATGACTATGACTGTTGACTATATGACTGTGATCGTATTGCTAGGTCTGTCCCTGAGAGTTCCACAGAGCCTCAGAGACTTGCATCACCCAAGGTGGTATCTTCTCCTGGAAGGTCATGCTTGGTCAGTGGCTAGCCAGCTGATGCAGGGACATGAATTCTGTGGTCCCTTGCCTTGTCATGAAGCATCGATCAAGGACCAAGTTTGGAGCTCCCCATAGGATCCATAGTTTTAGCTGCTCTCCGTGCTCACTACTTTTGACGTAACTTTCTCATAAGAATATTTTTTGAAAAAAATTTCCAGAAATCTCCCATCTTAGTCTACCTCCAAGAAACTCAGTTTAAGAGAGTGCCAGTGGTCTAAGGAAGCGGATTCTAAATGGGGTTTTGGTGCTGGATCACTCCACATGGCAAGTCTGCTTCTCTCTCTGCCCAGTCCTGCTTTTCTAATCTCCTTACAGATGTACCTTCTGAATATACTCCCAGTAAACCTACTGCAAGCAATTCACCATCTGGGTATCTATTTTCAGAGAACTTAATCTAAGACAATGATACAACTTGTGACTAAGATCTTCGGCCAAATGCACAGAGGGACAGAAACCACAAGATTAAATTTAACAGAGCTAAACATACTCTTAACTTTTAGTTAAATACTGAATTTTGAGCATTTATACTTTTACCTCCATCCAAAACTGTCACTAATGTCACAATTAAGGAATTCTTAAAAATGCATGACACCACCACAAAGTCAAAAAGAATGAGAAACAACAAGAAGAAACGTGCACAAAATGTTGGAAATTATAAACTCAGTGGATGAATGTTACCTGACTGAGGAAGGATGAAAAGGGGGAAACCCATGCCAGCAAGAAATGAAGTCAGTATTAAGCAAGTTGATTTGCATCCCAGAAATCTGGAGGCTCACAGGTTAAACATGCCACCACCACAGTTGGCAGAAACATAGATTGAGTCTGAAAGCTCAATGATTAGATACTTTATGAGGACCAACTAATGTGTAAGGTCCCTTCTCCCACCCTGTCGATTAGAAGAGTGCTCTGTCAATCCCAAGAGCAGGCTAAATATTTAACCTATGTACCAGTTTAATAAATAAATTCTGGATGCAGAACACCAGCCGTGGGTAAAGGTGGAGGTGAGGCATTTATACTACATTATGAACTGTGAAACCATTTAGAGTCCCTTCCTCTGTTCTACCCTCAGAGCCTTCTGTCTTCGTTTTAGGTCTCACTGTTAAAGATGGAAATGTAAATTTAGTAAAGCACTTAAAAATAAAACATACAAAAAATGAGAATGTAGAAACCAAAGACAATGCATGGAACAGAGGAATATTTCAAAATAAATATAATCAAATATACTCATTGAGTTAAAAGAAATATTAACATCTCCCAAAATAAACACTAAACTAGACAAACAGGAAATTCTAAAAACAAGGAAAATCTATTGGAAATGAACAGTAACACCCCAGAAACAAAATTCAGTAATAGTTAGAAGACAAAGTCAAGAAGAAAATCTCACAGAATATACTTCAAAGTATCAAGGGGAATTATTCCAGGAGATGCAAAATCCAAATAAGATCTGTAGAAAGAGAACATAAAATATGAAAGGAAATAATATTATTCAAAAATAGTAGAGAATAATATTATTCAAAAAAAGAACCCAGAAAATTCCATCTCCACTTGGGGAAATAGGACACAAAGGACACTGCTCTTCACACAGACCTCGACAGTATAGCCAGATAATCTGCAAAAGCATAACTTTCCTTGAGCCTATCGGAGAATTAAAGTCAGATGGTACACAAGAAAAATCAATTCCAAAGTGGGTCAGTGCCCTCCGAGGAGAGATACATCACAAAAACTGCTTTACTGTCGGCAGAACGAGGAAGGAACAAGAAGCAACTCTTTAAATTAGATCTAGCAGAAAGAGCGAGCAACCCAGGACATTTTAGCTAAGATGGAAACTGTGAAAAGGGCAAGTGAACACGGTAGGAAAAAAACGTGTTAAAAAAGTTGGAGGGTTTCTCTTAAGGCTTATCAACACCACTAGACCAAAGTGTAGACATCAAGCAAATTCAAGGAAAAAAATGGTGTGTGCATTTGTGGGTCACCCATCTTCCAAGAATGATGGGGCAATAGCAAACAGTGTAAGAAAAGTGTAATATAGGTATAGAATACATAGGGGGTTGGTTGAAAATGTTCCAGGATTAGTAAAAGACATTAATCCCTCAATCCAAAAAATTCAGAGAACCCAAATCATGGTAAAGACAAAAACTCACATCATAGTCAAAATGCTACAACCAAAGATAAAGTCTTGAAGATTAACAGGAAGAGAAAGAGACAGACACACAGAAATGGGGAGAGAGAAAGAGGAAAAAGAAAAATTGCAAGGGAGGAAGGCAGGGCATAAGGAAGAACTACTTACAGAGAAAAAAATGTAAGAAATATACCATGCTTCTCTGAAACTATGCAAGTCAAAGAAAATGGTGGGAAATAACTGGATAAAGAGAAAACACCACCCAAACCAAGAATTCTATATCAAGTAAAAATATCTTTCAAAAGTCAGCCCCCTCCCCTCAACAATAACAACAACAAAAAGAGTTTTCTAAAAAAATAAAAGTTGAGAAAATTCACTGGGAGCAGGCTTGCTTCACAAACTAAGATGACAGATGGAAATTTGCAGTTACCCACAAATTTTTTTGAAAACTCCACTAATAATGGTAAAAATAAAAGAAAATGCAGAAGACATATTTCCTTATTTTTAATCTCTTTAAAATATAATTGTCTAAAGGAGTGGTCAGCAAACTACCTGCAGGTCAAATCCAGTCCACTCCCTACTTTAGTGAACAATGTTTGATTGGAACATAGACAGACGCAGTCATCTATGAATTGTCCCTACCTGCTTTCAACCTGTAAGAGCAGCACTGAGGAGTGACAGAAATACTATGCCCTGTAAGGCCAAAAATATTTACTATCTGGCCCTTTACAGAAAAGTGAACTGATTCTTGACCTAAAGAAGAATAGTGCCAAGTTCTAGCAGAGTCAAAATATTTATTAAAATAAAATATATAAAAAATATAGCACAAATGATGGGAAAGATGAATTACAAGGATATTTTTGCAAGGTTCTTATACTACGCATGCAGTGGTAGAATATGAATTAAAAAGTTGTGATAAAGATGCCTGTTGCAAATGTTAGGTACCCACTAAAATTAATTAGAATTAGTTGTAATTAACATACTCTTAATACAGGTGAATTAAAATAATAGAAAATCTGTAATTATTTCTTAAATAGGCAAAATAGAAAACAAAATAACAGGTAGAATAGAGAATATACAGCAAAATGGTAGATTTTAATCAAATATACAGCTGACCTTGAACAACAGGGCATTAAGGGTGCCAACCCCCCCCCCCAACATATGCAATTAAAAAATCCATGTATAACTTCTGACTTGCTAAAAACTACTAGAACCTATGGTTGACGGGAAGCCTTACCAATAATATAAACAGTTGATAATACTTATTTTGTATATGTATTCTATAGTATTCTTACTTGTAATCTAGAGAGAGAAGATGTTATTGAGAAAATCGTAAGTGGGGCACCAGGGCAGCTCAGTCGGTTAAGCATCAGACTCTTGATTTCGGCTCAAGTCATGATCTCAACAGTTCATGAGATCAAGCCCCATGTCGGCTCTGCACTGACAGCACAGAGCCTGTTTGGGACTCTCTCCGTCTCTCAATCTGTCTCTCTTTCTCTCTCCCTCTCTAACTAAATAAATAAATAAATAGACATTTTTTTTAAAGAAAATTGTAAGGAAGAGAAAATGCACTTATAGTACTGTACGTGTCAACTGTGTTGTAATTCCATTAAATATAAAGGATTGAAGCAGACACTTAAAAGACAGATGTGTCAGACTAGGAGGAAAAATGTCAGACCAGGCTCTATGCTGTCTTTAACAAATCTTCTTTAAGTGTAAAACGTTAAGTACGACAAAGGTAAAAGATTTAAAATGATTTCTGTTCCAAGCACTAATACAAGGCACTTGGAATGGCTGTATCAATATCAAACAAAATGTAGTACACAACAAGGGATATTACTGGTGATAAAGAGGGCCATCACGTGATCATTAAAGGGCTAGTTCACCAAAAAGACGTAACTAAATCTGTATGCACCAAACAGCAAATATACCTGAAGAAAAACTGATAAAACTCGAGAAAGAGAAAACAGGCCACTACAGTAACAAAATCTAACAGATTTGAAGGACATGGATTTCCAAGGAGATGAAGGAAGATGGGGGAGGGGAGGAGGAAAAGAGGAGTCCCAGGTCACATCAATATGAAATTTCAGAATATTTATGATAATAATTTTTAAAAATCTACAGTTTGCAGACAGAGGGGGAAGAAAGCAGAAATAAAAGATCGGATGAGCGTCGAATTCATTGAAACAATACTGGAAGCTAAAAGCCATGGATTTGTGGCTTTCAAATTATGAAAAAATCTTTCCAAGGTAGCACTTTCCACACCTAGCAAAGTGTCAGTCAAGATGTTTAAAAAAATTCAGTCCTCATGCACCTCTTCTCAGAAAGCAAGTGTAGGATGTACTTGATGAAACCAAAGATATTAACCAATACAAAGACAAAAGAATGAGAAAAGATGCTCTCCAAATACAGGAAACATAAGTGGAGTTCCTGGTGTAATGGTAAGCTCCCAGGATGAAACCTGGTCAGATGCTAGGTGAGCAAATAATATAAATTGGAGTGGGGACAAGGGAGGATTGCTGGAGGAATTTGGAAACATCAAAAAGAAGGAAAAGAGGGGAAGGAAGAAAAGAAAGAAGGGGAGAAAGAAAGAAAAGAAAGAAAGAAAGAGAAAAAGAAGGAAAGAAAGAAAGAAGGAAGGAAAGAAAGAAAGAAAAAAGATAATTCATATCTGAAGCAACAAAAACAGAGTTAATACTATCAGGAAATTGAAGGATACATTATTTTTTTTAGTAAAACAGAACTTAGCTATTTAAAAAATAAAAGAAGTAAGCATCAACTCAAGAGAAACCAAATTATTCACAATATTGCCATAGTTTGATAATTGATTCAATAGTGACTTGTATTTCCATAGTCATAATGAGAAACCCTAAATATTGATTTAAAATATCCTAACAGAGGGGCACCAGGGTGGCTCAGTCCGTTGAGAGTCTGACTCTTGATTTCAGGTCAGGTCATGATCTCACAATTTGTGAGATCAAGCCCTGCATAGGGCTCCATGCTGAACATGGAGACTGCTTGGGATTCTCTCTCTCTCTCTCTCTCTCTCTCTCTCTCTCTCCCTCTCTCTCCCTCTCTCTCCCTCTCTCTCCCTCTCTCTCCCTCTCTCTCCCTCTCTCCCTCTCTCCCTCTCTCCCTCCCTCCCTCTCTCCCTCTCTCCCTCCCTCCCTCCCTCTCTCCCTCTCTCCCTCTCTCCCTCCCTCCCTCCCTCTCTCCCTCTCCCTCTCCCTCTCCCTCTCCCCCCCCTCCCTCCCTCTCCCTCTCCTTCTCCATCTCCCTCTCCCTCTCAAAAATAAATAAGAAAAATATATCCTAAAAGAATTTTCACAGCAAGTAAGCTAATTCTAAAATTTCTATTGAAAAGCAAAACATCAAAAACTGTCAAAACAATTGCAGTAATTAATAATAGCTAATACTTAAATGGTACATTTTTTAGTCTTTCCCAAAATGTTAAGATAGTGCAGTTATTAACTCAGTATATATATATATATATATATATATATATATATATATATATATATATATATGAGTCACAGATTTTAACTTCCTCAAGGTGATGCAGGTAGTTAGCAGTATAACTGGGCTTTGAACCCTACTATTTGCTTCTGGAGTCCTTGCTTGTAACCCCTGGGCTGTGCTGGATTCCCATCAGATGTCAACATAGTTGACCCTTAGACAGCACAGGTTAAACTGCAAGTTCCATTGGGCTATTAGTTGTGAAGTTTTGGAGTCAAAAGTTAAATGCAGATTTTGGACTGCCTGGGGGGCTCAGCACCCCTAAATCCCATGTTGTTCAAGGGTCAGGGTACTTATAAAATCTATGGAAATAAAAAAAATGTTTATTTGTAATAAGAGAGTCAAAAATGCAGAAGTAAAGAAGAAATCTGTCTATAAATCTATTGGAACTTGACTAAAGTAGCACTGGAAATAAATGAGAAGTTGATGGACTGTTCAATAAATGGTGTGGTACAGATGGTAATTAAATTGAAAAGAGAGAAAGGCAACGGCTGGGATAAGTGGTGTTCATAAAATAGGGTTTTATTTTATTAAGGCAGAGACAAAAGATGAATTTTGTGAGTTTGTGGGAATTACCCAGTAGAGAAGGAGAAGCCGATGGGGCTGGAGAGAGATAATGTGCAGAAGCTGTAACTCCTTATAAATTGATTGAGATGGGAGTGAAGCCATGAATCAGCCTCTCATAGGGTGGCTTTCCTTCTGTTGTAATAGGAAAAGGACAAATGTCACATTCAGATGCCTATCCTTGTGCAGATTTGATACCAGATAAGAAAGCTTTTGTCTGATTACTTACAATTTCTAAAGGAAGTGAGACATGAGCATTGTAGAAAGGAAAGAAAGAAGGAGGAAACATCTAGCATGAAAGAGTCAACTTGAAAGTGAAGAAACTGCCCAGTACAAGGGCACATTATATGCCCGTGTTCATAAACAGCCGTGGAACGATGTGGGCTTTCACGAGTTATGTGCATTTGATTTGCTTCAGAGAAACCAGGTGCTTGAAGGCACCAAGTTTGGGGTTTTCTCAGTTATATTCTTGAGAGGGATAGGAATACGTTTGGTGATGTTGACAGGGGAGTGATTGTAGGCATAGTGGCTGGAGTCCACCCTGGATGGTGGGAATTAGAGAGCACAGATGGACAGCAGGCTACGATTAGCAATGCAAAGTAGGTGAGTGAGTGGATTGGAAGTTCCAGAAATTGTCACAAGTTCTAGACTTGTCACAGTGGGGGCAGGGAAGATGCTAGTTTTATGGGGTTCTAAAGCTTGTACAGTTTGGGGCCCCCTCCTTAAAGAAGAGAATGCAAAAGTGTCTTGCTTTTTAGGCTTTTACAAAAATATGAGACTTTGTTGGGGGGACTCTTCCCGGGGACTTGGATGGGACTCTTATAAATGAGCAATCGAAAGTGTAAGCCTTGTTAGCTTCATAATTAACAGGAGAGCAGATACTTGTAATAAAGTAGGAGACATGATGTGTAGATTTCAAAGACCTAGGTTGTAATTACAGGTGGATGGAAACCTAAATTCCTTTCTTTCTTAACATGGGGGACAAAGACCACTGGAAGTGAATAAGAAAAGGATCAAGAATGCATTGATTCGGATTAGTTATCCCAAAGGATGTAGGGGTCACAGAAAAGTATATGCCAGACATAGAATGAAGATGTAGCCAGTGATCCAGACACTAAAGCCTTCAATTGTCTTGCGTTTCCAGTTGGAAACTTTCCACAGGTCCTTTACCCACTTCTTTATTTTATTGAATTTGGGTAGGAGATTGGGCCAAAACAACCAAAAGCAGTGTCCAAGAAAAGACAGAAGTGTTTTGTTTTGTTTTGTTTTGTTCATCACATAGTTAGTTGAAAAGCTGGCAAACAAGGGAAAGTAAAAGCCATTCCCAATCTGGCAAGACTAGTTTACATGTTCCTATTTATCCCCACAATACCCTATACTTAATTTTGTTCCTTTAGTTTATACCAAGTTCCTTCTGTCTTGTTTCACCATTTTCTAGGGCGTTGTGCTTGACGTTATGCCCGAGGCTTGCTCACAATAACGTGTATTTCCTCTGTTGAAGGAAGTAACATAGAAGGTGAAACACTCTTCAGACTGCATTAATGAGAACTTGGTAATCCTCTAGCTAGGAATCATGGTCTTTATACAGGGTGTCTTTATGTCCCGCCAACAGTGATGCAGTGTCCAGGAGTTCATTACTGTATGAAAAAAGGGAAGTAGAGCTGGGGCACAATTAACAATCTCTGTCATACCTCTTCGTGAATAGTTCTCTGTTTAATACACGTCAAGGCATCATGCCCTGGAGGTAGCCATTTCTTTTTTTTTTTTTAATTTACTTTTTATTATTATTTTTTTAACATATGAAATTTATTGTCAAATTGGTTTCCAAACAACACCCAGTGCTCATCCCAAAAGGTGCCCTCCTCAATACCCATCACCCACCCTCCCCTCCCTCCCACCCCCCATCAACCCTCAGTTGGTTCTCAGTTTTGAAGAGTCTCTTATGCTTTGGTTCTCTCCCACTCTAACCTCTCTCTTTCTTTTTCCTTCCCCTCCCCCATGGGTTCCTGTTAAGTTTCTCAGGGTCCACATAAGAGTGAAAACATATGGTATCTGTCGTTCTCGTATGGCTTATTTCACTTAGCATAACACTCTCCAGTTGCATCCGTGTTGCTACAAATGGAGGTAGCCATTTCTAACCCAACAACCTGGGCTATGTTTTCTGTAACGCCCACGCTATACTTACACATGTGCTAACACCTGCCATAGTGTTTATTCATCGTTAGGTTCCTCTGTATGTTTCCAAACATTTACACTTGACCACATGTGGGAAAGGACAGATAACTGACGGCTCCGTTTCACTTCTGCTGAAGTTCATCCATTGCTTGCCCATCCCTGCGTTTTTTTGGCCACTTCCTTAAGTGCTCCATTTCTTTCCTTTTCTTCCTTCCTATCTGTAATGTTAACTTCCCATAGGGTAACATGTAATTTAGAACTCAAACAAATGTTAGGATCTGTAGGTTAAATTTATTAAAATTAACCATGGCGGAGTGCTAAATAATGTGCTACTGGTTAAAATGAAATAGAAACTAATTGTATTTGAGGAATAATAAATTATCCTGTGGAAGAGACATTCAGAATAATTGGAAAGAAGTCATGATGTGGGAAACAAAGGCAGAAGGAAATGGCAGATAAAATTAAATTTCCTTATAACCTGCAGCCCATTGACAAATACTTGAGTCAGGCAGAATAAAACTCCAGGAACTTCCCGCTGTCTTAATGTTAATGGTTTGCTAGAGGGAAAAACAACCTTGGCTTGACAATAGCCAGGCCTCCACCATCCCATGAGTCTTTGTAGCCTATGAAAATCTCACTGGAAACTTCCCCTGGACTTTACTTCCCCTACTCCATAGTAAACTTCCCCTGGACTTTACTTCCCCTACTCCATACTTTCCCCTCATAGCCCCAGGGCAGCTCTTCCTGCCCAAGGGTCCTGTCCCCGTGCTTCAATAAAACCACCTTTTTGCACCAAAGACACCTCAAGAATTTTTTCTTGGCCGTCGACTCCGGACCCGTGACCCCACTATCACCCCAGAAAACCTCATCAGTCATAGGGCAGTTTAGGTGAAGGGAACTCTCCAAATACTAATGTATTAATCAATCACTTCCTTTATTCATTTTCTCATTAAGCGTTTATTGAATGCCTATAATATACAAGTATTTAGCCTATAAAATAATTACAGAGGACCTATTCACTCTTTCTGTATATGGAAAGCCTACCAGATAAGATTTTATTAGAGCTTTGCGGAAACTAATTTAAAATGAATAGATAGTCAAAACTTTTAAATGCATTATCTTCAACTGGAAATTTATGGATCTCGCATTATTTCTTATTTTAAAAGAATCCTATCTTTTGGCATCAACAATAAATCAGCATTTTCAGGTTGTACCAATTGTTTTATGGCTTTTGAAGCAACAGCAAAGGACACCACTGACAGGCTTTCAACCATATCCCAGACCAAAACAATAAAAATAAATAGAAGAAAACAATATAATCTTTCTGACATTTCCATGAAAATTGAATGCTCTTCTTCTACAAACACAGCAGAGCAGTTTCATTATTGAGTGCCAAGGATCACATATCCATAAAATACCAAGAGATTTTTCATGTCATTCAATCACACAGCTGACAATCTTCAAGAAAAACTGCTTTTCAATGAGATGGAATGCTTTAATGAGCTAATTAGTTAGCTCAGGAGGATGGTTCTTTGACATTACTTATAGAATTACTCTGAAATCTACCTATTCTTGCTGGTAATTTACAATAAATCATTTTACCTTACGGATCTAACTCTAATATTTATTTTAAAAACAGAAATCCTATTTAATAGCGTTTTTCCTTGTATGGCAGGCTATTGATTTTTATCTCATAGTGATTTTAATACTTCCCTTCTGAAGTATTTCATTCTATTTAGTGGAATATAATTAGCTGTATCGTCAGTGCACAAAGTTTGGTCTATAGATTGTCTCTGATGGAGATGAGAGTGGAAATAAACTGTCACGATAATCATGTTTATTCAGTTTTCGAGTCCCCTTTTCACTTACCTTGAACATCACTGCACGCTTAGACAAGTGCAGGGACAGCGACCATTGCTCATTTTGTGCTTTCCGATCGTATCACAAAAGACTTGCCCTATAAGCAGGATTCAGGAAAGAAGTTTGACTAAATGAAATATCAGTAGTGAAAAGAAGAAACAGCACTGCCCCGAGCCCTGCTTTCAGTCACCTTTTTTGATGCTCTAGGACAAGTCAAAATGAACATGGGGACACGGGAGAGAGAGGGTCTAAATCAGGGAAAGCACAACTGACCATCAGCAACAAAGAATTAAATGGAAAGAGAAGGGAATGTTTTATACTAGGGCCGTTGTTTTAAGTGAAGTTGTTCTATCTGGCCCATGGTTGAGAAAGTGTGTGCTGTTTAGCTGGCTTAAAGCCATTACCTTCAACCCTTCAACTTGTCTCTCATCTACCTTGAATTTTCCAGCAAAACAACTAGTAATTATTCTTCAAGCCTGTGCTCACCCCTCTTTATTTTTCTTCTGTATGTGCTGCCATTCTTGTCTTTTAGTGACTGACTCCTCCACTTACTATAGTCTCACACAGATTTTAAGACATAGCTTTAACAACTTCTCTTGAAGCAGCATCACTCCCAATTTAAGTAGATTTTCTGCATTATTCTGCCTGCATACTTATGGTCTGGCAACATGTTTTGGTCACTGTGTTAGGATTCTCCAGAGAAACAGATTTACATATAGTTACAGATACAGTTCTGGATATAGATATATAGATACATCTACGAACACATTATTGTAGATCATAATCTTGTGACCCATTTCCTTAAAATAAATCTTTGTATATCTATGTATCTATATGCTTATGTGCAAATCAATCTATCTCTATTTATATGTATAGATAGATTTAAGAAATTGGATCATGTGATTCTCTATATCATCTATATAATGATATATAGATATATAAAAATTATTTTTAGAAATTAGATCACATGATTATGGTGGGTTGGCAAGTCCCAAATCCAATGGGGGAGGCTGGCAGGCTGGGGACTTAGGAAAGAGTTGTAACTCAAGTCCAAAGGCAGTCTGCTGGAGAACAAGAAAGAGCCAATGTTTGAGCTGAAGACCTAAGTTCATCTGCTGGAGAATTCCTTCTTGCTCTGATGAGGTCAACCTTTTCTCCATTCAGGTCTTCAACTGACTAGTCGAGACCCACCACCATCATGAAGATCAGTAGTCCACTGATTTAAATTTCCTATTCAAAAAGCCCACACAGAAACATCCAGAATAATGCTTTACCAAATATCTGGATATTGTGAATCTGCCAAATTAACACATAAAACTAATAACCACAGCCACCATTGTCTCTTCAATTTCTTCTTCTTTTTCTTTTTAATGTTTATTTATATTTGAGGGAGAGAGAGAGAGACAGTGTGTGAGCAGAGGAGGGGCAGAGAGAGAGGGAGATGCAGAATCCAAAGCAGGCTCCAGGCTCTGAGCTGTTAGTACAGAGCCTGATGTGGGGCTCGAACCCATGAATCGGGAGATCATGACCTGAGCCAAAGTTAGATGCTTAACCATCTGAGCCACCCAGGTGCCCTTCCTCAATTTCTAACACAGTGCTTAACTTGGTAGGCACTTAATACCTGTTAAAATTAAGTAATAAATCTAAGCTGTTAAACTCTATCAAAGGAAAAAAATCTATCTCAACGTCTACAAGACAATGGTTCTACACTGTAGGAAGACCAGCAGAATAGGGCTGATAGAATAGGTTTAGTTAGAAATTTTATAAGCAACAGAAGATTGATTAATGAAGTCATATCATTATTGTGCAGGGTCTGAATGTTAGAGAACACAGGAAGAGAGTCTAGTGCTATGGCAAGGCTGTACTTTCTATGAAGGCATATAGGCTCTATACGTGTATATTGGCTTAGTCTTGGTTCTGTCACAGTAAGCAATCTACCCCGTGTTTCTTTTAAAATATAACAGTTAAAGTCTTAATGTGTGCGTGCATGTCCAGATAATATATTATTATATATTTTCAATACTGTCAAAGGCAGAGAAAATCTGACACACAAAATACATCCTGACATCAGTTTTTTTCTAGCTTCTGAAAGAACAAGTGAAAAATCCATAAGCTGAAATACATATGTTTTAGAAAAAAAGTTTTTTTAATAACCCAATGCTTATTATTTTAATAACCCAATGCATTATTATAAGATGAACATATACACAATCAATTTCTGAATTTTTTGTTGGAAAAAAATCTATCTTTTGATGCAGGTGAAAGATACTTCATAAAACCCATTCCTCATGGCTTTTGTTTTTTTGGGTTTTTTTTGTTTTGATTCTGCGTAATTTGTGTTTTGAAGCTGATACCTCATAATATACTTTCACTAAATTGTAATCTTTATTTCAACATTGTCAGATATCTTTTTTTTTTTTTTTTTTTTTTTATTTTATTTATTTTTGGGACAGAGAGAGACAGAGCATGAAAGGGGGAGGGGCAGAGAGAGAGGGAGACACAGAATCCGAAACAGGCTCCAGGCTCCGAGCCATCAGCCCAGAGCCTGACGCGGGGCTCGAACTCACGGACCGCGAGATCGTGACCTGGCTGAAGTCGGAGGCTTAACCGACTGCTCCACCCAGGCGCCCCAAGATATCTTAATTTGTTTAGGAATTTCTTAGTAAAGTTAGTAAGATAGAAGAATCAGTTTTGCAGTCATATAAAATAAATATTTATACAGCATTATATCTACATCTTAATAGGTTTCTTTACTTTGTTACTTAAAATACTCTTATTAACGGCCAATGTCATTACTTCTAGCAATCCATTTCTGAGGGAACATGTTATCAATTTCTGCCTAAAGAAAATGAATAAATATAAAAATATTCCATGTTGAAGATGAAGTTATATTTTAAAACAGAGATAAGTGGACAAAGAAGCATGGAAGGATATAGATGAGGAATAAGCTTTGTTTTAGGCACCTTAGTAAATCTCAGTCTCTTATGTTAATTATCAGATTCATTTCTAATGCTGACCAAACTGACCAAAGTATGGTTCACGTTCATGCCATATTACGTATAGATCTTTGACTCTTAGTTTCTGATCCTCAGAGGCAATAAACCTTGTTACATATGATTGTTTAAAAAAAATTCCCTTAAAACTCCACACTCTCAAATTAAAAAACAAAAACACCTCAGAGAAAAGACTATATAATTTATGGTTTCATTTTTAATTTTTTTCTTGAAGAGTTCTACACATGGAAGAACAAACTTCTGCTGAGATGTCTGTAGCAATGAGCAAGTCGCTAGTTCCTGACTAGGCTGACTCTAATTTCAGGGGGATCAGCTGTCACAAAGTCAGTCTCCCATACCCAAAACCCCCCAGTTCCATTTGCCTTCTGTCTTTAGCTGTAGGTTTGTCTTTAGGAGGCTACTTTCAGCATCTTATCCACTTACCCCCTGGGAGAAATGAGGTCATTTGCAGGTCTGCTAGGAGTGGCATTCTACCCCTGATAGTTGAGGCAGGGAGATCCAGAAGATTCTGTGCATTTAAAGTTTGGGAATGAACAAAGCCCAGAAGTTAAATCCTTCTAAGAAGAGGAAGTGGGACAGGAATGCCATTGATCAGGCCAAGAGTTAGAACCGGATAAGAACTGGGAAGAGGTCAGAGCACACTAGGGGTGTCTTCTAACACAGCATTGCCGCTGGGTGCCAGCCCGGTGTGTGCATCTCGACTACTACATGGTATAGAGTCAAGGTAAATTATGATTTCTTCTGTTCCTCAGTTCCGGATAGGACAGTTTCAAGTCAACTCAGTCTCATAGTTGCTCTGCTAAAATAATGCCCTACTTTCTCCCGTGTCCTTTTGAAGCTAGCAAGAAGGATAGAGTGACCAGTACAAAGGGGTACTATTCACTTTAATTGATCAAGACAACGCATTCCTATAAATAAGCCTAAACCTATGTGAAACTTAGGTTGGCTTTTTTGGGGGAAAGTTATTAATTGATTTATACTGAGCCTGAAGTCAACTGCATCCTAACGTGTATATTGCTTCTTTTAGGACCCCAAGTGTAAGACCTACATTTTTTCTGTTAAATTTAATCCTGCCAGATTTGACCCAATATTCAAAACTATATAGACTGTTTTAGATTCTGATTCTGTTAACCCAAAATGCTAACTATCTCTCCTAGCTTTATGTCATCTACAATTTTGAAAAGTATGTGTATTAACTGGCAGAAAGTTCATAGTATAATTGCAATAGTTTCTTTCAGCACAAGATTATTTCCCCTATGTGACATAGACTTTGCCAATTTTAATAGTTTTTTTGGTATACTTTCATTAGGAAATAATTATTTCCCAAATAATTACATAAATAATAAGTTAAACATATATATGCTTTTAATCATTTGTCTCATAAAAATAAATACACAAAGTACTTATAAAGTGTTTAGAGATAATAAATCACATAATCCTTAAAACAACTCCATGTGGTAAGCATGTACTCTCTTAGCCTATTTTACAGGTGAGGAAACCAAGATACAGGGGAATCGAGTGACTCACCCAAAGTTGTAGGGCTGCATTTGACATCCAGAATTCCTTCCTTCGGAGTCCTGCTTGGAATCACTAGTCTCTACTGACTTGGACATTACCTTAATTGTGAGATGAGACACACATGGGAAGAGCCCCAAGACCTGCCTCTAAGGTGACCCCACCCTGGATGAAACAGATGTGCTAAGGCCCAGTATTATGCGTGTTTTGACATCAGGTGAAGCACAGGGTCTCCACTGGCTTAAATGCAAGTTCTTCTCCCCACTCTGCTGTCTGGGATAATAACCTTAGTCAAACAACTGTCCTTCCCAAGGCGAGCGGGTGCAGTTCCTAACTGTCCTTGAAAAGCAGGCTTCGGTCCCTGTGAAACTATTCAAGCAAGCCAATCGCATTCTTCCTCAGGAACCTCAGGGGGTCACTGCTACCTCTTGGTACTACACAGTGTGCCTCCCACCACCCCAGATTGCTCAGTACGTTCTAGAATGCAACACCCATGTGGCCCTGTATGATACACAGGGTCCTCCTCTCCTAGGCTGTAAGTCTGCATGATCAATAACCCGCCATCTGTCTTATCTAGCCAGTGTCAGGTATATTGTCTTTCCTTATCCCCATTACCTCCTTCACCAATAGGGTGGACAGGTAGTGTTTGAAACAAATACCACATGAATATAATAAGCAAAACAAGCTAGCCACGTCTATAAATCCATCCATTTGTAAAACAAAACATAATTCTGCACATGCTGCACTAACTCAGTCTTTTGGTTTGCAGCTAAATTATTAATTTTCTTATTAATGGATTGTTGGAAAATGGCACTGTCATGATTTTTCTATCTCTACCATTTCACCCAACAGGCATTCCCCAGTCAAATGTTCACAGATTTATTAGTCAGTCAACTATTGTTGTAACATGTAATGTGGCCACAAGCAGCAATGTGATAATTTACTGGTTAATAAGATGCTGAAGTGACTTTTTCATTTCTAGTTTTAAAAGCGAAACCATACAACCTATGGCTTTTAACGAGCTCCTAATATTAATGTTAAAATAAACATTCACTTCTCTTTAAATTCTGAATGATCGGTCTCAAACAGATGCTATAATTTAAATGGTATCATAATAATACTTTGAAATGCTCATTGCACAAGACACCGTGAGTTAAATTTCAAGCATCTGTGAAGAAGAGAGAAAGGCACATTTTGTCTTTTTTTTTTTTTACTTCTTAAAGTTTTTTTTTCCAATTTCTTTTGAATAGATTCTTCTCTTACATCAGTGAGAGAATTTTCTGAATGTCACTTTAACCCCTTTTTGGCATATTTAGATGAAGATGGTGTAGCTGTGGTTTGATTAATCAATTCTTTTAATCTCCTCTTGCAAACCAACAGTTTTAAGCTTAAGTATATGAGAATATTTTATATTTTAGAATAGTGCATAATTTAATGCTAAAATTATGTTTTAAATTAATTTAAAAATTTAGAAAGGTCTTTTTTTTAAATAAAATGTTATTACAAAAGAAGACAACAGTGTGTTATACTTTCTTGTGTTCTATAAGGAGCAAGAGAAGCTTCAGGATTTCAATATAATAATTTATTAAATGATAATGTTTACAATAACTATAGCAATATAGGCAAAATGACATAAGTGCAAATGCTGAAAGTAAGCTTTCTTAATCTCTGAAAATCTACATATCTGTACCCTAAAACTTTTTCATAGAAAATTTTTAGAGAATTCAAGGAGTCAACAGCACATATTCCATTACTCAAAAGAACAAAAATGTCATCATCACATATTATAGCCTCTTGTCAATGCTATCATTCACTCATGAAAGAACAAGAATGAAAAAGGGAAGTAACATGTAAGCATTAGTAGGAAAAATGTTTTTGACAATTAAAATCCCTTGAAAGGGTTTGGGATATTCCCACGGTTCCTTAGACATCACTATAGCAACTAGTGATAAATTAGAAAGAGTAAAAGACTTAGAGATTCTCGATTTCAAATTATTTTTAGTTTCCTTTTTTAATATTTTTAGTAAAATATGTTATGTCCTTTTATATTGCTATACATCAGAATTCATTAGATAATTAGATAGGAAAAACACCAATTAAAATTAATCTCTTTGGGACACGTGGGTGCCTAGATTAAGCATCCGACTTTGGCTCAGGTCATGATGTCACAGTTTGTGGATTTGTGGGTTCCAGCCCCATGTCGGGCTCTGTGCTGACAGCTCAGAGCCTGGAGCCTGCTTTGGATTCTGTCTCTCACTCTGTCCCTCCTTTGCTAATACTCTCTGTCTGTCTCTCAAAATAAATTTTACACACACACACACACACACACACACACACACACCCCTATGTATAATCTCTTTTTTCCATAATACGTGCATAGCCAAGTTTATTGACAAATTTTCATTTTTATAATCTTTTATTAATCCCGCTAGTATTAAATCTGCATACTGTTTCTTTGAACTATATCTGTGTGTGTGACCCACACATACATTTATGCATATACAGCTATGCATATATTACATTATTTACATATTATATAACATTAATCAATATATTACAAATTACCTTTGATAAGTAGATATCTAGACTAAGCTATGCTATTCATAATTCTTACAGTTGTTTATTTAAATAAATGAAAAATATGAATGATATAGAACACTTAAAACAGTTGAAACACAGCATCAGCAATGGATGAAAAATTTTAAAGAAATTTATGAAAGTTAAGAACTGGAATTAGGTATACTGCACAGGACCATTATGCAAATTAAAGATTCATATACACACACACAAAAACAATAACATTTTAAAATATAAATGTGGAGCACCTCAGTGGCTCAGTTGGTTAAGCATCCAACTCTTGATTTTATCTCAGGTCATGATCTGGGGTCGTGGGATCCAACCCTGTGCGTCGGGCTCCACGCTGAGCATGAAGCCTCCTTGAGATATTCTCTGTCTCTCTCTGTCTCTCTCTTTCTCTCTCCTTCCCTTCTCTGCCCTTCACCCCCACTCACATTCTGTCTCTCAAATTAAAAAAATACAAATGCATGTCTAAAAACATTAAAAGAGGGACTAAGGAGAGAAAGGAAGTTAAGTATTGATTAAATATAAATGATAGGGAAAAGTAATGAAATAAAAAAATAAAAGAGACTTCCTTTATGAAGAGATATACAGTAGTCTTCTCTTATCCCCAGGGAATACATTCTAAGACCCAATGGATGCCTGAAACTTCAGATAGTACCAAACTCTATACATACTATGGCTTTTCCTACGCATATATACATATAAAAAAGATCAATTTACGGATTAGTCACAATAAGGAACTAAAAATAACTAATAATAAAATAGAATAATTATCACAGTGAACTATAATACAAGTTATATGAATGTCATCTCTCTTTCTGTCTCTTAAAATATCATACTGTACTCACCTTTCTTCTTAACGATGATGTGAGATGATAAAATGCCTATGTGATGAGATGAAGTGAGGTGAATGACTTAGGCACTGTGACATAATGTTAGGCTACTAGTGACCTTCTGAGGATAGGTCCAAAGGAGGATTATCTCCTTCCAGACTGCATTTGGCTGTGGGTAACTGAAAACAAAGAAAGCAAAAGCGTGGATAAGGGGGTGCTACTGAAAATGTCTTGTGACATTTGTATCACAAATTCATATTTTACTACCTCAAAGAACAGAGAGAAACAAGAAAGTAGAAGAAGAAAGGAAAATAGTGAAAATTTGAAATAATTTATCAGGTTAGTGGTCACCAAGACTGAATAGAATGATCTCTTGCCGGCATCTGCTGGGTTTACAGAACACCCAGTAAACAGAAATCAAAAAGAAGTCAACAAAAAATTCTGGAGAGGTAGTTAAGTATCTCTGTGTTTAATTGGGGTGACTTAAGAATGTCTTTGGGAAAGTTTCCATATTGTCAATGTAGTAACCTTAGTTAGAGTCTCTATTTTGGAAGGTTCCAAAACAGAAACGTAATGAGATCACATATTATAATGTCTGTGAATTGAGTTTCTCTACTGAGAGACACATGTGTGTGGACGGATGTGTGTGTGTGTGTGCTAATGCACTTGTTCAAAGATGGTAGTTAAAAGATTCCAAAAGACATAGCGAGTAGAAGAGTCCCTTAACGTAAGCATAGGACAGTGGAACTCAACTGCATAAGGATGGCTCTACAGAGCAGGAGGCACAGCTACCCTCTCAAAGAGGCAGACTTCTCTGGGTCTTGAAATCTCCGAAGAACTTCCAAAGACCCAACTGCCAACACAATGATACTACATGTAGTGAAGTCTGGAGTGAAGTTTCCCGTACTTGAGAAATGACTTTTTGCTATGAACATTCTTCTTCCAGTCTCTCTGTCTCTATGTGCTACCATTTGTTATTGGCTATGTTCTTACCTTTTCCCTTAGGACAGATAATGACTAACACCCCAACATAGTCCTCAATGTTTACTGGCAGATAGGATAATTGAAGGTCAATTTCTCAGAAACTTCGCCTCTAGAGACCCAGGTTTCCATCATGTCGATTTGACTTCCACTAACTTCCCATAGAGATAATTATATATTTTGTATTCTCTTTCTGGCGCTCCATATTAAATATAGGTATTTTGCGATTTTGTATTCCTTATTCTCCCTTTTTTTGGACCACTCTCATCAGTAAATGTTTCCTACACAACTCTAACTAAATGTTCTTGGAAGAAAAGGCCTGCAGTGTGCAAGGTTATTACAATAATCCTGGGTCTTGCCATTGGAAAGTTCTGATAACTTTCAGACTCCGGAAGGCATTCAGGCCATCAGTGGTGGCTTGTATATGTGTTTACCCTAAGTCTCCAAATGGCCTATGTCTCCACCACACACATGTGACAGAAAAAAAAAAAAAAAAAAAAAACACTGGATTTGGAGAAGTCAGACCCATGTCTTGTTACCAACCCCTTTACCCACTAGGGACATGCTTGTGGACCTGCCTCGAAGTCTCTCCTTGGCTAAGAAAACATACCCTAGAGCTAAATTTCCTGAGTCTCAATGCTGACTTCACCACTTTTTAGGGTGTGTGAATTGGGAAAATTTACTTGAACTCATATCTATCATCAGGAAACTGAAAATAATAGTAGATTATACTTCATATGTTGCTACAAGGGTAAAGTGAGTTCATATCTGCAAACCTCTTTAAAAAGTGCCTGACACATAGTAAATCCTGCATACCCTATTGTGGGATATATGTACAAGAGATATCGAGTGCCCATGACTTGGATAGATTGTAGAATTTTTGTTAAGTATCAAATGGGATCATGTATGTGAAAGAGGGAAAAGAGGTTTAAGTATTTTTAATAAGTACAGAAATAAAATATTACATTTCTTAATTTTCATTCCAGTTAGTTAATGTACAATGTTATATTGGTTTCAGGTGAAACAATATAATACACTATTTTTTTGAGTCACTGAAACAACAATGTAAATTAATATAGTATTTCCTCATAGATACCTCTCATTAATACAAATTAATTAATTAATACTAATTAATGCTGTCATGGTGTCTGGACAAGATTTTATTTTTCTTTTATGATTTCCTGTGCTCATTTTAACACCATGTCACCTAGGTAAATTTGCTAATGATTTGGGAATGTGGTGCCATTCCCCAAAGACTTGAATCATCCCCAGGGAATAACTCTCCCTTCCTGTTGGGTCTCTCTCCTAACTTTTCATATTACTATCATCAAATATTTTCCAGTGGCTAACTATATTTGTTGAGTTACATGTGAATAAGAAATATGTGCTTTTTGCTGAAATAAATCATTCCCCTTTGAGATCATTTTATAGGTAATTGATTAGTAAGCATTAGGTGTAAATTAATGCAAACATACGATTCAAAAAAAAAAAAAAAAAGTAATCGCTATGAATGTGTTCCTACGACTATCTCCGTATGGTGCAAGTACTGATTTAAGCACACACTTTTTCCAAAACTTTTCTCTGTGTGTGTGCCTGTGTGTATGTGTGGTGTGTATGCATTTTAACGTTCCCATTGGGGTGTAAGGAAAAGAAAGAAAAGTGACTGATTTGTCATATGTTCAAGTCAATTTCTATGTATGTCAATTTCTATATTGTCTATATGTCAGTTTCTTCATTTTTAAGTAAACTTTTCTGAAGCGGTTTATTTTTGACTGTGAAGATGTTCCACATGCATGTACATTCAGAGTAAATCACAAGTGTTTGCAAAGATGAAATTTAAAGTAGGCCACACCATAACTAAAATTTGTGGATATGGGAAGTTTGTGCCTCAAACTAGTATCTATGAAAGACACTAGTGACTATATAATAAATTTTAAAAGGTTTACTCTGTCAGGCTTTTTTAAAAATCTTTTAATTACCAAGGAGATTTTTGTAATTTGGGGTTCAGAGGCCATACATCTTTCTCTACAAAGGGAGAATGATTCATTAAAAACATTAATTCTGTTCTGAGCTATAGTGCAGCAAATTTAGACACCATTCTCTGCTTGGAGGAAGATTTAAATCAAATTATTAGAGAATTCTTGCAAGGAAAGTAAAAGGAAAGCTCTTATAATAGTCATCAAGAATGTCATGCTTTTATATATATATGTACCTACAATTTGGTACCACATTAGGTAATTTCACTCTGATAAATGTAAAAGGTACTCTAGCAAATATCTACTTTTCTTGGCTCACCATTAAGACAAGCTTCAAAATCATAGATGTTGATGATTTTTAAAAATATCTTTGAAATTCCTCCTCAAAAGCTCAATTTATGTACTTTCAAAACATATTTTTAAAAATCATATTTATTTTTCAAAATGAGGGCATTGATGTAAATAATATGGTCTTTTTAATATGCCCTCCTATGTATGTTATTTGCATAAATTAATTTTTATGTGGAAATGTCTGTTTTAAAAATTATTATTGTGTTTCATACTTCCATATTTTTTTCTAAATAAGACTAGCTTTGAAAATTATTTCATTTTGAACTCATTTATACACATTATATCTGGGATACAGATGGGTCCCAAATTATAATGTTTTGACTTACAATGGTGTAATTCTATGATGGCGGGAAAGCAATGCTCATTTAGTAGAAGCCATACTTTAAAATTTTGAATTTTTATTTTTTCCTGTGTTAGTGACATGCCATCAGAGCCTCTCTCATAATGCTGGCCAGCAGTGGCCACAGCTCCCTGTCTACCAGCGATTGGGAGGGTCAACAACTGATATACTGACAACTTTCTGTTCCCATACAGCTGCTCTGTTTTTCACTTTCAGTAGTCAATAAATTACTTGAGACAGTCACCACTTTATTATAAACTAGGCTTTGTGGTAGATGATTTTGCCCAAGTACAAGCTATTATGACTCTTCTGAGCACGTTCAAGGTAGACTCAGCTAAGGTGATGTTTCTGTCAATTAGTGTATTAAATGGATCTTTGACTTAGGAGATGTTCAACCTACGATGCGTTTATGGGGATGTAGCCTTGTAGAGTGGTCTTCCAATAATAGAAAGATGGCCACGTGGAAGATGCCCTTCCTTTCAGAGATATCCAACATGGGGTGCCTGAGTGGCTCAGTTGGTTAAGTGTCTGACTCTTGATTTTGGTTCAGGTCATGATCTCTCAGTTCATGGATTCAAGCCCCACTTCGGGCTCTGTGGTGGCAGCAGGGAGCCTGCTTGGGATTCTCTGTCTCCCTCTCTTTCTGTCTCTCTCTCAAAAATAAATAAAAACACAGTAAAGAAAAATGAAGGTATCCAAGTCGAATTGGTCGAGAATGAAGAAAAGTTAGTATTTAGTGGGTTGGGGGCTGAATGGAACTAGGTAGAGACTCAGTAAAAATATTCATTTAAACGTCATCTGATAATATCAAAGTTAGCTAAAAAGTGAATGAATACCTACAACAAAAATGGAACCGATGAAACCTTTTTTTTTTTTTTATGTGTGAGATGAAACATGAACATACACATATGAGAAGAAATACATTTTAGGTCAGCTGTGCAACATATTGTTTCTAGACACAAATTCAGGATATAAAAAGTGTGCCTTCTGCTTTTGGGCCTTTTCGTCTTGAGGCCACCATACCATGTGCTTTCCATGACACTACAGGGCTTGACTTGACTATTTCTCTTTATTTAAAACGTTGTGTATTTCTGTAGGTGAAATCATATTTCTTCCTACCCTAACACTTACGAAAAATGATCTTAGGTGGTTATAAAAATATTTTCGGCAAATACAAAGGTGTTACGGGCTGAATGTTTGTGCAAACGCCAAAGCCCTAACGCAATGTGATGATATTTGGGGAGGGGCCTTGTGAGCTGATTAGGTTTAGAAGAAGTCATGGACATGGGGCCCACATGGTGGGATTAGTGAAAAAGAGAGGAAGATCCCTCCGTCCCCATGTGTGTGAACTGAGGAAAGTTCATGAGTGAGATGGTTGTTCACAAGTCAAAAAGAGGGCTCACCAGGGACTGGGTCGCCTGCACTGTGATCTGGTACTTCAGAGCCTCCAGACTGTGGGAGATAAATGTGTTTAGTCTCAGCTACCCAGTCTGTGGTAGTTTATTACAGAAGCCCAAACAGACTAAGACAAATGCAGTGAAATAAACAGAGAAAACAGGAAATGGAGAGGTAGATCATAGGGTAAAAATGCTGTATTAACTTTGCTAGCAAAGACAGGAAAATAATCAATGATGAAAGCCATTTGTTCCATTCCATTTTACAAAACTGAACTTGTTTACAAGAAGAAAAATAGCTTTTGCTGCTTGGATGCTGAGGCATGAAATATCATTCCCTACCCTATTGCCAGATTTTCCCAATGAAGGCAGATATCAAGTAATGTGGTAGGAGACAAAGAAAGAGAAAGAGGGAGGGAGGGATGGGGGAAGGAAGGAGGGAAGGAAAGAAGGAAGGAAGGAAGGAAGGAAGGAAAGAAAGAAGGAAGGATAGGTGGAAAGGGAGAGGGAGGGATGAAAGGATGAAAGGAAGGAAGAGAAAGAAAAAAAGAAAAGGAAGGAAGGAAGAGGGAAGGAGGAAGGAAAGAGAGAAAGACAAGAAAGAGAAGGAAAGAAAGAAACAAAGGGAAAGAGAGAAATTCAACAGCAACTCTTAAAAAGCCACAATAGCAAGTTTATTTGTATATTTTGAGTTCCATTTTTATAAGACGGTTTGATGAGTGGGTGCGTCCATGAAGGAGAGCTGATGGTTGACAAAATTGATATTTTAAGGTCTAATAAGTAAGTTCACCCCTGGTGTACTTGATCTAGGAATAAAAATCCAGTGTATTCTGAGACCCAGCTTGAACCTAAGCTAAGTTCATGCGTGCCTGTGAAACAGGTCTGGCATGTTAGATTATTAGATTATTTTTGAGGCATGGAAGTGAACTCTTCCGTTGAGTGTCAAGTTTTGTTAGCAACTGGGTTGGGAAAGTAATAAAGACAAATTCTGCAGTGCATTGGAGCAGAGTTTCATTTTGGTGCTTCTCCAGAAAACTGTAACACAAGGAGAGAAAGAGTTTGCAAAATTTGCAAAATCACTGCATAGTTTTTGTTGCTGAGAAATTCCATTGCTTTAAGTCAAGCAAGAGAAAAACCAAGAGAGACACAGCAGTTTTAAGTGGAAAAACCAGAGTCCTGCAGAAAAATAGTGGTGTCCAGAGGACACAGGTGTTCCAGAGAACCAACAGAGGTTGTCGGCAAGAGAAAGAACATCTCCTACTTTATTCTCTCTTCTGCTAGACATCCTCAGGTCTGCCGTTTCTGCCCAATGCTATATGGATCTTGATCAGATGCTGGAGTAGCCTTGATTTTTTGTTTTTGTTCTACCATAAATGGAAAGTTGGTTTCCCCTCAAAATTCATATTGAAATCCTTCCCACCCTGAGTGTTGGTATTAAGAGGTGGGGCCTTTGGAGGGGATTAGATCCCGAGGGCAGAACCCCCATGAATGGGATTAGTGCCCTTCTAAAAGTCGCCCCATAGATCTCCTTTGTCCCTTCCACCATGTGAGGAAACCATGAAAAAGTATCCTCTATTAACCAGAAAGTGAACTCTTAACCAGACACCAGACTGCCAGCACTTTGATCTTTGGACTTCCCAGCTTTCAGAACCATGAGAAACACATTTTTGTCATTTATAAGTCACCCAGCCTCTGGTACTCTGTTACAGCAACCCAAACAGAGTAAAACATGTTCCAGCTCTTCGACCCCAAACACGTAAAGACTTCACAAGAGATTAGGGTCTTATAGTTGTGATTTATGTAGGAACAAATGCAATACAGAGTACATTGGAATATGTAGAAAAACGAATGGCCGGTTTATTTTTCGGAAAACGTTCTATTTTTCTTTTCCACAAATAAAAGCATTTAGAAAGATTTGGGAAGCAATAAATGTGGCAGTTATATTGCCTGCGAACAGTTTAGACTGTAGGCCCTCCATGTGCCTATTAATGGCAGATCCTAAGAACATTTTAAAAACAACCAAATAAAGTAGGATTGGTGTACTCATTAAAACTAAAGCACTTAACCCAAACTCCCACCTGCATAGAACATTTCCTTAAATGGTGACTGTAGGCAGAGTCAAGATTTTACCCTTGTTGGTCTTTCCTATATGCAAACACAGAAGTCATTGAAGCCTGAAAGTGCTTGACTTTAAAACTGTTTGTCCCTTGGGCTAAATTAAAGAAAAAGAAAAATTCTCAATAATGCTACAGTAAAGCACCTAATTGAACAGGCACCCTGGAAAGTTTTCCAAAATCTGTTGGAAATAATTGATAATACCTGCTTTAGAGAATTAGTGGCTCTAAGTCACTCTTTGAAATTCTATCTACTAAACATACGGTTTTGGATTTTAGCGGAGTGTAGTTCCCTCTCCCTCCCCCCTCCAAAAGGAATTCTATACCAAGACCACTTAGCTCTGTACTCATTCTAAATTTTTTTACAATAAAACCATATCATCATTTTAGTAGAAGATATCTATCTAGGAGTGGGTTGGGAGATGGAAGCGCTCAGTGCCTTCAAAATTATGTCAAATTATTAAGTCACTAATTGAGAAGAATATGGAAGAGATGAAGAACAAAATCCCCCTAAAAATGGCCTCATCCACCAAGAGCTGTTTCTGCCAATCCAAACTCTGACTTCAGGGTCAGTTTCTACTTAAACATCCTACGGTTTTTGATGAGTTCACAAAACTTTATAAAGCATGATAGGTTCCTTTCTTCCGAATCAACGATGTAAGAGCAATGTTACTGCAAATAATTGTGAATCGCACCAGAGAGATCTCTCATTTACATGGAAACATAAGTTTATCTGCTATCTCTTCAATTATGAGCTTCCATCATCAGATGAATACACTAAATTTTCAATGTCAAATTCTCAATGTTTATAAGGAAAAAGAAATGTTGGCAATGATATATTCTCATGACACCCTTTGTTAATAGTTGGAATAATATTCAGTTTTAGAATAATTGTACTTAGGGCCTTCCTGTCTTCCATGTGGAAGGCTGGCTGCATAGTCACTCACTTTCGACACAGCAGTGGAGACCCTGGCACACTTTAAACGAAAGGTCGATGATAGCCTTCCCTCCAGTATCTGTCCCACTGACCCTTCAATTTTAGATTCGGTAGTTTCTTTTATGTTTTATTGAGATAGGATAATTTGTGCCAAAAAGAAAAGATCATAGTTTAAATTTAATGTGAATTAAAACAACAATAATGGGGCGCCTGGGTGGCTCAGTCGGTTAAGCGTGCGACTTGGGCTCAGGTCATAATCTCGCGGTCTGTGAGCCTGAGTCCCACGTCGGGCTCCGTGCTGACAGCTCAGAGCCTGGAACCTGTGACTCCCTCTCTCTCTGCCCCTCCCCTGCTAATGCTCTGTCTCTGTCTCTCAAAAAATAAATAAACGTTAAAAAAAATTGGTAAAACAACAACCACCACAACGGAGGACGGGTACATGGTGCAGTGACTTTTGTGATGTGTCACTTCAGCTAGGCTACAGTTCCGGTTGAGCAATCAAACACGAATCTGGGTACCTGATGTAAAGGGAATTTGCAGATGTAATAAAAGTTCCTAATCAGTTGACTGTGAGGAAAAAAATGCTGCATAACTTGGGTGAGCCTGACTTAATCAGTTGGAAGTCCTTAAGATCAAGTCAGATGATCCCCAGAGAAGAAAGAAATTATTTTCATGGACAGCAGCTTTGACCCATGTTCCTGGAGTCCCATTCTGCTGGAGATCTTCCTTCCTGGCTGCCTGCTGTGTGGATTTTGGTCTTGGTTGCTTAGCTCCTACAACCATATAAGCCAATTCTTTGTAATAAATCTCTGTGAACACACACACACACACACACACACACACACACACACACACACAATTTATATTCTACTGATAAGATATCTGACTGACATATATCTTACTAATTTGGCTTCTCTGGTTGGACATGTGCTTACACAGTTGGAATCTATATCAAGTTGGGATGATATATCTGCTCTCATCACCTATTTAAAATTTTTTTAACCTTTATTTATTTTTGAGACAGAGAGACAGAGCATGAGTGGGGGAGGGTCAGAGAGAGACGGAGACACAGAATCCAAAACAGGCTCCAGGCTCTGAGCTGTCGGCACAGAGCCCAACGCAGGGCTCGAACTCACAGACCGTGAGATCATGACCTGAGCCGAAGATGGACACTCAAACCGACTGAGCCACCCAGGCGCCCCTCTCATCACCTATTTTAAAGCCAACCAAGGGCCTTTAATTCAATATATATTAGATTTGGTGTTTGCTTTTGTTGGGGGAGGAGAAGATACATTAGTTTATTCGTTGTTTTTTGTTTTTTTTTTTAACTCTGGCTTTTGATTATTTCCGAAGAACTTCATCCAACTTTGTCAGGAACTTTGAGGCATCCTGAAAATATTCCTCTCACCTAGAACTCAGAGTCTGAGACCTAATTTTGCTTAATGCATTTAAAGCCCATTGTAGATAGTCAAAACCATGATTTCATAAGATAAAATTTAAACCACTGTGGAATATAAAATAACAAAACCATGATTTAAATTAAAAATAAAATTTCCCTCACATACCACACTCAATGCTAGTCGTTTAATAATATCATTAATTCTGAAATAATACATCTTCATTATTAAAATTGAGGTCATACTGATGACTTATCAAAAGTGATTCACAAAATCATATACCACATTTTCACTTGTCAGAAAAGCAAAATTTTAAAGCATTGTGTATTTGTTGAGGGTGGGACAGATGGGGACTTTCATAGAAAGGCAGTTAAAAGAAATCAGTGTAGCCATTGGACGGCAGTTTGTCAGAATCATGTAAAACTTCAAGTGAGTATATACTATGACCTAATGATTGCATTTGGGACTGTATTACAGAAAAAACACACATGTATGTAAGGAGGAACAGGATGTTACTGCAGGATTCTATGTAATAGCATACAAAATGGAAATATAAATGTCTATCTTATAGGGTTGATTTGATAGTGGGATTCTACCGATTTCCATGCGGAAGTCACAAACCAAAAAAATATTACTTGTGGGGTGCCTGGGTCGCTCAGTCAGTTAAACGTCCAACTTTTGATCTTGGCTCAGGTCATGATTTCATGGTTCCTGAGTTCGGGCCCGGCATCAGTCTCCACAGTCTCAGTGGGGAGCCTGCGTGGGATTCTCTCTCTCCCTCTCTGCTTCTCCCCTGCTCCCTCTCTCCCTCAAAATAAATATTTAAAAAAATACTACTTGAATAATGAAATTCTTAAAGTTGGTGGGGACCTGAAAGTGCTCCCTGAAATCCCTGCCCCTCTGATGACTAATTTAATAGTTTTTTGTTTTTTTTTGAGAGGGAGAGTGCAAGAGTGAGGGAGAAGCAGAGGCAGAGAGAGAAACAGACAGAGATTGAGAGAGAGAGAGAGAGAGAGAGAGAGAGAGAGAGAGAGAGAGAGAGAATAAGAATCTTAAGCAGGCTCCATGCCCTTTGAAGAGCTCGATGTGGGGCTCAATTCTACAAACCAAGAGATCACAGCCTGAGCCCAAATCAAGACTCTAACGCTTAACAAGCTCACCCACCCAGGGCCCCTAATTTAACAGCTCTATTCTTAGTTTACTAATTTTCACTTTTTCTGTATATTTGCACTAGAATTTAGGAGGGATAGTAGTAGAAGTAACGAGTTTGTTTTAAACTGTAGGTAAGATCATTGCACACTGTCTTGTAAAACACCTTTCTTTTCATCTAAATAGACCTTGCACATTTTCTCTTGTAAACAAACACACACACAATTTCACTGTATAGATCAATTCCCCTTTTGCTGAGAATTTAGGTTGTAATCTCGCCAATACTCCCATTATGTCAAAACAACAAGCAAATACACATCTTGAGGTTTTAAAACCGGTATTCATTGTTCTGTCTAGTATACCTAGAATTTAGGGAGAAATGCGGGGGAGACATTAAGGATGACATGTAAAAATGACACTATTTGCTTCTCTGTGTTTTTCCCACTCTGGGCCTGACACTTACTGCTTAGTAAGTCTACTCAGTGTGTATTAACTGAGTCAGGTGTTTTTGCAAAGTTAAGTAAAAAAACATGTGGGAGATTGCCTGCTTTTCATGAAAATTAACGAAGTGTCAGATTCCTAGGGCATAAAGGAGCCGTGGTGCGAACTCTCAGGCAGTTTTATCAAAGGAATGGTTAGCTTCATTACATCTTCATGAACCCAAAGAGTAACACTTGGCAACTTCATCTAGGGAAAGAGACAGAGATGACAGACCGACAGAGTCTCTAAGTGAAAAAGCGCTTTCCAGCATCTTACTCTTCTTCAACACAACTAGAAGCATACATTCCAATAAGGTTGATATGAAAGAAATAATTCATCATTGAATAAACACTGAAAACAATCTAGACAACTTTTCTAGCAGCACCAAATTGGTTTGCTCTAATGTAAGTCACATTATTTTGAATAAATTCACTGCTCAATTTTGCGGGACTCCATAAATATGTTAAGAATTAACTTCCCACAATTAACACAAAATGTGAAACAAATTATTGGATAGTGCTAAAATGCATTGTTCACAAACAAAATGAACTTTAACAAAAGATGAATAAGAAACATCCAGTTATAAAGACATTACAGCAATGTAATAATTGTGCCACAGACTCAGTATATCAGGAAAAAGAGTAATTTCTGTTTCAGTACCAAAGGCTATTAAGGCATGTATGTTTATGCAAATTTCATTTCTTCTGTGAAGGCTTTTAATTGTACTCGTTTTAAAAACTAGACTAGAGAATTTAACATTTTCTGTGAAGAGAAGAAATATGAACATTTTTGTGGGAAGGTGAATTTTAACTAATTTTGAAATAAAGGCTGGAAAGTGTTATTCACAATTGAACAATTGTCTTAGCATGTTAAAGAATTCACAATTAATGTTACATTATTTAGCTCCTGAATGTCAGCTCACTCTTTATTATAAACTTTCTGTTGAGAGATAATGCGTGAATGAGAGTTATTACATCAATATTGCTTTTCTCTATCAATTTAACAACACATTAACTACAAGTGTGCAGATGTTATTACTACTTACCTCCTTTGAAACACATTGCCATGGAAAAAATTATTGAGGCATTTAATCAAATGCTAACAAGGTAGCCTTGACTGAAAGAAAATGTAATTTATTTGCTTGGAAACACTTTCATGAAATGAATCTCTTACGGACCTTGTTTTCTGTAGATACTGCGTAACAAAAATCATACTCAGTAGACAAGAAGAGGCTAACCTTTGGCCTTAAGGTTAGAAAAAGAATAAATATTCATTGATGATACACATCAAAACATGACTAACATGCAAACCATGCTAGTCCTAAAAATCCAAACAGAATCCAGAGTCCACACCAATGCAGTGACACCAAACATTAAATAAGTTGATTGAGCTCAGTAAATTAGGGATTAATAGAGATCAGAATTTTAAATCAAAAGCAAAATTGTAAGTTTGTACAGTTTATACTGTCACTTTCCTGTAATTACCTTCTGTCAAGAAAGGAATTCATTTGATCATTCATCTATTTAAAATATGACTCTTTTTGTTATTCTGATTATAAAAATTGTACAAAATTTAAAATATATAGAAACAGCATAAGTAAAGTTAAAATAACCCTCAGGTCCTACTAAGCAGAAAAAGTCTCAGTTAAAAGTTTTAATTGTACCCTTCCAGATACGCACACGGACACGCACACAATGACGGGGAGAGAAGAGAGTTTTCTAGCCTATTTTCTCATTCCGTGTAAAAGGCTAACACTCCTGACGTGTGATGAACGTTTCATAAGCGTGTAGTAAATTGATGAAGCTACTTGATTCAAGATGTGGAGAGCTTCTAAACTCTTACATTCTGGTGGCTGTATGATCAGGTTCTTAAAATGTGTTAGGAAGCATAGATAATATTTCCGGGGCCTCAGAGATCAGATAACAGGATGCCTTCCGGTAGTCTCAGTGACCATTAGTAAATTTCTCTTGACCAGGAAGTTAGTTCAGAGCAGATCTTCTAACTCTGGGTCCATATTTTTTTAAGTATTATTTTAAACATTTCTAAAAAGAAGTTGTGGCTATTAACATTATTTCTAACAGTCTGACTAGAAAGTCAAATTTTCTGGATTAAAAAAAAACAACAACTTTCTGTTATTCCCTCTCCCATTGTCTCCTCCATGGGTTTTGGAATAGCAATATGGTATATTGACCAGCTATAAACAAGTGCTTCAATAAAACCACCCCAAGATTAATAGTTGGACCCAGTATGTATAATGGGACATACTTTGCAGTCTGGATTATGTGTTGAGTTGCAACAAAGAAATCCTGCTATTGCCAAAGATGATCAGACAGTATAACTAAAACTGTTCAACAAATCCTAACTAGGCAGTAGCAAAACGTTATCAATTTGCTGATCAAACAAATAAAAATATATAGAGTAAAAAGCTAGCACATCTAAAACCAGAAAATATTCCAAGTGGAGAAATAAACAAAACAAAACACCCTCAAGTCACAGAAAGTACACATCAGAATGCACGTGATATGAAATGTTTCGACTGTAAGAATTGTACCCACACCTGCACACAAAGATGTGATAGACTAGGAAGCACAGATTTGTGAGTAAATTATTCTTAAATTGTTCATGTAGAGAAGGTCTCTATGGTGAAAATATGAGAATATTCACATTTTTTTTCTTTTTCAACAGTGCACTTAATCTCAATTGTGTTACAGAAATGTTGTTTCAATGAGCCCTTTTCATGTGATATTGGTACAGAGAAGAGAAAAAGTACTGATTCGCCTTAAATGCCCACAAGAGTTTTCTAGACTCTAGTTCTAAAAATCTAGATTTCTAGACTCTCGTTCTGAAGTCTAGCATACCACCTTATGGGGGTTGATTCACTACTCACTCACTGTCAAAGTATTGGGTTACTGACATGCTGTCATCTGTTGGCTCATCTGACTGAGAGTATCTTGATATTTTTCTTCAAGAAAATGGTGAAACTTCCCACTCTATGGTGGGAAGTTCAAGGTGGTTGCTTGACTGTGTCAAGTTTCATCAAGTCTTAAACATTCTGATTCTTGATTCTAATGTCAATAATGCAAATAATAAAACAAAAAGGTTTTGTAGATGTTTGTCCTCTTCGGCTTTAGCATTTGATGTTTCTAAAGTTTATGTTTTTAAATTATATCCCCAATGTTTCCATTCTTGTTCCTCAATTTTAAAGAGTTATTCATCTCATAGTATGTCTTTTCCTTTCTTCTTCCCACCTTCCCTCCCTTCTTTCTTTCCTTCCTTTCTTCCTTCTTTCTTTCCTTCCTTCCTCTAACTTTCTTCCTCCCTTTATCCCTTCCTTCCTCCCTCTCTCCCTTCCTGTCTTTCTCTTTTCCTTCCTTTTTTCTTTCTGTTTTTTGCTTTCTTTTGTCAGATGACAAAACTTTATAGTCTTTAAATCTGTTTAAATCAAGGTATTAAAAATAGCTAGAAAAAGTTTTGTATCATACAATTGCTAGACTTAGTAATACATTTGAGTTTGCAGTTCTTACAAAGCATACAATAGTGCCCTCTAATGCCATTTTAAAAAACAATTGTACTACAACTTTGTGTTTTTGAGGATGCTATTTCCTTTCCATTTAGGAATCTTATCATCAAAATATGAAATGCTATAAAATATTTTAACTTGTAAATAAACATTTTATTAGGCAATATTTATGAAATTGTACCAGTTAAATTGTCAGGTATGTGTTATTTATGTTACCTGAAATTCACCTATGTCTAGCACATTCCCTAAGGAACAGAGTGATAATATTATGGACTAAAATCAGCCTTATAATTGTTAAAATATTTATTCATATGTTAGAATACATACTTTATTGACATAATTGGGCACATTTTCAGAGTTTTCTTTCAGATTTTATATAAATTTTTACTAAATACATACATATATGTGCGTATATATGCACATATATGTATATATGTGAATATATATGTGCATATATCTTAAAAAGATATATGTGCACATATATACATATATGTGCATATATGTATATGTGCACACATATGTATATGTGTGCACATATATATCTTCTTTTTCAATATGAAATTTATTGTCAAATTGGTTTCCATACAATACCCAGTGCTCATCCCAAACGGTGCCCTCTTCAATATCTATCACCAACCCTCCCCTCCCTCCCACCCCCCATCTACCCTCAGTTTGTTCTCAGTTTTTAAGAGTCTCTTATGCTTTGGCTCTCTCCAACTCTAACCTCTTTTTTTTTCCTCCCCTCCCCCATGGACTTCTGTTAAGTTTCTCAGGATCCCCATAAGAGTGAAAACATATGGTATCTGTCTTTCTCTGTAGGACTTATTTCACTTAGCATCACACTCTCCAGTTCCATCCACGTTGCTACAAAAGGCCAGATTTCATTCTTTCTCATGGCCAGGTAGTATTCCATTGTGTATATAAACCACAATTTCTTTATCCATTCATCAGTTGATGGACATTTAGGCTCTTTCCATAATTTGGCTGTTGTTGAGAGTGCTGGTATAAACATTGGGGTACAAGTGCCCCTGTGCATCAGCACTCCTGTATCCCTTGGGTAAATTCCTAGCAGTGCTATTGCTGGGTCATAGGGTAGGTCTATTTTTAATATTTTGAGAAACCTCCACACTGTTTTCCAGAGTGGCTGCACCAGTTTGCATTCCCACCAACAGTGCAAGAGGGTTCCCGTTTCTCCACATCCTCGCCAGCATCTGTAGTCTCCTGATTTGTTCATTTTGGCCACTCTGACTGGCATGAGGTGGTATCTGAGTGTGGTTTTGATTTGTATTTCCCTGATGAGGAGCGACGTTGAGCATCTTTTCATGTGCCTGTTGGCCATCTGGATGTCTTCTTTAGAGAAGTGTCTATTCATGTGTTCTACCCATTTCTTCACTGGATTATTTGTTTTTCGGGTGTGGAGTTTGGTGAGCTCTTTATAGATTTTGGATACTAGCCCTTTGTCCGATATGTCATTTGCAAATATCTTTTCCCATTCCATTGGTTGCCTTTTAGTTTTGTTGATTGTTTCCTTTGCTGTTCAGAAGCTTTTTATCTTCATAAGGTCCCAGTAGTTCATTTTTGCTTTTAATTCCCTTGCCTTTGGAGATTTGTCAAGTAATAAAGTGCTGTGGCTGAGGTCAGAGAGGTTTTTTCCTGCTTTCTCCTCTAGGGTTTTGATGGTTTCCTGGCTCATATTCAGGTCCTTTATCCATTTTGAGTTTATTTGTGTGGATGGTGTAAGAAAGTGGTCTAGTTTCAACCTTCTGCATGTTGCTATCGAGTTCTCCCAGCACCATTTGTTAAAGAGAGTGTCTTTTTTCCATTGGATATTCTTCCCTGTTTTGTCAAAGATTAGTTGGCCATACTTTTGTGGGTCTAATTCTGGGGTTTCTATTCTATTCCATCGGTCTATATGTCTATTTTTGTGCCAATGCCAAGCTGTCTTGATGATTACAGCTTTGTAGTAGAGGCTAAAGTCTGGGATTGTGATGCCTTCTGCTTTGGTCTTCTTCAAAATTACTTTGGCTATTCGGGGCCTTTTGTGGTTCCATACAAATTTTAAGATTGCTTGTTCTAGCTTCGAGAAGAATGCTGGTGCAATTTTGATTGGGATTGCATTGAATGTGTAGATAGCTTTGGGTAGTACTGACATTTTAACAATATTTATTCTTCCAACCCATGAGCACGGAATGTTTTTCCATTTCTTTATATCTTCTTCAATTTCATTCATAAGCTTTCTATAGTTTTCAGCATACAGATCTTTTACATCTTTGGTTAGGTTTATTCCTATGTATTTTATGCTTTCTTGGTGCCATTGTGAATGGGATCAGTTTATTTGTCTTTCTGTTGCTTCATTATTAGTGTATAAGAATGCAACTGATTTCTGTACATTGATTTTGTATCCTGCGACTTTGCTGAGTTCATGTATCAGTTCTAACAGACTTTTGGTGGAGTCTGTTGTATTTTCCGTGTATAATGTCATGTCATCTGCAAAAACTGAAAGCTTAACTTCATCTTTGCCAATTTTGATGCCTTTGATTTCCTTTTGTTGTCTGATTGCTGATGCTAGAACTTCCAACACTATGTTAAACAACAGTGGTGAGAGGGGACATCCTGTTGTGTTCCTGATCTCAGGGAGAAAGCTCTCAGTTTTTCCCCATTGAGGGTGATATTAGCTGTGGGCTTTTCATAAATGGCTTTTATGATGTTTAAGTGTGTTCCTTCTATCCCGACTTTCTCGAGGGTTTTTATTAAGAAAGGATGCTGAATTTTGTCAAATGCTTTTTCTGCATTGATTGACAAGATCATATGGTTCTTATCTTTTCTTTTATTAATCTGATGTATCACGTTGATTGATTTGTGAATGTTGAACCAGCCCTGCATCCCAGGAATGAATCCCACTTGATCATGGTGAATAATTCTTTTTATATGCCGTTGAATTCGATTTGCTAGTATCTTATTGAGAATTTTTGCATCCATATTCATCGGGGATATTGGCCTGTAGTTCTCTTTTTACTGGCTCTCTGTCTGGTTTAGGAATCAAAGTAATACTGGCTTCATAGAATGAGTCTGGAAGTTTTCCTTCCCTTTCTATTTTTTGGAATAGCTTGAGAAGGATAGGTATTATCTCTGCTTTAAACGTCTGGTAGAACTCCCCTGGGAAGCCCTCTGGTTCTGGACTCTTAATTTTTGGGAGATTTTTGATAACTGACTCAATTTCTTCACTGGTTAGGGTCTGTTCAAGCTTTCTATTTCTTCCTGTTTGAGTTTTGGAAGTGTGTGGGTGTTTAGGAATTTGTCCATTTCCTCCAGGTTGTCCAGTTTGTTGTTAAAAAGATATATATGTGCATATATATATATATATGTGTGTGTGTGTGTGTGCACATATGTATATGTGCACATATGTATATATACATACATATATATACATATGTGCACATATATATCTTTTTAAGATTTTATTTTTAAGTAATCTTTACACCCAATGTGGGGCTCAGATTTATAACCTTGCGATAAAGAGTCACATGCTCTACTGACTGAGCCAGCCAGGCACCCCTGGTTTACTAAGTATATTTTAAGGGTACAGTTATTAATCTTTGTTGCATCTAAGTAATTGTTAATTTTGTTTTTATAAATTGAAATTAAATATTACAATTTGCACAATCATTGTCTTGAATTTGGGAGCTAATATAGTAATAGAGAAAAGGCAAATATTTTTTTTAAGTTTATGTAATTATTTTGAGAGAGAGTGAGAACATACATGTGTGTGCATGAGTGGGGGAGGGGCAGAGAGAGAGAGAGAGAGAGAGAGAGAGAGAATTCCAAGCAGGCTCCACACTGTCAGTACAGAGCCTGATGCAGCGCTCGTACCCACAAACCATGAGATCATGACCTGAGCTGAATCAAGAGTTGGACCCTTAAGTGACAGAACCCCATGAGGCACCCCAGGTTTTCTTTTTCTGAACCTCAAATAATGCATTAGAGTGGTTGTATTTCTAATCTCTCAATAATTAGGGATTTTGATATTTCTCCTATAAGTTCCCCAGAACAATCTGAAAATGTAGTATTGATGGGAATTGAATATTTCAATATAGAGAAGGATGAATACATTAGAGATTTGAGCCTATGAAATAAATCTATCAAGAATAAAGTACACAAAGGTACTAAACAAAGAAAGACATTTTCTTTATTTTTTTTAAGTTTATTTATTTATTGTTGAGAGAGAGAGTGTGAATGGGGGAGGGGCAGGGAGAGAGGGAGAGAGATAATCCCGAGCAGACTCTGCTCTGCAACGCAGAGCCCAACACGGGGTTGATCCCAGGAACTATGAGATCATGACCTGAGCTGAAGTCCAGAGCCAGATGCCTAACTGACAGAGCCACCCAGGTGCCCCGAAAGACATTTTAAAAGTGTATCAATTCTGTAGCTTTGTTGTGGTGTGGATAAGTAGTGAGAACTACAGAAGGTCATAGCAAGGAAGGTAAGAATTGAAGAAAAGAAAATTGTGTAGATGTGTATAAACCATAATACATCTTGGAAAGAAAAACTTAAACATTGTGTTCTTAATGACAGATTTTTTAAAATTTTTTTAATGTTGATTTTTGAGAGAGAGAGCACAAGTGGGGAGGGGCAGAGGGAGATGGAAACACAGAATCCCAAGCAGGCTGCAGGCTCTGAACTGTCAGCACAGAGCCCGACATGGGGCTTAAACTCAAAAACTGCGAGATCATGACCTGAGCTGAAGTCGGACACTTAAACCAGCTGAGCCACCCAGGCGCCCCCAGATTTTGAATTAGTTGTGAACTCTATGGGAAAAGATCTTGGTGCCATGATAGAGAGATCAATGAAAACATTTCCTCAATATCCTTCACATTTCCAGTCTTATCACAAGCCCGAATATTCTTTTTCTTGGTTTTTTAACCGTTGTCTGGCTTCAGTGAACTTTATGCCTTAACATCGTCCTGCGTGCATGTGGCAAACAACTTACAGTATGCCTGAGTCATGGCCTTCCGCCTTCCTCCTCACTGCCCCCCACTTCTTCCAAGTGTGCACTTCAAGTATAAGCCAACAAATCCAGTAATTTTAATTTTCTTTTAATTCATGAAAAGATACCCCATAGACTGATATTTTTGATTAAATGAGTTCAATTTTGGAATGAACTTAACATATTCCATACAACGTGTATCATAAAATGCTTTGAATTTCAATTTCACAATCCTCCTATTATCTTCCTCACTAGATTACAAACTCTTATAATCTAGTAGAGAGTTTTATAGATATATGATTTCTTAGTTAGCTGTTTCATTTATTCAGGAAATATTATTGAACATTTCTAGTATGGTGAGCACCAGCTAAATATTATTGATACTTAGTCACTTTTCCTATCAGGCCTTCCCTTAACATTTGAGGCATCAAAGACAAGAGTAATTTTTAATGTTATAAAGCTAACAAAATAAATATGTCCTATCCTCTTATCTTGAAAAATGTACCTTCTTTTTAAAAATGTATTTATTTATTTTTAGAGAGAGAGAGAGAGTGAGAATGAGAATGAGAAGGGACAGAGAGAGGGAGAGTGAGAATCCCAAGCAGGCTCTGTGCTGGCAGCACAGAGCCCAATGTGGGGCTCGATCTCATGAACCATGAGATCATGGCCTGAACCAAAACCAAATGTTGAGAACTTACCCAACTGAGCCACCTAGATGCCCTGAAAAATATACCTTCTTAATAACTCAGAAGGCCATTATACCTCAAACTAGTCATCCTTCCTCATCAGAAATTAATGGCTATTGGAGGCCACCTGAATCCCAGCCCTGCTTCATCCTATAATGTGAAGAGTTATTTTGCACACTTTTGTAAATCCCCATACCCTGGATATTCTTTGGTCCATGGAATGTGCACACGGCAGTGTTTTGTCCTTTGGCAGCTAAATCTTGGGTAGATTTCTGTTCAGGTTCTGGAAAAAGGTTCATTGATGTTCAGACATGGAATGCCAAGATCCTAAGGACCTGGAAGGGAAAAAAGGGTGTGTTCTCCATAGAGGATATTGTCTCCATCCTGTGGACTCATGGCCTCGTGAGGAGGCGTGGTCATAGGACCAGAGAGAAGGTGGGAAACAAACAGTGGGGCACAAAGCCTGCAATATTTGGGAGAAAGTGAAAATAAAGAAGGAATTAGAGATGATTTTAATGTCTTTGCTGTAAAAAATAATCAGTCAACTTGACAAAAGAAAAATTTAACTCATAATAGAGAAGAATTAAAGAAAGAGTCTCAGAAGAGGTGAGATTTTGCATATGTGTTTTGGCCTCACTCTTGGTGTAGTTATGTACCTATATGGATTAAGTATATTTACAATGCTACTGGACAGTTCTTTAATGTATATATGTAATGTGTGTACAGATATATATGGAAAAAAGTCACGTTTATTTAAAATGTCTATTTAATTTTACTTTCAGTTTAAAAGAATAATGATGGAACTGTGAATTCTACCTAAATGTGTATGATAACGTTTTTCACCTTCATTTTTGAAAGATATTCTTACTAGATAAATCTAGATTTGGCAATTTTTCATAATTCAAATATGTCATCCCATTCTCTTCTGTCTTGCATAGCTTTGCATGTGAAATCTGTTGTCATTCTTATTTTCATTGCTTTACAAAAGGTGTCTTTCTTTTGGCTGCTTATAACATTTTCTCTTTATCATCACTTTTTACCACACAATTATGATGTGTCTCAACATGATTTGTGGGATTTTCTTAATGCTTGAGATTTACTGAGCTTCTTACATGTATGGGTTTATAACTTTCATATTTGGAAAACTTTAACTCATTTCATTAGATATTTTTCTGTCCTCCCAATCCTCTTCTGGTGGCAGAAATGGCAACTATTTGGGTAAATATAAAATATATTTTTCTTCTTTTTAAACCTCTTTAAGAAACAATTTCAGGGGCACGTGGGTGGGTCAGTCATCAGTTAAGCGTCTGACTTCAGCTCAGGTCATGATCTCACAGTCTGTGGATTCAAGCCTGCCACTGGGCTCTGGGATGACAGCATAGAGCCTAGAGCCTGCTTTGTAATCTGTGTCTCTGTGTCTTTGTTGCTCTCTGCCCATTCCCCACTGATGCTCTCTCTCTCCCTCTCACTGTCTCTCTCTCTGTCAAAAATGAATAAACATTTTTTAAAAATTAAAAAAAGAAAGAATTTCAGTGTTTGATGCAAAATTAATAAGGAATTGTGGGGTTTTAGGAGAGAGGAACAAGTAATATTACTATGAATAAAATGGGACATATTGACAGATTGATCAATTCATCAAAGAACAAAACATTCCTAATATTTATGAGCTTAATGATAGTGCTTCAAAATGCATGAAACAGAAACTCGTAGATCTGAAGGGAGATATAGGCAAATCCACAGTTATTCCTTTATAGTAACTGATAGAACAAAAAGAAAACCTTCAGTGTTATAGATTGTAACATGGTCAGTCAAGTTGGCATACTTACATTCATAAAATGCTCCACCCAACAGCAGAAGAATACACATTTTTACAAGTACACTTGGAATATTCATCAATACAGTCCATAATCTTATCTAGAAAGCAAGTCTTAATAAATGTAAAAGGCTTTAAATCAAAGTATATACATTTGGCTGTATGGAAAATTGAATTAGATATTAGTAATTGAAATACATTCTTAAAATCTCCATACACTTGGAAATCCAATAACCCATGAGTCAAAGAAGTCATAAGAAGAATAGAAAATACGATTAATGAAATAAAAACACAACACATTCAAACATGTGAGAACCTGTCATAGCAGTACCATCAGCTACCCATCCTGTCTCCTGCACAGGCCACGTTTTATTAATCCCACCCATTGTATTTCCACTTAGAATAGTGTATTTTTATCTCTAGGTGTCCCATTGGGTTTGTAATAAGTCAATTTGTTTTCTCATTGTTCTCAAGTTTTTGTCAACCTTCTTAAGCATAAGAAACATGTTCATAACAGCCATTTTAACATAATTCTCATTGGGTTCCATAATCCTTTTTATTTATGGATCTGTTTATATTAGTTAATTCTTATTTTGGTCTTGAATCATATTTTCCTGCTTCCTTTAGCCTTGGTTATTATTCTTTTTTTCTTGTAGAGAGAGAAAGCACAGGAGCAGGGCAGAGAGGCAGAAAAACAGAGAGAGAGAGAGAGAGAGAGAGAGAGAAAGAGAGAGAGAGAGAGAATGAATCTTAAGCAGACTCCACATTCATCAAAGAGCCTGATGCCTGGGGCTTGATCTCACAACCCTGGGATCGTGACCTGAGCTGAAATCAAGAGTTGGACGCTCAGTGAACGGAGTCACCCGGGCACCCCAGCCTTGGTAATTTTTTAATAGATGCTGAATATTGTGAATTTTATATTTTGACTGTGGTCTGTGTTGTAATCCTTTAAAAAGTATTAGCTTAATTCTGGCATGCAGTCTAGTTATTCAGAATTAGTTGGATCCTTTTTGGACTTGCTTTTATGCATTTTATGCATTTATGAGTAGCATTTTGTCCAGGTACAATGTGGCCTTTCTACTAGGGTAAGAACTCCACCTGATGCTTCCATATTATAAACTCTTTCTACTATGTCTTATACTTATCTCTTTGTAGATTCTAGGAACTGCTCCACATTAAACACTGCTATTAGAAATATGAAAATTCTCAACCTAATGTTCTAAGTTCTCACCTTAAAACTAGAAAAGTTAAACTTAAGCAAGTTTAACTTAAGTACAAGAAAGTTAATAATAAAAACAAAGAATTAAATAAAATAGGAGAAACATAGAGAAAAAAATCAATGAAACCAAGAGCTAGTTCTTTAAAAAGTTCAATAAAATTAATAAATAGCTAAGCAGACTGGTGAGGACAAAAAGGGAGAAAACAGAAATTGCCAATACCAGAAATAAAAGATAAGACATCACTGCAGAGATGAATTATAAGGATAATAATTTAAATATATATATATAGGTTCATTTTCCACAAAAGAATAAGATAATTTATGGGAGAAAGAATGAGCTTCTCAATAAATGTTGCTGGAGTATTTAGGTATTCATATGCTAAAAAAAAAGGCACTTACCTCACTACATGCACAAAATTTTTCTTGATTAGATCAAAGACCTAAATATCAGAATTAAAACTATAATATTTTAGAGAAAAAAAGCAAGAGAAATATATGTAATTTTGTATCTCACAAAGATTTTTTAAAAAGAACGCAAAAAGGGGTGCCTGGGTGTCTCAGTCAGTTAAATGTCTGACTTCGGCTCAAGTCATGATCTCGTGGTTCATGAGGTCGAGCCCCACATCAGGGTCTGTGCTGACAGCCCAGACCCTGGAGCCTGTTTCAGATTCTGTCTCCCTCTCTCTCTGTCCCTCCCTGCTTGTGCTCTTTCTCCCTCTCTCTCAAAAGTAAATGAAAACATTATTTTTTAAAAAACACAAAAATATGAAACACAAGTGTAAAAAAATGATTATTTTTTTTCAAAATTAAAAATGTATAGTCTTCACAAGATAATGCTAAGAAAATGAGGAATAGACAAGCCACTCGTTGGGAGAACATATTTGCAAACAGAGAAATTTATTCGCAGCAGCCTTTGACCCGAGAGATGTTAAAAGAAATTCTTCGGGCAGACAGTGGATGGACAAAATCTTCATGAAGGAACATCTACTTTTTTTGGTGATCCTTGCCCCACATCAAGTGGTTCTCTCTCACACATGTGCAAATTAACACTTAGCCAAAGTCTTGAGAGGAACCTCTCTGCAAATATCTAGATATCTCCCTCCCTCCCTGTCTCTCTGTTTGCCCCCCTCTCCAGCTCCCTCCCATCTGTCACTTTGCCCCATCATTCTATCCAGCTTCCTTTCCCCATCCTCTGATCTCTGTCTTCTCCACCAGCAAGACTTCCGGGTCACTTTGCGTGTCTCCCTCCTATACTTCAGCTTGCAAACCCAACAGTAACTCCTAGAGTTTTAGGACTCACTTTGTTTTCCTTCTCTCAGAAATCATAACTCTGCATCGCCTGTTGCCCAGGGTCTGAAAAATTGTGCGTCTTAGATTTCATACAGTTTTCCAACTGTTTCAGCACAAAAGGTATATCTGGACCTTATTACTTCAGTTGGTCAGAGGGGGAAATCAGATTTTTTGAGCTCTAAGACCAGATTGAGAAATCAGATTTCTTAAAAGCCTAGTGCATTTTTTTTTTATCTCTGACATTCCTACTATAGGACCTATTTGGAAAAAATAAATAAATTTTATTTCAGGATTAAAGTGTTTAAGGATCACATGTAATTGTGCAGTTTTCTACTTTATAATGTACTTAAAGTTTTGTCTGTCATTTGCATTCTCAGCAGTTCTAAATCTAAACAAACACAACTTTGACCAAATATGTAATAAATTCAAACATTAAAAGTAATCTCAACATCTTTTAAAGATTTTGTATGTTAAAACTTTTTCAATTAGTCCTATAAATTCATTCTTCCGGCGTAACGGTGATATATGGATCTTAACTGTGCTTAAACTACGCGTGTATCAGTATGGAAAGATCTAACTCCAGTATGTAACAAGCTAAAATTAGTGTGCTAACTATAGAACAGATGAAATTAAAACTATTTTGGTTTGACCTTACTACTTAGAAGGGCTTGCAGAGTCTAATCTGAAAGCTTCTTAGAATACCTGTCTCGAGCTGTTTCGAGCTGATTCTTTTTTCTTCTCCAAGAACATTTTTCTTTGGAAAGAAAAGACATCCATAATTATGTTACTGACTTTGCAACTATTTTAAATGCCATGTTAAATATTCAATTTATTTTTCATAAATGTGGATGGGTGTAATAGTATTTCCTTCCAAATCAAGAATGTATTTTCAAAAACGTAAGCAAAATACACCGATCTCTTCACCTTGTCCTCTCTCCTGACTTCACTCAACATTTAGCTAAGTATTAAACTGCAAGAGGCCACTTGAAACACGATAATTAGAAGATTTTTAAAGACTTCAAATTTAATTCCCCAAGACATATTGAAAGCCTTAGAGAATTAATTGGGAAAAAATAATAGCCATCATTTGAAGAAAATGTGACTCGTGTGACGCCCGGTTTTGTATCGCACTATAAACATTTGTCATTTAATCTCCTTTGCAAGATCTATGAGTAGGTACCCTTACATTTTCAAAAGGAAAACTAAGATCAAAATAAAGGTATATGAGTTGTCCAATGTCATAAAGCTGGTATGTGTTAGAGGTGACAGCACTTCTGTTTTCATCATATCCATGTATCAGCATGGTTCTGTTGACTGCAAAGAGAAAGCAGATTGTTTATAATTCTCGTGCACCCTTGAACGGCCACAAATTAAGTCATCTTTCTGCGTAAATGTGGATATTCTTACATAAAGTTAAAAGTAATGTTGAACAATGATTTATACCTGATATGCATTGTATATAATTCTTTGAAAGTATTTCTGAACACTTTCTAAAATGCTCATACAGGTATGTTATGTCATAGGGATTACGCTGGGTTCCCATAGGAGTTCTATTCTAAAATCACTGGGTACATTGTGTATCAATGTAGTCAGTGCGTAAGTGCTTTTAGATGTAATTTTTGCACGGTTGTTTGTATATGCTGACAATAAGTGAGTGTGTGGGTATCTGAGAGAATGTTTTACATTATTAAGACAATATGCCTTCAGGAAAGATTATCCACCATCAGAATTGTTAATGCTTAGAAAAAAAAATGTATTTGTAAAGTAAATTTGTTTTAGCTATTCAAAAGATGCTTCCAGACTCAGCCTGTATTTACCTTTAAGTTATCATTAAAATAAAATGTTCCTGTTTCTTCACTTGAAGGACAATAATACCCAACCTGTAACTCACTGTTACGTGTTTTTGCTTGTTTGTTTGCTTAATTTTTTAAAATATTTATTTATTTTTGAGACAGAGCATGAGTGGGTTAGGGGCAGAGAGAGAGAGACACGGAATCCAAAGCAGGCTCCAGGCTCCGAACTGTCAGCACAGAGCCTGATGTAGGGCTCGAACCCACAAACTGTGAGATCATGACCTGAACTGTAAGGTCATGACCTGAGCCAAGTCTGACGCTCAACTGATTGAGACACCCAAGCGCCCCTGACTCTTAAATTTTTTCTTAAAATTTTTAATGTTTTTTTAAAATTTATTTTTGAGAGAGAGAGACAGAGAGCACAAGTGGTGAAGGGGCAGAGAGAGAGACAGAGACATGGATTCTGAAGCAGGCTCCAGGCTCTGAGCTGTGAGCACGGAGCCTCATGTGGGCTTGAAACCTTGGACCGTGAGATCATGACCTGAGCCAAAGTGGGACACTTAAGTGACTAAGCCACCCAGGCGCCCCTTTAATTTTTAGAGAACCTTGTACGTGGAAAAGCAGCGAAGGTAAAACAACTATTGTGTCTTCTTCAAAAATTATTTATAAACGGTGCTTATATTTGGGGATAGCTTATTGATGGGTGATACAGCAGGAAAGAGTTGAGCAAAAACTGATTGCTTACATGAGTTCTGCCCTTCCATTGAGTAGCTATGGACTGCCATTTAAGATGGAAACTTCTCTGTACCATGAGGTCTTGGCTATATACTCAGAAGATCAAGCTGAAGAACCCTTCCATTCTGCCACTTGGCTTTCGTCCTTTTCCCTTGAATTCTTGATATTGAATATATGAAGATATTAATATATGGCTTTGCTGCAGCTCTCCAGTTGGCCTTATATTGTTGCTTTCAGTCTTAAATCTTGCTCTTCTCATCAAGGCCACATATTTCAGGTCTTCTTTTTAGAAGATTTCTACTAAAAAAGAAAAAAAGGCTTCTGGATAAAATATGTGCCGATTCCCCTTTTCTCCCCCTCCCTCCCCATTTACCATATAACATGCTTCACCTAAATAGAATTAAAAGGTTTGCATTCACTAACCACAAAATTCATTTACAGTTTATTTTATTCCAATTTTGCTTTGTTAATTAAGATGCGGTCTTAATCCTCAGTTAACACAGTAGACTGCCCCTAGTCATTCCCAAAATGTTTACCAAGGCTTATATTTTTCTCACCTCTACTACTGGATGTTTTATATATGGAATAAGTTAATATGTATGTAGAATCAAATGTTCAATAATTTATATATAAATGTATTTTTATGTTAACATGTTTTATATTATATAGTTTATAGGGGATCCTGGGTGGCTCAGTTGGATAAGTGTCCACCTCTTGATTTCAGCTCAGGTTGTGATCTCACGGTTGTGGGATCGAGCCCTGCGTCGGGCTCTGTGTTGAGCATGGAGCCTGCTTAGGATTCTGTCTCCCTCTCTTTCTGACCCTACCCTGCTCACATTCTCTCTCCCTCAAAATAAATAAATAAATTTTAAAAATATAGTTTATATATAAACTATGTATATAGTTTATATATAAACTATGTATATAGTTTATATATAAACTATGTATATAGTTTATATATAAACTATGTATATAGTTTATATATAAACTATGTATATAGTTTATATATAAACTATGTATATAGTTTATATATAAACTATGTATATAGTTTATATATAAACTATGTATATAGTTTATATATAAACTATGTATATAGTTTATATATAAACTATGTATATAGTTTATATATAAACTATGTATATAGTTTATATATAAACTATGTATATAGTTTATATATAAACTATGTATATAGTTTATATATAAACTATGTATATAGTTTATATATAAATGGAATATATACTTATGTATATTTATTAAATAAGTAATATAGTATTCATATAGTTATAAAATATAACAAATAGTCAATTTAACATTTACATATTACATAATTAATAATATTTATATATGTATAGTTACACACATATAGTTATATATTAAATATATTTATACCATATAATATGATTTATTAATTATAGTATTATAAATCACTTTGAATCAGGTATATTTCTTTTTTTTTTTTTTTTTTTTTTGATCACTTAACTCACTTTGCTTAGTTAGGCATGGCCAAGTCAAGCAGGTGAACATAACTCTGTGGTCAACCAAATAACAAATTAGCCACTGGGGTGCAATTAGCCACTAGAATTGCCACTGGGATGCAAAATCAGTCCCTTGGCAGGAAGTAGTGTTACATATATTGGGGCTAATAAGTCTTTGTCTAGAATTAGCCACTGGGATGCAAAATCAGTCCCTTGGCAGGAAGTAGTGATACATATATTGGGGCTAATAAGTCTTTGTAAGTGAAAGAATGAGACCCACAACCTGCATTGGTTTTCTATTGCAGTGTGTCAAATTACCACACATTTGGCAGTTTAAAGCAATACATATGTATTATCTCAGAGTTCCTAATTGGGGAATCTGTGTATGTCATAGGTAAGTCACGTGCTTAGGTGAAATGCAAGTTACTGGCAGGGGTTGTGGCCTCATTGGGTTTTGGTGTCCTCTTTCAATCTCATTGGTTGTCAACAGCATTCAGTTCCTACAGTACCCCTACCATTGCACTGCGTAACATGGCCGCCAGATTCTTCAGGGCCAACAGGAGACCCATCTGCTACTGTGACCTGTACATTCTCTTTTAAAGGGTCACCTGATGAGATGAGACCTATTCTGGACCACTTCTCTTTTGATTAACTCAAAACCAACTTATTTGGGACCTTAATTACATCTACTCAGAGGTCCTGCTCACACTGAAAGGGAGGGGATTATACAAGCTGGAGTTACACGTCAGGGCATATATGGTGGGCATCCTGGAGGGTCAATCTAGAATTCTTCCCACCAGACTCCGCCTTTTAAGTCTGATTTTATATAATCCTACCCCCCAAATTTGAATTCTAATGGCTGGGGGGAAAAGGCACCAGGGCACAGAAAGTGAACACACCCTGAGAGAACGTGGGAATCTAAATTGATGAGTCTGACTTGCATGCATGGGCTTGTGGAAGGGTCCACCTTTCATCGGGGCACACAGCTACACCTGGAAGCCTCTCCAGATCCAGATTTCTTTGCAGAGTGGTTGCACACGGAATCAGTGGTTAAGTGTGAACAGAAACAAAGGGCAACTGGGTTATCAAGATAAGACATTGGAGTGGCCTCAGATGGAATCTGGGCAAGCAAGAGCGTGGGAAGGAAACGTGAGGAACTCATGTCCTTGTGTCACATTCCTGCCTGTCAGTGAGTTTGTGAGGCGTCTGTAGAAGAAATTGTGGCAGTACCTCTATCAGTCCCTAATTTGTGTCTCCTTGAGTTTTGCAAGAGAATAAGACATTTGACCAAGTTAGCCACAGAGGCTCTTCAACAATTCTAAGGAACATTATGCATTGAGATAATATCTTCATAAATCACGCACTATTGGAAATATACTGTATGTTGTGTTTTGTGTGCTGGTTTTTGCCCCATGGCATGGCTTCTGTATTTTTCTTGCCATATCACCACTGAATCTTCTGCAAGTAACTTTTAGTTCCTGATGTGCCATATTGAGACTTTAAGTTTTTTTTATTTAAAAAAAAATTAAATGCTTATTTATATTTGAGAGAGAGAGACAGATTGCAAGTGGGGGCGGGGCAGAGAGTGAGGGAGACACAGAATCCAAAGCAGGCTCCAGGCTCTGAGCTGTCAGCACAGAGCCCAACATGGGGCTTCAACTCATGAACCATGCATGAGATCATGACCTGAGCCAAAGTCGGAGGTTTAACCGACTGAGCCACCCAGATACCCCAAGACATTGAGTTGTAAATGATAAAGTAGCCTAAATCAATTCAAACTAACTTAAACAAAAGACATTTGTTACTGAAAAATATATGAGGATAGTTAATTTTAGCTATGTCTGAATCCAGGAATGCAGAGGAAACAGGCAGACGTCTGTCTTTCAGTCTCAGCTCTGATTATTTTTGTTCTTTTCTTCTTCAGAGGTTATAGGAAAGAAGACCAGTGGTAGCGAGACACACATACCCTTGTACTTTAATGATTTCATTAGAAGAGACCAGTTTTCCTTGCAAGGGAATATTTTAATTAATCTAGTTTAAATTTCCCACTCCTGGGGTGCCTGGGAGGCTCAGTCAGTTAAACGTCCGACTTTGACCCAGGTAATGATCTCACAGTTCGTGGGTTCGAGCCCCGCATTGGGCTCTGTGCTGATGGCTCAGAGCCTGCAGCCTGCTTCGGATTCTGTGTCTCCCTCTCTCTGCCCCCTCCCCCACCCACACATTCTCTATGCCTTTCAAAAATAAATAAATGTTGTTTGTTTGTTTGTTTTTTTGATTTCCCACTTCTGAGCCAAATGTGGGGCGGGTGTATGGGCATTCTGATTAGCCAGATCTCTCTTCCCTTCTTGCAACAGAGCCTAACACAATTTTAGTTTCTCTGTTAGTCAATTATAAAAAACATCTTACATTAACTGGGCTCTATTTTATCCGCTTTGCTTTATAAATGTCTCTATATTATGACAATTTCCAAATAACCTAAAATCAAGGGAGGTGGATCAATGTGCCAATCGTCTTTGAAACTCCTTTTACCTTTTCATATGGCAATTTTTGGTGGTATATTTTAAGCAAAATCATAGGTATAATGTCATTGCACCCTTAAACATTTCAGCATGAAACACAGAAAAATGGATTGTTTCTCTTTTTTTATGCTTATTTAGTTTTGAGAGAGAGAGAGAGAGAGAGAGAGAATGAGAGAAAGTGAGCACACCAGTAGGGGAGGGGCAGAGAGAGAGGGAGACAGGGAATCTGAAGCAGGTTCCAAGTTCCGAGCTGTCAGAACACAGCCCGACTTGGGGCTCCAACCCACGAACAGTGACATCAGATCATGACCTGAGCCCAAGTCAGTCGCTCAACTGACTGAGCCACCCAGCCACCCCTGGATAGTTTCTTAATCACAATGCCATTCCCATGGCTATTGAAATAGTATATTAATACCAAATAATACCCTTATTAAAGTTATTTTTTGATTTGATTAAATAAGAATATACAAAACACTCATAGTGTAATTTTTTAAGTGTTAATAAAATTGATAAACACTATCCAGACTGACCAGGAAAAAATAACAGAAGATACAAATTACAACTATTAAGAATAAAATACAGGGCATTACCACAAACTTTAAAGGTTTTAAAATGATAATAAGAGAAACTATGACTAACATTATTCTCATAAATTTGACAATTCATATGAAATTAATAAATTTTGTGAAAGCTGTAATTAGCCAGAGCTTTCACAGAGAAATAGACAATCTGAATATCTGTATCTCTTCAAGGAAAGAAATTGAATTTGTAGTTATAACCATCTAAAAACGAAACATCCATGGGGGCACCTGAGTGGTTCAGTCGGTTAAGTGTCCAACTTTGGCTCAGGTCATGATCTTGCGGTTCGTGGGTTCAAACCCCGCGTCAGGCTCTGTGCTGATAGCTCAGAGCCTGGAGCCTGCTTCAGATTCTGTGTCTCCTTCTCTCTCTGTTCCTCCCCTGCTCATACTCTGTCTCTGTCTCTGTCTCTATCTCTCTCTCAAAAAAGATTAAAAAAATTTAATAAAAAATAAATATCCAGTTTCATTGGTTCAAATACTTCCTACCTAACATTGAAGGGATATTTGAACAGCCACCACCAAAGAAAATATATAACTACAAGAAAAGATCTTTAATATAGTAGGCCATGAGAGAAATGCAAATAAGAACCACAATGTGAAAGAAAGAAAGAAAGAAAGAAAGAAAGAAAGAAAGAAAGAAAGAAAGAAAGAAAGAAAGAAAGAAAAAAGAAGGAAGGAAGGAAGGAAGGATGGAAGGAAGGAAGGAAGAGATAGAGACATGGGAGGGAGAAAAGGAGAAGAAGGAGGGAGGGAGGATGGAAGGAAGCAGAGAGGGAAGTCAATAGGATTTGTACCTTATATTCATATTTCAGACATTTCAGTTTGTTCCTCTTATTAGAATTTTCTGCTTTCTCCTCTAGGCTTATGATGTTTTCCTGTCTCACATTCAGGTCCTTTATCCATTTTGAGTTTATTTGTGTGAATGGTGTAAGAAAGTGGTTTAGTTTCATTCTTCAGCGTGTTGCTGTCCAGTTCTCCCAGCACCATTTGTTAAAGACATTGTCTTTTTTCCATTGGATATTCTTTCCTGCTTTGTCAAAGATTAGTTGACCATACTTTTGTGGGTCCAATTCTGGAATCTCTTTTCTATTACATTGGTCTATGTGTCTCTATTTGTCTTTCTGTTGCTTCATTATTAGTGTATAAGAATGCAACTGATTTCTTTACATTGATTTTGTATCCTGCAACTTTGCTGAATTCATGTATCAGTTCTGGCAGACTTTTGGTGGAGTCTGTCGGATTTTCCATGTATAATATCATGTCATCTGCAAAAAGTGAAAGCTTAACTTCATCTTTGCCAATTTTGATGCCTTTGATTTCCTTTTGTTGTCTGATTGCTGATGCTAGAACTTCCAACACTATGTTAAACAACAGCGGTGAGAGTGAACATCTCTGTCATGTTCCTGATCTCAGGGAGAAAGCTCTCAGTTTTTCCCCATTGAGGGTGATATTAGCTGTGGGCTTTTCATAAATGGCTTTTATGATGTTTAAGTATGTTCCTTCTATCCCGACTTTCTCGAGGGTTTTTATTAAGAAAGGATGCTGAATTTTGTCAAATGCTTTTTCTGCATGGATTGACAGGATCATATGGTTCTTATCTTTTCTTTTATTAATCTGATGTATCATGTTGATTGATTTGTGAATGTCGAACCAGCCCTGCATCCCAGGAATGAATCCCACTTGATCATGGTGAATAATTCTTTTTATATGCCGTTGAATTCGATTTGCTAGTATCTTATTGAGAATTTTTGCATCCATATTCATCAGGGATATTGGCCTGTAGTTCTCTTTTTTTACTGGGTCTCTGGTTTAGGAATCAAAGTAATACTGGCTTCATAGAATGAGTCTGGAAGTTTTCCTTCCCTTTCTATTTTTTGGAATAGCTTGAGAAGGATAGGTATTATCTCTGCTTTAAACGTCTGGTCGAACTCCCCTGGGAAGCCATCTGGTCCTGGACTCTTATTTGTTGGGAGATTTTTGATAACTGATTCAATTTCTTCGCTGGTTATGGGTCTGTTCAAGCTTTTTATTTCCTCCTGATTGAGTTTTGGAAGTTTGTGGGTGTTTAGGGATTTGTCCATTTCTTCCAGGTTGTCCAGTTTGTTGGGATATAATTTTTCATAATATTCCCTGATAATTGCTTGTATTTCTGAGGGATTGGTTGTAATAATTCCATTTTCATTCATGATTTTATCTCTTTGGGTCACTCCCTTTTCTTTTTGAGAAGCCTGGCTAGAGGTTTGTCAATTTTGTTTATTTTTTCAAAAAAAACAACTCTTGGTTTCATTGATCTGCTCTACAGTTTTTTTAGATTCTATATTGTTTATTTCTGCTCTGATCTTTATTATTTCTCTTCTTCTGCTGGGTTTAGGCTGCCTTTGCTGTTCTCCTTCTATTTCCTTTAGGTGTGCTGTTAGATTTTATATTTGGGATTTTTCTTGTTTTTGAGATAGGCCTGGATTGCAATGTATTTTCCTCTCAGGACGGCCTTCACTGCATCCCAAAGCATTTGGATTGTTGTATTTTCATTTTCATTTGTTTCCATATATTTTTTAATTTCTTCTCTAATTGCCTGGTTGACCCATTCATTCTTTAGTAGGGTGTTCTTTAACCTCCATGCTTTTGGAGGTTTTCCAGACTTTTTCCTGTGGTTGATTTCAAGCTTCATAGCATTGTGGTCTGAAAGTACGCATGGTATGATTTCAATTCTTGTATACTTATGAAGGGCTGTTTTGTGACCCAGTATGTGATCTATCTTGGAGAATGTTCCATGTGCACTCGAGAAGAAAGTATATTCTGTTGCTTTGGGATGCAGAGTCCTAAATATATCTGTCAAGTCCATCTGATCCAATGTGTCATTCAGGGCCCTTGTTTCTTTATTGACCGTGTGTCTAGATGATCTATCCATTTCTGTAAGTGGGGTGTTAAAGTCCCCTGCAATGACCACATTCTTATCAATAAGGTCGCTTATGTTTGTGAGTAATTGTTTTATATATTTGGGGGCTCCCGTATTCGGCACATAGACATTTATAATTGTTAGCTCTTCCTGATGGACAGACCCTGTGATTATTATATATATATAATGTGTATATATATATATATATATATAGTATATATATACAATATACATATACAATATATATACAATATACATATATATTGTATACAATATTGTATACAATATATTGTATACAATATATATGTATATTGTATATATATTGTATATGTATATTGTATATATATATTGTATATGTATATGTATGTATATTGTATATATATATTGTATATGTATATGCATATATGTATGTGTATGTATATTGTATATATATATTGTATATGTATATGTATGTATATGTATACATATACAATATATATTGTATACATACAATATATATATACAATATATAATATATATTGTATATTATATATTATACAATATATATATTATACAATATATATATACAATATATACAATATACATACAATATACATACAGTATATATATATATGCAATATATACAAATTATACTATATATATATATAGTATATTATATACATTATATTCCTCATCTCTTGTTACAGCCTTTAATTTGAAGTCTAGTTTGTCTGATATAAGTATGGCTACTCCAGCTCTCTTTTGACTTCCAGTAGCATGATAAGTAGTTCTCCATCCCTCACTTTCAATCTGAAGGTGTCCTCAGGTCTAAAATGAGTCTGTTGTAGACAGCAAATAGATGGGTCTTGTTTTTTATCCATTCTGATACCCTGTGTCTTTTGGTTGGTGCATTTAGTCCATTTACATTCAGTGTTATTATAGAAAGATATGGGTTTAGAGTCATTGTGATGTCTGTAGGTTTCATGCTTGTAGCGATGTCTCTGGTACTTTTGTCTCACAGGATCCCCCTTAGGATCTCTTGTAGGGCTGGTTTTGTGGTGATGAATTCCTTCGTTTTTGTTTGTTTGGGAAGACCTTTATCTCTCCTTCTATTCTAAATGACAAATTTGCTGGATAAAGGATTCTCAGTTGCATATTTTTTCTGTTCATCACATTGAAGATTTCCTGCCATTCCTTTCTGGCCTGCCAAGTTTCAGTAGATAGGTCTGCTATTACCCTTATGTGTCTACCTTTGTATGTTAAGGCCCGTTTATCCCTAGCTGCTTTCAGAATTCTCTCTTTATCCTTGTATTTTGCCAGTTTCACTATGATATGTCATGCAGAAGATCGATTCAAGTTACATCTGAAGGGAGTTCTCTGTGCCTCTTGGATTTCAATGCCTTTTTCCTTCCCCAGATCAGGGAAGTTCTCAGCTATAATATCTTCAAGTGCACCTTCAGCACCTTTCCCTCTCTCTTCCTCCTCTGGAATACCAATTATGCATAGATTATTTCTCTTTAGTGCATCACTTAGTTCTCTAATTTTCCCCTCATACTCCTGGATTTTTTATCTCTCTTTTTGTCAGCTTCTTCTTTTTCCATAATTTTATCTTCTAGTTCACCTATTTTTTCCTCTGCCTCTTCAATCCGGCTGTGGTCGCCTCCATTTTATTTTGCAGCTCATTAATAGCATTTTTTAGCTCCTCCTGGCTGTTCCTTAGTCCCTTGATCTTTGTAGCAATAGATTCCCTGCTGTCCTCTATACTGTTTTCAAGCCCAGCAATTAATTTTATGACTAGTATTCTAAATACACTTTCTGTTATATTGTTTAAATCCTTTTTGATCAGTTCGTTAGCTGTTATTATTTCCTGGAGAGTCTTTTGAGGGGAATTCTAGTGTTTTGTCATTTTGGATAGTCCTTGGAGTGGTGCGGAACTGTGGGGCACTTCCCCTGTGCTGTCTTGAATAACTTGCGTTGGTGGGCGGGGCCGCAGTCAGACCTGATGTCTGCCCCCAGCCCACCGCTGGGGCCACAGTCAGACTGGTGTGTGTCTTCTCTTCCCCTCTCCTAGGGGCGGGATTCACTGTGGGGTGGCGTGGCCCGTCTGGGCTTCTTGCACACTGCCAGGCTTGTGGTGCTGGGGATCTGGCATATTAGCTGGGGTGGATCAGCAAGGTGCACGGGGGTGGGAGGGGTAGGCTCAGCTCACTTTTTCTCCGGTGATCTGCTTCGGGAGGGGCCTTGCGGCACCGGGAGGGAGTCAGACCTGCCACCAGAGGGATGGATCAGCAGAAGCACAGCTTTGGGTGTTTGCGGGGTGCAAGCAAGTTCCCTGACAGGAACTGGTTCCCTTTGGGATTTTTGCTGGGGGATGGGCGAGGGAGATGGCGCTGGCGAGCACCTTTGTTTCCCGCCAAACTGAGCTCTGTCGTCCAGGCTCAACAACTCTCCCTCCAGCTGTCTTCTAGCCCTCCTGCTCTCGGAACAGAGCTGTTGACTCATAACGTTCCAGATGTTAAGTCTCGCTGGCTGTTAGCACACACTCCATGCGGCCCCTCCGCTTTTGCAAGCCAGACTCGGGGTCTCTGCTTTGCCGGCGGGCTGCCCCTCTGCCCTGGCTCCCTCCCGCCAGTCCCTGTAGCGCACACCACCTCTCTGCCCTTCCTACCCTCTTCCGTGGGCCTCTCGTCTATGCTTGGCTCCAGAGAATACATTCTTCTAGTCTTCTGGGGGTTTTCTGAGTTATTTAGGCAAGTGTGGGTGGAATCTAAGTGATCAGCAGGATGCAGTGAGCCCAGCATCCTCCTATGCCACCATCTGCCTTAGTATTCTTATCACCTATTGATTGAATCAGGTTCTCCAAGGGGCAGAGAACTGAGTGTGTCAGTAGCTTGCCAGTGGGGGGCCTCGGTGGCTCAGTCAGTTAAGCTTCTGGCTCTTGATTTTGGCTCAGGTCATGATCTCATGGTTTGTAGGATTGAGCCCTGTGTTGGGCTCTGCTCTGATAGCTTAGAGCCTGTTTGGGAGTCTCTCTCTGCCCCTCCCATATGTTTTCACTCTTATGTGGATCCTGAGAAACATAACAGAAGACCATGGGGAGGGGAAGGAAAAAGAAAACGTTAGAGAGGGCGGGAGCCAAACCATAAGAGTCTCTTAAAAACTGAGAATAAACTGAGTGTTGATGGGGTGTGGGAGGGAGGGGAGGGTGGGTGATGGGCATTGAGGAGGGCACCTGTTGGGAGGAGCACTGGGTGCTGTATGGAAACCAACTTGACAATAAATTTCATATTAAAAAAAAGAATTTTCTGGACATGAGAAAACTCTTGGTTCTGCATATTATGTCATTTTCAAAGTTTTTCTCCAATTTTTTTTGTGATTATTTATCTTACCTAATTAAGTTTCTTCAAGAAGAATAATTTTCTTTTTCTTCTTTACCCTTCTATCGAAAGAAAAGGGGACTGCTGTTCAAGATCATCTTTCATATTATTGAATGTTTTCTCTATTTGGGTGTGTATTTCTTATCACTAATATTATTTTGATAGGGTAAAATTGTAGCATAGACTCCAAAAAATCAAACACTATAATAGTATAAATGCCAATTCCTTTCAATCCCCTCTCAAGTGTTAACAATTGTTTCTATTTTTTAATATTTTACAGTTTAATATTTGTATGCATGAGTATGTATATGCATGTCAAAATTCAATTCTTGGATCAACTTCATATCTTTCTTAAAGGCCTCCATGACCACCTACAGTCATTTATCCCTCATCATATCACATTGTTTAAATCCTCCCATCATATGCTTGTAAGTGGGAAATATGTAACCACCATTGCACACCTTTTGGAGGAAAAATCGATAAAATGTGTCAAAATTGTAAAATACAATTACTACTCTACCTGAAAATCCTATTGCTAGGAATTAAAACTAAAGCCTCTGTCAATGTATACAGATACTGCTTGTAGTAACATGATTAAAAATAGTCAAAATAACTCTAAACAGCTAACATTATCCCCTAGTAGGTTCCAAACTATAAAATCATGGCATAAACTACAGTTGAATTGTACTGTATTAATATCTTCTCTGCCTTCACCAAAAAAAGAGAGATGTAACAAAGTATGTCGCACATAGAATTATCTCCAAAAAAATATACACACAGCACACACAGTGCTTAAAAAGGTACCAAAGAGTATGTGAATGAAAAACATGTGCACACACACACATGTGCATGCTTGTGTGTGTGTGTGTGTGTGTGTGTGTGCATGTGTGTTTACAGAAGCAGTGAGAGTGAAAGAGAAAGGAGAGGGTTTCAAAGTGGGAAGGAATCTTTCACCTTTTTGTTGCTGTTTTTGTTTTGTTAAACTTCTGTTCAGTTTGCATTTTCTAACCTCATAAGTAAATCACATTTATGCATTCAAGTATGTATTTAATAACAATTCGACTAATCCAGTGATGTGGCATGGCATTTTTCATTTACTACTTCTCTATATTACAAAATGAGTAACTGTGGTTTCTAAAAGCTTGTGTCAATTAAAAGTCTCCAGTGTCCAAAAAGATTATGTTCCACAGTTTATTTAATGATGTTTGGAAACCCAAACTCAACTTTTGTGCACATAAAAATATTATAAATGCCAGCTTCCCAGCAGGTCACAAAACATAACTTAGTCCATAATTAACTGAATGAATTTGTTGTTTTACTTTTGAGTTTACCCACCATATGTAGTTTGTGTGACTGACCTAAGAGCTTTCTTTTCTTTTTCTTCTAGTTCCCTCCATGAGCGGGGAGAGGGAGATATCTCATGTTAAATGGGGGATTTTGAGAACTTGTTTGAAGACTAATGTTTTAGGTTGACAGCTTTGGGACTGAGACACCTTGGAATTTGAACAATCTTTGCTGAGGGCATAGATGCTAGAAACTGGGTCAGGGGAGAGGGTGCGGAGACCGGGTAATGGGGCATGGGAGAAACAAAGAACACAGAGAAGCCACTGAAATATGTATTATGCAGAGACGGTGGTAGTGACAGGTGAGATATGAGCTGGCACATGACCAGGGAAGTCCAGGACCCTGGGGGATATGTGAGAACAGGAGACTGGAAGGGTTTTATAGTTAAGTCAATGTGGCCCTCAGCATTATTAAGAGGAAACAGCGTCCCACAAGTATTGTTCATCAGGACCTACTGAACAAAATATTACTGCAAACTCTGAGTAAAGAATGATTGACTGCTAAACATGCCTTGGAAGCTAGAGACCATGAACTTCAGAAGAATTTAAAGACATCTCCTCCAGAGGCTCTGGTCCTATGCTAAGGGGAATAGAAACTTAAAGACCTTCTCCTCTTCTCTCCCAGAGAAGACTTGCATAAGATCCAGAGCAGAGAGCTGTCTCTCTCTGTCCCTCTGTCTCTCTCTGAGATGAGGCAGAAATGCCAGGCATTCTAGCTGAGTTTGGTGTCTTATAATTTTGGATCCCCTCCCCTGTGGCACAGAGAGATCTGATTCTCTTTATGTAACTCTCAGGGGTGTGGGCAGTCAATGCTGCTCGGGTGTTCTGTAAGTATATAAAGGATCTTCTCTGATCCAGAGATCTTGTGCTTCTAGAATTAACAAACTCAAAAATAATGATATAATAACAAACAATGCCATAAAATTTAATGGTTAGCATGTGTTTTCTGGGAGAATAGTTCAATGTTTTAGATGTTGGTGGGGAAAGTGGAGTTAGCAATTTGTGTGTGTGTGTGTGTGTGTGTACTTTTCTGAGACTACCCAGATTTCGAATGATTCTACCTTAACATTTTAGACTTAGGTTGTCAAATTATATCTTTCATAACTTTCTTCCTTTGGAGAATGGCTAAAAGGACTGGGAAGAATGTCAGGAAGCAAGTTTGGATTCAGAGGAAGCTCCAGGTCTGGTGAGAAACCTGAGTTCCAGGCATGTGAGACAAAGCAGAAGTCCAGTGAAATAGATCAGCCTGAGAACTAAAGAAGTTTGAAGGTCTGCAGACTAGAAGTGACATCCAGTGCTTTGCAAGCTGGGTCTTAATGCATGCTCCAAAAACTGACTTCGAGATCTATTACCTGGAGAAGGTGAAGCAGCTGATGCATATCATTCACTGCTTAAGACTGACTCCAGAACATCCACCTGGGAGGCTGCAGGTCTGTGGAATCATAGGTTGCATCTGGCAAGAGCTGACAAAGTCAACCATTGTATTTTGTTTTGGTGTGTTTGTTTTCATTATTTCATTTGTTTTATTTTTTTTTCTTTTTCTTCTGGGGGTCTTCATATAGATGATGTTCTTTGGCCCGCAGTAAGAAAACACAGAAGCATGGCATGACAAAAATTTCAAGCAATCTTGAAAGGGATCACACTTTTAAACAAATTTATAGAATAATCTCAATATTGCTTAAAGAAAGACAACAAAATTTAGACTACTATCAAAGTATCAAGAGTTTTCATCATAAAATTAAAAATTCCAATCAATCAATGTTTCTAAGGAGGAGATAAAGTGGAATATTAATAAATACCTAGTTAATAAAAAAAAAAAAACAACTCCAGAGAGGATGACAGAGGAAACAGAAACATTGGAAGCATACAGAAGGATAGCAGGAAGTGGGCTTATGTACAACTATATCAATGATTATTTTAAATATAACTAGACCAGGCTCTTCAATTAAAAGAAAGAGTTTTCCATATTTACTGAACAAGAGAGACCCAACTCTATTGCTTACAAGATATATGTTTACATCTGCAGATATATTATAAGTGAAAGAATGAAGAAAGACACATCATGTAAACCATAAAAAATCTGAAGTGGCTCTACTGTTATCTGAAAAAGTTCACTGAGAACTGTGAGGTATCACTATCAATAAGCAAGGATATTTAACAGTGATAAAAAGGCTTCTCTATCAAGAAATCATTGCAAAATGAATTTGTATGCACCTAACAACATACCTTTGAAACCACATGAAGGAAAAACTGGCAGAATTGAAAGGAGAAGTGAGTACATCTACACTGTGGGTACTGACTTCAACCTTCTTTTTTCAGTACTTGTTAGAAAAGTATCGTGCATCATTGAAGACATTAGAACATTTTAAGTGCAGCTACTATTTATGAGGCAATAATGGACTTACATTAATTTTAATCTTCTCTCCCTATTTTTGTTAGTTGTATCATTTTTATAGTTTTACAGTTTATAACATTTATTTTTCACTCTAATATTCTGATCTTGCTTTTTTTTTTTTTTGGATTGGATATACAATAAAATATATTTGGTCTGTGGTGCCTTTGCTATTATTCTTTCAGTCAGTTCTTTTGTTTATTTTTTAAATTTTTATTTAAATTCCAGTTAGTTCACATCTAGTATAATAATGGTTTCAGGAGTAGAATTTAATGATTCACTACTTACCTATGACACCCATTTCTCATCTTAACAAGTGCCCTCCTTAATGCAATCACCCATTTAGCCCACCCCCCCCACCAACCACCCCTCCATCAACCCTCAGTTTATTCTCTATAGTTAAGAATCTCTTATGGTTTGCTTTCCTCCCTTTTTTTCCCTTCCCATATTTTCATCTGTTTTGTTTCTTAAATTCCACATCTGAGTGAAATCATATGGTATTTGTCTCTCTCTGACTGACTTATTTTACTTGGCATAATATATTCTAGCTCCAGCTGCATCATTGCAAATGGCAAGATTTCATTCTTTTTGATGGATGAGTAATATTCCACTGTATATATACACCACATCTTTATCCATTCATTAATTGATGGGCATTTGGGCTCTTTCCATAATTTGGCTATTGTTGATAATGCTGCCATAAACATTAGGGTGCATGTGCCCCTTTGAATCAGTGCTTTTGTTTCCTTTAGGTAAAGAACTAGTAATGCAATTGCTGTGTCTTAGGGTAGTTTTATTTTTAACTTTTTGAGGAACCTCCATACTGTTTTCCAGAGTGGCTGCACCAGTTTGCATTCCCACAAACAATGTAAGGGGGTTCCCCTTTCTCCACATCCTTGCCAACATCTGTTGCTTCCTGTGTTAATTTTAGTCATTCTGACAGCTGTGAGGTGGTATCTCATTGTGGTTTCGATTTGTATTTCCCTGTTGAATGATGTTGAGCATCTTTTCCTGTTGGCCATCTGGATGTCTCCTTTAGAAAAATGTCTATTCATGTCTTCTGCCCGTTTCTTAACTGGATTATTTAGTTTTGGGGTATTGAGTTTAATAAATTCCTAATAGATTTTGGTGAGATATGTCATTTGCAAATATCTTCTCCCATTCAGTAGATCGCCTTTTAGTTTTGTTGGTTGTTTCCTTTGCCGTGAAGAAGACTTTTATCTTAATGAATATTTCATTTTTGTTTCTGTTTTCCTTGCCTCCAGAGACATGTCTAGTAGGAAGTTGCTATGGCCAACGTCAGAAAAGTTACTGCCTGTGTTCTCAACCAGGATTTTGATGGTTTCCTGTCTCACATTTAGGTCTTTCATCCATTTTGAATTTATTTTTGTGTATGGCGTCAGAAAGCGGTCTAATTCATTCTTCTGCATGTTGCTGTCCTTTTTTCCCAACACCGTTTGTTGAAGAGACTGTCTTTTTTCCATTGGATATTCTTCCCTGCTTTGTTGAAGATTGGTTGACCATATAGCTGTGGGTCCATTTCTGGGTTTCCTATTCTGTTCAATTGATCTATGTGTCTGTTTTTGTGACAGTACCATAGTGTTTTGATTACTACAGCTTTGTAATACAGCTTGAAGTCCGGAATTGTGATGCCTCCAGCTTTGTTTTTCTTTTTCAAGATTGCTTTGGCTATTCGAGGTCTTTTGTGGTTCCATACAAATTTTAGGATTGTTTGTTCTAGCACTGTGAAAAGTGGTATTGGTATTTTGATAGGGATTGCATTAAATGTGCAGATTGCTTTGGGTAGTATAGACATTTTAACAATATTTTTTCTTCCAATCCATGAGCCTCAAATGTCTTTCCATTTCTTTGTGTCATCTTCAATTTCTTTCATAAATGTTCTATCATTTTCAAAGTACAGATCATTTACCCCTCTGTTGGGTTTATTCCTGGGTATCTTATGGTTTTTTGTGCATTTGTGAATTGGATTGATTCCTTAATTAGTTGGAGTTTATCCTGTAATATTTGGTCACAATTACATCGTTGGGAAAATATTTAGAGTTATTAAAATTTTAATCAGTTTGAGAGTATGATTTTAAATTTGAATAAAACTTTGTCTGGATGTAAAATATTAGACTCACCATTTTTTCTTTGAACTGCTTGTGATACTGCTCCAATAGTGTCTGGTGTTGAAATTTGAAGAAGTTCTACAACAACATGATTTTATTTTACTGATAGGAGATTTGGTTTATTTGGCTTCTTAAAACATTTTTAACTTTAAAGTTTCAGCATATATTAGAATATAGGTTTGTATTCATTGCTTTGGATCACTTTCTCCTGGCATACAGTATATTCTTTCAACATGTAGGTTTAACTTTCTATTACTTCCCAGGGAATTTTTTAGTTATAGTTTAAATATTTGTTCTATTTGATTTTTGGAATCCAGGGGATAAAATTTCTCCTTTGGGTGCTGACTACAGCTATTCATTTTTTTTCTAGTCTTTTTGCTTTTCATTATGATTTCTTGGTTTTTTTAATTCCTTTTTCTCTCTTTATTGTACAAATTTCTGGTGTCTATTCTACCCTGTGCTCCCTCTAATTTTGCCTTTATTCATAAACTGACTTTGTCTTGTTATTTATTTATTTATTTATTTATTTATTTATTTATTTATTTTCTGAGTTCAGATTTCCTTTTTTTCTGTTTTCTCTTGTCTGGTTATCTGTTCCTTTCCCTCTCTTATGTATACATTTGATTGCTTCATTAAAGTTGTTCTTTAATTCATGTTGGAATTTGGGGTTACAGTTTTCATCTGTTTTGTGTCTAATTCTTTGGTAATTTTTCTTTATGCGTAGAAGGTTTTTGCATTCCATTTGACTTTTCTCTGATTATACAGTTTTATTGTTCTGTACTTATTCTTGATTTATTGCTTAATTCTGAATGAGTCAGATTTTCAGAAAACTATTAACATTTGATTTCTATGGAAGAGGAAGGGATCACAATATTATCTGCTATCATAGCTCAAGGGCACCTTACTTTGTTGCTACAGCAATGGGTTCTTCCCTCATAATATGCACCCACTTTGTGTAGCTTAATTTCTTTTGACTCTTATACCTGACTCAAAAGAACTTTAAAAGCTGGTGCAGGGGTGCCTGGGTGGCTCAATTTGTTGAGTGTCTGACTCTTGATTTCAGTTCAGGTCATGATCGCACAGTTTAATGAGCTCAAGCTCTACATCAGGCTCTGCACGCTGACCTTGTGGAGCCTGCTTGCGATTCTGTCTCCCTCTCTCTCTCCTTTCCCCTGCTTATACTCTCTCTGTCTCTCTCAAAATAACTTTTAAAAAAATTAAAAAAGAGTTAGTACAGACAACGTTGCTTTAATAGCCACTGCCACCAAGGAACATGGTCATTGGTTTCCAAGGTGATTTCTTTATATTTGGAAAGTATATTTTGTGCCACCCATTCTGAAAGATACCGTTTTCATTTACTCAGACTGATGTAACAAAAATACCATAGACTGGGTTGCTTAAACCACATACGTTTATTTCTTACTGTTCTGGAGGCTGGGAAATCCAAAGTCAAGGCACCTGCAGATTGGGTGTCTGGTGGGCCTGCTTCCTGGTCGTGGATGGCTGTCTTCTTGTTGTGTCCTGACATGGCAGAAGGTATGTGAAGGCTCTCTGGAGTCTCTTTTAGAAAACACGAATCTCATTCATGAGGGTTCTGCCCTTCTGACTTCATCACCTTCTAAAGGCCTCACCTCCAACTACTGTCACATCGAGGATTAGGATTTCAGCATAGAAATATCGGGAGGACATAAACATTCAGTCCAGGGCACCAACTCAGCATCCTTCTGCGTACATCTGTGTATTTTCTCTCTGCCTATTGGTTTTGCCCACTAGCCCTTCCATTTAGAAAGAATATCTGTTAACGGTTTTTGTGATGGCCATTGAGTCTTTATACCTCATTTTCCTTTGTTTACCTCTAACATCTGGATAATGATAGCTGCTTATGGGGTTGTATGAGGCTTACATGAGTTAATATTCATAAATTTGTAAATTATGGACCATAATTATTTTTTTAAGCATTTGTTACATTAAAGCAAACAAATCTGCTACCTCTAGGCCCCTTTCTCTCCCCACTCTTCTTGGCAGGAACATCCTTGCTTCTCATTTGGAGTTCTCTGGTCTCAGAAGGTTTGGGCAGTACTCACATATTGTTTGGAATTTGTAGGTTTTCTCCGACTCCTGGTTGTACCAAAAATATAGTTTTTGTTTTTGGTTTTGGTTTTGGTTTTCCCCATTCTTTTTTCCTTCCTAGAAAACAAACATGGGAACATTCAGAACACACAGCCATATTCCTACAGAAAAGCCACTTACGACTTTGGAATCATTTGTAGTATCTCTTTTACTTAAGAACCTAAATCCTAGCGGCACCTGGGTGGCTCAGGGGGTTAAGTGTCCCACTTCGGTTCCAGTCATGGTCTCAAGGTTCGTGGGTTCAAGCCCCGCGTCGGGCCTGTGCTGAGCCTGAGCCTGCTTCAGATTCTGTGTCTCCCTCTCTCTCCACCCTGACCCTGCTTGTGCTCTCTCTGTCTCTAAAATAAATAAACATTTTGTAAAACAACGTTTAAAAAGAACCTATGTCCTGTATTAGCATGATGTGGAAATAGAACATCTTACAGTTGCTTTTGCTTCATCATCCTATATATCATAAGGTACACTTTGAGAAATGGGCCAGATCATTGTTGTATGCATATTAAAGGAGTTAAATATGAGAAAGAATAAAAGCGTGTTTTCCAATATAAGACAAAATAAATAAATCTGTTCTCTTAGGAAGATCTGTTTGTCCTGGGCTTGCATTTTCCTCAGCATACCTGTGTCCCCACACCTGTCTCTGGAGCAAAATTTGAATCACAGGTGGGTTGTCCTGTGTCATACAAGTCCACCCAGAGGTCTAAAGTAAAATAATAGGATGCAAGATATTTTATTGGTTTTGTTCAAATGACTCGTTTTTTTCCTATACGAGAATGAAAAATAATAAATTTTCTAATACCCAGGTAACAGTAATGACATTTTTTTCCAAGTTGATTTTAGCAGCCCAGCAGGAACACCGCAGAAAACAGTGTGAAAATTAACAGAAGTGCATTAGGCTCGTTTGCACACACCCACACACTGAAAGTGCAAAAATTATAAATCTGTAAAATACGCAAAAGGGGGGTGAGACTGCATTTAAAAAAAACAAAGCATTTGGAAAAGAAACATAACAGAACTTCTGTAAAACCTAATTTTTTTAGGATCCCAGGACTTCTACTTCTCAGGGATTTTTGTTCTCTGAAGCAGAGAAGGATAATGTCCTCTTTATCTTGATGTCAGAAAGTAAAAAAAAAAAAAAAAAAAAGACAAAAAATAGGTATCTTTGTTGGTGGTGGTGCTTGGGAGAGTCTCAGAATGATCTCTGCCTCCAAAGGAATAATTGGGCAGATTGAAGTGCAAATGTCATCTTAATTGCTGATGAAGCCAACGTTCAAATACAAAGTTTTACCCTCCAGGTGATGCATACTAAGAGCTTACACCAAAAAACAAACAAACAAACAAAAAAAAACCCCTGAGTTTACAGACATACTTACCTAAGTCAGTATGAAATTCAACATGTAGAAAAATTTGCAAAGCCCCCGTGCAAAGGACTTTCGATATCTTGAATCTACTTTGACAGACAACCGATTTTAATTCTTTTTGCTCACCAAACTGAAACTTGCTCCTTTTCCACAGGTTGGAGAAAGGAAAAGCAAAGACATAGGAGGATGTCCTTAACTAAGAAACTAGGGAAATAGGAAGAAGGCACTCTCCTAACACAAGTGTTTGTTTATTTGTTTGCTTGGTTTTTGTTTTTTTTTTTTCCTTTTTTTCCCAGCTATTCTTAAGAGTGGGTTTGTGGAGATAAATGATGACCACCCAACTGAGAACTGAATCTGTTATTTAGAAGCTTGCTATATACCAAGGGAGTCAATCACCATTGCTTTTGTTTGGCAAAGACTCAAAGGCAGGCAGGGGAACAAAAAAGGTTTAGAGTGAATAGAAAGGGTAGGTAGGCTTCAGGTAGGCTTTGACTACAAGTTTTTCATATGAAGAAGCTGGGGTGGAGCCAGCCAGAAGCAGGATAGGCTTATGTAATTGGTTTGGGGAACACCACTGGCTTTTTCCAGTTTGTCCTAAGTTGGAAGAAGAAAAAAAAAAAAAAAAAACACAGAAATTGATAGCCATTGACTGAGTCTTGACCATTCAGGGATGATTGCAGCAAATGTTGTGATTTCGTGTCTGTGTTTCTTACCTGGGCCAGAGCTGTATTGTCATGGTCTGGCTGTTACCTGTATATTCAGTCTCTAGAATGGAAACATTTTTCTTTTTTGTTTATTTATTTATCTTTGGGGGGGGGGGGGCAGAGAGAGAGAAAACAAGCAGGGAGGAGCAGAGAAAAAGGGAGGCAGAATCCCAAGCCGACTTCGTACTATCAGCACAGAGCCTGATGCAGGGCTCGAACTCATGAATTGTGAGATCTTCACCTGAGCCGAAATCAAGAGTGAGACCCTTAACCAACTGAGCCACCTAGGCATCCCTGGAATTGAAACATTTTGATCCAAATGGAAAGCATATTGAGAATGTATACTTGCTTCTGTTTCCTTTTGAAAAAAAATTAGGAAATTAGAGAGTTGAGGCCATCTATATATGCTGAAAATAAAATCTACCTAGATTGAATATGAAGGTGATAGCCCTTTAGGGAAGAGTGTATACTGTACGTGTTGGCATAAACACATAGTCATGCACATGCAGATAAAGTGTGACCTACATTTTTTCTGAAAATAAAAATGCACAATGTTATTATAAGGATTGTTTAGCTAAAAGTATGTAAAACCAACAGAGGTTCATGAAACCATTCATCTGAGCAAATCAAAAACCTTATCTTAAAATTTTTTTTTAATGTTTCCTTTTGAGAGAGAAAGAGACAGAGACAGAATGCAAGCAGGAGAGGGGCAGAGAGAGAGAGAGACATAGGATCCGAAGCAGGCTCCAGGCTCTGAGCTGTCAGGACAAAGCCTGAGTCAGGGCTCAAACCCATGAACCATGAGATTATGACCAAAGCCGGGTGGACACTCAACTGACTGAGCCACCCAGGCGCCCCTCTGTTGATTACTTCTTTATAAAACTCTTTCCTTCCTTGAGGCTTATGTATGAAAATGTATGGTAGCTTCATCTCATCTGGGAAATGGATCCTGTAGTCTGACTTTGTAGAAACAGAGCGGGGCAGCATGACAGGGGTTCTCGCAAAAGGAAACCATGGGGGTCTATTTTCTGTTCACCCCAGAAAAGCCAGGATCTAGGTAATGACTCCAGTGGGGAAAGAGAGAAATGATGATCTGTGATCTCAGTATAAGAGAAAAGGGGGAGATTGAATAAGATGATGAACAGGCTCCATAACTTAGATCCAACACATTTCTACATCTTTCTGAGCCTTTTCCTTCGGCTTCCCCTTACTTTCTCCATCTCTCTGGCCTGTCTTCTCCCTTCCCCCATATTCATTACTGTTCTGTCTCTCCTTCCTCACCTAAGTTTTCTTCTCCTTACATTTTCTGGGAAAAACTGAGTTTTATCTTACACAATAAAACTTCTTTTTGTGAAACCTCTGTTGCCTTTCAGTTTGCTTTTTGTCCCTGAGGGGAAAACCCTAAAATTATAGTTCTCTGAACTCCTAGTCCCTTTAGCTTCTGTCTAAAATCGAAGATTTAATAAATAATGAAGAAACCTGCAAAAGAATATGTATTTCTCTGAGAGATTTGGTTAATAGGTCTGGTATTTTCTGTGGGGAGCACACGTTAATTTTTGTATAAAGGGATTGGTGTGTATTCAACACTTACATTTACACTTGCAATGAGCTAGGTCCAAAATTAATAGGTGGTGTTTGGAGGGATCCTGGACGCTCATAAAGAACGTTGCCTGACAGTATGCAATCCAAACAGAAGTCAATAATTGCTCTGTAGGCTTAAACTTATAACTGCTTTTGGTCCGTGTCTCTTGTTTAGAAACTCATATGGACGCCATTTAACTCCTAAGAATGCTCAGTTAATGTATGTATGTGGAGGCTGGTGACTGCTTTCTCTGGCTTTCAATGTGCTTTTTGCACCTGTCTTCTAAAAATCTGAAAGAATGGTCACACTGCATTCCTGTCGGAGAAGAACCTTAGCAAGTGTCTGATATCCTTTTCTTACTTCAGTGGAGAGTTGGAGATGATCTCTATGGCTGACAAATGTATTTTTCTTTGAAAAGAAAAATCGATCCTGAGAGACATCTCAGGGCTTCTAATGAAACGTTTGCTATCAACAGACACATTAAAAAGTCGTAGAGAAATAATCCTTGAAAAAGGCAAATCTAAATGTTGGAGCACATTTATTTTCTCTCTTTATTCAAAGTATGCCATCTTTCTTTGTTCTTCTGTAAAATTATGCCAAGGATAAGTCGATTCTAGTCTAAGAACATCTAATTGGCTTACTGTTGTTAGGGAAAGATTTTCCCTAAAAATCACTGGAATCTTTCATTTTAATCAAACTTTAAAATGTCACTCAAGGTGCATTTGTTTAGTTATATCATTTAGTAGACCCTATGCCGTGCTTTTCGCCTTCTCTTTTATCATCTCTTCTCAACAAACCTAAGCTAATAAAAGTACATCTAAATACCCCATCTCAAAAATTCCCCAGGAAGTTCCTCGAGTGTTTCAAACCACGCTTTTATTCTGTCTAGTTCTATTCACCTACGTGTAACTACTTTCAAACCTTCTTTGGCCTATTTAAAATGGTTTTTAAAGTTTATTTATCTTTGAGATAGAGCCAAATTGAGCAGGGGAGTGGCAGAGAGAGAGGTAGAGAGAATCCCACAGATTGAGCACAGAGCCCGATGAGGGGCTTGAACTCACAAAACCATGATCATGACCTGAGCCGAAATCAAGAGTCAGATGCTTAACCCATTGAGCCACCCAGGTGCCTCAAACCTTCTTTGGCCTTTTGAACAGAATCTGGTTTGGACTTGCCTGGTTCCAACCCTAAGATGGTGCCCTCAAAAGAACTAGCCCAGTAGCTTGCACACGATGGACCTCCTGCGGTCCCATCTCCAGACCAGCTGCTTCTTCAACTGCCCTTTGGTGATCATAGGAAATCAGAGCCCTTCTGCCTAAAATAGTTTCCCTAAAAACTTTCGTTCGGTTCTTCTTTCAAAGCTAATTCTCTGGAATAAAGGTAATAACTCTTTGACCATCCCTGGCATGATTCACCCTGCAGAGCTGTGTATTAATAACTCACCTAGAGGCTGTCTTTGAAGGAAATAGATGGCCTAACGAGTGGAAGGAGAGGAAGGAGACCTCTCCCCCTGCAAGTGAGCCTCTTCAGTGTGTGTAAATGCCTTCTACCCTGGGCTTCGAAAGAGCCAAAGGGCACTGTCTGGAGGGCCACCAACGAGGGAAAATTTGCACGAAAGTTACCTGAAGAAACACAGGAAAGGGAAGCCCACTTAAACAAGGAACCTGAAACAAAATTTGGATCCAGTTTGCCCGAGCACGGTTACTAATTATGTGATCTTTACAAATTAATTCCCCTCCTTTCAATTCTGCTTTCTTATCTATAAAATGAATAAAAGCCTCAAATTCCTATGACCATGGAATGTTTTAACATTAAACACCTAGCATAAAAATTATTCCAGTTTCTTTCTAGTTGAAGCTAAACCTGTTAGGATTTTTTTTTAAATTCTGTAAGTATAATAATAAAGGAAGAAGGAATGACAGTACAATTTGTGAGATTTGTAAAGATACCTTTTTCCCTGCCACTGCTGAGAGGACAAAGTACATTGTGTTATGGACAGAAAAGAAAAAGTAGAGTAAATTTAAGGTCCCCACAAATTACGTGAATTTCACATTTTCATTGGTCATATTAACCAAATAATTCCTAAGGATGTAGCTATAATGTAATAGGAAAAAAACCCTAGATCTGGACCCCTGAATTGGAAGGGTGGCTGATTCCTGATAAACTGAATTCCATTTGTTTCTTTGAGATAGTCATTAATCTTCTTTCTACAAAGTTCACTTTTCTAATCCGTAAAAGATGAATGTCAGTACCCTGTCAGGGTTTTATGATTACCAAATGACAAAGGTATGCTAAAATGAACTGAAAAGTAAAAATGATAGAATGTCAAGGGGCATGGTTTTCATAGCCTATTGATTAATGCCTTTCCTCAATAATTTTGGTTATAAAAGTAATTTTTATGTAAATCTTTATACCAATCTACTGCAGAAATCTTAGGCAGTACATCTCCTGAATTGTGTCTGGACACATGAACCGTGAGGTCCCTGTGTTGTTTGTTCTAGTGAGGCCACTCCCAAAAATCATTAAGGGAGCTGAGGCCCAATTATGTCACGTGGGGTTGGGAGTTTTCCCCACATTCAAGGCAATTTGCAGACAGCAGCTGGGTGTCCTACAAGTCAACTCAATTCTGACATTACCTACCCAGAGAGAACACCAAATCAGATCCCACAGGTTAAAGTTTCAGTCCCACAAGACTGACCCCCAGTACACTTCAGATGTAGGTCACAAGTCCATATCGTCACCTATACTACTGACCAACTGGCTGTAAAATCAGAAGTTCTCACAACCCCCTCCGTGGGTTCCATTAATTTACTAGAGCAGCTCACAGAACTCAGAAAAACATCTTACGTAGTAGCTTCCCAGTTTCTTGTGAAAGAATACAACTCAGATGGAAGGGGTGTGTTGGGCAAGGCGTGGGGGAACAGTGTGGAGCTTCCCTCCTCTCTGAGCACTCCACTGTGCCCAAATCTCAACGTGTTCACCAACCCGAAGCTCTCAGAACCCCGACCTTTTATGGAGGCTTCGTTATGTAAGTATAATTGGTCGACTGACTGGCTGTTTGCCTCTCTGCTTTCCTGGGACTGAAAGTCCCAACCTTCTAATCACATGATTAGTTCTCCTAGCAACCAGCCCCCTCCTTAGGTGGGGTCCAAAATCACCTATTAACATATAAGTTTCCACCACTTAGGAAATTCCAAGAGTTTTAGGAGCTTCCTGCCAGAAACAAAGATGAAGACCACACGTATTTCTAATTATGAATCACAGTATCATAGTCACTCAAAATGCATCAGTGTGAGCTACACCCGACCCTTCATGTGTGGAAGGTGTGAGCATTCTCAGACGGGAAAACTTGGAAAGAAGAAAGAGGGGAGATAAGTGAGCTCCATGGGAACCTAACCCTTATTAGACCCAAGTCTATGGCTCAGGTGTACTGCTAGCTACCTTGAAACATGAGCTTGATTTCACAATTGCACGGAGCAAATCCACTAAGGGAGTTCAAGGGCCGCTAATAATGTCCTTTCCTTGGCACTCAGATTGCCACAAGGCACCGATTTTTTTATTGCTTGCTAAGTATACCACCCTTACAACATAAAGACAACAAAAATAAAGAAAATGAAATCCTTCCTTCAAACTGCCTTCACACCCTAGAATTTCATTCAGTGTTTCCTTTTCACCTGCATTTAAACAAGTGAATGAGAGTTCTTTTTATCACATCAAGACCCAGTTGATGTGTAATGTGTCAGGTGCCTCGCTTGATTCAGAACAATCCGATTTTATCAAAAGACAAGAGAGCAGAACCTCTGGGAATTTTCTGTTGGCCTTGCATTTAATTCATGTGAACATTCATTGTGAATAAGATAATGTTAAAATATTCACAATTATTGTTAGCTCCTAGCATTTCTGGGATCCATTCTACTATGACAAAAGAGTTCAAAAGTTTGGAAGAGGAATATTCCTACAGTGGTGTCAATTCAGATTATTTCAGTGTTGATATCTCAGTCTTATTCTCCACTCCCCTTTCTCTATTTCTTTTCTGTTGTTCCAATTCATAACCTGTACACAGTGTGTTCTTCTTTCCTCTCCGCTTATTAAATTTAATATTTGGGAAATGATACAGCAATAAAGTGAGCAAGTGCTTTTAAAATACAAAATCTCAATAATTTTTATTTCCTTAAATTTACTGAAACTCTTTAGAGTTACAGACTATGAAAATCCTATATTCTCCAAGTGATTTCTTCAGAACATTTAGAAACAAAGAGAAACTGTAGGCTTCGTGAGTCTGAATAAAGAAGCATATGTGATTCTTTGATTTGTCCTCATGGCAGCAAAATGTAGCAGTCCCCCTAAATAGTTGTACAGTTTCTATATTTTCTTATTGATCAACCCCAACCAAAGACCTGAGTTATGGAAACATAGTTCTGGGATGGAAGTACAGGTATGCAGATATTTGTATCAATTCTATTCTTTTTTACTATTACTTTAGAGAGAGATCACATACAAGTTGGGGAGAAGGGCAGAGAGGGAGATAGAGAACCCCAGGCGGGCTCCATGCTTGGCATGGAGCTCCCTACAGGGCTTGATCCCATGACCCTGGGCTCGTGGCCTGAGCCACAATCAAGAATCGGACACTCAAATGACCAAGTCACCTGGACACCTCTCAGTTCTATTTTTGATAACGTATGTAACCGTCACCAATTCAATACTCCTCTATTAAATGTCCTCTTCTCTGTATGAAGTGATCTCTTCTCTATATGACTATGGGGCAGATAAAGATGTTGAAGGCTAGATGCTTGCCATGAAAATAGTTGACAAATAGAGTAGGAGATAAGGATGTCCATCAAATCCTATGAAAGAAGGTAGAATGTATTATATATTCTGGCAGATGCAAATGGAGTGCGGTGGTAATTCGGAAAGAAAAGAAGGTATTTGCTTCCAGGAATTATCCAGAACAACTTCTGCAGGAGAAGCTGGCCATGTGAGTTGGGTGCTAATGGTGAAGCCATGAAGGAGACGTGAGCATTCCAGGTGCAGGGACAATGTGAGCAGATTCATGGAAGCAGCAGAATACAGAGTGTGCTCTAAGAAAGACAAGTAGTGTAGATTGGGTGGAAAACACGGTTTATGAGATAATGTTGGACAAACAGATCTGAAATGTAGACTACATTCATTAGGAGTAGACTGTGACACAAATGCACATAGAGTTTAACAACCCATTTCTTAGCCCCTGAAGCCACAAACCCATTATTTCTAGTCAACCAAATGTTTTTAAAGGGTTTCTTTCCCCTTTCATTGTTTTTTCCTTATTGCTCTAGTAGAATATGCATTTGAACCCAATTGTGAAATCAAATATGTTGGTGATACTGCTTATAACTGTTTTTTTAATACAAATAATTTCCTTTGCAGTGCAACAATTTCCTTGCTTCCTTGACAGATATATGTCTTTTCCAGAGCAAGTACAGTAGTTGCATTTAAAGAAGTTAACATTGGAGCGCCTGAATGGCTCAGTTGATTAAGCATCCCACTCTTGGTTTTAGCTCAGGTCATGATCTCACAGTTCATGAGTTTGAGCCCCACGTCGGGCTCTGTGCTGACAGTGTGGAGCCTGCTTGGGATCCTCTCTCTCTCCCTCTCTCTGCCCCTCCCCCATCTGCTTTCTCTGTCTCTCAACAAAACAATTTTTTTAAAAAAATTAAGAAGTTACTGATGTTTTGAACTTGATGTGTATGATTTCACTCACCTGGCTCAGCTTCCTAAGATATTACAAGGCTTTTATCCCCCTAGAATACAGTGTACTTTTATGTTGTTGTTGTTGAATATTTATTTATTTTTAAGAGACAGACAGAGTGCGAGTAGGGAAGTGTCAGAGAGAGAGAGGGAGACACAGAATCTGAAACAGGCTCCTGGCTCTGAGCTGTCAGCACAGAGCCTGATGTGGGGCTTGAACCCACCAGCCGTGAGATCATGACCTGAGTCGAAGTCAGATGCCCAACCGACTGAGCCACCCGGGCTCCCCATTTGTTTGTTTGTTTGTTTTGAAAAAGAACTGCTTAGTTAGTGGTATTTTGTCCCTGAGGTCTATCTGTGAAAGAAATCTCTGAGATACACAACTGGAACCATACATCTTTTTCATCTTTCTTTGGTATGAATAGAAGCAGACTCACGTTCCAGAATTCATTCCTGAAGTATGGTATAAAATATGATAAAAGTCCACCCCTACATCCCCAGGTTTTATGGAAAATATTATCATAGATACAATATATTACAATCTGAACGTTTTGTAGGGCATCATAAGGACTGTTTTGCAGCCTATAAAAGTACCGAGACCTTACTGTGATTTCCTATCAAATATACCCAGACTGAGCCGAAAGTTATCCATTAACTTGCTTGCATTATGAAACAACAGTTCTTTCTGTATAAAACAGTAACATTCAGCTGGACATTCTCTGAAGGTATGTGCTGAAGACATTTTTAGGGGCGCCTGGGTGGCTCATTCGGTTAAGCCTCTGACTTTGGCTCAGGTCATGATCTCATGGTTTGTGAGTTCGAGCCCCGTGTCGGGCTCCTATGCTGACAGTTAAGAGCCTAGAGCCTGCTTCGGATTCTGTGTCTCCCTCCCTCTCTGCCCCTCCCCCCACTTGTTCTCTGTCTCTGTCTCTCTCTCAAAAATAAACATTAAAGAATATTTAAAGACATGTTTATAAGGCAGGTATACTTAATATAACAAAACAAGTTCTCATCAACATATTTTCCTGACTTACCCTCTGTAGGTCCTCTGCATTTCTTCACTTTACTCATCTACTATTCAGTTTACTCCCTCTTAAACTCTAAATATCTTATTTATTTATTTAAAGACTTTCTTATTTTCATTTTTCCTGAATACCAAATAGTTTGCCTTATTCTAATATCCATCTACATTCCTCATTTTAAATTAGGTTGCATCTTCGTGAAAAATGTATCACATTCCAAACTGCCAGATCCTTTGATCACCTTGGTTTTTAAAAATCAAATCCTTTCCCTACAAAAAAGCTCAAAGCCTGAGGACTGGTTTGTTCTTTACCTTGTCATGAAAATAATGTCCTCTGCCTCCAAAAGCTTAAGTAACTGTGCAAACTACATTCTAAGTAAGATCTAATCAATAATGCAATTACACCTTTTGATTCTTTCCTTATCAGACCGCATTGAGAATTTTCAGAAATCTCTTTGCCTTAAAAAAAATTATAACAATACACAGGGATGTGAAAGACTTCTTTCCATAAGCTGATAACTGTCTTGCCTGGATAACCAAAGATATAGAAGTTTCATTGAGTTGGACTTGTTTCCTGTCAGTGTATGGTTTTAAAAGTTGTCAGTTTATAAAATTGATATATTAAACTGTCTTCCATTTTCTGACACAGTCAGCAAAAGTTATCTTTAGCCTAAGAAATGGGAAGTATCCCTGTGGTCTTAAGGGATGGGCTTCTTCCAAAGTCCCTTTATCTGAAGCAGAGAAAATCGTTTTAGCATGCTTGCAGCCTGATCATTTTCTTTTATTCTTGTGTTTTTTCCTTCCTCCTTTACATACCAGAAGGTGAATAAGGAGGTGAAATTTTAACAATTTCGTAGGTAAAATATAAGGAAAAGAAAGATACAAATTGAGTCTCCCTTGACCAAATAAATACCTCCGTATTAAAATGTTTTTATTTGAACATAGTTCACATAACTGTGTTAGATATCTCTTTTCCCTTTCCATTCTTTTCTGTTTTCTGCAAAGCGCATATCCTCACCGATGTGGTTAAATGAAGATTGATTTGCAAAAGCAACATCTAGAGCTTATTTCTTTAAGGGGGTGGTGGGAAATATAGGCATTTAGCCATAAATTTGATCCCAAGGAAAGCCAGTGTTATCAGATAGAGTAAGAAGGGGGGAAAACATTTTTTAGTCAACCTAGAGAAGAAATACAACCCACAAATTCTGAATTATGTGCAAGTATGTGTACGTGTTCCCAAAAGCAAGGTCGAATTTGGCAAGAAATAATGATAGGACTGATGTCACTGGAGTGTCAGGGAAGAAAAAGAATTCCAGAAACCTTCCAGCCACACGAGTGCCCAAAATTGTTCCTAAATTTGCACTGGCATTGGGGAAGGAAGTGGAAGGGGAGAGCTGGCATGGGTGTGGAATCCAGCGGCCAGAGGTGGTAGATGTAAAAAAGTACCAGTACATTTGCACACCTTCAGAAAGTAGGTTAGTTGTGCTATGCCCCTTAATGGCTGTGTCTCGGGAAGATGCTACCAGAGCTCATGGACAGCAGAAGACGCCATTCAGAAGCAGAATGGATTTTGACAGGGAGAAGTGGAGAGGTCTGCATACCTAGATGAAGCAAACAGAAGAAGGAACTTTGAGGCCAGGAGCGCGGAAACCCTATCTTGCTCACCTCCACAGAAACTTCCTAGGAAGAACACATCCAGGAAAATTACACACACTCAGGTAGAGACAGACTCTTTCAATGTGTTCTTTCTTATTTTCTTGCCGTCCTAATCCTCCTGTTTTATGTCTCTACCCTATTGAGTCTACCTTATGATACATCATTTACCCATGCAGTTTGTAATTATTCTTCCTGACCGAATCTTTCATGGGTGTGTGTGTGTGTGTGTGTGTGTGTGTGTGTGTGTATTTTTTTTGCCTAGGTATGTGCCTCATTCACCTCATATTGTGGAAAGTCCCAAAGGATAGGGGCTCCTGGGTGGCTCAGTTCAGTTGAGTTGTCCAACTTCAGCTCAGGTCATGATCTTATGGTTTGCGAGTTCGAGCCCCATGTCGGGCTTTGTGCTGACTGATAGTGCAAAGCCTGCTTGGGATTCTCTCTCTGTCCTCCTCTGTCTGTTCCTCCCCCACTAGTGTGCATGCATGCTCTCTCTCTCTCTCTCTCTCTCTCTCTCTCTCTCTCTCTCTCAAATATAAATAAACATTAAATCTTTTTTTAAAAAAAGGAAAGTCCAAAGGAACAATTACTTATGCTTTTGCTAGCAGGGGTTTGCTGAGTCTGGAACCGGTTTCTACACTAATTTCTCAAGTTGGGATTCCCGTATCACTCAGTCGGTATAAAAAGTATATAAAAAGTATAAAAAGTAGATGCCATACTTATCCTTGGTACTCACTTTGGTTCCTTTAATGGGAGATTGTTTTTTGTGTTTTTGTTGTTGTTTGTTTTTGTTTTTTGTTTTCCATTGAGAGCCCCTGGCAGAGAAAGTCTCTCTTGATAGTACTGACTCAGTGGGCAGAGCGTTTCTCATTCTCTTCCATGGAGTGATTAGTTCTTTCAAAGCCCAGAGGCTGTGAAGTGGCCCCAAATCCATCTTGTTGCCTCATAGTGGTTGAAGGCTACACCTTCTATCCCCATTCACCCTTAAAACCTCATTCTCTTAAAGACTAGGATGTATAACTTAGTCTTATAAAACCACTACAGCTTTAGCGCTTACAGAGAATGCTCAGAACTGAGATTTCCTGTTTATTTCTGACATTTAACACTCCCCCACCACCAACACACGTGCGTGCGTTGTATTTCATCCCATTAATCTCAGCTCGATGCAAATAATGACATTTTATGCACATTTTTATACAACTGTGTCAGCTTAGTCAATAAATTATCATGTTCAAATAAATTGTTGAAAGAGTCGGAGACACAAAGTTATAGGAACTCGAAAAGTGATACTTTTCTCAGAGAGTTTTGTGGGGAGCATAGACAGCTTTTCTTCTAACACTGCATGTGTGGTTTTTTAAATGTAAGGTTATTACTGGGAGATGAATTCTGTGTCAAGAATGTTTGGTTTTGCGTGGACAGTAGGACAGAAAACATCCCACTTGCGAGCCGTGCTGGAGACGGTCTGTGTGTCTCTCCCGATCAGAGTTCCACTCTTGCTCTCCTGCTCCATGGATACTGGCTCAGACTGCATCCCTGTGTTTCCCTTCTGGCTTCTCGTGGGACTGAACCAGTCAGGGGAGGAGAGACGTTCGCAGGGAAGAAGAGGGTGAGAGGAAGGTGAATTTGCCATATCTTCCTCACTCCCTCCTAGCTGCCGTGCATGAGGTGGCTGTCCTGCCGAGGACCACGGTCATGCACGCCTCGTGTCAGGAGACCCTGCACTGATGCCAGCCTGTCACCGTGCCAGCCCTCCACGTACTCAGTCCCTGTTGGTTTCTCTGAATCCTACTCATTGCTTTGAAAATAGCTCTCCTCTATTGAAGCCACCCGACTAGAAGTGAGCGCATCCTCTCTTTTCTGAGAGGGTTATGACTTGTGTTCTCAAAGTAGCCTTGCAAAATAGACCTTCACATAGGTCTGGTATTGGGGTTCTAGGGTTGAGTTGCTCACATATTTGAGAGGGTACAGATGACTTTCTTGCTGAGGTCACGTTGCAATCTGAGTGTGTGGTGATGACATAGTTACCGAAATCGTTAAACTGCTGTGACAAGGGACTGAGCATAAAGGGTGAGATGTCTAGAGATCAAGTGATTGTGACACTAATCACCGTGGTGACAATTTTAAAAATTGTGGACTCAGCTAGCTGCATCAGAGGCCCTAGAAAGTATACACGGGCATCTGGGTGGCTCAGTTAGTTAAGCGTCCCACTCTTGGTTTCTGCCCAGGTCATGATCTCGCAGTTTTGGAATTTGAGCCCCACGCTGGACCCTGCACTGGCAGCACAGAGCCTGATTGAGAATTTCCCTCTCCCTCTCTCTCTGTCCCTCCCCTGCTCCTGTTCTCCTTCTCAAAATCAATAAATAAACTTAAAAAAAAAAAGAAAGTATACACAGAGGAAAGGAAAGGGATAATGGAAGACTATGAACATTCAATTAAGAACAGAAATTTGATCACCCCAACGAAGAGTGACATCCTCAAAATCGCCGAATGGGAAGTTTGTTTCGTTTTGTTTTAAATGCCTTTCCACCAAAGAATACCAACGTTTACAATCAGGCATGGATGAAAGAATCTCTCTGGAAGACCAGGAGACCAGTGGAGAGGTACCAGCACACTCCTGGAGAAAAAACAACCAGAGGGGAAGCATTAGAGAGGTAAAAGGACAGCTTTTGTTTATTCACGCCACCCCTCGCATGGGACAGCACAGTTTGCTGCCAAGGGAGCCCTTGTCAGCCTTTTTCAGAGGGAAACCGAGAGCACATGAATGAGTGCCTGGCTCTCCCCACTGTGCAAAATGCTGACGGAGATGCCCATTCTGCTCTTGCCCCATCCAGAGGACTGAGTTGTGAGATTTTACATATTTTATCTTTGAAAATGTTTGTTCATGCAGATATTTACTTCCAAATATTGACATTCAATAAGTATATGAATTTAATTGACTATATTCATCAATTTGGAGGCATTTATAGAATTCTATTTGGCTTCTACTCTAGATGCCGTTTTACATGTCATCCCATTGCATATCAATTAGTTCCAAATGAAGGTTAGGTGAAAAGTCCTTAATTGCACATTTAAGCAGATTGTGAAGTATGGAAATTTCTTTTTACACTTGCATTGAGGTCAAAAACGCTGCTGGAACTTTGGTTTGAGCTTGGAAAACATATTCTATGCAAATCTGTGTGGCTATCTTCTTACTTGTTTTAACTTCTGACAGCACTAGAAATGTATCAAACAGCCTGACATTACTTGTGATTCAAACAGTGTTTCTTGTCAAAATGACTTTGCTGCAGTACAACTTTCACACATAAGCACTGTTTCGCCTTGCAATTTTAGGTGGAATTAATGAAGAAGCATGGTCAAGTATGCAGTGAAAGCTGATTCGAGAGTGTTCAGTAACACTAAATGATTGAGGGCAGTTCTTGTTCAGAAAAAGTGCAATCTTGACCCCAAGCTCAGCAATTCGCAGTGAAACTTGACCACTGCAAAGCCATCGAATTGCTGGTAAAGACTGCAGGGCAAGTCGGGATAGGCAACTGTTTCTGACAAAAATTCACAGAACACACAATGGGTAAGTGCAGGAGGGTGGCTGGGTTTCACTGGTGACACCGCTGTTCAATAATCCGCGATAGGCTCGGATATTCCCTGCGAAGAATCTGCTGATGAATACTATAGTGTAGCAAATAACCACAGCCTGCAAATACCTTACGCGCTCAGAAGCTCTGTAAAGTTGTCCAACAAAGCCTTTCCCTAGTCCGCACAGACTTCATCGCCATCCTTCATTTTCGTTTCATCGTGACACATCCTGGCAGATTTCACTTGGCGTTGAACTAAATGAGTGTTGTGAGTTTTGTCTTTTTTTTTTTTTTTCAACTTTGAAAAATATTTGTCTGTAGTCCTTCCATGCAGACTCTTCATGGATGTTAATTTTTCAGTTACTTCAAATTCATCCTTGACTCCTTTACTAAAGATTCACAACTGAGCCATATCAGTAACATCTGTGGGTTCGTGTGGAAGAACAAACTACTCAAAATTGTTGGCCTTGTTTCTTAATTGACAAATAGATCTTGCTCCCAATGTGTCCACTTACTGAGCAACTGTTCCTGCAGAAAGGTTAGCGGTCGGAAACAAGTCTCTTCTGTTTGTTTGTCTGTTTGTTGTTTGTTTGACAAAAGCTGGACATGTCCATTCAGCGGCCCCAATCAAACATGATTTAATTAACTCACCACAGGCAAACAACTTTCCTTGCTTATCTAAGAGATGAGCCGCTCAATACCTTGCTTTCCAGAGTTCCAGAAAGGATCAGCTAAGGCCTCCGTAGCCATCACAACACAGGTCAGCTTTTCCCTCTGACCTTATTCTCAATTTTTATTTTTCAGGTAGAAATTCTGTTCTGATGAGATATTTTGCAACTGCTTCGTACCTGTTACCACCTTGAGTGCTTGGGGATCTATAATGTCAGTACCACCTGACCCTTCAAATCAAGGATGCAGTTTGTGACTGTCCTGTGGTTGTCTCGTCTATGTTGGGTTGCCTCCGAAGCAGCCACAGAATTGGGAAGTGCAGAGGCTAAGTCTTAACTATTTTTTTTCTTTTTTTTTTCCTTTTGTTTTTGTTTTTGTACTTGCTGCTGTTGTTGGTGTTTTTGTTCTGCCCCTTTACATAAAGACCTCTGGTGGCAGCTAATGTTTTTGTTTCAAGTACTCATATGACCAAACTGACTTTGGCCCCCTGGCTTCCTCTGGGGCCCCGCTGATAAGAGCGAATTCCCAGGAGACAGAAGGCAGAGGAGAATGGATGAGACTGGGCACCGATTCCCCTGTTGCCTTTATTTCTCTCCCACAGGTCGCATTCCTACTCAGGAGCTCTCTCCAACAACTGCTTCCTTTGAATCGTGATCACTTCCCTTGCTCTTGCCCCTTCAAGCCTAAGGGCGGGGACTCCTGCTGTTGCTAGCCTCAGGCCATAATATCCTGCTAGGTGCTTTCCCTAAAGACTGTCCCCCCTTTACGCATAATTCCTTTAGTGACCTCCCCTCAGTGGCCAAGCGTTTCAGTTGTTATTTGCCGTGTAAAATAATACCCAGATACAGTGGCTGGAACATCCCTTCATTGTTCGTGATTCCTGTCCATGTGCAATGTGTACAGTAATCCATGGTGATGGCTCGTCCCTTCTCCAGTGTTCACTGAGGCAGTTGGATTGCAGCCAAAGGAGCCAAATGGCCTCCCTCGTATGTCTGGAGCCTCAGCAAAGTATGGTACCAACAGCTGGAACTTGGCTCCGGTGGTTGAGCCATTCTTTTCTCCTGGTATCGTCTGCACTCACTCGTGTGTGCGAAACGTCAGTTCTCCTCTCTGTGCCCTCTTTGTCTGTGTGGTGTTACGTCCTGCAGGATGTCTCTCTCCAGCGGGATATGTGACCCCTTTCCGTGATGGCTGAATGTTTCCCTCTGGGCCAAAGTGGAAGCGAAAAGCCACCTAGGGACTAGCTTGGCAGGTCTGGGTGCACGACTTCCAGCACATGCTGTGTGCCAGTGTCAGTCTCAGTCCGCCCTGATTCAAAGGAATAGAGAAATGGAGGGCATCTCTCAATGGTTGGGAGGTGGAGGTGGGGGAAACAATGACTTTGGACAGAAGAGGAGACAAAGGGAGATCTGATCCACTGGGCTCCATATTTTTTTAACTCTACGATACCAAATTTGAGTGTGCCTTTCCAGCAGGACCCTGATTTACATGCCTGCTGTTCCCCCGTCTACACGTACTTATCCTCTTTTCAGCCTCATCCTGCTCACTTTCTCTCCCCAAACCTATCTTCTAACCATGGCGGATTAAGAAGAGTTCATGAGCACATCATATATACCAAGGCTCCCATTTTCTTATTCATGTTGTCCCTCCAACCTGAAAGGCTACTTCTTTCCCTATCTGGAAAAAGTCATCCTCACAGCACTCTTTCTGGCTAGATCTGCAGGTGGAGCCCTGTCTTCATCCTTGCTCTGTGGTAACAGGGTAGCACCCAGGCCTGGTGTCGTCCTCGGACGGAATTCTGATTTCCGTCATCGCTCTGTGGGAAGAAGGCAGCGCTCCTTCCCAGCCGAGTCTGTGTGTGGCACCCTAGATTCTGTCCCTGTCCGCGGTGACCAGGTGGCACATTTCCTGGGCGAAGTCTGTGCATAAATCCTTACCTCCCATTGCTATTGTGCAGGACAGCCTACAACAACACAAGATTACACAACAACCAGTCTCATCACATAACAGTTGAAATGTCCAATATAAATCTCAAAAACTAGACAAATCTCGACTCAAATGAGAAAAGACAATCAACAGACACTAACACCAAGATCACGAAGATGTTGAAAGTGTCTGATGAAGATTTTAAAGTAGTCATCATTAAAAGTGGTCTGATGGGCAATATGACATTCTTGAAACAATAAGCAAAAAGAAAATTCTGCAAGGAAATAGAAGATAGAAGACAGAACCAAAATATGATAATATTTGTTTTTAAAAAAAATCACAGGATGGAGGGGTGCCTGGGTGGCTCAGCTGGTTAAATGTTGACTTTTGATTTCAACCCAGGTCATGATCTCATGGGTTTGTGAGATGGATCCCCTTGTTGGGCTCTGTGCTGTCAGCATGGATCCTGCTTAGGAATCAATCTCTCTCTCTCTCTCTCTCTCTCTCTCTCTCTCTCTCTCCCCCCCCCCTCTCCCCCCCCTTCCTTCTCTGTCTCTATCTCTCTCAAAATAAATACATAAACATTAAAAAAATAAAAGTAAAACTGGGAGGGCCTGGTTGGCTCAGTCGGTTGAGTGTCCAACTCATGATTTCAGCTCAAGTCATGATCCCAGAGTCATGGGATCAAGCCCCATGTAGAGTTCCACACTGAGGGGGGAGCCTGCTTGAGATTCCCTTTCTCTCTCCCTCTGCCCCTTGCCCCTTCCCACTGCACTCTCTCTCTCCAGAATAAAATTTTACACAAGGGCAATGCAATATACTTTTTGTACTCTAAGTGATTTGTGGAAATTGCCTAACTTGAATGTGTTTATATTCCTATTTGGGCCACCTCTATTATTAACAACTTATTATTGTATCACTTTTGTTCTGTCATTTTCCACAATGCAGAACATCAAATGAGCTCTATGTAACAGTATAATGATATAACTTCCATTCTTTTGTGAAATAGAATAGAGAATGAATTTGTGTGCCTTTGGACTTAGGCTGAAAGAACAGACTTCATCTTACCGCCTATTTTAGTAAAACAAACTTTTGTTTTACTTGTCCATCTTTTATATTTCTCAGCTATTACATCAAGTAGAATGGGTAAATTTTTACCAGATTTGAAAGGTACATTTGAAACGGTCTCTTTAACTATTGGAAACTTCAGATACATGAAATTCTTATGGAGAGTCACTATCAACAGAGTCAGCTATAATGTAATAATAAGTAATAATAGATCTGTAATGGGAAGCCTGAGTGGCTTAGTCAGTTGAGTGTCCAACTTCAGCCCAGGTCATGATCTCATGGTTTACGAGTTCACAAGCTGTGCTGACAGCCCACAGGCTGGAGCCTGCAGCCTGCTTTGGATTCTGTGTGTGTCTCTCTCTCTGCCCTCCTCTGCTCATGCACTATCTCTCAAAACTAAATAAAAATATTAAAAAAAATAGACCTGTAATAATAATAATAATAATAACAACAACAAATAAAAGTTCTGTGTAGTTGCCAATTTAGAGAAACAGAGAAACAAGAGAACTTGGTTACAAGACCCTGGACAGGAAAAAAAAAGGTTTTAGATATGAAGCCAAATCAATGTGAAAACTGCACATCATTCCAAGACCTATTTCAACCACTGTTGCCTCATTAAAACCTTTGCAGATCTTCTAAGCCAGAAGTTTTATGTGTCTCCTTTGAGCCCCTGTAACACTTTATAGTATTTTTTTGGCCTAAATCATGTCTTATTAAAGTATCTTGCTCCCTGATTAAACAGTGACTTATTTGAAGGTGATAACTATGTCGTATTTATTTTTATGTCACCAACAATGTCTATAATGGCATGTAGAGCGAGGTAAATGTTCAATGACTGCCTTCTGGTTTCTACCAATGCCTCCATCATTAGTGTTTTTGTTCCTTATTGTTTTGTTAAGTATAATATACAGAGAAAAAAGGGTAAAAAATAATATGAATGCAGTTCTATGAATATTTATAAAATGCATACATTCATGCAACCAGCACCCAGAAAAAGATACAAAATGTTACCAGCCTGCCTTATACACTGTGTAGTCAAAATACCTGCCCACCCTGAAGGTAATCATATCTTGACTTTTTTTTTTCCTCCATTGAGAGACAGACAGAGAGAGAGAGAGAAAGAGAGAGCATGAGTAGAGAGAGACAGAGGGAGAAAGAGAGAATCCCAAGCAGGTTCCACACTCAGCATAGAGCCCAACGTGGGGTTCAATCCTATGACTCTGGGATCATGACCTGAGCCAAAATCAAGAGCGGGATGCTCAACCGACTGAGCTCACTGAGGCATCCCCATATCTTGACTTTTAATGTTATAGACTAATTTTGCCGACTTTTGAACTTTATATCAATGGAGTAACATCAAGCTTGCTCTTTACTTTGATTTTTTTCACTAACATCACATTTCTAAGATTCATTCATATAGTCTATAGTTCAGTCATTCACATTGCTGTAGAGCTGTGCTAGTCAGAGGGTGGTCCTTGGACCAACAGCATCAGCATTACCTGGGATTATGTCAGAAGTACACATTCTCAGGTCTCACCCCAGACCTCAGACCTGCTGAGTCACAATCTCTTGAGACATGGCCCAGGCGTCTGTGTTTTAAAACTTTCAAAGGCATTTGACTGCCCCTTGCTGTCTTTCGGTCACCTTTATAAATTAAGATCCAGACGTAGAGTACCATAACTTATTATATACTTACCCATCTGTCTCCCCCACTAGACTGTGAATTCCTCCAAGGTAGATTTGTATTTTTTTTTTTTTTTTGCATGCTTAACACTGAAAACAGAACAGGGACTTACATAAAATACGTAGTCAAAAATAGATTGTAGAGTTAAAAAATATTGAAATGAAGAGAAAAAGATCTATAAAAATCACAAATCCCGATGAACTAAAATAATCATAATTTTTTATGGACACTGTAAAATGACAAAATATTTTTCAAATTCTCAGAAAACTTTTTTGAACACTTACTATGCAGAGGACAGTACTAAGCATTTTGAGAAATATAAATTTGAATGAGTACTGATGAATACTTTCGAAGAGTTCTGTTACAACAAGATGCATGATGTCAAGATTGGCCATCTTCTACCTAATACACCCTCCAAGTTTCTTGATTTTGGGCCACTGACTCTTTTCTGCCTCTTAAAATGACAAAAAGGGAAAAAAGAGAGGTGGGCAGGAGAAAAGGAGGAAGGGGGGAAGGAGAAGAGAAAAGAAAGAGGAAGGACATAATGGAGAAAGGGGAGAAGGAAGAGGGCAGAGAAGGAAAAAAATACAGATTTCCTGGGAACTGTTGCCTGGCATTTCAGTAGAGCCAGGGTAGTGTGCCTTGTCTCAAGTAATGTACGCATGGGAAGGAGCCACCTCCCTCTTGAAACTTCTCTTTCAAATTCTGGTGCCAAGATGTTTTGTGAGAAGTGTATTATTTTGTTTCAGGTCTTCTCCAGTGTTCCTAGGAGTGGCGACATATAACTGTGTAAAGGCATTATTGCAGTGTCAACTATTCTCTGGAAAATTGAGCCAAGAGAACAAGGAATTAGTGAGCATTTAGGAGCAATTGATTAAGGGTCAGCCTACCAAAGAGGAAGCCTCTATAAATAATTAGTTTGTCTGTTTATGTTATCACTTAGCTCGGACTGTCATTATCCATCCTACAATCAAGTTGAAATCAGAGACTCATTTACATGGATATAAATGAAAATTGTCTACTGCTAATTTGATGTTCTCAACCAGACACATCCAGATTAGTATGGAAGAAGGAAAGCCTGATCGATACTTACAGGTGAACAGTTTCTGAAATGTTTAAGGCATTTAAAAAAAATGGAAATTCATTTTAAAACATTTCCTTCTTATAAAATAATTAAATGCATACAAGACATCCAGGTTTATTTTTCATGTATCAGATCACATATATTTAATAATTGTTGAAGCTGTTAGATGCAGTTTGCTGATAGAGATACAGATGATGGATGCTATGGGGGGGGGGATCATACAAAATAGCCATGGGCATTAGAGAAGCAAGTTTCCAAGTATTTATAAAATCAAAAAAAAGTCGTTAGAACTATTGCATGTGTCTTTGGAAACGTATCATACGATATATACATTAGATGCTATTTAAGTGCTATTTTGCATGCTGTAGCAATCTGAGTCCAAAAAAAAACCCTACACTGTTTCCAAAGTAACAGCAAATATACTAGTTTAGAACGGGATATAAATGTTCTGTGGTGTTTGGAGCATTACTTATTTATACCATCAATACACATTTAATACTAATAGTTGAAAAATATCTTCAATGGTATATATTTTTAAAAATAAGTGGAGAGCATAGAAAGTACAGTGTCCACGTTCTTGTTATCAAAGACACTCCCAAGGGGGTTTTAACAAATTTGAGCCTGACTTCAATCCCCTAATCAAAAATGTCAAACTCCATTCTCTGTGGTGTTTCTTCTACTTTAGCAAGAACCTTAAGGACATTCATTGTGTTGGCACTCCATCATCAACCCCCTTCCTCCCCCTGTCCACCGCATCTCATCTCCATATTCCTCCCATTTTTTTCCAAGGTAAACTATTTGTGTTCTCAAACCCACCGCTTCTCTCTTGTCCCCATCTTCACTGACCTACTATCACCTTGATGTTAGGCAACATCTCTCTATCTTACTCCCCAACTGCTTACTAGGCTTTAGCTAATCCAGCCCTCCTTCAAACCCTTGACTGCACCAGGGGAGTCTGTGAAAGAACCTAGAAAGAGGCCGAGCTTTTATAGAGATCTAATTGAAGGGCACCTGGATGGCTCGCTTGAGCGTCCAACTCTTGATTTTGGCCCAGGTCGTGATCTCAGAGTCGTGAGACTGAGCCCCACATCGGGCTCTGCACTGAGCATGGAGCCTGCCTGAGATTCCCTTTCTTCCTCTGCCCCTTCTCGAACCCTGCTCACCTGCTCTCTATCTCTCTCTCTCCTTCTAAAATAATGTTTTTTAATATATTGATATCTAATTGCTTCCTTCTTATAATTTCACATTCCTCTTGAGTAATGATTACTCAGAAAGGACTTCTTCTGGTAATTTAGGATGCCTAAGTTAATATCATGCTATTATTTTCTGACATTCAGTTTATTGTCTGATTAGCATTAATCAATCAGAATTTATACTTTTCACCTGTACCTCTACCTGACAAGACTATAAGCGTTTTGAGGGGAGTACTCATGTCAACTTATCGAATATATCCCGGTACACAGAAGGTCCTCAAGAAATACTTCATGAATACAGAAATGGGAATTTATACATGCTCACAAAGGGAATATAAAATTGAAATTCAGTGAGTAACAGTAGGCCTATGTATTATGCAGGATTGTATGGGTTGCAGATGATGAAATGTGAAATCAAATTAACTTAATGAAAAAGAAAAAAAAAAGTCATTGATTAATGTACCTGAAAGTCCGGGGACATAGCTGACTATGGCTACACCAAATCCAGAAGATCATACGGTATCATTATGGCTTCGGTTCACATTCCACTTATCTTTGACTAGCTTTCTTCTGCAGTCAACTCTGTTCACATGGTTAGTATGGACTGGAAACACTCCCTACACTAGAAACACTTACTCCCCCAGCCTTAACCATATCTTTAAAAAAGATCTGTCTCTTTAAAAAGCCACTTATTTGTTTACTTTATCACAAAAAAAATTTATTCAATGGTACTTACCATGAGCAGACATTCTTTAAAATGCATTACAAATCTGAACTCATTTATTCCTTATGATTATTGTCCCCATTTTATAGATGAGGGCAGTTCATTTCTGGAGCTTCTATTCCAGTGGAGGGGGTTAGCCCATAAATTATAGACATGAGAATATGTTACATCCTGTGAAAGGTGGTGAATGCTATTGAAAAGGAAATGTACAATCAGGAGGATTGAAAATGCTAGAGGAACAATGGGTATAATCCAGTAGCTGTTTGAGTAGGTTAGTGAGAATAACGTTTTCTCATTTTCAACTGGACGAGTCCCAACTTCCTGATCTCCTCATGTCTACTCAGATTCCAAGAGTGAGTCTAGAGTCAAAGGCTAGTACCTAGAAACCAACCAACGAAACAAACAAACAAAAATGACCAGGTGTCATAAAAAATGTGGAAGCCCATGATACAGTGAGTAGAGTAACAGGTGTTAAGTGATCACAATCAGAACAAGACTCTGCCAAAATCAGTTTTTTAGGTTACACAGAACCTGAAATTCTACCATGACTAATTGAAATGATAAAAAGCAATAAATCACCTCCCATGCCTGACTTCCTTCTATATCATAGGTGCACACTTCAGTAGGTTCCTCTGATCGATACCAAATCATGCATGTGAATATTGCTGCATTGAGTAACACGTAAAATTAATCCACTTTAAATTGTTAATGGCATACAGTGCTATTTCTTCCTTCGCTGGCAGGCTTGCTGTGACATTTTCTCCTTTTCAGTACCCACCCCCCCAAAAAAGGAGATTTTTTAATAGTTCTTACTACAAGCTTGCTGTGTAGATGAGTAATCATATTTCCCCAAATATCGTTACCAAAAAATTAAGCAGATTTTGAGTGTTCAGAGATAAGAAAAGTTCTCAAAGATGGGGCAAAGTGGTGAACATGGAGAATTCAGGAGAGTAAATATAAGGATATTTTTGCTCTCAAATTCATTTATGTTTTGGGGGGACCATGAAAACATTAGCCAGTTCCGTACACCTCTGTTTTAATTCTTTATCTAATACTAATTAGTTGCAGCAGTCACATGTTTCACCAGCTGTGATATTATTGAAAACCTTTATATTAAAAGTAGATCAAACTGTGATGTCATCCTGTTAATTAGCTAGCTGCTAGTTAACATATGAGATACTCTGCAAAGTGCTTATTTTAAAATGTAGGTGTAAGCAAACCACCAACAAAAAATTGTTATTGGCTTCAGTGATTGGCTTGTTTTCTTTTATTAGCTAACAAATAATTGGCCACAAAATGCTACTTTAATTGAACAATGAGATCAATGCAGAGGACTTTGGGATAAAAGAAAGAAATAAACCTAAAAGTCATTGAGTCACAAATTTGATGGGGAAAAAAATGAGTTCTATCAAATACTGACCCTGGTGAGTGGGGACTTTGCTCTACTTCATTGTGTGAACCTTACACAAAGTTAGGATGCACATATGGTATGTGTATGAGTCAGAAACCATGTAGGTTTGAGAGGAGTAGCACTTGCTCAGTCAGTTGACCTTAGTGGCATTCAAAGAAAATAGATGCTGGTCTTCAGATGACTCTTAAATCATTGGTGATATTGGTCTTATTGTTGTTTAAATTCTGTGCTCTCTAAAAAAAAATGTTAGGATTTTTTGTGGTGTGCCATAAATCATGATTTAAGAATTTGGGAGAATTTGGGGGCACCTGGGTGGCTCAGTCAGTTGAGTGTCCAACTTGTGCTCACCTCATGGTCTCATAGTTCATGAGTTCGAGCCTCATGTCGGGCTCTGTTTTGACACCTTGGAGCCTGGAACCTGCTTCAGATTCTGTGTCTCCCTCTCTGCCCCCTGCTCTCTCTCTCTGTCTCTCAAAAATAAACAAACATTAAAAATTAAAAAAAAATAATTTGAGATAATTTTATGCCCTCATTTTTAAGTATATTTGAGATATTTCTACAGTTAGTTTTCTCTCTTCTTCAGTGTTGAAGTTCATGTCCCAACTTTAATTTCAGCCCATTGAAATGAATTGTTTAACAGGGACAATAATAAGTCTTTAGACCTTTGATTCTGTGATTCTGTGATGTTTCCCTAGCTCACGGAGATATAGGATTTCCAGAATGAGAGCATAGAAGCTAATTAATGTTTCATGAAATCATCATTACAATTAAATTTATATTGTTCCAGACACTTAGAAATTATCCCCCTCCCCCAGCCCAGTTCTTCTGAAATTATTCTCCATACATTAACCAGTATGATACTATTTTTTTTAGCTCTAATGGATACTCATTTTTCTTATTTGTGCTCTTTGATAGTCAATATAGTTAAATATTTTCCTCTTTTGTTATTTTATTTTAATTTAGTTTCTAAGACACAATGCATTTTGTTTATTCTATCTCATTGCCTGTTTCTTCATGCTCTCCTTCTAAAATATCTCTATTGTCCCGTGACTCATAAATGTTAGTTTTGCCAGGTGATCTGTCCTGGGGCTTTCCTAGCTACTGTCTCTGGGTAGTCTCCTTTACCTCAATGGTTACAACTATATTTCTCATTCAAAACTTTTGAGCTGTAGACAATAATATTTGATTCATTTTTGGACAAACTGATCATCCCCACTGCCAGTAAATCACTCACTGAGTCTGATCAATTCCACCTCTAACTAAGCCTTTATCTGTTGCTTCTCTCCTTCCACATTGCATCCACCTGACCTCATCTTTCTTCACCATCGGACTGAAAGTTGCAACATGTTCCCGTCATGCCATCCACTATTCTTCACTGCTGTTCAAGTCCTAACATTTTCCAAGTCTTCTATCAACTCCCATTGCTTTCATGAAGTCTTTTCAGTCCCTGAAGCGAAACTAGTCCCTGTCATCTCTGGGGCCCTAAAATAACATTTGTGAATTTGGTGTGAACTAAGTGGATCCCATGTTTATGATGTTCATTTTTATTTTTCCAACTAGAGTGTGTGTTTCTGGAGGGCAGAAATGTATATCTTCTTTGTGTCTTTCAGAGTTCCCAGTACGATATGTTATCTATAACATGCAAGAAATAAATGATGTGGTATAGATATGGCTTAAATTACCTTAACAATCCATGTTTTCAGCAAAAGTATTTATTTTATTTCTACCCATCCCCATGAATTCTAATCACAAATAAAATTTAAGCTAAAACTGGTAGAGCATAGGCAGTGAATGTCCCACACTATTTGTCATTTTGAAATATAGCAAGTTTCATGTATTATTTTTAGGAATTTTGTCTTGATTGTGTATAGGCAGAAATCTTTGAATATTTTTTATTCACATCATTAATTGGTTAACATGTAATATCTATATTATTTATATCACATTTTCTTTTTTTAAATTTTTTAATGTTTATTTAGTTTTTTTTAGAGAGATTGACAGACTGTGAGCAGGGGAAGGGCAGAGAGAGAGGGAGATGCAGAATCCAAAGCAGGCTCCAGGCTCCGAGCTGTTAGCACAGAGCTGACACAGAGCTTGAAATCACGAACCGCGAGATCATGACCTGAGCCAAAGTCGGAGGCTTAACTGACTTAGCCACCTACGTCCCCCTATTTATATCACATTTTCCATTAATTTTAAAGATATTTATTTTGTACTGCTTATTTCTCCTTTGAATAAAAGTACACACCTTATAATGGGATAGTGGTTACAATAATCTTGAAATTTGGTGGCACATTACTTAAACATAAACTTGATTTCTATACCTGTCACCAAGAAATGATTGATAATGATTCCTACTTAGTTCAGGTTAAGGTATGTCTCAAGATTTGAGATTATCGAAATATCTTACATCATTATATCCACTATCATAACAAGAATTATGTATACATCTATATATTATATCACATATCTGAGAAATGTCAAAAGATTTCTTCCCTTTTCAGAAATTCATTTATTGCTAGACTTAAATAGAATAACAGTAGAATTCTAGTAGAAGTGGAATAATAGTAACGATATTGAAGAGACATTGACAGCCTCCAGCTGATTATTATAGAAATGCCTGAGACATAGCAAGAGGGCTAAAGATCCAAAACATCAAGCCTGTGTTTGATTAGAGGGAACTGGTGACCAGCTTTACTAGAGGAAAATAAAAGTCAGACTCATTCAACTCTTGTGCCTCAATTCAGAAATTATTCAGTTTTAAAAATACCCAAATTGATTTCCTGTGTGAGTCTTCGAAATTGAACGCACCCAGACTCCAAATGACTTCAGAAACCCTAAAAATTGTACACAGAAGAGAAAATTGAGAGTGTACTTTATTGATTGAATTGATCATCAGAAAAATGCAGACACAGGAGAGGTTTGGTCCCAAACACCAAAGAGGAAGAAAGCCACAGAACAGGTTGACTCCTCAAGTAATAGTCTTGATGGAAGGGAAGCACCATTGTCTCTGCTGCAGAGCCATGGACAAATATTGAAGTTCCTCTGAAGGGCCCTCATGGAGGTCAACTCTAATATATTTTGTGTATGTAAGAACCAATTTTCATGTGTAGCCTTCCTTCTCCTTTGAGTTTTGCTGATTTGTTCATCTCTGCCCAGTAAAGAGAAGATGACTCAAAACTCAGGAAGAAGAGGAAGCACCATTCCAGGTCACTAGTGATTCTAAAAAAAAAAAAAAATATGGTTCTTTCTCATCTCTGGCAGTTCTTTACGTCTTGGGAATATAGCGTATTTCTCTAAATGTTGGAATTGTAAACCTACGTATTATTTTCTCAGGTTTAGGACCATTGGGAAAATTACATAATTCAGAAAGTGACACCCAGAGATGACAGATTTTTTATTTTATATGGTTCTTTTCCTATCCCTTAAAGTATAGTTTTTGATGCCCAGGCCAGTGGTAAAGTGGCACTGAATGAATTGACCTGGACTTCTAATACTTGTTTCTTTTGCTGTATTTCTTCTGATACTCTCTGTAATCAACTGTCCTCTATTAGATAAAACAAAACTGGGGGCGCCTGGGTGACGCAGTCGGTTAAGTATCTGACTTCAGCTCAGGTCATGATCTCACGGTTTGTGGGTTCGAGCCCCACATCAGGCTCTGTGTTGGCAGCTCAGAGCCTGGAGCCTTCTTCAGATTCTGTCTGTCTCTTTCTGCCTCTCTCCAGCTCATGCTCTGTTTCTCTCTCTCTCTAAAAAAATAAATAAACATTAAAAAAAATTTTTTTTTGGAGCACCTGGGTGGCTCAGTTGGTTGAGCGTCTGACTTCGGCTCAGGTCATGATCTTGCAGTTTGTGAGTTCGAGCCCCGCATTGCGCCTGTGCTGACAGCTTGGAGCCTGGAGCCCACTTCGGATTCTGTGTCTCCCCCTGTCCCTGCCCCTCCCCTGCTCATGCTCTGCCTCTCTCTGTCTCAAAAATAAATAAAAACGTTAAAAATTTTTTTAAATAAAAAAAAATTAAAAAAATAAAACAAAACTGGAAATGTATGTCTTCAAAGCAGATGGAGGCAAAAAGGAAAAATTAACTGAGACCATAGAATAGCAATAAATGGGTGAAGATGAATGTGTATAAGGGAGTAAAGGGAAGGCAAGAAAATGTTAAATGGAGTTTTTTCTACTTAAGTTCCTAAAAGTTAATTTGGTTTTTACTCTGCTCTGTATTTCTATACCTAACACATGACATGAAAAAGCTATACTCCTAATCATAGGTGGGAAAAGAAATATAATTTGACATCCCATAGATGAGTTTGTTGTCACCAACTTTACAGCATTATTTTAGTGAATAAAAGAATTCAGAGTTTGGAAAGAAATCCTCTAAATAGTGCTTACCTAAAGAACAGTTTCTGTATTTTAGAAATTTATTCACACTTAGAAGTTATTATATGTCACCAGTCTAATAAAATATGATAGCCCAGAAATTTTTCACCTTCTGGATTTAAAACACCTACTAGCTTAATACAGCCTTTATGGTTAATTCTACTCTTAGTCCTTATTATAGAGGCTCTTGCTTTTATGTGAGAAATGTCAGATATTAATAGTCAATATTAATTAAGAACTCATCATGGGTCATTTATTGTCCTAAATGATAGACCTCTCTCACACACACACAAATATATGTGTGTATGGTATGTGTATATGGATACACAAAGGTTATCCTTTGGACGTATATGTTAGTATATGTATACATAGTGATATATATATATTATTTACGTGTACATACATATATATATACAGTGACACATACATCTATATATATATAATATTTCACATATATGTGTATGTATTGTAATAGATATATATCACATATATATGTATTTATATATAGATATACATAGTGATAGATATATATTAATTATGTGTACATATATAGTGACATATACATCTATATCTATATATTATATCGCATATATGTGTATGTATTTTAATAGATATATATCTCATATATATATGTATTTATACATACATATAAATCACATGTATGATAATATATGTGATGTACTGAACCTAGGCAAACCAGCTTCAGAGACCACATTATGTCATCTAACATCTCTTGTATCTTTTAACATTCCTAATGCCTGACATAGTAGATTTCCAAGAATATTTGTGAAGGGGCTGGAGGAAAAGATGGTCAAAGGCAAAAATAGTGCAGGGGATTTTAGAAATGGGAATTTGAATCCTATCACTATGACTGTGAATCTTAAGTCATTATGAAAGATTTTACAACCAAATATAAATCATTAACTTCTGTTGCCTTTTAACAGCACAAGGAATTTCAATTAACAATCTGCCTATTACTGATATAGTCATTCAAAAAGAGGGTTTATTCAGTGATGCATATAGAAAGAGCCAAATTAAAAGTGCCTTTGGAAGATTTGTAGCAACAAGAATAACAAGAATTATAACGTATGTAGAGGTACTGAAGAACATTTAAAAGTGTTTTTTTTTTTAAATCATAGAATACAGTTTGACTTATTTTTCTTTACAAGTTGATGCCTTACTAGAATCTATTAGTCTGGTGAAGAAATAACTCCGGAACCCTTATAGAAATACTTAAGAATCAGTTTAGACAAAATTTCTGTGATGGAAAAATATATGCACAGACTGCCAGCCTGAAATTTTGTCTTGTATAAATTGTTTTTTAGTATTCAATTATATTTATTCATCATCACTTCAGAATTTCTCAGTCACTAGGTTCATCCCCCTAACGTATTCTATATGCATACCCTTGTTTATGCTCTTATCCATAACTAAAATACCTTTCTCTGCCCATTTATTCCATGTTGATTGCATCAACCAGTCTGTGTCTGCTCACCAATTTTATGTATTTCCTATCTCATGCATTTGTTTTGTATTTTGCTACAGAATTCATAAAATACAGAGCAAAAATACTAATACATAGATACTAATAAGTATACTAGTAAGTATCTACATACTAGTATTTGTAGATATTAACTTAGTTAATGTGCATATACATTTTGGTTAGAGAACATGGAATTGATTGTCTTCTTTTTCTTTTCTTTCCTTTCTTTCCCTTCTTTTCTTTCTTTCTTTCTTTCTTTCTTTCTTTCTTTCTTTCTTTCTTTCTTTCTTAATGATCCTTTTTTTTTCCCTGGAAAATAAACCCACATACCAGCTTCAGAAGCCAAGTTACTATATAGTAGTATACTTTCTGGAGAAATATATCATGATTCTTTGGGATAAAAAGACAACCATTCCTATCAAAGTTGGGCCACTCTAGAAGAGAGGTCAACCCAGGCTCCAAATGAGTTTTAAGAAACAAAATTACACTAATCTTTCTATGTTTTACAAAATTAAAATGGTTGATGTTTCCTTTAAGAACTAGGTTATATTTTCAGACTTACTAGCTTATACCCCAGTGAAGGACTTCACCAACTGGAGTATTGTCTTGTATTTTTCTAAGTCATTTTTCCAATTAAAAAATATGCTCAAGATATAATCCTCCAAGATATGTTTGTACAGCAAGCAATTATACCTGTTCTGGTTCTTAATCCTCAAACTCAATATTTTGGTTCATGAGAAAACAAGGATTTGTTTTCAGCATCAGCAGCTGCGGCTGCATTTCCAATTTATATATAGTGACACATGGTTTCTCCTAAAAATAAATTTTCCAACATGATAGGAGGGTAAACAGCTCTGATCTACTGAACAACCCTGTTGCTCAAGACTGGGGACAATTTGAATAAAATACAATTTTAGGCTTCTCATTGTTGAGAACTAACGGATACTGCATATTTATGTGGTGTCCTGGCACAACTAACTTGGATATGCTCACTCTTGATTGTCTTGAACGTATATGGCATTTTCCCCATAGAACTTAGGAAGGCAGTGGCAAGTTATTTTAAGATGAATTTGACATTTCTAAAAAAAAAAAAAGAAAGAAAGAAAAACGAGCTTATGCTCTTCGTCCAAGAAGAAAAAACAGGAGACTAAAAGAAAGAAAACTAGTCTGTATCTTTTCTAGTAACTGCCACCCAACTTTTTTGAAATTTTGGAACTTCACACGTCAGGTAATTATATTATTTTAATAGTTCCTCTTGTCATGGCAGAATAACAATTGAGTAGATACAATTTTAGCTCACCAGCTGGCACTGTAACTAACATGCTGACAGATACCTGTTTTGAATGAATTGACAGATTGCTAAAATGTTGTTTTTTTGGTTGTTATCTGTTAATTTAACTTTGAAAATGGATGTAAAATTCAGTGATAAAGAATACTTTAAAAAAAACTGTGAAGAAACCTTTACTGACAGAAAAGATCTATGGTGATTAACTCTTTGTTGTAACCTGCTTTTAGAGAGTACTGGTAACCTCTGAAGGGCAAGGCTTTCATTTCTTATTCATCTTTGGCTCATAAATGTTTAGCATGTACCACAAACAAGCTTAATACCTATTGAATTAAATGGGTCCTAGTAGAGTCACAAATATTTGTGTTAAGAGATTTGGAAAATATACTCATTTATAGGAATTCTGATGGTTCCAAGCTCTTTAATAATATTGGACTCCATAGAGATTGAGACTCTCATGTCTCAGTAGAGAGACTTTTTTGTCTTCACTTGCAGCTCTTTGAAGGATCCATACATATTCCTAATACCTAATAGTAAATTTTGCCTCTATTCCTCCTTTAATCATTGCTTCCTGGGAATAAAACAGAGACTCACTAAGGTCTGTGTGTGTGTATATGTATATATATATATGTATGTATATACACATACATATATATATATATATACACACATGCGCGTGCGCACACACACACACACACACACACACATATATATATCTTCCAAAACTCTTAAACAATCCAAAGATTTGTGACTATACTAATAATCCATTTAATTCAGTGCTAATATTCTGATTGAACATAAGCAAATGAAAGTGGCACTCATAACACTTTTAAACTCTCATTTGATGGAACACAGTGTTCTCATTTGTAACCTAAGATCATTTCCATTCCATAAAACAAATTTCCCAGCATAAGCATATTGTTTTTGTTCTTTCCTTAAAGATAATTTTCCCTGACTATAAACAGCAAACAAGTCTCCTTCAGATTCTGCCTGTAGCCCATCTGATTCTGAAACCTCTGCTAAGTGTGGGAAAGACAAAGGAGGAGGGGACACCCAGAAAAAGACTAAGGTGATGCATTTACCTAAGAGGTTAGCATTATGTGTAACTTAAAAGTTTGCTTTGAACTAAGCCCATACCCTTGAATTCGCTCTTTGGCTCTGAGAAGTCTCCTGGTGATCTTGCAATCCAGCATCAACATCTAGTTAGCATTTATTGAGCACTTAGTATGTGCCAGGTGACTGCTTCAGGTGCTTTCTGTGCATTAATTCTCTTAATTTTTACTGCAACCCTATGAGATATGTACTAGCATTATCTCCACTTTACAGATGAGGAAATGGAGGCGTGTACAGTTTACTTATTCCACTAAAGAACACATAGCTAGAGGGAGCTTGGGAAGAAGACAGACTAGGAGGATGCTGAGCTCACACTGTCCCATGTTTACAACTAGATAGCATCCACATCAAGGTCAATAAACTGGAGAGTGATCTGAAGACTGGCAAAACAAACTCCACAACCACATATAGAGAAGAAGCTGCATCTGGAAGGTTAAGAAGGTCAGAAAGGTGGAGGGAGGTTGCCTGCAGGAGGGAGGAAACTGCGTGTGGAGTGAGCAGGAAAACGGGCTCTCCCACCAGGAAGCTCACACGGGGAAGACTAATCCCCATAATGTTTGGCTTCACAAACCGGAAGGGCTGAATTCCTTGCATTTGTAAGACCAGGGGGACTTAAAGCTGCAGTTTTAAAAGTCAGCTGATTCAGCATTGGGCCAGCCAGGAGGGGGAGCCATAGCTGGGTCACCACTCTTAAAAAGTCAGCAGCCTACACAGAGAGGCAACACAGAACAGCGGTTTACATCATGCCGGGGGCATATGGGAAGCAGACCTGTTCAGGCTGGATTTCAGAGCATATTGGGGGACTTCTCCAAAAGCAAGGGTGCTAGCAGGCACCATTTTCATGTCCCGCTCCCCAACTTAAGAGCCACCTGCAGGAGGCAGGGCTGCATAGACACTTGCTACCTAACCTCCGAGCAGTGTGCCCTACACAGGAGTTCTGAGGACTCGCCCACTCCAAGCCCACTAGCCTCAGCCCTGGGCCCAGAGCAACTTTTGTTAGGGCCACACACGCACCCCACCCAGCCGGGTGCACAGCTGCCACCAGGTGCCGTGCCTAGCCATGGGCCTCCGGCCACCATCACCTGTCTCACCCAGCGGCATGCCCCCGGCCACCATCGCACACCATGCCCACACGCATCCAGCCATTGCCCAGTGCTGCACTCAGCCTCACACCCCTGGCCGCTCAGGTACGAAGCCCCCGGCCTCTGCAGCACTCTTGTGGATCTGGCGTAAGACTACTGGCCCAGCCCAAATTTGACTGACACTACTGCCCAGCTTCCAAGTTCCCTGGTGGGAACACCCCTGCACGGAGCAGATGACTGCGCTGAAAGGAAAAGTGACTTGAACAAAACAGCGGGGCATAAGCAACACACTTAGGATACTCTCCTGAAGTGTTAAGTCCTGGTGAACAGGGGACACTGCACTGAGAGGACTCCAGAGCCTCCTCTTCATAAAGTCAGTACTTTCAAAAGCGGAAGACCTAGCTGACTTTTTTAGCATAGAGAAACAGACACAGAGAGGGAGACAAAATGAGGAGACAGAGAAATTTATCCCAAATGAAAGAACAGGACAAGGCCATGGCCAGAGAGCGAAGTGAAACGGATGTAAGTAACATGTCTGATACAAGATTAAAAGTAATGATAATAAGGGTACCCACTGGACATGAGAAAAGAGGGGAAGACACAAGTGAGACCCTTAACACAGAGATAAGGAATGACATAGTAGAGCTAAAGGGCTCAATAAATGAAATGGGAAACACACTAGATGGAATGAACAGCAGGATGGATGAAGCGGAGGCAAATTAGTGAAGCAAATTAGTGACCTAGAAGACAGAGCAATGAAAAGTAATTAAGATGACCAAAAGAGAGAGGAAAAAAAATTATGCACAATGAGAATAGACGGTAGGGAGCTTGGTGACTCCATCAAACATAATAACATTTGTATTATAGGGATCCCAGAAGAAGAGAGAGAAAGGGGGACAGAAAATGCATTTCAAGAAGTAATAGATGAAAACTTCCCCAATGTGGGGAAGGAAACAGATATCCATATCCAGGAGGAAAAGAGAACTCCCATTATAATCAACAAAAGCAGACACACATCCAGACATATTGTAATTAAGTTGACCAAATTTAGGGATAAAGAAAAAAATTTTAAAGTAGCAAGACAAAAAAAAAAAAAAAGACAGTAACTTAAAGGGAAACCCATAAGGCAAGCAGGGGATTTCTTAACAGAAACTTGGCAAGCCAGAAATGAGTGGCATGATATATTGAAAGTGATGAATGGGAAAAATCTGTAGGCAAGAATCGTCTATCCAGCAATAGAATAGAAGGAGAGACATCATTTCAGAATACAAGGAGAGACAAGGGGTTTCCCAGACAAATAAAAACTAAAAGAGTTTGTGATCACTAAACCAGCCCTGCAAGAAATATTTGTTTTGTTTTGTTTAATTATGTATGTATGTATGTATGTATGTATGTATGTATGCATTTATTTTTTAGTTTACATCCAAGTTAGTTAGCATATAGTGCAATAATGATTTCAGGAGTAGATTCCAGTGATTCATCCCCATGTATAACACCCAGTGCTCATCCCAACAAGTGTCTTCCTTAATGCCCCTTACGTATTTAGCCCATTCCCCCACCCATAATCCCTCCAGCAACCCTCAGTTTGTTCTCTGTGTTTAAGAGTCTCTTATGTTTTCTCCCCCTCATTGGTTTTACCTTAATTTTACTTCCCTTTCCTTTTGTTCATCTGTTTTGTATCTTAAATTCCACATACGAGTGTAGTCATCATACTTGTCTTTCTCTGACTAATTTTGCTTAGCATAATATCCTCTAGTTCCTTCCACATAGATGCAAATGGCAGGATTTCACTCTTTTTGATTGCTGAGTAATACTTATTTACTACACACACTATGGCTAGGACTTCCAGTACTATGTTGAGGAAAATTTGTGAGAGTGGACATCCTTGTCTTGCTTCTGACACTAGGGGAAAATTTCTCAGGTTTTCCCAAATGACGATGATGCTAACTGTGGGTTTTCGTATATGGTCTTTATTATGTTAGTTTTTTAAATTCCACATATGAGTGAAATCACATGGTATTTGTCTTTCTCTGACTTACTTATTTTGCTTAGTGTAACACTGTCTAGCTCCATCCATTCTGGGGGATTAAGGAGTGCACTTGTCTTGATGATCACTGGGTGATGCATAGAGCGGTTGAATCACTATATCATACACCAGAAACTAATATAAACTGTATTAGCTAACTGTAATTAAAATAAAAACCAAAAAAAAAAAAACAACAAACAAACAAACAACTGGATCTTGGAGAAGCCAACAAGCAATGCAGTTTGAAGGCAGAATTGCTATGCTCTACTGCCTCTAAAAGGAGTAAATTGGTATTGCAGCAAATTTCCCATGGTTTTCATATTACACTGGAAATACCCTCATTTGTAACCCTAGACTTTTCCTGTGTTTGGGTTAAAACTTGTGATCCTATAGAGCTCCCTGTTCCATCCAAAGTTGCTACCTTGCCCTTTGTGGTTCTGCTAAACGAAGCAAATGGTATAAATTCGGAAGACTGGTTGGTTGGTTGTTTTTTGCAGTTTTTCATTTATAAGTTTATCCTCTTTCTCACTAGATTTTAAGAGTTTTGGAGGTAGAGTTAATATTTTATTTGGTTCCTAATTACCAGTATTTAGGAAAATTATGTTCAAAACAATTTTATGAATGAATGTTAGATGATCTCAGGTTATTCAGCCCCTCCCCAAGAACAGACCTGCTAGTGATTTTAGCAAACACTTTCAGAAAAATATATCTATTTTCTTGAATTTCACATATTTTGTTGAAACTTAAGAGAATTATTAGAATTCTGGAAATTATTTTGTAAATATTTGGCTAACATTCTCTCTGGCTTCTTTGATAAAAAGTTAAATATTTAGTTGTCAGCAGATGATTCTTTAGCCAAAAAAATTTTTCAAGATTCTGGGGAGCCTCATTCCTTGTCATATTACATGTTACTCAGGTGGATGTTTCCCTTCAAGGTGTACTTAATACAAAACTCCTATCAAGGTATCCATCTTAATGTATTTTTTTTTGTTTTATAAAAAGAGCTTTATCAAGATATAATGCACATACTGTGACATTCATCCTATAAAGTATAAAATTCAGTTGTGTTGCTATATTCATGGAGTTTTGTAACCATCAGCATTATCCAATTTTAGAAAATGTTCATCTGTCCAAAGGAAACCTCATACCTATTAGTAGTCACCACCCCCTTCTCCTAGCACTGAAAACCACTAATCTTCTTTATGATCTCTGTGAATTGACCATGAATCATAAAATGTGTGGCTTTTTGTCACAGATTTCTTTCATTTAGCATAATATTTTCAAGGTTCATGTAGAATGTATCAATAGTACTTCATTCCTCTCTAACGTCACGTAATACTCCATTGTATAGATAGGCTACATTTTGTTTATCCATGCATCAGTGGATGTATATTCAGGTTGCTTCCACTTTTTGCCTATTAGGAATAATTTTTCTGTGAGCTTTCATGAACAAGTTTCTGTGTAGCATATGTTTTCAGTTCTCTTGGGTATATACTTACAATGGAATTGCGAGGTCATATGGTAATTCTATGTTTAGAGTTTTGAGGGATTGCCAAACTGTTTTCCCAAAGTGGTTGCACCATTTGCAAACTGCATTAGGGTTTCATCTTCACATCCTTGACAACCCTTGTTTCTCGCATTTTTTGTTTATTTTTAACTTAGCCATCTTAATGGGTTTGAATAAGGAATTGTCTTATGGACAATCTGATTTATTTATATAGGGAGATAGAGATAGAGATAGAGATAGAGATAGAGATAGAGATAGAGATAGAGATAGAGATAGATACAGATATAGATATAGATATATACTGGTAAAGTTGTACCTTTTTTCCTGTGTTTATTGGCTACTGGTATATCATTTTTGGACAAATACCTGTACAAACTTTTGCTTATTTTTAATTGGGTTATTAGTCCTTTTATTGTTGAACTGTAGGGTTTTATTTTTGTATTCCAAATACAACCCCTTTCACCAATACATGATTTGCAAATATTTTCTCCCATTCTATGAGATGTTCCAATTTTCTGATGGTATCATTTGAAGCAAAAAGTATTGCCTAATTCAAGCTCATGAAGATGTACTCCTATTTTTTTGTTTCTAAGAGTTTTATAGTTTTATGTCTTACATTTGGGTCTATGACCCAAATTTTTTTTTATTTAACTTTTTTGTATGCGATATGAAGTGCTGATCGAAATTCATTCATATGCATGTGAATATCCTGTTGTCTCAGGACCACTTGTTGAAAAGACTATGGTTTCTCCCAGTGAATTGGTTTGGCAACACTGTAGAAATTCTGTTCACCATAAATGAGTGAGTTTATTTCTGACTCTTAAATATATTCCTTCTATTTATAGATATAGCCTATGTCAGGACCACAGTGTCTTGATTACTGTAGCTCTGTGGTAACTTTTGAAATGAAGAAGTGGGAGACCTTCAATTCTGTTCTTTTTCAAGATTATTTTGGCTATCTAAGATCTCTTGCATTTATGTTTGAATTTTAGAAAGGACTAAGTGATTTCAATATCACAGCTGGCTGGAATTTTGAGAGAGATTGCATTGAATTTATAGATCAGGATTGAGAATGTTGCTATCTTACAATAAGTTTCATGATCCATCAATATTGGATGCCTTTGTTTTCTTTCAATAATACAGTTTCCAGTATATAAGTCTTGAGCTTCCTTTATTATACCATTTATAAATATGCCATTCATATTGATGCTATTATAAATGGAGTTATTTTCTTAATTTTGTTTTCAGATTTTTCACTGTAAGTGTATAGAAATGCATTTAATTTTGCATATTGATCTCCTATTCTGGAACCTTGCTCAAATACTTTACTAGCTATAAAAATATTTTCAGTAGATTCCTTATGGATTTCCATACACAAGATCATACTATCTGCAAAGAGAGTTAGTTTAACTTCTTACTTTCCAACCTAGATTTTTTTTTTTAATTTCTTTTTCTTGCCTAATTACAATGGGTAGATCTTCCAGCACAGTGTTTTTGGAATTTTTTCCAATACTCATCTGCATCTATTCAGATAATCATACAGATTTTTCTTTATAATATTAGTATTGTATATATTGTCTGAATATTGGATATTAAACCAAACTCAAATTTCTGGGATAAATCTTGCTTATTCATGGTGTGCAGTCCTGAATTATTTTTGTGTTACTTGATCATTTTTCTAGTAATTTTGAAGTATTTTCCTCTAAATTCATAAGGAATGTTAGTCTATAGATATTATGATGTCTTTTTCTGATTTATTACCAGAGTAATGCTAGATTATTGAATGAGTAAGGAAGTCTTCCCCGTACTTCTGTGTTTTTTTTTTCCAAAGCATTTGTGAAGGATTGGTGTTCATTCTTCTTTGAATGTTAATGTAATTCATCATTGAGGCCATAAGTGTGCCTGATCTTTTCTTTGTAGAAAGTTGTTGTTGTTGTTGTTGTTGTTGTTGTTGTTGTTATTATTATTGCTAATTCAATCTTTTGCTTTTGGTTTGTCATAATTCTTTTCCTTCTTGAGTCAGATTTAGCCATTTGTGTCTTTCTAGAAAATAGACTCCATGATTTGTCTTGAGATTTCAACTGTTAATATTATTTAAGATCACTGGTACATGATAAATCACTTTTCTCTCCCTGCATCCAAAAATCTGTCTTTGACTTTGGCATTTTGACTATGATATGGTTAGGTATGGATATCTTTCAGTTAATTCTACATGAAGTTTGTTGAAATTTTTGAATATATAGATTAATGTTTTTCATTAAATTTGAGGGTATTCTAAACCATTATTTCCTCAAATATTCTTGTCTCATTCCTCTTCTTTTTATACTTACCATCTGAATGTGTTTGTACACTTTATTGTGTCTCACAGGTTTCTGAGGGGCTATTCGTTTTTTAGTTCTCTTTTCTTTTTGTCAAGTAGACTGGATTGTCTCAATTAACTTACCTTTAAGTTCACTCATTCTGTATTCTGCCATTTGAAGTCTGATATGGAGCCACTCTACTGGGTTTCTATTTCATTTATTGTACTTTTGAGCTTCACATTTCTATTTGGCTCTATCTTACACTTTCTCTATCTTCATTGATATTTTCTGTTTAGTAACAGATCATTCTCATACGTTTCCTTTAGTTATAAAGGAAAGCACGATTCCCTTAGTTTATTTGAACATATTTATAACAGGTTGTTTTAAGTCTTTGTATTATCAATTCAAAGTTTAGACTTCCTTAGAAATAGGTTCTGTTAACCACTGTATATGTGTGTGCACATGTGTGCCTGTGTACACATGCCATAGTTTCTTGGTATGTCTTGTAGCTTTGTTCTTTATTGAAAACTGGATTTTAACAAAGTAATGTGGAGACTCTGGAAGTAAGTTATCTTCTTTACTAAGGTTTTAGTGTTTTTGTTATTTATTTAGTGTATAGGCTAATTCTACAAAGTCTACGTTCTCTATCATATTCAGTCCCTGGAACCTTTGCTGTGTTAATTTGGTAACCAGCTAATGATTGGACAGGGATTTCCTTAGATGAGTTCCCCAAAATTTCTCAAGCCCTTTGTTAAGGGACACTGTAAATGTATTGCTTCAGTGCTTTGGCAGTTTGTAACTCTTCCCCTGACTTTACTTTCACTTTGCACAGGGGCCCAGAGTAAGAGACAGTAGCGCCTTCTCAGGTCATCCTGGGCATGACCATGGCCCTTCACATGCACACAATCTTCTGGATAACAAGGAAAGTAGCAGAGCTTTCCAAACATCTATTTGAACATCTGACTATCTTGTTTCCCAGTTTTTCTTTTGAAACACACACACACACACACACACACACACACACACACACACACATTTTTGGTCAATTCATGTTTGCTGCAAATGATATCACCACCTCAGGCAGCTGTGAGGTTAAAATATTGCCACTGATTGTTTTTGACAAATGCCCTGGGATAGAACTGTTCTCATGGGGAGTCTTGAGTCAGGTCAAATCAAGACAAGCCCTGAGAATGGGACTTTTCCAGGGAGCTATCAGTCAAGTCAAATAGTGACACTGCTCTAGTGATTGGAATTTTTAGGGAGTCTCAAACCCATTTTGAGACTCTTCAGTGGCTGCTACGCTACTGATTTTCACAGCTACTAAGGTTGTGAGGCTGTTAGTTTTTAAGGCAATGACAGAACTGGTGAGAGGAGGATAAACATTGGGTAAATTAAAATGCTACAAAGTATATATTCTCATGAGATTCAGTCATTTTTCTTTAATAAATGGTCTTCATATCATTGTAACCTTTGGTAAATTTCCAGAGTTCTGAAATAAGTTAATTTTGGAACAATTTCCTGCCCATTGTTATTATTGCTTTCATAGAAGGTTAGATTTTTGGAGGCTCTTACTGTGTTATTCCAGAAGTAGTTCCAGTTAATATAGTCTGACTGGGCTACTAAATCAGTATATATTTCTGAGAGAAATATAAATTTCCCTTCTTGTGGGGAAATTTTACCAAGTAACACCTTCCCCACAGAATGATTTAACTTCCAACATTGCATGATTAAAACCCAAATGCCTTGGAAGCAGAAATAAATATTTATAAGTATTTTTCAAACTACTAAGAACGTGTTTTCATTTTCCTTGAGAATAAATGTTAACCATTGTTGGCTGTGGGGTTGAGTAATAAGAAAAGGAAGGAGGTGGGTCAGAAGCCCTGTGAACAGATTCCTGATTATCCCATTGTACCATATGGTTTAGCCTTAGGCATCATTTTTTTTTAACACAGCAATAGCAGTTTACCATAATTTGCTTTGCAAAAGAGTATTAGGGATAGTATTTTAGTATTGAAAATAGTTTTTCTTCAAGGTTTTTACATCTTTTTTCACTTTAAATTACTTTGCACTAAAACAGGCACCTGTATCTAAAAATGATATGACTACAATTTTCCTTTAATATGATGTGTTATAATATCAAATAGCAGCTATTTCAGAGACTTTATGAAGAAGAAAGTCTGGAGAGCATTAATCTGGCCAGCTGTCTGTATCAGTGTATTCTAAGGGAGACTAGCACAGGCATTTAATACATTTTATAGTATTAGATAATATTGGAGTTTTGGAGATAAGATGCTAGTCCTATGTGGGTGTCCATAGAGGTGTTTTAGTTATTAAATGCTGGTTTTCACATCTAAATTCTTAAAACAGAAATAATCCACTCCTAAACTCAGCCTAGACATTGTAAACTGTACAGAATGTATGTTAGGCATTGAGTTGTATTTCCCAAAAAGATACGTTGAAGTTCTAATCTCTAATATCAGTGACCAGGAGATACCTAATATTCTTTTTAAAGTTCCTTCTCTATTTAAGTTAACAACTAAAAGCAACATGAAATTGGTAAGTGTGGGAGTCACAGAGTATGAATTTCAGGGAGATTGGTAGAAATTGATATTTGCTATTTGGCCTGAATGGATTGAGTGCATACAGAGATAGTAGACAAGGACGGGGCTCTGGCTGCCCATAGCACGTAGTAACATGGAGTTAAAGAAGTCACTGTCTCAGAATGGATAAAAAAACAAGACCCATCTATTTGCTGTCTACAAGAGACTCATTTTAGACTTGAGGACACCTTCAGATTGAGAGTGAGGGGATGGAGAACTATTTATTATGCTACTGGAAGCCAAAAGAAAGCTGGAGTAGCCATACTTATATCAGACAAACTAGACTTTCAATTAAAGGCTGTAACAAGAGATGAAGAAGGGCATTATATAATAATCACAGGGTCTATCCATCAGGAAGAGCTAACAATTATAAATGTCTATGCGCCAAATACGGGAGCCCCCAAATATATAAAACAATTACAAACATAAGCAACCTTGTTGATAAGAATGTGATAATTGCAGGGGACTTTAACACTCCACTTACAGAAATGGATAGATCATCTAGACACACGGTCAATAAAGAAACAAGGGCCCTGAATGATACATTGGATCAGATGGACTTGACAGATATATTTAGAACTCTGCATCCCCAAAGCAACAGAATATACTTTCTTCTCGAGTGCACATGGAACATTCTCCAAGATAGATCACATACTGGGTCGCAAAACAGCCCTTCATAAGTATACAAGAATTGAAATCATACCATGCGTACTTTCAGACCACAATGCTATGAAGCTTGAAATCAACCACAGGAAAAAGTCTGGAAAACCTCCAAAAGCATGGAGGTTAAAGAACACCCTACTAAAGAATGAATGGGTCAACCAGGCAATTAGAGAAGAAATTTAAAAATATATGGAAACAAACGAAAATGAAAGTACAACAATCCAAACGCTTTGGGATGCAGCGAAGGCAGTCCTGAGAGGAAAATACATTGCAATCCAGGCCTATCTGGATTGCAAGAAAATCCCAAATACAAAATCTAACAGCACACCTAAAGGAAAGAGAAGCAGAACAGCAAAGACACCCTAAACCCAGCATAAGAAGAGAAATAATAAAGATCAGAGCAGAAATAAACAATATAGAATCTAAAAAAACTGTAGAGCAGAGCAACGAAACCAAGAGTTGGTTTTTTGAAAAAATAAACAAAATTGATAAACCTCTAGCCAGGCTTCTCAAAAAGAAAAGGGAGATGACCCAAATAGATAAAATCATGAATGAAAATGGAATTATTACAACCAATCCCTCAGAGATACAAGCAATTATCAGGGAATGCTATGAAAAATTATATGCCAACAAACTGGACAACCTGGAAGAAATGGACAAATTCCTAAACACCCACACGCTTCCAAAACTCAATCGGGAGGAAATCGAAACTTGAACAGACCCATAACGAGCGAAGAAATTGAATCAGTTATCAAAAATCTCCCAACAAATAAGAGTCCAGGACCAGATCGCTTCCCAGGGGAGTTCTACCAGACGTTTAAAGCAGAAATAATACCTATCCTTCTCAAGCTATTTCAAAAAATAGAAAGGGAAGGAAAACTTCCAGACTCATTCTATGAAGCCAGTATTACTTTGATTCCTAAACCAGACAGAGACCCATTAAAAAAAGAGAACTACAGGCCAATATCCCCGATGAATATGGATGCAAAAATTCTCAATAAGATACTAGCAAATTGAATTCAATAGCATATAAAAAGAATTATTCACCATGATCAAGTGGGATTCATTCCTGGGATGCAGGGCTGATTCAACATTCACAAATCAAAGAAGTCACTGTCTCTAGTCACTGGAGTCCAAGTAGCCTATGAAGATAAGGACTTGGGAGACCAGAGATGCATGAGGAAACACTTTGCAATAATAAAATTATTCTATATTGTGATTGTGACAGTACTACATTTCTCAAATATTATCAAATTATACACTTTAAAAAGTGAATTTTACTGTAAGTAAATTATACCTCAATAAAACTGATCAAAGCGAATAAGAAAGAGGCGGAGAAAAAGAAGTGCCAACAGTTCCAACCTTTCCAGGAAAAGTATTTGGGGCATTTCATTGAACAAAGAGCTGCGGCCACACAAGGAACCAGCTGAAGGCAAAGGGTCTTGGAGGAAGGAATGCGTAAAAAAGACAACAGTGGCCCCAGGGCCAGTTTCAGAATAAAAGACCCGTGTCATTTTACCCACACTACGTCATGTACATGTTTATCTTGTGGAACTAATTTTCTCTTGCTTTCTTCTCTGTTCTCATTCTGTTATAAAAAGTATATAAATACATATATAACATATGGCCATTCAGTGGGTAGAAAGTTTCAGTGATGCAAGATGATTAAGTTCTGGAGATCTGTTGTACAACATCATGTCTGTAGTTAACGGTACTCTTATTGCCACTTAAAAATTTGTTAAGATGTTAGATCTTATGTTAAGTGTTCCTTCCAAAATTAAATAAATAAATAGTATATTGTTAAGTGCTCTTACCACACAAACCGAAATAAATAGTGTATTGGTGACTGTTGTGAAGAACTGTAACATGTCTGTAATTTTCCAGACATCTTGCAAGCTAATGAGTTAGTCAGGAACAATTTCATGGAAATTGACAGAAGACATAAAACCCCTGGATTAGAGACAGAGGACTTGATCATTCATAGTATGGCCAGCAGCCTGGACTTCATGTTCCCCTCATCTCTTCTTGCCACCCCCCCAAATCCCATGGGCATAAAGCAGAGAGATTCATTGGATGCTGCACATGCGATGAGTTTGCATCAAAACTAAGGAACCCCAAGTTTAGGAAACCCCAACAGTTATTTAAACGTGGGTGCTCACAGATCAGCCTGACCTTTGACCCAGTGGAAGACCCTATCTTTACTATCCTGGTCAGGAAACAAACCTACATCTGCACTAGTGGGAAGATATTATATATTGTTAGACCCTATCTTTACTATCCTGGTCAGGAAACAAACCTACATCTGCACTAGTGGGAAGATATTATATATTGTTCAAGACTGTCCATCATACAGACATCCATGAAAATACAATTTGCGACAACAGCTGTCAGTGCTTCTTCTCAAAATGTGCAGAAACACGAGTCCCATAGAGAGGTGTTTTCCAACAGTGGTTAATTTTATAATTAACCTATACCTTTACAGACTAGGGAATCAGGGTAATGGCTATATGGAAGGAGCAGTAGGCATTACCAGAAATCCTTAACTTGGAGTTCTACATGATATCTGATGGAACTGAGTGGACCATTCTCATGTTGAGATTTCCTCAGGAGAAAGTTTTTTTCCATTCTCCTTCCTTCCTTCCTTCCTTCCTTCCTTCCTTCCTTCCTTCCTTCCTTCCTTCCTTCCTTCCCCTCTCCCTCTCTCTTTTTAACATACTTTTTTTTTTTTTAACGTTTATTTATTTTTGAGACAGAGAGAGAGCATGAACGGGGGAGGGTCAGAGAGAGAGACACAGAATCCGAAGCAGGCTCCAGGCTCCGAGCTGTCAGCACAGAGCCCGATGCGGGGCTCGAACTCACGGACCGGGAGATCATGACCTGAGCCGAAGTTGGCCGCTTAACCGACTGAGCCACCCAGGCGCCCTTAACATACTTTAATAATTACCATTTATTATTTCGCTATCTAATAGAATATATATTTTATTGATGTATGTAGTCTACAGTTTTAATTTTCCTCTCTTGTCTGAATATACACTCCACAACTGGAGGAATCTTGATCTGTGGGGTTCCCAGTTGTATCCTCAACAACTACGTTAGTGACCGTCATCTAGCACACAATTTATAAATACAGTAAAACCTTGCATTGCCAGTAATCTGTTTTGTGAGTGTTTCGCAAGAGTGGCAAACATTTCTAATAAATTTTAATTTGATAAACAAGCGATACCTTGCGATATGAGTAGTACGTGATGCCTAATGTCACATGATCACGACTGAGCCAATGGGAAATTCGCTTTGATACACTAGTACTTTGGATTACAAGCATGTTTCCAGAGCCAGTTATGCTCACAAACCAAGGTTTTCCTGTACATGCTAAATAACTCTCAGCAGCTGAGGAGTATATGTGTAGTGGACCTGTGTCACTGCCTTTGTCACCTGGTGTGAATATTCTTTTCGTCTGTGAGGGATTCACACCCAAGGTAACAATACCTATTTGCCACTGTGTCAGTATCAACGGTTGACATGTTTGCTATCGCTGCTTCCCCTGCAGCTAAGGTTTTGGCATGCGTTCTAGGCTGTGGTAATCAACAGGTCAACCCTAGTCCTACAAAGAGAAGCTAGTGATGCAGTAAAGTATGAATGGACAGGATCCCTTTTGGTTTTTTTGTTTGTTTGTTTGTTTTTTGGTTATTTATTTATTTATTTATTTTTTTATTTTTTAATATATGAAATTTACTGTCAAGTTGGTTTCCATACAACACCCAGTGCTCATCCCAAAAGGTGCCCTCCTCAATACCCATCACCCACCCTGCCCTCCCTCCCACCCCCCATCAACCCTCAGTTTGTTCTGTTTTTAAGAGTCTCTTATGCTTTGGCTCTCTCCCACTCGAACCTCTTTTTTTTTTTTTTCCTTCCCCTCCCCGATGGGTTTCTGTTACGTTTCTCAGGATCCACATAAGAGTGAAACCATATGGTGTCTGTCTTTCTCTGTGTGGCTTATTTCACTTAGCATCACACTCTCCAGTTCCATCCATGTTGCTACAAAGGGCCATATTTCATTCTTTCTCATTGCCACATGGTACTCCATTGTGTATATAAACCACAATTTCTTTATCCATTCATCAGTTGATGGACATTTAGGCTCTTTCCATAATTTGGCTATTGTTGAGAGTGCTGCTATAAACATTGGGGTACAAGTGCCCCTATGCATCAGTACTCCGGACAGGATCCCTTTTGACAAGGGTGGTGGCAGCAGAAGAATCTCGTTCCAGCTCCCAGAGACAGCAGTGCCGCAGCTGTCGTGAGGCATCTGGTACCTGGCGTTATTGGTGCCTGTGGTGTCATTCTCCAGGTGTGCTCATGGACCCGTTTACCAGTGTTTGAAGGTGCTGTTCCTGGCTCCTTGTACTCTAAACCTGTGTCTCCAGTCCTCTCAGAAACTTGATGAGCAATTGAGGGTTATTTTAATGAAAAAGGTTAATGTCTAAATTAGCTACAGTTGTCCTCCGCTGCCTACATTTACATATATCAGGGTACTAAGAAGTTTCCAGCAGCATATAACTCAAAAATCCAGGTAAGAGCCATAGGTAGATTTTCAGATATTTTGGTCCGTGTTCTCTCCACCCCCTCAATAACGCGCATAAAAATGCATACAATTAAAATGCATATAATAGTAAGGAATAGATAAATGCACATAACAAAATGTCTGCAACGTAACCAGAACAGCAGCATCATATATTTAATTTCATAGATGCAGTGAGAATTAAAAATATAATTAAGAAAGGACAGTGCAGTATCATTTTTATTTAATATGCAAAATGTGTTATTTTCAACAATTTCTTACCAGAGTTTTTACAGGAGATTCCATGAAGATTACTTGCACCTTCAAAAGGGCAGAACGCTCTTTGAATGACTTGAGAAATTTTAGGATTGACTTTAATGCTTTGTCTTTTCCCTGTTGAGAACACTTCTCTAAATTATGTAATGCATTCAATTCCAAACTGCGGTAAAGGCAAGTCGGCTATAATAATTGACATTCTCTATTTCACTTTATTAAAAAGGCTTAGTCCACAACATGTACATAATATTATAATCCTAAGACACTAAAGAAGAAACCTGGGGGGCTAGTCCCATTTGATCATATCTTGGAAGCTTCCTGTAGTGAAGAATTTCCTATACAAATAATGCACAGAATTTCAAAGGCCACATGCTTTTCTTTGCCTTTTCATATTTTATATCAAATTAATTTCAAACATGCAAATATCCCCTTCATAACTCAGTGTGCTACAGTAAACTGAAGAGCAATTTTTGGAAAAGGGAGGTGGCTTGGGCTGAACAGATTCCACACATTTCTGTACTAATTTGGGTTGACAGTTCAATGATTGTTCTCTACTCAAAGTTAAAACAGCAGAAACAAAGACAACGGAGCATGAGACACTTGGAGAAGTTCTCTACTTCCCTCTGCTGGATGCTGTGACATCTCCATGCATTCTGTAGGCTTTTTAATCCATGGGGCGGAGTGGCGGTGGGGAGAGCTAGTATTGGGAGAAATGTTTGCTTTCTACACCATAATTTCGTATGTGTGTTAGCCGATGGAAGGGTACCGCAAGAATACATTTATTTTAATACGGTACAGTTTAAAAATGTCAACTCAGAGTTATTTTTAGATTTCTGAATTGCTAAAGATGAGCAGAAATCTGTATCTTTCAGCATGATGTTTTGGAAAGGTACAACGTAGTTTGTTTCCTCTTTGTAATTTGCAAAGGTTTTTGTTTTTTGTTTTTTTTTTTTTTTTTGCTTGTCTGATATTTGATAGTAAGCCAGTTCACTTATTTGTGAATAATTCGTGGCCTTCCTGAACTTCGTATTTCATTTGACTGTTCATTAAGCAATTAGGTATTTATTATTTTTGTCCTCAAATGATTGAGAAGGCATTGCTAACATGAGGACAATAAAAAGGAGAAAGGATGGAAATGGGCTTACAACACGATTGGCTGCTACTTCTCGGCAAGCTGAAACTGGAAATGTAAGCTTTATTGATAAGAGAAAACCAAACCCAGTCAGTGAGGATTTATTGAACTCTGCCCAGGTGAAAGGCTCTATTTATGAACATCATGGTATATAATCAAAGACAAGCATCTAAAAATTAAGGAAAAAATGTAAAAAACTAAAATTAAGAAAAATGATTTCTCTCTGTGTTTCCCCCTTCATCTTTGTCTCTGTCTCCGTGTCTGTCTGTCTGTATGTAGGTCTCCGTTTTTCTGCATCTTCTCCCATTTCTTTTTTTTAAATTTTTTTTAATGTTTTTATTTATTTTTGAGATACAGACAGAGCATGAGCAGGGGAGGGGCACAGAGAGAAGGAGACACAGAATCCGAAGCAGGCTCCGGGTTCCGAGCTGTCAGCACAGAGCCCGACGCGGGGCTCGAACTCACAGACTGCGAGATCATGACCCGAGCCGAAGTCGGCCGCTCAACCGACTGAGCCACCCAGGCACCCCATACTGGACACCTTTCTAATCTTCACTGGAAGCTCTCATTTTTGCTGCAATTGTCTAATATATATCATTAAGAGAATGTCCACCTATCCCAAGCTTAACAGTTTTCATCAGGAATGGTAGTAAATTATCAGAGTATTTGGGGATGTATTGAAATCATTGTGTTGTGTGTGGTTTTTTTCTTCTTTTTACTCTGAAAATCTAACAAATTATTTTAATGGCTTTCCCTGTATTGAACCCTTTGTGCTTTCTCTCATGGATCCTCAATAGAAGCTATCAGTTCTAGTTATTGTTTTAGACCCTCTCCTTTAAACTATTGAGTTTTCTGACTCAAGCTAGCAATTAATAATATTCGTTGCCATTGTGTTGTTATTTTTAATTTGCTTGGTGTATTTATTTTGCAGAATCTCGTAATCACTGGTGCTTTTTGCTGACAGTGAGACCAGAGTTTCTCTTGGCTAAGGTTGGCTATGGGGAGGGGTTATTCTACACTCTCAGTTTTTGTGTGTGTGTCAGCGAAGAGAATTTATCCTCTCCAAGCTACATGGAAGGGGAGAAGTTCTGTCCTCCAGAACAGTTTCCCTGGCAGGATGAGCCTTCCCTGAGATTCGCACACAGCAAAGCGTAGCTTCCCCGCGGACTGAAGGGATCTAATCTAGTTAACTACCTGGGATTCCTAGTTGATGGTATAAAACTTTGATCTTCAACTCCGTGTCTGTTAAAGAGGTGTGACTTCTGTCTGTGGATCTTGCATTCTCTCAATACTGTCATTGTCTAAACAATGATAGACAAAAGAGACATTTCACTCCACCCTGGCAATAAACCCTAAAGGTTGAATTCTTTATCATCTGCTTAGTAAATTTTCATTCTTTCAGTTTCTTTAACTGTAAATGGAGACAACAACAGTAACTACCTAGAAGAGTCATTGTGAGGATTTAATAAGCCGTGTATGTAAAGTACTTAGGACAGTTTCTGACTTCCCCAAATTGGATGTCTCACTGCATATGGATATAAGTGTAAATATCAACTGGGAGTTGAATTGATTTCCTTGTGATTGTAGAATTGGAGTTGAACCTCTCCTTAAATGTACCATTCAATGAAACCTGCTCCAAGGTACTTATGGGTGTTATTTACCTATAGTTGTGTAGCAAATAACTACAAAATTAGCAGCTTAAAACATGTCACAGTTGGTGGGTCAGAAGTCCAGGCACAGCTTAGCTGAGTTCTTTGCTTAGGATCTCACAAGGTTGCAAGGTGTCGACGGCGCTGTGTTCTCATGGAGAGGTTATACTGGGCAAGAGTGAACTCACAGACCTACTAAATCATTAGCAGAATTCTTTTCCTTGTGGTTGTGAGACTAAAGGCTGCTGCCAATTCCTAGAGACTACTCTCAGGCTCCCAGAGGGTCAAATAGTCTTATATAATGTACATACAGAAGTGACATCCCATTACCTTTGCAATAGATAGCCTATCGATGGGGAGCAAATCACAGGTTCCACCCACAATCGAGGAGACAGTATTATACATGGGTATTAATACGAGGTGGGGTTCTCAGGAGACAGCCTGCATTGTGTCCACCATAGTATGACTTTATGAAATTTATGTACAATAGCAAATGTTATGATTCTGTTATATAATTTCATATAAGGTGGTGAATATGCTTTTCATGTTTTCCTTATGGAAAATAGATGCTCCATACTGTGTATACTATTTTCTGCATTATTTTTTCATATGGCGAGACATTTTGGAACATGCTCAGTGTCCACAAATACTTTTGCATAATGGTATTTTTTCCACGATTGTGTTTTATATCAGACTTAGCAAAGGTAGGCTTGCATATTGGTTGAAAACATGGGATGGTTCCTCCAGAGGTTAGACAACTTTGTGACCCTGTTTGTCACTTCATCTTCCTGAGACCTCGTCACCGTGTTTACAAATGTGAATAATAATACTCTCCACTGAATAGCATGCTGTGGCACTGAAATAACAATAACTGGCGATATAGGAGTATGTCACCATCACATACTTATTCCTACATTAACTTTAACATTTAGAATTTTTCTACTTCATGTAATATGCAATAGTACAATAAAAATCCTATTTAAAATGCTTTGAACAATGTCTCTAACTCCTGAAAATAAACAACTATAAGTGGAATTTCTGCATAAAACATGTGCATAACTTTCAGTAACATACTGCAAGAATGCTTGCCAGAAAATCAATACCAATTTCCACTCCCACCATCATTGTGTAAAAATGCCTTTACCCTACATCCTTATCAACATTGAACATTACCATTTTCTAAAAATAAGAAGGCGAAAAAACAAGAAGGAGAAGGAGGAAGAGGAGAAGGAGAAGGTGAAGAAGGAAAAGAAGGAGAAAGATAGGAAGAGAATTTTGTATACCAAAACAGAGTACCACGTTGCTTTAATTGGGGTTTTCTATTATTTTGCTGCCCATTTCCTTTTTTATGAATTATATTGTTTGAACATTTTCCTCTACGCTGTTGATTTTTTTAAAGAAATTTAAAAGATATTAATTTCTCTATCCTGAAATATGTTCCAATTTTCTTCCAGTTTGACTTTTAAATCATGTCTTTAACATTTTTATATGTCAAGTCTATAAATGTATAGTTGTTTTCTGGCTTTAGGGTTTTTTTTAATCTTCTCGAAATAGTCACCCACTTTTCTTTCATTAAAAAAATTTCGTTTTGTTGTTTTCAACTTATCTAAAAATTATTTTGGCCTCTGTCTTAGGTATGATTCTCTGGAAGTAGTGCCTGGGGCAGGATTTTTATTTGAGAGTGACTTATGGAAAGCAGGCTTTTAAGAGAAACCTGGAAAGGGGTGAGGGAAGCAGGGTAGAGAAGAAGAAGAAGGTGAATGGGGATGAGGTTCCAGAAGGCTGACCTCAGTGTCTTCCCATATGATTCTCTGGTACTTAAATAGCAGAACCCTTCCTACCTTGAGGCGAGGGAGGGGGGTTTGGTAGACACCCCTCTCCCCGCAGCCAGGCCCTGCGGACTCCAGCATAACTCCCTGGTACCTCTGAGTGGAGAGGTGGCCCCAGTCACCTAAAAGCAAGCCTCTGGAGAAATTGGTACCTGGGAGCCTTTGGTAGCTAGAATACAACCCATGACAGATGGGCACACCAAACCAGTTTTAAGTGCCCGGTGGTAATGACCTTATTAAAACATTTAAATACTCTAACAGGTATCTTTAAATAATAACCACAGCATCCTATGCCAAGTTCAGCTCTTCATGCTTTTGCTGAACCTGATAATAATATTCTCATCCCTTCTACTTCTCAGACACTGTCCTGTCTTCCTGGAAAGACCTCCCCAATTCTCTTTTCCCTCAGGCAGATCTTTCCCAGTGCTGTCCTCCATTCTTCGTGTGACTAGACTCCTCCTAGACCCAACCATCTGTCCAGCAAATGTGCCCTAGACCAGGAAACAATACAACTTAAGCTCTGGCTGAGACCCTTATGATGTGTGGAGGGATTTGCTTTCTTCTTAAGAGTAAACATTTTATTTAAAAAAAAATCAAATAGATATGAGTAGAAAAATCACATGAAAGTATATTGAAATATTAGCCTTTCTCCTGCTTTGTTTTTCCTGTAGATGCTTCTTGGTTTGGGGACAATTTCATTTTTCAATGCAAGTTTTCACTGGTTAACTCTATCATGAGTCATAGCAGTAAGGAATGAAACTCAGAACTCTTTTTTTTTTTTTTTTCAGTTTTCCTATTTATTTTGAGAAAGACCGAGACAGTGAGAGTAGGGGAGGGGCAGAGAGAGACGAGACAGAGAATCCCAAGCAGGCTCCATGCTGTTAGCACAGAGCCACACGCAGGGCTCAAGTTCACCAAACCATGAGATCACAACCTGAGCTGAAGCTAAGAGTCGGACACTTAAGTGAATGAGCCACCCAGGTGCCCCTGAAACCCAGAATTCTAAACAAGAAAGCAAGGACATGTGAAATCTTTTCTATAGGAAGAATAAAGTAGGAATAAGATGTAAATCGTATAGGAGACTCTCTGAGTGCCACGTTCAGCAGAAGAAGGTATCTCGTAATACGACCTCTGCCTGTGGCCCACAAGCTGAATCCTGAACCTCCCCGTCGGGCCTGGCTGCAGCCACCTCACTCTGCAGGTCCTCTCGAGCAGTGTGCTGCTCCCTTCACACATCAGGCTATTCTTGGTCACACTTCCTCTTTTGTCCCCCAAATACTTTTATATCAGTTCTTCCCAGAAGCCTAGACTCCTGCTGAATTTAATTATCCATTCCCCGTATTTCCATGGCATACCAGGCCATGCCACTAATCACACTCTGTTATATTTTCTTAATCTTTTGCTATATTCCCATTAGAAGATAACCTTCTTGAGAATAGAGATTGTGTCTAAATCTCTCCCCCCCAATGACTAGCATAGCATACACACCTACTAAGTCACATTCAGTTACTGGGATCTTTTTCTTGCCATGTCCATGTTTCGGTAATGGCACTTGTATCGTGTTAGCAGTACAATCAGAAGGAACCTTTGCTTGGGCTCATTGCCCTGTGTTTGCATCTCCAGTTGATCGCATTTCACCCCTGAAGAGCAGCCTTTATGTTTGAAGAACTTCCTTTTTTCCACATCTTCTTCTCTCTTAATTATCCTTGTTCGCTGATATTAACTTCTATGAGAAGACCAATTTGAGGGCAATCCTTCGCCCTTGGCCCTACATTGTAATGGGCCATGTAATGTGTCAACCTGATCAGCCAGTGGTCCCCAGTGAATCATCCAAACAGGAATCTAGGCGCTGCTATGAAAGGGTTTTATAGATGTGATTAACATCTGCAACTACTTTATTTAACTAAGGACGTGATCCTCATGAATTTGACTTGATCTGATCCAATAAGTTGAAAGAAGTTAATTACAGAACAGAGGTTTCCATGAGAAAGGAGAAATTCCATTTGTGGACTTCGAAGCTTCATCTCCTGCCCAAGAATTTCTGACTCTTCCTTTCTGACAGTCTGCCCTCTGGATTTTGGACTTGCCTAGCTAAACTTCACAATCATGTAAGCCAGTTCTTCCAATTATCTATCAATCTATCCATCCATCCATCCATCCATCCATCTCACCATCCATCCATTTTTCCAGGTCTTTTTCTCTGGTGGAATTCTGATGGATATAATCACATTGAATCCTTGGTGAAATGGACCTTAGAGTGCATACATGTCTATAAACGTGTGTGCTGGCTTTTTGTCATGTACCTTTTCCACCTGATCTGACCTTAAGAGGCCAACGTCAGTGGTCTGCATCAATAAGGCTACTTTATTCTCTGTGTTCAGGGTGAATTAATCCCAGAGTAGGTGCTGGAAGAAGACCCAAGGGTAGGAGAAAGAAGTTGAGGTAATTGCCCCTCCAGTTTCCTTGCAGCTGAGCCACAGTTTGGTGTTCCTCCACCAAGGCCGTGGCTTCTATAATGAGGCCATCTTCTACAGGTCCTCCTCCCTCAACTTGTACCTTCATGTTTAGGCCTCATGGTAATGACCAGCCCCCTGATATTACTAGCAATAAGGTGATGCACCATCCCAAACTGATTTCCTTAAAGCCTTCCCACCTCTTTTCAAATGAATTTTCAGGATGGTCTCTTTTTAAAAAATTTTTTTAATGCTTATTTAGTTTTGAGACAGAGAGACAGAGCATGAACGGGGGAGGGTCAGAGAGAGAGGGAGACACAGAATCTGAAACAGGCTCCAGGCTCTGAGCAGTCAGCACAGAGCCCGACGCGGGGCTCGAACTCACAGACCGCGAGATCATGACCTGAGCCGAAGTCGGACGCTTAACCGACGGAGCCACCCAGGCGCCCCTCAGGATGGTCTCTTTAGCCACCACAGTTGAACAGTCCCTCTTCTTGCTTGGCCTAACACATCATATCAGGCTAACATATCAGGAATGCATAAAGGTTTTGGACATTATTCCTGATCACCCAGCCTGTGCTAGGATGACTATGTAGGGGAAGTGTTAAGAACAGATGAGATGGGAGTGATTTGAAAGTATGAACCTGACTGCAAATTGAGAAAATACACAGAACCCCGCCATCGTGCAGAGCTGCTGTGTTAGTAGTACAGAGAAAGGTAGCAAGTGATGGAATTAGGTTTATTTCATACTCTCCCTACCCTACGAGGACAAGACAAGACCAAGTAACTACATTACAAATAATCTTCCCGGTGAGTTTAAAGGACCATTGCTGGGGCGCCTGGGTGGCTCAGTCCACTGAATATCTGACTCTTAATTTTGGTTTAGGTCATGATTCCAGGGTTGCGGGATCAAGCCCCATATCGGGCTCTGGGCTGATCATGGAGCCTAATTAAGATTCTCTATCTCTCCCCCTCTGCTCCTCTCCCCCACTCATGCTCTCTCTCTCTAAAATTAAAATTAAAAAAAGAAAAGGACCATTGCTAAAAGAAACATACCATATAGTTCCTCAGTTATGAAGTATCTTAACTTTATAACTTAAACATTTTCATCCAAGAATTTCAAAGCAGCTTTTCAATGCAAATGACAAGAGCATCGGACCAAATCTGGGCCTCTAGACTCAAAACAGACTCCTTATGTAACTACAGAGACTGCCTTATGTTTTAAGGGAATTTTTAAATCATTCTTATAATGCTTGCTTTGTTACATATCACGGTTGTCAGGTCAGTTCATACTCATTAGTCTTTGTTAATGCCACAAATAAAAATGATCAGGTTTCTCAGTCCGTTTTAAAATTGCCTCTAGTTCATTGTGCATTCTTGCCAGTAACCAAAGGAAGGAAAAGCAGTTAGTATGTCATGAGCCATCTTAAGTGCTATATTGCTTGACCAGCTAGCAATATTTTATTTTAAAAACTCAGTTTATAACAAAGATTTCTCAACGGCAAGATATCAGAGTAAATAATGATCTAAGTTATTATACTGATAGCATTTAGAGCGACTGAAACCATTGCTCAAGATCCATTTAACGATCTACGATAAACCGAATGTAAAAGGCCAAGTAAGCAAATCACAATTGGTGTACATAAACATGTTCATTAAACATTTAAAAGCATCTGACTCCCTTTAACAGTTTAGAAATTTAAGGATTTTCAGCACTATTGATTTTAAAACAAGACCTCTTACACCAAAATATATGGCACCAGACAAGTTTATGTGCCAAAGTCTAGAATATGGACTTTACCTTTCACAGTGTCACATTTTGTATTGCTTTATTTTTTCAAGTGTATTTATTTATTTTTGAGAGGGGGGGGAAAGAGAGAGAGAGACAGAGAGACAAAGAGAGAGAGGCAGGGGAGGGGCAGAGAAAGAGAGGGAGAGAGAGAATCCCAAGCAGGTACTGTCAGCGTGGGGCCGATGCAGGGCTCGATCCCACAAACCATGAGATCATGCCCTGAGCTAAAACCAAGACTCCCACACTTGACCGACTGAGCCACCCAGGCGCCCCACATTTTCTAATCCTAATAAGGATTTGAAAATCATTTAGTTTCGGTTCGGAAAGATTAAGTCTGGGTCTACTTCTGAACACGCTTTATGTGCCAGAAACTTTGCTAGGCTTGAAAACACTCGGGAGTAAAAATATGAAAAGCTAGACACTCAGACAAACAAACAACTTCAGTCCCAGTTGATGATGGCTCGGATGGCGCGTGGCCATGCACAGACACCACATGTACATTGGGACCCGTACCTGCCTGAAAGAGACAGGGAAGACTTTACACAAAAGAGAGCAACAGAACCAAGACTTAGAGAATGACGTGGAGTTGGCCAGGGACAAATAGCTATCATCCACATGCTAACATCTCTGAAAAGTGTATCTTCAGCCCTGGTGTATCTGCTGCCTCAGCACTCTTATGTCAGATTGCCAATAGACATTGGACTATCTATTTGGATGTCCCAGTGGAACCTCACGTTTCCTCTGTCCAGTGTCTCTACCCAGTCTCCGTTTCTTCTCTGGTTTTCTCCACATCAGTAAAAATGCCATCACCTTCTTCCCAGCTGAACAAACAAAACTGTTGGATATTAGCTTTGAATCCATTTTCTTTTACATCTCAAATCTCTTAGCCAATTCTACTTTTGTTATTTCTTCTAAGGCATGCAGTCTGTTCTTCTGTTTTGGTTCAAGTTCTTCACATTTTCTCTCTTGAACTATTATAGCAATATCTTAATTGGTCATTCTACCTCCATCAAGTTCTTTCAGTTGTATTCTCCATACTGCCACCAAAGCTGCCTGAAAAGTCCTTACGTGGATTCTCATGGTTGCTGAAGTCATAGCATGCAAAGCCCTTCATGACCTCGGTTCTCTTGCCTTTCTCATTTCCATCTCTGCCCTTCACCACAGCCTACTCTCCAACAGGCCTTATGCTTTAACCATTCTTGAGTCTTTATAAATGTTGTAATTCGGAGTGACCTTGAAATCTCCTTCCATCTGTAACTAAATGTTTTTGCCTTTCAAAATTCTGTTCAGGTGCCACTCTTTCCAGAAGAACTCTCCCAGTCTGCATCCTATAATTCAGACTCTCCCTCCCTTGAAGACCTTCCCTCTCTAAGTTCCTCAAGCAACACACTGTGTTGAAACTGTCTCTTTTCAGTTCTCTTTCCCTCATCCACTTTGAGCCCTAAGGTACATCTTGACTATCTCAGAAGTAAATATCTTGGTTATAACAACTGGTAAATAGTCATTTTTTGCAATATATTTTTTTTACATAAAAAATTCTAGTTTTATTTTCTCTCAAGGAATTTCAATATGGGGTAACTTGTTGAACTTTTTCATTTAAGACAGCTATGCTGTTTTTCACCCAGTTGCCACGTATTCCTTAAAAGACTACTATGGGAAGTAAAAGAGATTAAAAAGTGGGTAAATTACAGCATTCGTCCAATTAAAAATTTAGGAAAGAAAAATATACATTTATTCTAAAGATAGGTATTGAGTCTCTGTTATATTTCGGATAGTGTTCCAGAACTGAAATTACAACATTTAATAAAAACAACACACCATACACTCCATGAATTTTCATGAGTTTATATTGTGTTTGGTGCTTATAAACAAGTTACCTGAGTTTGAATAGGGATTCTTATATTTCTAAGCTATGTCAACTGGTACCTCGGCTTTATCATTTCTAAAGTTATAGAGTAGGAACACGCATAGTGAATTTAGAGTAATCGTGTAATGTATTGTGGATTATTAGAGTTTTCGTGTTCTTCACCTCATTTAAAGAAGCTTTCTCAAATTGACATTCCACCCTATTGAAATTTGGTTACAAATTTAAATATATTTATAGATGTAAAGTTCTTAGAATACTGCAAATAGTACATTTTCCACAAATACTGACTGATATCAGTGTTGTTATTTGGCGGACAAATGGAGTCTCTCTGCCTGGACCACATAACTAACGAGGATCTAGATGTAGCTCTTTGATTTCTTCTCTATACAACTTAAAGGGATCCATAGTGAGCTTCCAGTAGGGCACAAACTCTACCACTTTGGGAAGGAATCAGTACAGTAATATGTGCTATAGGTACACAGAATGAGTGAGTGAGTAAGCGGCATTGATGACATCACTCTGTGAGAAAATATTGGCCATGTGTTGATTTCTCTGAAAAACAACTTCAACTCCAGATGCTCTGGTTAAAAATTAGACCCATGTCTAAAATAGGAGAATCAACAGAGAAAGTCAGTTAGTTGCCAAGGCTGGCAGGGGAGGGGAAGATGGCCAGCCAATAATAGCAAGTGATTGCTATTTGGTACAAGGATCCTTTTAGGGGTGAGAAAAATGTTATAAAATTAGATTATGGTAATAAATGCACAACTCTGTAAATAAACTAAAACTCATTGAATTGCATGCTTTAAATGGGTGTACTTCAAGATAGGTACATTATAAATCAATAATGTTGCTTTATAAATAGAAGACTAAATTTAAAACATTGGGCATCTAGCAAACATGTTTTTGAAGGAGTGAATGAATGAATGAATTTGAGAAATAACTAAAACTAAGAAGCATTATGTTCTCTCCAAGGGATAGGCGGACCTATCTACTATTTTCCTTCTGGCTCTTTGAAGGCCACTTAAAAAAAAAATACTGACTTAGTTCTAGGCTTATTTTTAGTAATTGTGTAAGGTGAACATTTTGATAGGCTAATTATACTTGACTGTCATCTAGTGGTAAAAAAGGTAACTGCTTTATTTTCAGTACATGTAACCACACTGGAATGACCATCTCATGGACTAGGGCTGCATTACAGATTTCAAAACTCTTCACGTGGTTTACCTTACTCAGCTCTCACAAAACTGCTTTGAGAACCATATACTTATTACACGCATAGTGGATGATGAGGTTTTTTGGGGGGGGTGATAGTGAGATCCGTGGGGTCTGGAGTCAACGACCAAGAAAGAATTCTTGAAGACGTCTTTGGTGCAAAAAGGTGATTTTATTAAAGCACTGGAACAGGACCCGTGGGCAGGAAGAGCTGCCCCAGGACCATGAGGAGAGACTGGTTGTATACTGTGGGGTTGGGGGTGAGGTGAAGTCCAGGGGAAGTTTCCAGTGAGATTTTCATATGCTAAAGAAAACTCCTGGGATATTGGAGGCAGAGATATTATCAAGCTAAGGTGGTTTTTCCCTCTAGCAAAGCATTAACATTAAGAGCTAAGGAGTTCCTGGAGAAACATTTTACTCTGCCAGGCTCAAGTATCTGTCCCTGGGCTGCAGGTTATAAGGAAATTTAGTTCTATCTGCCATTTCCTTCTGCCTTTGTTTCCCATATCACTATGGAAGGGTGATGGAGACTTAGGTCCTACAGGACTATGACCTCTATCAGTTAGCCATGGGTTTATTTCCTTTCCTTGTTTTTGGGCAGCCAGGAATGCCTGAGGAATATCACACATATCCCACTTGGTGGGGAGGGGGAAACGGGCGGGGTTTGCGGCCTGTCAGCTTGCCTTATGCTCCCTCATCAGTGGAAAATAGTAATATATCATATATGTAATATTTACCCGTTGATTTGTCTCCCTAGTATCTGGCTATCTCACATTATTACCTTTTTTTTTGTTGTTGTTGAGTATGATAATCACAGAAAGCTGACTTTCTAGTCAAAGGAGTCAGCTTGGGACACCTAAATACCCTGATCTACTTGCCTCAGATGACTGGCAAGAGCTGTGGTTCACAGGTTGGCCATGTGACCCAAACTGCCCTGGTCAGCAGCTCTGCTGACATATTCAAACATATATAATTAACAGAAGGCCCTTGCCCACTTAAATCATAAGCTGTTTATATGTCAATCCAGAGCTGTCCATGGACATGCATCCTTCTAGATGGTAAAGCTAATATTAGACAATATAACCATCCTGCAGAGAAAATCAGAGAAAAGACACAGCCAGTACAAACATTCCTGGAATCCAATTTTAGGATCCTAGAGCTTCTCCTGAGACAAACACTGTGCTTATCATTCCTGCTCTGTGGTACCTGGCCAATAAATTTAGTTTTTCCTTAAGAGCCAACAAATTGGGTTTCTCTGGGCTTGCGATCAAAATATTCCTTCAGATGCAATGATTAAACGGAACAATGGCTTGACTACATTGGCGAACTAATGAGTGAAGTTTGAAGCTGAGATGTGCACACAGCTCTTCTGGTGACAAATCTTGTGCTGTTTCCACCAACCACACTCTCCTAGAAGTATACTTTCATTATTATTATCATTAGGCTTTCTAACATAAATTCCAGGAACATTCCATGGAGAAGTGATATCTACCTGCAAAAACATAATTTTTATCTTGGCATCGATACTCTCCTCAACAAACAGTGCTATTTGAGATTTATTCTCAAACACCGAGGATTTTCTGCTCTTCCTCCATATCCATAAATCATTCTTTACGACCCCAAACAGAGATCATGTAAAGTAACCTTGCACAACCTAGGTGAGGTAAGGCTTACAGGCCCCTACCACCATGCCAAGAGAAGAGAGACGTCTCAAATATCCAACGAGGTCCCTTGTTCCAAAATGTACATCCAGGGGCTCCTGGGTGGCTCAGTCAGTTAAGAGTCAGACCCTTAATTTTGGCTCAGGTCATGATCTCATAGTTGGTGAGATCAAGCCCAGCATTGAGCTCTGTGCTGAGGGTATGGAGCCTGCTTGGGATTCTATCTCTCTCTCTCTCTCTGTCCCTCCCCCACTCACGTGCAGGTGAACCCGTGCGCTCTCTCCCTCTCTCTTTCAAATTAAGTAAATAAACACTACAAAAAATGTATATCCAGTGAGGTCCTAAACCCTCACTCCCAGACATGTGGAAAACTGAACAACCATTCTGGATAAATGTGCCATTTGCCTGCTTCTTCTCTCTTGACTACGGCTTTTCTAATTACTATTATATTTTCCCAAAATAACAGGCACTTTAAAGGTAGCCTATACTCTATCATTTCTTGACTTTCTACGCAATCTTCTTTCTGCCGATTATATAAACCTCAGATTCTGTTACTATGCATCCAAGCCATCTAGCAATAATTCAGCTATCCTCCAAAGTGGTTTTGAAGTCAAGTTTCAAGTTCAGCATCATGACTTGTGTGGTTATTTGGTACATGTCTGTTACAATGTTTACATGTTCACTTTCATGAAAAGTTCCCCGGAAAGAATTTTGACACTCTCATCTTTGACATGTAAACTGTTTTGCAACTGGCATATCACCTTGACAATATAATGAAGTAAAACTCCAGCTTACAAACAGAAAAAAAATAAAATGGTTTCTTCCCCAAGCTAGTGTTCAAATTTTACTAAATAAATCCTGACTCGCTAGACTTTCATCATTTATATTTAATTGTGTTAATGAATTCCAGTTATATTAAACCAATATGTCATGATTATATCAATAATTGATTTATTTATCTGTCCTTTGGCCAACAGCATGCTCTCTAAATTAGTTGTGCCGTAAGTTATGAAACCGAGAAGCAGATGTCTTCCAATGTCGTTTTTTCTCTTTGACATTTTTTTTTGGCTATTCTGGATCGTTTTCATTTCCATATGAATTTTAGCCAGCTTTTCAATTTCTTCACTGAAGTTAGAAGGAGGTTTGGTAGAGATCATGTTCAATCTATAGACCAATGGGGGAATATTGCCGTGTTAACAAAATTAAGTTAATAATATTGATAATTAATAATGATTAATGGAATTCATTTCAGTGACATATTATGTAGTCCTAAAACCTGTAATCAGAAATGATGTTTTACTAGTAATTCACTGAAAGATGCAGAGTCCTCTGCTGTAGTAACATATTGGGGCTTACCAAGACAGAAATAAGCTTTAGTCAGTTTGCATTAAACTTTAGCTGATAGAAAAGAAAAACAAAACTAAACTAAAAAAAAATAAATAAATAAGAGTAACTTTAAAAAATAGCGTTCTTCTCCCCGCAAACAAACAAACAAACAAACAAACAAAAACAACCTGGGAAAAATACTGCTTATGCTGGTTCAGCCCTTCATCTATACTATCAGAAACCAAGATTTCTTTCTTTATGCTCCACTGTCTTTAGGGTGTAGGCTTGAATCCCATGCTCATTCTCTAAAGATTGTCAGATGAAAGGAAAAAGGAAAAAAAATGTAAAGGACAAAAAAGGTAAATGGTGTTTACTTTTTATTCATGAAAGAAACCCTCCCCCCAAGATAGGTGCCTACATGTCATTGTCCAAAACCAAGTCATGTAGCCACTTCTGGCTTTCAAGGAGACTCATGACACCAGTTTCTAGATTTCATAACTTCAATAATAGAAATGGAGGATGAAGAAGCTTGTAATTGAAGTTGATTCAGCCAATCCAAACAGTCTACCAAAGTTACTCTTCAACATGGTAGAAAGAACAGAAGTGTTTGTCTCCCCTTTTCCCAAGATTCTAGTAAAAAAAAAAAAAAAAGCTAAAACAAAAACTGTAAGGAAACACATATGTCAGTAATACAGCTGGAAGAAGGGGGAGGAGGAGAGGAGAAAGATCCTAGAGTGCATCCGGAGGGATCGATGGACCACAGGAAACAGAGAAGACTGGAATGAGTCAGAAACCAGAGTAGTAAGAACAGCGCAATGCATAGAAAAAGGCTGCCGTGGTGAGAAGAGCCTTTCTTCACAAGGAGCTCGCAAGCCTTGGAGTCCCTTCAAGTAACGCAAAGCAGATACAAAGAATTGGAGCTGGCCGACAGGGTAGGTAAAGGGATTATCATTGAAAGAACTACCTGCCGTGTTCAGCCTTGTTTCTGTGTGTACAAAATGGTGGCTGTGGACTTGTCCTCAGACAAAAGCACTGAAAATGCTCTTTCAGCTTTGACTTGTGGGAGGGTGAGGAGTCTTTAGAGTAGGCCTGGGAGTAGGAACCAAAAAGAGGTCATAGATGGGGATGCCTGGGTGGCTCAGTTGGTGGTTGAGCATCCACCTCTTTGATTTTGGCTCAGGTCATGATCTCACTGTTTGTGCATTCAAGCCCTGAATCAGGCTCCACCCTGACAATGCAGAGCCTGCTTGGGATTCTCTTTCTGTCTGTCTGTGTGTGTCTCTCTCTCTGTCTCTCTTTCTCGCTTTCCACTCTGTACCCTCCTCTGCTTGTGTTCTCTCTCTCTCAAAATAAATAAATAAACATTTAAAAAAAGTCATAGATAAAAAAAATTCTGAAAATCAGTACAGAGAAGGAAAACAGGAAGACAACCCTGGCTATTAATGACATACGTTAAAATTCTCCGCAATGAATGCAAAGTTTTTGCAATTGCGCATTTCCCCAGATCCCTCCCCTGCTCCCAGACATCACCAGGGGAAAGCTGACTGTCCAGATCTTCCACCCAGGAGCAGGAGGCTCAGCAGGGGGCTCTCTTCCAGAGCTGAAAGACTGGATTAGCATTCTGCAGGACAGAACCAAAGAAATCCCCCAGGACACAGAAAAGAAGATAAAGAACAAATGAGAGGAAAGTTAAGAATGGGGGAGACCAGATGGAGCAGATCCAGCATCCAAGTAACCAAGGTCCTAGGAAAAGAAGGAAAAAAAGAAAGATTAAACGGGGATCTGACAATGTGGGGAGAGGAGTAATGATTTGACTCAATCAATAATTTGTTAAAGAAGAACCTCTATAAACTGAAAAACAGAACAAGTTTTAGGATTAAAGGGGCCCTTTGGGCAGCAATGAAGAGAAAACATCGAAGGGACCCTTACAGAAACATATTTCTGTAGCTTCTGAACTCAAAAAAAGTAGGGTGAAAAAAATCAGAACAGCATCACATTTCTCAATTGAAAATCTAGCTGTCAAAATGTTATTAGCTTTTTTTTTTAACTGTTTAATTCTGAGGGAAAAAATGAGTTAGGTTTGCTATCCGTCCAAATTATCAATGAAGTATGAAAACAGAGGTATCACAGAACATGTTAGGTCTCAAAAATGCTGCCAGCAACAAAGCTTACATAGAAAAATAAGTATCTAGGATCCACTGCAGAAAAATAAAACATGAGAGAGAAGAAGTAGAATTTAAGAAATGAGAGAGTCCATAAATAGTGAAATCGATTGTGAAATCTTAAAATGTATTTACAATATAAAAGTGAAGATTACTGAAATTGTTCAGAAAGAATTGCTTTCTGATGCAAAAAAATTGCAAGTAGAATTTCACAGTATTAAAACAACAAACATTTTTTTTTTAAATAAAACAATAAATGGTTAATGAAAGTTGGGGTGAGACAGTATTCAAATATCCTGTTTTCTTCAAGGTAGGAAGTCTATGCATACTCATTATTTTACTATGATTCTTAAACAAATGTGAAAACACACATTAGATGTGATCAGGTACATATAACCACTAGAGGAAAATAAAGAAACAAAATGTCCTTTATGTTGTACCCGACAGTTATATATTGTTAACTTTATGTTCCAAGCACTGTTCATTTACTACTCACAGTATTGCCATGAACTATTTTCTATTAATATCCCATTTCATAGATGGTTGACAAATCACGATAAATAAAAAAGTAAAAGTAAATTGATGGGGAAGAAGTACAAACCTATGAGAAATCCAAATACTTGGAAAGGGTTATATTCCTACCTTAAGGAAGAGATTCTCAGATTGAGTAAAATACATCCAGCCACATTCTATTTGTAGGATAAAACATTTAAATAATGATACTGGAATATTGAAAATTGACATAAGGAGATTTTACTTAGTGGAGGCTGATATCACCAGCCTTTACTATGTCACCAAAGGATCAAAAGTATACATGCAGCACTAATTTTTAGTTATCACATTGACTTTTCTCGTATTGGAACTATGATGTTAATGTCAACAGTGTAAACATAACCATCCACTTCGCCAAGACCCTCTGGAAACTGTGCACATTGAATATTAGGTACTTTTATTCACTCTGCCTGGGGAAGGGCTATTCTGCTTCTATTATTTGGAGCCACGCATACGGAACCTGGACCAGGATAATCTAATAAAAGAGATACTGCTACTAGAGACATCTCTTTGTGAAGACCTGCTTTCTCCAAGTCTGTGCTCCCAGACTCGTGTGGTTCATAGCAGAAAATAGGATGTTCAGTGAAGCTGCACTTGAAAAGGCCAGTGCTATTTTTCTTTGTATTTTAGCTTGCTCTGTAAGCGACCTAAATCACATATTCTCCAAGGTACAAAGGGGCTTAATTTACAAAATCTTCTAAGTAACTGATTGCTTTTATAGTATGGGTTCCTGAGCTGGATGATCAACCACAAACACACTTGCAGAAAAGAAAAGGAAAGAAAAGAAAAGAAAGGAAAAGAAAAGAAAAGAAAAGGAAAAGAAAAGAAAAGAAAAGATTAGTTTCTCTATTTTCTGGAAAAAATAAAGAGATAAAGAAGTTCATAGGAAATAAGGAATTTCATGATATTAGGGAACCATCAAATCATTATTTTTGTGAAATTCTATTTAATAAGCATGTACTGCTGTCAGTCAATGACATGTCAAGCTTATTTTCTCCATAGAGAGTTTTCTCTGACTTGTCAAATGTCTTTTGGAATAAAGAAGTTAACGAGGTATATCTGGACCTGCCATTAATGCTTTTTGCATTCTCTTGATTATATTCAAGAAGAAGAGATTATATCGCTCCTGAATGGGGGCAAAAAAAAGGTCCAGCAGACTGTTGTGTGAACATGTATCATTTGAAACAAGAAGTCAATTCTTATGAAAAGAAAAATACCTCTTTAATGTAAAGATTTGCTCTTAATGGGAAAAATCTCTCTGTTTAATAAAAAAAAGAATAGGACCATCATTATTTTAGATCTAAGATACACTAAGATATGCTAATTTTCACTCAAAGACTCTCTTACACCTGTTGGCAACATATATTCTACTCACCCTCCCCACACACGCATGCGTACACACACACACACACACACACACACACACACACACACACACACACACCTCCCGAGAGTTTTTCTCTCCTACTCTTTGCCTCAGCTTCAACAATACACCCAAGGCCCCAAGCATCTACCTTCTGAACTGTATACCTGACTTGTGACCTGACTCTAGGCTCTTCTCCATTCGTCCATGATTCTAGTCAGGAAGCAGCTTTTGCTGTATCTTCACAGAACCCTGATGCTGACCTGAAATTATGTTTGCAGTCTTGCTCCTTGAGGGTTGCCTTTTAACAACATTAGGGGTGCGTACTCCTGACTCCTGTCCTACCATTTTTCATCTTCCCCTTACCCCTGGCCCATCATAGGGGTTTAAACATAAGTTATAACAGTGCCCACGTGAGTTTGGTCAGCCGTAACCATTTTCTATGTTTGAGTCTCTACATTGCTTCTGAATTCCAAATCATCCTTTAAAGTTGATCTTAAACTATATTTTTTGCTCAAGTGTAACTCCCTTTTGACCAAGCTTTCTGACATAATTCGTCATTGTTTTATGCCAGTCTTTATCCTTTTTAGTTAAAACTCCAATCTTTGCAAGGCCATAAATATTTAGAACACTATTAAGCAGAATACTTAATAAGCTTTATTGAATAAAATGTATCACCATAAATGTGAGTCATGGTAAGTGTACAATCAATGATTTTTAGTAAACTTGTAGAGTTGTGGCCCTATGACTACAATCTGATTTTAGAACATGTTCATCACCCAAAAAATCCCAGGAGTCCAGTGCTTTATTGTCAAGTCAGTACCCACAAGCATCCCCAGCCTCAGAAAACTATCATCTCTAAAAATTGCCTTTTTCTGGATATTTCATGAAATTATACACTATGTGGTCTTTGTACATGGCTTTTTTTCACTTAAAGTTTTTGAGGTTCAACTATGTTGTAGCATGATTCAATACTTTTATTCCTTCTCATTACTGAGTCATATTACTTTTAATGGAAATTTTATATGTAAAAACATATAATATATAAAGTATATATTACATAAATATGTATCGCATATATATATACGAATATATACATACATACACTCACTACCTTTGTTTACCTATACACCAGTTGATGGATACTTGGATTTTTCCCATTTTGACACTATTATATATAATGCTTCTGTGAACATTTGCAGTATGGACACAAGTGGACATATATTTTCATTTCTCTTAGGTAGATTCCTACCTAAGGTGGAATTGCCGAGTTTTATGATAAGTTTAAGTTTAATCTTTTAAGAAATTGTCAGACTGTTTACCAAAGTGGTTGTATCATTGTCTAATATGTGAGGGATTCCATTTTTTCAAATCTACACAAAACACTTGGTTTTGTCTGTTTTCCTCATATTATAGCAATTTGAATGGCTCTGTATGGTATCTCATTGCCTTTTTCATTCGCCCTTATCTAATAATGTATGATGTTGAGCACATCTTAATTCATATATCTCTTTAATGAAATGTCTATTTAAGTGCTTTGTTTTGCCCATTTTTTATACACTTCTTTTTTTAATGTTTATTTATTTTTGAGAGAGAGAGAGAGCGAGCGAGCAGGAGAAGGGCAGAAAGAGAGGGAGACACAGAATCCAAAGCAGACTCACGGCTCTGAGCTGTCAGCATAGAGCCCAACGTGGGGCTCAAACTCACAAAACAGTGAGATCGTGACCTGAGCTGAAGTCAGATACTTAACCAATTGAGCCACCCAGGTGTCCCTGTTTTGCCCATTTTTTAACTAAGATGTTCATCTTTATATTATTCAGTCATAAAATTCCTTACATATTCTAGCTGCAAGTCCTTTATCAGATATGTGGTTTGCAAATAGCTTCTCTTAGTCTATGAGTAGTATGTTAATCTTCTTATCAGTGTCTTTTGAAGCACAAAATTTTAAATTTTGGTGAAGTCCAGTTTACCAATTTTCCTTGTCTAGCTCATACTTTGGCAGCACACCTAAAAACCCTTCACCAAATCTGCACATTTTCAATTAGGCATATCAGTTTCAAGGGCATACGTATGGGTTCTTCTGCATCAGTGAAAAAGTGAAAGAAGGAAGGAAGGAAGAAAGAGAGAGGAAAGAAAGGAGAGAGGGAAAAGAAGGAAGGATGGAAGGAAGAGAAAGAAAGAAAGAAAGAATAGAAAGAAAGAAAGAAAGAAAGAAAGAAAGAAAGAAAGAAAGAAAAGGAAAGGACGGAAGGAAGGAAGGAGAGAGGAAGGAAGAAGGAAAGGAAGGAAGGAAGAAAGAGAAAAGAAAGGAGGGGAGGAAAAAGAAGGAAGGAAGGAAAGGAGGAAGGAAGGGGGGAAGAAGGGAAGGAGGAATAGAGGGAGGGAGAGAGGAAGAACCTAAATCTATCACATTAAAATTTCAAAGAAGCCATGTCTATTATATTAAAATTTCAATTAGAATTTTATATTTTATACTGTTAGACAAACATGTTTAAAAATCTCTTTTAGGAGGGGTAAGAATGAAAACAAGGTTGAGAAAACACCAGTTTAACCCAAGGATTTCTCCTGTGACTTCTAGAAATTTAACAGGTTTAGCTCTTAAATTTAAGACTAAGATCCATTTGAGTTAATTTTGTGTATGTTGTGAGATCAGGGTTTATTTGTCTGCACACAGCTATCTAATTACTAGTCCTGCACTACTTGAAAAAACTGTATATCCCCCCCGCCCTACCATTGAAGTGTCTTGGCACCTGATTGAATGCCAGTTAATCATAAACGTAAGGGCTTATTTTTGTACTCTGGTTCCATTGATTTCTATGCCTATCTTTCAGTCAGTACCACATTGTCTTGATTACTGTAAGTTTTGAAATTGCATATTCTCCTTTGACAAACTTAGTTTGACAATCCACATTCTTGGTATGTCTGTGTCAATTTTAGTTTGTCAGTTTCTGTGCAAAGGTCTACTGGGATTTTGATAGAGATTATGTTGAATTTCTAAATCAATTTGGGGAGAATTAACATCTTAACCATGTTAAGACTTCCAGTCCACAAACATGGAATATCTCTCCATTTATTTAGATCTTCTTCAATTTCTCTCGGAAATATTTGGCAGTTTTTAATGTACAAATCAATATGTGTCCTGTTAAACTTATTCCCAACTCTTGTATTCTTTTCGATGCTGTTTTAAATAGAATAGCTTTCCTAATTTGACTGTTGGATTGTTCATTGCTAGTAAATAGAAGCCAAATGATTTTTAAAATGAACTTCTAACTTTGGGCTACTTTTATATTTATATAACAGTAGCAAAGATAATAGAAAGAAAAATCTGTGTACTCCAAACCCATTTCCTTATTATTTTCAGTTTACGTTAGTATGGTACATTTGTCACAACTAATGAACTAATATTCACACATTATTATTAACTAAAGTCTATACTTCATTCAGATTTCCTTAGGTTTTTTGCTTGTTTGCTTTTTTTTTTTTTTTATACCTATTTACCTTGTTTAATTGTAGGATCCCAACTGGAATTCTACATTATAATTAATCCTCCTATCTCCTTAGGTTCCTATTGGCCATGGCAGTTTCTTAGATTTGTTTTTGTTTTTGTTTTCGACAACGTTGACATTTGAGGGATACTGTTCATGTATTTGTAGATTGTCCCCCAATTGGAATTTGTCTGATGTTTGCCTCATAATTAGAGTAGAGTTGTGTGTTTGAGGAAAGAGGACCACAGGGTGAAGTGCCATTTTCACAAGATATCATGTGTACCTACTGTCAAACTGACTCACCACTGTTGATGCTAACTTTGATCATATGACTGACCTTTCTCTACTCTACTTCCCCTTCCCTTTCCTACCATATTCTTGGGACAGAAGTCTCTATGTACAACCTACATTTAGAGAGATAGAGTTATGTTTCACCTCCTTGAGAGTGAAGTATCTACATAAATTATTTGTAATTATGCTCTATGGGAGATTTGTATATGCATCTCATTTAAATTTATATTTTAAATCATGAATTGATTTAAGTATGGATGGAATAATGATACAATTTTATGTTTTAGGTTAAATCCAGTAATGCTTTATTTTGTCGCTCAGATTTTTCCACCTTTGATCCTTGGAAACTCCTTTAGTTGACATTGTGTCCCCTTGATATAACCCCATTGCTGTGGGCTTTTAGTTTTGTTTTGTTTCTGAGTACATCCCTACCTACTGGAACTATATGATGTTCCAGGAGCATTTCATATATTCATGTTGCAGCCATGGAGTTAACCATTTTTCCAAGGAGCCATGGGTCTTCTTGGTGGATGGTATGAGAAACCTGCATATGCTTATTGCTGCGGGGTATCATTGCTTCAAGGTCCTCTCAGCTGATGGAGCAAGTAAATACATGTACGGGTAGTAACTTACAGTATAGATACGGATAACAATTTTTAAGCTAATAAGTTTACATCAAATAACCCTCTACCTCTTCGTGTATAGTATAGTACCTTAAAACAGAGTGTCCTCAATTCTTTCCTATATCCCTTAATATACTAATATAGTATATATATGCATATATATATATAATATGTATATATATATATATGTAGTATATATGCATATACACATATATGTTTCACACATATTATATACACATTTTGTATATATGTCATATTGCATATTTGTCTATATACCATATATACTATATATGTACAGATTCATATATAGTCATTGAATATCTATTATGAGATATTTGGGTTAAAATTTCCCACTCACATGGAGAGTTTCCTTCACTTCCTGTTAATTTCTATTTTGGTATATATAGAGGCTGTGTTAATATATCTATAAATATATAGAATAATTATTTGGCCCTAGTGAATGATTCATTTTTTTTCTATTAGTAATACTCTTTGGCCTTAATAATCTTTGTACTGCAGGTCTATTTTCAATAACTGTATTCTTTTTTTTTTTTAGCCTATTTATTTATTTTGAGAGAGAGAGAAAGTACTGAAGGGGCGGAGAGAGAGAGAGAAAGAGAGAGAATCACAAGAATGCTCTGCACCATCGGTGGAGAGCCCTACATGGGGCTCAAACTCAACCAACAGTGAGATCATGACCTGGGCTGCAATTGGGAGTCTGACACTTAGCCAGCTGAGCCATCCGGGCACCCCTTGAGTAACTGTATTGTTTTACTTAGTGTGTGTCTTTGGCTTGGTAAAAGCGTCTTAAAGTTAGCCATTAGTTGCTATTTTGACAGATTTAATGGCATATAATTTATATACCATGAAATTCCCTCATTTAAAACTATACAGTTTGGTTGTATTTAGTATATTTAGAGTGGGGCAGCCATCACCATATTCTGATTTTAGAGTGTTTTCGTCCCCCCAAAAAGAAACCTAGTGCCAAGTAGCAGTCATTCCCTCTTTCCCACCTCTCTCTTCCAGCCCTCGACAATCACAAATCCACTTTCTTCCTCCACAGAGTCCCCTATTCTAAACATTTCTCATAAGTGCAATCACACAAATATGGTCTTTTGTGGCAAGCTTCTTTCATTTAGTACAGTTTTTTGAGCTTCATCCTTGTTGTAACATATATCAGTACTGATTCTTTTTATTGCCAAATAGTATTCAATTGTAGTTGAACTGTTTAATCCAATTTAAATATTTGTTATTTGTAATTACCTAGTTTATGCTATTTACGAATGCCAGAGTTATGTCTCAGACCATGTAAGCTCAAAGTGGAAATAATGTACAGGCCAAATGAATTCCTTAGTTGTAGAAACAGAAGAAACCAGAGAGCCTATTGAGAGCAATTCGTAACATTGTTGAACTAGAGAGCAGAGCAGAATATCATCCTAAATAGGGGAGAGTTTGTTGACATGGTGTGTTCAGCCATGATAAGATTTAGTGTTCTGATAAGAATAGCTGAGACAATTCAAAGTTGGACATTTACCACAGTTTCTTGAATCTTGTATATGGTGATGACCTAGGTAAATAAAGTGAAGATACCAGAACTTCCTTAGCATAGTACTGAAGAAAGGGTCAGAGAGTTCGGGAAACTGGGTATGTTAGAATGGTTTATCAACTTAAGACCTTTAAACACACTGCAGTACTGTGTCCTATTGGAGGACGCAGAGTGCTTCCCTTACCATCTTTAAGAGAGGACTGACCTCTGTAGGCTGGATTTGATGGCCGAAATGAAGATGATAGGATACTTGCACCGCAGGGATCAGAGGACAAGAGTTAACTATCAGAGGCTAAGTAGCTGTAAGTGTCATCATGAGCAGAAAGATGTGATTTGTACCGAGGCTGTCTTGATCTGCAGAGATCTGTGGTGAAAGCTAATACATCATGGTGGTCTTATGCATGAGACAAATGGACAGTAGACCAGAGGGTCACTTAACCTGTATAATTAAAACCAAGACCTGGTGAGCTGCAATGGAAAACTGCCATCTTTCGGTCAATATCCAGATCTAATTTCATCGACACATCTGTAACCCACTGACTAAAGAACAAGCCAGTTACCTTGACGGAGGTCACCACAGTATCTTTGTTAAATATTCCTTTGATATTTTACTGATAGGATCCGAGCCATTTGCAGAATAAACATGCAGTATGAAAATAGGAGTGCTCTGGTTTTTAAGGAAGTCAAATACGTGACCTGAGCTGAAAGAAAAGCACTGAAAATATCTTCATGGTTTTCTGGTAAAAGTTGGGTAGGCTGACAGAAATGATAAAACAGAATTTGGCTAAAGTCTGTCTCACAGTGAGTATACTAGGTCCATAGACTCACTTGTGGTTATTTCATCCTAACCTGAATGTATAAGTTGGGACAGACATACTTAGCACCTGCAGAACCATATGGTAGTTCTGTGACCTATGGAGCAAGAGGCATTAATACCGCCAAGTGGAAGCCCGTGAAAAAGCCTTCCACGCACCTCACCTAAACAGAAGCAATATTATGTCTCAGAAGACTTAGTTATATGCACCAGAGCTCAGCACTACTACAAAAGAATTGACAGAAGCTGGCACAGTGGTCCTCTTAATATCTCCATTCTATACCTATCTAGACCATGAATAAAACCGCTCAGAACATGTTAAATGATGGCGGGCTGCCGGAAGTTACTCCAGGTGGTTTCCTTCATTACAGCTCATTACGAATGCCTATCAGTACAGTCGATAGTGCTTTGTATGCTATTGATCTGGTGAATGAAGTCTTCATTCCCACCTTCAGGAAAGAACAAAAATCAGACTTTACAGAGCAGTGCCAGTTAACCCTCTTCCCTCTCAACTAGGTTAACCTTTGCACGTTCTGCCATCCTGTGGTTTTGGGAACCTTGAGCATCTTATCTTAACATTCTGAAGAATACCACACTGGCCCTCTCTGCCCGTGATATCATGCCGGTTGGACTTGGTAAAGAGGAAGTGATGGGTACCCTAGAGGACCTAAGGTAGCAGATATATGTCAGAAGGTGGCAGAGACACATGGACAGAAATTCAAGTCTTGTCAGTTAATGAAAGTTTTAAGAGTCCAGTGGTTAGATGCATATCACCTATAAGACAATGGACAAGTAATAGCCCCCCACATCTCCTGCCACTAAGAGAAGTCTCTGTACATTTTGGAGACAGCATATATACCACACATCAAATATGTTCTGGCCCATCCCTTTTTTGAATAATCCAGATGCTCTCCATCAGCTCCAACTTTATTTATTCCTCCTTCTTCTTATTGATGGAATATAGAATTTTAACAGTCAAAATGGGCGGCAGCGGGGGGGGCACCTGGGTGGCTCGGTCGGTTAAGCGTCCAACTTCGGCTCAGGTCATGATCTCGTGGTTCATGAGTTCGAGCCCCGCATCAGGCTCTGTGCTACAGCCTGGAGCCTGGAGCCTGCTTCGGATTCTGTGTCTCCCCTCCCCCCCCCGCCCCGCCTCTCTCTCTGTTCCTCTCCCCTACTCTTTCTTTCTCTCTCTCAAAAATAAATAAACATTAAGAAAAATTTTAGGTCAAAATGCTGTTTTTGTTAAAAATACAGACCAACACATTTAAGTGAAGAAGTCACATATGCAAAGATTTGGAGGTAGGAAGGTTCTACTTCCTCTAGGGAGCCCTGGCAAGAATGTCTGTACCTGCTAAGACAGACTGAGCACAAAATACTTTAGTTGCTTAAGTAATGAGTTAAAGGGCAGTTGTTATTAGCCTCCCACGTTTCACGGTATAACTCATAGAGCAGTAAGGGTGCATTTTCAAGCAAACAAAGTTTTCCTTAGATCTAAACATCCAAGAGCAATATTTTTCAAGAGAGAGTACAAGCATAGCCTGTATTTCACAGAATAAAACATACACATTGACTATAGAGTAAATAACACACGTTGCACATATACATGTTCCCGTGGCCCAGAATAGCCAGGAGTGTTTATTCTCAGCAGAGAATTATTACGACCAATTCACATAAATGTAAAGGGAAAATCCACAACTCCTTTCTTTTGATAAAGCATCCTTTAGATTTTAACAAAGGAAATCAGAAGCATTGGAGGAACCAAGAATTACTCCGAGCGGGTTTCTTCCATCTCTCCTGACCTCAGCCATGCCTAACAATCGAAATGCATAGACTCATAGGGAAAGTAAGAAAGGAGATAAAAAAGAATGATTATTAAGTTTGACTAAAAAGAAGATCTTTTCAATGGTGAATAGCTGTCTGGAAAATAATTCATTGATTTCCTTGGAATATGATTTTTATAACTTTCTTTATTCCATAGAAGTCATGGCAAGATATAGTTATAAAAAGGTCTTCTGCAGGACTGCGTCAGTATCTCTGAATGATTCACATGCAAATTTTTTTTTTTTTTTTAGTTCAACGCAAAAAGAAGCCAGAGACATTTTCAATCAAGACTGAGCTCTTGGTTACATACCGTAGACTCTGCCAAAAGCACTGGAAAGAATATTAGGGGGAGAAAAATTGACCCAAGAGTTTTTTTTTTTTTTAAGGTTTAAATACATTTTTTGCCTTGTTATCAAAATTAAATGAAAGGAAATTTTGAGCCGATACGAAGTTTTCATTTGGTTTTCTTTTTATTTATCTATATTCACAGTGAATATATTTGTCCTTTATCTAGCAGGTTTTGTGTTTGCAAGGCAACTTCGTTGAAACATTTACATTACCAGAGAGCCTGCTTGAAATTCAGAAAACCACTCCTAGGCACATTGTGCTGCTTTGGGTGTAGCAGAATTGGTCAACTGGTCAGATTTTCCTTGACATACCATTCTGAATTCCAGAGCATCTATCAATGCTCCCCTTCAGATTATAGAGTGGCTACTTAAATTGCGTGTATTTTAAATAAGATTTTTTATTACACATTTCAGTTAGTACAATATGTAAATATATTTATTCTAAAGAATTTAAAAAGTAAAGCTGCTAAATTCATTATGTCCTTTCTCCTTTGAAGCATCAGATATTTCCCCTCTCAGCTTATATCAAATTTTCTTTGTTACATTAAGTCTATTAAACTTCTCTAATTTATATGTCACGAGTTCAAAATCCTAGGCACTTTGCTGGGCTACAGGAGAAACCCAATTCTTTGAGTTTCTCTTGCTCCTTCCTTAAAATGAGTCAGTAATGTCCTATCCACCTTCATTTTATTTTCCCCAGGACTGTTTTCAGTGATGTATTTGTAGCTTCCTTTCAGTCAATTCCTTTTCCCTTCCTAGGTTTATAATGTCCTGGGTTATCTATATAAAGTTAACAGCCTGGCTTCAAAATGTCTCCCGAGAATGAAGGACTTCTCTGATCAGTGAGTTGGGATAAGGAATTGTCCCTTTTTTCCAAATCGTTCCCTTCAGCTTTTCTGTTTGGAGTTTGTCTCCTTTAGGAAAGTACAGCTGTAGCCTCCTCACTGCCCAGCAATGAGGGGTTGGCAAAGGCCCCTAGTCTATGTTACAGTTGAGTGGGAGGGTTCATCTTTCGGTGAGTTACAGTATCATTGTCACACATGTAAGGCTCATTCTTCAATGGCTTTATAGAAGCAAAGATGGCATGTTAATTTCCATTTGTCAAACATTGTCCCTCAAAGGTGGTTCAAAATTTGAGCTTGGGAAAGACATATTATTAATTACCCCTCTATCGTACTAATAACTAATATATTGCTATGCCTTTTCTCCACTTAACTCACACACACACACACACACACACACACACACACACACACTATACAAATGTATCAATGTATGTATGTGTTTAAATCATATTTATTTATCTATCCATATGTACTAAAAAGTATGGATCACATTGTGATATGAATTCCCATTGAACCTCATAGATTTATTTTAATTTTCCTCCTTTCTTTATTTGTAACTCTATTGACGGTAAGACATCCAATGTCCACTATCCTTAATATATTTTTGCATGTAATCAACCCCTCTTTCATATTTTCTCGCACCATTAAAATGAGATTTGTCCATAATTAAAAAGCCATAATTTAAAAGACTGTTATTGAGAAAGTAGTCATTATAGGGTACTAATGAACTCATTCATTAAATTATATCTTGTGACATTATTTAAAATAAATAATATCATGCCTGTTTTGCAGATGAAGAAAGTGAAAAATCAGAAGGTCTAGGCAGGTGGTGGATAACTTAGACAAGGCAGTGTTGGCCATGCCAGTGGAATATACGATCCTTCCTCCCCTAAGAAACAAATCCCTAAAATAAAATACTATGACATCTGAAATTATTTTAAATAAATAACAGTACAATATAATAATATTTCTAAAATTCACTAGCTTTCGGGGAAGTGAGAAAATTAATGGGCACATAATCCAGACCCTTGTGATTATTATAGAATTATTAACCAGTTTAAATTCCTAAGACCAAGATGGTACTAATTTAAGAAAACAATGCACATGTCATAAATATTTATTAGGTTCTTTCTGGCAAAAGTGTGATGCCAACTATTGTATTAGTCATGCCCCTGTAACACTGCCACTAAGACATTTCAGTTTAAGCTCTTATTTCCTAAAGTAAACCAAAGGACACGTATTTTAAAGGCATGAGAAAAAGTTAAGTCTCCTCCTTCTCTACTCTTACAGAAGAAACAAAAGCATAATGACCATAAACAGCTGTTCAAAATAAACATAGCTTCCATACTTTGTTTTACATAAGAACGTATTTCTGGGCACCTGGGTAGCTCAGTCAGTTAAGCATCCAACTCTTGATTTCGGCTCAGGTCATGATCTCACAGTTGTGAGACTAAGCTCTGCCTCAGGCTCTGCACTGGGTCACTGGGCATGGCGCCTGCTTAGGATTCTCTCTTTCCCTCTTCCTCTGTCCCTCCCCACAAATCTAAAAAAAACAAAAACAAAAAAGAAAAACCTCATTTCTCCCAGCCCCAATCTCCCATCCTGATATAACTAAACCTATCATGTCTTACTGTACATATATCCTTCTAGCTAATGAGCACACAGTGTCCTCAACTACATGGCTTCAATTTTACAGGTGTTTTTTTGTGTTTTTTTTTTTTTTGAGAGAGAGTGGGGGTGCAAGTGAGGAATGGGCAGAGAGAGAGAGAGAGATAGAATCCTCCAAGGGGCGGAGAGAGAGAGAGAGAGAAGTGGGGTTCACCTGAAGCAGGGCTCGTGCTCACCTGATATGGGACTAGAACTCACAAACTGTGAGATCGTGGCCTGAGCCAAAGTCAGATGCTTAATGACTGAGCTATCCAGGCAGCAGGTTTTTAAAACTATACACTCACAGTACCATTGTTGAATATCTTGTATTTAAAAATATGAGTGAATGAGAAATAATTTTGCTGGCACTTCATGTTTGAAAAACTATTCGGACATTAAAGCATCCTCCTTGCCCACTTTTCCAGGGATGTTCACGTGAAGTTAAGCACATAGTAGCTGACACCAAAATTGTATTGAATCCAGTGTAATATCGTGGCACCAAGGCCAAAAGTAAAGTCTGAGGGAGCTTTGCATTACAGCTTTAAACAGTGGCCCAGGGAATAGCTCATTGCATAATCAGCCTTTCCTTGATGATCTCCATGCAGGACACGGATAGTTAGGCGGGAGAGAAAAATGAAAGCTTCCCCCTTGAACATTTTCTTTTTCCTGAGCCTCAAGAACGCAGTTCCTTCATTTTCCATAAATTTAACTGACAATGCATGATTAATGAATAATAAAGACCAAGGTTTTGTTGGTGAGTGTTGTGTGTGAGTGTCTGCATTTGTGTTCAACTGAAATTTTCGTTTTCTGTTTTAACTATCATGTATGAGAGGTTTACTTTTTAACTTGTACAAATAGAGCACGGACAGAAAGAACCAGCTGCCTTTGGGTAGAAATACATGGAAAAGTTTTCAGTTTTAAGACTTTCAACGATAATTTACTCTAATACTGAATTCCTGCTATGGTGCCGATACTGAACTAAGCTACAGATGATTAGTTCTCAACCATAGCTGCACTTTGGAATAACCTGGAATGATTTTTTTTTAACGTTTATTTATTTTTGAGACAGAGAGAGACAGAGCATGAACGGGGGAGGGTCAGAGAGAGAGGGAGACACAGAATCTGAAACAGGCTCCAGGCTCTGAGCAGTCAGCACAGAGCCCGACGCGGGGCTCGAACTCACGGACCGCGGGATTGTGACCTGAGCTGAAGTCGGACGCTTAACCGACTGAGCCACCCAGGTGCCCCGGAATGATTTTTTTAAAAAATGCAGGGCATGGGTGCATCCCCATGGATTAAGTGCAGCCTAAGCCTTAGAAAATTCAAAATGTCCTCCCATGTCCTAAGGTGAGGCCCAGATTGAGAACCATTGAAAACAAAGAAACAGTCTTTGTAAACAGACTCTTTGTTTGCCTGGGACTCAACAGATTTCTCTCTTAAGCTGACTTCTCTTTCACCCCACACACTTTAAGCTTCATGAAGTCAGAGATTCGTTCTATTCTCTCAAAGTATCTGAGAGCCAAGTGCAGTGCTTACCTGAGTAAGTGTTCAGCCAACATTTACGTGAGGATGACTTTTGAATTGACATCTCTCATCATATCCTTTTATCAAAAGTGGACCCGTATTCACAACATTTAGTTATTTCCTCTTAAATATAATGTAAGACTATTAAAGACAAGGACCTTTGCTTATAGTACTACCACTCTATTTCAATTTACAGATACATGAACTGAAGTTCAGAGGGCATATATTTAATAAGTAGCAGGTACTGAACCAGATCCAAACATTTTTGGTCTCTTGTTGTCACTGTACCATGCTACCACTAACGATCTTAGATTCTCTCTATGACTCAATGGTTTTGGAGATGTGATGGGATTTCTGTCTGGATTAATGACAAGCAACCACTTTCACATTTTGTCATTTGGGGTTTGGGTTCTGGAGTGACCCAAGACTCCCCAGTCAGAGACCTTTACTGAGTTCTGTTCTAACGTTCCAGTTTTGCACCTGCTTAGGAAGTGGGGTAGACTGTTTGTCAGTATGTGCACATTCAGCCTTGAAGGAGTTAAATGTGTCAAAGTCAGGACAGTCCACTCTCTTTCCACAAGATTATGAGGTTTAAACAGTAAATACCTCAATATTAGAGAACATTGATGTCTTCAAATAAGCTTTTGAGTTTCCCTTGCAGGATATATCTCAACTGCCAAAAATGAGACGGTGTGAAGAACGGAAACCAATGCAATGAGCAGCTTCGATGTTTCCCGTGATGGCCTGTCTGAGAGCAGAAAGATGAAAGTTACTCTCCTGAGCCCTGCAAGTACAAGGCTGGCCCAAATCCTTCCTGATAAGCATCAAACGGAGACAACCAGCTACAAGAAGTTCCTCCAGCAATAGAATAAATATTGGCACGCCAAGAAATAATCTACTGATGGGGACAGAGGCTCTGAAAATCATCCTGTGACTAGTCAATCCCAAGTTCAGCGGCAAATCCTCATCTTGACACAATCAGGAAGATGTCAAAGTAAGTATATTTCTAGTCAATATAAAAGCAATTATCCCTGGTTTTTACCTCCTGTTGGCAGTTTTGCACCTCCCCATTCTTTCCACCAGGATTGTTCTCGCTATATTTTTACTCTGGTGCTAGAGTTGATGTAACCAACAGAGTGAGCCACTGGCTATTTGCTGATCGGCCTGTGGAGCACCCTAACGTTCAGGGACATGGTCCCCAATATGGTGGCCATACAGAAGTGTCTGTCTGTTGAGTGAAGCCTTGTGTGCAGCAGAAGGAGACACAGTAGGAGTACATACGCCCCAGCCCTAGGCCCAGCATCCTCCCTGTGTTGCGTGAATAATAATTTTGTTTTTGCAAAATTCACAGATTGTTATGTGGATACATTATGATAGCCAAGTGGGAGCGCTCTCAAGATTATAAAATTTTGTGGATACGAATGCTTATTAATAGATAAGCTTTATACAACAATTTTTATGAGAATTGTTGGTGTCATTGCTCTTTGAAATAGACCAGAATCCATTTTGTTTTCATGAACGCCTTGGTGTGAAAATAGCACGGGAGCCCGCTCACGAAAGTTCCGTTGGTACTTGTCATTCATTATTAAGGACTGTAACCTCTCATCCATTTCCCTTTGCTTTGCTGGCCTGTTCAAATTTTCGGACAAAATCAATTTTAGCAGTGAGTGTGACCCACAAGCACAAATTACGCCACAGAACTAGCTTATCTCCTTGCCCTGGGCAACAATGAAAGCCAAATCACCCTTTGCTCAGGTAAATAAACAGCAGTTTAGTAATTTGGCCAGATCAAAATATATCTTGTTCCTTCCTGTATTGTGCTAACCCCAGCTGGCTCATGAGAAAAACTTGAATATTCTTTTTAAAATATTATTTTATTGGCTGTAAATAAATAAGTGTTTATCTTCCTTCCACGTCCATCGTGGCTTGTGCTATTTACCACCCACGTTTCCTAGTCTATGGATGAAGAGACACCAAAGACACCATCCAGCAAGTAAGAGGCAGAAGGAAGGTAGTGCCCGAGCTTGTACCTTTCCCAGTATGGCATCTGCTCCTTGATAATAGTGCCCTGTTAAAATCACAGTAGTGCCGACCTCAGTGGTGACCGTGATGGGCGCTAAAACAGGAAGCATTTTCCGGTCACACGTCATGATGAGCCATCTTCCATTGTACAGTGAACGCTGGCCATTTGCAGTGATGGAATGCCTTAGTTCGTCTCCTTTCTGCTCAGAATGTGATCTAGCGACAAAATAGGGCTGCACATTTTCAGGGAGGCACATGAAGACAGGCTATGCAGAAACAAATGTCAGTGTTTGGTTACAGCTCAGGAGAAGCTTTCTCCATCCCAGGATCCTTAAGGATCTGTAAAAATTCTAATTTTTAAGTTATCCAGCTGTCCATAGTAGGAAACAGAGTGAGATTACTCAAAGTTTAGTAGGGACCACTACATGAAATATCAGATTGTATCACTGACCACAGAAAACACAAATCCTTCCATCAAAAATTTCAAAAGGTACGCTAACCAACTTTAATCAAACTATATGGGTCTTGAAAATTCCATTCAACATGTTTTATATTCCCTCTGTCCTTTCTTCTTATAGCTTTTGAAACAGGTAACTCTCTCACTCTCTCTCTCTCTCTCTCTCTCTCTCTCCCTCTCTCACTATCCCTCATTCTCTCTCTTTCTTTCCCTTTCTCTCTCCCCTCTTCATGAGGTGATTCCTTGTGCCCAGGATCTTACAATGTCGCCCACACAGTTTGTGTCAAAGTCTGACATAGCCATAGATCCAAAGGCTATTTTTTTCTATCTTTATTCATTTTGTAAAAACTACCAGCACATATATCCCAAATAATAACTCAGCTTACTAGAGTACCCAAGTAGTTCTGCTGACAGAAGTACATTTTGTTCATTAAAATTGTTACTAGTTATGCATAGCCATCTGCTGAACATCGGTGTGTTCACTGATAATAAATGGTCAGTAATTCAAACAGTAATCGGACAAACGTTCGTGATATTTGAGGGTAAATCCACTTTTCTACTGGATGATCAGTAATTCAAACAGTAATCAGGCAAACGTTCATGATATCCGAGGGCAAATCCACTTTTCTACTGGATGGCACCTTGTGTGGAATCATCTATCCTTCTTGAATTGTCCAGATGGAGTGTCACACTGGCTTTGCCTATATTATCTGGAAACTTGTCATTTTATCTGTGATCTCCTCTTACTTTAATTTCCTTTGCTTTGCTGTGGACATTTACTTCTGCAGCTCAGTGCTCACAGTAAACTCTATTTTTCCCGTAAGACATCCAGAAATCTAAGCTTGCATTTACTACCAACAGAGAAATAAAGAAAGTCAACATTTAACAGCAAATGAGAGCATTTTACGAAGTTAACCTGAATAACCAGTAGAGGTCTCTGCTGCTCTATGTAAATGTTTCTTTAGGGCAAAGCAGAATGAAACAAAACAAAAAGCCTTTGAAACAAGTGCACTGGCCAAAATTGTAGTGTGGTCACCAAGTATGTATGAGAAGAGGGAAGTGTAGGTTTGAATGATAGGAAGAGAAGAATAAAAGTGAAGGGAGAGCTCATGCCAGATTTTAGGAGAGAGTGGCAGGTTCTGGTAAAAGATGTGCCCATATGCGCCCATAGACAAGGTGGGGACGGGGGAGCAAATGTAGCTGCATTTGGTGGGAGGACTTAAGTGACGCTCAGAGTGAGGAATGTCCTTAGCTCAGGGAAGTCCAATGGAATGCATCAGAATAACGGGGAATCTGAGTTGGAAACAAACAATGTCAGATTAGCCAGAGAGTTGCCTGTGGGGATGCCCGGTGCCAGGTTTGTAGATCTCCAGCTACCAAGCTGGAGTTCAGCTACAGTAATTATGTCCCAAGGAATAGCAACATGAAACATGCAGGACAGCAATACCAAAGGAACTGGGGTATCAAGATGTTTCAAGGTAATAATCAGTCACGTAGGAGCAAATCAGGGGCATCAGTATTTCCCTCATTCTATAGAAGTTAAGATGCTGCTACAGAAAGAAAAGGATGCATTCAATTATTCAAATTTCATGTAAAGATCAGAGCCACACTGGTAAAGAGTAAGAGTGACCAGAAACTGAACTATCTAAATGTAAATTCCTTCTGCATGAGAATAAGATTGAATTTAGAGTATGCAGAAAGTCTAAACATGCAAAGATGAGTTGTTCCAGGTAGACAGGTATACAGACCACTACAGGTGAACTTAAATCAGGTTTTAATAGTTCCTCTATGATTTCTCTTCAGTCTTAACTGTGGATTGGAATAATCCACAGATATTTAATTGGTATTAACACCTGTGAAAAGGAGAGGAGGAGATAGGATTGGGGAAAGGGAAGGGTTGAACTAGGATACAGACTCTAGGAAGTCTTGGCTAACCCAGTGGAGAACTCTGGAAAAAGGCATCCATTAGAGTTGTCACACAACAAGCCACAATGGTCAGAACTTTGTCCTTCTCCTTTCCATTCAGTCAGCGTACGTGAATTGCCCAGTAGGGACACAACCCCAGGAGATCTTTTAGATAGAAAACTACAAGCCATTGTGTAAAAAGGGCAGTGCCATTTTCAGAAGACAGAGGACAGACCTATAAATGGATTCAACCCCTGAATTTGACAAGTAAGAGAATCTTGGTGAAAGAAATTATGCTAGGTTGGTAAAGTCCAAGTCAGGATAAAATGGGTTGTAGAAATACAGTGGAGACATAGGGAAAGAAGAGAATGGTTAACATTAGCGGACAATCCTTTCGGCACCCAACAACTTGTTAGAGTGTGTGGGTCTCAATAGGCCAGCCAAAGAAACTTTGGCATCTGTTTATAACATTGCCAAGTGTCCTAATGGAGCAATCAACAATCAATGCCTTCCAAATTTTATGGGGTTTTTGTTTTGTTTGTTTTGTTTTGTTTTTTGGTGGGGTCGGGAGTGGGCATCATAGCAGAACAAATGGGCAGACAGCAAAAATAGTCTGTGCGGCTTCCGACTAGATGAGCCTCAGTTAACACTTCCTCAGGGAAACACATTAATGAATTCAGTCTTTCCTTTTAAATTTCTCCAGTCTCCACTCAGTTTGAGCCGTTTTCCAAGGGAGGCACCACCAGCGAATTAGAAATGGAAGTTTTTATGAACTTTAGTAAAAGTGGTCAGAGAGCTGTGATCTCTCTACTCAGAATGTAGTGCCAGAAAACACTACAGACACAGATTCTTGGTATTATACTTTGAAAATTTGATTTCATTTCTGCAGAAGAGCATTGCTATCTGTGTGGTTTAGACTCCATATAATAACAAAATGCTGCAGGATTCATCAGGCAATAGGATGTGACCAAAAGAATCTGAGATATTCACTGTAGCCTTAAATTATCATTATTCAGCCCTGACTGCGTGAAGAGACCTAATTGCTTGAGGCATCGGTTTCCTCATCTGTAACGTGGTTTTAGAATGGTTCTATAAAATGCCGATGAAGGTTTTTGAAAGTAGACCACATTTCATAATCTCATTGCAGGTTAGGATTTTTGTGAGCTTGCCTTGGAACTTAACCTCCACATACACATTATTTCTGTGCACACACCATATTCCAAATCCCAAATAACCAATTTACAAATAAACATTGTTAACCGAATACACGTAAGCTGTGTAGTTTACTTGTATATGCATTTTTGGAAATTTTTAATTAAGTTCCTGACCCTTTTATCCACAAGATGTCACTGTCTGCCACAATTTGTTTTACAATCCACAGCCTTGGTTACTTTTCCTCTTGGGCTTTAGGATAACATGCCCTAAGTTAAATAGACTTAAGAACATCTGGAACTAAACCCTCTGTTATCATTTATGTCTTCAGTAAAATCCCATGTAAAATTAGCGTATTTTAAAGGTAAATATGCGTATTTCATGATCATTCTAAACATTGTTTTTAACCTATCTACTGATATTTTAATGTAAAATGTTTCTGCTATATAACTTTATGATAGAATCCTAAGAAAATGATCGTATCAAACGAGGAGTAATATTTAAGAGGCTAAAAATAATTTTTGTTGTAGCATAACACATTACCTTCAAGGAAATCTGGACCAGATATTTCCTATATCTTGTGATGGGTCTAAAATGACAAGGCAGAAAGTTCTGGCTAAATGCAGATGGTCCTTTAATGTTTAACATCACCTGGGTGCTTAGAAAGGCATCTGACATTTCAATCTGTTTATGTAAGACCGAGGGATCTGCAGACTTGGCCTTTTCCTGGGATTGATACAACTTCTGTGCCTTTGTTTACAAGGCCCTTCTCATCATTTATGCCTCATTAGCACCAGAACTAAAGTGTACCGTCTCTTGTGGTTTAGGAACCTGCACTGCAATGGTGAAACCTCATTGGAATGGTTCACATTACCATGTACCCCAGAATGAAACTCGTAAACCCACGTAGTAATTGATATAATAAACTATTGCGCTGTGTGACAATTCTATCTGTAAAGCATTCCCTTAGCATAGATTTGGTGGCTACTCTTAGAAAAAGGATCTTACTTCTAATTTCCTTGATAAACTCAGATTATCAATATAATCTGACTCCTAGAATAAAGATTCAACACATCCATCCCTGCGATTGCTAACTACTGTGATCAGATGCTGTGAAATGTTTGCTAATCATATGTGGAGAATTGGCAACTCAAGCATGACAATCGAATTAAAAATCTGTATTTTCAAATAAACATGTAGTATTTGGGGAAACCACAGGATGTCAGACTTCACACTGAAATAGCTCCGTGAGTTCAAAGTGACATTTATTTACCTCACATTTCCCTGGATTTGAAGTTATAATAGGCAAGTAGTTTTATATCGTGTTATCTTCTGGAGGGCTATTAATTTCACCTGAGTTTAATTATATTTTTCAATGAATGTATAGATAAATTGAAAAAGAACATAGATTTTGTATTCTGGTTTGATATGCCCACATACTTTCTCACTTACTTTTAGATGACTTTTCTATTAATGTTAATATTTCTCCATTAAAGAAAATGCGTAAAACGAGCAAATAACCCCTCCTCACTCTTCACATGTGAAATCTGTTCTTTGACTCATTGCTTGTCTCAACACTAGGGTCATCCTAAAGAGGACTGAATTTCCCTATTGTTCCCAGTTCTTTCTGTTGTTCGTGCTCTTTGATCTTCCTTAATCCCATGTCCATAATTTGTTTTGGCTGAAGACCAAGGGATCTGATAGAGCAGGGACAATGGGGGATGCTGGACCCAAAAGGGAACTAGCTGTACCAGACCTCAGTGCAAATCGCTGTTCTGCCACCTCCCAGCTGAGTGACTTAAAAGCGGTTGTACATTCTCTCTTGACCTCAATTCCGAATTTTGTAAAATTAAAATAATATCAGCTGATTTCATGGCAGTTTCGTAAAGCTGGCAGGGTAGGATTTTAGTGTTGCCAGCTGATGGCCAGCGTTAAAGAGTTGTGGTAAAATTTTAGGAACAGCACGTTCATTTTTCCATCAGCTACCCTCTCAAATCCAGTCCAGAGAAGCTTTATCCACTGACCGTAGCCTTTACCAACAGGATGTTGTTGCTACTTGATAGGGACAGAGATGAAGCTGGAAGTAATCCATTTTCTAGGCCCAGCTCACTGAACCAGATAGAGAGTTGGGCATTAGCACAGTACCCTAGAGCGTGAGTTTGGCACACGGCTTGTTGCCTCATTGGCCCTGAGTCATCTTTCCTCCTGCTTCGGCACGTACTGCCTTTATTGTTTCGTTGCTCTTCCCCACGGGCAATCAGAATACCTTTGGTCAGTTCTTCTGCCAGGCTAACAGTAGGCTCAAATATTTTGTACCTGCCTAGCACTGCCGTCCATCTTGGTGTCATGGTGGGTTTGCACTGGGACGGCCAGATGTGTGCCAGTTAATGATCACCTTGATCCTCGGCGTCAGTCTGCAAGAAATAGGTAACATCTGTGGGGAATAGGGACATCCCCTATATCCTGAAAGAATTTAGACACCCACAGACAACAATGTCTGCATTTACATTTCTTAGAAATCTGAGGGGATCGTCTTCCCATTGACTTCCAGCTCTCATTTCTTATTATCTAATCTTGCTTCAAAAATTAGATCAAATGAATCTTGCTCCTCTGCATTCGTGAGGCAGACAGATTTCACTGTAATTATCAGCTAAGCAAATCTTACCCATTGATACGGAGAAAACTAGGAAGGTAGTGACCTTTTGTATGTGGCCCCACTTTCTTAGCTTGGAGCACTCAAGTCCCCTTTACATGGTAAGTCTAACTTCTCTTTAAGCACTACGGACCCTGTTTATCTCTGATTTGCCCCGTAAGGAGAGACTGAGACCGCCGGTGGATTTGCAGAGGCTATGGAGAGGTTTTTGGATGGCCAAAATACAGCTATAATTCAAGATATTGTGAAAAGAGATAGAGATGTGTGTTGTAAATGGTGCTGTCCATCATTAATAGTTGATCCAAAAGATAAACCACAAAAGATTATTTAAGAGAGCATGAGCAGGCATGCTATTTGAATTATTTTAGTAAACCATATCTAACCCTGTGTAGAGTACAAACATAACATTAGAATATGACAGCATTATAACTTCTTTAGTATATTTCAGCCAAACATTTGATTGGAGAGATATATTTTAATTGTTCAAGGTTGCTGGCAGGGACAATATTTTTCTCCTATTTGTATCCCATTATGTTAACATGTGCTTTATGGCCAGACTGGGATTAATTTATTGATTTGGATTCACAGTACTAATTTTAATTTATCACATTCCACTTCTTCATTTGTTGGGCTAATGACCCACAAACTATTAAAAAAAATAGAAAAGAAAAAAGCTGTGAGGCTCCAAGACCAAGTATCCCGAGAAAGAATTGTTAATTCTTTATTATAATTGTTTGCAGCACTGTTTACTCATCTGCTTGGAGGGTTGGTCGTAGGAGCCCATTGTTTTTGCTTCCCTATGTCTGTTCAACGGTGGCAGATCTCACCTCTGGCATTTTTATTTGTCTGATGAACTAAAGAAAAAAAAAACATGGAATTAAATTACTTGGATAAAGGAGCCCAGTGGGGAAATAGGCAAATGTTTCATGTCATTCATAACTAAAATGAAAACCTTTATTTTCAAAATTTTTCAAGTTTTTATGAAAAGAAAGAATAGGTGTTTTGTTTTTGCTTTTTTTTTTTTTTTTGTATCTGAAATGCTTATTCTCTCTCCCTCTTTCCTGTCTCTTTTTCCCTCTCTGTTTCTATCTCTTGTCTAGATAGATGATAGATGAGATAGATAGATAGATAGATAGATAGATCATATATACATTCAGAGACTACCTAATTCCCTGGCAATCATCTAGCATGTATCATCATTTAAATACAAACCAACCTTCCTTTAAAATTACACCCTTTATAATTTGTAAAAAGTAGTCATCAACTTGCTAGCTTATCTTTAGTCACCAACTCAAGGTAGTTTTTATCATGCTGTAAAGATCATTAATCAACTCTTTGCATGTAAATGTCCATCTTTTGGGGGGCGGGGAAGAGTTTCACTTGTGTAAGGACTGCAGGAGTTAACCTTTTAAGGGTTAAAGATGAAATGGGAATAAACTTTGGCCAATAAACAGTGAACGGTGACTTAAGGCATCAAGTTAGAATTAAATTCGTGGTACCGTAAAATAGTAACCTCATTGAGGATCAAAGTCATGCTTTTTTTCTCCAGCGCTTCTTTGTGACAAACACATGCCGTCAGCTCTGCTAGCTCATTTGTCTGCTGCAGTTCCACTTTATCGGGCTGGAGTAAAAAGAATTGATGTGTCTGGATAGATAAAGTAAATGGAAACTCAGGACTCATTCCAATATGCTGTACTTTGATATATTTTGCAAACCTGAGAGCAGCTGGTGTAACACTAGTTACTGTTTGTATTTAAATATTGTACATTAGGGGACCTTTGAAAAGGTGTTTTATAATGTTCTTTTTTTTTTTTTCTTTTTAGCACCGATTGGCTTTCAGATTGTTCTTTTTTTTTTCTTTAATTTCCTTATTGTGCTCCCAAATATTTTCAGAGCCTGCCTCTTCAGAAACTTTGTTCTTATTACCGAGACGGATAAAAACAAGCTTCTTTACCAGTACTAATGGAAATATAATTTTAAATTGTGATCCGTACCTGCCTTCACCATTCGTCCTCATCCTTTATAGTATTCGATGCGGGCTTTCATGAACTCTAAGATCTATTTTCCAAAATCTCCTGTTTTCAAATCTCTTGTCTTTCTGGTTGTGTTCCAACGCAATACCAGATTTAGCATAACAAATGTGTCTTCTTTAACTTTAGATCAAGAGTCAATATTATTTGACCCAAGCAAGTGTTAAAATGTAGATAACTGATGCTAAAATTGCTAGTGTTTTATGGGTTCGCGTTACAGACAAGGTTAAGATTATAGCTTGGGGTGCGATGAGGCAAAAAGAATAATTTTTGATAATGGATTGATCCCTAAGAATTAATCATCCCTATATTTTGTTCTTTCTTTCCTTGAAATCTTGTTTACACAGTCAAATGAAAATGAATTGTTGAGAATATTACTTAAATCAAAGAAACCCCAAATGTTCCCATTTCATTATTTAGATGCTTAAAGTGGTATTTCTTTTTAGTTTTGTTTTGATTTATGTCAGTAAATGCTCTGTTCTTTCATTCCGTGCTCTGATAAATGTAGTTAAAATCCTGAATTAGAATGATAGGGCAAGAGCATAATCATGAAACCTCTCAGTGGCATTGAACTCATACCCGATATTATGAACATTAAATGCATTAGTAGAGAGACATGGGGAGAGGCCATTGAGACAGGGAGGCATGAGGAATGAGTGGCAAAATGACCCGCAGATCTTTCTTTACCAATACATTTAGGAGGAACTAAATCAGCTACTGATAACTCTGCTGATTATGGGCTTTCTCAAGCTGCCTGTATGAAGAGCAGGAAGAGAAGATGAGCAGCTCTTATCCCCGAAGAGGAACTTGATCCTGATGGAAACATCCTAATGGAAAATGTGGGGCTTGGATGAGAGTTCGCGATGGAAGTGGCAGCTTGGCTATGCCGCGAGTCATTGAATATCATCCGTGTGCCTTCTCACGGGAAAATTTCAGACAGATTTTTTTCATATGGAAGGAAATCCATATATCCTCAACCACATATCAATTAACATTTGTGTTTCGAATACAATAGACTTTTTGAAAGCATGCGTGAGAAAAGGAAGGTATATTCACTGCTCTCCTCGCAAATAGACATGGCAGTACATTTGATTTTTGTTGCGGATGCGATTGCTAGACTATTTTAATCCAAAGGAACAAAAATGGCCTGGAAGAAAGCAGAAAAAGTCAAGCGGTGTGTAAGATATATCCATGTAAAATAGGTACATTTTAATAGTGCATGTTCACATCAGCCATTTCAAGCATGGAAACTAAATTTTATGAGCTTAATGAAATTTGAGAGGCGTCTTTCAATAACCAGAAAGTGTTCAGGCTCAATATTTTTAAAAATTATACTCCTAAAAACTCTTACTTCCATAGATGGCCCTTCGTATGGGCAGGAGATAACAGAAGCACTGGGGTCCACTGGTTATGACAAAATATGACTAATACATTCTTATGTATCTGTACACTTGCCACTCAAACAAAATGACTCTAAATCTCAAAAGCAACCACAAAGGTCTTTTTTTGTTTGGAAGATTACTTGAAGAGCATCTCAATTCCTAGGTGTCTGTTAATAGGAAAAGTAACAAAAAAAAAAAAGAAAGAGAGAGAGAGAGAGAGAGAGAGAGAAGCAAAATAAAATGTCTTCAAATGCTATAAAAGACTGTGAGAATTTCACATTATTGACGCGCCAATAAAGTTGAGCTTATGAAGAGGCGAAATAGAGACTTTGGTCACTAACAGAAGTAAGAATGATTGAGAGCAGAAAGGAAAAGGAAGGGCAGAGCAAGAGAGGGTGTCATTTAGGATGTGCACAGTGGAGACACCATGTGGCCCTGCTTTCAGCAGCTCCAAATGTCATGCCATTGTTCAGTGTGCTCAAAATGCCATATATGCCTCGTGGTGTGTGCAGTGACATTTTCTAAGTTATATCAGCAGGAAAGGACGGTGTGTAGAGTGTCATGGGCCCTACAGGGTGTGATCCTGTGGAAGGCAAGTGCACACATACAGTGATGGCACTGAAACCCTATCTCAAGCGGATGTCAGCCTCCGTCTGCTGAACGCCTCCCTTGATACGGTGAGGGCGCCATGCGAAATCCTCCGCGTTTGCTGAACTTCCTTCTCTGCAGCCGGCCAAAGCCAATTCCTTTGCCGTGCACATGGGTTAAATGATTCACATTTGCCAACTCTAATGGGTATGACCGAATGGCCAGAGCAGAATCTGCTTCAAGCCTCACTCAGTGTGCAAACCACGGAGACAGGGTGACGGTATGTTAGAGCATGAAACTTCCGGACTGGGAATCAGGAGCACGGAGTCCTGGTCTGAACCCTTCCCCCGAGTTGCTGAGTGACTCTGGCATGCCATTTAATCTCTAAGAGTCTCAGTTTCTTTACCTGTAAAGTGAGAAGGGTAAGCTGATCTTCACGGTCAGCTTTTGGTTCTACAAGACCTGAGGACAAGGCATCTTAATTTCTCTCTTCTGGAACCTGATTTCTAGCAAAAGAATAATTGGGAATACCAAAATCTGCTGTTGTTGATGAGAAATAATGAGGGTGATTTATTTGCCTTTGGAATAGGAAGATTTCAGACAGCCCTTTGATATGGGAATCCTCAGAAGACAGTTTCAAACAGATGTTTCTTTGTAGCTTCTCCAAGAAGAATTTTTTAAGTCTATTTACTTGAGAGAGAGAGAGAGCACGAGTGGAAAAGTGGCAGAAAGAGAGGGGTAGAGAGACTCTCAAGCAGGCTCCTCACCATCAGCGGAAAGCCCCACACAGCGCTCAAACCCACGAACCGCAAGATCATGACATGAGCCACAATCAAGAGTCAGATGCGTAACCAACCAAGCCACCCAGGCTCCCCTCCAAGCAGAAATTTTGCATCCTCCCTCATATTTAAGTTTCATCAGAGCCCCATAAGGTGACGAAAGTCATTCCCATTTTACAGATGAGAGATCTGAAGCTCAGAGAATTGTACAGCTAATTGGTACCAGAACTTGGACAGTCTTCCAGATCCAAATTCGGGTGATTTCTGCTACATTACAGCTGCTGGGAGGGAAAGAAAGACATGTAGGGAGTGCCTGTGATGTGTCAGGTGCCATGCCGCATCATCATTTAATCCTTATTCTGAACGGAAGGCAAATGATTCTCCCCGGTATTTCAGGGGTTGAGACAGAAGGTGGCTAGCGATAGACCAAATCAGACCCAAAGCTTATTTTTGTAAATAAAGTTTTATTGGAATATTGTCATGCCCGTTCATTTCCATATTGTCTCTGACTGCTTTTAAGCTCTAACAGGTGAGTTGAGTAATTGTGACAGAGACAGGATGGCCCACAAAACCTCAAGTAGTAATCTGGGTCCATACAGAAAAAGTTGTCTGGTTGTTGGATTAAATGAATTTGTGAGAACAAAAGACACAGGAAAAAAGTCACTAGGTTGGAAGCCTTTATCCAACTCGAAAACGTCAAAAGAGGAAAACTGATGAATAAAAAAGGCTATGAATTAGTGAGTGCACCTATTCCATTAATTTGACTGATGTCATCATGAGTCATGGCTCAAAACTGACTCCGAAAGCGATTTAAGAAAGAGTTCTAAAAATATTTTGAGTCATGGCAGTATTATTGGAATAACTGAACATGTCATTTATTACCTTTTTTGCATTTATTTATGCTCATATTAATAATTATATGTATGATAAGTTTGTATTTATTACAAGTATGGTAAGTTTTCATTTGGTTATTATAAATGAATGAGGAGACTTACTTTGAAGTACAACTAACATTTATTTGTGTAATTTCTGGTAGGTTATTTTTTTTCCTAATACATATCACTTTTAAGCTTCTTTTATCAGAATTATTCCTGGTAGGATGGGCTAGGCTAAAATGCGACATGAGAGGATAAATACACATGTGACGTGTTGACGTTCTTTTAATCTCCAAAAACTTTCTCATCACGGCCTGATGCATTTTCCATCGCTTATGAGAAAGCAAGAAGTAAAACAAAATCGTTAAGTGTATGCCTTTGCAACCTTCTGCCAAGCCTCTCCGATTTCCATTGTGTTCCAAATCTACTTTCTCTTTCCTAAATTATTTTCTTGTCGCTCACCAGGACCCAGAGCGTCCGTTCCAGAACTTGACCCGCATCTGCTTTCCATGCTTTCGACCTCTTCCCTTTACACTTGTTCTATCAAAATGTATGAGGATTGTTTCACCTCCTCAGGGGTCTGTGAATGCCCAATGATCACAGGGTCTTCTCCATGGTTTTTACTTTCAGCTTCCCAAGCATACTCAGGAACAACCAGCAATTTTGTTGTGCTTGAAATGTGCCAGGCACTGCTGTAAGGGCCTCACACATGTTAATTCACTTACCCGTCATGATCGTCTGTGCATTGTCAGTTACTATTATTATCTGCATTTTCCTGATGAGGTGGCTGAGCACAGACGGATCGCTCAGTGAGCTGTCAATGACTTGCTGGGATCCGAACCCAGGCACTCTGGCTCCAGGGCGGCTGGCCTTGGTGGCACATGATAGTCTTTCTCTTCCTGTGCACCCATTCTCACTTATTTAATCCATTCAACTGCCCTGTGAGGAAGGTGGATCAGACAAGCAAGTCAGGTTTATTTCCTGACAGAGGGGTGAGGTAGTTTTGCCTGTGCCATAGCTAGAAAATGGTAGATCTAGAATGACAGCTGAAACCTTTCTCTCTAAAAGCATGTTCTTATTCCACAAAACCGTTGCTCCCTTCTAGGAAATAACGAAACAAGCACGTTCTGCTTGAGATGATAATGCTTTGTAAATTGCTAATATTTGGGGAACAATTGTATTCTATTAGGTGATAACTGGGGAAAAAATGGCTGACTCGTAGGAGGAAATTTCTAATACAGTCACACTGAGAACCATGTCAGGCTAGTGGGGACAAAGTTTTTGGCAAAAGGCATGGGGGGGGGGGTGTCTCAAAACAAGGTAGAAGGTGTGAGACTACCAGGACTTCCCTGTGCCAATGAGAAAATAGCTATAGATAATTCTGTTAGCCGCATTGCGGGCACGTTAAGAATTTGTGGAATCATCTATTTAGCATCCTGAAAGGGTACTGACATCCATCAGCTCAACTCAATCCCCAGATTGCCCGGGCAGTAATTAACTGAAGATGTACACAAAGTTCCTGAAGAACTGGCTTGCTTAAAAGATACCAGCAGTGAATACCAGCTGACATCTACAAAAGCTGTCTGTGACTAATCAAAAGACTTTATCAGCAGCTTGCTATCACAATTTAGCAACGTGGGCATTGTATTGAGACCCAAATGATGTAATAATTATGTCTAGCAATGAAATAGAAGGGCAACTGGTGAGATTGAGGAAAAAGAAATCTCATTTCTTTTCTGCCTCAAAATAACTTTTGAAATAGACATAGTGCATTTCAAGCACCAAATAGATTCAGAACAAATGAGAAGATGGTTAAAGAAATTTTCCTTTTCAGTAAAAACCAACTAAAAAAGAAAAGAACAGCATATGGAGGGGAGAACCTGCTTGTCTGTGTGTAGATTTTCAACCTCGGTGTTTGAAACAGGTGGTTAACACAGAGTAATTTTGCAAATTCGGCAAAAGCTAAAAGTCCTGAAATAATCAGTTGTTGATGTTGATGTCCATGATAAAAGGCTGGAAGGGTAACCAATGTAGATGGCGCCATAAAATCTTTCAAACCAACAGATGGTACAAAACATACTGTACCAATACAGTTTGGTCTCTTTTTTCCTTGAGGAAAGAGAAGCCAAATTTATGCTTAGTTTCAAGCAAGAAATATATTTCTGGTTTTGGAAAGATAGTGGCAGACTCAGTGATATATGAAAAAAAAGTTTGTGAAGAAGTCATCTGCAGGAGCCATTTCAAAAAATATCAGTTGGTTAACCGTCTGACTTTGGCTCAGGTCATGATCTCATGGTCCAGGAGTTCGAGCTCCGTGTCGGGCTCTGTGCTGACAGCTCAGATCCTGGAGCCTGCTTTGATTCTGTGTCTTCCTCTCTCTCTGCCCCTCCCCTGCTCATGCTCTCTCTCTCTCTCTCAAAAATAAATAAACGTTAAAAAAATACCACTTACTGTGGGACTTCCATTATCATTCCACACCCAGGAAGAGATCTTTACCAAATGACTGACCTCCATGGCCTGTAGCACTATTGTCCTAACTACTTAGAAGAAAAAGAATCCTTCTCTCCAACTACCAACATCAATGCCTAAATGAAGCTTTTTCTTTTATTTCAAATTATTCTGTTTTCCCAAATTAAGAATTAAACTCAACATACATATTCACATTAAATGTCTCATAAGGGTGCCTGGGTGGCTCAGTTGTTTGAGTGTCTGACTCTTGATTTGGGCTCAGGTCATGATCCCAGGGTTTGGGATTGAGCCCCACGTCAGTCTCCATGCTGATCATGGAGCCTAAGATTCTCTCTTCCTGTGCCATTCTCCCCCACTTGGCATGCGCTCTCCGTCTCTCTCTTAAAAAAATGTTTCACAAAACAAAGCTTATACTTTTTCTGCATGACACTGTCTGATATTTTTAAACATCTGTTGTAGTTTATTCTAATATGCTATCTTCCATTGGAAAAATAGTTTTTACCTACTAAGTTGATTTAACCACTCATTAATGATTCTCCGTCACAATTTGAAACAGCAACTGGAGACATATCTTCTCAAGCCCATACAAATACATTTTCAGCTGCAGAAGTTGGGTGATGCAAAAACCAAGGTAAACAAGCAAGTTTGTCTTTTAAAAATAATCAGGCTTGGTTGTGATAACTTGAAGTACAATATTCCATTTTTATTGAGTCCATTTCAGGAGATATATATATATATATATATATATATATATCTCCTGAAATTATATATATAATTTATTTATTTACTTTTATTTATTTTTTTTAATTTTTTTTAACGTTTATTCATTTTTGAGAGACAGAGAGAGAGCATGAGTGGGGAAGGGGCAGAGAGAGGGAAACAGAACCTGAAGCAGGCTCCAGGCTCTGAGCTGTCAGCACAGAGCCCGACGCGGGGCTCGAACCCATGAACTGTGAGATCACGACCTGAGCCGAAGTCGGATGCTCAACCAACTGAGCCAGCCAGGAGCTCCTCAGGAGATATTTTTTAACTGAGGTACACATTATGTACAGAAACAAAATATTTTTTCTAGAAAATGTTAGAAACTTCCTGAATATTTAGGTCCTGAGAAGCTGTTTTTCAAAAATATCAGTTTGCCTTGCCATAAGAGAAGTATTGGATTCAAAGGATAAGAGACAGAGAAGCACAGGGAGACACAGACACACACACACACACACACACACACACACACACACACACACACACACAACTCATACACACAGATACACCAATTGCCAGTATTTGCTGTTAATGTACGAAAGATTTTTTTCCCCAAATTCTGTAAAATCTACCTCTTTTAAGAGCTCATAAAACAAATGTAACAATTCTGATCTAGAAATTTCTAAATTAATCTCAAAAGTTTTGGTTCATTCTAGGTATTTCTTGAACAAAAGATGCCTTTGTACTGACTTGTACATGAATAGCTCAGTAAATAAGTAAGTACTTATTGATCTGGTTGGAAGATTGCCCTAACAGATGATGATTTTTCAGGGTCCAGGGTTATATTTTATGTATGTTTGTATCAGCATCACTGGGCACTGGGCCTCTCACATCCTAGCTACTCAACAGAAGTTTGTCGAATGGATGAATCTGTTGCACTTATCATCTTACCATCACCTGTATTCTAAAAAACAACAGGGCAGCAAACTCATGGGTTGGTATTCAGGAAGATCATAAACCGTAGCCATCCCAACACTATAGATTTAGTTACTTGGTTAAGTTAATTACAATTTTTTAAAATTAGAACAACAAAATACCCGAGCACCTGGCTTTCTGACGTCATGCTCAGCTGTATCTACAGGATGTCCCTACAAAAGTCTTTGAAACTATTTTTTTTTCTTTTTAAATCATTAAGAAAGATGCTGAATTGAGAAGTTTCATCACCTCATAGTATTATCATCAGAAAGGATTTCAAGAATAAAGATTTTCCTGGTAGATTCAGTGGACTCTCATGCATGGTTGTCCACATAATGGAGACATTGAAGTAGCTATATTACAGATGATATAGATACATCCATAACAGCTGTTTCTTCGAAAGATTAACACTTTTCAAGAGTACTACTATTCTCTGAATGTGTTGACCTTGTATTTCTAGCTCAGCATCTTTGAATATGTGGTCTTGTTGGTCAGTCATAAATTTCCTCTCAACTCCTGAACTTGGTGACTTTCAATCTATTCTGCAATATTCAGCTCAGTTGTTACATCTTCCAAGAAGAGTGGTGTGTATTTGTCACCTGGATGGCTGCTGCTTCTTCCTCCTCCTCCTCCTCCTCCTCCTCTTCCTCTGTACTGAAAGCATTCTATAATTGTCCTTTGACTACTGTTGTGGCACTATTTGTGCAATATTCATTTTCCATCTTAGAGTCTAAGGATTTAAGACTTAAGGAACCTCATATAATATCCTCAAGGTTGTAGCCCAATAAGATCCAGAAGTGTTTTGCACAAATAGATTTCCAGCCATTAAGCATTTATTCAACAAAGTTTTACTGAATGTTCAACCCTATTGGCAATGTTTACAGCACTGAGAATATCACTGTAAACAAGACAGATAAGGGCTCTGGCCTTATCACTTACATTTATACATGAATATCTAGATTTGAAAAAATGAATTCATTAATGAATTGTGGGGCTATTTAGAACAGTTTTCTTTGATTTTGGGATTTGGACTGACCTAGATTCAAATACTGGACATGCCATTTATAAGCTGGGTGAAGCTGGAAACACTATTAAAATACGTGGAAACTAACAATGATACTTAACTTTACAACATTACTTGGAAAATTAACCAGCATATAATTTGCTGGTACACATTTGTCACTTATTTATTGTGAATTTCCTTCCAAATCCAGGGGATGAGAAATACTCTCATAGTTATTCAGGACATATAAAAAGTAATAGCTTGTTCGTTCTATAAACTACAAAGATATCAAATTTAGTTACAATACTAATTTCTATAACTCAGATAAAGGAATATTTACCAAAAATATTTACTGATTCACTGAAAAAGAAATTAGATTTTTATTTTTTTCATGTAAATTCCTGGATGTGTTGTTTTGACATTTGTAATTTTTTAAATTAATTTAGGTTAACCCTAATAATTAAGATTAAGTCAAACAATTTATTTACTCTTTTATGGATCTCAGGGGAAAAATAAGTGTTCTAGGTATTTAAAGCTTAATTAAATTTATGACGTATAATTAATGACATATTCTAATGAAGCCAACACCTCACTCTTCCATAGTTTTGCTCCTGTAATACTTAGAAAGCATCTCTAGAGAATGCTTTCAGTTTTCCTTTCCTGTTGGCAAAGGAAATACAATACATATTTTATTTTTCTTTCTCACAAACACCTCCGCCTTGGGTAATCGCATCAACCCCATTTCAAAGGAGAAGACCTACTCCTTCAGTGATTCATTCAGGGTCAGAGCAGGGGAAACTGTCAGTTGTCCACCAAAATACACTCTCCCTTTGTCTTAGGGAGGATGTTTTTTCTCCTAGATTACATTTTCTAGCCTCACTTGCGGTTTAAGTGTGGGCATGTGATGGAGCTCTTGCCAATGGAGCATGAGTGCAAGAGATGTGTGCCGTTTCCAGCCCAGGGTCTTAGGATGGGCATATCTCTTCCACCAGCTGGAATAGACAGCCTGCAGCAAGCAAGATTGACCAAGCCGACAACAGCGATGCATCACTCAATTAAGGAGCAAAACCAGCCATTTCACTTAAGTTCAAATTAAGAATTATTTACAGTGCCTCCTATATGCCAAGTACTATTCTAGGTGTTCAGAATACATCAACAAAATAAAACAGATGAAGAGCCTTTCGTTTATGTAGCTTGTATTCCAGTGTGGAAATACAGACAGCAAACAGGCGGGATGGTCAATTAGGAAGCTACAAAGTATGATATAAGAAGAAAGTGCTATGGGAAGAAGCAGCAGCACTGCAAAGTGGGAACGGGCCATGCCGCTGGGGGTGGGGTAGCTTTCTAGGGAAGGTGCCATTTGTGCAAAGGCTTTTCAAACCAATCACAGCAGGTACAGATATAAAACAACTGATACGTATGTGCTGAAGATCAGCTCTAATGTAGACCACATTAAATGTTTTTCACTTTTCTCTAGATGTGAGAGGTGGTGGCAATTTGGGAGGATTCATTGGCAACGGTCACATGATGGTCCTAGGGTTCTAAAACCTCTACTCTATGCTTATCTTAGGTCAAATAAGTAATTGTGACTGCTCTTAACAAATGAATACGCTCTTATTTCACATAAACTCTTCCCTTACTGCAACTACTGTACCTCTAGAAACAAGGACATGCTATTCAAAATGTTTGGACAGGTAGTCCTTACTAGATGCTGTAATTCCATCTCTGATATGAACATGCTATAAAACTCAGAGAGCTAAGCTGTCATCATGCTACATGTCATTAACATGATATATATCATGCTATATTCTGTATATATGTGTATACATACATATACACACACACACATATATGTATATGCTATATATAAGCATGATATATGTACATATGATATATTCTCTCTATATCTGTATATGCTATATATATTAACATGTTATATATCATGCTGTCATTAACATGTTGTATATCATGCTATATTATATATATGCATATGCTATATATAAGCATGTTATATGTCATGCTATATTCTCTCTATATGTGTATATGCTATATATGTTAACATGTCATACATCATGCTATATTTCCTATGTATAATATATATATATTGACATGCTATATATCATGCTATATTCTCTCTACATATGTATATGCTATATATATATTAACGTGTTATATATCATGCTATATTTTTTCTATATATGTATGTATCATTTATCTTAACATGCTATATATCATGCTATATTCTCTATATATGTACATGCTATATATATGTGTGTATATATGTGTATATATATATATATGTATATGTATATAAGCATGCTATATATTGTGCTGTCATTAACATGCTATATATCTGAGGAAAGAGCGCACCTATAGGGATTTAGATAATATAATATTTATTTTTCACACACATAACATTCTGAGGTATTAAGTTCAGGCCAGCCAGCCTGCTTGGCTACAGGCCATCATTTGGAGACCCAGTCTTTTGTTCTGCACTACACATTCATGTGTGCAACCACTGTTAACCAGATCTTTTTAAGGTTAAGTTTTGAGTTTTAAGGTTAAGTTTTGAGGTTAAGGACAGGGACTCTTTTCTGAACAACTGGTGCCTGTGCTTTAGCGATTGCTATATACTTCGGATAATATTCCATTTTGAAGTCCCTGTACAATATGATCAGGTCTGTCTTTGCAGCTTGATCTTGCATAACCACCCTGTCTCTGTGAACCTTGCCTCCTTCTTCTCCTTTCTATATTCCTCAGTTATACCTGCTTCCGTTTGGTTTGGGAGTTCACTATGCTCTTCCTTGCTTATGCCTTTTTCTCTGTCGAGCATTACATCCTTGTGATCCACTTCTTTGCGTGTCTAACTCCTACTTCTTCTGGGGACCTTATATTAGAGGACAGTTCCTTGGGAAATCATCCGTGACTCCATGGTTCTTCCTTCCTCTCAATATAGGCTGAGTTCAGTCTTTTCTGAGAGACAGGAAGCTTCCTAAGGGCCTCCTAAGAGCTGTTTCTGTCTTGTTCCCTGTTTCACCGTTTTCTCCTCAACATGTTGAATTGTACATACAGTATATACGAAGCTCACAGCAAGTAATTCTTGAATGAATGAATGAATGAATGAGAATGTCCCATTGTCAGAAGGAAGTATTTTCATAATATTTATACCTAATTTCTGAGATAATTGAGTTTATTTTGGCTTCTATATAACCAACAAAAATTACATCCATTGAATCAGCATTTAAGGAATATCTAACATTTGCCAAGCATTGTGTGATGTGGTGAGAAAGATACAATGATGAGCAAGGTAGGATCTATTCTTTACAGAAGCACCAATTGAAACATTTTAGAGCCTTCCTGACACTTGGCCTTGACTTAACCATGAATGAGTACATGCTAGAAAATGGACAGTACAAAATCCATACCAGCGTAGACTTAGTAAAATTTAAAATAAAAATTTCTGAATGCACACTTAGGGTTTGTTATCCTGCTTTTTAGGAACCGATACCGAGTTAGTAACCTGGAATTAAACTTTATTTGGTTCTCAGGTGTCCATCTTATTAAGAGAGAGTGAAAATAGTGCTTTTTTTTTTTTTTTTTTTTTTTTTTTTTTTTACTTTTGATTCCACCATAGGTATAATGTTAACGGAGGGAGAGGCAGCTTAACATGATAGAATACACGTGGAGCCAAAAGTAAATGGCCTGCGTGAAAAATCTTTGCCCCCTTGACATCACTTTTCACATCCACACAATTATTAGATGAGACTAGATGAGCTTTAAGGTCTCGTGAGAACAGTCTTGCTTTTGATGATTCTTAGTGCCCAGGGCACAGAGAGATTGAACGTACGATAATCCTCACAGTGCTTTCTAGGTTGTTTATCCAAAAGCTAGGTTGTCTGTTTTGAGAACGCATTATATATTTGAAGTAAAAGTTATGTGCAGGCTGTAAAATTTCCAATTAGAATCCGAGCCTTTTCGTCTCCACCAGGAAGCTTGTCTAGATGAAATCAAACTTCCATTTGTAATTAAATTTAGTAACTCCTTTACATACATATTTATGTAAATAATAAATTACAGAATTATTACTTTTCTTAATTTTCGAGAACCCTTACCCGTGCTTAAAATTTAGGTGTATCATTTTTAATGAGCATCCCTGCAAGGTTGTCACAAACCTCAGAAGAGGCATAAATTAAAATTAGCCGCCTCTAATAGGGTTTCTAATATCTTCACCTTAAAATGCACATGAACCCCTAACACTACAAATCTTAAAGACGATTGTTACTAATTCATAGTTGTATTTTTAAGTAATGGGATGCTTTGCTCCGTTTTTGCTTTTTTTGTCTTTTTTTAGCTTACTCTGCCTCCCACTTTTTGTTCGACATGTTTTGTCTTATTTTGTTTCATCATGCATCTGTTTTCTTGTTGTTGTTGTTGTGGTTTTCTTCCAGTTTATTGCTCTGGTGCTAGATTTTAATTTATATTTATTGTTTACTTCCAGGGTATTTATTGTATCTGTACCCACTGACTCACAGGCCAGGATGGTGATTGTTATACAGTAGCTTACTTTTGAAAGAAATAAGACTGCTCAAGCAGCTAATACGGAAAGATGCATCACCAGCCTGAATAATTGTGACAACCATAGACAGTATCAGTGTCTGTTTGTTTGCACAATACCCTCCTGCATTAAGAAAGCCGTCCCAGCTGTCTTGGGCTCTGGAGTCACCCATTGCATCAGTTGACGTTGCAGCAGATGTTATGGATTGATAACAGACTTCACTTCATTCACTCCACATCTAAGATTACCTCTGGAAAAAAAAATCTAATACATTATAACCCTCCCAGCCATTTGTTAAAAAAAAAAAAAAAAAAGATCAGCAATTTATTCCCCTTTTTAGCATTAAATTGTGGTTTTTTTCCCCCTCTCTTTGAATGCACATACTATTTAAAAATGGCCATTTAACACATTCATTGCATGGTTTTCTGTATGCAGGGATATCAGCAGAGACAAGAATGTAATGATTTAATTGAATTAGGACCAGATCAGATTTAGGGTTGATGACTCATATTCCCATTATATAAGAAAGATGCTCTTTGCCTTTAATGATAGAGATATATGCTGCTTTCACAGGTTTGTTAGAAATAAGTGCTTCTTGGTTTCTGGAAAACTGAAAAAAAAAAAGAGAGAGAGAGAGCTCAGTCTGGGATTTAAAAGGAAGTATAAAATCTGTATTAAGTTGAACAGATTTCTTAGCTAAGCAGCAGATTCTCCTCTTTAGTTTGGGAAATTTAAGGATTTCTGCAAACGTAACACAAATAGGATTGACCATTGCTTAAAGATCACTCAATGAAACAGTCTGAAAAGTGGGCATTTCCTACACACAAAGAGATTTTATGGAAAAAAAGTGGATAAAAATGAACAAAAAGCATACAGTAGGCCTTTTTCTTAGATGTGAAAATGCTTTGTGCACGAACAGCGTGGTTTTGTTTTTCAGGTTGCAGAGTAGCATGGGATTGAAGTGCATGTAAAAATTAAGTGTGGCGGGTCAGGGTGTGCCAATCAAGGACACCGCGTTTACTCTCTGTCTGGAGCTGGCACGCAGAGCTGAAGTCCGCACTCTACAACCAGGCAGAGCCACCATTTTTTTTAAATCCATTTCTCACCTAAAATTAGCTCCTCAGGGGCAACTGTTGGTGCGCGAGTCCAGCCTGTGCCCCATGCACCACCACCCAGAGGCAAGGTCGGCAAATCCAGACACAGCCAGAGGTGCTCAGAGCGTTGCTGCCAGCATAGGAAAGAATGGGGACGGGGAGTGGACACCATGCAACGAAGACATTTTTCATTGGAACGATCATTCCTTTTCCTGCTCTGGTGTGTAGCATTTAAAGTTTGCAAAGTTATTTCGTGTTTGTTGTGTCATTTTGGTTTGGAGCCTTTGTCACGTGCGGAGGATGCACACCGGGCAGGTACTGGCCCCTTGTTTACGGGGGAAACTGAGTCTCTGAGAGACTGGAAGACGAGTCTCTCAGCTGGCAAATAACAATGCCAGCCCACGTCTTCCAGTGCCAAATTGTGCATTCTTTCTACATTCTGGCCGGCTCTAAATGAGAGTGACGAGCATCATTTAAACAAAACTGATTCACTGTGTCTCCCATTCTATTGAGCCTGGGATGAGAAACAGAGAAGGACTCTTCTAGGTGCTCTGTTTTCCTTTCTTTCTTTCTTCTCTCATAGAGGCTTAGCAAGGCATTGGCTGGGGTTCAGGCATCTCGGGGGCCAGGCTGCAAATGGGGAGAAGGGACCACCGCGAGCCCAGTTAGATGACGACAGTTTTGTCCACACACCACGCCAGGCTAAGCTGATGCAAGAGAATTTTGTGTTGGCCGCTGAGTTTAGAATCCACACTCAACAGAAACGTTATACCATTAACAAGAGGAAACTTGTCCTGAGAGTCTGAAAGCGTGCAGGACAGATAAGCTTTTTGTTTATCTTATTGACATTGAGTCTTGGTCATGAGTTCCGAAACTCATGTGGATGGGTTGGGAGAGACATTATTCTGGTCATGCCAGCCATCAGCTCTCCAGCTCCCCCCCAAGAGGCAGATTGTTTTAAAACTAGAAAAGCACAGCCTAACCTTGCTGGGAGTATTTCAAGTTTCAAGGGCTGCTCTGGAGAAGAGTTGACCCCTAGCGTGGGAATCCAGCCGAACAGTGTAGGAACTGAGGAGGCAGATCAGTCACAGCTTTGATTCCAAGAAGTGCTGATCTGTAGGGAGTTAGATGAGGGGAACAGGAAATAGAGGCACAGGGGCAACAAAGTGGTCCTCATCGGAGCAGCCTAGGTAAAATGCAGAATTCTTTCCAGCCCTCTGGCTGAAAGAATGAGCAAGAGCCACAGGAATTCCAGATTTCCCATTAAGCTAGTTGTTATGGACTGAATGCCGTGTCTCCCAAAATTCATATGTGGAAACCCTACCCCACATTGTGATGATATTAGGAGGTGGGGCCCTGAGGAGGTAATTCGAGTTAGGGTGAGGTTATGAGGGTGCAGCCCTCAAGATGAAATTGGTGCCTTAGAAGAGTTACTATGGAACTGCCTCTCTCTCTCTCTCTCTGCTGCCTGCCATGGGAGGATACAAGAAGAATCTGGCAGTCTGAAACATGAAAGAGGGCCTTCCCAAGAACCCAACTATGCTGACCCATTGATCTAGGACTTCCAGACTCCAGAGCTGGGAGAGAGAAATGTCTGATGTTTATAAGCCACTCCGTGTATGGTATTTTTGTTAGAACAGCCTGAACAAACTAGGACACCAGTCTAGACTTTCCCAATCCTAGATCCAGTAAGAGGCTGGCATGCCAAGTGGGAAAACACACAGAGGTAAAGTTGTTCAGAAAGAGCCAGCGCTATGATCAGTAAGGGAAAACAGTGACCTCTCAGGATGAAGATTCCTGGGATTAGCCTTGTTTAAGGAAACCAGATTTACAAGGACCCCACAAGCAGCAAGAACAGGAATCATTATGTACTCCCAGTTGGGATAAGATTGCTTTAAAAATTAGGAGAATCTGCTAATAAACATGTCAGGCATCAAGCTGATCCAAGGCTCAGTACCCTACAAGCGTAAAAGGAATCCTAGGGTTTCTGCACTGCAAGCCAGAAAATATTTGCTGCCACATTTCATCGCTTATATGTCACCGATGCTTTCACATTTTAACATCTTTGAAATGAGAGTACATCTCAGAATCAGGGTATCTCACATTTATAATTTGTGTTGTTTTTACTTTCTTAGTAACAAAATATAATTGTGTTTGCTGCAATAGAAGATGTCTAAAATTTGATCAAGTGATTGTCAGGTGCCTGCTATTAAGGAAAGAACAAAAAAAGAAAAGGAAGGAAGGAAAGGAAGGAAGGAAGAAGGAAAGAGGGAGAGATGGAGGGAGGAAGGAAGGGAGGGAGGAAGGGAGAGGGGAGAGAAGGAAGGAAGGAAGGAAAGAAAGAAAGAAAGAAAGAAAGAAAGAAAGAAAGAAAGAAAGAAAGAAAGAAAAAGAAAGAAAAAGAAACTAAAGCATAAAAAAAAAAAAAAATCACAGGTGACATACCTAGACCCAGTAGAGAAGAATCAAGGAACTCTTAGAACAATGGGTCTAAACGAGAGACCCTGGTGAACCTTGGAGTGAAAATCAAGTAAGAAGAGAAAGGATTTTGCTGAAAGAATGATGCAGTATTTGAGTAAGATGAGTGCCTATAAATAGTCTCTCAATCTATAATTTGTAGCCATAAGATTATTAGCATTGAAGAGCACATTTTATTTTAATTTCAATTATGCACAGCAAAGGAAAGGTACAAATTGGAGAGTGAGGGCAGACTAGAGACCCAGAATGTTGGTGTTAATAAGAGAATTATCTCAGTCCATTGACTCTGAAGGTGGGTGAAAGCTCAAGAGGCAGCACAGACACATTGTTTGAATACATCTCATAAAGGGAAGCTTTTATTTATTTTCTGATTCAGATCACTTTTATGCTTTATAAAATTATGTGTGTTCCTGAAAAGTCCTATGCCACATTGATAAAATGTTAAGGACTGTGAGATTGAATAAGGCCTGGGCAGACCTCTTTTGTAAAATGAGTCAACGTTCTCCATTTATCTATCCTATAAACTGGAGTTGTCAAGTTGATACACACCTACGCTTAAAATGGTAATGATGGCGATGATATAAAACCACTAATTAGCTCTAGGCCTGTGATTAGTCTTGTAGAGAACATACTCAAAGATAAAACCCTTGGCCTTAAGGAGTTGGCATGGTAAGACAGAGATAGAATAGAGTTTGCATTCTCAAGACACCAGATCTGGAATGCCTTGGACATCAAAGTGAAAATGTTTCCTGAGTTGGCATGATAGGAAGGCACTAATGTTTTCCTTTCGTCATGAAAATCTAATGTTTAATCCTCCCAACTAAGTTCTAAGGTTTTCCATGATCTTCTTAGGAACACTGTGATCTTTTTTCCTGCCCCCTCGCCAGCAAGTGATCAGTGACAGCAAAGAGAGTTTCACTTTCTGGGATTTTACAGCTACCTACAAAGTCTCTAGTCCCTTTAGGGAAAGGTCTCATCTTCCCAACATATGAGTCGTGTCTTGTCTTGAGTGTGATGCTATGATCATCCTGACTGCTGAGGAACTACAGGAGAGTTAATGCTGGTGCATTAAATTGCCCTCACGGTTTTTGTTGTTGTTTGTTCGTTTTTACTCGGGAGAAGGCAGACACTTCTCGCTCTAGGAGAAACTGGAAGTAAGGATCCTCATTTCCACATTATAGCGCTGAGGAAATGTTTTTCCAGTTAGTTCCTCCTCCATCTACACGGATCAAAACTGTTATACTTTCTATCATTTGATGCCATTCCACTGCCTGAGAAAGGTGAATGGCCTGCCCAGTACGGGGTGTGAGTGAGTTGGGAACAGTGCATAGTCAAAGGAAAATTACAACCTGGTTAAGGGTTTCCATGACCTAAGGTGGCTGGTAGATCCAACTAGAGTAGAATAAAGAGTCATATGGTAACTTTGACAAAAGGAATTCATAATGAGACCGATCAAATAGATACATTTACCTCCCCTGTCCCCCGCACACACACACTCACACACTCACACACACTCACACACTCACACACACAACTACTTCTTGGAAAAGTAAAGAGACATTTTCAAGTTGAAAAAATCAGTAGAGACAGGTACCTGGGTGGCTCAGTAGGTTGAGCATCCAACTGTTGGTTTCAGCTCAGGTCATGATCTCATGGTTCATGGGATTGAGCCCTGTGTCAGGCTTTGCATCAGGCTCCATGTTGACAGTACACAGCCTGCTTGGGATTCTGTCTCTCCTTGTCCCTTCCCCTGGTCATGCACATGCATGCTCTTTCTCTCTCTCTTGCTGTTGTGCATACACACTCTCTCTCTCAAAATAAACTTTAAAAAAAAGTCAGTAGAGGAAATGAAAAAAAAATGATGCCTGTGAAGTTACGACATAAAGTAAAATAAATCTTCACAATACAAAGCAAACAAACAAGAGGCAAAAGAGAGGGGAAGTATATGGGAAAAAGGTAAGCGACTTGGAAGATAGAACCAGGAAGTGCAGCATAGGAGTGAGGGTTTCGTAAAGAAAAGGAAGTGAACTACTGGAGTCAAAGTTATGATATGCCTTCAGCAAAATAAATAAATAAATAAATAAATAAATAAATAAATAAATAAATAAATATTTGGAACTAAAAGCATGGAAACAGCACTAATGCCGTTATAGGAGAGTAGTGAACAACCTGAAATTTTTCCTAAATGAAATATTATACAGGAGTCAGAATAAATGAACTAGAGCAACATAACAATTTAAGTAATACAAGCTATAGAAGCCACAGGTTTCTACATACATATGACATCCTTTTTACAAATGTGGAAAAACACAAAATGTTAAGTGTGTATATATATATATATATATATACACTTAATATATATATATTAATATATATATATAAATATATATATACTTTATATATATGCACACATATATGCATATATATGTATACACAAAATGTAAAAACACAAAATGTATATACACTTAACATTTTGTGTTTTTACATTTTGTGTATACATATATATGCATATATGTGTGCATATATATAAAGTAATGTATATTAATACAATAAAAGTTTATAAAAAGGAAATCAAGAAAAAAATGAACACAGGTTTAAGATCATGCTGCCTTGAGGGGCGCCCAGGGGGCTCAGTTGGTTAAGTGTCCGACTTTGGCTCAGGTCATGATCTCACAGTTTGTGAGTCTGAGCCCTGCATTGGGCTCTGTGCTGACAGCTCAGGTCCTGGAGCCTGCTTTGGATTCTTTGTCTCCCTCTCCCTCTTCCCCTCCCCTGCTCACTCTCTCTCTCAAAAATAAATACATGTTAAAAAATAGAAATTAAAAACATTTTTTTTAAAAAAGATCATGCTGCCTTGGAGGGAGAGAAGAAGGGAGATTGGGTGGATAGAAGAATAATATTGTTAAAAACACATTAGCACCAAGATCTCAGCTTTTATTTTTCATAGTAGTTTTGCAAGTTCTTGTTTCTTTATTATTATTATTTTTTAAATAGACAATGTCAGTGTGCCATGAACCGAAGATAAAAATTAAGCCAATTTTCTGTAACTGAAGACTGATACCCCCAAATTTTTAAATAAGGATTGGAATAGATTATATTGGGAAATATAAATGAGAAAAGACATATGGAGTGGCAGAATATGAAAAGCCAGGAAATAGAATCCATTCTCAGAAGCATTAAATGGGACCAAGAAGACAATCACATATGATAATTACCACCACTCACCATGACAATGAAATCACAAATTTTTGTGCACCAAACAACAAAGGAAAATACATATGGAAAGTAATCCTAAAGAATGATGGAAACTTTAACTATAAAAGTATAGAGAAAGATTGTAATGTTTTTCTTTTCGAATGAACAGATTTAAAAAATGAGAGATTTAAATAATATTACCAACAAGCTCAACATAATAAATATTTACATAGAAGACAATGTAACATGCCAAGAAAGAATAGGTATTCTTTTCTTAGAGCAAATGGAAGACTTGCAAGAATTGCTCATGTACTCAGCCTGCAAGAAAACTTAAATTCCACCAAGTAGAGTGTTTAAGAAAGACCCCACATGGCATGAATGTAATCCCAGATACTAGAAATACACAACAAAAATAACTTAAAACTTCCTCACTGCTTGGATTTGAACCAGCTCTCCGAAGTATCCCTGGACAAAGAGAAAATCACAAAATCACAGGATATTTTTCCAGAGAACATAATGGGAAAAGAACACTTCACACCAATCTTGGCATCGAACAAGAGCGTGCAAATAAATGAAGTCTGTGGCACGTCAGTGTCACCAGAGGAATTGATGTAAACGAAGTTCGGACATCAGTGAAGGGGTTGTTTAGTGACAGTTCTGTCACTTGGTATTGTTCAAGGAGGAATATTGTAGGGAAAGTTGTCAAGGACAAGTTCCAGGGAAAAACCCAGATTTTAAAGCCGTACTCAGAAGTGTTTGAAACAGCTCAAAAGAAGAAACATGAGAACTGTTGGAGAAGAACCTGGAAGGCCTGAGGCCACCTTGGAAATGTGGGTGGGATGACAGGTCACAGTAAAATGTTAGATCCCAGGATTCTCGGAACGACAGAACACAGTTCATGTGCAAGGTTGTCTATCTCTCTGCATCTGCTGACTGCTATTTTTTCAAAGCCTCTGGAGCATGACCACCAGATAGGAGAGTGTTCACAATCTTTTTCTTTCTCCTTTTTCCTTCTTTTTAATGAACAGTGGGGTGGGGGGTGTGGGGGAGCGGGGGACAATAACAAGAAACAGACAAGAGAATCTGCACCATGGGAGGCGGTGGAAGGAGGAGATGCTACCATTCCCCAGCCCCCCACACACACTATTTATACACACACACACATACATATATGTATATACACTATATACATATATGTGTGTATGTGTATTTATATATATATACATATACATATGTGTATATGTATATGTATATGTATATGTATATGTATATGTATATGTATATGTATATAGCCTTTCCCTTCATTTGCTGGAAGCTGCAGTTGAGGGACATTTGGAACAGAAACTCCACTTTGACTATTTCAATCTGCCACATGCTTCTTTTCTTGATACACCTGCAGCGAAGGTGTATTGTGGCGTCTGATAAAAGGTTGTTATTGGAACAAAAAAAAAATGTGTTTTTCCCTTCCCATGTAATATATAATAAACCTGCTCTATGAAGTCTCAATGAACTCTCTCAATTGAGAAAAATACAGACAATTTTCATTATAAGTGAATGTCTCCAATTCATTCTTTGCTGTGGAAGGGAGACATGCGGCGGTAACTTACTGTGGGCCACATTTCATAAGATAGAATCTATTCCATTATTCTTGTGTATGTTTCATATGAAAAATGTTATGAAGTTTTCTCCCCTCACAAAAATACATATTCCCTTATCTCATTAAGCCCTATCTCACACAACACCTATTCCCCCTCTGTTGCCCAGCTCCCTGCTCCATCACCGGGGGTCTCCCCAGATTGCATTGCTATTTAAAAAGTATAAAAGAATCGCATGCATTTCCTCCCCACACAGGCCATTTATTCAGTTTAAAATCTCAGGCAAGTGTGGGTGAAATTCTGAGAAGGAAATGAACCTGGGTTTGGGTGATTGGTGAGATTTGGCGTTATTTCCTAAATGCTCTGACTTCCTTTTTCACCTTGTCTGTGGAATGTAATATTTGTTTTCATCAGTTGTAGTATTTTAGCCTATGCTGGTCAGAGCTGCCTTCGTATAGTAAGCTGGATACTCACATGAGAAAAGTCACTCTGAGAGATTATTACAACCCTAAAGACCACATGTTGACCAATACATCCAACATTTTTATGCACTTGAATTTTGATTTCTGTTTGCATTAAAATTACTGCATGATATTTGTGAAAATCCGAAGTTTAAAATACATAAGCCGAAAATTACTGGTTTTCTCCTTCCTCCATCTTCTACCAGTAATTGACTCCTAGATGTTTACTGTTAAAGGTTTGGCATGAATCCTTCACACACACATGCGTGAGTGCGCACACGAATGTATAAATATTCATGTATGATTTATATACCTTTTCTTCTAATAAAATAATAAAGTAGTATTGTGCATGCTGGTCTGCAAATATAATTTCTGTTTATAATTTATGCATTTATATGTCATGACCTATAGATCTATTTCAGTTTTTAAAATAGCTATATAACTTTTTACTCAAGATCAAAACTAAAATGAACATCTTTTATATAAATATTTAACTGTTGAATCAACAAATATATATATTTTTTAATTGGATAAAGTATGTATTTTGAAATGAGATAAAATTTCACGTTAAATATGTTTAAATGTGCTATAAATTTATAGCAACTTAAATTCTCTGTTACCTACTCTACTAGCATTATCAATGAGTAAAGCAAAATTCTATTCTTTATGACTCACCTAGTATAGATTTCCTAGTGGCACAGGTGAAAGATGTGGACCGGCTCCTTTTAATAAGACCTGAAACCCTGTTGAAGTGGATTTTTTTTTCATAGTTCTGCCCATTACTTACCTGCGCATATGACCGTGAACACATTATTTAATCTCAATGTCATATTGTTCTAGTGAAGGTTAAGAGCACATGTCCTAGAATTTCAAGAAATGTGAAGACAAACACGCAGAGAATATAGTCAATTAAGAGTACAGCTGAAAAAAATGCATTTAACTACATGTAACATACACACCAACACACACATAGAAATGAGATAATACATTATAAATACGAGCAAGTGAGGCCAAACTCATCAGCGTCAGCTTGCATGCTAGAGAAACTACAATCTGTTTTCTCATTATTCGTGATACTTAAAGATTTCACACCTTATCTAACATATGTAGGCCATGGAGACACAAAGGAGTAAGTGATAAGATATATGTAAATGTCAGGGAATGTATAGACCTTAGTACAATTAAGAGGCTACAGCTGTGTCCATAACAAGTCAGGGTCATTTTCATGTGCATAAGGCAGACATTACTGATTTATATAACAGCCCCCTAATGTATTAATGCCTATATTTACCTGGGAAACTTTGGCTCAGGAAGTAAGATTTAAGAAAAAGACATATTTGCTCTAGATGTACTATTAATTAGTGTCAGCAATGTTGTGTTTTGTGGAAGAAATATATATGTATTTATGTAGGTAGCAGCTTACAAACACACACACGTGTATGCATGTATATAAAATTGGAGCTATGCTACATTGCAAGAACATTTGTATGTCACTCTTAAGAATCTGGTTTACCCTCCAGAGACATAATTACATGGTTTAACCACACTTATATGTTCATGCAAATATCAAAACAGGTTCTATCAATGTCAATCAGCTAATATCATTCTTACATTCTTAGGTTTGTTTTGAAAAATTTTAAAGCCTGTGCAAGAGCATAAAGAAGTGCTTCCTTTGAGGGATCCCAAAATCATCAGTTTAGCTCTATCCTGTATAAGAAACTCAGTAGGCTTGGGAGATCACATAGCAAGCGTATCGTCCTGCTGACTGAGTTACTGACAAAGTAATGAGTTGCTCATCACTGAAAATCAGACATATTGTAAACCAGTATGTGATAGGCGGCTAGTCAACAAATAGGTTGTGAATTTCTACACTTGAGGTCAAGGCAAATCTACTTCCTCGGCAGCTTCCTTGAGAAGCTCTGTTAATAATCTATATCAGGAAAACACTTTAATAAATACGTTAATGACAATAATAATAGTAAATGCTTTTGTAGCACTTACTATGAGCCGGGCACAGTTGTGAGCATTCTATGCACATTTATTAATTTAATCTTCCTGAAGTTTCTTACAAGTGAGGCAAGATGAGACAGAGAGGTTAAACAGTCTTCTCAGTGTCACACAGCAAGTAAGTGACAGTCTGGATTTAAACCCAAACTATCTGGCTACCATTCCTTGCTGTTATCCAGAACACTATATAATCTTTCTTCTATGCCTTGACACATAGGTAGATCCTTTTAACATGTAGGTATTAGCTAGTATCAATTTTTCAGAGAAGATAGACACACACTTGTTGGATAGAAACACGGTTTAACTGCTTTCCAAGAAAACAGTTCTGGCTAACGTTGAATGGCTTTTTTGTTTGCATCTCACCACTCATTAATTGGATGCTTAAGACCATCTTTAATATGAAGATGGATTTCCTAACTTGGTTACTAACTTAAAGATTAATAATTTTGTTTCTGATGAATCTATACATGATATCAGAATCTTTACCTGTACTTAGAAAAATAAAACAGAAGCTTGGAAAACCCATAGTTTAATTTGTGCAGAAAATACTGTTGTAAAGAGGAAAATGCTTCATACAAAATATAACAGCAATTACTCGTATGCTTAGAAACAGGGCCCTCTTAGTTGTATAGACACAAATCTGGAACCATGAGGCTAATCTATATTAATTTCCTAATGTACCCTGCAGATACTCCTATTAGATTCAAGACATTCAAGAATATCTTGAGAGTTAAGGTCACTCGTATCATTATCACTTATCTTGGGAAGCTTCTTCAGAGTGTATTTTATTATGGCCCATCAAAGATTGATTATTGAACCATCAGAAAGGTGCCCTACCAATTAGCCAAATATTTCTCTCCAATCCATTTGCAGAATAACAAACAATAGAGAATCAATATGCTAGGCCTTATGGGGAAACAGCAATGTCTTTCTTATCTTGTGCTCTTTGCTAGAGCACCAATTACAAGACTACTCCATGAGTATCCATTCAGTAAGTTGCCAAACTGCATTGTAAAAACAGGTATTTAAGATATGACCCTGAGTTTCAGAGTGTTTGTAAGTTATTTGAAGAGACAAATTTAATGTATCTGAAATAATAGAAGGAAGAACTGAGTGGGAAAGAAAGAGAGTCAGAGGGAGGCATTTGGACTACCTTCAGTAACACCGAGTCACGACCAAATCAGCAAATAGCAAATTTCTGTAAGACTTCAGAAGGCCAAAGTGCAAGGAATGTCCCCCCCCCCCAAGCTTCTTGTCTAAAATAAAGGAAACACTGGCCAGATGTGTAGATTTGAGTTCTTGCCTCTTCCTCTTCTTGCAGAAATTAGAGAAGAAAAACCAGTGTATAGTGACTGTGGTCTTAATCAGTGGCTCAGATCCTGTGACAGTCTTCATCCTAAGCCACCCCGTTAACTGTGGCACTCCCTGTTAATTGCTGTTCTCCTACATCCCAGCCCCATCCACTTGCCATATATGTCTTCAGGTTAGTTCTGAACTTTTGTCCTTTTCTCCTCATGCCATAAAAAAAAAAAAAATAGGGACACCTGGGTGGCTCAGTCAGTTAAGTGTCCGACTTTTGGTTTCTTGGTTTCAGCTCAGGTCATGATCTCACGGTTTTGTGGGTTTGAGCCCCGCATCGGTCTCTATGCTGACAGTGCAGAACCTGTTTGGGATTCTTTTTCTCCCTCTCTGCCCTGTCCCACTCATGCTGTCTCTCTCTCTCTAAAATAAATAAATAAATAAATAAATAAATAAATAAATAAATAAATAAATAAATAAGTAAGTAAATAAATAACTTGAAAAAACTAAATGGTACTCACATGTTTACATATCCTAGGAAACAATCTTGTTCAAGGTCAATAGTCAAATGAAATCACTTACATCTCTCTCTTTCCCCAGCTTTATACTTGAGCCCCATGGGTTCTCTTTAGAGACTTTAGAGGAGTTATGTTTTTCCAGTTCTTGCTTTGACATAAATAACCATTCATCCATTCATAGACCCACATATAGGTATTCATGTATGTATATATATGAAAAGAGAGACAGTTTACCTGTTGGTGTGTGTGTGCAGGAGAGAGAGGGGAGAGAGAGAGAGCAAGAAAAGGGGAATTTTGGCGCCAGAGATGGGGGCAATTTAGTCATTTACCAGATAATTCTAACTCTATGTCTGGAATGGCTAAGTGGCTTTTCTCAGAGCTATGTAATTCACTTGGATATCATTTCATTTTTTTTCATTCGTAGGCAAAGCCCAGTGATGAGGATGGTGAGAGGATTTTCTTCCCTGGGAGTTGTAAGAACACAATAAGGCCACCATCATGTCTATCTCTGCAGAAATTGTGTCCTAAAATAAGCGAGTACATTTAGAAAGAGCACGTTGCTTACAGAGTGTGTTAGACCTTTGTGTTTCAGTCAATAGCAGCCTAGAGATATCAATTTTATCTGTGTAAACAAGTCGCACTGCTTGTCTCCCCCACCTTCCTTCCCTCTTGGCTGTCCCGGCACACCCATCCCCTCTCCAGTCTACGCATCTACAGAACAGACTCTGAGTGTGTCCTTTTGGGAGGGCAGAAACTATGTTGCATTCATCCGTCTTTGAAATCTTCCCAGCTTGAAATATAATTGATGTGTCATCAATATATGTTAAATCTTATGTGGCCAAATGTAGACTCAGATAGCCACATACAGCGATGCTTTTACGTGAAAATGCACTGTGAAGATCTTAGGAGTAAGTACAGGGTTTCGGAGGACAAAAGGGGTGGGGAGTCCCAAGATAACATATTCCACTGAGGACCTTCGTCCAGCAGAGTTTGACTCTTCACTTTGCCCTCTGGCCTTGTGTTTGCTGATCTCATATATTCTACACACACCATCTCTTCTAATGGTAACAATTCTACTGCAGCTAGGAATTACTATCCACATGATACTAACGACAAAGTGCCCAGTGGGTGAGTCGCGCTCAATAAAAAGCTTCCCTCTTATCCAGCCGTTAAACAGTTTTGTATTTAATTCCAACTCAAGGTGATTTCTCTGCCCACTTAGGATATATCTCCAATACTGTTGGTATTCTTTGCATTCCCATTCAGTGTTGAAAATATCTTTCCTCACAGTTCCAAGAGATTTCCCACAAAGAGGAAAATTGGCCTAATATCCCAGAGTTTTAAAGGCGTGCTTCCCTGTGACCTTTTATTGTGGCAGAGATAGTTCTTGGATACATGGATGGATGGAGAGAAATTTGAATATGTACAATATGGAAAGATGGAGAAAGATGCACAAAGATTTCTAGACAGTATGACTGTGGCTCATGTTAGGTGTGTGCTTCTGTTGTTCCTACATTCTCACATGACTGCTTTAATGCACACTCTCATGGTTTCCATGGGTCAGAGAAGTAAAAGCTAAGGCAATGAGCAACCCCATGTCTCAACCTAGTCCATTTTTCTCCCTGTATGATTTACTTCAATTACTATTCCACATTGCAAACTTCACAGAAACTCTGAATTCACCCCGGAAACACGAGAGTCTAGTTTTCTGTTTGAAACACAATCTAAATCCCGCAAATTCAGGAACATGCGATGTCCCCTTGGCTCTCATGTTTCACTCCTCTACTAAACCCCATTGAGGCAAATAATTTTTATATCACTTAAAGAGTTGCGTCTCTTCTTTCTTTAACTCTGTCACATATTTCAGATGTGGAATTTAAGGAAAATTATTTCCTACCTACTAATAGCATAGAATATTTTTCAAAATTCACCATATAGATTTTAATTTGAGGCAAATATTCTGGGTGAGTCAGTGTGTCTGCTATTCAAATGCCTGCAGCATGTCATGGCCTTGTGATGTAGTATAAACCCCACATGTCACCCACTGGACTCTCCATCCCACTCTCCTCTCTTTTTCTTTGTAAGTAAGATTCTGTTGTATGTTTTCAAAATAATCCAAAGAAACTGCTATCTTTAATCAGAGATTACAGATTTATTAGGCCAAAGGCATGAAGAAAAACATTTCAGGTGTTACTTATCAACTGCAATTACTAATTTTTTTTAAGTTAACTTATTTATTTTGAGAGAGAGAGAGAGAGAAAGAGAAAGAGCAACTGGGGGAGGGCCAGAGAGAGAGGGAGACAGAGAATCCCAAGCAGGGTTCAAACTCACAAACCAGGAGATCATGACCTGAGCTAAAGTCGGACACTTAACTGACTGAGCCACCCAGGCACCCCTGCAATTACTAATTTTAAAGTTCATTCCATTAGGACATCTTAAGAGGCTTTGATGAATTCCATTATCAACTTCCTAACTTTTAGCTTTCTTTTTTTGTTAACGTCTATTTACTTTTGAGAGACAGAGGGAAACAAAGCACAGAATCCGAACCAGGATCTGGGCCCTGAGCTGTCATCACAGAGCCCCACATGGGGCTTGAACCCATAAACTATGAAAACATGACCTGAACCAAAGTCGGATGCTTAACAGACTGAGCCACCCAGGTTCCCCCTGGGTTTCTTAAGCTTTCTTAAGGGGTAACTATTTATATACAAAGGAGTCTGCTATGGCAGGAATGAACAAAGCCATAAGTAAATACAATTCTTATATTTTCATATACCTGACTTCAAACTGGACCCGTAGGCCATTATTTAAATATATTTTTAAATGCCCAGAAATAAACCAAAATTATATGGTCAGTTGATTTATGATGAAGAATATACAATGGGGAAAAACAGTCTCTTCAATAAATGATGCAGAGAAAATGAAACAGCTACATGCAAAAGAAGGAAACTGGACCAATTTCTCACACCACACATAAAAATAAACTCAAGGTGGATTGAAGAGCTAAATGTAAAACGTGACACCATAAAACTTCTAGAAGAAAATATAGGCAATGGTTTCTTTCACATCAGCTGTGGAAACATTTTTCCTAGGTATGTCTCCTGGAGCAAGGCAAACAAAAGCAAAAGTAAACCATTGGGACCACACCAAAATAACAAGGTTTTGCACAGAGAAGGAAACCATCAAGAAAACAAAAAGGCAACCTATGGAATGGGAGAAGATATTTGCAAATGACATCCCATAAAGGGTGAATATAAAAATATATAAAGAACTTATACAACTCAACACCAAAGACCATCATCATCATCGTCATCTGATTAAAGTGGGCAGAGGACCTGAATAGATATTTCTCCATAGAAGACATACAGATGGCCAACAGATACACGGAAACATACTCATCATCTCTCATCACCAGGGAAAGACAATTCAAAACAACATGCAAATGAAGTATCGCCTCAGAATGGTGAGAATACAGAAGACAAGAAATAACAAGTGTTGGCGAGGTTGTGGAAAGGGTGTGCTGTTGGTGGGAATGCAAATCGGTGCAGCCACTTTGAAAAACAGTATGGAGGTTCCTCAAAAAATTCAATAGATATACCATATGATCCAGTAATTCCGCTATTAGGTATTTATCCAAAGAAAACAGAAACAGTAATTTGAAAAGATATATGCACCCTTATGTTACAGCAGCAGTATTTACAGTAGCCAAGGTATGGAAACAACCCAAGTGTCCATCGATAAACGCATGGATAAAAATTTAAAAAAAAAAACAACATGGTATATACATTAAAGACATATAGGTATAGACAGGAAAGACAAATACCATATGATCACATCTATATGTGGGATTTTTAAAAAAACGAATAAACAAACCAAGAGCAGAAACAGACCCATGAATATAGAGAACAAACCGATGGTTGCCAGAAGAGAGGGGAGTGGAAGATACAGGCGGAATGAGTAAGTCATGGGAATACAAGACACAGCATAGGGAGTGTAGTCAACGATACTGTGATAGCCTCGCATGGTGGCGAATGGCGAAGCTGCTTTTGCAGAGAGCATGGCATAACATACAAGCTTGTTTATGTTGTGTACCTGAAACTAACGTTACATTGTGTGTCGACTCCACTTAAATAATAAATAAAACAAAAAAATTAAACAAAGTGCACTGTTTAAGTATCGGACAGGTGTTTGGAAAACATGCAACTGCTGAGTCAGTTTTCGTAGATTTTTACATACGAAGTAAGCTGACCACCTATTATCGATATTTCCTACATGATGGTCCACTTCCACTTTATTTTTTGCTTCATGTAGATTTATACGTAACAGACATAGTAATATTTGTGTGGCACCAGATTTACATAGTTGAGATTGCTTAATGATTTCCGATGAACATGATTAAATATATCATTATTTTCTGGAAAACTAAGAATTAAATTGTTTGAGCAAATTACCAATCTGCATCTTTTTAAAAGACAAACCTTAAAGCTTTGTGGTTTTTTTTGTTAATTGTGACCTAGCTGAATATTGTGAAAAAAAAAAAAAAAGCATAACATTTTACGAGTTTTTAACATGGTTTCTATGATAAGACATTTATTTTCTTTCTGATGGTACAAGATAAAGTACATTTATTAATAGCATTCATCTTTACTTTACATTTGAAAGTATGTAAACCTTAGTACATAACTGGAATTTCTTCTGTAACCCCTATAACGTTAGCTAAAGAGACTTGAATTTTCTATAACTGAGAAACCATTTATAAGTTGTTGACTTTTCTTGTTTGCTATCTTATAATCTCACCTCCCTTCAAAAAACTTAATTTATCTTAGTGATTTGGCATAAAGCATAGCTATAAAAATATCATACAACTATTTTACATTGTTTTTTTTCTCTCTAAAAAAATCTGGTTAATTTTAGTGCCATGAATATTGAGTACATTATAATAAAAAAAAAAAGGTAAGTATCACAAAACTATATACATTAAGGTACCAATACTTAAGGAATGGTATGTAATGAGAAGTCTGTAATTCTCAGCAGGTATCAGGGACCAAATGCAAGAACAAGAACAAGTAATATTCTGTCTTTAGAAAAGCTAATTATACTAAAAATTTTAATCTGCCAATCAGTTTAGTCCTTTGTGTGATAAAACTGTCAGTAATCTAATATCTACTTAGAGTGTTCTAGAAGTTTGTAAAAACTCTGATGATGGTGAGTACTGTATATATATGAAACATGATACTTGTCTGCTTTCAAAGTCACTGAAGAATTATCTCTTCCCTAAAGACCTTCTGAACACTTATATTCATCCCCAGATATATGATGAATAATCCTTTCCTGATATTTACTTATTAGCATCTTCATTTTGTAACTTATATATATTTCTGTTGACACACACCAAAAATTATATATCTGGACTTTTAATGTTTTACATACAGTTTTAAATCCTATAATTTTATCATTCCATCTTAATTTTTAATGTAAGTTCATTCTTGTATTCCATGAATATTTCTGGCATCTCTAATAATACTTCCATTCATTACCCACATACATAAAACACCCCACTTTGGGAGGCAATGGGATGATTCAGAAATAGCTACTATCACCTCAGAGTGTTACTGCCTGTGGAGGAAGACACACAGTCTGGATTAGGAAGGTAATAATACAATATGGACTAGGTTTATGCTAACGTAGAGGAATATATGAAATATTCTGTATATTCAGAAGGGAATACAATTCCTTGTGTTGAGGTAAGCAGGATATAAGTGGCTTTGACTTATAATCTGATAGAGAAGAACAAGAATTTGGTCATATAGAAATATTTAAAAATCAGGTGTCAAACAGATAAAGCAGAAGTAGCCCTAAGCTTAGACATTTAGCTACCAGAACAGCAAATAATTTGTTTTGAGGATTAGGTCTTAGTAAAGGGAGAGTAAGGGGATAGCATGGGGTAACTCAGAATGGGTGAGATTCTAAAACTTCTTGAGTATGAAGATAAGAAATCTGGATTTATTTGAAGCAAATAGCTCAGCAAATAGCTAAGGGTTAACTCTGGGTGCTTCTGCTGACTCTGTGGAGCTACCTGCTTCTTCAAGGGTAAAACTATAATTTTTTTCCCTTCCATGGGGTTTGCACAGAGCACTCATACACTTGGGGTCCAATAACTCTGACCTTCCTCCAGTGATGTGGCTAAAGTGTTGGGGATCTTAAGGATACCGAGCCCAGTGCTAGCTAGCACACAGCCTTAAACAACAATTGTCAGGTCAAACCTCCAGTAGTTGGTATGCCTGCCAAAGATTTATCTAAATACACCCAGCCACTTTGCCCTACAAGTTAGCTTAGAAATCTTGATAGAGCAGGCTCTCTGGAAGATTGTTATTTCCTTTCTGACATGCACAAAGCAGAATTTACTCTGAGAATGGCCTTTCACCTAGTATCTTGATATATCTACTTCTGAAACTAGGAAGTCACTGACATGTAGAAATATGTTTTTTTCCTTAACTGACAGTTTGGCATTATTTAAGAATCAGAAGAAAACGACTTAAGTGGGCTTGTTCTTTATTTCTTATTTTATCTCTTCACCCATTCAGTGTTAAATGAGTGTCTATTATATACTAGATACCATGCAAGGTGACAGGAGTGCCGAAAAGAATATGCTGCTGGCCTCCAGTCTGCTAGATAGTACACAGGAGGAAATAGTTATAATAAATTGCAAGAAGTGCCAAAACACAGAGGAAATACTTGCTAAAAACCCAAGAAAGTAATTCCTACTTCTCGCTGCATAAGTTTTATTCTTTATTGAATATCTATCCATATCTTTTAATTTTTTTCCTCTTTTTTTTCTTTTCTTGTTTTGTTAATGTTTATTATCTATTCTGAGAGAGAGAGAGAGAGAGAGAGCGCGCATGCATGAGCCAGGGAGGGACAGAGAGGAGAGAGAGAATCCCAAGCAGCCTCCACTGTCAGCACAGAGCCCGATGTGGGGCTCCACCTCACAAACCATGGGATCATGAGCTGAGCCGAAACCAAGAGTCAGATGCTTAGCTGACTAAGCCACCCAGGCACCCCTTTTCTTTTCTTTTTTAATGATAATACTGATCAGGTCAAAGTAATTAATTTGTATAAACTCCCTAATCTCTGAGTTAGTAAGGCATAGTTATATGCTTTATAACTATGCTGATTCAAAGCCCTTTCTGTTAAATTATAAGGTCAAGTAGGAAGGAAAAAAGAGGTTTCCTGTACCCAACCCCCACTTTTCCTCTCTGTCAATGAGATTTTGCATACTGTGTGGTCTGTTGTCTTGGAGAAGTAAATTATGATGGGCATATGCATCAGACAAGTTTGGGTTTATTACCAGCCTGCATTATGAATTCTGACTGCCAGAGTCTATACTCTTGGACACAGTAGTTTATAAAACTGTTACTATGCATTTATTTCTACGTTCAACTGTGACTATGCATCTGTTACTATGCAGGTTTCACATAATTCATTATTTTAATGTCTGAATCCTTATAATGTCTAATTTAGAACTGGTAGTCCTAAAGCAACAAGAATTTAAGTGACTTTCCCTAGGTCAAGAGGAGGTCTTCATGAAAGTGGAATTCAAAATCTTAATTCTTCTATCAGAAAATGAAGTGAAACTCTGAAAATTTCTAATACCTTCCCACATGTGTATTTCCCTACATACAAGTTTTTTTATTTATTTATTTTATTAAACTGCAGGGAGAATTTGAATTAGGACTATAATCTTTTGCTTATTCCACTTGAGCGATCCCGAGAGTTGGCAAATTCCTAACATTAAATGATTTTTTTTTCTCGTTGACTCTATTTGTGTGGGTCTAACACACCTTTCCACAGTTAAAAAGATAACAGAACTACAGAAGCTGACACACAGGCTTCGAGAGATCCTTATCTCTCCTGTGGTAATATGATTCCGCTGTGTGACCACCACTCTGGGAACCTTACCTCAAACCCACATATCAACAAGATACTGGATCTTGAATAACAAATGAGGGAAATGAGAGTGAAAAGCAGAGAAAGCATTCTCTTCAATAATAGAAAATCGCTCCTCTGGAGAGGCCTGCCCTCCGTGAGCCCAGTAGTCCCCTACGGGCCATCCCCTTTAATTCTGAGAAAAGCTTTCGTTCACTGTTTCTCTCAGAAGTCAAGGTCACTTCAGAGAGACAATTTATGATCTCGTATTCTTCTGGCTACACCTTCTGGCTACTGCCTTGCAATCCTGGCCGAGTCATGGGGGCAAATTCTGTCACACAAGGGGTCCCCAGACCTTCCACTGTTTTACAATTCAGGGAGTCTGTTCTCTCCTCTTGGCCCTTCTGTCTACTCTCTAACACTATTCCTTGTAACTTCCTTTTCCTTCCTATTCTGAGAAGTTATGATTTAAGAGTGTGGACTTACAGAAAAAGCACTTTATGCATGCAAAGTTTTACAATATTTCACTGAGATTTCTCAGACTGACCACCAGTTTAAAAGAGCCAGGAATTCATGTGTGGGACGTATCCTCAAGTAAAAGCAACTTAAATCCAAATGGTGGGGTAAAAAAAAAATAGTCCTCTATAGATTCTAGCTTGATAGTATACAGTTAACATTATCACATTTCTTTATTAACAACTTAGTCCTTCAATTAAATAATAAAATTAATTAGGTCTTTGAAGGAAAAGTGACTGTAGTATATAGATCAAAGCATTCAGACTTCCTGAGTTTTTCCAGGTGATCGAACTCCGATTTTCCAAACACATTCCATGTTTTCTATGGCAATCTAGCAATTTATTATCAAATAGTGTTAGTACATGTATGTTCTAATCCAGAATCAGTTTACTGAACATATCAGATTCCTGGGCACACTATCATTGATCTAATTAAAAGAAAGCTGGCTTTAGACACAAACCTGTATCATAACAATGGGGTTGGAGTATGGGGAACATTTCTGTTTATGGATAACATGTCTGTTCATGGCATTACATGGACTGAAGTTCTAAGGAGACATCATTTCTGCCATGTTATATTGCATTGTTTTTTGAATCATTGAAGTAATTTGCAGTGTAAAGGACAACCATACTAAATAACATATATTTTTTTTTATGTGAGATCCTAGGAAAGTGCATGCAAGCACCCAATATGCAATGTCAAGGCAGCTAAGATAACAATACATTTTCTTTCATTCTTTCTTTTTTTTAATTTTACAGAAAGAGAGAGAGAGAGAGAGCAGGGGTGGGGGCAGAGGGAGAGAGAGAGAGAGAGAGAGAGAGCAGGGGTGGGGGCAGAGGGAGAGAGAGAGAGAGAGAGAATCTTAGGCAGGATCCACCCTCAGGGCAGAGCCTGTACAGGGCTCGATCTCATGACCCTGGGATCATGACCTGTGCTGAAACCTAGAGTCAGAGGCACAACCGACTGAGCCACCCAGGCGCCCCGGAACCATACATTTTTCTATGAAATTACTCCATCCATACAGAGAAAGCCTTTCTACTTACTAATCCTGGTAAATGGAATTCTTCCCCTTAAAATATGTGGCAATTTTTACACCTTCTTAAGGAACTACTGAAAAGTATCATCTTATCAGTACTAGTTATGTAAGAGTGGGAAAAATCTGGCTACAGAAACCAAAATCAGTGTCCTTAAGCCTTTATCCTTCCTTATGTTCTCTCCTCTTCTCTAATGACATAAATATTATGTAGCATCTGTTAGTTTTCGCTGAGAATGTGGAGGTAGAAGATATGCTTTAATAAACTACGATTCCCAAAAGAAAGTACTATAAAGGAATGTAAATCCAGTCAAGGCAGGAGTCAGTAAGTGAATCCCAGACCCATCACAGGCAAGGCATTGCCAATAGAGTGTGTTTGGCCATGAACAAGGGAGGTTGCTTAAGATGCCAGTGCATTTGCAAACATTTCCCAGTTGTGTCAGAGGGAAATGTAATAGACAGACATTAAACTTTTTAATGACAGTAAGTAAAAAATCCATTTTTTAAAAAATTTTTCATACCGTATTTTCAATGCGACAGGTAGAGGAGCTTAAAAAAATAAGATGTGAAGTTGGAAAATGAGGTGATCATTTAAGAAGCCTTATAAAATACGATAGTATTTTAGACTTGTCATTTCCATTGAAGTGAAAATAAACATGAAACATTGTTCAGGTTAAGAGGTCACAGGAAAACAAATTTAAAGTCTTAAGGCCAAAGTCTTCATGGAAAAAGGCTTGTTGAGTTCTGTTGAATTCAAAATCCTACTTAAAAGGTCTGCAGATCCAAAGGGGGCATTAGAGGCAGATTGCTCACGTCACAAAACTCAGAAGAGAATGCTCCTACCGAAACATTCTCAAGGATTTTCCAGATACCTGGTCACCACCTGTATGTACATAGGGGAAGGCGTCATTTCCTCCCAGACCACTGGAATTATTGGTCTGCCAGGGCTGGTGGGGATCATCCTGGGAGTCAAATGGCTAGAGTATGGAAAGCAAAAGTAGCGTGGTGTAGTAGATGCCAGAGGACCAACCGTGCCTGCCCGCAGGCCATGGTTAATAAGAGTTTGGATTTTGTTCCAGTTGCAATGGGAGCCCACTCTGGGTGTCAGGCTGGGAGGGGTGTGTGGAGAACAACATGACTGAGTTTGCATTATAAGAGAATTGATCTTGGTGCAGTGGGGAGAAGCGATTGGAATGGGACGGGTTTGCGAGTTAAATGGCCACTTGGGAATCTGTTCTGTAGACCAGACCACAGACACTGGGTCCTCAGAATAGGTGACGGGAAGAAGGGGAGGGAAATGTAAGACTCAAAGCACAGGGATGACTTTTGGATTGGACATGGGGGGTGAGGGCACAAGAGGGCACAGAGATCAATCCTAGATTGCAGCTTGAGTTTCTGCCTGGGCAGTAATGGCATTTATTGAGATGAGAGCCATGTTGGGTGAGTGCACAGGAGTGAGAACTAAAAATCAAGGAATGTATTTAGACGTGCTAATCAGTAATGACTATGGATAATAAAAGGACAGCTGGTATTACCATGCACTTTACCACGTACCAGTCTGAGTTTTAATCAGTTTAAATTAACATATTTATACTCATGATAACTTTGCTACTAGTCCCATCCCCATTTTCCAGATGAGAAAACCGAAACCTAAGAAGGTCCAGTGTCACACTGCCAGGGTGTGGTGAAACCGGTGAAACTGTGAGATCTGACTCCAGAATCGTTGTTTTTAAATGTTTCATGTATACCGCCTCCCCATTTGTTGCATTCTTTAGAGAAGTAAACAATGATATGAATAATTTTGAAATTCAGAAGAGAAGGCTGTACTGCAGATGTAAATTTAGGGGCTGTAATTATGAGACCAGTTTCAGCGGAGCAGTGACAACACCGTGCGTTCTGGGGCGGAAAGACGAGGACGTAGAAGCCATGATCCCGGAGACAAAAGAATCGCTGAGGGAACAAACCACTCCAAACAGCGTGCAGATAAGGATGACATGGAGGGTTTCTTGGTAAATTTAAGATCTAATTTTATTCATTCATTCATTCATTTATTCATTTATTCATTCATTCATTCATTCATTCATTTACTTATTATCTGTTTAAACAATGAAGGAGGCAAGTCCATCAATTGAGAGAATGGGGTGAAAGAAAGGTAGGATGAGATGAGAGGTAAACCAGACTCTGTTTTGGCCCCACTCCCTTTAGGGATGCGATTCAAGAGATCACAGTTCTCTGAGATGTCGTAGCAGTGACACAGTCATAGTCCACACAGACACATACACACGTGCACACGCACATCCACAATATCACAGCATCAAGGATGGTGAGAAGCACAGCACTGTGTAACATACCACAGAAAAGTCAAGAAAGTATTTTTTTTAAATATTTTTGTCTAGATGCTTATTTATTTATTTATTTTTTAATTTTTTTTAACGTTTATTTATTTATTTTTGAGACAGAGAGAGACAGAGCATGAATGGGGGAGGGTCAGAGAGAGGGAGACACAGAATCTGAAACCGGCTCCAGGCTCTGAGCTGTCAGCACAGAGCCCGACGCGGGGCTCGAACTCACGGACCGCGAGATCATGACCCGAGCCGAAGTCGGCCGCTTAACCAACTGAGCCACCCAGGCGCCCCATGCTTATTTATTTTTAAGAGAGAAAGTGTGAGTGGAGGAGGGGCAGAGAGAGGGGGAGACAGAGGATCCAAAGTAGGCTCTGCATTGACAGCAGAGAGCCCGATGCAGGGCTTGATCTCACGAACTGTGAGATCATGACCGGAGCCGAAGTCAGACAATTACCAGCTGAGCCACCCAGGTGCCCTGATACCTTTTTTAGATAGAGAGTGTGAGTGTGAGAGAGGGAGAGAGGGAGAGAAGGGGGGGGGGGGAGAGAGAGAGAGAGAGAGAGAGAGAGAGAGAGAGAGAGAGAATCTTAAGCAGGCTCCAGGCTCCATGGAGCCCCTCTAGGGCTTGATTCCACAACCCTGGGACCATGACCTCAAACTGAAATCAAGAGTAAGACGTTCAACTGAATGAGCTACCCAGGTGCCTCTTGTACTTTGAAAAGGAGTGTTAGTAATTTTTAAACAATGCAACTCTGGAAAATCAGGTTTTTCCTGCAGCATTGAGTACAGTATCACTAGCTGAAAAATGAAAAGAACTTTCCCATCATAGAGTCCTTTCTTTTACTTTCCTCTTCCCAAGTATTTATATCCAGTGGAACAGGATGGGTCCATTAACTCCTCAGGCTTTCCTGGAAAAGGCTTGCCTCAACTCCCCAGTGTCTTTCAAGAATCATTGTACCCCACATGCTCATTTTCTTCCCCTCCATGTTTTTATTTTCTAAATACATTAATTAGCTATCCTGGAAAAATATTATTTGCAAAGATCTACTGGCACTATCCACCCTTCATCACCATGTTAACAATTATAAAAGGCGTATATCAGTTCTTATGATCTTACCACCTCCTATATGTCAAATTTAATTATCTTGGAAGCCTTGAGGCCACTACGCCTTTTTGTGTATCCATATAGCCATAGGTGGGCACGGAGAAGCACAGCTATTATTTCTAAGTGGCAATGTTCAGTTTAGTAATTGCCTGGTGTGGGTGTGTGTGTGTGTGTGTGTGTGAGAGAGAGAGAGAGAGAGAGAGAGAGACAGAGAGACAGAGAGACAGAGAGACAGAGAGACAGACAGAGAGACAGAGACAGAGGGAGAGACAGAGACAGATCTGTGGTAAGAGATATTTTTTTTCTGATACTTCAACAATGCCATGATAATTGCACTTGAAAAACATACAGAGAGCTTATTATCTGGTTTTAAAAGAAAGCAAACAAATGACAAATTAGTTCTAATACTAGAAAAATTGACAGCTTAGAATGATGTACGTTCAAAGTATCTCCTCATTAATTCATCCCTTTATTTGTTCAAGAATATCTTTTAGATATTCAACAACATTCATGTTTTCTTGAATAACTTTTATTATTTTAATGAATGAATAAGATCCATCTAATAATTCATTCTTTCAAGAATAGTTTGTGGAACACTTTTACGAGGCATTTATTTCCTGGGCAGGGTTTATGTACAATTTATATTTCCAAATGAATTGGATAAAAGCCCTGCCTCCAGATAGTAACCAAAATGACTAGAGATCCTCAAAAATAACTGTAATAAAAATCAAAATAGAAAACGCTTCTATGACCATGTCTTTTGTTTGTTTTCTGACATAACTTATACAACTGGACACTAAGAGCTGCCTTATAGCATCCAGAAGAAATTTTAGTTGCTCTCATTTATTATTTTAGAGGAACAATCAATAAGTTGATCCTCCCAGACCTATTTTGCCTCTGGGAATAAAAAAAAAAAACAGCAACTGGACATTCCCTTGATTTGGGCATCTAGCCCACCCTACAGCTCCAATAACTGGGCTCCTGCCTTATCTTTAACCACTGATTTTCTCTTTTTCTTTTCATTTTTTTCTACAACCACCTAACTATGGATGAACCAAGCCACTTGTCATTTCTTTCCTCATGTCTGTACCTCTGACCCCTTTTCAAAGAAACTTCTCGACCTTCCCACAGGTGTTACTGCTGACTGGTGACGTGGGCCCCTTAATGCTACTGTTCAACTGTTTCATTTTAGTTCTGGTTCAAAGTCCTCTGACATTTTCCTTATCATTGATGAAAACTCTGACCTCTCTCCTGGAGGCAGCTGGTGATCTCTTACCTCTTTCCCTCAGCCAACCATCTTCCCTTGTACTAGAACCGCTCCAAATCCACCCCCACTGTTAATGATGAACTATGTAATAGAAAAAAAAAAAAACTATAATAAAGGGAACTCTGCTAAAATGTACCTCCCCACACAGGCTCATGCTGTGATATTTCTCTTTATTCTTAGCTCTGCTCATCTGGGTGGAAGGTGTGTTCTTACTCTTGAAGTCTATTCATCTGCTTGAGTCTTTATTTTCTTTTGTCTCCTCTACAACATCTACTGTTTCCTCTCTACCAATTACTTTGCCTCCCCCCACCCAAGCCAAACCTGTATAAATACCTCTCACCTTTAAACCAAAGTGTCTTTTAAACCTGTCTCCCTTTTAGCTCTATCTCTGACTACTTTCTACATCTTTTATGTTTCAAACTTGTGACTTCTTTCCTGTGAATTATCACCTGACTTCTCTCTTCTCTCTCTAGAAACACTGTGTCACTCCCTGCTTCCCAATTTTCCAGCCACCTGTACTAACCCTATAACAATGAAATGATCAGTCTTTTTTGTATCTATTTCCTCAAATAGGCCATGAACTATTAGAGAATGAGTCTTCATTTTTGTGTGCCCGTTTTCAGTCCAGGGCACAGCACAGAAGGAGTCAGGTTAGATTATTTTTAAATTTTCTCAAATGCCCAAGCTAAAACAAACCCCAACTTGCTCTCCTGGGGGTTGGTCCTATTTTCAACATTACATCAACCACCAAGGGAGATATTTATCAAGGGAAGCAGAAGTGACATCACCAGAGGGAATGTCCCAACTTTAAGTAAGGAGGAAAGTGAAGGGAAAGAGAAAACATGGTAAAAATTTGGTGCAAAACATCGTGCATTTGAGAAATGTGAAGGCTGTAATCAAGAATTAATTTCCAAGATAAAATGTTGGAAACATGAGAACTTAATCAAATAAGGCCCCTTAAACAGATAGAAACAGGTCAAGACCAACATGATGGCAATTGGATTACATTTGAGGTCCAGTTACCTCAACACAAGATTAGGCCTCAAGATTAAAACACAGTTGCCTCCCTATGTGTGGTTGTTATCACGAGTGGTGCCATTATCCACCTACTTTCCCCAACCAGACTATGAATTCTTATATTTCCTCCTCTGTCCTATATCCGATCATCTATCAAATCCTGTGGATCTACCTCACTTCTAAATATTCCTTTTCTCCAGCCCATGCCGCCACTTGAATTCAGATGCATATTTTATGACCACATGATGACTTCTTCCCTAATTTCCTTCCTCAGCTAATTTTTTCCGCTGGTTCTAGAGAGGTCCTTTTGACACATACATACAATTGTGCTTAGAAAATTCCAGGAGTTCCCTAGAACCTCGTGTGTGTGTGTGTGTGTGTGTGTGTGTGTGTGTGTGTGTGTGAAATCCAAACTCTCCAGAGTGGCAAACAAGATCCTTCACAATTTGACCCTGCCGCTATTTGGACCTACCTCTTATCATTTCTCCCCAAGTACCAGGCTCCAAATTTTACTGAGACACTTTCTGTCTCCAAAATACAGGTACTCAAGCTTTCTTTTGTTCTTAATATTCTCTCTGCACAGAATGGCTTTTCTACCTTTATCTGTCTAGAAGGTTTTTGGGTTTGTTTTTTTTTTTAATTATTTATTATTGAGAGAGAGCATGAACATGAGCAGGGGAGGGGCAGAGAGAGAGGGAGAGAGAGAGAGAAAGTCCCAAGCAGGCTCCACACTGTCAGCACACAGCCTGATGCAGGACTCGAGCCCACAAACCATGAGATCATGACCAGAATTGGAATCAAGAGTTGGACGCTTAACTAACTGAGCCACCCAGGTGCCTTTGTCCAGATTTTTAACTCCATATCAAAGTGCTCCATTCAAGCTTACCACCTTCTTGAGACCTAAGAGCCTAGTGACATGCTATATTCACTGTGTTGTCTGACTCTTACATGGCTCCATGACACCACTTAGCACACTGTATTTCACTGGCCTTTCCTGTCTGTCTCCCAGACCAGACCCCGTGCCCTTTGATGTTGGGAACCCCAACCAGTACCAGTCTATGTCTAATATGTGATTGCTATAAATTCTTCTTAAAGACAGAATGCAGGAAAGAATGAATGAATGTCTTGATTAACCTGATTCCATCTGCAGTAGGATTTCTTCCCCTCTTTCTACTCAGTGGCTGAAGTTTGATTCTCAGGTTTCTACCCAGAGGTTGAGCCCATTCTCTCTGGTGTTTGACCTTTGTGGGGCTAACCATTTGTCTCTCTAGATTTCTGCCTATTGATTTCCTTTGGACTCTTCCCAGCTCCAGAAAAGCTAATTTAATAGACAGCCTGTCTAAATGGGCGCCATACTTTCCCTATATTCAGTTCTCGGGCTAGACTTCCAAGTTCTTCTCACTTCACCCAACCCCAAGTAACTGCCCGTGTTTACTTCTCAGAGCTGAGTGACCCCCTGACCACCCCCTGTCACTACCACTGTCACTTACGGTCATCACTTGAACTGATATTTTCACTCTACTGCTTTATAATTCTTTTGAATGGACAACAGTCCAAAGAAATAGCACTGCTTAGCACACTCCTTGGCACACTCCTTAGCTGCTTCCCTACTAATTCAGTGGGAAGAGAAGGAATTCTCTCATTTCTTCCCGGCATCCCCCTTCCCCCAAAATGTGAGGATTCTTTCTTTGACTACAAATACTCGCTTAGCCAGTTCTTGTGCCTTCTGTGATAATTTGTGGACTGACAGCCCGGAACACAAGATGGAAGGCTTTCCAAACTGTTCTCCTGGAAAAATGCCAAAACAGGGGGAGGGCAGTAGTCCATTAAAATAATATAGTGCTGTGCTATTTAGGCAATAGTATCAATGCTGTACAGGCAAGCTAAGTGGGTGTGAGGGTAGATAAACAAACTGGATCAAAAGTCAAACATATATTTATGGGTAGAATTTTTAAATAGATATCCATATTATTGTTTTTGCTCCTGAAAGTAACATGTGGAATTAATCATTTGAATTATTATGACTAAGAGGAGAATAATCGCAAATAGAGAGTAAGATATTTCTTAGATGACTTCCTTTAACCCCTTTTAGGAAGTTAAGAAAAAATATTTCATAGTTGCAATGTAATAGAGTACATCTGGTTGGGTAAATGTTAAATAATCAGGATTAAAAATCTGACATACACAATAGGCTGGTTCGACTTCTCAATTAATGGCTATAGATATCATATGTGGCCAACTATCTGAAGCATTAACACATGATATGAGATCCATTCACAGGAAACAAAATCTCTGGCCCTTATTTCTGATGGTAAGAGAAACTGGAGGGATTTGTTATGCTGTGTGGATGCATTGTTTTGTTTTTTTTTCTTAAGAACAAATAATTTAAAGAAATATTCTGGGAATCCCATATTTCAACTAATGGGGTGGGTGTGTGTGTGTGTGTGTGCGCGCGCGCACACGCGTGTGTGTGTATTTTTTGTAACATAAAAAGTTTCCAATACCATTGCTATGCCTGGTATTTGATCTAGTGATGAGTAGAGACTGAGTTTTTCCCTTCCTCTCTCTCTCACTTTTTCTTTTTCTTTTTCTTTTTCTCTTTCTTTCTTTCTTTCTTTCTTTCTTTCTTTAACTTTTTCCATGTCGTGAACTTCCTGGTAAGTATTTGGTGTCTTATATTTTAGGTAGGGATTTCCCCAAAGATAACTTAATTCCAGCATTTTAGATTGTATGGAAAGAAATTTCATCCCATAGTAGAAACAACTGAAAAATAATTCTGGCGTAGTCTTTTAAAGCAAATGTTCTATTTTTTCTTTATCTGATGCCATTGCTCTCCTAAATTCTGGTTAACTCTATTAAACTCTGCTTAACTCTATTAAAACTGGCTTGTTTTACATACTCATTCATGAAATAGAATCACCCCACTTATAGAAAATAGGATATATCAGTCAATAGGTACATATAGATTTTTCTTCCTGCAATATCAATAAGTAAATTAGCACTGTATTTTGATAAGCTTATCTAGGATACCTATCCATTTCTACAAATGCCACCAATCAAAATGCGAACTTAAATATTCATATGTGCTTAAAAAACTTATATAAGCAAATTAGTATTAACTTTCTATCCAGAAAGCCTGATTTGAAAATACTTTTGCTTCTTTTCAAACTGTCCTCATGTGTTGTGGAATAACGAATTTCTGAGATCTTTTCTAAAAGAACAATGTGGAGGAGAATGAAGCATTGAAAAGCTTGTTTTCAAATTAGAAAAAAAATGTTGGCTTTATAAATTAGAACAAAATTATATGTTTTTCTGAGTCTGAACTCTGTTCTAAATTTCTACCATAGATGTAGTTATAGAATTATGACTCAAGGTAAATGTTTGTCTCTTTCATAAGCTTTTTTTGGAAAATATCCAGTAAGGGGTTCTTTATGAATACAGAGAAGAAAGTGTGTGTTTGGAGAGGAGAGGTATTTGTTTCATGTAGCCCCAATTAGAAACTTAGGTAGAGCTGATCAAATTTTGAAATGACTTTGTTTGACAAACTTCCAACATGCTATCTATTAAGGAGAGTACAGTTTGATTTAATGTGTTTTTTAAAAATATGGACAATGGTGTCAAATCTAAATATTACCAAACATTAACTTTGCTTCAATGTTGTAAAAAAAAAATGATGTCGATAAATAAGAAAAACAAAACTTTAATGTGGTGGGTGGATATCTCCATCCATCTTTCTTTGTTAAAGTTCCAAATACTATGACTACAGTAAAGAAAAATTCATTTACCAAAAGGGATTATTGTGGTAAGTCCCAAAGACATTAAACTTTGGTGAGAAAGAAGGAAGAAGGCACGGAATTGACTCTGTGGGTGAAAAGGGATAAAACTTCCTTTTTTTTTTTTCCTGTGTAAGTGTTCAGTGACAAATTTTAAACGATGATTACTGTTCAAGAGGGTTCTGGTAATTTTGCTCCCATACTTTGTCCCCTTAAACTGTAATTAACAATGACTTATCTGAAAACCTAGAATTATAATAGGATTCTTTTCTAAGTGTACTTATTTTTGTATTAAACTCTTTGAATCGCCACACATTTATTAGACCTATGTGAAACTAGATTAAATATGATAAACTTTGCTAATACTCTTCATTAATAATTAAATTTAATGAAATTGATTTATGTAAATAAGTAAGAATGACAAATCAATTTTACATTTAACAGCTGAGTAGGTCTCATAAAACTTCAAAGTACATGGCAGATTCCTTAATTTAGGCAATGTGTCCTCGTTTGAAATATGCTATTGCTTTTATCATCCCATGTGATCCATAACTTGACATCTGTGATGGATAGAAGCAGTTATAAGTTGTGCAATCATTGTGTGTGTTTGGGGGTGGAGGGGTGCCTGTTGCAGCTGATTTCTCAATAAAAACTGTACGATTCATGTAATGCTACCTATCAAACCTAAGTAGCATTTTTGGTTCATAACCCCAAACCGTGATACTCTGGTAACTTTGGTTTACTGTAAAACCATAAACAAAGAAGTGTTGCTGTACTGTTATTTCAAATCGCTCTTCAATGAACAGTTTGACCCAATTGTTATTTCCAGAATGTTCTTACTTGACTTCCCAGCTAATAAGCACTAAGTGCTTTTGTAGACACAAAATAGTTTATGGAGCATAGTTAGAAAGAACTCACAGGACAGAGTAAGGGCACAAAGAAGAGAAATAAGTGTCTCCAAGAGAGGATTTTAATTCCATTTTGGGGGTACAGCATTTCAGACAACTGTGAGATTTGCAAGCGGAAATGTCAGGTCAGGAGTTGGATATACGGGTATAAGGTTCTGGAGAGTGACGGAGTGTGGTCAAATTGTGGGCCCAGGGAAGTGCATAAGGTTAGCCAGGGAACATGTAGATTGAGAAGAGAAACGATTATGGAATAATACCCTGGAAAACGCCAACATTTTAAGAGATTAAAAGGGTCATTCATCCAACCAAGGAGCCTATCACATGCTTTCATAATACAATTTAGTTCTCATCCATAGGACTGACTAGATCTGAAATGAATGTTTTACAAGCCAGACTATAAATTTCATGAAGGGGATCATATGTGTCTGGTCCAGGGCTATATTCTCAGTGCTATGAATCGTGTCTGGCATGTAGAAGGGCTTCCTACGTGTTTCTGAATTAATTAATGAATCTATAAATAAATGTATGAATGATGGATGAGTGAATGAATTGTAGAACAAAGTAACAATCACGATGAAGATGCTGAGGTGTCTGTAGAATATGAAACATGAATCCCTAAGTGACTTGGACAAGAGAAGTTTTATTGACCTGTGAGGCATAAACTAATGATATGCAGAATTACTGTGTACTATGTGTAAATAGCAGATCAGTGTGCTTCCATCAATAATGTGTTAGAGTTGTTGATTTTAGAAGATTGAGAATTTTTTCACCTCATCTAATAGTGGCCCATATGGCTGTTTTATAATATAACAAAATGGTTACATTTTATGCCTGAAATACGGATCCTACTAAAGTATGAGATGTAGTTCTTACATGCTGTGGGGAACTGTATAAGTTAATAAGAAGAACCCAAAGGCTGACAGTATCCTATCTTGCCAACAAATCCGTGTGGTTTGCCAATAAACCATTTTACAGATATGGAGAAAGAAACATATAAAGACGGGATGACGCTCAGAGGGCACACGACACTCGTGGCTGAGTGGGAATAGTTCACAATCATTTCCTGATCCCAAATCCAGTGTTCTCCCCACTGTGTTATACCATTCCTAATAGACTGAAATAAAAAGGAATTCATTTCACCAGTACCCCTCTACAACTACATACTAGACCAGTGACACTTAATTTTTAAAGTATTCCATTTAAAATAAATAAATAATACACAAAGAAACAAACAAACATTCCATTTTCGTAGGTGCTTACAACATAATAGTTGAATGGAAAAAAATGAAGAGAAACCTAGATACTTTCAGGCATACTTGATGTAATCATAACTATCTACCCACAGGTACATAGTGACTTGTTATTTATTCATAGGATACAGCTATGTATCCTGTACCTATCTCCTCCTGTAATTTTTTGATTATTGACTTAAAAATTTTACCTTCAATGGAGGAGAATTTTCTGTGATCATTGTCGTGAACGACTATCACAATGACTTACTTCGCAAAGTTGTGATGTTAATATTTGGCAATGATATTTACATATTGTGAGTGTCTGAGTAGCAGAGGCAATGTTCTCTTTTCAAAATGTTATTGAAGGTACCTAGGTATGTGTTTATTGAACTTAAGGTGAACTGTGGGTTTGATTCAACTTTCCTGTAGAATAGAAGAGTGGCCCCTACCTTCTTCTCATCATTCCCTCTTGCACCTTTGGGAAATTGTTAACTTTTCTTTTCCTCATGTGTCAGTCTTTTGAAAAACAGAAATGATGAATCCTTCCATGAATCTGCCGAGCGTGATTTTGTGGACAAAAGATCTTTATGGGTTTATAGTGAAGGAAGATGAATTCACATTGTTTGAAATGATTTGAAAATCAGTTTTCCTTCATGCTAATACAGTATGCTATTATCATATGTTTACCACATTTATATTTAAGGACTATTAATGGGTCTAACATCTTGTTATTCTTTGTTATCCTTCATTCATCGAGCCTTCTCTTCTTCCTTCTTTTGGATTAAGTAACTAATATTTAGGATTTTTTTTTTCCAATTATTGGCTTAGGTTTTTGTTTTTTGTTTTTTGGGTTTTTTTCCTTTAGGGTTTGTACAGGGCTAACTTGTCACAATCAATCTTTAAGGATATTATACCATTTCACGTGTAATACAAGGTGCTTACAGCAATATACTTCCATTTCTTCCTTCCTTTATTGTGTAATTGTCATACCTTTGACACATATGTTATATACTCCCATTAAATTGTCATTATATTTGTTACAAACAATCACGTGACTTTTTAAAAAAAATTGTAATGTTTCTTTTTGAGAGAGAGAGAGACAGAGACAGAGCACAATAGGGGTAGGGGCAGAGAGAGAGGGAGACACAGGCTCCAGGCTCTGAGCTGTCAGCACAGAGCCTGACATGGGGCTTGAACTCATGGACCACGAAATCATGACTTGAGCCAAAGTCAGACATTTAACCAACTGAGCCACCCAGGTGCCACAACAATCAGGTGACTTTTAAAGATTTAAACAAGGAGGAAAATGTATTAAATTTACCCACAGGTTAACCATTTTTCCATTCCTGTGTCCCTCTGTACTGAATGTGTCTTCTATGCTGACTACTTTTAAGATTTTTCTCTTAATGATTGGTTTCAAGCAATTTTCTTATGTCGTGTCTCTGTGTAGTTTCCTTCGTGTTTCCTGTGTTTGGAGTGTGTCGAGCTTCTTAGATTTGTGAATCTATCCTTTTCATTAAATTTGGAAAACTTAGGTCATTATTTCTTCAAATATACTTTTCTGTTGCCGTTCTCTCTCCTCTCCTACACAGACTCCAAATACCCGTGTATTAAGTCACTTAAGATTTTCTACATTTTACTAAGGTTGTGTTCATTTTTTAATCATGTTTTCTCTGTTTCACTTCATGTTCACAAACATTTCCTTCTGCGGTGTCTAATCTGCTGTTACTCCCATCTTTAATGGTTTCTGCCACTGCTATAACAAATTACCACTAACTCAGACTCTTAAAACAGCACAAATTTATAATCTCATGTTTTTGTATTTCTTAAATCCAACGTGGGTCCACTAGGCTGAAACCAGAGGTGTTGGCCAGTTGTTGGCGTTACTTCCCGAAGGATTCAGGGGACAAGTGGTTCCTTTGCCTTTTACAGCTTCTACAGACCCATCTACTTCTTCTCTTTTGGTCCCTTCTTCCTTGAAAGCCAGCAACATAGCAGAGAAGCCCTAATCGAGGACTAAATTGTTCCCCTCTATGGAGGCAAGACCCTTCTGAGTACTCTAACCAGTGTCCTTCGAATTATAAAGTCTGAATGACTGGAAGACACATTGTGTTTTTCTTTTTAGTGTTTCTCTGCCCACCTTTGGATAGACGCCTCCCGGACTTGTGCCAGTCCACCCTGGGCTGAAGGCCTCAGGGAGAGCTATATTGCTATGTATGTCTCTTCCTACCCCTCTTGCAGGAAGACGACCAGGCTTGCTTGGTTCCTCCTTCCTGCACAGCAGCCTGGAAGCTCTGACCAGACAGTCACCTGGGGTAACCTTAGGGTTCACTTCATTTGCTTCCCCTCTCTCATGAATCATCACCTCGTGCTGCCTGATATCTATGTCTGAAAAAACAGTTTTCATGTATTTTTGTCTGTTTTTGGTTTTTTTGTTTGTTTCTTTGTTTTTGTTTTTGTTTTTGTTTTTTCAGTTCTTTCAGGCTGATTGGTAAACTCCACCTCTGATATTGGATCTTGGCTGATAGCAGAAGTCCTTCTGTCTTTTCATTCCAGTATAAGGGAGCTCATTTTATTATTTTATTTTATTCTATTCTATTTTATTTTATTTTATTTTATTTTATTTTTTATTTTATTTCATTTTTATTTTATTTTATTTTATTTTATTTTATTTTATTTTATTTGTATTTTAGAGAGAGAGAGAAAGAGCATGAGCAGGGGAGGGGCACAGGAAGAGGGAGAGAGAGAATCCCAAGCAGGCTCCACACTCGGTGCAGAGCCTGACATGGGGCTCGATCCCAGGACGGTGGGATCATGACCTGATCCAAAATCGAGAGTTGGACACTCAACCGACTGAGCCCACCCAGGCGTTCCAGGAGCTCATTTTAAAGACATTTGACGTATCATATCATGGGAGCCCTCTGAAGGAAAGGATAGCTGTGTATATACTATTTAGTGTCTTATGAAGATTTTAGCCCCCACATCATATACATTTAATAACTTCACATAGTGATACAGATTTATTGTTTTGTTAATTATAAATGCAAACTTAAAAGGACTGACCATCAGGGAGATGACGTGATGGAGAGCAATGTGTGGACTGGGAATATTTATATTAGAAATATTTGGATGCTGTTACTTTAAAGAGAAGCAGTGCAGTTGACCTGTTTGGCACCCGGGAAACAGGCAGGAGGGGCGGTAGGCAGACCAGTGCCAGAGAGCTGGGAATTAGGACAGCTGCCCTTTTTGTTTAAGCTGCCGCTGGCCTTGCCAACACATGTGAGCCTCTCACAAATCATGCAAATTTCAGGTTCTTTATGATGCCACCTTTGATTCATGCAGGCAGTGTGAGGGAGAGAAAACACTTGTGCACGCATGCACACACACACACACACACACACACACACACACACACAACTGCAAGATTTGGCAAGGACTTTGCAGCTGCTAAATCATGTGAGAAGAGAGTATGGCTGCTCTCATGCCGCGTGGAGCCTGATGGCCCAAGGAAAGTGGATGCTTTACATTTCTTCTGCCAAAAGAAAGCAGCATTCGGGACACCTATAACCTAGGATGACCAGCTGTTCTACCCCATTGGAGAATCCTGGAAATCCTCTCCTAGGGGATGTCTTTCCCTGACCATGGCAACACTCATTGATTCTCCTCTTCCAAATGCCTTTAGCGCTTATAGTCTGTCCCACACAGCTTAAGACACACCTGGCTTGTTTTTTTTTTTTTCTTAATAGGTATTTCCTGTTGAGAAGTATTATCTCTTCAGTCAGACTGAGTCCTCCATCAGGACGGGACTTCTGTGTGACACATTTATGTTGCTTTGGCATCCCCAACCACCACCCTGATCGTTGTGCCCTTCATAAAGCTGTGTTCCAAAACCTTGTCCCCTTTTCCTAGAGGTGATCTGTGTATATGCTAGTCACCATTGCCTAATATCGTCGTCGTCATCCTCATCAGAACAGTTCAGATGCTGGGGTCAAGGAGAGGGAAGTGACAAGCAGCCACAAAGAAGCAGCCTCTGACAGCTTTCACTGACACCAGGTCATAAATCAGATGGCAGTGAAGGCGAAACTCAGCCCAATTCCCACCCTCCCTCTCCATTCTTTCCTGCCGCCTCCGCCTTTACCAGATCAAGTGTTTTATTGCCACGGGTAGCGCATAGTCTTTGTTAGGTGGGCGTCTGGGCTGCTTTCCTGCAGTGTCTGCACTTCAAGCAAGAGTTCAACACGAATCCAATTTAGAAAGGGTCAGAATAAGCCCATGTGACTTCATAGTTAATTCAGAATCTGCACAGTCAATGAATGCCCCCAAATAAAAGGAAGCAACTTGATTTGACTGAGGACAAGCCAGATAATCCACATAAAGGGAAACATTTGGAAGAAAACTATTACCGTCTCTCAAACTTGGAAAGGGGAGGAAAATCCCAGAAAGCACAAACAAACGAACACACACCCAAATAAAAGGGAGTTGTTGTTCAAGGGCTATAAAGTTTCAGTTATGCAAGATGGGTAAGTTCTAGAGGGCAGTTGTACAACACAGTGCCTGTAGTTATGAATGCTATAATGTGGAGGCGTCTGGGTGGCTCAGTGGGTTGAGCGTCAGACTTTAGCTCAGGTCACGATTTCATGGTTCATGAGTTTGAGCCCTGCGTCTGGCTGTGTGCTGGCAGCTCGGAGCCGGGAGTCTGCTTCGGATTCTGTGTCTCCCTCTCTTTCTTTCTGCCCCTCTTCCACTTGCACTCTGTCTCTCTCTGTCTCAAAATAAAGAAACATTTTTTAAGAACCTTTCAAAGATTGCTATATTGTGCACTTAAAAATTTGTTAAGGTAGATTTCATTTTAAGTGTTCTTACCAAACACACACACAAGAAAACACAGACACACACACACACACACACACACACACACACACACACACACGAGGCATAAGGAAACTTTTGAAGGTGATGGATAGATCCATTACCCGGACTGTCGTGATAATTTCATCGATGTATGCATATGCCCAAATTCATCAAATTCTACACATTAACTATGTGCAAGTTTTTGCATATCATCTGTATCTCATTAAACCTATTTAATGTGTGTGAGTATAAAGATTTATAACATCTGATCGTTTTAGTTTCAGAGAGCGTGAGAGGCCTTTCCAAAAAACAATAATCACTGTAATAATAATAGTACTAACGAAAAATTGATCATTTGAAAGTGTTAGTCTCTCTAGACTTCACAGTATATTTACTTTTCCTTTTAGTCTTTCTTTCTTCTTCGATGTATAAATAAGGATTGAGTGAGAGCAGAGGGCAATACAAAAACACAGAATAAAAGGACGATAGCCCTTCTGTTTGTTGTTACTCTTGTTGTCCTTTTCCCCTCCAGTGTAATGATAGGGAAGGAGCTGCCCGTCTCTCTGGGAGTCTCAATTCAGTTTTTAAATTTACCCTGTCCAGGTTGGAGCTGAGCAGTCAGGGGTCAAGTTCTGGCTGCCACAGCATAGCCCTTGAAATTCACTCCAGGTCTCACTGATTGCTAATAGATTTTTTTTTAATTTCATTCATTTTAAAACCAATTGTTCTACAAAGGAACTGAGAATAATGGTCTTTGCTCATTCTTGATCAATAATAATAATGACATAGCAAGCATTATTGAGGTTTTTAGAATGTAGTGCCTGCAATGTGGCCCTAATGTTTTGGATTATACCAAAGCTCTTCATATATGCTCATTGCCTTTCAATACCATAAACATATGTAAACTTTTTTCAAAAAATTTTTTTCTTTATTTTGAGATTGGTAGAGAAAAGAGTCCCAAGCAGGCTCAGATTCACAAACTGTGAGATCATGACCAGAGCCAGAATCAAAAGTCAGACAAATAGCTGATTGAGTCACCCAGGCACCCACCCCCCTTTTTTAAAAATATGTTAACTTTTTAATAGAAAACACTGATAAAAAAACAAGGGAACAAATCATCATAGCTAAATATATTTGTTCTTATTTCCAAATTTAGGGTAATTTTAAACAATATTTATCCCTATCGATCTGGGAATAAAATTTTATTTTATTTTTTATTTATTTTGGGGGGGATAAAATTTTAGATTTTGGTCATCTTAATAAGCTGATATACATTTTCTGCTGTTAAAAATAGTGGCATTTTAAGCTCTAGTCTGATAGTTGCATGACAAGATAGTATATATAATTAATTTAAATATCCCACTTAGGGGTGCCTGGGTGGCTCAGTTGGTTAAGCGTCCAACTTCGGCTCAGGTCATGATCTCACGGTTCGTGAGTTTGAGCCCCACATTAGTCTCTCTGCTGACAACTCGGAGCCTGGAACCTGCTTCAGATTCTGTGTCTCCCTCTCTCTCTGGCCCTCCTCCACTCGGGCTCTGTCTGTCTTTCCCTCAAAAATAAATAAACATTAAAAAATTAAAATAAATAAATATTCCACTTAGAAAACAATGCTTGATTCTGTATTGTCAGTTTCAAGTTTTTATCTTACTCTTCATATAAAATCTAATGTGAGCACCTTTCCCTCAGAAAACACTTCCTGTTTGGAAGTTTGGAAAAGCATAGTCATGTTCTATTCACACAACACCGTCAAGTAAAAGGATTTGCACTCTGACATGTGACCATACTCACAATTTTTACTGTGTCTATTTGGTCCCGAATCATGATTAGGTGGTGATTTATAAACTTTCACCTGTTCTCAACAAATAAAGTGGCATCTGAAGGGGCACCAATCGTGCCTCTCGCTCGGAGCCCAGCAGGACTTTTCTCTGATGCTGGTTGTTGTGACTGCATGAGGAATAACTTCAAAGCCATTTTTCCCGCTTTTGTTGGAGCGATCACCTTATCAGCGGCTGGAAGATTTCTTCTCCTGAAGCATAGGTGTTCAATAATCAACAAAACGAAAAGTCATCTCACGTTTCCTCTCATCTATGCAACATACATATGCGGAGATGATTTTCGTTCTGCCCACCTGTGGTTTCACCCATCTGATCTGCAATGTAAAATATCTGCTGACACCAGCCAATCAGAGTCAACATCTCATCCTGGAGGCAAAAAGTCCACAGTACCATTTTGGAAAATCATTTACCCTCTAGATCGTTTTGCTTTCTGGAAACACACACACACACACACACACACACACACACACTCATTAACTTACAGGTAGGTTTTTCAAGATTCTTGGAAATAACTCATGCCACTTTTTTTTTTTTTAACGGACCTACAGTTCTCTGTAGTTTTGATCTCTGCTTTGACTTTTACAACAAAGGGAAACAGTCTTTTGGGTTTCATTTTTATTTTCATTGTGGTAATAACATTTAACCTGAGCTAACTACAGGCACAGTGTTGCATAGCAGATCTCTAGAACTTAGGATTGTGTGGAACTGGAACTTTATACCCGTTGAACACCAACTCTCATTTCTTCCAACCACCAGCCTCTGGCAACTACCGTTGTATTCTTTGTTTGTAGGAGTTTAACTCTTTTAAAGATACCCCCGTGTAAGTGGAATTTCGCATTAGTCATCCTTCTGTGGCTTCTTTCGTTTAGCATACTCTCCCTCCATTTCTTCTATGTTGGCGCCTGTGACAGGATTCCCTTCTTTTTCTGTGGCTGAATAAAATTCCATTGGGTATATGCATTGCATTTTTCTTATCAGTTCATCTGTTGATGGACATTTAGGTTGTTTACATATTTTAGCTACTGTGAATAATGCTGTAGTTAATGTGGGAGTGCAAATACCTCTTCAGGTTCCTGATTTCAAGTCTTGGACACATACCCAGAGTACCGTGTAGTGGAAATAATTCCGTGTGCCTTCTCTGCAAAACCTCAATCGGTTTGCTGGAGAAACCATAGTTGTGTGCTGAGTTTATTTTACATGAATAGTCTTAAGTGGTTATTTGGTTATTCTATGGGACAGTGACCCAATAAAATAAAATGTTCATAATTCATTCCCCTATTTCTTATTTGTACTTGTGTGTGTGTGTGTGTGTGTGTGTGTGCGCGCGCGTGCGTGTACACGAGTGTCGTACTCACATATTTGGTGGCCCCAGCATGGCAAATATTTATAGTTGACAATGGAACATATCATAATGGTAATAGTAAAAAAATATTTAAGAAATATAAGCATAACAGGAATTCAAAAACATGTCCATTGAAGTGAAAGGTACCTTGTGCATAGCCTGATAGCTAGGGTTAATTAATGAATGGATCCTTTTACTTCATGAGAAACATTTAAATATATGAGTTATTAAGAGGTTTCCTGAAGTGCCTGGGTAGCTCAGTCAGTTGAATGTCCAACTCTTGTTTTCAGCTCAGGTCACCAATCCCAGGGTTATAGGATCGAGCCCCAAGTCGGGCTCCACATTGAGCATGTAGCCTGCTTAAGAACCTTTCTCTCTTTGTGTCTCTCTCTCTCTCTCTCTTCCTCTGCCCCTCTCCCTGGCTTGGGCCCTCTGTCTCTCTGTCTTTCTGAAATTAAAAAAAAGAAAGAAAGAAAAAAAAGAGGTTTCTTCTTTAAATTGGCCTCTCAGATACACTTCTGTATCTTCACTGACTCCTGAGACCCTGTTATAATAATAGTAAAGGAACAAAGTAGATGTTGAAAATAACTGGAAAAAAATCTTCTGTAGCATCAGAACAACATGGGAAGATACACACACGCAGGCTCATGGCCACGCCCACACGCAAAGAAAAAGAGCAAATGTAAGAGGGTCGGATGCTGTGAAAAAGGAGCTTGTAGAAATTAGGTCACCACACAAAAGCTTCAGATACAGATTTGGAAGATAAATGCGAGAAATTTAGAATGTGAAGCACAGTCTGAAAATACAAGATGAAAGGGAAGAGATACCAATGAGCTCTCCAGGAGACCCACCCCTACACGGCTGGGAATTCTTAAGAAGCAGAGAAGATTCATGTAAAAAAAAATCTCCATAAAATAATAAATATTGCTGGAGCACAAAAGATACTTGAGAATTTGAATTGCAAGGTCCCACTGACTACCAATTTGGATGAACTGAACAGATCCGTAGCATGTTACTGTGAATCAACTGGTAGAGACCACTGTGAAGGTCCATGATATGCAGGGATACATCCTAATCTATTACCCAGGAAGATGAGAAAGAATGATGTCAGGAAAGGAAGCCTATATTCACATGTAACATAGAAAAACAGGTTAATTATAATATACAATACACCTCAAAATGGTAAGATGTTCACTTAAGTATCTGTGGCCAATTACCTCTATTGAAAACATCCACCTTTACCTAAAATAGTGGTTGACAGTTTACATCAAACTTTAAGTTGTAAGCACAACAAATCAATTCTTCTTATAATTCCTCATTAGGAAACACTAACATTTTCAAGCATACGCATTTTCTTAAAAGTAGCGAAATCTGAGGGGCACCTGGGTGGCGCTCAGTTGGTTGAGCATCCAACATCAGCCCAAGTCATGGTCTCACAGTTTGTGAGCTTGAGCCCCGCATCATTGGGCTTGCTGCTGTCTGCACAAGAGCCTGCTTCGGATCTTCTGTTCCCTTCTCTCTCTCTGTCCCTTCCCTGCTTGCCTGCTCACTCTCAAAAATAAATAAGACATTTAATAAATACATACATACATACATACATACATAAATAAATGTAACAAAATTATTTTCAATTATATATGCTATATATATTATATAGTATGTATATGTATTATATTTAACAAATAGAACACTACATTAGGCAATAGCTTTTAAAGTACATTCTGAAATTCAGTTTTTTCATCTGTAAAATTGGCAGAATGATACCTATATCATACGGTGACTTTTAGAAATAATTGCACTAATACACAAAGTGGGACAATGCCCAGCACAAAGTAATTGCTCGGCGAGCGTTAGGTACTATTGTTAGGACCCCAGAAAGGGAGTTTTAGAGGCTACGGTGGTGGTGAAGACTAGAACTTTAAAACACGTAGACGAATAAAAACAGAACGCATGAAAACTGCTTGGTTACAAAGAGCAAGTCTGGGGATGGTGTAAGGCAGGGCGTTTTCACCATCTAATTCCTTTTCTACTATTCTCAACCATATTCATGTGTAGGTAACATTAATTCTTTGAACATGTGCTTCCGTTGTATACATTTACTTATTCTGGATGTCTCAGGTCGGCACGCTATAGGCAGTGGGTAAACATTTGCTGATGATTCGATTATGGAGAAGTAATCTGAAGAATCTTAACTACCTACCTCACTCTCACCGTTGACTCTCCATGGAAATTTCTACTGCACTTCAAGAGCCTAGACTAGCAAACTTTTCACACTGCACCAATAAGTTGATCATTTCTTCTTTACATCAGTGATCACAATGCTGAGTTAGAGATAAGAAAAATATTGTCGGTTCATTTCAGGCAACACGTTGTATTTTGCCTTGATTCAGAATCTAAGTCATCCTTCATTTTTCTCTATCTTTTAGAAATCTTTCTGAGAAAAATTTAAAAAAGCAAAAAAGGACATCGCGTGACTGGAAATGTGATCGTCCTGGATTCTGCCAAATCCTGCCACCAGTTTCTGTGTTATCATTATGTCACTCACTAGTTTTGCATATGATTTGGGGTATTAAGGGTAAGGCTCTTGCGATTACTTACCTAAAGGAATATAGTGAAATCAAGAACAGACTTCAGAGGGGGAAGAAGTGAACTAGAGTCTTGGCCTTAGCATCTACCAAAGAGATGTAAGAGTTAGCGTCTTCCCTTTTATTGGAGATGGGTGCAGAGAGGAGCAATTATATTTCCTGGAAACAGTCGTCATGGGTCTGCACTGAAAGAAGCACAGGCAAGGGAATTGGAAACTGTCAAGGACCACGTCAACAGCAATATTTAGCCCGGACTTAAAAGAAGCAATGGCAACTATTATTCTGCTTGGGAAAGATACGGTAGTAATTGCCAGGCGCTAACAAACAAAATATGCCATCTGTCATCTAATCTGTAGCAATGAGCAGTGTGCCACATCAGTAAGACTGAAAATTTGAAAGTTTTCATAAACTTGGTTAAGCGGCCAATGTGATACTTTGGCTACCCCTAAGTATTCTTGGAGAGCAAACTAGAGGTCACATTCAATGAGTTTGGAAAGAAAACAGGAAGCATGAAGTACAAGTTTATTAACCTATGCTTATTGACCCTGGAATTGTAAAGAAGGCTTAGAAAAATTCACCAAGGAATGTTGTATCTTTCTCACAATGTACATTTGTGTGAACAGAGCACATTAATGAAGTGCATCTTTAAAAACTGTGGTTCCAGGCTACTGTTTTTAGAGATAAAATAAACCGATCGTGGCAACATCCCTGATCACAATATATTCTAAGGGCCTTGTCTCGAAGAATAATTGTGAAGGACAAAATGAGAAAGAAACTGCGCTTGCAGAAAAAATAAAATCGCAGTTTGGTAACTGTGCCTCCACTGAAAAAAGGAAAATGCATTACTGTATTTAACCTATATCTTAGATTATGTTCCTGAATGATACTCTCGCTTTTGCTGCAACATCCGTCAAATCAAACTTTAACTATTTACAGTTCCTTCCACCCACCCCCCCGCCCTCTGAAATCACAATAACAACTCTTTTCCTGGGGGTAGGAGAGAGAGGTGAGGCTGTAAAAGCTATCTTAAAATGAGCATTTTATTTATGCTGTTTTTATTGAACCTAGAAAAGGTTGGGAATGTTGAAAACTATTCAGGACCTCATGCCATCTGCCCTTATTTCGTATGTTCCCTCATATGAGTTGGAACAAAGGAGTGGGCTGGATGGAATTAAAGAATGTATATATAAAAAAAAAAAAAAGAAAGTAGTGATCAAACAGTACTGATAAGGGAAGCCAGTGTGCTCCTGGGTGATGTGTGTATTCAACTCCAGGCTGACTCCTCTTATGCTAATACAGCCAATTTCCTCTTTTATTTCATTTCTGGAGCCTGAATCTGCGATCTCTGATAAGGTTCCCAAGGATACCGCCTTCACTCACAAACCAGGAGGGGGCAGGGGAGCGGGTGATGGAGATGTGTAACTGGGAGGGAGCACTAGTGGATGAATAATTTAAAGCTCCGCCCGGAGATTTGAGGCAAAATGCAGAGATAAGATACACCACAGGGTCTGCTCTGTTTATTCAGAGCTTCATCTTCCAATGACAGCTGACCTCCAAGGTCAAGGGTATGATGGGAAATGGAACCAACAGTGGGGAAAGGTACTGCACATCCCAGAAGAAAGTAATGATTTACTTTTGTGTCAAATGAAAAATTGATCTTTTTATTTAACTACTTTTTTGTTGCCGTCCATCCACAGAAAGCCTGTGACTGAAGAAACTTTGCATAAATGGCAGTCTGTCCCCGTGATGCGGAGACACTCCCCTGAGCTCTTCCGGGAGCTTGTCATATTTTAACACTCGGTTTCATCAGGAAATTTTTAAGGTCAGAATCAACTTGGATTGAGGACCAAAAGTGTATTTGACTTAGGACCTCGAGTGACAAACACAATATCTGGATTCAAAGGCAATCTGATCTTTAGTTTCTCTTGGGCAAATGATACGTTTCCGAGGCTTCCTACCTTTTTAACTTGTACCCGAAGAGACTCCGCGTTTTCCCCTCATTACATTTTTCTGGAGCCTAACATAATCCCTTTTGTGGCAAAACACAACATTACATACGTTGAACCTAATCAAATCTTTCTGTTCTTACTAGTCGGCTGCCTAAACCCCTGAATCTAATAACTCCTTGCAGTTCGGAAAATTTGAAGCCATTTGTCCTGGCTGGACCCATGTTGTAAGTTTTAGGATCTTACAAATTCTGACAGTGAGACACGCACCCACGAAAGCCCTGCTCCCCGTTATCAAAACCGTCTGCTGGGTCGCTCCGATTTGTTTCAATGGAATACGACCATGACCTCTGCGGGGAGAGAGGCAATGTCAAATGTTTCCAAGGGCTGGTTTACATTTCCCTCACCGTCTTAAACTGCTGTTTCTGCTTTCCTCTGTTTGACTGTTACCCATGTTTTCATTCCTGAGCAATCATACCTTTTATCTTTTTTAGATAAACATGAAAACATACTAAGGTCACTGCTGGGTGAGAGGTAAGATGTGCGTGACTGCCACCCAGCCTTACCGAGCCTCTTTTCCCCCCTCCCTTCCTTGACAAACACCCCTTGGGGGTTCCAGTGGGGTGAGACCAGTTACAAGCACGGCTCACAGGCTGGCCACATCAAGTGCCCGTAAGGGTTGTCCCAGGAAGGGCTCCATTAGCGTGGCGCCAGCCTGCTTGGTTTTTAGCATGCACTTTGCCCATGTCCCCCCTGTGTTCCCTTTTTTTTTTTGGGTCAACATTCTTGTTTTTATATTTAGAATTTATCAAAGTGAAATGCAAGGTGCACTACATTTTATTGCTTCCTGGGTGCATTTTATGCATTTTTGCCAAGGCTTAAGGGAAAACCACCCCATTATTCTTGGCCTTTTCTTTTCTTTTCTTTTCTTTTCTTTTCTTTTCTTTTCTTTTCTTGTTTTTTAATGTCGGATACTTAACCACTGAGCCACCCAGGCGCCCCTGGCCTGGCCTTTTCTTTTTCTTCTTCCTTTGTTTTTTTGTTTGTTTTGTTTTTGTTTGTTCTTGTTTTTTGTTTGTTTTTGTTTTTGTTTTTGGCTTGTTTTGACTAGTAGGAACAACAATGGGAGAGCACAGACACAAACTGGAAAACAAGCTGAACTGATCTGCGGGAGGCTCTGATCACAGTGGGCCTTGGTGACTGGAACAAAAAAGCCAAACACAGGACCCCTGTGTGGCTCAGTTGGTTGAGTGTCTGACTTCTGCTGGGGTCATGATCTCACAGCTCGTGGGTTCAAACCCTGTGTCGGGCTCTGTACTGACAGCTCAGAGCCTAGAGCCTGTTTTGGATTCTGTGTCTCCCTCTCTCTCTGCCCCTCACCCACTCACACTCTGTCTCTCTCTGTCTCTCAAAAATAAATAAACGTTAAAAAATTTATTTAAAAAACTTATTTAAAAAAAAAGCTAACCACAACCTTTTTACTGATGAGGGAATGTGGGCCTTCAAGTTAACCCTGTGCAATCCTCCTTCATTGACCTAGAAATCAGATATACACTGCAATTTTTGACACGAGGGATCATTTTTTCTATTAAAAATTTTTTTTAATGTTTAATTTATTTTGGAGAGAGAGGGAGCATGAGTAGGGGAGTGGCAGAGAGAGAGGGGGAGACAGAAGCTCTGAAGCAGGCTGCGCACTGACAGCAGTGAGCCTGATGTAGGGCTGGAACTCACAGACCGCGAGATCGTGACCGGAGCCAAAGTCGAACACTCAACCGATTGAGCCACCTGGGCGCCCCTTGAAGGATCATTTTTAAACCAATAAGGGATCACTTTGATAAGCTACTAGTGAGAAGAGTGAGTCGATTCTCCACTATGTGCCCCTTTCATAGGCACTGTGGTCGTATCCGCTTCTATATTTCCACAAGCTTCACATTATTACAATCATTTGCAATAAACCGATGAGAAAAGTGTCATTTGGTCAGATAATTTTTACCACATTATGTGTCTGAGATGTGGAGCACAAGATGACAGTGGGCTAAATATCACATAGGTCCCCATGATACATCATATTCATTTATTCTAAACAGTGACTTGGTTTTTAAAATTGCTGGCTTCTTAAGTGTATGTTTCTATTCTTCTTTGTTCCCAAACTATCATTGTGTGTGATTTCTTTTATTTTTCATCGTTAAAGGAGCTAGTGCTCAAATACAGAAGTTCAAGTTTTCAATTCAGTGTGATATTCAAATTGAAAGAGGACATCAAAAATAATAAATTTAGAAGCATAAATAGATGGAACTCTAAGAAAAAGAGGTTTTGGCCAAGAGACTCTGTTTCGAGTCAGTGTTTAGAAAGTAGATTTCCTGGGGCGCCTGGGTGGCGCAGTCGGTTAAGCGTCCGACTTCAGCCAGGTCACGATCTCGCGGTCCGTGAGTTCGAGCCCCGCGTCGGGCTCTGGGCTGACGGCTCGGAGCCTGGAGCCTGTTTCCGATTCTGTGTCTCCCTCTCTCTCTGCCCCTCCCCCGTTCATGCTCTGTCTCTCTCTGTCCCAAAAATAAATAAAAAACGTTGAAAAAAAAAAATTTAAAAAAAAAAAAAAAAAAAAAGAAAGTAGATTTCCTGTCCAAAACAAAAATTAGGACTTAGCCCATTTTCATAAATGTATATACTGATAATTGTAACAAAGTAGACTTAGGGCAGACGTTAAAGAGATCCTAGTATGAACTTTTTAACAGAAATCAGTGGCAAGGTCAGTACTAAAACCTTCATCTCTAACTCGCCAAGTGGTCTCTCTGGCCATTCTCAAATTACTTTTGTTAGTATGATTTATTGAAAAACTGTCAATTGTCCCACCTTGGATCAGTAACAAGGCCAGAAATCACTCGTGGTCTTAGACCCTCCAAATCTGCGAGCTTCCGATTTCTCTTTTCTAGAAACAACGCTACTGTTCCATTCAAACCTTAACTGTTTAGGCCACATAATTCAGTGCACAGGCATGAGTATCTTAGATAAAGTAACGGAGCGTTAAGTCTTTCCCTTTCTGCTTTCCTTTCAAACTGTGTTAGTTCAAAAATAACGTATTCGAACAACAAAAAAAGTTAATGTCGCCAATGACTGTGAGTGCCATCATATGTAAACGGGCAGATGGGAGGAAAATGCGGGAAATTACCTTACAGAACTTATGAACAGACATCTGTGCTTACCTATAGGTACTTACTAATGCAAAATAATTAAATAGAAATAAATGAAAGGAAAATGAATTTAAAATGGCAACAGATATTGTCACAAAGAAGGCATTGAAGTTACGTCGGCACGGATGAACTAAATTCAAAATATTCTCAGTGAGAATTTAAACCCCTAAAGAATATTTAGTTTAATGTATTTAAAATCTGAAGTCCCCAAGGCTCTGAGAAATTAAGGGACTTGCCCGAGATAGCACAGCTGGTTTTCCTCAGAGTTGGAAACTGAACTCATGTCCCCTCACTCTCTAGTGCAAATGTAGGCAAAGTCTCTATGTGGACCTTTCCCTGTATTCCAAGGTCTGCTTGAAAGTAGAAATGGATATTTTCCCTGCAACTTTTCCTGCAAAGGCCTTTTGCTGCAATGACTTTTCAATATTCATGATAATCTGTGCATCCTTAGTTTATCATAATCTCTCTTTTCTAGCCCCAAGTCAATGATCCTAAGGCAGGAAAATGTATAACTTTTAGTCTTAAAGACGTTTCCCTATAACTTGGTCTTATAAGGTCTTTGAATTTATCTGTGGATATATCTTTTTAATTTAAAATTTAAGTTAATTTTGGACAGATCTTAATTAGAACAGACAAACAAACACCGATCAAAATAAAGCAGACGAGCATCAAGCCTGTATTCTCCTATGGTGTAGAGTTTGTTAATATCTACACATCATTATATGTCTCTGAGTTCTGACATGCTTCAGATATAGATTCAGATTTACTTAGGACCATCACTTGCTGTAGAGAAGATCCTTGAGCATCAGAGAAACCTCATTTGTAGGTTTCTTGGAGGCATTTTTACTGAGTTTAATGGTACAAAGCACTTCACTCCACCTATGGGAATATTGGCAGTAGGGTGTTTAGTCATTAAATTAAGGAGAACCACATTCCTCTCAGCTCTTTCCTGTGGAAATGAATCTGGCCGTCTGTGCCATACCCTGTTTTGCTTCCCTTGGGTGAATTAATCCATACATAAAACCAAATCTGTGGGGGTGGTTTCCCTCTTATCTCTACTGTTTGGATTTTGTTTCAGATTTGGGAAATTGGTTTGATCTAAGAGTTTAGCTGTCAAGGTCACTCTTTTTTCTACAGTACTCAACGTTGCTGAAACATCAATCAGAGTACGTAGGTTGTTTAAAATCTATAGTTCATTATTGATATTAATGCATTTTGATCACTTGTTATATGTTAACATTGTAGAATATTACTTGCATATAGTTTTATGAAATATTATTCCACACACAATTTAGGACTGAGTTTATGTCTTAGTTCATTTTTGACAAACCTAAAAAAAATAGTCTGGGACAGTTTTATTCTTTGTAAACTTCATCTAGTTTTTACATTTAGATTTACTTGTATGGTATGTGTTAGTGAAAACATTGATTTTAGAAGTCAATGAATCTGGGAAAGTAGATATTACATTTAATGTCCGGGGTTTTTTGCATATGTGCACTCAGTTGAACTATTCCACGTACAGCCCATTTCTTTCCCTCTCTCGCAGAAAGAAAAAAATTCACATCGACATCTAAACTAAACATTTTTTTCTGTCAGATGCGATTACTTTCATTCTTTAGTACTTTTGTGATATACATTTAGAAAGAAGACAGAGACTAGCAGGTGTTCATAGCTTTATTACTTAAAATCCAAAAAATAATTATACTTCCTCTAAACATAAATGCACATTATATTTTGCAGAATTAAGTTTTCGTAAGTTAAAATCAAGCTAGTAACTAAAACTGTAGCCTGCCATGAGTAGATGTTTCCATTTTTTTTTTTTCTTTATGTCTGGAAGGACACGACTTTAAAAAATGTTTTTAATTTACTTTAAAAAAAAAAAGCACGTATGTTAGAGCCACTTCTCATTAAACAGTATGAAAAGGTTTCCTTCATCTAGTTATGGATGAATGTAAGAAACCGACACGTCGGCATGTCTTCCCTCTGACCTTAGTAGAGTTTTATTCTCTTCATCATTCTATTTCAAAGTTTGTGAATCACATGACTCTCTTCCTGTTTCTCCAACAGAAAGTGTGTTCGTGCTGGTTGAGGCTGACCAGCTGGATGTGTATTTCTGAGCAGTTCTGTCAGTTCTGAATTGGGAAATGATAATCCCCTGGGTCTGTGTGGGGTCTGTGGCTAGGACTCACGTTTCGTATTCACCCACCTACCCAAACTGTCACCTGCACATCACATTCACATCTGGACGGCTTGGGGTTTTACCCGAGAAAGCTTCACAAAAAGTAGGTGATACAATGATCAGAAGTGGAGCTTGCGTCTTATAAACTAGTTGGCTCATCAATTAGGAAAAACACAGAAGCGATTTGGAAAACTGATTTCAAATTTATTAAATAGGGCTTATTGAGTATAAAGTAAATAGGGCTGAGTTTTTGAGTATTTTAAGTGTGTTTCCAAAACCACTCATGCGAAAACCATAAGATATTTTATAAGGTGGTATCTGGGTTTGGGACTCAAAAGAAAGTTTAGATTTGCTAAATTTACAATCTAAGCTTTTCAGGGAAGACATCCATAAAGGGAGTTGTCACTGAAACAGTAAATACTACCTTGGACGTACATTCAGAAAATACCACTGTTTTATCTTGAAAATTACAGATAATTTCATGTTACAACTGTCCTCACAAAAATGAAACTATTTTAATAATATCTTCCCAAACCTTGATATATATCTGTCTACTTATGCCTTAAACCAGTTAACTTTGGTGAGAACAGAAAACGTGGAAGTTCCTACTTAGGTGTTTATGAATAATGAAATGAAGATCAAAACAATAGAGCACATAATTAGAAAATATTTTCCTATCAGAATTCTAAAAGATAATTTTTGAAGCACTGAAATGTCATGTGTTGACAAATAAAATAATTTTCATTATTTTCCCTTTTTTTTAAACAGCTGTGAAGGAGAAATAAAGTGAGGTCACATGGATCAGCTTGCATTTTGCATAAGAAAACAGCAAAGGGAGGAAGTTGTTGACCCATTCACTAAAGCAATACAACTTTCTTCAACATGTTTTATTTGACATGCTAAATTATAGAATTAGACAAATAATTAAAAGAAGAGAAGGAGATAGCACATTAAAGACCAAACATTTAAACCACAGAATGTGTGTGCCTAATTCAGGATTTTGTTTAAATGTTATTGATCATAAGATTCTGAACTGAGATAAAGGGCATAAAATGCTAGATATTAAAAAGAACACTAATAATAAGAAAATGTCGGCCAATATTACTTTCCTCCTTTTTCTCTGTACCAGTGATTTTTTTTTACACACCCCAATGCCTTATTGAGTCGGTGTCATATCCTGTGTAACGGCATGATACATTTTTTTTTATTTGGTTCCACGGGATGCAAGACTGACATTCTGATTTCATAGAGAAGATATGGACTCATAACAAAGGGCTCAAAATTAGGGTGTTTTTCCCCCTATCAGTATTGCAATTACAGATGACACTCAGTTTGCAGAACAAAATTATCTGTAGTTTAATTTGATTCTGTAACATGTTTAGAGGCTGGAATTTAAGTTCACTGATAAAGTAACTCATTGTGGAGGAAGCTTCAAGAGACGGAGAGACAGATATAACACCCGGGGCAATATCAATACGGAGCAGGTACAGATGTCATGGGTCTCAGGGTGGAACAGGTGCGGGGACGGAACTATTTTCAAGTCTCTTGTGCTTGGGTTCACACTCCCCTACCTAACATGGCGTTGGCCACATTTTCTTGCTTATGTGGTGATATGTTTGTGTTTGTTCAGAGTGAACTTTTATGACACCACCTTATGGTAATGGTGTAGCACATTATTCTCCACTACTGATTATGGAAAGATAGCACAAATGGGTAAGAAAGCAGGGTGGGATTTGAGTGGCTCAGTAATATATCCTAATTGAATAGCCAACCTCTGACCCTCAGGAAGGTCAAGGAAGGGCAAAGTAGATCATCTACTTAAGCATGAAGGCTCCTTAGACCCTGAGCAGAAAAGCCTTTGGCACTGAGAGTCCTCAAAGAGCAGGTGAATGTTTAGAAAACAAGGGGGTGAAGATGGTGAAGGCATCATCAAATAAACCACTGCCTTCCTTATTTTTAAGTTTATTTATTTATTTTTGAGAGAGAGAGTAGGAGGGGCAGAGAGAGAGAGAGAGAGAGAGAGAGAGAATCCCAAGTAGTCTCCTCACTGCCAGCGAAGAGCCAGATACGGGGCTTGATCTCATGAACCAAGATATCATGATCTGAACCAAAATCAAGAGTCGGATGCTTAACCAACTGAGCCACCCAGGAGCCCCTCTTTTTTTTTTTTTTTTTCTGTCTAGATTCTAGCCTTCAGGACTCTAGGAAATTCACACTCAACTTGTCTCTAGGAATAAACTAAATTCAACTGTTACCAAGAAGAAAACAGCACTCTTAGAGCCATAGTGAATCTTCCTTTGATTGCTGTTTTGTTGTTCTTGTTGTTGTGTTTTTCTGCCTCCTAAAACCACTTGACATTTGCCCGACAGCGTAAAGCATTGAGGTGTGGTCACAGTAACACTTATCCCATCATTATCATTTTCAAAAAATCTTTTTAAGACCCAGAGAGGTGATACAACAATTCCCATTTAGGGAAGGCAAGCAGGCAGGCAACAGAGATTTAGAAAATGAGGTCATTTCTCACAAGGCGCCTTCTCATTTCTCAGCTCTGTCCTTGACCATACCTTCCTCGCTGTCTCTATTTTCTGCCTCGGAGATCTTAACCTCTTCCAAGCTCAGTTCTGATTTTCAGTACCACTCATCTGCCAGTCAATAGTAAGATTCCTTTTTTTTTTAAGTTTATTTATTTATTTTGAGGAGAGAAAGAGAGTGAGGGAGGGGCAGAGAGAGAGAGGGAGGGAGAGAGAGAGAGAGACAGAGACAGAGAGAGAGAGAGAGAGAGAGAGAGAGAGAGAGAGAGAGAGAGAGAGAATGCCAAGCACGGAGCCCGATGGGGGGCTTCATGATCGTGAGATCATGACTGGAGCCCAGATCAACAGTCAGACGCTGAACTGACTGAGCCACCCTGGCACTGCAATAGCAAGATACTTTTGACCACACATTTAACTACTTAACCTGTCATATAAGTATGCTATGCAGACAGCAAGCGTATTCCAACAAGTGTGTCTTATATAATTTGCATCTTCATCAGGACCTCGCAAACAGTGGGTACTTAATTTAAGGACTCGTGCACACCTGCTCGTTGCTCTACTCGATGGTCATCATAAAATAAATGTGGGCCTGAAGGGGTTTCACTAGAAACGTCTGCTAAATAGGATTTGTAGCTGCAGAAGTTACCACATCTCTCATACAGTGAGGGAGTATACTCAGAGGCCAAAGGAGGTGAAGCTATTTTTCCCAGTATTAACCAAGTTTAGGGGAATGTTTAAAAAAAATTAACACTTAAAGACTGTAGAAAAACTATCTTATGGATCTGTTCTTGAGAAATAAGACATCCAGGGGTTCCCCGGGTGGTTCTGTCGGTTAAGCATCCGACTCTTGATTTCTGCCCAGGTCATGATCTAGGGGTTCCCAAGTTCAAGCCCCACATTGGGCTCTGCACTGACAGCACAGAGCCTGCTTGATATTCTCTGTCTCCCTCTCTCTCTGCCCCTCCTCCCTTGCTCTGTCTTTCTCAAAATAAGTAGTTACACACTTTAAAAAAAGAAAGAAGGCATCCACATTCAAATACATTTGAAACTTGAATAAAAAAAAAAGACGGGCCTTCGGGCTTTGTAAAAATGCAGCTTACCACATAACGAGGTAGGTGTTTAATATCCACCAGCTTTCATGACCATCTTCCTTACTACATGTGCTTCAACCAGTTTTCTTTTACTTCCATGATTTTTCTCTACCTTCCACATGTTTTTCCCTAATTCGTCACTAATTCGTCACTGAAATTCAGCACAAGACCCACCTCGTCCAACTAACCTCTTTTCTCCCACGTAGCTCAGAGTCAACATTTTCTCACTTCGCATTCCCACGGCACTGATTAGTATTTATGTTGTATTTGTTTCATTCTGCCTCTCTGTTCAGTGTGCGTCTCCTCTACAATACTGCCTACTTCCCCAGAGATTCCCGTTCATTTTTATTCCTAAAGACTTGGGTCGCTGGGAAGGCTGGAGTAGACACTTTACAAACGCTTGATGGATTAATGCACGTGCGAATGAATGAACCAGGAAGGAACCACCAGACACAAGAATATCTGCATGGAGAAAAAACTGTAAAGAACCAAGTTGCAGCAATGAGTGTTATTAATTATCTCAGGACTGACTGGGTTGCATTAAGACGAGGAGGCTGGTGTGTGTTAGGATCCGGTACAGGAGTGTTTCCTGATTCAATGTACGCATCAGCAAACGAGGAAGGGGACTCTGCTTAATTTGGGATGAAGTATTGAGAGGGACATTGCTGGATGTCTGAAGATAGGGAAATGCTGCTCTATGAACTCGCAAACGCTTTAGTTTGCTAAAAAGGCTTAGTGTTGTGGAGAAAGGGATGGAGAAGGGACACCACTTCCACTTATATCTGGGGAGTGAAGTATACAAACAAAATGATTTTCAGTCACACGGAAGAGTTTTATGCTCTCTCTCGTCGTGAATCCATTCCAAAGCGAGAGACCATTGCAAATTATTTCTATTCCAACTAACTACCCAACAGAACCAATGCATGTTTCTTTTGTCAGAGAAAAGCATACAATTTAGCAAAAATAAAAAAGAAAGAGCGTTAGATGTAAGAGTTGTTTGTGTTTGCTATGAGAAGGAAACAAAGCTAACAGTTCATATCAGTAAGCTTCAGTATCTCCGTTGTTTGTTAGTACAGGTTAAATTCTAAAGCCATGACCCTGTTACTATACATTTATAATTAAAACATGATACTAACGAACCAATGCCAAATCTGCAAAGTTAAACAGTGAACAGATACAAAAGGTAAAGTGCTTAAATGGGTAAGTGTGTTCTGAGCAATGGTGATTGACGCAGTCACAGCAGAATTTGTATTTTTAGTTGGTGGGTCAAGTGGAGATCACTACCGTTCTCCCCACGAGTGGAAGCAAGCTGTACTTGTGGTTTGACACCTACTCCTGCCAGATGTCTGAGTCACTCAGTGCAAACTCAGGAAAGGAGCTCCCTTCAACGAAGCTCTGGGATCTCGGTGGTGGGTAGGGAGGGGTCACTGGGAGGATCGGGACAGGGGACCAAGCAAGAAACTCTGCAAAGTCAGGGCCGGGGAAGGTTTCCTTTGGAGTGGGTGCTCCTGAACAACCTGTGGCTTTTATAATTGAGCCGTCCACACTCAGGGAAGGAAGCGCTTACATTTTTGTGACTCCTCAAAGCAATTTCTCATCATGTAGTCATATCCATTTCATTTCAGAGGAGAGTAATTGAATCTACATTTCCATCCTGTGTCTTCTTCCCCTGCCCTGCACCTAGCGGGAGGATGGCTAATATCTCAATATCGGAAGATCTAAGTATCTATCTATCTACCTACCTACTTATATATAACTGTATATTTATTTGTTTATATTTATATATTTATACGTATAAAATCAGAACATATTCATGGGGGAGTAAAGTTCAACATGTACCGTCCTAAGTCAAGATCACCGTTATCTTTTGAACACAGCATGCTGGCAGTACTGGTGAACCTTACTGGCTAAAACAAATTTCATTTCAATACAGATATTTAACAGATGAGTCCAGTGTTAGTTTAGTATACAAAAGACTATTCCAGTTTCCATTTAAATAGAAAAAAAATTATGAGAAAGTCCACTTTTGAGCTATTAGTGAAGGAACATCAAAGTCCAAAAATTCTGCATTTAGAGTTTAGTGTATGAAACAGTTTTAATTTCTCTGAGCCACACCAATTCCCCTTCTAGCTCACGTGCAGCATCCTCTTATTTGGGTCCAGATTTTGTTAGGAAATTAAAGTGCCATGCTGGGAATAGGCCATATCAGGAGAAATAGATTCAATGAATGTCTCCAGATAAAAAACAATTAAGGATATTAAATTGTTTAAAGTAGATCAAAGGGAGTTAAAATAGAAGGGATAAAGAAAAACAATATTCCCAAGGACAAATAATTTGGGAGTGAGTCATGATAGCCCTGGAGGGAGGAAAGTGGGTGGTTCCATGATAAAACAGCTTGATATTGCCAAAACTCAAATGAATTTGCTGCAAACCGTTCCAAATAAGTTCGAAATCCAACCTTGATGCTGTTTATTTCTCATGATATCCCAGAGGAGATGGGTGCTGTTATCTCTCTCTCTCTCCCCACCCATCCATCTCCCTCGTCTTCTCCCCCTTCCCCCACCCCGCCACACGCAGTGTTTCTAAGATAAAAGGAAGTTGAAAGTCATTCAGAAAGTTAGTGGAAAAAATGGGACTAGAATTCATGTCACTGTTGACACTAATCTTTGCCTAAACTTAGAAAAGCTGAGGAGAACTTTGTTATTAGCAATAGATACAGGTTCTATTGTTAGTCACATAACCACATGAAACCACATGAAATTACACATTATGGAATATTCAGAGATTACTTGTCAATTATAAAGACCAGTCGACTATTGATCAACTGTCTCCATTTGTATCTGAAGTTCTCTATGACTACTAACAGTACATTAGTGGCCACCGCTGCTCTTATTATCTGTGAGGGGATCTCTGCTGGGCAATGACCCAATTACACGAACGAGTGGCTATTGCCCATAGGAAGCCGTGTGAAAAAAGGACAGCGTGAGAGTCAAGAATGGTCCCTTGGGCCCTGATGCGGTAGGCAGGGTGCTACCCAGGAAGTGTCTCGTTCCCAGTCACTTCTCTCCCTGATCAGGAGGCCCTACATGCACCTTGCACTGTGGCCCCAAGGCGTGGTATCTGCTCCGTGGAGCTCTTGCCCCTCCACAGCCAGGGCATCTTGTGCTATGGAAGTCTTCCATGAACCCCACCGGTGTTCGGGTTGGTTGAATGTTGATGTTTCAGTGAAGCTGAAGGGAATTCTAGACACTTGGGCTTTGTGGTCACATGCCCTGGGAGGGGTGGGGGGAGAGGAATGGCTACTTATTCAGTACCATAGAGCACATTTGTGTGGCTGGTCACCATATGGTGGGTTACCTGGAAAATAGCTGTCTTTTAGATCTAAACGGTGTAATTTAAGAGACGAGGCACGATGACTTTAGAATCTATGTTTTCACATACTCATACCTTCTGAAGAAAGATTTCTTTGTATGGAGGATATCGTGGATATAATCAGTGTGCGCATCGGTGGTAGAAACTCCTAGCAAGTACTTTGAGGGAAATGTGTCCTAATCGCTGTAAAAGTTTCAGCTTTGCTCTAAAAAGCAGCCTTGGATCTTCTAGAATGTGCATGTGTTTAGCATATATGTTTTTGTTTTTGTTTTTTTTCCAACCACAACTTATTTGGCAATTCTCTCATACTGGTACTTAAAATTTTACACGTTATAGAACTTAATTCTCTCAAGGTGAATATTTCCTCCAAATCACTTAGGAAGAAATTGAAGCTTTAGAATATACAGCTAGTTCATGGAAAAACCAGGATTTAAAGTTTATGTATTTATTTTGTGAGAGAGAGAGAGAGAGAGAGAGAGCGTGAGCAAGGGAGGAGCAGAGAGATGAGGGAGACAGAGAATCCCAAGCAGGCTCCACACTGTCAGCACAGAGCCAGACATGGGGCTCAGTCCCAGGACTGTGAGATCAAAACTTGAGCCGAAACCAAGAATCGGATGCTTAACCGGCTGAGCAACCCAGGTGCCCTGGAAAAAAATAGGATTTAAGCCCAGCTCCATTTTATTTCTTAAGGCGAGCTACGGGAGGTAGGTGACACTTGAAGGAATCATACCAGAAATGCCAGATTAAGCCATTCTTGTGTTCTTGCACAAAATAAATGCCCCTTGCAGTAATTTGAAGTCACGAGGTGCACTCGTACCTCTCCACTCTCTACTTGTTCTTAGTCACGTGCCTCGCCATCCATACTTTCTCCCCTGTCTTTTGCTCAACACACCTTTCCCCAGCTGTCTTGAAAGGTATTCACATTCAGCCGCTCTCCGCCTCAGCCACTGGCATTCTTGACCCGTTGGCCACCGTGGACATAACTATAGATCTAGAGGCATGATATCCTTCTGGTTGGTGCCGAGGATGAAATCCCACAGAGTCAAGCTTTGGGGTTTGAAAATAGGTGCAGATTTGATCCCCCCGTAAGTGGCCTCAGGTCCCAGAATGCTCACTAACGCCCGAGGGCCAGTAGTGGCTTGTAATCTTTCTTACTGATCAACTTCAGTTTACACTTTATGCCCTCTTGCAGGAGATGGATTGATCAAATCCACGCAGCCATTTGGCTCCATTCTTGCATAAATTTAGTTTCTGATCTCACTGACTGCTTTCCCAAAGTTCGGAGCTTTCGGAAAAAAAAAAAAAAAAAAAAAGCTTCAAAAAGGTGTCCTCCTATCTTTGTTATTTCTAATCTCTAAGTGAGAGCCTGACCTGAGAGCTTGCTCGGTAGATTTTGGTGACTGAATATATCAAGTCGTGAGCCATCTACCTTCAGTCCCTGGACTGCTGTGGAATTCTTAACGGAACCTTGAACTTGAGGGTTCTTGAATTCCGTACTCCTTCCCAATGTGCGTACTTACAAACTGAATCAGTGGGTCTATTCATATGTGCAAGCATCCACCCCAGGGCTCAAGGTTTTCTCCTGAAAAGCAACACACCTCAACCCCTTTCTGTGGTTTCCTGACTGACAGCCTCATGAACCCACAAGGAGAGAGCCCCACTTCCTATTTTAAGGAAGGATCAGCTTTTCCGAGGTATTTTACTGAACCGGAATCTTTACAGATGCAAAAGGTTCAAGTGCTATTTTTTGACAATTTTTTTAAAATATATATATATAGGGGCGCCTGGGTGGCGCAGTCGGTTAAGCGTCCGACTTCAGCCAGGTCACGATCTCACGGTCCGTGAGTTCGAGCCCCGCGTCAGGCTCTGGGCTGACCGCTCAGAGCCTGGAGCCTGTTTCCGATTCTGTGTCTCCCTCTCTCTCTGTCCCTCCCCCGTTCATGCTCTGTCTCTCTCTGTCCCAAAAATAAATAAACGTTGAAAAAAAAAATTAAAAAATATATATATAAAAGTACTCCTGAGGATCTCAGGATATATCAATATGTTTATTAACATGAATCGGATATAAAGTCTTTGGGAAAAGGACCAGAGGGTAGAGGGGTAATAACGAGAGGGGGAAAGGGAAGGGAAGTGGAGGTCTGAACCAGAAGTCACTAAATGGCAAACATTAAATGGCATGTGTAGAATAGGGCAAAGTGGGGAAAAGTTAGATACTGCTGGAAAGTAGACAGTGCTGAACACTGATTTCTATCGTTGCCATCACCGCCATTATCGCTCTGCTGTTGCTATGAGCGCTTCTATCACCGCCGCGGCAGCTGGCTAGCGTGACCGCCTGTGTACTTCTCAGTGCTGTGTTCCTTTTCTCATGTGATGCTCGTGATACATGGGTTATTAGCTGCGTTTTACAAAGGAGGTCTCTGGAGCTCTCCCGCAGTCACAAAACTAGTGAGCTATCTGGCTGGAACTTGAATCTAGGTTTGTCTTAAAAGTGAGGGCTCTTTCTACTATGCCAGGAAAATTACACAGGTGATAGATATTTTTACTCCAGTTTTGACTTTGTCAGTTCTTTCCCCCTCCACTTTGCCAAAACACAGCACCACTCAGGGGTGCCTGGGTGGCTCAGTTGGTTAAGCATCCGACTCTTGATTTTTGGCTCCGGTTGTGATCTCATGGTTCGTGAGGTCAAGCCCCGTGTCAGGCAACACAGAGCCTGCTTGGGATTCTCTCTCTTTCCCTCTCTCTGCCTCTCTCCTGCTCTCTCTCTTATATATACATACATATATATATATATATATATATATATATATACACACACACATATATACACATATATATATACACATGTGTATACATATATATATACATATATATATACATATATATATACATATATATACATATATATACACATGTGTATATACATATATATACATATATATACATATATATACACATGTGTATATATATATATATATATATATATATATATATATATATAGCACTGCTCTTTTGGATTTTCCTCCCCCCAGGGGCTAATGGTCTTTTTAATTTCACCTTCCGTGTTATCAAAACTTAACTTCAGAGGATATGAAATCAGTTTTATTCTGTACATGCCTCAAAAACACCGTAGTCCATGTGTATATTCAGATAATGAATGAACAAGTAGGAAGAACATGGGATTTAGAGTTGTCAGACTTTGGTTAAAAAAATTTTAGGGGCACCTGACCTGGGTGGCCCAGTCGGTTAAGCGTCTGACTTCGGCTCAGGTCATGATCTCACAGTTCATGAGTTCGAGCCCTGTGTCAGGCTCTGTGCTGACAGCTCAGAGCCTAGAACCTGCTTCCTGATACTGTGTCTCCCTCTCTCTCTCTGCCCCTCCTCCGCTCCCTCTGTCTCCCTTTCTCTCTCTCAAAAATAAACGAACATTAAACAATTTTTTAAAAATTCTAAACCTCATGTTATTTCAGGTAAAAGTCTCCCTAGCCCCAGCTTCCGTGTTTGTACAGTGGGGCCAAACGTGTTTGCTCTGCCTGCCACGTGGGAGATTGTAAGGAAAAAATGAAATCTCATATATGGAAGCGACCTTTTATTGGACAGGGCTCTGCATTGTAATTTTGCATGGGCTTCTTCAAAATGTAACGACTAATTATGGGTTGAAAGGCTTTCAGTCTGTTTACTGAATTTCAGCCACTAATGAAGAGCTAAGGAAAGTATCTTAGGTCAAAGGGGTCAAAGGGGTCCCTTCTGATACTTGGAGGGAGAGCAAGTAGCTGTTTGCCTCCTCTGGGTCTGCAGAAGCACGACTACTAATTAGGGGAACGAGAATGCCCGGAGCAGGGACTTCGGCAGCTGCCACGTCCCAGCGCTCACCCTCTGCCAGGTCAAAATGAGGGTGAGCCCAGGGTGGCCCTCACTGTCGCATATGGCCGCTGTCCCGAGGGTCAGCATGTCAGTGCCCTGCTCCTTGGAGAAACCCGGCAAGAACACATCTGAACAGAGCACTCTAACTGTGGAGGGGAACAGAGCTTCAGGTCGGCTGTAGACACTGTTAGAAGGGGTGCTCGCAACACGGATACGTGAAAAGTGACTTTCAGAAGCATTTATATTTAAAGACTCCTCATTTTGGGGCCTCTGCGCAGTGGACGACCGTGATTTAGGACATTAAAAAAAAGTGCAACTCATTTTCTTTGAATAAAGAGTATTTAGAACCATCCACAGGATAGAGTCTGCCTGTGTTTTGGCTGAGGCCACTCACTCCGCAGAGACCCAGACATGCCCTTGTGACCACGGGCATTAGTGCGTGTCTTATGCACGCAGGGTGAGCAGCGGGCTCCAAAAAAGGCAATAGTGTAATAAGCAGCATAGCAATAAACAAAAATAACAACAACAGGGGCACCTGGGTGGCCCAGTCAGTGGGGCATCCGACTTCAGGTCAGGTCATGATCTCACGGGTTGTGGGTTCGAGCCCCACGTCAGGCCCTGTGCTAACAGCTCAGAGCCTGGAGCCTGCTTGGGATTCTGTGTCTCCCTCTCTCTGCCCATCCCCCGCTCACACTCTGTCTCTGTCTCTGAAAAAGTAAATAAATTCGAAGAAAATCAAAAAAAAATTGTAACAACAAAGTGTTTCTGAAAACACACAAGGTAAGTAAGTGTGAGCGCAGTATCCCAGTGGCAATTTCACCAATACACTGTGCGGGTTATAAGAGCATGGGTCTCAATTGTAATCTGTGAACACAGTCATATGCCAATGAAGGAATTTTTGCACAGGAATTCCAGAGTTTTGTTGTTCACATTCTTGGCCCAGAATCAAAATAAAGAAAGATAGGTCTTTGTGAAAATGATAGAAATAAAAAACCACTAAATATTGGAATTCTAATTTTTTTAAGTTTCCTCCCCTGTTCATTGTCCCAACCAATTATCCACTGGAACCTCCTCGAGACCAGTGTCCATTTTAGACAGAATATTTGTATCCAGAATCATCTGGCTCTCCCCACCTCCCCACATAAATTAAATCATGGCACCTTGTTACTCTTTACAACGTTTTGCAGGGTTGCTTTTTACATTTGGTTGTGTGATTACTCAGAGACCCTATCTGTACTGGATGGCATGAGCCATAATACCAGGAACTCACATCTGTTCTCTCTCATCACTGTGTCCATAGTGCCTAACACAGCTCCTGTACATGGTAGATTTTCAATGACTGTTTTCTTGAATGAGTGATACATCAATGAACCCATGCATGACTGTAGACATTCAGGATCTATTGAATTGAGTTGGAAATTTTTAGTATCACCTCTTTCTGTTTAACGCTTTCATGTAATCATCTTTCTTTGCCATTTCACAGAAATATCCATTGTGTGAAAGAGTTATCTCACATAAACGTGGCAATATTCTTGTACATGCTAGCAAGAGAGATTTCCACTGTCTGAGACAGCCTTCTCACGTTCACATGTGTCGGAAACATAGCTAGTTTTCTTTTTTTTTTTCTTTTTTTTTTCTTTTTTTTTTTTTTTTAACATTTATTTATTTTTGAGACAGAGAGAGACAGAGCATGAACGGGGGAGGGGCAGAGAGAGAGGGAGACACAGAATCGGAAGCAGGCTCCAGGCTCTGAGCCGTCAGCCCAGAGCCCGACGCGGGGCTTGAACCCACGGACCGCGAGATTGTGACCTGAGCCGAAGTCGGACGCTCAGCCGACCGAGCCACCCAGGCGCCCCGCTAGTTTTCTACCTAGAGCCATCTCCATCCTCTAGTAAGACAATGATGATTTTGTTTGAAGAGGCAAGGAACTACATTCTTTAAAGCACTGAGATTATGCAGTAGCCAAGAGTGTCCATACAGCACAGTCGTGTCCAACGAGATGGTGGCCAGAAGTGCACGGGAAGGCCATCCCTCCAGAAAAGAGGAGACAAAGTCTTGTTCAAAGAAACCTCACCAGTCATTTTCTCTTGCTCTTTTGTCCTACTTGAAACATGGACTCCGGTCTTGGGCACAGGGCAGCACGAGGGCAAACAGTTACGTATTAGGAAATTCAGAGGAGAAGGATGGAAAGAGCGTGGGCGTTGGATGCTGTCAATGAGCATCCCTCTTTGAACATGTCAAAGTACTGTCTTTGGACCACTGCCTCTGCTGTCCTTTTTTGTGTCAGAAATAAATGCCTTTATCTTTAAATAAATCTCTTTCTCTTGACGCAACTATTCTTGGGCCTTACGTAGCTAAAGGAATGAATAGAATAATTAATATCGTAGACGTTTTAAAATTTGGTGCACAAACATGACATTTCAAGCAATCCCATTGATTAGCACACAAGAGTAACAAAATTCTTCCCATTTACCATAAATAATTCAGCTGATGCATTTTGGTGAAACTTCCTAGTGTTTTCTTGAGATTTTTATCTAATTTAGAAACATGTTTCTGTCTCTTAAAAATATTTTCTTTCTGGGGCGCCTGGGTGGCTCAGTTGGTTGAGCGTCTGACTTCGGCTCAGGTGTTGATCTCACAGTTCATGAGTCCGAGCCCCGTGTCGGGCTCTGTGCTGACAGCTCAGAGCCTGGAGCCGGCTTCAGATTCTGTGTCTTCCTCTCTCTCTGCTGCTCCCCGAATCATGCTCATTCGCTCTCTCTCTCTTTCTCTCTCTCTTTCTCTCTCTCAAAAATAAATATTTTAAAAAATATATATTTTCTCTCCAATCTCTTCAACTGCATATCAAGGTGGAATTTTTCACGTAATTGGAAGATTTTTTACTTTTTAGATCATTTAACCGCGGGATGCAGAAGTATATATACAAATTATGCACTGAGTGTTTTGAGTTGGTAGAAATCGACACCTTTATTAGAAAGTAAATGTGCATATCTGCACTGTGCTCTACAGATGGAGAAGTTACAACGGAAGAGAAATATGTGTACCTTTATAACGCTATAAATCTCTTTATTATGACTCTGGCTTTCCATCAATAACTTGCATTTATATGGAGAAACTTTTAGACTCTTGAGATAACAAAATCTGGATCAGAAATGAAAGGGAAAACACAGACACTATTCTTATCAGAAAAAAGGATAAGCACAGCTACAAACAGTGCACAATCAGATTAGCAGTTTTTTCTAGGAAATAAATGAAAACGCCTGTAAAACAGTGGAAACTTGGGGCAAATCACTGCATCGCCCACTCTCATTTCCCAGTCCTACTGACCCGATCAGACGCCTCTCCCCTCTCCCACACTCTAGCACGTCTCAACATCTCTGCTGACTTTTTCACAAACGGAAGAATCAAGTTGTTTACTGGCACCAGAAGCGTTCCTGGCAGGGCCTGGCACCCATAGTTCAGGCTTTCAAATGTGCAGAACTGATGTTCTCTGTATACATCAGCGGTGAGAAAGTCACGAAGGGTCATGAAGCTATGAATCCTGAAATCAGAGCAGACTTGGATAGGTCGTCCTACTGAAGAAGAAAAGGCAGGCCCGGCGTTATAAACTTGGCGTCGCGCTCCCTGGCTCCGGAGTTCTCCCTCCTTCTCCACATTCAGTTCTTCCTTCTAGTCACTTAAAACTTTGCCTTTACTCCTGTCTGGCATGTCGGGTCTGCGTCACCATAGGACTTCAGCTTTCCAGGAATGGTGAACAGGGTAACATGCACCGCTCGTTGAACACCTACTATGTTCCACATACTCCATAGTCATGATTTCCAGCCCTCATGAACTTTCACGGTCGATTTCTTAGTTTTCCACTAACCCACAACAGATTACCACAAAGTTAGCAATTTACAACCACACATATTTATTATCCTACGGTTTCCATGGGTCAAGAGTCCAGGCAAGCTTTCACTGAGCTCACTGCGCAGGGTCTCACAAGACTACAGGTAAGGCGTGGGTCAGGCTGCTGTCACAGCATCGCTGTGTGCTTCTTCAAGGCCTGAGGAGAGTGTTTTTCTACTCAGGAAGGACCCAGTCCCTGTTTTAAGGTCTTTCACCTGATTAAGTCTGGCCCACCTTGGATGATCTCCTTTTTTAATAACTCCAAATTAACTAATTCGGGACCTTGATTCATCTGCACAATCCTTTAGTCTTTACCGTAAATGTAGTCTAATTACAGAGTAATGCCCATCATATTCACAGCCCTCTCCTATCCCATACACGCTCAAAGGGAGGGGATTATACAGCTTTCCAGGTGATGGGAATTTGGAATTCTGTCTACCACCATCCACCCTCTCCACCCCAAGATGTACATGCAAAATATATTCAGCCTCTCCCAAGTTAACCTATGAAGGACATCTCCTCAGGCAGAGTCCCCCTCCTTCTAAGGAGGCATTTGTCCCCCTCATATTAGTAGTAGTAGTAGTAATATTTTCTTTCTTTTTTAAAAGTTTATTGATTTGAGAGAGAGAGAGAGAGAGGAGGGACAGAGAAAGAGGGAGGAGAGAATTCCCAGCAGGCTTTGCACTGTCAGCACAGAACCCACCACGGGCTCAATCTCACGAATTGTGAGATCGTGACCTGAGCCCAAATCAAGAGTTGGATGCTTAACTGGCGGAGCCACCCTGCTGCTTCCAGTAGTATTTTCAACGTACAAATCAAAGATATGAAATCCAACAGAAGATGAGCATCTCAGCACTCAGAACTCAAAAGTCATCAAACCCCGAATTTACAAGTAAATTCTTACCATAGTCTCAAGGTATCAGTCCACACACTCTTACTTTTCTCATTTGTGATCATTGTTGCCCTTTACAAACACTCCAGAAGGAAACGTAAAGCCAGTGACTATAAGAGAAGATAGAAATGGCTTGCTAACTACGGGTAATTCGTTATGATTATTTGAATGAATAAGTAGATGTATTTTAAAGTAGATGTATTTTAAAATACTTCAATATCTATAAAGATTTTAATATATTTTAAATGGTCTGTAACTTTGAGAATCTTACAAAAACTTATTTCTTAGTCTACACGCTTCTTTAAGTAATCCCAGCAAAGCTTTAATCAAAATACTACCCCTAGATGTATAAACACTGCATGAATTCATCTGCAGGTTAAGAAGGAAGGACAGTTCTTAAAGTATATCTCTGTTCGTATAATCAACTTGCATGGGACTGGCATTCAGACGTATTTTGATTCATTAGTGCTAACTTGGGCAAATGACCATCATGGTTGTTATTTTGGGGGCCTTCAGCACTGAGGGTCATCTCAGCTGGGCCACAGAAAACTCCAGGGCCTCAGTCACTTCACCCCATCTGTTTGAAAAGCAGACATGAGAAGTTTCGTTAAATGCATGAAAGCCTCTGAAGGGAATAATGGGACATACTACAGACACCCTTTTTGATTATCATCTTCTGAGATGTTATTTATGTGAGCTAATGTAGCATTCAGTATGTCTAAATAAAAAGCTTATTTCAAAATACAGGACGTGCATATTTTAATGCATCCATTTTTATCACATCTCACACTTTTGTATAAAAGGTAGGAATTTCTTCCTTGCACATGGAGAGACAGACTTTCAGTCGTAATTTAAAAACCAAGGACTGATTTCACACTGATTGAACTTATGTGCTCTACCATAGAATTTTACATGAATGAAAACGGATGTCTAAATGCATTGTAATGAACAAAAGTGGCATTGATAGCAATTTCTCAATCTACGTATTTGGGAATATCATTGATAAGGCTCTTGTTAGTTTTAACTATTTGAATGCCAGTTTACTTTTAAGGCTATTTCTTTTTTAAAAAAAAATTTTTTTAATGTTTATTTATTTTTGAGACAGAGAGAGACAGAGCATGAGTGGGGGAGGGTCAGAGAGAGAGGGAGACACAGCATCTGAAGCAGGCTCCAGGCTCTGAGCTGTCAGCACAGAGCCCAATGCAGGGCTTGAACCCACGAACCGTGAGATCATGACCTGAGCCGAAGTCGGAAGCTCAACCGACTGAGCCACCCAAGCGCCCCTTTTAAGGCTATTTCTGAATGGTATGAGTGTGTGTATACATAGATCCATATATATTTAAATCACTGTACAGATATATTCTGAATACCTTGAATCCAATACATACTTATCCCTGAATATTTTGGTTTGTGAACTCACATTTCTACTTTTCTACTATTTGAGTGTGCTTAATCATTACTACTAACGTTCTGTAGCCATTTCGATGAACTTGAAATTCTAACATTTTCTGTCCTTCATTCTTCTCTTTTATAAAAAGGTTGGAGGATAGCCTATTGAATAGGAAGCAATACAGATAGGCTTCTCTGAGATGCTGCTGTCCAAAATTATGATCATATGACTTTTAAAATATTTTTTATTTAGAGTCAGGGCTGTCCCCTCTTTTCTGGCTGCCAGACCAGGAAATCACCCGTGTCTGTCCATTACACAGAGCAGGAAAGTAAGAAGTAGCATTTCCAAGGGTAGCGATGAAGCCTTTTAGAGCAGGAATTATGTCCCTGTAACCCGGTGCAGAAAATATTTGGTGTACTTTGTAAACAAATAATTTAGATGATGGATGAGACAGCTCTGTTAGGAATTTGTGTCATTAGAAGATGGGGCCACAGAAGGACAAGACGTGAAGCTTCACTGCCATTGTTGCTCTTCTGGAAAACACTGGCTCCCTGCCAGTAACAAAGACGGGGTCCCAAAGCCTTTCCTGAATGAGCGTTAACTTTCTGCTGTTTTTCTCTATGGTGATGGTTATAATGATCATTTTTGATGTTGTTATTGTTAGGGATTTCTGTCCAGAGACATTTCCATGAGACCACTGCTGCCTTTTGATGTCCCCACCTCTTCTACATGTGAGTTTAATCAAAGGCTGAGAACTTTCTAGTTACTCAAACAGTGCGAATCACTCCATAGACTTGTTGTTTCAACAGTTTTACCTGAAAATACCTGTAGATTGGTTTCCACCGCCTAGTTTGTTCCCTAATTAGCAGGATCCTCCTGCAGGCAAACATCTGCACAGCCTTACCTGCCGGCCCAGGCACGTGAGAGGAGAAAAGCCAAGGTGTACTTTGCAAAAAGACCCTGAACACACTCTTTTTTTTTTTTAAATTGTTTTCACAACCACATATGCAGATTTGATATCTATTGAAAGTGAAAAGTGGGATCAAGCGTTCTCACATAGTTCTTCCTGGAAAGTCAAAGGCAACCCAAATGCATTTCCCGAAAATCATTTAAAATATTAATAAAAAAATCAACTACAGATTTGAAGACATGAGTGGATTTTTCCCATTTGACAGCTTATCAGTGAGTTGTCGTTTAAAAAAAAATTTTTTTTCACCCTGGGAGTGTAACTCGGTGATGATAGCCATGTATAATTCATAAAGGAAAATAGATTTAAATAAGCCTGCTCAGTAGTTTCTTGTGAAAATGCAACGAGCTTGCTCTTTTCACTGTGACTGTCGCCACTTTTCCCCAGCCAGGCTCCCCCATTCCACATTGTATTTACTTTTTGTATTTTGGATCATAATATAATTTGTTTCCAAATGTATATTTAAAGAAGGCAACTTTGAATGACACAAGAACAGCAAATGTAACACACAAACAGTAAATGAAAAGTAGGGTGGTATTTTCATGTAAATCACATTTTATAAATATTTAAATTACTTTCTTTTGCAGAATAAAAGTGTATGAATACACTTTACATTGAAGCTACGAATTATGCTGAAGGAGTTTTACCTTGTAGAGTATTGTTCACAACAATGTCTATTAAATTTTTTCTGTTCTTACATCATTCTTCAAGACTTTTTCCTGACTGAGGTCTTGAGAAGGCCAGAGATAATCCATCTGAACTTGATAAAACTGTCATCACAGTCAACAACTAAACGATCTTTTATTCATCCTCAAAATTTTAAAATTTGATACAGGGTGAATATCAAAGCCACCTTTTATTTGGAAGAGTAATTCTAAAATCTATGACTTCGAAAAATGCAATAGAATCTTACTAATTCTGAACCTGCTAATTTAGATTTTGCAATACTTCAAAGGTGATGAGTATACATTAGAGAGAGAGAAAAAAAAAAAGGCAATTATAGTCTAAAAGGAAGAGGACCAAGGCATCAAACCTGAGCATTTTCAGAGAGAATGAAAGGGTGGTAAAAAGAAAATTGTCATGTATTTTGTGTTTATTCCACATCAGGAATTGTGATAGATTTAGGGTAGTATTTCTATGTACACTTAAATGTTTATGGAATAAATGATATCTTCCAAATTTTTCATGATGAAACTACAGCCCAGAGAGGTTGACTAATTTTTCATTGGCCAGTTGGCTAACAGTGGAAACTGATCCCAATCTAGGTCTGATGACGAGGAAATATATGCTTCGAATTTAAAACTATCTTAATATGCTTTCAGTTTTTGTTTTAAACTACGAAGTCTCCTATGTGAAAGGACTTTTGTGTGATAGCATTTTGTTAATTGATGTAGATCTATTTTGAATTATCATTTTCCATCACCCAAATCTACACTTATATTTTGGTTGGTAATACAAAATGTACTTGAAAGAAATGAAGTTTCTACTCTATTGAAGATGTATCTTGAAAATTAATTTAAGAAGCAGGATAGTTATCAAAAAAGTTTCATGTGCCATAATTCTAAATAAATTCTGCAACAATTACCTAAAATTAGGTAATTCTGCATCCAATTTGAAAACACAAACAACAAAAGAGAATTTTATCTGAGCATGTGTAATTATCATTTTCCTGTCTCTAAGGCTCAGATGATAATTTATACTAAATAAGAAGACAAATAAATGTCTTTTGCTATATCATTATGCAATAGAACTCATCATAAAGCCTCAGGGGAAAAATAAAGCCTTGGGAATAGTTGGTTTTCAAACACTTCTTCAAAAAAAAAATAAATTTTGAAAACTTTGTCCTTCCCCAAATAGTTTGTTTTGTTTTGTTTTCTTTTGTTTTACTTATTGAGATATTAAGGTTTGGAAAAGGTATTGTATTAATAACAAAACCACAATTTTCCATGTTTTTTCCTACAAAACCAGGCATCAAACTCGGTGAATTTGAATTTGAATTGGTGTTTGAAAATGACAATATAATAAACTTCTTTTATAAACCGTGACTAATTATCATTAGATTTCAAGCCCAGATAAAAATAATTTTTCAGGAAACCAACTGTGATTATGGATATAATAGGTTCTAAGTTGCCAAGGGAACTATTTTCACTTTTGTTGAAAACCTTTGCAGGGTTTGCATTTGCATGGTAGTTTTCCATGTGAAAGTGTTGTTTTGTTTTGTTTTGTTTTAATTAGTAGATCTGTGCTGCTTCATATTTAACAATTTGCTAACTTTCTAGTCAACAGTGGTATGTGCTGAGATAGGAGAAGCTCAACAGTATTATGTCAAAGACTCAGATAATAGTGGCCTAAATAAAATAAAGGTTTCTTTCTTTTTCTCTCACATATATTTTGAGCTCATGTGGCAACTCTGCTCGGCAAAAGTCCTCATGAGCCCAGACTCCTTCTTTCTTGTTGTTTCAGCATTTTTAGAAAATCACCTTCATTTTCAAGATCCATGGTGCTCATTACCAGGTCTACTTGCCAGCCGGATAGAAGGCGAAAAGGGAAGGAAGTGTCTTTCCACTTCTTTGACAGTTGTAACTCGGAAGTTGTACTTTTTCCTCCGTCTCACGTCCTATTGGCCAGAACTTAGTCACGTGCCCCACCTAGCTGCAGAGATGTCTGGGAAATATAGTCTTTACCGGAATATCCCTGTGCCCTGAAAATTCCATTAGTAACTCAGAAGCGATGAATGTACAATTTACCTGTCTCTACCACATACAGTCTTCATAATGAAAAAATCTCAATTACCACTCTTAAAACGAACACACACTGCATATTATATTACAGCGGTATCACAATTGTAGGTTCAGAAAAAAATTCATTCATGACATTTTTTTTTACCTGTGTGTGTGTATGTGTGTGTGTGTTAATAGACTAATTTTTAGAGCAGTTTTAGGTTCACAGCAAATTGAGTGGAAGGTACAGAGATTTCCCATATACTCTGCCCTCACATTTGTATTTCCCATTATCATGTCGTGTCGTTATATATTTGTCTAAACCATAGAATGGACAATACCAGCAGTGAACCCTAATGTACACGATGAACTTTGAATGACAACAAGGTATCAGTGTAGGTTCATCAGTTGTAACAAATACACCGCTCTGGTGTAGGATGTTGGTAATGACAGCATTATTTTCAAATTAAGTAAGGTTACTTAATTTGCCAATCTATTGCCTTTCGGCTCCAAATAAACCCTTCCTTGCCCTGCTTGTGGTTTCTAATTGTTTCTCCCCTGCCAGTTGGCATCAGAAAGCTTTTTCAGTGGGGGCACTAAAGGGAACCTGGTGGAGGAAGGGTTATTCTTCCTGGTTCCAGTGTGAACACTCCCTCAGCAGCGCATGGCAGCCAGTAGTGCATGATATCCCCTTGAGTACAATCTTCCCTGACCCCCAGAGGGAGGATTCCAAGTGTACTTTTCCCACTGACAGATTCTAAGTGAGTTTCATGTGGCCACCTCTCAATGGCTGACTTCCCCCTGGCACCTGAAAGGGCAGATTGCTAGTGATCCCTGATCATATGGAAACCAAGCAGACTTCTCCTTGATCCGCTGGGCCACAGCCATGCTCTCTCCAGTGAGGAAGGGATCTCAGCTCTGGGTCCAGGGTCCTATTCCAGATGGGTTCCTTCCTTGGGTGGTCTATTTCAGACTTAGGGGTAGAATGTGCTATTCGTACATTCTTGGGTTATCCTTACTTCTTAGTATCCCAAACTCTGTTATTCCAAACATCTGGCGTAGTTAATAAATTTGTATATTACACATTCCTTGTTGAATTTACTGAACAGATTCTGCTTCCTAATTAGATACAATGAGGAAAGCCCATCATAGTAACACAATCAAAAGTGTTTCACCATATCCTTTGTGACATGTAAAAGGCAACGGGGAAAATGGGGGCATTTATCACATCCTCCTGTGTCATTTTTGAGGTCTATGATTAATGTTGATGCTCAGGTATCCTGAGGATTTGTCAGAAGAACATGCTATATGCATCAAGCAAGGCAGCAATGAACTGGTTATGTATTAAAACTTTGCGTGTCTGAAAGTGTTGAGAATTGGTGGGAATAGAATTTGTGTGGGTGTTTAAAAATACAGTTGTTGTGCTTTGATATTTTTCCTTCTTTATCAAGATCAGATAAAAAGCAAGCCTTTAGAGTTCCTCCAAAAATTGTGTTTCTTCTCCTACATGATGCCGTTTACACTTTTAGGAAAGACTATTCACATGACATGTAAGAGAAATGTGCATTTTGATAGGAAACTACACTGTTTTCTGATGACTTCATAGTGATGCATTGTCCCAGATAGGTTTGCCAGCCCTTCTGTATGTCCCTAGCCCAGAAGGGATCTTTGAAAGCTGTAGCTCTGGAAATGAAGTTAGATATAAGACAGAAATTTGCTAACTGAGCTTTTAATTGAAGTGAAATACCAAGAAATATTATGGTATTAATTTTTTTCCCCAAAGTATCACTTGGCCTAAGAGAATGAGAACAGATATATGTGTGTGTGTGTGTGTGTGTGTGTGTGCGTGTGTGTGTGTGTGTGTGTTTGTATATTTTTGTTAACTGGCAAAGCAGTTTTTACTTCAATTTTATGTATATTTCTAAAACTCATCTGAATGCAAGTTTGGAAATACTATAAGTATGCTGCAAGAGTTGCTAAAACATAGAGATGACACAATGTTCTACCTTCAGTGACTACTCTTTCATAGGTCTTTTGCATAATGACTCATTACTTATTTATATTTTTATTTTTCCATATTTCGGAGCAGCTGTCTTGAGGTTCTTAAAGGTTTCTTTTAGCAGTTGCTAGTAGACCAGATTATCTATGGAAGAACATTATGTAAATTTAGGAGAATATCAACTTCCATCAGAACTGTGTATCAGTAACAGAGGGTTAAATCAAATGAATTTGGGTGATGAGAGTAGGTCTGATGTGGAAATTTGGGCATATTTATGATATATTTTCCCAGTAGGAACTTTTTCTTTTTAAATTTTCAAATATCACACATTATCACTTAAGTACTAATTTATTTTATTTTATTTTACTTTTAAAATGTTTATTTATTTATTTTGAGGGCGGGGGCAGAGAGGGAGAGAGAGAATCCCAAGCAGGCTCCTTGCTGTCAGCACAGAGCCCGATGGGGGGGCTCAAATCCATGAACCGTGAAATCATGACCTGCATGGAGCTGAAGAACAGGACACTTAACCCACTGAACCCCAAATATTAATTTCTTTTAAATGCAATGTTCTTTTCTCTGGCATTTGTTTCTCTCCTAAAGTAGATATCAAATTATCTTGTGAAATTATTTCTCTTGCTTATATTTTACCTTAGTCATTGAAGTTAATGAGAAACATGGGCATATGAAGGAACTGTGTAAGGAATCCTCGGGAGCTGCTTCAAGTAAAAACACAAAGGGAGAATTCTGAAAGGGTTGTCTCCAACTCACTATATAATTTCCAGTATCTTTGGAGTATTGTTGCCGAGGTGACTTATTTTTACACACCACCCCACTTCGTCTTATGATCAGTAACTTCTTAACGTGTAGTTGTAGAGTGAATGAAAATGGTCCAGATTTATGGATAGATCTTCCTCGACTTACAATGGGGTTTATGTCCGCATAAACCCATACCACACTGAAAATACCGGAAGTCAAAAATGCACGTAATACACGGAGCCTACTGAACATTGCGGCTTAGCCTTGCCTACCTTCAATGTGTTCAGAGCCCCTAGAGCAGTCTCCAATTGGGCAAAATCATCTAACACAAAGCTGGGCACAACTTGGTAATAAAGTGTAGCTACCTCATGTAACATACTGAATATTGTATTGAAAGTGAAGAACAGAATGGTTTTAGGAGTACAGAATGGTCATCAACGGATTGGTTATTGATCCTCAAAATCACGTGGCAGACCAGGAATTGGGTCTGCCACTGGCCAGCATCACCAGAGATTATGTACTGCATGTCCCTAGCCTAGGAAGAGATCAAAATTCAAATATGGTTTCTACTGAAATGTAATGCTTTCTCACCATAATAAAGCTGACAAATCCTAAGTCAAAGCATCATCAATCTGTGTACTGTTTTAAAAATAGAGTTCTTCGGGCACCTGGGTGGCTCAGTCTGTTGGGCATCTGACTTCGACTGAGGTCACAATCTCTCGGTTTGTGGGTTAGAGTCTCCCCCTCAGGCTCTGTGCTGACAGCTCGGAGCCTGGAACCTGCTTTGAATTCTGTGTCTCCCTCTCTCTTTGCCCCTCCCCCGCTCATTCTTTCTCTCTCTCTCTTTTTTTTTTTTTTTTAATTTTTTTTTCAACGTTTTTAATTTATTTTTGGGACAGAGAGAGACCGAGCATGAACGGGGGAGGGGCAGAGAGAGAGGGAGACACAGAATCGGAAACAGGCTCCAGGCTCCGAGCCATCAGCCCAGAGCCCGACGCGGGGCTCGAACTCACGGACCGCGATATCGTGACCTGGCTGAAGTCGGACGCTTAACCGACTGCGCCACCCAGGCGCCCCTCTCTCTCTTTTTCAAAAAGAATAAACATCAACAATAAATAAATAAATAAATAAATAAATAAATAAATAAATAAATAAATAAATAAAGTTCTAGACCACCTCCTAAATTCAGAACTTCAAAAGTCTGAGTCAAAACCAAACCTTGAGACAGACTTCATTTGAAAAAGTATCAAAATGGCTTATGTCGACATCTAAAATTTAAATCAACAGCACTGCAAAATTCTGATGAATAGTTAGCACTGAGTGCACAAAAATAATTCCTGGCAAATGGCAAAATTTAGATGCAGTGCTCTGCTGTCTGTCCTCACAACTCCTGTTCATTTCTGCTTCCTGCTGTCTCCCCGTATTTCTTGCATGTGCCGAAAACAAAACCATCACAAAATCCTAAACTGTTAATATGACACTGGATCTGGAATAATAACACCAATGTTTTACTTTATAAACTCAAATATTCCCAAAACAGCAACTGAGATCAGAACAGAAATAGACGTGGTATATACATGCATTTTTAATGTGAGTAGTAATAAGTGATTAGTTAAACTGTCTATTTAAATAGACTCACAAATATAGCTCAGCATGCAGACTTAAGGCCTAAACAGCAGGAGATAAACACATGTAGCCCAAGTAAAAACAAAAAAAGTGTATTAGATCGAGCTTTCAAGGATACCAAATTATATGCAGGGTGTTTGTTGTTGTTGTTGTTGTTGTTGTTGTTGTTGTTGTAATTTGAATGGATTCCAAGTTTTCTAGAAGAAAGCATTTGCTTACATATTAAGCAATATATAACAGAAAAACAGAAGGATAACAAATACCAATGTTTTTCTTCTTAAAGAAAAACATTCAAACTGTTTTAACCAATGAATATACATGAAGATGTTCCATTCAGTTATAGGTTTGATTCTGCTTTATAAAAGTTCTTTTAATATAAGAGAGTCATTGTGAGTCAAAGTGTTAATATATACAATACACACATACCTTTTATATATGCTTTTAAGTTGTTATTTTAACTTGTTTTTTCTTTTTTTAGTTTTGAAGCTTTTTTTGGCAGATCGTAGTTCGTTGAAAAGTCTGACATCACTGAGTCCAAAGTTTAAATTTTTTTTTAATGTTTATTGTTTTTGAGAGAGAGAGAGAGAAAGAGAGAGAGCACAAGCTGGGGAGGGGCGGAGAGAAAGGGAGACACAGAATCCGAGGCAGGCTCCAGGCTCCGAGCTGTGAGCACAGAGCCTGACACGGGGCTCGAAATCACTGAGGGCAAGATCATGACCTGAGCCAAAGTTGGATGCTTAACCCACTGAGCCACCCAGATGCCCCATTGGGTCCAAAGTTTAAGTGGAAAGTTATTTCTGTGCCAGAGGACCCCTACAGCTGATTAGCAGGAACTTTGAGGAAATCAATCTCAGATTAACTCAATTTTTATTTCAGTTTTGTGGATTACTTTCCATGCATTGTAAATCTGTATTCACGTAGAATAATATAAATGTGTGTTCCACACAAGAAGTCATCCGCTTTTAGGAAACGTAATTCTACTCATAGAAAAATATGGAACACAATCTTTCTTATAAGATCTCATTTCTCTTGATAGTCTGCTAAAAACAAATAACAATGCAACATTGAAAATCAGTGCCTATAAAATGTCAACAGATGCATAACACACACAAAAAAATAGGAATTAATCCTACATAATAAGGAAAATGGTGGATAAAAAGAATACTGAACTTTGGACTTTGGGCACCTGGATGGCTCAGTCATTTGAGCGAATGACTCTTGATCTGAGCTCAGGTCTTGACCTCAGGATCCTGAGTTCAGGCTCCATCTTGGGCTCTAGGCTGGGCATGGGGCCCACTTAAAAAATTACTGAACTTGTACCATTTTTCTAGGGTAATCCTATCGAAATCTATGAGAAACACAGACTAATAGATACATGGTATCTAGACTTCGGCTCTTGGAAGGCACTGGAAAAGAAGAAAAAATATAATACTATTATATTTTTATGAAAATTGCTGAAAAGTAAGGCAATGTAAAATTGTTTTAATGTTTATTTTTGAGAGACAGAGAGAGACAGAGTGCAAGTGAGGGAGAGGCAGAGGGAGAGGGAGACACAGAATCAGAAACAGGCTCTAGGCTGTCAGCACAGAGCCTGACGCGGGGCTCAAACTCACGGACTGCTAGATCATGACCTGAGCTGAAGTCGGATGCTTAACCGAATGAGCCACCCAGGCGCCCCAATTTAAATTGGTAATAAATTCAAAGCTAAGGAACCTGGGTGGGACTTCCACTGAAATCTATCTAGAAGATGGAAGTGTTTCTTATATGGATAGAATAAACACTGAGGGCAGCAAGGTGCTGGAAAAATATAAAATATGCCTTGTCACACTGAACCAAAGGGGAGAATATCTCTGCCCTGCCTGATTCTTCTTTTTCACTTTATACGTTTATTAAACATGTACAGCCTTCCTATTAATCTGGATAACTTTCATCAATCTGATCATGGCTTTGTTGTGAATCAGTATCAGTACAACTCTGTTTTAGTAATGCTGTGGAAAAAAGAATGGCCGAACCACTGAATTTTTAAATCGGTGGCAATCCATGATTGGTCATTTAGAGTCAACCTTAAGAACTTAAGATATTATTTCAAAAACATTAGTGAGCATTCATTGCCTACAAATCTATTCATCCAACACACCCTCCCTCAAGCCTTGAGACAAAACAGTAAAACTCAAACTGAAGAGGAAAGATAATTAAAAAACGACTTTTGTTTGCTTACCATATATCTTGAATTGTTAAAATCGGCAACAAAATAAAGTCATTGTATTTTATTTTCCATTTAAGAGTCAGGACGAGTTGTCAATCTTCATTTAGCCCCAGGCAACACGAGTGGAGCGTGGCTGAACATGCAGTAACTCACGTTGCCACTGGATGGCAATGACAGCCTGTGTCTCTAACACACTCCCTGTGCCCTTGATGCGTTGGAGTGCCACAACTCTTTTCGCAGGACATCAAAGTGCAGAAATGCACCGGGTGCCTCTCCAACAGCTCACGTTCCTTTTCAATCTCTTGCCTTTGGCCCACTCCATCCTAAGGCAGCCAAGAAGTAAGGCTTCCTTACTTGCAATCACTTTTAACGAACTTCATGGTTTTCAACACAATGCCAAGGTTGCAAAAGGTGGGGGGGGGGGGGGGGAGGAGGTAAGAGGGAAATACACATACAGGACCAGATTCCCTTCTGCCACTGAATGGCTAAGCTTTCAGAGGACCACAATTTCTAAATATTCTTGTTACTTAATTGCTTTCTGCCATGTAACAAAAATATCCCTGACTTTCTTCAGCATTTTACGTTTTAAATTACTTCTTCTTATCTCTCTCTCTCTCTCTCTCTCTCTCTCTCTCTCTCTCTCTCTCTCTCACACACACACACACACACACACACACACACACTCCAACATGCATCCATGTCTCAAATAATTTTAGGTGGGGCAATTAACTGATGACAGTTTAATTTTCCAGAGTGAACTGCTTTTTTTTTTTAATGTTTATTTATTTTTGAGAAAGAGAGACAGAGTGTGATCAGGGGAGGAGCAGAGACACACACACACACACACACACACACACACACACACACACACAATCTGAAGCAGGCTCCGGGCTATCGGTGTAGAGCCTGACATGGGGCTTGAACTCAAGAGCCATGAGATCAGGACCTGAGCTGAAGTCGGATGCTCATCCAAGAGAGCCACCTGGGTGCCCCAAGGAGTGAACTGCTTTTAAGTTGACAATGAGGGAAAAAATTACTTTGGAAAAAAGTTCTTAGGTATAGGTATGCTGACAACATTCTTAGGAAAAAAAATTGTAAAGTACGTAAATATTGAATTGTCATTAATTTAAAGATTAATGACAATTATAAAGGAGTTAGATATTATCATAGCTTGACACAATGAATTAATTTTGGGGGGAGTGGGTTTCTTTGTTTTGTTTTTTTTTTGTTTTTTGTTTTTTTTAGGCAAGGAGGATTTTAAATGCATTTACCTGAGTAAGGACCTTTGCTTCTGAATAGCTTTGCTGGGTTATAAGGAGGGACAAAGACCTCAGATTACTTTTCTGATGAGTGGTTTAAGATGATTGTTGTATGGAAACTAATTTGACAATAAGTTTCATATAATAAAAAAATAAAAAATAAATAAAGATGATTGTATCAGTGAAGTTAAAATAAAGAGGGATGGATTCTTTTATAAATAAATACAATGAACCAATACAGATAAATATAGTTACCTTTATTTCAGAAAACATACATGTTGATTCCTAGGTATTCCTATTTTTAAATTCTAAGAAACTTGGCTTAGGCCATGTTGTGTAGTAAATAAAGCTTAAACATTAAACTGTAAAATTAGCATCTATGGGAGGTATTAGAGAAATTTATATTAAAGAAATTTAATATATGTTTTTATTCTTTTAAGGCTACTTTTATACCCCTTCGATGGAAGCTGAAATGGTTGAAAATATTATAGGATAGCAATAACAACAACAGAAAACCCACCAGCGTGGGAATTCCGGAGCATTTTGTAATACGGTTTAAACTTTGCAAGCACCAGAAAAATAAGTTTTTAAATACTAAATTTCCAATTAAGTTTTCTTTTAATGTTTCTTAACACAGCAACTGAGTAAGGAAATAGTATTCAATGGTAGGAGTAAGGATATAAAAGGGACTTGAATCTCTATTAAAATAAGGTACTTCTAATTCTGTAGGAATAAATTTTGTCTCAATGGAGAGATATATTTTGTGTAGGCAGTGTAAGAATATATTTGTGGACCTGCAAAAATCAAAACTAAAGATAGTTTCTTGTATTTATATCTTGTTTCCTTCCCATAAACACACCAGATATATGGACTAGATATCTGTAGATCTAGCCCATAGTTAGGAAGCAACTAAACAAAAATCAAGCACATTGGAGAAAAGAAATATTTAAGAACCAGGGAAGGACAGGCGTCTGTCTTTTCACAGATCCGTCAGATTCTCACATAAAACTATGGCACAATTCAGTAGCGTTTGAAGATAATCTAAACAAATTTACTTTGTGCTTTCAGATAACCAGACTCTAAAATAACCAGTTTCGGAAATTTGTTTCTCCTTCGCGACACAGCCAGATTGAAATGAATAGAGATGAAGAACTTGAAATGTGCTTTAATCTTCCATTCGTTTTAAAGTTTAAAGTTGTACCAAGTAGACTTCGTATGAAGTAAGATACATTTGCAGTATTTCACATACATATACAGATAATTCAAGCTAATATAATTCCCCTTGCGACTAGCATCCACTGTTTTGACTGTATGTACTAATCATCGATCAAAAAACTTGAATAACACCTTAGTGTTCCACTTTTTGTATTTTTTTTTTTATTATGGAGTCTTACATTTCAATTTCAGTCATTTAGGGGAAAGTTAGCCAAAGTCTTTTGTATAAGAATTTTAAGGAAAGGAAATGGAAAGTAAAATCCTGACAAATTATGTATTAGTATCTATTTACCTTCTATCTGAGATGTAACTTTAACATTTCTGAGATAAAAATAGCTCCCGATTCCAATGGAAACAACTATCAGTGAAACATTATAGGCAAGAATTTCTTCCTCATTTTTGAAACTTGGTTAGCTGTAAAAGACAGAGTGAAGGGTAATTTGAATTTGTATGTGCATACATGCATTCACACAGACCAGAGGGGACACGGGTCTTCTGGGACCATCTAATTCAGAGCACGGCTATATGGTTTTATAGTTTGGTATTGAAAAGTGAGAGATGATGCTATGCAAACATATCTAAGTTTTGCACGAGATGGCATTTCCCCATACCTGTGTGTATGTCAATTAATACACAATGAGGAATGTCAGTTGCACGTAATATAAGTCATTTAGGACTAGAATATTAACTTTTATCCTAAGCGGGGACTGTGTGGCTCGTCTACACACACCTTCACCTCCCCCGTAAAAGAAGATAGCACACGACTCTTATATCCTAAGGCCTTAAAAACAAATGCAGTGCTCAATTCAGTAGTTCATGTACTACAATTAGAATGTTAAGAGATTAGTGTGGTCCCTAAGCAAGGACGTACACACATTCATGAAGTGTCTCATATCTTTAAATATGATGCAGTTAAAAAAAAAAAGATCTTCCAGTCTGTCACTAGCCTGTAAAAGTTTTCAGATAGAAAAAAAAATACACTTCTCAAAATCAGTCATACCTGTGAGCAAATATTTTTTCATCAAATCTGTACATTGTGAATATATGCACATTAAAACAGAAATAGCCATGAGATGATTAACTTCAACTTATTATTCCCAGAAGTCCATGATGATGGATAAATAGAAAGATGATTGATAGATAATCTTAGGTATGAAGGCAAGGCAAGGGGACAATTTATTACATGCAAGGTGAACCAACAATTTTTATTGGAAAAAAAAGACGGATGTTAGCCATATAATAAAATCCTTAGACTTCTGGCTCTAAACTATGCTTAAATTCAATATATATAAATATAAAAACTTGGGAAAGGTATTGAAGTTGTTGTTGGCTTCAGGTTTTGTAATTCTATGTGATCGTTCCAAACACCTAAACTTCAACTTACACCTGAAGAGGAGAAAGAGAAGGAAGGTTAACATTCACCGAAGGCTATCTGGTACCTGAGCCTGTTTACATGTATTATTGATTTGGATTTAGACAGGTTCCTAAGCTTATTGAAATAAAAATTAGAATCATCTTGCAATATTTCCAAATTGCTGTTGAAATTATGGGAACTGTTCAAATTAGAAATCAATTCTCAGGGACTGAATATTTTATAAAGCAAAAACGTTTTGTTTCCTGAAAATAAAAACAAAAAGAGTGCAATTTAGATTTGCCCCACGGTCTTGCTCTCCTGCACTCGGTGTGTGTTACGACGGCATTGGTTGTCAGCGAGGTAAGGGAATTGTGCCAGATAATGTTTTCGAAAAGTGCTTTAAGAACAGAGAAGAAAGCAGGAGTTTGGATTTTTTTTTTTAAATTGTACAGAGTGTTTTATGTATTTAAATATCAACTATTTAAGAGGTCAAAGTAAGAGTTTAAATTCTGATGGGAGTAAGTGATAAAAGTCAGGCATACTCTTAACAGTATTTCACAAATGGCTCTTCTTGTCATGCTTTTAGATCTTTGAGCCCTCCTTCCCCAGTCTTCATGGTCCTCTAGGCATTGCCAAAGGGAAATTCTCAGTCCAGTGAAATGTACAGATTCCAGAATGGCCTGCGTTCTTACCTTGCCTTCTTAATACTTATTTCACTTGGTTAATATTTGTTCTCAGCTATTTCCTCATTCCCTGTGTTGAATCAAGTCTTCCCAAAGGTTCGCTTTCTCTAGATGTCTCCAAACTGCGTAAACAAAAATGTTTGTAACTAAGCTCATTAAAAAGTTCACAGAAATCCTGTCATGATTTTAAGAATCGTCAACAATTCAGACATGAGCACCGGTAGACAAGACCTGCCAAATGGAGAGCCCGGCTCTTTACTCCATTTTCTTGGATCACTTGTAAGTTGATAGTCACTGATAAAATACTAAAATGCCAGGAAGCATATCAAGCATTTGAGGCAATGGAATGAACTGACAAGAGATTGGCAACAGAAGGATAGTTGCAAATAAGGTGTTTTGTGACGGGAAGAGAGTATCGCAATGTATGCCTAATTTTTTTTTTCCCCTAATCAGGGTTCTTATGCATAGATCAATTAAGTGAGACTGAAATGCCAACAAAACAATAATAAAAACAAGAATTGCAGATACTAACTTGCAGACAAATTTCTAGACTCTTTCTAAATAGAAATGACCCAATTTAAGGATTTGTGTTTGTGTGTGGTTTATGGACTTTTAATAGACAATTTCGTTAATTTTTTGTTGTTGTTGTTTAATGGGCAATTTCAGATTCTGTATTTTAAGCATAAAAACGGGATTTTTTTTTTCAATAAAATAGGGATAGTAGGGGCACCTGGGTGGCTCAGTCGTTTAGGCGTCCAACTGGGGTTTGATCCCAATGTCAGGCTCTGTGCTGACAGCTCTGAGCCTGGAGCCTGCTTTGGATTCTGTGTTTCTGTCTCTCTCTGCCCCTCCCCTGTTATGCTCGCTCTCTCTTTCTTTCTCTTTCTCTCTCCCCCCCCCTCAAAAATAACAACCATTTAAAAAAAATAGGGATAGAAATAAGGAATAGAATGGAAAAAACAAGGACAAGTTTATACAATGAGAATAAAATCTGGTTTAAGAAAAAGGTTACTGTAAATAAAAGTTTGGGGTAGATTGAATCTGTTCTCTTTGGGTGGCATTTTTCTCCAATTATTTATTATTACTTATTATTTACCTTAGGTCAGAATGTTTAAGTTCATACATGGTCACTTCCTAAATTTATATCTACAAGGACTAAACATCATCATAGCTGAATATATAATACTACTATTTCGCCTGCTACATAGAATAGCAAGCTCAAGATTATATCGATGCTTCTTTTCTATTGACATAATTTAGGCCAGCTAGTAGTTCTTTTGGATTACCTTCAGTTGACGTGAATGTATCCCCGTTTCTCCTACCAATATTCTTGCCCAACATATTAACTTTAGTGGCATAACAGATTAAGCCAGACTAATATTTTTCTTAGTTAAGCAGAAATCTTAATATTGTCATCATACCCTCGGTGACCAAGAACACTTGATTTTATTAGCCATATAAGAATGGAAGAGTATCCAAAACAGCCATGTTGGATATTTCAAAAACTAAATCATGTGGAAAGCAGAGTTTGTATGAGGGATTCCACTTATCCTGTGGTCACAGCCTCTTTTCCTTTGAGATAGCACTTTATTGGTGGACTTTGTGGTGCATGTTTACAAATATGCCTTGGAGTATAGTTATTTCTATGCTGTTCATGTCCCACATTTCCATATCCTTCCACCAAACCCCAATGAAAACTTTCTTGGGCTAAAGTATCTGTTTTCAGGATTATATTTCTTAGTTTGTAATACAGTTTCTTAGAGACATATAATCAGCACACAACAATTATTTACTGAGCGCTTATGATAAGCCAGTCACTATGCTTAGCCCAGTATAGGAAAAGGTAAAGGAAAGAACCACACGGGAAAAACTTTTTATTACATTGCATATAAAAAACTTGGAAAGGTATTTTACAATGGATCAAGCATTCAGATTTTATACTTAGATCTGGGTTCAAATCCTGCTTCAACTCCTGTGAGTTATGTGGTCCTATCACATCATTGTTTCTGTTTCTGTTAATTCATTAGTAAAAAGATGGGTAACACTTACCTAGGAGGTTTATTGCAAATGCCAAATCATATTATTTTTTTTAAATATGAAATTTATTGTCAAATTGGTTTCCATATAACACCCAGTGCTCATTCCAACAGGTGCCCTCCTCAATGCCCATCACCCACTTTCCCCTCCCTCCCACCCCCCATCAGCCCTCGTTTATTCTCAGTTTTTAAGAGTCTCTTATGGTTTGCCTCCTTCCCTCTCTGTAACCTTTTTTTTCCCCCTTCCACTCCCCCATGGTCTTCTGTTAAGTTTCTCAGGATCCACATAAGAGTGAAAACATATGGTATCTCTCTTTCTCTGTAGGACTTATTTCACTTAGCATAACACTGTCCAGTTCCATCCACGTTGCTACCAAAGGCCATATTTCATTCTTTCTCATTGCCACATAGTATTCCATTGTGTATATAAACCACAATTTCTTTATCCGTTCATCAGTTGATGGACATTTAGGCTTTTTCCATAATTTGGCTATTGTTGAAAGCACTGCTATAAATATTGGGGTACATGTGCCCCTATGCATCAGACTCCTGTATCCCTTGGGTAAATTCCTAGCAGTGCTATTGCTGGGTCATAGGGTAGGTCTATTTTTAATTTTTTGAGGAACCTCCACACTGTTTTCCAGAGCGGCTGCACCAGTTTACATTCCCACCAACAGTGCAAGAGGGTTCCCGTTTCTCCACATCCTCTCCAGCATCTATAGTCTCCTGATTTGTTCATTTTGGCCACTCTGACCGACGTGAGGTGGTATCTGAGTGTGGTTTTGATTTGTATTTCCCTGATGAGGAGCGACGTTGAGCATCTTTTCATGTGCCTGTTGGCCATCTGGATGTCTTCTTTACAGAAGTGTCTGTTCATGTTTTCTGCCCATTTCTTCACTGGATTACCAAGTCACATTATTAAGGTAAACCTCTTAATGTGGTGTTGGGAGATATACACCTTACAGTATAAGGAAGTTATATATTATTTAATATCTGTTAAATTGTGTCATTTTTTTTCTGTAATGCAGTTGTTATGCACTCTGTTAGGACGGTCTGTATGACAGCTATTGGATAAAATATTTGTGGCATATCATTGTTTTATTAATGAAAACTATACCACATATCTACTTATTGATTTTGGGAAGAGAAACTTTTATGGGTTCCTTCTGAGGAATATTTCAATATTTAATTTTGCACTTTGTGAATTTTGCTCTTTATGCCTAAAAGTTCAGTGATCACTCCAGAAGCAGAAATATTGTGACTTATATTTTCAGCTTTTCTAAGATATTTTTATTTTATAAATTTTATCACTTGTTTTGCTTTAATTCATTTTAAAGTGTAAGGTAAGGATCCGATTTAAGAGCTATTTTCCAAGAAGCCAGCTATCCCAAAGTTATTTGATGACTATGGCATCTGTTCATATAAAGTTCAGCATATATTCATGATCATACACTAAAGGTTTATATCTACTAGAAATAGGAGTTACATTGTTACTTAGATCATTCTTGGTATTACTTATGTTAATACTTACGTTACTAGTATATATACAGACTCAGCATTTCATGTGAGCATCTGTGGTGTGGCTTCTCGTGTTAATATTAAGCAAATACACTTTAAACGAATAACAAAATACAACACAATAATTTCTGATTCAAATACCTCATTCTTTAATGTTCGTATTATGCGTCTTTACCCTGCCTACGTATATTTTTAGGTAAAGATTTCAAGGAATGTATCCGTGTGCAGTTTGTGTTTTGAACTCTGTGTATTTAAGCGTGGAAGTCACTCTGTTATCCCAGCAAATTAAGTACTTTGTGCTTTGGTCAAAGCATTTTTGGACCACAGTATTTTTCTCTCAAAACTTTGTTCTCATTGTTACATTATATCCTGGCACTCTTGACTTAAATGGAATCTGAGATCTGTGTGACTTCTTTTAGTTTTTGCCCAAATAGTTGTGGAATTTTTCATTTAAATCTTGAAATTCAAAAACTTTGCCAAGTTTGTTCTAAATCACTTTATCTGTGCTTGTTGTGGGAGAGGGGTACTTAGTGAACCCTTTGTCTTATAGACACAGGTAATGTCTTTCTGGTGTTTTGTTTTATTTGTGCTAAATTCATAGAAAATGTTCTCTGAGCTGTCCGCTCAGGGCCCCACATGGGGCTCGAACTCACAAACTGTGAGATCATGACCAGAGCCGAAGTCAGACACTTAACCGACCGAGCCCCCCAGGCACCCCCAATGTCTTCTCTTTTAATGAACGATGGTTTACTTCATTTGTCTTAGTTCATTCCCAATGGGAATATTTTATTTTTGTTCTTTGCTCTATAGCACCCATCAGTATTATTTTTCTTTATTTTTAGAAGGCTGTCGTCTTCATCAGTGGTTTCATTTTCTGCCATGTCAATTATGTTCTTTCCTACAGCTGAAGGCAACTTTAATTTTTCCATCGTGGTATCTTCTTGTCTCTCATAGTTTTTCTGTATCTTTGCCAGCGACATTTACATCTCAACATTTGCCCTCTTCTCTCATTTTTTTCCCATTTTATGTTTACTTGACGTATTTGTGACAAATATTCTTCCTTGAGTAAAAATGGCTTTCAATGGCTCAAGGTCAGTGTTGTTGTCATTGCTGTTGTTGTTTTTAATGAGGTAAACTCTTTTACACTGTTGACATTTACAAAGGGCATTATTCCCTTTGATGGATATTGCTTTCTACGTTAGTGTTTTCAGAATCTCCTAATTAGTTTATCTGCTCTCTGTGGCGAGATGTATCTGCCCCAGTCAAATTTCAGGGTCATGCAAACATTTAAATAGCTTGGTTCCACAGAAGTTATGACAGAACACTACTCTGTGTCTCTTGGCCTCCATTCTAAGTATTAGCAGATAAGTTAGTTCCTAGGGAATTTGAAGTATTCTGTAAATTCTCAGAACAGATTATTTTCAGGATTTTGCAATAGTTTTCTAATTCCTGCTGCCTCCTTTATATCCAAGGGCACAATGCTCCTTGAGACCATCCATTTTCAGTCCTGTACAAGGGAAAGTCATAGACTTTTGCACAGTGGAGATAGATAATGGCAAGGTCGGGAGAAGGTGGTCCTGACAACACTGAAATGAGAACTAAGAGTTGAGAGGGTCCTCAGACCTTCTCATTGGCACCTTGGTTTGCAGTCTTCGGTGGATGCTATTTTTGTGGATAAACTCTTCCTGTCTGTATTAGAGCATTCTTACTTCAGATATGAAGAGTAGATTAGCTACCAATCATTTAGTAACCGGCCTCTATAATCTTTCAATCCTTAGATTTAAAAATATTTTATCAGTGTTGGCTTCATTTGCTGTAGTGATGTATTTTTCTGTATCTCCATGGGTATACCAAACGTCTGGCACAAGTAGGTAGCTATGATCAGAAAGTTACACCATTACTTTCTAACACGAATTTCAGTCTTTAGTGATTGTTGGTAATACTCTTTACTGCCTGTGGATACATTTGCTTTAATAATGAAGATTTATCATGATATTAGAAACCCAAAAAGGTAAATTTTCATGCCATCCCCCTCTAGAAGATTTCACATGAATTGAATAGCTGATGATATGCCTTTAAAAAAAAAACCGTGAAAATAATTTTTCTTGAACTTCGGAGAAGTATAACTTGAAAGAAAAGTAGACTTTTGTTTTAAAATTCATATTTTTACGATTATGGAACAAATTTTGTGCAACTATATAGAAAAATATGAAATTCCAATTTAGAATTCCATCATGAAACTACACCATTCTAATTTCTCCATGCCACGGTTTGTTAATATTCCACAAAGTCCCAGGATGCAACTATAAGACTGCATTCAAATCTATGAACATGAGGCAGTCATGCTCAGCAGAGTATAACAATAATTATAATAGAGATTAAATAAAAATAATTAGAAAAAGTTCATCTAGTTTTGATGTATTAATTATTCTGACCCTGTTCTATTCAGAGTCTAATTATCTGGTTCAGTGAAAATGCCAAGATTTCTACGACTCATAAAAATTACATTCAAGTAATTATGTCAGCAAACTAAACAGTATTCATTTACCATGCCTTTTTATGCACACATTTGAATATGCTTTTTTAACTGTTTTTGCTCTTTGTTCCTATTCATGGGAAATAATACCTGTAGAGAAATTTGAAAGTCAGTTGCCCTCCGAGCATAGTGTGCAAGTCTCGCCAATATTCTTCTTTTGTGAGACTGCTGTAAGTCTCATATAACCTTTGTTTAAAAAACATGAATTAAAGTTCACTCTTCAGTTGTTTCAAAGAAATCTTTAAAACCTGTAGCTGTAGTAAAAAAAAAAAAGTTTAAAGCAGTAATACAAAGCATCTCTTAAAAAGTTTCTTACCTTGGGTAGCTCAAAAGCTGACTCAAATAGGTCTCCGTAGTTATTTCTGGTACCCATTTTTCCTTCAGAGACATATTATGGCATCCTATTAAAAAGTCCAGATTTAGAAAAAATTGTCTGTATGTATAATATCTCTAACTCATCGGTAAAGTGATGACGTAGCTAAAGATTCAAAATCACTCGGCACTTGTAAGCTGCAAGACTTTTTTTTTTTTTTTTTACATTATTATAGCATAATTAGGAATTTCTTAATGCTGGCAGGTAACTTCATGTGACAAGGACACAGAGTTGCACCGGTGAGGAATTAGATATCTATCGCATCCGTTATAATCTCTCTCACTACTTGTGGTAAAATATTTGATGGACACGTTAAGCAAAAATTTGTTGCCTGAAATATTGGGATTATTGCTTTACTTCTGTTTTATTCTTTGTGTGTACAGACGAACATCTACAGTTGAAAATGTAACTTTCAATTATATTCATATTGGGAAGACTATATCAACAGTTAAGGTTTGGACTCTTTCCTTGGTGTTCTAGTAATAAAATATGTCTATACAGACAAATACGTATATAGTTACAGCCCATTTGTTAGAAGGGGAAATATGCCTTCCTTGGTTCCTGGTTTATCTCTCAGATACTGCACACTAATTGCAAACTTCATCCAAGATTGGGAGGGACAGAAGAATCAAGGCGTGCCCCTGAAATGGATGGAGTTGAAATGAGACAAATACTTTAGAGAAAATTTGCATAAAATGCACCCACAGCCAAGGCAAGCAGGCAGGTCTCTATCCTGGCTGTCAGGTCTCTGTATTCATTAAACAGATCTCATGCAGATAAAATTGAAGGGATGCTGGTGACGACGGAGCTGGTGGTGAAGACACGTGGTCCCAATGACACAATTCCTTTGTGCTTCACATGCCCATAGAATTGACCCTGCGAGGAAGTCTGCAGTAGAACTTTTTCCGCTTCTGAGCATACATTGAGATGTTTGTTAAAACATAATGAAATGTCCTGAGAAATGAAACACTCCACAGAGAAAATATCCTTCTTGGAATTTGTCAGCTGCATTTAGTTTCCATAACGCGCCTCAGCCTATCAGACATTGAAAATCAAGCAGTAACATTTTATAAGTAGCAGTCTGCATCCAGAATGAGAAGGTAATTTTTTTCACACATGTACAGAGCATGTCATTTCCCCCCAATTCTAAAATAATGGAAGCGTGAGGAATACTAATTTTTGTGTGTTTGGATATATAGAACGTCTCATTTTGGCACCTGTTAAGCAGTCCCCCTGAGCCCACACAGTGGTCTTATTTCCTATTGCTGAAATATAATGAAGAAGATACTAATAGGAAGACAACACTTATAATTCGCCATCTAAATACAATGGCCTTAACAGGCAAGTCAGTGAAAAGGATTTTACAGTGGCTTCAGCGGAGGGGTAACTCATCTCACCTGGCTTGGGTAAATAATCTTGTCATATCCCGTGTCCTCTTTATCCCACCAGGATGAACAAAATCCCCCAAGATTGTCTTTAGGGCACTCCCTGCTACACCTCAATCAGCTGCTCCCATTGTGGGATATCTCAGAGAAATTTCTGTTGGCACTGGAAGGAGGTCCCTGGGACACCCCATCTCCATTGAATTTGTCAGTTGTATTCCAATCCTGTCAGTGGCTCCCTGCCCCCATGGAACCTGACCTAAAGGATAGAACCTTTCTCAGGCACCTGCTTAACCCTGAGTTCTAGATGCATCTTTTGCCCCCCTTTTCTTCACTTTTGGTGAAATGCTGCCATTTTGGAGTGAGAGACATTGTTGTAACAGTCAAGTGGAGTAATTAGGACTTCCTAGTCAGACTACTTGCTTTAAAACCTTTTCCTGAAAGACTCAATGATCTCGAGCATATTATTGAACTCTGACTGTCTGTAATGTGGGGAAACAATGGCTCCTACCAGATAGGTTGTTTGAGATTAAATAAGTAAATATATGTGAACCTTTAGGAAGTGTTTGGCAAATAGTTGGTACTACTTAACCCTTGGCTATAAAATGACGATACTGTCTCACAGCAAGAGGAGACTATTAATGGTTATTATCTTTCCCTGCTCAGTGATTTATCTATTAAACCATGCCCTCAGTGTCTGACGTGGCTCTTGGTTCTCAAAAAAATAATCTAGAAGGTCACATTTTTTCCCTCTATCAAATGTGTGGTGTTTGCAAATGAAAAGCATTTTGGATTTCAGATCATTATCGTTATTACATGTTTGAAACCTTATTGAGATATTCAATGGGATTTTTGTTTCAGGATATGTCCACCCTTTATCCAAGGCAAGGGATGGCATTGGCTGAAGTCTGAAAGACATCTAGTCAGTACAAAGAAATATGCAAAACAAAAATAATCCCGTTTTAAAAATTATAATTTTTAGGGCCTCCTGGGTGGCTCAGTTGGTTAAGTGTCCAACTTTGGCTCAGGTCATGATCTCGCGGTTCTTCGACTTTGAGCCCCACGTCGGGCTCTGTGCTGACAGCTCAGAGCCTGGAGCCTGCTTCGGATTCTGTGTCTCCCTCTTTCTCTGCCTCTCCACTGCTCATGTTCTGTCTCTCTCTCTCTCTCTGTCTCTTTCTGTCAAAAATAAATAAATATTTTAAAATTTTTTAATTGAAACAGAAAACTTATATTTTTATGTATAAATTTGTCCAATTTGGATTGACAGAGAAAAGAGAGTTTTCATAGCTACCAATAAAGCAGGAACTTCCCTTTCCTGAAACCTGTCAACCTGAATTGTATAGATATTTTGGGGGCTTTCTCTTGTAGGATCTCAATCAATCTTACTCCTTTATAGAATAGATATTCCCTTCATCCTGCAGGCAATGAAACTGATACTCAGAAAGGAGAGAGAAATCTCTGCCATGTCAGAGAACTAGTAAGTGAATAGTAAGTAACAGCACCAAGATTTGAATTCATGGTTTCTAACCAAATGCCTGTCAAAGGATAAATGGATTAAAAAAAAAAAAAAGATGTGGTTTATATACACAATGGAATATTATTCAGCTATGAGAAAGGAGGATATTCTGTCATTTGGGACAACACGTATGGATCTCAAGCACATTATGCCAAGTGAATTAAGTCAGACAGACAAAGACACGTACTTCGTGATATCACTTATAGGTGGAATCTGGCATAGTCACACCTGTAAAAAACAAAAACAAAACAGTAGCACAGTGGTTACCAGGGAATGGGAGGGAGTAAGACTGGTGGTGTTTAAGGGTACAGACTCGTAGTGAGTATGAAATAAGCCATAGGTATCTAATGCACAGTAGATTGAATCCAGACAGTAACTCCATACCATAAATATGGAATGCAGAAAAATACCATTACAATGGAAGCCATATGACAACATGTAAATGTATCAAACTAACACACTACACACCTCAGATTGACACGGTGTCACCTGCCCAATTTATCCAATAAAAATACTTGTGTTTTCTAATGCTCACTGATGTTTCCTCTATACCATAACCATGCACTATTTCCCTTCTATTCAATATCTATTTATTTTCCATTCTATGCATTCTTCATCTGGTCATCAAATGCCCACATATATGGATTTTAGAATTTTGAAATGTAGTCAAGCAGTGCACCATACTGCAATTACGAAGCTTCCTTTCTGTCTTTCATGATACAATGAATTTACAAGTTTGGTTTTTTTAATGGTCGGAATCATATCACATAAGGCCCTTTTCTTCTATCCCTTGTAAGAATGGGAGTCAAAAAGGTTTTATTGATATAATGTGCTATGGTTGGTATACTCAGGCCACAGGGAAGTGATTTTGGGGTCAGAATGGATTTGCTGCCCCAAGATTTAGACTGTGGAAGCTCGACAGAGCTCAGTATGTATTGACTTATTTACTTTGACTGTATTGGCTACTGTCCAGAGGGCGCCCATGGCATGATCCTTGTGCATCTGCGTGGATATAGATTCCTGAAGAAATGCGTGTTCCAAGGGAAACTCAAAATGGTAATGCGGGAGAAATAAAAAGTAGTGTGTAAAAACTCTGAACATCATTATCTTTAAGTTTTTATTTACTTATTGAGAGAGAGATAGAGAGTGAGGGAGGGGCGGAGAGAGAGGGAGACAGAGAATCCCAAGCAAACTCTGCATTGTCAGCACAGAGCCCAATGCGGGGCTCGAACCCATGAACTGTGAGATCGTGACCTGAGCCAAAGTCGGACACTTAACCAACTGAGCCATCCAGGTGCCCCTGAACATCATTATTTTTAAGGAATTTTTGATTATTATTATTAAAGGCCAAACGTTTCAAGAATTAGAAGCCATATTAAATTTTTGCATAGAAAAAATAACTTGAGTCTGTGTCTAAGTCTTATGTAAGTTTTAATAATGTCTGTAAAGGAGGGCAGAAGAAAACCAAGATAAAAGTATAACTAACAGTAACACAGTTTGGTTATCCCAAAATAATTAGCAGGAGTAGATGAATTAATTTAAACTTTTGCAGATCACTGTTCTAACACAAAGGTGACCATCTGGCTCATCTAGAAAGAAGTAATTCATTTGCTCAGCTTTCTGGCAAATAAGGGTTGGAGAAAACCTAAAGTACTTTGTATAAAAAGTACAGCTTAAAAATTGGGGTATTTCCAGACAATTCATACAGAGGAACAAGTATCAGGAACAACAGAAAGAACGTAATAGTAGAGGTGTAATTGGCATCGATGAAGAGAACACTAACATTTTATTACTAGAATATTCTATTCCAGAATCTCTAGAAGCACTGACTATCTCATCTTTGAAAACTCCAGTGAGTACACTTCATATACGATTAAATACGTATATTCAGAGTCCTACTTCCCTTGTGCTTAGGATATATCTTTTCATATTGGGATGATGAAATATGTCTCTTGAGAAAAAATGAAAAGGTAAAGCAAAGACTCTTTCAGGAAGATTATTAGAAGAGAGATTTTGTTCGAGTTCTCATGGTAAATGCTATGTCTTCTTTATCTGAACACATTTAATTCTAAAGGTAAAGGGATATTTGTCAATAAAGAAATACAGAATTTTAAATTTGTTAAAGTGTTGGAAGCAGCGAAATAACAAAGAATAAAGGTATCTGAAGTTAAACAAAAACCCCTGGATTTATTAATTGAAGCAACGAGAGAGCAGAAAGGTGAAACTAGGAGGGAACGAAGGCTTTGAGGCTTTAAATTTTACCACGGCATCTTATGAAATCCTAGACTTTCAACTTTCTCTAGACCTTAGATCCCTAACCTAAAAATATTAATGTACGTACCAGATGGCATTTAAGTTCCCTTCATGCTTTTTATTATAAAAGTATATTGCATTAATGTTTTTGACACACCTTTAAAACCATATTTTAAAAATTCTCAGTGCAGAGAGAACAATGTCACTCTATTATGATAGGTGAAATCTGTAAGCTAGTTTAGGCAAAATGATCCTTCCTCATGTTCCAAAGAAATGCTTTTCGATTTTGTAAAACGCTGTATCATCTTAAAATATTTTTGTGGATATTTCCTTTATGAGCAGAATTATTTTTTTTTCAGGAATGTGTAGGGGATTGATGAGCCACAGATATCAATTTCTCTCTGAATATAATCTCTTAATTATGTCTTGCTTTCAGCTTAACCCTAATGAGGGAGAGGTTAACTTAGAAAGCTGGGAACTGATTGCAAAGTAGAAATTAATGCTTTAATGCATTTTGAGGTTGTAGGACCTTTTTCAGCTGGGAAAAAATACACGGACTCCCAACTTAACTAGGCCTTTTGCCACATGAGGTGCCTTAACTGTTTGAGTACATTAGCTCATTGTATTAACTCAATGATCCTTGGTTTTTATCTGTTACAAAACTTCGTGTGCCTGGAATATCAGCAAATAACTAATACCTGTATTACTTGAGATGTTTAAAGTTTACATCCTTCTCTTACTCTGTTCCAGATAAACTACTGGAATGATTTCGTCTTGTACATATATGAAAGGAAATGAAATATATACTCCTATGGTCTATTTTTTTTTAATATTAAAAACATTAAATGCACGGAAACCTTAAGCAGTAAATACTAGCACTCACCCAAGCACACATCTGCCTCACTTAACAAATGGAAACATTTCGCCATATTTGCTAATTTTTTTTCTCTTAAAAAATCAAGTCATAAAAGATCCAATTTAAGCATTGTCATCCTCCCATCCTTCCTTCCTTCCTCCCAGATACAACCATGATATTGAGTGGATGTTTTTCTTTCCTATCTACCTTCTTACACTTTTGTTTCATGGGCATGCATACACTGAATATGGTAGTTTGATTTCCCCTTTTTTAAAGTTTGTTTGTTTGTCCTGAGAGAGAGAGAGAGAGAGCATGAGCAGGGGAGGGACAGAGAGAGAAGGAGAGAGAGCATCCCAAGCAGGCTCCGCACTTTCAGTGCAGAGCATGACATGGGGCTCAGTCTCGTGAACCGTGAGATCATGACCTGAGCTGAACCCAAGAGTCGGATGCTTACCCGACTGAGCCACCCAGGCACCCCAGTGTTTTAACTTTTTAAAATACTGACACAAAGGATACCATATTATATGGATGTTTTCATAACTTGCTTTTTATTCCACATAATATTCTGGAGATGCATACCTGTCGATTAATGTAACACAGGATTCCTTACTTTTAACTGCTTTATTATAGTATAAGGATAAAACAGGCTTTTTTCCTTCCCCTGTTGATATAACTTGCTGTTTTTCCTCTGTAGTTTTTCTCTTTTTTGCAATGTGTATTCATTTTTGAGAGACAGAGAGAGACAGAGCATGAGGGAGGGGGGAGCAGAGAGGAGGAGACACAGAATCTCAAGCAGGCTCCAGGCTCTGAGCTGTCAGCACAGAACCTGATGCGAGGCCCGAACTCACTGACTGAGAGATGATGACCCTCACAAACCGCGAGATCATGACCTGAGCCAAAGTTGGGTGCTTAACCCACTGAGCCACCCAGGCGCCCCTCTACAGAAAAACTCTCTAGTTTTTCTTGATTACAAACAATGTTCTGTAGACATCCTAGCACATTTCTCATTGTGTACATGTGTGCGTCGTGTCCATGCAGAGGTTGTTGTAGGTTATGGACTTGGTAATAAAATTTCTGAGCGCTATAGTACCTCTTCTGTTTTTATTGAGTATTGTCAAATTTGTTGCCAAAATGGTCAACTAATTTCCATTCCCACTAGCAGTTTATGAGAGATCCACTTGGTGTTATCAAACTTTACTTGTCTATCTATCTACCATCTATTTACCCATGTATAAATGATGTTTTATCCTTTTGTTAATTTGTTTCTAGAAAATTAAGTTTAAACATATATTCATATATTGGCCATTGGATCACTTCTCTGTACCGGGCCCACTGAGCAGGAGATATTGAATATAGATGTAAAAGAGTAAGGGAGAAAGACATGAAGGTATCTGTCAAACTTCCACAGGCAGGGAGGAAAACATATATGAATGTCTTCACGGAGAGTATTCAGGAAGAGAAATCTGTAACCAGAGAGCAATTAGCAAGTGAATTCAGAGGTAAGAGATGATAAGGAGTGTACATGGGGAAAGGCTTTGTAGACAATTGCAATGATTTTGGCTTTTATTTGAGTGAAATGGGAAGTCATTAGATGATTTTGAGTAAAACAGTGGCACGAATAATTTATTGCCACCGAAATCACTCTGGCCAGACAGTGATAAAGAGCAGAATCGGGTGGCTGAGTTGGTTGAGCATCTGACTTCGGCTCAGGTCATGATCTCACGGCTCGTGAGTTCCAGCCCCGAGTCGGGCTCTGTGCTGACAGCTCAGATTCTGTATACCTCTCTCTCTGCCCCTCCCCTGCCCACACTCTGTCTCTCTTTCCTTCAAAAATGAATAAACGTTAAAAAAGAGGCTGAATCAAGGGAACTCGTGATGGGGATATCACAGACAGTTAGGCAAGAGATAATAGTGGGTTGGATGAGGCAACAGAAGTGGTAAGAATTTGAATATATATATTCTGGGGCGCCTGGGTGGCTCAGTCGGTTGAGCGTCCGACTTCGGCTCAGGTCATGATCTCATGGTCCGTGAGTTCCAGCCCCGCGTCGGGCTCTGTGCTGATGGCTCAGAGCCTCGAGCCTGTTTCAGATTCTGTGTCTCCCTCTCTCTCTGACCCTCCCCCGTTCATGCTCTGTCTCTCTCTGTCTCAAAAATAAATAAACGTTAAAAAAAATTTAAAAAAAATTTTGAATATATTTTAAGATAGATCCAAAAAATGTATTGATGCATGAGATTTTGTCTGTTAGTGAAAAGAGTGAGTCAAGAATGATTCAAGCTATTTGGGTTGAGACATAACAAGAACAGAGGTGCTATGTACTGATATGCTTCCTTAATGCTAGGCATTTCAAAGAATTTTAATATGTCAACCCAAATAGGTATGGTTATAGTTGATTAAATGTTTGTAGTGGAGTCAGAAAATGTCTGAGCTTTGAGTAGAAATATGAAATGAGACCTCCAAAGGAAGAGCCAACAGTTTCAGGAGAATTTCTGTATATGGCAGTGGGACATCACCCATCTGTCCCAAAGAACTATTAGGAAAACAGGGGGTGGGTGGGAGGCGGGAGCTTAATGTGTTTGAAGTCACTGGAGAGCAGCTAAGGAAATGAAGACTTGAGGGGCCAAGATTCCAAATGGTGGTGACCCCATTCCCAGTACTGGTTGTCATTTCAAGACATTTTATGTTTCCAGAGCGAACTCTGATACTTGGAGAAACTGTGCCAAAATCACAAAGAGGCTCAGTCTGAGAAGAGCATCTATCAGCTCATTGCTGGAGGAATAAATGCTTGAGTTTCAGGACAAGAGAAAGGGGTGTCACAAACACTGCGGGCATTCAGTTGGACTGCACGGTGCTCTTCTAAAGGAAGAAGGGGTGAAATGGCAGTAGAATAGCTCTTAGAAGGATTGAGGCCCCTCTTTAAATCACCTTCATCTCTACTAGACTAAGTTGATTTGGGATTGCTAGTGCCCTTGGTCCATATGCACAAAGTAAAGGTAAATCTTCTCTAGGAGAAGGTAATGTGATCCTAGATCTCGTATTCCCTTTCTAAATTGTAATATGTAATGGCCAATATTCACTTAAAAATAATAAGGCATAATAGAAAAACAATACCTGAATGAAAGCAGAGACAAAAGGCAAAAGAAAAAACACCTAGGAATCCGGATAATAGATTTATCAGATGCAGACAGTGAAAGGACAGGGATTAATAGGTTTAAGAACTTCAGTGATAAGACAGGGAATTTCATTAACTATTAAAAATAAGCAAATAGAAATTCTAGAACGGAGAAGTCAGTAACTGGAATTAACCTAACAATAGAAGAGTCTGAGTTGTTAAACATGTATCCATGTGGAAGCATAGGAAAGCCAGGAAATATCAAAGAAATAGATCAAAGCAAGACAAGGGGACATGACAAAAAATTTAAACGGACTATTACACGTACAACTGGAGTCGTAAGAAGAAAGGAGAAAGAAAACAGGATGGGGAAACATTTGAATTGTATGAATTGAAAATTGCAATGAATTTTCTAAAATCAACAAAAGATATTGACAGATAATCTTGAAAGTTGCCATACATCAGGGCGCCTGGGTAGCTCAGTGGGTTAAGTGTCCGACTCCAGCCCAGGTCATGATCTCACAGTTTGTGAGTTCGAGCCTGACGTTGGGCTCTGTGTTGACAGCTCAGAGCCTGGAGACTGCTTCGGATTCTGTGTCTTTCTCTTTCTCTGTCCCTCACCGACTCACTCTTGCTCTCGCTCTCTCTCAAAGCACAATTAGATGCATTAAAGTCTAGCACAAATTTTAAAAAAATTAAAAGGAACCAAAAAACAATTTTTACTTCAAATAAGTAACAATAGGATTAAGCGCTGATTTTCAAACAAATTCATAAGACAGGCAATGGACTCATTATCTTTGCAGCGAAGGGAAAATATAATTCCCAACCTAGAATTCTATATCTAGCAAAAGTGCCTTGCTAAAAATAAAGGTGAAATAAAGACTTTTTCAGGCAAACAGAAGCTGAGAGAATTTGTCACCAGCAGATCTGTGTTAAAGAAAACTTTTCGGTAGGAAGGAAAATAGGTAAAAAAAAGCCCAAGGACTCAGAGAAGATGAACTACCTGTGGTGTAAGTATGTGAGTAAAGCTAACAAGTGATGATGCTATAAAACAATAACTATAGTATATTCTGGAAATGTAGTGTATTTAGTGGAAACTAGAATATATGAACACTAAAGCAGAAACAAGACAATAATAGAATTAGTCTTCTAAGGTTCTTGAAATCTGTGGAAATTAGTCAAAATACAAATTTATGTTACCTGAATAGATCCAGAATGCACATTTTAATCTCTAGGATCTCCATGGATACATCTGTGAAACAGATAAAAGTAATGAATTATGAGATAGAAAAGTGGAATAGCAAAAAAATAATTAATTGCACAAAGGTAAGAAAGTTAGGGAAAACAACAAAATGTGAGGAAAATGGAAAATGGCAATATAGCAGATGCAAAGCTAAACATGTACAGAATTAAATTAAATGTAATGAACTAAATATTGTAATTAAATGGCAAAGATTGGGGCCCTTGGGTGGCCCAGTTGGTTAAGCTTCTGACTCTTGACTTTGCTCAGGTCATGATCTCCTGGTTTGTGAGATCGAGCCCCGTGTTGGGCTCTTCACTGACAATGTGGAGCAGGCTTGGGATTCTTTCTCCCTCTCTCTCTCTGCCTCTCCCCTGCTCATGTTCTTATTCTCTCTCTCTCTCTCTCTCTCTCTCTCAAAAAAATAAATAAATAAACTTAAAAAAAATAAATGGCAAAGATTTTTGGGGGCTGGCTTTACAAAAAAAAAAAATTACTGCTTATAAGACACAAATATAAATTACCAGGATGCACTAATGTTAAAAATAAAGGACAAAAATACATACAATATAAACAAAAACCAAGAGGAATCTAGTATAGCAATACTAATATCAGAAGTAGGCTGTAAACCAACAACCATTACTGGAGACAGAGAAGCACTTTATAATCATAAGTACTGTTACGTTAAAAATTATATTCCAAAAGGAACACTTGACAACTTATAATTTATATGCATTAATTGCACAGCCTCAAAATATGTAAAGCAAAACTAAAATTTTTAAAAGAAATTAACAAAGGCGCCATGTACTTAATTGAGAGTTTGTAGTTGTGGATAAATGTTGAAAATCTAAAAAATGCTTTTTAATTTTATTAAAATGGTAACATACTTTTCTTCACCTCTGTTTATGATAACTTAAGTTGATTTGTGATTATTTGAATAAATTTGCATTCCTGGAATAAATCCAGCCTAGGCATATGTTCACGTTGTATTATGAGTTTTTGAGTTTTGTTTCGGTTTTTGCATGTTTGCTGAATTAGAGTTGCTAATTTTTCATTAGGGATTTTTAAACTGTATTCATGAGAATCTATAAGTTTATTTCTTTTTTTTTTTAATTTTTAATGTTTATTTGTTATTGAGAGACAGAGAGAGACAGGGCATGAGCACAGGAGGACAGAGAGAGGGGGAGACACAGAATCTGATGCAGGTTCCAGGCTCTGAGCTGTCAGTACAGAGCCCCACGCGGGGCTCAAACTAACAAACCAAGAGATCATGACCTGAGGGGAAGTCGGTCGCTTAACTGACTGAGCCACCCAGGTGCCCCAATAAGCTTATTTCTTCTTATATTTCAATTAGGTTTCATTAATAAGGTTTTGCTTATTTCATAAAAGGACTTGGAATAATTATCTGGTAAAAATTTGTATATGATTGGTATTATTAATTACTTAAATAAATTAACCTTTACAGAATTTGCCAGTGAAGCTATCTGAGCATGGAGACTTATTTTCTTCACATTTTGTGGCCTCACTTTTTTTCATAAAAATTCAATTTCCTTAATGTCTACTTCAAATTGTCTACTTCTTTTGCATTCATGTTGTTAAACAGTATTCCTCATCTAAGTTTTAAAATGTATTAGCATAAAATTGTGTGCTTTTCATGTCTATTTATTCTGGGTTTTTTTTTTTTTTTTTTTTTTTTTTTAGTTTATTTATTTATTTTTGAGATTGAGAGAGCACAAGCTGGGGAGGGACAGAGAGGGAGAGAGGGAGACACAGAATGGGAAACAGGCTCCAGGCTCCGAGCTGTCAGCACAGAGCCCAATGTGGGCTCAAACCTAAGCCAAAGTTGGACACTCAACCAACTGAGCCACCCAGGTGCCCCAGGTCTCTTTATTCTTGATAGGAGAAATTTGTATTTTTTGTCTTACGTTCCTCATCGGTCTTGTTAGAAGGTTTTTAATTTTACTAATATTTTCCAAATCATCAGTTTTTGCTTTATTATTTTACTCTGTTGTTTGTTTTGCATTTCATTGATTCCTTCTCTCTTCTGTAAGATTTCTTTTCTTCTGCTTATTTTATATTGGTAATTTTTTTTTCTACTTTCTTAGCTTAGAAACTTAAGAGCATGGGGTTGAAGCCTACCTTCTTTTCTACTAGCAGCATGTAAAGATGTTAGGTTTTCTTCTTTTTCTTTTTCTCTTTTAGAGTACAAGCAGAGAGAGAGCATGAGAGAATCCCAATCAGGCTCTGTGCTATCAGCGCAGAGCCCAACGTAGGGCTTGATCTCACAAACAGTGAGATCCTGACCTGAGTCAGATGCTTAAAGGACTGAGCCACCCAGGTGTCCCTCCCACCCTTGATTTTTAAAGTAGGTTTCCCACCCAGCATGGAACCCAACGCAGGCCTTGAACTCATGACCCTGAGATCCAGACTTGAGTGGAGATCGAGTCAGATCCTTAACCTACTGAGCCACCCAGGCACCCTGTTAAGTTTTCTTCTGCACTCCTCTTAACCTGCATTTTTCACGTTTGGATATGGTATATTTTCATCATCATTCCATGCAAAACATTTTCTAATTTCACTTGTAATTTCTTTTATAACTCATGCATTATTTAGAAGCAGTTTATTCACCTTCCAATATTTGAAGGCTTTTTTATATACCTCTTCATTATTGCTTTATTTTTTAAACTAAAGTAGAATTAACACACAGTGTTATACTAGTTTCAGGTGTATAATATAATGATTGTACAATTCTGAACATTACTCCCTTCTCATCACAAAAAGTGTACTCTTAATTCTTTTTTATCTATTTCACCCTTCCCCCCACCCACTTTTCCTCTGGCAACCACTGATTTGTTCTCTGTATCTAAGGGTCTGTTTTGTTGTTGTTGTTGTTGTTCCTTTTATTCTTTGTTCATTTGTTTTGTTTCCTAAATACCGCATATGAGTGAAGTAATGTGTTTGTCTTTCAGTTTGACTTATTTCACTTAGTATTATACCCTCTAGGTCCATCCAAGTTGTTGCAAATGGCAAGATCTCATTCTCTGTTATGGCTGAGTCATATGTCGTGTGTGTGTGTGTGTGTGTGTGTGTGTGTGTGTGTATGACAAATCTTTATCCATTCATCTATGGATGGACACTTGGGTTGGTTTTACATCTTGGTTATTGTAAATAATATTGAAATAAAAATAGGGGTGCATATATATTTTCAAATTACTATCTTTATTTTCTTTCGGTAAATACGTGGTAGTACAATTACTGTATCATATGGTAATTCTGTTTTTAATTTTTTGAGGAACCTCCATACTGTTTTCACCAGTGGCTGCACCAATTTGACTCTCACTAACCAAAAAAACTCCTACAAGAAAACATAGGCAGTAATGTCTTTAACATTGGCTTTAGAAACATTTTTCTAGATATGTCTTCTCAGGCAAGGGAAACAAAAAACGAAGTTAAATCAAAATAAAAAGCTTTTGCACAACAAAGAAAACCATCAACAAAATGACAAGTAAACCTGCTGTATAGGAGAAGATAATTGCAAATGATATATCCTATAAGGGGGTAATATCCATTATTTCTTCCTTATTGAATTTCATTTCAGTTGGATAACATTATCTGTAAGCATAGAATCCTTGGGAATTTATGATAATTTGTGTTGTGGTACATCATATGGTCTAAATCAGTGAACATTTCATCTGCATCAGAAATAATATTCAGCAGTGTTTTGGTTTATATTTGAGAAATTTTATTTAGCTCAACGTGATTAATAAATGTGATTCAGATATTCCATATCCTTACTGATTATCTCATTCTACAAATTACTGAAATAAGAGTAATTTAATTCTTCGAGTATAGGTTTATTTCTCATATTTTGCTTTATATATTGTTTAGCAAAATAACTACTGTTATTATTCATTTCCATATTTATAATTATTAGGGAAATAAATTATCGTGTTACTATAATCTCTTCATCTCATATTACATCTTAATATTTTTTATGAAACACTCTTTAGTTTTCTTATCTTGCTGTTTGTATATTATAAATTGAATCTCTATTTTCTACAGTAGCTTACACTTTCTGGTGAAGTCTTCTCTGAGAGTGGCTGTATACCAAGCCCACAAAGACCCTTCTTTTATTCCTGGTGAATTACACAAAGGAAAGGCTGATGTCTCATTGTAAAACTATGTATGTATCTATCAAAATAGCAAGAATGGAATCTACCTGAGATCGGCTCTGTGGGTAGAACTTAAACTTATACCTCAATAGGATGAACAAACACAAGGGTAGCCAGTGGAGAATAGCCTGGAGGGTGCTCTGTTAACTGAAGGATTTGTTGATTCAGTCAGTGACCTTAAGCTGGGACTAATTTTTTTATTCCATAAAATGCGAGACGTTAATACATACTTTTACCCAAAGGATACTAGGTAAAGATTTTTGTTAGGTCTTAAATGTTTGAACTTCTTTAAGAAAGAGACTATGTAAATAGAAGATGTGTCTTAAAAGAGAAATCATTTGATTCAGTTTTCTAAACAACTCCCATAATGCCCCTTCTACTGATGCATAACTAGTATTTAACGATAATAGTATTTGCATTTTAAATTACTTTGTGTGCACTGGATATTTACTCTGATCACAAGAAGTATATTGCCTTGGGTTATGCTGCAGTCATAATTAACTTTTGCTTAAAAGTATATATGATCTCAGAAAATAAAGAAACCTTGTTAGCAGTGCCATATTTATTTTTCATCCAACAGCAGAAAATTAATACATAATTTTCTCTTGGTTTCTTTTGATATTTTCTACCATTGCCTTAAACCAAAGATTATATTTTCTTCAGTTATGTTATTAATTATTAAATTAAAGACAGAGTATTTCTACGACCATAAACAGAGAATTTGAGAGGCCTGTTGGAATTAATCTATTTCTTATCGCTCCGTAACAACGTAAGAATTAGAGTTTACAGTGAGAGTAATAGGTCCCAGTTTACATTGCTGCTGCTTTTTTCCTGAATAATTTTTGTTCGGCTGACTGTTTTGGTTGTTTGGCTAACTGTTTGTTTATTTATTTTGAAAGAAAGAGAGAGAGAGAGCACGTGCGCAGGGGGAGGGGCAGAGAGAGAGGGAGAGAGAGAATACTAAGCACCATGCAGAGCTTGATATCACACACTGGGAGATCAAGACCTGAACTGAAATCCAGAGTCCGACGCTCAACCAACTGAGCCACCCACACACCCCATAAGTAATTTTTAATAGTATTTCATTATATTAGCAATATGTTCTCTGTATGAACAATACGTCTTTTTCAGTTACAAATTGTAACCAAAAGTGTCCCCGCTCACAATATCTTGCAAATCCATTTGTGATATTAATGTTCATGAAGTAAAACTGCCTGTTGTATTTGTATTCATGATTGGATTCTGTAAAGAGGCACTCTTTCTTTATCAGAATTAGCTAAGTATCATAACACCTAAAGTAAGCTAGAATTATAAAGTAGATATGCTTAGATAAATATGAAGTAATTTTGTATGTATTAAAAAATAAAGATACTTAAAGAGAGAGATTACTTAATAATGAGAATATTAATATCTGGCAAAATCTTAAAGAATGTATCATTTAAAATCAATGAAGAAATAGGCATATGTCAACCTCTTTCTTCGGAATATCAAGATAAACTAAGCCAGTGCAGCTCAATCTGTAATTTCTACATGGTTAATGTGCCAACTGCTATAAATTCACATCCTAAGCTGGAGCAGGAGAGTATCATAGACAATATTCCTTAGATTTTTAAAATTAATTTGGGTGTGCTTTAGATTTCCTTCGAACAGAAACATGTGCCATTAGATCAACAGTGTTGCTACGGCTTTAGTCTTGAAGCAATCAGATTTCATTTAGGATAAATACGTTAAACCAGTTACATTGTGTCGCATGCCACACAGTTGTCAAGTTGTCTCTTCCTTTAGAAAGTGACACACAGTATCTGTTTTTCTATAAGTAATATTTTGCCAAAGGAAAAAGCACTAGACACATCAGCATCTCGGAAAAATCACTGCATCTTTTCCCAAACATAAACACTCTATTTTGGGTAGGGTCGTGAAGCATACTTCTTGTGGATCTTTGGGGAGAAGGTACAAATACATCTGGACTGACGATCCTATTGGGGGAAGTAAAATGAAAGACTAAGTCACAATCACAGGCTTTTTGTGAGTTTTTTCATTGCCAATGGTTAGACAAAATTTCTACGTACTTAGGTCACAATTACTTTATTTCAATTAAATTTAAAAGCTATTACTAAGCACTTTTGTTTTGAAAGTCACTGTGCTGGGCACAATTAGAGAACCAAAAGCTAGCTGGCATCTGTCCTCTGGGAGTTTACATCCTTTACTTCCAGTGAAGGAATAAGCCAGAAGTTGATAAGAGCCAGGAAAAAGGTACAAAGGGCTTTCTGAGGCAAAAAGTAAGCTTTCTGAGAAGGAAGTGAATGTATCTGTAAGGACACTGGAAAAGTAATTTAGATCTGTATTTGGAAAGGTGTTGCTAAAATTTGGAAGGAATTTATAGTTCGGAGGATTTATTAAACAATGTTTGAGCTAAGAATTGACACCATATGTTCCTGGTTAAATTTCAATATTCAGTCTCAATGGTTTTAATGTTAACTAATTTCTGTCACTGAGGCGTTTTAGCCGGATGGTATTCAATGACTGATTCTAGACCTATAAAATTCATAGCAAAAGTATGCTATATTATCAACTGAAATGTTAACAATAGGAAGCATTCATTTAAGCTGAATGGAAAAAATGTTAAATACATTTTTTGGTCCAGTGGCTACACTAATAATAACAGATAATCAGTGAGTACGACAGCAAGGATTTAAAAAAAATCGCACAAGGTCTGTAATCTTTTATCTGAGATATAAACCCAGCTTTTCAGTCTCTTATAATCTAAGACCATCCCATTGAACTCACAGTGGAGTATCATTTCTACTTCTATCAATGATTTTCGTACTACACTGAAACAAATCCTGCAAATATCTATAATTCATTTTGTTATCCATGACCTAGAAACTCCCAGGCAGAATATCATCATTACTTAGAAGTTTGTAACAAACTGCAACGTGATTATTAGTATTAATTATAGTGCTGGCACCTGAATGATTTTCTGCATCATTTATGTGTGCTTTGAACAATCTTCTTTCCATAGTATACTGATTCCTCACAATATAAGCTAACTCTCATGTGAAAAGCATTTGTCAAATTATCTTGGGAAATTTAACATTAAATACAATTTTTAGCTTCCCAATCAAAATTTTAGTTATCGCACGCTGTAAATTTTCAATAAGGGAAAATATATGTAATGTCTTACTAACTTGTTTAAGCTCATGATTTGTTTCTGCGTGTGCAAAAATACGTATACCTATCTAAATGTAAAAATATTCACCGGAAATCTTTTCAACCGCATGTTACATACCAGTAAAGGGAAATCTGTTATATGTTCTCAAGAATTCAGTGGTATAGAATTTTGATTTTAATCAAATGATACTAGTCCTGCCCTAAGCTGGGTTTGTTGCTCTTCTGCTCAGCTAGAATGGTCTTTGAAGGAAGGTATGTAGCTACAATTTATGGCGGATGAGGGGCTTGTGACAAAAATAAGGGTTAGTGAAAGCAAACAATCCAACTTCACTATTTTACTTCCTGGCTTCCCATCTTTCCTTAGAAAATTCAGTAAAGTTATTATCCTCCTTTGTTTTTAAATTTTATCTATTTATTTTGGGGGGAGGTGGTGGTCAGGGAGAGGAGAGAGCTGTCGGCACAGAGCCTGATGCAGTGCTTGATCTTAGAAACCATGAGACCATGACCTGAGCCGAAATCAAGAGTCTGAAGCTGAACTGACTGAGCCACTCAGGCGGCCAGATATTGTCCTCCTTTTATGCAAATGGTTAGAAAATACGCAAATGGTTAAAGATGCATTGGTGGATGTTATTAGTTTTCCATTTGGATCAACTGGAGAGGTCTTAAAAATATCAATAACCAGGCTATACCCATGCCAAATATTCAAATAGTCAGGGTCTGTAGGCACAGGCCCCAACACTTTTTTTTTTCAGAGAGAGAGAGAGAGAGAGCATGAGCAGGGGAGAGGGGCAAAAGGAGAGGGAGAGAGAATCTTAAGCAGGCTCCACACTCAGCACGGAGCCCGGCTGGGGGCTCGATCCCAATAGCTCGATCATGATGACCTGAGCTGAGATCAAGAGTCGGACATTCGACAGACTGACCCACCCAGGCACCCCAAGCTTTTTAAAAATTTTTTTTTATCTGTTCTCTCTTTCAGTGAATCAAGTGATAAAAATGTACAGTCAGGGTTGAGATGTACTGGGGTAAATATACCTGATGTCTGAGTGACAAAGGCACTATTCCATGCTTGTTGCTATTATATTCATCACCGGTTTTCCGATGAGACACATGTATGAAGGAAGCTCCTTCCAGTGCTCCTGGAATTACAATCATGCAAGAACCCTAATTACAATCATGTGCCTTTGACATGCTTGGACTGTATGATCTTATGTGTGAGGTGAAGAGAAACAGGCATTACTGTACAGAACTTTGTACTAGAGAAATGCTGTCTTTCACACATGAAGGACTACAGAATGGTTAAAAGCCAGGGTCTTTAGGTCAGCTGGACACTTGACATTGTGTTGCCATGAAAAAGTTAATCCTCTGTTTCTTTTGCTTGTTTTTTTTTTTCTCTTTAAATAAAGATGAAAACAGTACTTACTTCGTATGTTAGAGATGAGTTTTCATACGAAGCATTTAGTAACCAGTACGTTGTACCTGTTTTAATCATCATCACATTAGCAAATAAATGTATACGCATGCAGATATTCAGACATTATCTTCTTCCTAGCAAAGTGGAGAGTCACCAGTGTGTTATCCAAAACTGCCTCCTCTCTAGGTTTATTCACAATAATAGTTACTCTCCTGAACAGACGAGAAGAGAATTCTAAGATTGAGCCTCACGCAACGTTTATGATTTTTCATTACAATCCAAAAGAAAAAAAAATCAAGACCATATAATACTGAGCTACAATCATGCCTGGTACATACCCATTCCTACCTCTGTGCTCACGCTCATATCTCTGTCCACCCACATCTACCTGTGTAGATCCTAGTGACCATTCAACATCCGCATGAATTCCCTGCTTCCTTCAGGAAGACCTTGCCCTGCCTATACTACACTATCTACGCTCTGGCTCTCGTAGCATTTGGATTGTGTTTATACTATGTCTCAAATCAGTTCATAATATAAAATTTAAGCAATATGCAAGAGAATAGACATGACTATTTCCCAGTCTGACCGAAAGAGAAGGTTATCTAAACATATTTTTAGAATATTCAAGCCTCGTTTCAACCAAAACCCATAACAATATTGTAAGTCAGAGGTGTGTAAGTTATGTGAATGGTATTTCTCCCCTTTCCTGAGGAAAATAGCTCTTGCTGATATATTAGGGCAAAAATAGTCAATAAGAATTTAAATAAATTATTCAAAATTGAACAGCGAATAGTTTAGGGACCCCATTAAGGTTGCCACAAGTTTTTACCCAAGCTGGACAAAAAAAAGAAAGAGTTTGGAAAGTTTAAAAAGAGTTTTGAGCACTCTGCCCTTGTGGGTTTCCCTAACACCAACATTGGGAGTATCTGTGGGGCTTCGATGGATCACATGGCCCCGACGGAGCTGAGACTAGTTTTGCTGCTTCCCAGGGACAATGATGGGTGCGATGTCTTTGGCTGAAAATTTTTTGTTATCCATGCAAATTTCTATGACTTTGTAATCTGTTATGCATCATAAGAACCTGGCAGAAACTGACTGTGTGAACTCTATAACTACATTTAATCATGTGTTCCACTAGAAACCTGGGATATTTCATATTGTAATAACAATGACTTGATTCACAGGTTTTCTTTTGGGAGGCCAGCCCTAAACAAAAGGGTCATGTTAGCTTTCTTAACATAATGCCATGATACCACCTTTAACTGAAATTCTCGTTCTTAGAGTCACAAAAGCATTGGATTGCAAAACTGGGTCATTGTCTCCAGGAGCTACCATTATGATACCTGTACAGGGTAAATATAGAGGAATGATAGGATTCTTGGGAAAACTGCCAGGAAGAAACATGTTCATGGGTAATACATATCAGAGAAAGGGCAGGAAGGATGTATGATTGTCAGGCTGGTAACTTTACAGGTAAGGACTAAGTGGTAAATTAATTCTCCGTATCAACACACATGAAAAAAGGTCATGATTTGCCTTTCTTCATGCTTTAAACTCATCACAAATATATTTTTTAAAAGAGAACCAAGATTGCTTCTGTCCTTTAAATTCTGAGGTATGTGAAATTGAATATTTCTATGAAATCTAAATTTGCAGTGATCATTCTAATAAAATAAAAGATACATTTAGTTTCTCAATTTAAAGCAGTAAGTAGTAATACAGTGGCTAAGTAGTGAATATTTAAATTATTCTTCCTTGCTACACTAAGGGGATAGACATTAGACATGACCTTGGGATCATAGAATAGTCCAAATTCAAAGGCAAAGGTTGAATCTTTTTTTTTATGAGGTAGTATTAGGACATACAGTTTTAATTACTTTTTTTTCCCATGTTCATTCCATTTTGTGAGATTCTTACGGAGAGAAGCATGTTTACTATTTGTAATATTTTTACTCAGTAGTCTATTCTATAACATATGATTCATGAATACCACTTCAGTTTTTCTCATAGTGCCTTTTCCTTAACTAACTCTGAAGAATTACAATGATGACTCCGTAATCAAGACTTAAAAAGAAAGAGCACCAAAGTCATCAGGCAGCGGTTGAAAAATGCAAAAAACTTTATGCACAAATTTATATATAAATGTCTGTAAAGAGCATAATCTTGGGCAATTTGGATAGCCTAAGAGGAAAGAGTTGCCATTTCTTATATTTATGCATTTTTAGTTTTAACTTATATATAGATCTTTTTCCACATAGGGATGGGAAGAAAATTTGAATGCAAGATTTTTGCGTATATGTCATTTGAAAGAAGCTGGGATTCTTTCCCATGATGGACTGACATGTTTAGTCACTGATACACATGTAAACCTTTTCCCCTCCACAGTGGGATTCTCAGTCTCCCCTTCATTTCTAACTGTTGCTGTTTGTATTCCATATTACATTCTCTAATTTCCTTTTATCTTTTCTTTATTTTGCAATGTCTCAGTACGTGTCTCTTTAAGACAAGTTAATTTAGCCAATTACTCCAGTTTGGTTGAAGATAAAATCTTTAATTTATCCAGGCCTCCTTTATTCTTTCTAGGATACTCTTTTCATTAATTTCACGAAGCATTCTAATTCTCCAGTTTAGGGAAAAGCTAATTTCTCTATATACATGCACGTGCACACACACACAAGCTCAGATGCAAAGCAGTACATGCGGATGCTTTGGAACTGATTTCTCTCTCTCCTTTTTCTAGATCATCTTTATGTATTTATTTATTTATTTGTCTATTGCATTTTCAAGGTATTTGAAATAGTAATAGATTTCAAATTGATTATATATATTATAGATTATGTTATCCTCAAACTGTCGTAATTCATTTATGTTTAAGTGAAATGGACTTTAATATCCTCCCTTGAGAAAATATTTTGCCAGAATAAAGTATAAGAATGCCTGGAGGAATGTCTGGCAAATTGTTGACAAAGGCTAAAAGTGCAAGACCCAACAGCTAGAGGCATTTGAAAATTAAAGTGTCTTTTTTTTTTCATTTGTCCATGTATTAAAACATTGCACAGATGAGCTGTTTTGGGCATAAGGGCAGATCAAAGATGCCGTCCTGATTTTCAAGTTGGGGAAGAGAGAGGAAATCCATGACACGATGTGATACGTGCTAAATGAATACATATAAGAAAGTGATCAGCTCTATCTGGGGCAAGTTTCCAAAAGGAGGGATGTTTTGAGGGAGGTTTTGAAGATGCTAGGAACAGCTTGAAAGTGCCCGTTTTATTGATTTTATACTTATGATGTGTCATCTAAGGAAATCACTACTACAGGCATTTCCTGGATAACTCACCGTGTGTAATTGTCCTCACCCCTTTATGTGTGTGAACTTCTGCCTCTAGTTCAGATGACCCGGAAGACATTGCATCCGTTTCAGGTTCTAGGTAATTTGCTCCTAAGTATGCGCCGTCTCCTGCTTTCATGTGTAAATAGGTTTGTTGTTCATTCTTGTGTAAAGCAGAGCATGAAAGTGATACGCCCAAAATATAACTATATTGATTCAGATCACAAGAAGATCATGACCACAGAAAGTGTATTAAAAATGACTAAGTATTTCAATATTTGATTTTGTTTTAAATCTGTGGGTTCCAGTATTTGCACACCTCCTCCACCTCCCTGGCTTGCTTCTTTCCTCACTCAGGTGCATTTGTGCCCTCCTGTCTCAGAGCCCTGTGCTTGAAAGTCCCAATGAACTGTCAGCACTTTTTTCTCTGCCTTAGGCTTTATTTTCCAGAGAGCCAAGGTCAACACAATTGGTACCTTAGGATATGGCTTTGGAGTTAAGTTACTCAGCTCTCTGGAAACAAAAACTGCTGGCATTAAGTGGTATCATAATTACCGAAGCATCCACCTGTGGTTAATGATGATGTGCAGGTGGAGGGCAAGGGAACTTAATAATTTGGGGAGCCATGATATTAGCATTGTGAAATGAAGAAATCACTTATGTCAACAGTACAGACCTTAACTATTAGGTTAAAAGAGTCAGGGAAGATACTTTCCAAAGTAATACACACTCAGAAACCTAGAAGACACTACATTTGCAGGCTTGGTACGTAGTTTTTCTATGAGAAAGTTAGGGCATTGAAAGAGTGGGGCACTGAGACATGGGATGGGGCAATGGGTGGATGGACCTACCAGCACAGAACCCCAAATTTTCAGCCCTTGTCAATTGTCATAGGATATACTTCAGTTGCCTCTTACCTGGAGGCAATGTGATGACCTCACACACGAAAGGTGTGGCAATAAGACACTTACTCCCCTAGAGATGTGCTTCCATCACCACACGTTGTCTATGGGCCATACCCAAAGTCAGGTCTCAGTATGGTTTCAAAAGGGGAAATCAAAGCCTTGCTCCAGGCAGAAATAACCTATATTGGAAAAGAAATGGCAGTGCTTAGCTATGTAAGAGCAGGAAACCAGAAATTATGTATGGGTTTGGATCTTGAGACTATTAGTCTGGAACATAAGACTAGATGGGCTCAGAATCTCATGAATCAGGATTTAATGTTTTAGAAAGGACAGGAGTGGGCCCTAATGATTTGTTTTGTTAGCTCCCCGGTCTTATGATGGCCAGAAGTAAGTGAAGTGGAAATATAAGAACTTCCTTGGAAAAATTGTTAGGAAATCAGAAAATTCTAGTACACGAGGATGTTATAGTGATTCTTTTGAATGTATAGTTCAAGAATGCACCACATGACCAAGTTCCCCAAGAGTAGATCAAGAATCTTCTGTCCACCGGGAAGTAAAAGTATGTACCATTGGCAGTGGAGATAGGTACCAGAGTCTTTGAGAGTTTGGGAGACTGTCCTCTCTAGGGTGAGGTTTTTGGTAGGGAATTCCGCCGTTGACCTGGCCTCTTTAGTCTCTCTGGGCAAGATGGGATTCTGGAATGGCATAGCTCAGGTAGGAGCAATGAATCACCAGCTCAGTACCCAAATGGAGCTCATCATCACCATAAGCAGTAGGGCCAAAGTGGCAAACAGGACCTTGACCCACAGAGATCTCTCCCAACAGCCAACAGATTATGGCATTCTCATGAGAGTGAGACTGACAAGTGCTGAACAGGATGCTGTATATTTTCTCTTTTGTATTTTTATTTCCTTATTGAGAGAGAAAGCACGTGTGTGTGCTCATGAACAGGGGAGGGGCAGAGAGAGAGTGAGAGAGAGAGAATCCCAAGCAGGCTCCACACTGTCGTTCAGAGCCCAATGCAGAGATTGATCCCATGAACTATGAGATCATGACCTGAGCCGAAACAAAGAGTTGGATGCTTAACCGACTGAGCCACCCAGCTGGCCCAGGATGCTATATGTTTTATGCAAATAGAAAAGTAAATCAGGATCATGTTAGCAGAGGGCTAATGACAACTAGTGCAATGAAGAGCCAGAGCTATTTACCCAGTTTCCAAATCTCGGCTGTGCCAGATATCCAGGTGCACTGATGGAAGGGGAAGCTTATCTACCTTGAGCAGTGACTTTGAGCAGATTACCTCTGCAATTCCATAGCAAGAATTTATGGTAAATATTCCTCCAGTTTTTCCTCTGAAGAACCATATGGCTAGTTGCCAAGATCACTGTGTACTGGAGAATAGGAAATACTGAGATTTTTAAAAGAATGCTAGGTATGGGGTTCTAGATGACACTGATACCCAGAGACTGAAAATGCCACCATGGTTCACCAGTTAGAATGGGGATGAAGATCAAGTGATAAACGCAGTTCTGGTCTGAGGTCATTTCACAGGTCTATGGGCTTACCTTGTGGTTACTTCCCCAGGGAGCTGATGCACTGGAAGGGCATAGATGGGTATGAGAAGTATGAATGGGCACATGTGGGGTGAAAGCCTTCCAGACCTTCTCCTTTTCCCTCTTCCTTGTCTCTTCTTTCTCATGGTCCACAACTTATCTGTGCCGATTTTCCTTTCCATTCCCACACTTTCCTGCGACGTCCCAAGAGACAGCACGACATTCAGTTGCCTCAGAAGGTGGCAAGCAGCTGAATGACACATTTTCAACATTTGAGCAAGCTAGCTCTCCATCGGGTAAATTTTGACAGTGAGAAATGGAAGACCAGAAGAAATCGAATAGATACATTTCCCCTCCTTTTGTCCTTCATGGGGTGTTCTGTGTGTGAAATCTCCTCGCAAACCTTTCACAAAAAGAAGTCCTACCTGCCAAGCAAACGTATGTTCTGAGCAGAGTTGTATCTATTCATGGCTTGTGTTAAAGGAGCTCTCATCACAGTAGTGAATGACATCCCAATGCCTTTTATCTTTATCTTGCCTCGACCTTTCTCCTGTCTCTCACCAGCTGAGCTTGGACTTTCCAAATAACATCAATACTTTTATGTGTGCTTTAGGCTCTAATATTGTTAAGACGTTGTATGAGTATTTGAAGGACAGTTAACTGAACTACTTTTTGGCCAACCATGTGGGTTTTGCTTTTGTTGTTTCAAGTTCACGTATTCTGTTCTGTGGGGTAAAAGTTGTAGAGCATGAAAAATACAGATTCAGCTTTTTTTTTTTTTTTTTTTTTTGTCAATTTGACACAGATTATATTATAATCAGCCAAAGTGGACAAAACATCATAAAAATCCATGTTAAAATGTCATTCATTTGTTCTGGTCTGTCATTCAGTTCTTTTGGAGATCGTTTAGATGGGCAGGTTGAATCAGAATTCATGTCCTTGCCTCCTCCTCTGTCATTTTCTCTTGAATTTCAGTCAATGCTGACAAAGCAATGTATCAATTCCTTCCTCTTCCAGCGATGCCACTTCCTCTCCTCTGTCTCAGTTACTGTCTGGGTTATCAGGTAACCTAAGATAATAAAAAATTAGCTCACTCATAGTTCATACACAAAGTGATTTGTGTGCTAGGTTTAAAAAGGGCGGGTGAGCTGAGAGAGATATCAGGTTGTGAGATACGTGTTGGTGGCGACTGTCGTTGGCCAGACAGGTTAGTGGCAACCAGGAGAGAGCTGGTGAGGCAGAACGGCACTTTTCTGAAGACCGGGAGACCAGTCTGCTTCAGGGTGGCCCTCAACAATCCTCAGTGGTCCTCTTTGTTCCCAGTTCTCCTTGCAGACTGGCTGGGGACTGGGAGACTAGGATAACCCAAGGTTGTAACACCTTCCAGGGCCAGGGATAGAGTGTGGGATAGAGAGTTAGGTGATGAAATTACAGCAAAACATAATTGAGGGAAATAACTCTCCAAAATCAGTCTGTGGGAGAGACAGTGCCATTCACTGAATCTCATTCTTTTAAACAAAATGTTTATTTATTTTTGAGAGAGAGAGGTGAGGGGCAGAGAGGGAGGGAGAGAATCCCAAGCAGGCTCCATTCTGTCAGTGCAGAGCCCGATGCGGGGTTCAATCTCAGGACCTGGAAGATCATGACCTGGGCCATGAATCCAATGCTTAACCAACTGAGTCACCCAGGCACCCCTGAATCTCATTTTCTTTTTGTGAAGGAACACAGCTAGACCTTCCTGTGCTTTCCTAGCATTCAGTGATGGAGTTCTGTTCGTGTGGGAGAAAGTGACATATGTCCCTTTTGGGCCAGATCCCTAAAATCTTCCACACAGTATAAAATCAAAGACCTCAAGGTCCTACGGCATGACATCCCTCCCTACAACAAACATGCTGTTAGACTGTCTCAGAGCCAAAAATAGTTCTCTATTGGATGAATCTACTAAGATTTGGGGATCATTGATTGTAACGGGTGGCCTATCCTGTGTGATACAGCATTCTGAGCCTCTTCTCTCTCTTAAATATTTGTGATGAAAATGAACATTAGTTTTATTCCCTGAAGGTAGGAATTAGAGCCAAAGAGACACCAAATTCATAAAACCCGGAGAACTGTAGAAAAAAGGATTTCTCTCTTTATGCCAATAATACATTGTGGTTACTACTCTCTTAAAGTCAAAGAGGAGAAACATGTTTATTTCTTTTAATAGAAAATGAGAGTCCTGAATCCACTCCATAAAAGTTGATTCTGGTGACCGAAATGGATGTACTAAACTCAGACTCTTAAAAATGTGACATATGAGAATCATTTTTCCCAAGAAAGTGTCATCACTGGGGGCTTACATATAGAGAACTATTTGCATGCTCCATTTTCTTATCACCAATTATTTTATTAATTACTATATACTAATAAGCATAAACATAAACGAGTAGGGATTTCAAATGGGACCCATTAACTACCTCTGGATTGATTATGCAATGTCATTTTACAATATGCACATTATACATGACCAAATATTTCTTTTTGCAATTTTATGTTAATTATTAAACCTAGAATTAACCATTATGAATAATTATTAACATATTCTATTCATTGCTACTATCATTCATATTTTTATAACAGGGACTACATTCCAGAAAGGAAAACCTCATTACATTCAAATATCATTTGTATGCTTTGGGCTTTAACCATTTAAAATATCAGAGAAATAACTAACATATTCAAGGGCAATTTTAAAACTGCCCTAATGAAAATAATGACAAAAACAAAATTTCCATTATTTGTTCTGTCTCTATCTTTGTGTTATTTTCAGACATTACTTTCTCAATATAGACATTATAAAAATAAACACAGTGATTATTGTTTTGTAAATGATGTTGAACAATAATTTACGATAACATTATGTAATAAGGTAGTTTTGTTCGATTGTCAATCTATGATTTGTTCCATCAGAGAAAATGCTACTCTGAATTTCTTTTCTGAACAATAAGGCAAAATTGTTCAGTGTAGAGAAAGACAAAGGGATATTAGAGAACAAAAATATATCTTGTTGGAGTTTACCAGAGCCAGGAACATGAGCAGAGTCAAGCCCATGCTTTATGAAGCATATAGGTTGAAGGAAAAAAGAGATATTTAGTTTGGAAAATCTTTTGATCTGGAAAACATTTGGAAAAAATAATCAATTTGGAAACAAAATAGCTGTCAGCATTGTTTCATAGAAAACAAGTATCCATAGACATAATTATGAGTGGTGAAAAGCAGTTGTAGATGGGAACTTTTGGACTTAATATAAAGCAAAAATAAAATAAAACCAATATGTCTTAAATGGAATGAGATACCACCGAGGTAGCAAGTTGCATTCACTGAGGATAATTAAGGAGATCATAATTTGTGAGAGGTGCTGTGGATATATGTGTAGTTTGCTTGCAAAATTGGACTCGATGAATACTAGGGTCCCTTCTACTTACATCCCATGGTTTTAAAAGCCAGAACATCTACATTTTGCTTTTGATTACATAGAATGAAGATTAAGGGTTTTATGAGAGTAGCACTGAATTGGTCAGAGATAGAAAACTTATCAAGTACTTACAGATTTGTTGTTACCAGATTTCAGAATGGTCGGCACCAAGATACATGATGTGTAGTATTTATTAAAAAATAAGTATTTTTGGGGGGCGCCTGGGTGTCTCAGTTAGTTGAGTGTCCAACGCGGACTCAGGTCATGATCTCGTGGTTCATGAGTTCGAGCCCTGTGTCGGGCTCTGTACTGACAGCTCAGAGCCTGGAGCCTGCTTCGGATTCTGTGTCTCTCCCTCTCTCTACCCCTCCCCTGCTCACGCTCTCTCTCTCTCTCTCTTAAAAAAATAGTAATAATTTTTACTTTATTTTATTTATTTTATTAAAAAATAAATTATGTATTGTGTTACAACACTGAAAATGAAAAATAAATATTTTTGGTTCTAATTTTCCCTGCCTGATCCCAAGAAAAGATACAGGAAGCATGGTGGACAGATAAAGCATCTACAGACCAATCAAAATTCAATACATTGTCAGTCACACAGTTAGCTTTGCTCCAGTAGAAATTGATCATTCAGTTATGCATGGATTTTTCTTTATTTCAGCAAAACGGAGAGTACCATGAAATACTGGTTTTCTGCACTCTTCCACATGATCTTGGCAAAGAACCAAAGGAACAGAAGTGTGCTGCTTTCTTCCCTCTCCAGTGAAGCTGTGATTGTCCAGCTTCTGCGAGTGTGGCCACTGGACAGCCTTCAGCTGTCAGCCTCTTCTGCGATGGCCTGTCCGTATTCATTTTTTGATGGAGGAGGGGCTATAAAGGCCATTTGGTTCCACAATTAGTTCCAAATTTAGTTTAGATCCTGGGGATCAACGAAAGACAGGGTTTTTCAAGTTTGGCACAATTCACATTTGGGGCCGGATAATTCTTTATCAGGGGCTGTCCTGTGCATTCTATGATATTTACCATCATGCTCGCTAGATCCCTACCTCACACTCCATCGTGAAAAGGTCTCCCAATTAGCAATCCTTCCCCTGACCCCACATGGAGGTGTTGATTCCAGAGACACTCCACAATAAACACCTCAAACAGATAGCCTGTTACAGATTCACAGAAAAAAAAGAGAAAGCGCTATTTAAAACCGACATTGACTGAAGGCGCTAGTTTTTTAAGAAGCTGCCGTAATTGGGCAACTCTATTTTTGGCTCCTTGCAGAGGCTGTAAAAAGTGGCAGTCAAACCTGCAGCAAGTTGACGATGCTTTAGCCAATTACCTTAAGGGGTCTGTAGATACGTGAAGAGAGAAGTAGAGGGAAATTTGGGGGCTAGACTAAAGTGCTGTGCACAATTTAAGAAGGAGGAGGTTAAAAGCTAGTTTTTGGTCACACGCAAACAATAGCCTAGTCAGGAGAAACATGGTGATGGGCAAGATTGGGAGAGGCTGGGGCCTGTGGAAAATGTTGTCCAAGTAGGAATTAGGGGGGAACGTTGATTAGCTTATTGGTGTTATCATGACACAAACGTGTGTTTTCTCTCCTGCAACCTTCAGCAAAATCTGCTACTCCCACAAGTTCACATTTTTGCTCCAAGATTATTAATGTTGGCTTAGGAAAAGAAAAGAATTTGAAAAAATGCACATATATGTATGTATTTACCTTATTAGTAACACCTCATAAAACGTTGTTCTATTGCTGGTACAAAATAACTTTCAAATATTTCTAGCCTCAGATCATCCCTTTCCTGCAGTTACCAGTTGCTGGCCCTGAGGTGTATTTTCATGTAGTTAGTTCCATGCTTTATCTTTCATCTCTAGCCAAACCTTCCTTCGTTAATCGCTGTGGTTTTATGTGTGGGGTAGACTGTCGTTGGGGTTCTTCTTTTACTCATTTTTTAAAAAATTTCCTAATTGGGGGAGGTGTGGCTTAGAGATGGGATTACTCTTCTCTGAACTGCTTCCAGGCCATCTGGGGCTTAGAGGCCTCAGATTGAATTCGGCATCCAGGTGTGATATTCTCAGAATTTCGGAGAGCGTGTCAGTCTGTAATGAGATGAGGCATGTCTTCATTTCTGTCACTTAACAGAACTTCTGTGGGTAAGTATCACTCGGCTAATGAGCACTGTCCCCTTTACTCTCAATGTAGTTTTGCGTCAAAAAGTGGATATGAGCAAGCTGATGTGTCTATTAATCGCAAGTAGTTCTTTCGTAAAGGATCTTTTTTTTTTTTTTCTGTTCAATAGTCCAGTTGTCTATTGTTGTGTGAAAAACAGCCCCCTATAAATGATCATTCTGCCCATGATTTCCGGGTCAGAATTGGAAGGGAGCTTGGTCAGGTAGCTCATCACCAATCCGTGTGACTTGAGCTAGGGCAGGCAGTGCTGGGCAATCCATTCTGAAGACAGTCTCTTGGTCTATCTCTCTCTTTCCGGGATTGTTATTCTCGGATCTTCTCCAAATGTCTCCGTTTTCTCAGGCTCACTTCCAGAAAGGGGCTGGATCACTTTTAGCGAGTAGCAGATTCTACAGAACTCCAGGGAAAGAACAATTTAGATGCTTACCCTCCTGGCCAAGATAGTGTGGTCATGGAGGAAGGAGCTTCAAGAACACAGCAAATCCCACGTTGACCTCACCATTGGAAGAGAGGAGTAATTTCTTGCGAAGGGGAAAGAGCATTATGCCTGTAATGTGCCTTTACAAACTGAAAATTTAGGATTTTGTTAAATAAATATAATTGAGCCAATTCTATTGCACACAAGTGGCCGTAACAGAAAAGGGACGTAAAGTTATACATATAGATGGCCAATAAAGCTATATATGAGTGATGTTCCTCATGTGCATAAGATGATGTCAGAAAAATATTTTTGCCTCATTTGATCACTTTGTCACCTTTAACTTGTTCTATAGATCTCATTCTGCTCGCTTCCTGCCTGATCACTTCCTGTGCATTTACTTTCCAAGTCTAAACCCTTCTATTCTACGGAGGATGGAGTTCAATAATGAAAGTCAGAGCCTTAGGCCCTAAAATATGGGGATCTACAACTGAGCTATGCATAAAGTGCAGGGTCACAAGATACTGATCTGTGTCCAAAACAGAAACAAAAAATTCTTCCCATCTGGGGAAACTGCAAAGACATCCTTGTAAATCAGGGAACCCAAGCCGGTGCTACAACCAGCTGTAGGTCCAATCACATCATATGTGACTACATACATCAGACTGATAATTTGACATGAGCACTGGTCAGACACAGATACATTCCCCAGTGCTACAGACAAAGCAAATATATGGCATAGAATCTAGATCATACACGAGGGCATTTTTAGGGAGTATCGGTAAAGCAAATACTAGGAAGGTATCCTTTAACAACTAAAGACAAAGAAATTTAAAGACTTTACGACATATCTGCTTGAGCAATGTGCTTAAGCAATAGACTAGCCACAGCTGAAGAGAGACGGTGTAAGTTTAAAGATTGTTTTAAGGCGGGGTGCCTGGGTGGCTCAGTGGTTTAAGCTTCCAACTTTTGATTTTGGCTCAGGTCATGATCTCACAGCTCCTAGGATTGAGTCCCACATCAGGCTCCACAATGGCAGTGCAGAACCTGCTTGGGATTTGCTCTCTCCCTCTCTCTCTCTCTGCCCCTACCCTGCTCTCTCTCTCAAAATAAATAAATAAACATTTTTTGAAAAAAGATTTTATTTAATTTTTTAATGTTTTTTATTTGTGAGAGGTTGACAGAATGTGAGCAGGGGAGAAGCAGAGAGAGAGAAGAAGGAGGCACAGAATCCCAAGCAGGCTCCAGGCTCTGAGCTATCAGCGCAGAGCCCGACGCGGGGCTCAAACCCACAAACTGTCAGATCATAGACGCTTAACCAACTGAGCCACCCAGATGCCCCCGAACGAAGACTGTTTTAAGGCAAATGACTCCTCATTTTCCGTATCTGAAATTAGAAATAAATTCGTTAGTTGAAGGCTGCTCCAAAGCCCAGTAGGGTCAGTATAAACCAACACACCTAGCTAGAACAAAGAGTAGAAATTCAAAGGCAGAGAGAAAAGTTGTAACAGTTGAAGAAAGAAAAAGGATTACGTGTTTAAAAAATATATAACAGGCTGAGAACAAGTTAGTGTCCGCAAAAATTAGAATCATGGTTTCAAAGTGCTCAGGGGAAATAATGGTATTATGATTTTCTGAGAATTTTATATGAACTGTCATTCAGATTTAAAGGGAAAATAGAGTAGTGTTTACTTCCTACACCAACTTTTTATTTTGAACAATTTCAAAATTTCAGAAAAGTCTCAAAGAATTGCGATGAACATGGTCTATGGATTACCGAGAATCACAACACAGTTTTCGACATTTTTTTTCCTTTTGCTGAATTGATTCATCTACTTATGTCCATACAGACTTTTTCTCCTGAGTTCTTGGAATCTCTCCCAGACTCCAGAACACTTCACTCCTAACTACTTCTGCACTACCTCTGCGTATGCGTATTTTTTCCAATAACAAAGATACTCTCCTTCAAAACCATTAAACCATGATTGCACTCCAGATCATTAACATTGACATAATACAGTCTGATACATGTCCTGTACAGTCCATACTTGAGCTCTCGTTGTGTAAGAATGCCTTCTGCACCTGTGTATTTTCAAGATCATCCAAAGTCCCATAAAGAAGTGTGCATTATATTTGGTGGTTCTGTTTCGTTTCAGTTTTCTTAGATTCGTTGATATGTTTTGTCTTTCTTGTCTTTGACATTCAGAAGAGTCCAGTCTGGTTTATTTGTATGGTGTCACTCGATATGGATTTGCCCCTTCATGAAAATGTGTCAATTCATTGAGAACGTTCTCATTCTTTTATACAGGTCCAGGATTCTCAATTGTGTGTGTGTTAACATTGTTGCTGTTGCTGTAGCATTGCTTATTCATTTAGATTTATTTTTTTTTCTTTTTTTAATCTATTGCACATAAATTACTGAGTTCTTTATTTTCTTTCTTTGTTCCTATTTGTATCTTCTTTGTATCTCCTTTTTTTCTGCAGAGATAGCACTGGTCCTAGCACAACCAATATATTTACTCATTTATTAGCACAGTCCTATAACACACAAACTTTGGGGGATTTCTACTTCCCAAACACTGTAAAACGAAAGCCTACCAGAAGAAGAAGAAGAAGAAGAAGAAGAAGAAGAAGAAGAAGAAGAAGAAAAGGAAAGATATTGTGAGGTTTAAAATTTTTTTTAATATTTATTTTTAACAGAGAGAGACAGACAGACAGACAGACAGACAGAGCGTGAGTTGGGGAGGGGCAGAGAGAGAGGGATACACAGAATATGAAGCGGGTTCCAGGCTCTAAGCTGTCAGCACAGAGCCAGACGCAGGGCTTGAACTCACAGACTGCAAGATCATGACCTGAGCCAAGGTCGGATGCTCAACTGACTGAGCCACCCAGGCACCACAATGAGGTTTATTTGTAATACTTTTGTCCCCCAAATATAGCCCACTTAGTGTGTTCAGAAAGAGTGATGCAGTCAAAGTTACTTGGATTTCTGTGTTTTTGTGTGTGTGTATGTTGCTATGTTATCTATTTGATATATATTAATAGTTTATCTAGACATTCAATTTACCATCACAAAAGTAGAATTTAATTTCTGAAATGGAAAGTATTTCAAAAGTAAAGCTTTATAAAACAATCCCTTTCTTAGTTAAATGCTACTTTACTATATGTATATATATGGTGTGTGTGTGTATATGTGTGTATATATATATATATATACATATATATATACCAAATATATATTATATGCATATATATGTATATATACACATACATGTGTAAACATATGCATCTAGAGATCTATATTATTTTAGGTATTTTGATATTACTACTAATAATGTCACCATGAACAGTCTTGTGTGATTTTTTTCCATATTATTTTTTCCATATTATTGGAGGTACATTTTCACAGTATGCTTCAGAAAGCAATATATGTCCTGGGTCCCCCGCGTGGCTCAGCCAGTTAAGCTCAGCTCAGGTCATGATCTCACAATTCATGGGTTCCAGCCCTGTGTTGGGCTCTGTGCTGACAGCTCAGAGCCTGGAGCCTGCTTCAGATTCTGTGTCTCCCTCTCTCTCTGCCTCTCCCCAACATGTGCTCTCTCTCTCTCTCTCTCTCTCTCTCTCTCTCTCTCTCTCTGTGTGTCTCTCTCAATAATAAATAAATAAAGCTTAAAAGAAAAGCTTGCTAACTCCTGCTTTAGAACTATGATACAATGCTACAGATTTTGCATTATACTTTTGATAATACTTCAAAAATACTTCTTAATTTCTACCATCTGAACCCTTTTTATTTATTTATTTTTGCTTTCAATTTATTTTATTGGTAATATTCTATTTTTTAATATGAAATGTATTGTCAAATTGGTTTCCATACAACACCCAGTGCTCATCCCAAAAGGTGCCCTCCTCAATACTCATCACACACCCCCTCCTCCCTCCCACCCCCCCATAAACCCTCAGTTTGTTCTCAGTTTTTAAGAGTCTCTTATGCTTTGGCTCTCTCCCTCTCTAACCTCTGGTTTTTTTTTCTTCCTCTCTCCCATGGACTTCTGTTGAGTTTCTCAGGATCCACATAAGAGTGAAAACATATGGTATCTGTCTTTCTCTGTATGACTTATTTCACTTAGCATAACACTCTCCAGTTCCATTCACAATTGCATCAAGAAGCATAAAATACATAGGAATAAACCTAACCAAAGATGTAAAAGATCTGTATGCTGAAAATTATAGAAAGCTTATGAAGGAAATTGAAGAAGATATAAAGAAATGGAAAAATATTCCATGCTCATGGGTTGGAAGAATAAATATTGTTAAAATGTCAATACTACCCAAAGCTATCTACACATTCAACGCAATCCCCATCAAAATTGCACCAGCATTCTTCTGGAAGCTAGAACAAGCAATCCTAAAACTTGTATAGAACCACAAAAGACCCCAAATAGCCAAAGTAATTCTGAAGAAGACCAAAGTGGGAGGCATCACAATCCCAGACTTTAGCCTCTACTACAAAGCTGTAATCATCAAGACAGCATGGTATTGGCACAAAAACAGACACATAGACCAATGGAATAGAATAGAAACCCCAGAACTAGACCCACAAAAGTATGGCCAACTAATCTTTGACAAAGCAGGAAAGAATATCCAATGGAAAAAAGACAGTCTCTTTAACCAATGGTGCTGGGAGAACTGGACAGCAACATGCAGAAGGATGAAACTAGACCACTTTCTTACACCATTCACAAAAACAAACTCAAAATGGATAAAGGACATGAATGTGAGACAGGAAACCATCAAAACCCTAGAGGAGAAAGCAGGAGAAAACCTCTCTGACCTCAGCCGCAGCAATTTCTTACTTGACACATCCCCAAGGGCAAGGGCGTTAAAAACAAAAATGAACTACTGGGACCTCGTGAAGATAAAAAGCTTCTGCACAGCAAAGGAAACAATCAACAAAACTAAAAGGCAATCAACGGAATGGGAAAAGATATTTGCAAATGACATATCAGACAAAGGGCTAGTATCCAAAATCTATAAAGAGCTCACCAAACTCCACACCCAGAAAACAAATAATCCAGTGAAGAAATGGGCAGAACACATGAATAGACACTTCTCTAAAGAAGACATCCGGATGGCCAACAGGCACATGAAAAGATGCTCAACGTCGTTCCTCATCAGGGAAATACAAATCAAAACCACACTCACGCCAGTCAGAGTGGCTAAAATGAACAAATCAGGAGACTATAGATGCTGGCGAGGATGTGGAGAAACGGGAACCCTCTTGCACTGTTGGTGGGAATGCAAATTGGTGCAGCCACTCTGGAAAACAGTGTGGAGGTTCCTCAGAAAATTAAAAATAGACCTACCATATGACCCAGCAATAGCACTGCTAGGAATTTACCCAAGGGATAGAGGAGTGCTGATGCATAGGGGCACGTGTACCCCAATGTTTATAGCAGCACTCTCGACAGTAGCCAAATTATGGGAAGAACCTAAATTTCCATCAACTGACGAATGGATAAAGAAATTGTAGTTTGTATACACAATGAAATACTACGTGGCAATGAGAAAGAATGAAATATGGCCTTTTGTAGCAACATGGATGAACCCTTTTTAAATTATCCATTACTTGTCTGTTGGCATGGAATCATATCATTTATTTAATCTTCCCTCTTTGTTAAATATTTGGTTATTTTCATGTCTTGAGTGGTACAAAATAGTCAATGAGCACCTTAAGTCATATAGGAGACTCTTTGCTACCCATCTGATACATATATCCATCAACTATATATATACATATATGTATTTTTCCGATGGCTTACATCTCTTGATCTATTTTGCTCTGCACAGCATTTGAATTATCTTCCGGTGCTAGCAGAAAGTGTTGGAACTCAGAATTTTACCTCTAGATCCCTACAATTAGATATTAGGTTTTAATTTTTTATTAAGTGAGCTAAAATGAAACCTAAGTATTCATTCGCTTGGCATATATTTGATTAATAAAACTCTTGAAAAATTTTCATGTATTTCCTTAACATTTGCATTTGCTGATATGTTAATGGTCCAGTTGCTTACTTTGTCAGGTTTTATAGATTTGTATTTTCTTCTGTGAATCCAAGCTAATGGAAAGAATAAGAAGGGAAGACATTCCTTAATCCAGGGTTAATAAGAGAATCAATTTGGATACTGGAAGCTAGAGAAAACTAGTCCAAATGAACTCAAAATCTATTAAACCTATTCTGTTTCAGAAATTGTGCTAGCCACTGAAATCTAAGAATGAGCCGTACTCAGCCTTTTCCTCCAGGAGTTAAATTATCTGATAATTTAGGAATTAATGATGATATATCAAGATTTTGGAAATTCCGGGGTGAAAGTACATAGTTAACCACTGTACCTTTGTCGTCGTTGTGTTTCTGGATCATCTTCAACATTAAATTTTGCCTACAAATGATTTTGTTAGTGTATGAAATCTAGTTTGTCAGTGATTTTGTTAGTGTATGATATTTAGTAGATTAGAATATAGTAACTAGATATTATTTCACATTGGCACTTAAGACAATATTTTGAATCCTGTCTGGCAAGGGGGAGAAAGCCTTGCTTTAGGCAGTAAGAATTGGCGATGTGCCCCAACCAAAATACTGAAAATGAAACATTGGTAAGTTTTTAGTTTTGCCTATATAAAATCTACCCTGCCTTGTGAATGATTCATTTTTCATCATAAACTGTTTCCTCTTCATACACTTGTTGGTATTGTTTTGAGTTTTAGGTGCCCATAATGAGTTATTAGTGACAAAGGCTATCTCTGACATTCATTCGGGCCACCAAATTTTGCAAGTTATTTGCCACTCTTCAGCAGGGTGCAGAGCTGCCCCTACAAGCTTCCAAAAGCTGATGAGGGTCACCTCTTCCCTTCCACGCATTCAGTAATGCTATGTTGGTGACTTGAAATAAACCACAGTGGGAGTGTTTATACGATGGGAATTGGCAAATGCTGTCAATAGGAGCTTCCTTCCTACTCCCACACAGGGAATGAATTGTTAAACGTTTATAAGCATGCTGCTGCTCCCAGTCTGACATTTCTAACCAATCCCTTATAAATGGGCACCGTAGAACCAAAAGTCATAACTTCCCTCTAAATTATATGAGAATTGCTCTCTCAACCCAAACGAGCATCCATCTCAAACTTGGAATCAGCAACACCCTACATTTCCCCGTAAACACCCGCAAGCTGACCTGTAGATGGTAATAAGCATAAGCATGATGAGGAAGGAAGGTCTGATGCAGAGACAGAGAGAGGGGGAGAAAGGAAGTCTCCTGACAACTATATGTAACATCATATCTTGATGTACTGTCATCAGATCCTAAATCATCAGATAATTTATTCCTAGAGAACGGTGATGGGATTTCCTATATCCCAGGGCTGAGCGCACTTTCTGCAAGAGTAGGTTTAATAAATATGGACCTGATTTGAATTAAAGGGTTTCCCACCTCTCCCACCTAAAACGATTCCCATTTTAACCCTCATTAAGACCTCTCTTTCGTTTTGCAGCCTCCCCACATTCTGTTTTCTGAAAATGGAATATATAGTTGCATGTCAGATATGTCTTTACATCTTTAATTAACAAGATATGAATTAAGTTTTCATATTTCATAATTTTCATATTTTGCATTAAAATTTTTTAATTTGCAGGTATAGTGTAACCAATACAAAATTAATCTATCTAAGGATATGTTTGATCTGACATGTTTAAGTAACAGCATAGTGAATCGCTGGCCTATTGTGTAAGTATAAAAATACTCCATTTTAGAAACCAGGTGGAAGTGATTCTCACTTTCTCTTTCTCTTCTTCTCTTTCACTTTTCTGTTTTAACAAAATGGGTACAACATTTCCTTTATAAGCACATAAATCAGTGTCCATTTTTAAACATTTTAAAAGATAGTTAGACAAAGAATGTAATACAACAAGTATTCTTACTGTTGACAAAATTTGTATCCTGATCAAACTTTAGTCAAGGCTCCAGAACCTTCTCCTACACCCCTCTGTGTACTCCCTTGTAAAACCTAGTTTTAGTAAGATTCTAAATTCTATATCAGATTCTATACTGAGGTCTCTTTTCCCCTATTGCAATAATCCTGAGTAAATTGGCTTCACCACTTTCCCATCTAGCTTTGGTTTTTCTTTGACATAATCTACCTTTAATATTTTTCCATGTCTTCATGGTACTACTCCCCAACTTATTTCCTTCATGATACTCTTCAACATGTATAATTTTCTTCTTAACGTATTTGCTTTTGTGCTTTTTGTTTTCCTACCACACCAGAAAGTATAGGCCTGGGCTGTTTGGTCACGTTCCTATTGCCTCCTGGGTGTCTATCCCTCACTAGGGGCACTTAGAGGGTATTCATTATATCATCACCTTATCAGCGCCACTGGAATTGACGTATTCCCTTTGTTTCTTGCACCACTGCCATCCTGCAGACTGGCATTTCTTGCTGGAACACTCCAATAGCGTCTTCAAAGGTTTGTCTTCATGGCAGTCTGTCCCCAACCTCCAAACTGCCCCCTCTCCATTTGCCTCTAGAGAAGAGCCTCTTACAGACGTATTTGAACATTCTGCATCAGTTTAAGTATGTATTTGAACCCTCTGCATCAGTTACGCTGTCTTCTTTGACATTTGTGATTTGCTTTATTTGAGTCTTCTTTCTTTTTTCTTAGATACTTTACTAAAGGTTTGTCAATTTTGTTGGTGTTCACAAAACCAAATCCTTGGTTTCACTGATTTTTTTTCTATTTTTTTTCTTATTCTCTATTAGGTTTATTTATGCTCTAATCTCTATTATTTTCCTTCTTCTGTCAAATTGGGGGTTTGCTTTTTCTTCTTTCTCTAGTTTCTTGCAGCGTAGTCTTACGGTATTTCTTGAAATCTTTCTTCTTTTTTAACGTAGGCATTTATTGCTATAAACTTCCCTCATATTATTGCTTTTGCCGCATCCCATATGTGTGGGTATGTTGTGTGTTCCTTTTCCTTGTTTCCTCAAGCTGTTTTCCAATTTCCCTTTTGATTTCTTTTTTGACCCACTAGTCATTCAACAGTGTGTTATCAAATTTCCACATATTTGTGACTTTTCCAGTTTTCTTTCTGCTACTGATTTCTAGTTCCATTCCTTTCCAGCTGGAAAACATATTTGGTATGACTTCAGTCTCTTTACATTTCTTGGGTTTATACTGTCCCCTACCATTATTCTTGGAGAATGTTCTTCATGCACTCGTGAAGGAAGTATGTTTTGCTGCTGCTGGATGGAATATTCTGTCAGGTCCATTTGACCTGTAGTGTTCTAGACCTCTGTTTCCTCACTGACGTCCTGTCTGGATGTTTCGAACGTTATTGAAATCTTCTACTATCACTGTGTTGCTTGTCTATTTCTCCTTCAGTTTTGTCAGTTTGCCTCATATATTTAGGTGCTGATGTTGGGTGCAGATACAATTTACAATCGTTATATCTTCTTCTCCACTTATGTTATTGATGTTACACATTATACCTTTTCATGGTCTGTATCCATTAACATATTTGTATTGTTATGGCTATTTTTATACTTTGGTCTTTTATCTTCTACACCAGAATGAAAATTACAAATTTTTTACACCATTAGTACAGTCTCCCCCTAGGCACCTGGTATATGCTGGGTTGTGACAGTGCTTCAAACCAGTGAAGACAAAAGTTAGTCCCTTGGGCAGACCCTAAAAATCAGAATGTTGGATGTACAATCCAGTCCACTCTTTTACTCCTCAGGGGAAAAGCAAAGAGCTGTGAGGTTTCTCTCAATGATATAGCACTGTTTGCTGGGGAGAGAGTACCATGAGTTTTTTTTTTTAACCACCATCCACATGGTGGGTTTTGTACTCACCTTGGGGTGCAAACCTTCTTAACCGTTTTTTGGGTTTGTCGTAGAAGGAATTGATTTGTGTATTGACGACGTTGGTTTCTCCATGGGAGGAGGGAAGGCCTGGGACTTCCTATTCTGCCATCTTGTTGATATCACTCCCTGAAGGAACTGATTGGTATGAGGCTATCGTTGATGGCTTCCTTTTTATTAGGGTCTAAAGGAAAATGAAACAGCTACCATGTAGACAATGGGATTTAAACTAAAAACAGGATCATCCAAAGAATCCATAAACCTGCCAACTCTAAATTATCCTACCGATACATGGAGTTGGGTTTTTGACTTTAAAACCATCCTTCACTAATGTCTATATAAAGTCTATACCAGGGCTGTTTCCTTGGTGCTGTTGTTGTTTGTCCCCCCTGCCTCCACCCCGGCCCCTTAAAGCAAACAGAAAATAGTACTGTTGTTAGGATATGCAGAAGCTAAAATGGCACTGATTTCAAGATTCTACAGAATTTTGTTGGTGATATTTGTGTTTGGGTATCTTGACGTTGGTTTTCTCATGGGAAATACTAGCTCTCAGATTAGACGGGGAAAACATGGGAGATCACCTCCCTTAATTGCAAATAGAAACTTCCACTCATTCCAATGTTCTTCACAACCCAAGTTCCCAGAAGGAGACCTTTCTTTAAGTTTCCTGCCAAAAACAATTAAAGCCTATATTCCAGGAAAGGAGAGTTAATAATACCTCAGCAATCAAACTTTCTTTCCTTGTGAGAAAAGAAAAAGTGCCAGGAAGATCGTGTATGGAAATAATAGAAATGAAACAAATGAGGTACCAAGATTTGGGGGGGGGGGCTCTTCAAGTGAACAGTGAGTGAATCCTTCTCTGAGAAATCTCTGCCTGATTCTTTGGAGACCCCATAGTCTTTCGCCCAAATCCTTAGAAATGAGCAAGATGGTCTGTTAATGCATAGAGTCTGCTAGAATGGACATACCTCATTGGAAAAGAAAACACAGGGGTAAATTGCAAGGCAGGGAGATCTGCTCCAACAGCAAAACTCACTCTCAAAGGTGAAGGATCTTAGAAAATACCTGGTACTACCTCCTTATCCCAAAGATGAGAAAATTGAGGCCCTGAACTATAGGTCCTAGGAACACAGGGATCAGGCCTTTTGCATGTTTTTAATCCTACATACACAGAGACAATTAAATTTGCTTTGCATTTAAGTTTGGTGTGTACCTATCTTAAATGCATTGTGGTAATATAGCCAACCCCAAGGGTATCAAAATTGTTGGGATTATAGTCAAAACAAAAATGTGAATACAACCTTGCTTGAGCAGCTCATGTAAACTTTCTGAAACTCAACTTCCTCATCTGCAAAACAGAAATATAAGAATGCCCATCCTGAAGGACTCTTGTAAGAATAAAAAAGTACGAGCATGCATAATCTAAACTGATAAATACAACACTAACATTCATGATTACTGTCACCGTTATAAATATTAACGAGTAGATATGTTGAACACTGAAAACATTCATGGGATTCGTGGCATTCTGTGGCTAGAAGTTATTTGGGGATGTATCTAGTCCCTTCACCTGTTACATGTGAAGCAATGTGGAATGCCTCATCCACCGCCATGTGGATGGTGAATGAAAGGTCTCTAGTCAGTATTTTATTGAGATTTACTCTATGCCAGCCTCTTCCTTTACACGCGTTACCTCTTTTGATGCCTACAGCATTTCTATAAGAGAAGTGAATCAGGACAGTTCTCATTTTACAGATGATACATCCAAGGGGGGGGCGAGGTTGACAAAAGTTCCTGTGGCTCCAGAGGGGCTGAGATTCAAACTTGGCAGGCGGCGTGCGGTCTCCCCAATCTGTGCTCCTGATCTTTTCGTCAGCCCGTAACACTCAGGGCCTGTGGACCCTTTTGTACCTCCGAATCAGCTCTCAGCTGCTACTCAGTCATACAGAGTTGTGTTTCCTGGTTCCCTTTAAAAGCACGCAGACAAACGAACCCTGACTCTTTGAGACCACCGCATCTCTGAGGTTTGGGAGGACCTCACGATTGCGTTTTCATTGTTCTCTCTCTCACTTGAAACTGTTTCAAGTCACAGGCTCGTTTTTCCTGATTTGACAATGTCCTTTGCCTCCAACCACAGAAGAGTGGGACTGTGGTCTTCCGGTTACACATTTGTTGTCTAAGTATCTTCCCAGTCGCTAGGGTTTCTCTCCTCTTCTTCCCCCTGCACCGATAGGAATCTAGCTGTAATAAAGGAATCACAGAATTGGGTAGTTTCAAGCGCTCTAAACCTTCTCCAGCTTGGAAAAGGAGACTCCACAGGAGGCTGCCTCCAACTGGGGCTTTCCTGTGGAAAGCTACAGTGTTCTTTGACAAGCACAGCCACTTGACAATGCAGGGACTTGTATACATGGGCCACTCCTCTCAACCTCTCCTCACCAGAGGAAAGCCCTGAGCACAGCCTTCTCTTTGGTGTGAAAAGGGGCTCCAGAGACAGACAGCAGTAGCTGGTTTATGGATTCTGATGAGTATCAGTAACAGCAGGATCAGAAAAAAGATAGAGGTAGAGTTATCAGAGCAGGGGTATAGGGAGTATACACCAGCACTGGCATTCCCTTATCAAATAATCATACATAATTAAATTGGAAAAGGGAAAAAGCCTTTAAAAAAAAAAAGCACAAAAAGTATTATTTTGGAGTCTGGTAGAATGTAAGGAAGCTATGCCATCCCCAGAAGCTCAGACAGAGCTAAATTATGTTTCAGATTAATGTATCGGTCAGTTCAAAGGTTAGGCAAACAGCTGTTTCTCAAGGAGGCACACTACAAAGCTTAACTGTTCATTGGAAGGCCTGCCATGGTCTCAGTGGATTCCCAGAGGAGTCAGTGTTATTTGTTTCTGATTGGGAGATATCCCAAACTGACTCCACACTACTGATGACCTCTATTGCTAGGGCATGAGGGTGAAACTCTGGAGCCGGTGCGACTTTACCAGTCTCTGGGAAAAAAAAAAAAAAAAAAAAAAGGAAAAGAAAAAAACCACCCACACATAACAACATGTCTTTAGTGACTCAAAGATCAGCCACAGCTCTGCAGCCCGCTTTGGGGAAAGAATGCTGGAGAGTCAAGAGGTCCACTCGCTCATTTCTGCAAAAATGTAAAGTAACTAAAAATAGTAAGCTATTCAAGAATGTGGTTTGGAGTAGTCAGGTTTGATTTGATGCAAAACTCTGTAACTGGTAGTAAAAAAGGGCATGGAGTGAGTTACATTTGTATTCAATAGTTACCATCATTCCCCTAATGCATTTAAGATACTTGATTGAATAACTCTTCATATGAAACTGCCAATTGTAAATGAAAAGCAAAATAAAGATCTGAGAGAAAGAAACAGAGAAGAGGGAACCCTTTGGAGGCGCAGATTTGGACACAGTATATATCGGAAAGTGATTGCACTTAAAGCAAAAAGTATTAAACTTCAGGTATCAGAACCGTAAAGAGTTAGCTTCTTGAAGGGGTCCTGAGAGCTGTTTAGGGATTCTTCCATGGTGATTTCAAGCATCTTCCAAGAACATGATTCAACTTCCCCCCCCCTCGAATATTCATTATTTACTCACTGCAAGATACCTACCAGTAGTTATTAATTTATCTTTATGCCTCTTTATCACAAGAAGTTTCAAGGTCTTTTTGGATTTTGTATGATACATAAGTTCTGGATTGTTTTAAGTTTAATAAAAATCCGCAAACACTGAATTCCATTCCCGCAAGGTCATTGAACATTCAAAACTAAAATCAACTAAATAAAATGAAATTCTGGAGTGCTTATTAGAAACAGGGCACCTTGGGGCGCCTGGGTGGCTCAGTCGGCTGGGCGTCCGACTTCGGCTCAGGTCATGATCTCACGGTCCGTGAGTTCGAGCCCCGCGTCGGGCTCTGTGCTGACAGCTCAGAGCCTGGAGCCTGCTTCGGATTCTGTGTCTCCCTGTCTCTCTGACCCTCCCCTGCTCATGCTCTGTCTCTGTCTGTCTCAAAAATAAATAAATGTTAAAAAAAAATTAAAAAAAAAAAAAGAAACAGGGAACCTTGAGATTGAGGGCAATAAAGGAGAAAAATTCTTAATAAGAAGATGTGAACTCTACCTAGAAAAGGCCTAGCGTAAAACTGCCTGGGGGGGTTGGGGTATGGGGTACGTACCTCAGCTATTTATTTGTCCATATGTCAAAAATGTATTCAGTAGGGTGCTCGTTAATTTATTCCACAAATATGTCCACCTTCTGTCTTATAATAGAATGTCCGAATATATCCTTAGCGGTTATGAAATAATTATATAATTCTTGGGTGGTGATATCAGTGTGAAGATGACAGAAGAAGCAATTCTGGACTAATGAGATGGGCACTTGGGGAAAATGCGGAGCAGGTAAGGGAACTTCTTGGCTAAGGATATGTCAGATTGAGTTTATGTAAATGAGAGAACAGCAGTGCTCTGACAGAAGTAAGGACGTGTGGCGGGAGACCAGCCTGATGCAATACGACTACTGAATTACACAACGTTATATTCGAGCAGCGTTTTCATGGGGCAGAAAAAGACAAGAGTTCTGTGCCTGAGAAAGTGAAGAGACATACAGCCGGTGTGAGAGTCAGAAGTTGATGACTTCACCAGAGAATCAGCAAGAGATCGTGAATAAAAGGGTTTTTGAACAGCAAAAATGGACTGGTTTTATTTCAAAAGCTTACATTGACAATGAAATGGGTTCATTTTATCAGCTGTACCTTCAAGTGTATGTGTAAAGAGGGCCCACGATTGAGGTTACCTGGGTCTGAGAATTGTCACCAGGGAAGATGAATAGATTGTGTCGGCCGGGGTGTCAGCCAGGGCTGTGGCCAAGTTGACACCAGGTAGCACAAGGCAGGAAGGGAGAAAACTAAAACCAGAAGAGAACCTCAAATCCTAGATACATTCATTGGGACCATGTGACCCAAAGGGCCAGTCAAGAGCATGTTCAGCGGGACTAGCAGAAGAAATAAGCAACGAGGGGGTGCAATACGCCGTAACGGAAGTGACACCTTTGTGGGCCCTCAGCCACTTCAGCCATTGTTCTACCATCTGTACAATGAGACCACTCTACAGATCAAATGAGATATTTAATGTAGATATCTATGTAAATCTTTATGTTAAAATTGATAGCAAATTTGTATGGCGAGAGATTTATATATTATAATGGTTGTATATAGTATACACTACATACATGTTTCTTTCATTCTGCTTCTAGCATGATGCATTAAAAATACTGTGTGCTCCGTCAGTTAAGCATCCAGCTCTTGGTTTCATCTCAGGTCATGATCTCTCCGTCAGTGAGTTCCAGTCCCGCATCAGGCTCCATCCACACTGACGGCCCTGAGCCTGCTTGGGATTCTGTCTCCCCTGTCTCTGGCCCCCTCTGTTCACTCTCTCTCTCTCTCTCTCTCTCTCTCTCTCTCTCTCTCAAAAATAAATATATAAACTTTTTTTTAAATCTTTAAAAATACTGTGTGCTTAGTAAGTATTATTAAAATTATTTGAATTCATAAATCATATCTGGAATGGGGGAACGTTGTATTTTGAGATCTTGTGGTACAGTTACACATTTTATTGAATTGCATGAGCTGTATTCTGTCCATGGGTGACCAGTGTCAAAGGATGATAAGTGTCCCTGGAGCAGAAGACTGAGCTCAAGCTTTCAGAAAGTTCATCAGAGACGTTGCTCAAGGATGTAACAGAGAGCCAACTACGAATCAGGTGCTGAATTAAGGTGAGAGGAAGCTGATGGGGGTCATGAGCCTTCACTTTTGATTCTGAACCTCTCCAGCACATGGGAATGTGCCCTATTCATCTTTATATCCACAGTACCTAGGCAGGAAAAGTCCTTTTGTGTTGGTGCCTTAATTAAATTAGAAGAGGGATGCCATATAATTTGGTGGTGTACTTCAAATGAGGAGACACATGGTTATAGAAGAAGCATGTGAGAACCAAGAGCAAAACCTCTCCTCAATCCATTCATTCATTCACAGATATTTATGGAATATCTAATAATGTGCGACACCCTTTTGGGGGGACCATGGATATGAAAATGAACAAGACTGACAAAATCCTTGCTGTCACAGAGCTTAATTGGACCAGAGAAGACACACAGTATACAACAAGTTGAAGAAAATAGGGAAAGGTGAAATCTCCATGGTGAAGGTTGTAGAGCATACTCAATCATCTGAGCAAAGTCCAGTTTAAGGAAGGACGAGAAGGTGGAATGAGAACACAGCAGAAGAAGGTTAAGAAAAATAGGCTTGGACACCAATGATGATGTACTAGTTTCCACGGGCATAATCACTTAGTCTCGTGTTACATCAACCAACTGATATGGACAAACTGAAATGGATTGATCAATAATTCTCAATTTTCTAAGGGTCTGAAAAATGCACGTTCCAGGACGCATCTCAGAAATGGGGATTCACTAGCTTCAGATGAGAGGGAGAAGTAAGTGACAGTGAATGAACACTCAAGGTGAGTCTCAGCAGTTAGTTCCTAGACCTCAGTGTGAGAAAGGAGAATTCTACTGAAAATTTTTAAGTAGATAGTTAGAAGGACAACTTCAAGTAATGGGTAGGATACTAAGGATAAAGAAAATCAAGTGGATGCATTTTAGTGCCAGATCTGGGCTGAAATTAGCACTTGTGTCAAAGTGGATTTACAAGTTCCACTTAAGGCAAAGTCTTAACACATCCTATTTGTAAGATGCCAGAGGAAAAATACATTCAGATAAATTGACTGATGGTACTACTTACAGAATGTGTTTTAGGAAGACGAATAAAAAGGAGCAGAAAGTCTGGTTCTCCCCTCTGTTTTATATATTTTAAAGTTTCTCTAGATTAAAAGGAAGAAAAGTCTCACTTTATATTTAATTTCCATTTACTACAGAAGTTTGCAATGTTTGTAGTATATTTAACCTTAACGATATGATTTCTGTTTTCTAAAACTTAGAAAGTCCAAGTAGAAAAAAAAAAAAAACTGTGAATGGATGATATATCTCATATATTGTAGGAAATACATACCTATTTTCTAAACTCTAAAAATAACTGGATATTTTTAGGAAAAAAGAGAAGCGTCTTTTCACTTCAATATTACATTTTTCAAAAATAAGACAGTATTCAGATTAAGTTATTGGCATAATTAGTTTTAAACATTTTTTTGAATTTGTGGCATCTCCCAATCTTTCCGTATTAAAGCATAAGAGAGAAGAGAAATATGCTATTATTTTCAACCGAAGCAATTAGGGAAGTATTATGCAATTACAGGTTCTATCTCCTTTAAATGGGTTGTGCACTGGCTATCAACTCTGAAACCTTACCAGGCTCTTGAAGACATTAATGATTAACCGAAGGAGGCACAGGAGGAAACAACATGGTGCCTCCAGTAGGGAGTCAGAACCCTCTACTCATTTTCATGGAACATGTTGTTAAGTTTCAGAAATCTTGATGGTCTTCCAAACTATGCCCCATGTTTCTTTCATGAATCTAAATGCAAGTAAAAACATTGTGTTCTTGCCTCCCTAGGGATTTGGCCAAATTCTTGAGAAGGAAAATCATGATTCAGTATTTGGAAAGTGAAAAGGAAAACGAAGAAAAGAAAAGAAACGAAAAAGAAATTGTGTGGCATCACCCTGTTGCTTTTTTTGGACCAACTTTGGCTTTCTAATTCTGTAGGACCGTGGCTTGTTCCCAGTGGGGGAGACCAAGAGATGTGGAGGTTTTCAGCTTAGGAACTATTAAGATGTTGCACATCGTTTATAGAACCCCTTAGACTGAGAAAGATGTGTGCTATTGAGAGTTAACCAGTCTGGCAGTAATTTCTATATTTTAATATTCAGATAGGCAATGATCTAGCAGAAAATGGCTTTCAGTATGACACAAAAGTCAAAGAGGAAGTAATTATCACAATCATGGAACAGGTTTTTGGACATGGTAAAGGGTGAAGGCCAGTGAATGCTCTATGCTCTGACATCTCTTGAGCAACTTATTGTTGGTTATAGGACGTCATGGGAAAAAATTAACATATGATTAAACTATTCTATATCATAGGTTTAAAGGAACTATTTTCAAAACCGTACTTAACATATATGCTGTAGCTGATTCCATAATCTATTTACGGACTTCTAAAAGTACTTGTTTAGTTATGCTATTTATGAAGTAAATCTGATTTTTTTTTTCTTGCCCTTAAGTTATTTAGTGGTTAAGAGTACATCCCCCAGGGGCACCTGGGTGGCTCAGTTCGTTGAGTATCGGACCCTGAGTTTCAGCTCAGGTCATAATCTAGTGGTTGGTGAGTTCAAGCCCCACGTTAGGCTCGTGCTGACAGTGCAGAGCCTGCCTGGGATTCTCTTTCTCTCTCCCTCTCCCTCTGTCTCTCTGTCTCTCTGTCTCTGTCTGTCTGTCTGTCTGTCTCTCTCTCCCCTATTCATGCTCTCTCTCTCTCTCTCAAAAATAAATAAACTTAAAACAACTATATTATAATCCCACAAACTCTCAGCCTCGTGCTTAGTGGGCCCTTAACGAGTACATTTCCAGTTAACGAAATGTCAATTTTCTTCAGAATGAGAATCCAGGTTTTGACTAGAGAACACTGTGATGAACACAGCAATATCCTCATTATACACTCTTCCTAAACCAGGGGCCTTAATCTCAGTCTAAATCGGGAAAGGCTGATCCACATGGGTACAGAATAAAGTTTCTTTCTTTAGCAGTGGGAGAAAAAGGTATATACTGTGGGCAAAACTTTTACGGTTGACAATACGTTCCTTTCTTCCTCTTACCAGTTCTTACCTGTTCGCTGTTTCTCTCTCAGCCCTTTCTGCTCACGTTTGCCATGGAAAGGGTGCTGGTTCTCGCTTTTCAAGGAACGAGAGGGCGCACACGTTCTCAGGGTGAACTCTTAACTGTGGAGAATGGCACTAGGGGCTTGTCCTGCTGTCACTGTGGCTTCAGCAACTCTCTGCAAAGGTCTGAAGACAAAGCCAACTCCACATCCTATCTCCCATCCAAATCCTGGGGGTTAACACTTGTTATGTGCCCTTCCTGTCAAACCAGCCAGAAGAATGGGCAGGGCCAGTCAGTGGGGACAAAACCAGCAGCTGGGGACAAAGGCCCAAGTTCCTCATCCTCATGAGCAGCAATGATGATATTGTAAGTTTGATTTCAAAACACTGGTGGCTTGTACCTTCATCTGTGTGAAAATAAGAGGGAGAAGACCCACGTAAGTCAGACGTCGAAGGCAGCCTCCACGTGATTTGCACACGTTTGCAAATGCGAGTCAGGATCACAACCAGAATCAAAGTAAATTCAGTTAGGGGCATCTGGGTGGCTCAGTCTGTGAAGCGTCCGACTTCGGCTCAGGTTATGATCTCATGGTTCATGAGTTCGAGCCCCTCATCGGGCTCTTTGCTGACAGCTCAGAGCCTGGAGCCTGCCTCGGATTCTGTGTCTCCCTCTCTCTCTCTGCCTCTCCCCGGCTCGTACTCTTTCATTCTCTCTCTCAAAAATAAATAAACGTTAGGGGGGAAAAAAGGAAATTTAGTCAAATGTTATTTCTGACTTCAACCCTAAACATGAAACCATGAACAGTCAGGAGAGAATGAGCAACATATTCGGTAATTCGATAATTTTTTAACTCTTGACATGGCATAGGAAAGACGGATTCATTTATTTTAATGGGGTTCTGATTTTATTTTTTAAATAGCTAGATAACTCAGTGGAGCAATTAACATTCTGAAACAACAAATGATCATGTTACTGCCGGGTCCTGACTTAGACTGTGAAGTCTCCAAGGTAGAAAGGCTTTGAGCCCGTAGTGAAACTCCATTCTCTTGTACTTAGCTTTGGGGCCTCAGAAGGTAGCATGTCTGGTGCCCCGGTGTTTGGAAATGACCCCATGGCACAAGTGGAAGATGAAGTTACAGCAGGAGAGACTGAGAATCTCGGAGGATTTGTCTGAGATGCGGGGATTCTTGCCTGTGAGTGACAATTTCCAAAGAAGGCTTCCCTGGTCGTATTGAACAATTGTGACTGTTTAGGCCTTCGGCCCCGAGATGGTGATGCTGGTCTCTGCGCTGAGCGTGTTGATTCTGGATGGCAACCCTGGAAAATTTTAGAAGCAGGGAAACGTCACATGTCTTGAAAGACATAACTCAGACATGCAAAATACATGTTCTCTGTCATTCCTCCGTCTCTCTATCTCTCTGTCTCTGTCTCTGTCTCTCTCTCTCTTGCACACACACACCCACCCACCCACACACACACACTTTCTTCCCCCCTGGGGAAGAATCATGCATCGCCTAAAATAGAATTGAATCTCCTATATTTTTTCAAAACATCTGTTTCCCGTAGTTATCATATAAGAGAAATACAATACAATATACAAGAGAAATAGTATGGAATGTTGACTTTCTAGCCACCTAAATTTGTGTTTCTCTGAGCCAATGAGTTGTAACAAAAGACTTGCAAAGCCAGTGGTGTCTCCGTGTTGCAAGTTATCATTCTGAAAGCACTATTGCCAGGTGATTTTAATCTTTAACGTTGGGGACATTAACTCCTGGTGCACCATTGCCCGTCTAATGAAAATACTCACTTGCAATTGTAAGCCTAAAACAAACTCAGAATGAGGCCTGCATCAGAGAAGCTGGCCTCTCTTGCCTAAACGGGCAGTGGGGTGGGTAGAGGGAGAATGTACAGCTACCTTGCCGTATGGGCTCTTGTCTAAGTGCACCCTCCACTGTGACACGGGATGAGAACTTGACCTTGGGGCCGACCGAGCCCCTGAAATCTGATCAGCTACAGGCCAATCCGCAGGAAGCTGTCATCACCTCCCAGAGTTTGCAAAACTTAAAAGGGAACCACTTTCACTTTCAGGATTTTTGTCGACTCTCAGCACTGTCTCATACCGAAGCAGTGCAGCTTCCCGTTTGGATGAATTTGGAATCGTTTGTGGTCTTTTGTTTGTTTTGGTTTGTTTTTTGTCTTGCCCCATCTTTGATATCTCTGTGAACCTCTGCTGTCGTGTGTTTTGGGCACCCAGACGCTGGAAAGTTTCGTGAGTGAAGATAAGATCTCCAGCATGTACTTTCGTTCTGGCTCTCTTTTCCTTTTTTACTAATCCGCTTCACTTCTGCTGCTGATGCCAAGGCCAGAGCCACACCCTTAGTTTTGCCAGGGATTCAGGGAAGCGCTTGCCTGCAATGCGCTTGTGAATCGCTTGGTAAATGGGTACATGCATTGAGCACACAGAAATAACACCTGCCTTGTGGACACTCAGCTGAGTCAGGGTTTCCCAAGCAGCCATCTGCACCTGAGGACAACAAACCTTTATTCCGTAACGACCACACTGTCTGACATCATTTCTTCCTTTAAGGGGATTTATTTTGAGCGGGACAAGAATTGGCTTTGTCTGTACTGAGTAAAGTTGCTGAGAAGGAAGTTGAAATTCTATGAATATTGATTTCAGGGCAGTCTTTTTAAATGCCCGGTTTTAAAAAAATGTTTTCAGCAAAACCATTCTTTCTTTGTGTCGCAGTGTACATTTTAACCGTGAAGCATATATGTTTATACCAAACCCTTAACGAAGTTACCACTGTGGATTTTTGAATTTCCAAATACACAGAAAAGAAACTCGTCAGGGAGTTTTAAAAGAGTGGGCCCTTATTCTGGCTGTTTTTAAATAGCTACGCCCACATGAGACCAGCGTGGAATAAGACAAGAAGTTCTTGACTTGGAGCCTTTCCATGACTGGTGTGAGATTCAGATAAAACAATGGTTGTGGAATGCCGAGCACTGGGTTTGGAATATTAGATGCTCAATATACATGCAGAGTGTGACCTTGAATGGTTTGAGGCCCCAGACACAAAGAACATATAATTGAGATTATTACCATAAAATAAGGCTCAAACACCAGAGATAGAGCAACCAAAATGAAAAGTGTAATCTACTTAGTTTAATAACTAATTGTCATGAATATATTTTTCTTTTGATGGCGATGTTTCCCCAGCTCGCTTAGAAAGCAGAGGTGCTACAATGATCTGAATCTTCAAATGTGGGTCTTGAAAAGGAAAAAGAAGGCAGAGAAGGAGAAGAAAGACGAGGGGGAGGGGGAGGAAAAGAAGGGAAAGAGTAGGACAGGAGAGTGATTAACTATGTATTTTGCTACACACTGAACATGGAAAGTACTACTGCATGGCAATTAAAAAAAGGAAAAATGAGAGTAGGATGCCTGGGTTCAAGCCCTGCACTAATGTAATAGCTTTGTGACCTCAGACAAGTGACTCAATGCCTCAGGCTACAGTTTCCACTTCTTCACAAAATGGGGATAATCACAGAGCCTTCCATCTAGGATTGTAGTGAAGATCAAATGAGATAACAAGCCTGATGCATGTAAGCAGCACCTGTTTTGGTAAGTAATAAAGATGAGCTATCGATATATATTACCTCTAGAGCTTATAACAAACGTTGAAGGTAGGCACATTGATCCCACTTTTCCAAAGATAAGTAAATTTCTCAATGTAGGAAAGCTGAGAATAAAAAAAAAAAAATAATGTTTATTTATTTTTGAGACCGAGACAGAACACAAATGGGGGAGGGGCAGAGAAAGAAGGAAACACAGAATCCAAAGCGGGCTCCAGACTCCAAGCTGTCGGCACAGAACCCGACGTGGGGCTCGGACTCACAAACTGAGAGATAATGACCTGAGCCCAAGTCAGATGCTTAACTGACTGAGCCACCCAGGAGCCCCAGGAAAGCTGAGAAATACAGGCTAACTCCACGGTCCATGCTCCTATCTCCATACCTTCCTCTTTATGACAAGCTATGGAGAATCTCTGAATGGCCTACAGACGACTGTCTTTTAATACTTATGACTTAATAGCAACATATGTACATTTTCAGTTCTCAAAGTTATTAACATAATGGTTTAGGGTATGTGTACTTTACAGATAGAACTTTGATGCCAAATTCAGATAAAGACATTACAAAGAAAAAATAAACTACAGACCAATACCTCTGGTGAATGTTGATGTAAAAATCCTCAAAAAATACTAGCAAATGAAATTCAGTAGCATACTAAAAGGATCATACACGAGGGCAAAGTGGAATTTATTCCTGCAAGGATGGTTCAATGCATGAAATTTATCAATACGATACACCACATGATCGTCTCAGTAGATGTAGAAAAAGCATTTGATAAAACCAAATGCTCTTTAATGATAAAACACTCAACCAAACAAGAAATAGAAGGAAAGTACCTCAAATAATAAAACCCATATATGAAAATTCCACAGCTAACATCATATTCAACATTAAAAACAATGAAAGCTTTAACTCTCAGATGAGGAATAAAACAAGGATGTTCTCTTTTGCCACTTACTTTCAACATAATATTAGAAGTCCAACCCAGAGCCATTGGACAAGAAAAAGAAAGAAAAGACATCCAAACTGAAAGAAAGGTGCCATGATTCTTATATGTAGAAAAGTCTAAAAATTCTAAAAAAATATATAACCTGTTAGAGCTCATAAATTAAGAAAGCTGCAGTATTCAAAATCAACATACCAAATTAGTTGTGTTTCTCTACACTAACAATTAACAGTATGAAAAGGAAATTTTAAAAAATAACATCTGAAATAATAAGATACTTAGGAATGAATTTAACCAAGGAAGTGAAAGACTTTCACACTGAGAATTACAAAATGCTTTTGAAGAAACTACAGAGGATACAGATAAATAGAGACATCCCATGTTCATGAATTGGAAGACTCAATCTTGTCAAAGTGTCCATACTGCCCAAAGCGATCTACAGATTCAATGTAAACCCTCTCAAAATCCCTATGGCACTTGTGTGTGTGTGTCTTTTTGTTTTTGTTTTTGTTTGGGTTTTTGGGGGGCAAGAAAAGAAAAAAAAATAAATTCATATGTAATCCCAAGGAACCTGAATATTCAAAACAATCCTGAGAAAGATGAATGGATCTGGAGGCCTCATAGTTCCTAATTTCCAAACATGTTAAAGAGCTACCATAATCAAAACAGTGTGGTACTGGCATAAAGACAGACATATAGGTTAATGTGACAAGAGACCCCAGAAATAAACCTATGCAAATACAATCAACTGATCTTCCACAAGGTTGCCGAGAATGCACAGTGATGAAAGGCCCATCTTTTCCACAAATTAACTCCAAAGGGACTGAAGACTTTAATGTAAGACCTACACTATAAAACTGCTGGAAGAAAAGATAAGGGAAGAGCTTCATGATATTGGGTTTAGTAGTGATTTCTTGGATCTGAAACTAAGAGCATAGGCATTAAAAAGGAAGTCGATAAATAACATGGCATCAGACTCAAAATCTGCTCACCGTAGAACACAATCAACAGAGTGTAAGGCAAACTACAGAATGGGAGAAAATATTTACAAATCATATAAAGGATTAACCGTAATATCTCAACAAGAAAAACATAATCCAACTAAAAGATAGACAAAAGAGTTGAATAGACATTTCTTCATATAAGATATACAGTGGCCAAAAAGCATATGAAAAGATACTGATCACCACTAATCATTTGACAACTGTAAATCAAAACCACAATGAAGCATCACCTCATGTCCACTATCCAAAAACAGAACAAGAAAAGAAAGAAAGAAAGAAAGAAAGAAAGAAAGAAAGAAAGAAAGAAAGAAAGAAAGAAGTTAGGGAGAGAGGGAGGGACAGTGGGAGGGAGGAAGGAAGGAAAGAAGGAAGGAAGGAAGAAAAGAAGCATTGGTAAGGATGTAGAATGCTTGTACACTATTAGTAAAATTGTAAAATGTGCAATTGCTATGGAAAACAGCATGGAGTTTCTCCCCAAATTAAAAATAAAATAACCACAGGATTCAGTAATTTCTTCTGAAGAATTAAAGCAGAATCTCAAAGAGATACTTATACATCCATGTTCATTGCAGTATTAGTCAAAATAGCAAAAAGGTGAATGGAACACAAATGTCCATCAACAGATGGATAAACAAAATGTGGTATATGCATTCAATGAAATATTATTTAGCCTTAAAAAAAGAAATCCTATTGGGTCTCCTGAGTGGCTCAGTTGGTTAAGTGTCTGACCTCGGCTCAGGTCATGATCTCATGGTTCGTGGATTCAAGCCCTGCTCCAACTCTCTACTGACAGCTCAGAGCCTGGAGCCTGCTTCAGATTCTGTGTCTCCTTCTCTCTCTGGCCCTCCCCCATTCACACTCTGCCCCCCCCCTCAAAAATAAATGAACATTGAAAAAATTAAAAACAAAAAGAAATCCTGTCACATGCTACAATATAGATGAAACTTGAGGACATTATGCTAAGTGAAATAAGCTAGTCACAAAAAGACAAATACTGTGTGGCCCCACTTACATGTGTTTCTTAAAGCAGTCAAATTCTTAGAAACAGAAAGTAGAATGGTGGTTGCCAAGGGGTAGGAGGAAAAGGAAATGGGGAGTTGTTCAATGGTTAAAGAGTTTCAGTTTTGCAAGGTGCAAAGTTCTAGAGTTCTGTTGCACAATGTGAGCATAGCTAACGCTAACACTACTTAATTCGACACTTAAAAATGATAAATTTTATATTACGTATTTTTTGTTATGCACCACTTAAGATGATAAATTTTGTTATGTGTTTTTACTAGAGGTAATATTCATTCATCAATACAAATGTTAAGTATGGAATGTTGAAGAAAAATGTGGGGGGAAAGGATTTTAATTTGGCTACTTACTGGTCATTGAATGAAAGTTCACAAATAAGATAGTTTCAAAATTAACAGCAAAAAATAGCTTTAGTTCAGTTCTATCCCACTGAACATGTATTAAACACTTTTATTATACAGTAAAACACATGTGATAGGTATTTAACAAATATTTCAGTAGATAAATCTTCAGTACATGTATTTTAAAGTGATGTTTTCTCATCATTATAAATTATAGGAAAATTTCTCCATAGAAACATCTACTTTGTTAGAATATCCCCCCAATTCTAACGGTTGTTAGCCCTGTAGGTCATTTTCAGAATTAAGCTGACTTTATTTGGGAGAAAGCTAGTATGAATCCATGAATTAATTCACGTGATAGGGGAGGTCTACATGTTGTATCACTTGGGAAAATGGAATTGCATGGTGCTTTGCGAAGGGAAAACCTCGAGGAGGGAGAAAAGAATAAGTAGGAATTGAAAAATCATAGATGGGAAGTGATAAAAGAGAAAAAGGAAGAAAGAAAGAAGAGGTGACATGATAAAGGAGGAGAGTAAATGACAGGATAAGTTTAAATTAGAGGAAAATTACCTAGGAGTTGAATATCAGACAATAGAGAGGACATTGATTCTATTTTAAAGGTATCTCCATTGAGCTGAATCAGAGACAGGAAATTAATGCATTTAGAGACTATGAGGTGCTTCTTGTAGTTCCCATAAAATTGGTTTGCTATGACCCAGATTAGTGTTCTCTAGGCCTGTCCACAAATGGAGAGATGAAGGAACTCGAGCTACCACAACTTCTAGAGAAGTGAATAGAATATAAATGATTTCAGCTAGCAAAACATGGTTTTTAAATATGAAAATATAGAAATGAAGACTAAAGACTAACATATCTCTTACAATATTTACGTACATGGTTGAGACTATTCCAAAATCACCCACAAAGAACTCTCTCCATGCTCCAAGCTGTAGGAGACATTTTGAGGGACACATAAAGGGCATATATGGTCCTTGCCTCCTGAAAGCTCACAGCCTCCCTCAGAAGAGAACTTACATAAAAGGAAAACTTTGAGAGCCATTCACAAAAGTTATTACTGGGGCCTGACTGAAAGTAACCATGATCTATAGGTGCGGACAGCCAAGAAGGGAAGGCTAATCTAGGAGCAGTGATGGGAAAAGACAGGGACTGGAGATTATTAAGGATTGGATAAGAGAAAAGAAATGGAGGGCCCTAGAAGGAGAGGATGCTGTACAATGGTTTGACAGGTTATTCACATTTTTCTGAATAAAGGAAATGTTGGCAGGGGCAAAGAAGAAGGAATCATAAAGCTGGGCTAATATTGCAAATGGGGCCTAGAACAGGTCTCAAAGGTAGAAGGCTGAAGGATGGAAATACAGGAGCTGAGGATGGCTGAAGTTTTTCATCTGGAAGATACAGGCTAGGATTCTTGGTGACACACTGAAATCATTGAAAAAGAAAACAAGAAGATTGGTTATAATGGTAGCCCTTCGTCTTGCGCGTATATTTATGTCAAAGTCATAACGCACTATTTGACCAATTTCTACCACCTTAGAAGATGGTTTCTCTCTCTCTCTCTCTCTCTCTCTCTCTCCCTCTCTCCCTCTCTCCCTCTCTCCCTCTCCCTCTCCCTCTCCCTCTCCCTCTCCCTCTCCCTCTCCCTCTCCCTCTCCCTCTCCCTCTCCCTCTCTCTCCTTTCTTCTGTTCTTCCATAAGAGAGAGGTACATGGACTTTAGTAAGAACTCCAGTTGCTTTTTAAAATAATCTTTCTTTGAGGCCTAAGTTGTCCCTCCAGACTCTTACACTTTGTCCAGAAGTTTCTGGGAAATGGAGGTGAGTACCTGGCCTCTGAATTCTGAGCTGGTCAGGGGTGCTCCCTTCTTGGGGTTAGGGAAGTCCAACATAAGTCAGAAGTATTCCAGGGAAAAAAAATGTTCTTTAAACTGTGATCACAACCTCACGGAAAGATCTATATAGTAAAATAAACTGCAGAAAAATAGGAAAGGAAAAAAAAAAGAATTCTTGGATGAAGAGGTGAGGAGGAGAAAAAGTAACATTTTTGGTGGTGTTTTCAGAAACATGTGACCAACAACATTAAATCTGTATTGAGCATAGGTACTTGGGTTGTTAAATTGTTTTGATCACCTGCATAGCTATTGAATTTACTCTTTCTCTGAGTGTCTGTAAAACATGGTCTCCAGCGCTCACCTCTGCTCTCACTCACTTACTCTCTTTGCCCTGAGCAAAATTTACTTGTCAACGCTGGTTTTCTTAGGGCTTGTAAGGCACCATGGTTTGCTTAAGTAGCCAACAGGAACTTCCTGGCAGGACCCTCAGCCTTCCTGAGTCACGGGACCCATCTGACAGTGGAATCACGTTGTGCTGTAGTTTGATTATAAAAGGCTGATACGGATATGGATATGGTTATAGATAGAAATGATATAGATAGAAGCAGCTTCTGACATATATACACGCAAGACAAAGGGCTACTTGGCACAGGTCAACATTCTTTTTTTTTTCCTTCCTCTTTTTCCTTGTTATTAGGAGGGGTAGGTGTTAAAGTTGACCAAGGGAACATGATCCTGCCAAAGGATTAGCAGAGAAAGTCTCCAGAGGTTCAAGGAACAACATTTCCAAAGTTTAACTTTATCCAATGACAGAAATAAATTAAATTATCTTCGGAGGCTCCCTACTCACGTATAAGGAACTATCACTAAAGAGAAGATATCTTGCAGTATTAAATAATGAAAGTCTGACTAGATCGAGGCAAAAATAATCTCCATAGTATTTATAAGATTAGGAAAGACGCTAACATATTCAACATATTCATTCATTGTTTTATTCCACTCACACTTAGGGAACATCTACTATTTTTCCAGGCACTATGCGAGGCATGAGCTGAAGAACGCTGTTCTCACGGGGCTTGCATTCTAGTGCAAAGAGACGCATAAGTTTTAAAAAATATGAAAACACATCCAGTACTTATATGGGAAAGGCTTTGGACAAAAATAAACCAGAGAAGAGAATAAGCAAGCTGGGGAGGGGGTCATCTTAAAGAGGGTGTCAGGAAAAGCTTCCCTTAGAAGACAACTTGTAAACAAGGAGCCGAAGGAAGTGAGCTCATGTTTATAAGTCACACTCACATAATATATTGGCACTGTTTCACTGGGCCATCAAAACCATGGGTCCCATAATGGATTCCGCCCCAGGCTAATTCTTGTATAAAATGTACTGGCATATTAGCTGATCTGTTGGTAGCCTGGGGTTTCGCTATGGAATATATTGATGGGCAACTTATCAAACCTTTGTGCCTCAGTTTCCTCACTGTAAAATAAGGATAAAAAGACTACCTAGCTCATTGGACTGTGTGGGGATAATGGCATTGTTCCATGCAAAGTGCTTAGAACAGTGTCTGGTATATAAAAAGGGCTATAGACGTATTAATTATGTCAGTATTGCTATTGTTATTTTATTAACAGAGGAATAAACTAGGAAAAGCTAAAACATCTCTTAGCATACACTTCCTGTTGAAGGCATGATAAACTTTTCAGAGATAAAAATGAAGAGTTGTTAATTTGTTACAAAGTTTCAGATGTTTGACCCTTTTCCATCGCATATAGTTTAGTGTCTGACTCTGGATTTGTGAAATGGATAAGGTAAATGTAATAACAATTGTTTGGAGTGGAATGGAGTCTCAAACGTCAGTGGCATGCTATGAGGCAAGTGTTGCTTGGGGCAAAGATTTTAGTCCTTATTTCTAACGTAATCATCTTGGGCGGTCCCCCTTTTTTTTTCCAACTTGGTAAAACTAAACTGTTTTAATCATCATAGAACAACATCAAATTCTATAGGACATATGAATCTGGGAAAGAAAGGAATCACTGAACTAGTATTCACTGACATACAGAGAATAAATGGAAGGAAACCAGATTCAATTATCTAGTTGCTTAGTGTATTTACAAAGTGGAATTTGACACAAACTCTACTGTTACTCTCAATACTCTGAAAAACCAAATGAGATATCTTTAACAGAATTATTGCCTTGTCTGATGGGCTGTGTGTCCACAAGTAAAGGATCCCAATGTTAAAAGGGAACTACTGTAGTTACTGAGAGATGAAAGTCTGGATTGGTCTATCAGCAAAACTCTTATCTTGAGCCTTACAGTTTTCTCCCCTTAGCGAATGCCAAGGCCCCCAACCTCCATTATATTTTTTAAAGTTTCAGTGAAGTTGAGATGTCCAAAACCAGAATAAGTTGATGCTTACTTTCAATTATTTGAGAACACAGAGAGTTGTTCCTTAAACAAACAAAAAGGTTTAAGTGTATTTTCAACGACTGGAGCCAAGAAAGTAACAATGCATGTTTCTAGTTCTTTCCAATGTCCTTTCTGCCACATTCCAAGTTCATTTGTACCACAGTAGCAACTTACTGTTTTTCTCCGTATCATCAAACATTTAGCCTCACAGGGTTATTAATCACGCTTTGCACTTAGACTGGCTGAGTTTGAAAAGGCATTGCTTTGAATTCTATAAACAGTCATTAATCCTTAAAAAATTTTTCAGAAAGCTATGTGCTGTGTAATCATTTTACTCAAATTATTGAATTTGTAGCATTATCATAGGCTTTCCATTTTTCAGAGGATCCATGATATTTAATGGTTGTCTAGATTTGAAAATAGTGGTAGGTTTGATACAGTGAAATTGTGTATATTCTTGCCACTTGGCCTAAAGCTAGACACCCTTTTTCTTGCTGTTGCTTTGAGGTCATTTTGGTCATTAACCTTCCCTGACATTGGGGTAGGTCCTCGAGGTACCCCATTGCCCTCTGTGAGTTGCATGTACCAGCATCTGCACATGTGATACCATTTGCTTATGTAATTATATATTTTTTCAGACGAGGCCATAAGATCTAACACCATCATGTGTTCTACTTGTCATTGCTTTTCTAATCCCTTGTATGATGCTCGTAGTAAACAATGTGTATTAATGAAAATAATATGGCTCTGAAGTTCCAAGTGAAATGCAGCCTCTCTCATGAACTAATGGTGTGACTTTAGGCAAATCCATTGAACTTTCTAGTGCTCAGGATGTGTGTGTGTGTGTGTGTGTGTGTGTGCGTGTTGTCGTTGTGTCTGTTTGTTGTTTGGTTGGTTTTTTTGGCTAAAAATAAAAATGCTACCAGTAGTTTGGGAGCAATCTTTTTATGTATCAAGCGTTGTTAATGAGCAGTGTATTAGCTCATTAAATCATATAAAAATCCTTTGATTATTCATTATCTGTAATGTATAGTTGGAAGAACTAAAAGGCCAGAGAGATTAAATAGCTGTGTTATGAGTAAATCTAGCAAGGACAGAATTGGGAATTCGAATCCGGTACTCAGTCTCAAGGACCCAGACTCTTAGTTATTTGACTATATGCATCCTAGGCCCTTAAATGATTCCTCAGTTTTGTTCCCAAATCAATGTTGGATAACAGTAAAATTAAAACAAAACAAAACAAAACACTTTTCCAATGATTGTATCTGGATACAAAACCTACCTCAACATTTTCTTTCGTATATAGTTATTAGGTCTTAAACTGGCTGATATTTAGCATTCTTCTTTGTAAAAGAGTCCTATAATAATATTTACCTTGTGCTTATCCAGTATTCAAATAAACTAGTGTCCATGATGTGCAAGCATCTAATAAATGAAATTATTTTAGTGTTGGAGTAATAAAAATGATACGTATGCTCATGTGATTTGATTCAAATAAAACAATGAAAAATACCAAAATATGTTTTTCTAAAGTAGCCTATAATTGGGAGGATAAAGATGCTCATTTTTAGCCAGAATTGTTCAAAGATCTACAAAGAGAGTAAATCTTAAACATTCTCTTCACAAGAAAAAAAATTACAACTATGTGAAGTGATACATTCTAACTAAACTCACTGTGCAGACCATTTCCATATATATATATATATATATAGAGAGAGAGAGAGAGAGAGAAATATCAAATTATTATGTAGTACACCTTAAACTAATACAATGTTATATGTCAGTTATATCTCACTAAACCTGGGAAAAATCTACAGTGGCTGAATTACTTAGAAAATTATAGATTTTCCTGTTGTTTTCGGGCAACACTTTGCCCCAAGTCAATAGCTTAGTCTGGGTTAAAATGCAGACATTGCTAGCAGCAATAAAAAAGAAAAGCAACTCTGTTTTATTTGATTAGGCAGGTAATAATACCCCTAGTTTACAGAGGAGGCAACGGGAGGCCTATGTAACCATGGTCACAATGCAGAGCCAGGATTTGAAAATGGATCTGATTCAAACCCTCTGTGCTCCTTGCTGTTTCATTACTTTGAAAAGCATGGGTTTAGGTAACATATACACTTCTCTACCAGGCTCACATGACTTGGCCTAGCTTCTGTTCATGGAACTCAACTCCAGGAAGCTCATCAATTCACTCAACACATTATTTATGGTGCGCACGATTGAGAGGGATATGCCGCATGGACATCACAATCTCTGGAATTAATTTTAAGCATATCGACAAAAATTACTTTTGTGTCCGCTAGTTTCCAAGGATAGAGAATTTACCACAAAAGTTTTAATTTTCTAGGATTACAGTTTACTCGTCTCCCCACCCCACCCCACCCCCACCCCCCAATTAGCAGACCTGGTTGAATAAACTTGGTGTTCAGACTGACTAGATTAAGCAGGCCAGGAGGCAGAATCCTCTCAGAGAGAGAAAGAAGAAAAACCTTGCTAAATGGGCACTCAGCCAGTCTTGGGGAATGAACACAGCATTTTCCGAGTCTTTGGAATATTAAGAACAGGTCATAAGTAAAAGAAAATAGGAAATAAGGACCGGAGGTTGAGAAGCCTGGAGTCAGTTCAGACTGTCTGAATCACTTATGTTGTGGTGGTGATTTGAGCTGACAAAATGTTATTGGAGGGATCACTCTCCTCAACACTGTTTGCTTTGGGAAGTCAGGCAGAGATTTATTATGGCTGAAAGCCTTTACAGCTGTCGGATGTAAGTGCTGGGTTAAGAGAGTTGAAAATATCAGCTGAAATTAATAGCATGAGTTGTGATTCTGAATATCTGCAACAATTGCAATGGGACAAAAAAAAAAAAAAAAAGCCAGAGATCACAGTTTTATTCTACATCTGTGATTGTATCTGGTGCAAAAAAATGATGACCCATGCAGGGAAAGGGACATTTTTATGTCCACTCAATATAATCCAGATCTCTGAAGTGCTGATACACAGGACTGACAATTAATGGGATGGCATTTTGACATAAGTAAAGACGTGAGACTCAACGGCTAGGTCGATAGAAGGAAACTGCAAGTCATATCTTTTGAAAGAATGTTCATCCTGAAGGGTAACAACCACTACGATTCATGAATATCTGTAAAGATGCCAAGAAAAATACATTCAGGAGATGAAGATAAACGGATTATAGGTAGGTATAGATCACATAGATAGATAGGTATGTTAAATGGCTAATTATTATTTTTATATCTGTGTCTCTATACGTGCCGTATATAATTATATTTATCTTTCTATCTGATTTGGAAAATGTAAGCTTGATCAAACACTAAGGGAAGATGGGAACAGTGGCACACATCTTAAAGAGTTAAACAGACTTTTGTGATGGAGCACGACTCATAGCTAATGCTTATGATGAAACTCTTAAGTATGGGAATAGATTATAGAGTGGTTTCTGAACTTATGTGGCTGGAATCCCTTTCTCGGGAAGAATGTCATTGGTTTGTTTCCTCTGAACACACTCTGAGAAATAGTGTTTCTGAGTGGAATGTATATGTTGAGAAGTTCTTTCATTGCTTGTCCTAGGTAACTATACTTAACGGGTACAGAACTCACAATATGGATGCAAAATAGCATTGAATGAATCAATACGTCTAACAAGTAAGTCATATCTATGTTCCCATCGCTGTGAGGGTCATACAACCTGTTCTCAACTAAAGGATCTATCTATTCAAATATAAACGAATGCCAACATGTCCTGTAGGCTCTGTTATGCTAATTTTAACGTTGACAGACTGATGCCAATGACCTAAACCACGATCTTGCTACTGTTGCCTCGTGTGTCATCTGACCAGTTATCATTAAAACGTGTTAAAAATGTGGAGAGAGGGAGTAATGGGTATTTTGCCTGGACAGACACTTGATTTCATCAAGTCAGTTATGTTTCTGTGAAAATAGGCCTGTCATAGGATAATGAACCATCTTCTCCTCTATTCTGCCTTTATCTCATGTTTACCTTGGTTACACTTGTCATTTTTTCACTTTTCACAAATTGAATTCAGTTCGGAAATAGCTTAACAAAGTAATGACGTAAAGTATGAAAATCTCACTGAAAGAAGCAGAATCGTTAACATGACTGATTATTCATAAATCATAATTTTAAAAAATGAGAGTCCTATCACTCTGCTTCCATTGCTTCAAAACCCCTGTGCCTTCTGAGTGGTCTTCAGATAAAGCCATGCATTGTCTGTTCTTCTCCAGTCTCTCTAGACTCAACCAACACCTCCCTCACTGTACTTCACCCAATCTTTTTTCACACTCTTTGCATTTCAGAGTGTACCCTTCTCTTACTTTCTCGACCACTCCATGTGATTTGTCCTTGCTGTTACCGTGACCAAAATGACCCTCACGCACCCAGACGACAGCTTCCAATACTCTGCCACCAACATTCACCCTCCTATTGCGTTGAAGAGATGACACCAACTGACACATGAAGAGACAGGGCACCTGGCTTGAAGATAAAAGCAGAACGAGGTTCCACCTGCGACTCAGTGCAGGACAAGGGAGCATGTTCTTGAGTGTTACAAATGGCTGTTTGCTACAGTACAGTGGCTTCTGTGCTATATCTCAGCAATTTTATGTAGCATCGTGTTCTAGATGAATGACCCTTCCCCTCAAAGTCCTGTGAAACCCGTATTTCCAGTACCTCGGATTGTGCCTATATTTGGAGATAAGGCCTTTGAAGAGGTAAATAAGTTAAAAGGAGGTCATATGGATGGGCATTAATCCAATATGACGGGTGTCCTCATAATAACAGGACACTGGGACACAGGCAAGCACAGAGGAAATGCCGTGTGGAGACGCAGTGAGAAGATAGCCGTCTACAAGCCAAGGAGAGAGACCTCAGGAGAAACAACCCTGTCCACATCTTGATCTTGGACTTCAGCCTCCAGATGGTGAGAAATAATTGTCTGTTGTTTGAGACCCCCTAGGTACTTGATTATGGAAGTCCTAGCATATATAAAATATGTCCTTATTTAATAGGATTCTCCAATTTAAGTTTTTTATGCCCCCACGTAAGGAAAGTGTCTGGAGACACTAAAATTGGTTCTGAAGAGGAGTAGACTTTGTAGACTAAGGGCTGCTACCTTAAGGTCTTCCATATGAGAATGGAAGGCATAAAACATGAACCAGCTTAGAGATTCCATAAGATTGATCAAGAGGTTAGGGCAATGCAGTGGACTTTAGAGTTACTTATTGGGTATCCATTTGGTGAAAAGCACTGGGTATAGGTTCTGAGTGAAATAAAAAGGCAAATATGACATCATCCCAGCCACACAAAGTTCACTATCCCACATGGGAAAGAAATGTGTGATAGCACTCTCTCAGACAATTTGGGGGTCATCTCATTCAACAAGGGCCACTTCAGTCTGACTGAAATGGATCTTAATTTCTCAGCCAGAAAGGTCTCTGTTTTCTAAATTCCTGAATATAAGAGTGAGGAGAAAATTTGCCTTTTTTTTTTTTTTGTCTTAAATAATGGAAACCACCTCCTTTCAAATATGGAAGCAAAACATGTGCTGGGTTTTTATTAGAATGCTGCCTTTGAAAACTGAGATACTTTGGGGAGTTAGTTGGTAACTTTAAAGAATTTTCTTAGTATTTACAATCTACCAAATGCTACTCGAAATCCCTTATATACATTTTCATTTAATGTTCCCAACATCTGAAGAATTTGCTTCTGTTGAGTCCTGCATTACAGATAAGGAAAGAGAGATTTGAGGGGTTTGGGTAGCTTGTCAAAGATCACATAACTGCTAAGTAGCGGAGACAGGCATCAACAGTAACTGATAGAAAGACCCCTTAGGTATCACACTGTAGTACCACATTCATTGTTATAATTTGTAATGCAAATAAGCCCTTTTCCAAAATTGGGTGTCTAAGTAACCAAGGGACTCTTAAACAGAGATGTTTTGCGTAAATATTCATTTAGTCTTTGGCACAAAATAAGAGTGGAAACTATTTCCAGACAAAGCAAGGCAAAATAGGCACTTTCAGATTGATTTCCTAATCAAATTATCACTGCAGTACTAACAGCCATGTAACGGGGAATACTTCCTATCAACGTGACTTCGTGTTTAAGCTCCATATCAACATTCTTAGGACAAACATAGCCCTTAACGTTAATGGATTAAATGCTTGGGGGAATTTCTCCATACTTCATGTGTAGAGAGATGATGCTATTTTTCTGTATGTACTCATGGCTCGTGGATATTGGCCAGCCTCCAGTGAGAGTCACATTCAGAACACATTGAAAAACACAACCAAATATTGTTTTCATTATACCAGGTTAGTTTAAAAAAAATTGAGAACAGAATACAGTTGATATCTAAAGTACTAATAAAATGATGTACCAAAGTAGTTTCTAGTTCTAGTGGCACTGTGCTCCTATATTAACATATAAGAAAGATATTCTTGTCTTTAACGAGACCCAATGCCCACACTCCTCAAAAATATGCGTTTTGCACTATTGCTTTTTTCACTCTATAGATATTGACTTGAACTCAAGCACATTGATCCATGTAAGGTTCCTTTATTAAAAATGGGAAAGATGATTCATATCATATTTGAGAAATAAAATTCTATGTCTGTTAGGAATTTCAAATTCATGGCTAACAAAATGCGAAATGTGACGTGAGAAATTAATAATGATCTAGCTTACTAGATCAATGTTGGCAGTGGTATAGAGCTTAGTACCTTCATTAAAAAAAAACAAAACACAACAATAACAGAGTATTCCAAGTTACTTTGTCTTGTGTTTGCTGCTTAAAAGAGCTAATTCATGGAAAGCACTTACCAAAGTGCTGAAAACATTGGAGGAGTCAAAGTTAACCACTGGTTTTTTGTTGTTGTTGTTTTGGGTTTTTTTTTTTTTTTTTTTTTTTTTTTGGTAATTTAAATTCAAGTTAGTTGACAGACAGTGTAGTATTGGTTTCTGGAGTAGAACACAGTGATTCATCTTTTACATGTGACACCCAGGGCTCATCCCCAGGAAGTGCCCTCCTTAATGCCCATCACCCATGTAGCCCATCCCCCAACCCACTTTCCCTCTAGCAACCTTCAGTTGTTCTCTGTACTTCAGAGTCTCTTATGGTTTGCCTCCCTCTGTGTTTTTATCTTATTTTTCCTTCCTTTCCCCTAAGCTCATCTGTTGTGTTTCTCAAATCCCACACATGAGTGAAACTATGTGATATCCGTCTTTCTCTGCTGACTTATTTCACTTAGCACGATACACTCTACTTCCATCCACGTTGTTGCAAATGGCAAGATTTCATTATTTTTCATCACCAAGTAGTATTCCATTGTATCTATATGTACCACATCTTCTTTATCCATTCATCAGTCGATGGGCATTTGGGATGTTGTCATAATTTGGCCATTGTTTATAACGCTGCCATAAACACTGGGGGGCATGTGCCCCTTTTTGTATCCTTTGGATAAATACCTAGTAGGGCAATTGCTGGGTTGTAGGGTAGTTCTATTGTTATTACGGGATAAGAATTCTTATAGAAAATGATTTTAATATTACTCCTATGAGGAATAATGGCACTAAAATGTCATGCTGTGGAACTTTCTATGAGTTTCTCACTGGCTTTCATAATTTTCAAAAAGTGACATTATATATATCCTATATTGGATAGACAACCTTGGGCTTTGAAGATTTGGTATTTCTAATCGGCATCGTTAGCATAAAGTAACCATCCCAACCAGATACCTTATTACAGTATAATCAATGAAACACAAAAGAACTGAATGCATGTTCTCCATAGAAAAATACATGTTCAATGGGAAAAAATTAAACTTGTCCAAATGCTTAATTTTTTAGTTCAAATTTTATCAGTATTGAGTCCAAGGGACTTTTCAAAAAAAGAGGAAAAAAAAAAAAAAGAAAAGAAAAAAGAAGTGCAAATCTGTTTCTCAATTGGCCTGTTTATTCAGATTTGATTTTTCATATGAGGAATCTTTATTTTAATTTTTAAACTATTCTCACCATTATCTTTAAGAAAATGACAAAGGAGAGTGTATATGTAAATTGGACCTAAAAGTGTAAAAAAGAAGTCTGCATTAATTTATTTTGAGTGTAAAACTAGCTTGCAAAACATGAATAATATAGGCATGAGACATGGATAATAACTGACAGGGATAAATATGAAGTTTCATACAGGCTGGTGACTGATACCCAGTGGGGGTGCCTTTTATCTTAGAATGAGCAGCTCTTGAAGGTTGGTTTTGCATTTCCCAGATGATTAGTGCTATGGAGTCTCCTGTCATGTGTTTGTTGTCCATCTGTATGTCTTCTTCGAAAAGAAGAATGTCTATTCAGATCCTCTCCCCTATTTTTAAATTGTATTGGTTTTGTTGTTGTTGTTGTTTTTGTTGCTGTTGTTGTTTTTGCTAATGAATTGTAGGAGTTCTTTATGTATTTGGGATATTAGGCCCTTATCAGATATATGATTTGTAAATATTTTCTCCCATTCAGTAACTTGTCTTTTCATTTAGTGAATGGTTTCCTTTGCTGTGTAACTTTTTAGTTTGATGTAGTCCCCTGGTTTATTTTTGCTTTTGTCACCTTGGCTTATGGTGTCAAATCCAAAAAAATCATCATCAAGACAGACGTCAAGGAGCTTACCACCTACGTTTTCTTCTACGTGTTTATGGTTTCACGCCTTACGTTCAAGTCTTGAATCCATTTGGAGTTAATTTTTGTGTATGGTGTAACATAGAGGTCCAATTTTATTCTTTTGCATGTAGCTGTCCAATTTTCCCAATCCCATTTATTGAAGAGACTGTCTTTTCTCCATGGTATATTCTCGCCTCCTTTGTCAGAAACGAATTGGCCTTATACGTGAGGGTTTATTTCTGGACCCTCTATTCTTTCCTGTAGATCTATGTTTGCTTTATGCCAGTACCATACTGTTTTGATTACTATAGCTTGGTAGTATAGTTTGAAATGTTTAGGCCTCTAGATGTGTGCCAAACCTAAAGCCTGTCCTTCAGGACAAAGCTCTAGAACAAACAAATGGGCCTCTTTCAGAGAAGGAGTGGGGGGTGTGCCTCAGGTTGCTGCCTGTGCAGTGCCCTGGGGTGGTAGCCAGCTAAGAAGGATCTCTTCGCCCTTTACAGTCTCATGAGACCCAGGACCACAAGGCCCCGTGGCCACCAGAGCCCAGCGATCAAGGGGCATCCCCTGGGCAGGAGCTGCCAAGACCGGGGACACCAGATGCTTGTAAATCTCCCCTCCGGAAGGTAGTAGCACCTTGCAGCCTGGCAGCGGGAAGAGCGGGGGAAGATAGCGCCCGCCCACCGGGACTCTGGAGCGGATTACAGGCAGCCCCCTAGACGCGTCTTCAATCAGAAGCCTCTCCAACAGGCTGCAGCTGCGATCGGAAGCAAACAGGCCTCCTTCCCAGGAAGACTGAGCTCCTGAGTCTGTTGCTTCTTGTCGTGCCGGCGGACATGGTGGCTGTTTCAGTGGTGGCTGTTTTAGAACCCTTTTGGGGTTGGCTCTAGCTCTTGGGGACCCACGAGCCTAAGCCCCCTCCCCTGCCACTGGGCGTGTGTACAAGGAAAGAAAGAAGGAAAGGAAAGGAAACAACACCCCAGGAGGAACCCTGGCGCCCCCAGGAGCAAGGAGCGGGGAAGCGTGAACGTGGCACCTGCTAGGCCTCCGCCTTGGGGAGCGTCCAGCAGGCTCCCCTGCCGGTGCGGACCAATCCGATGTCCTGCCCGCGGGCCGAGGCCCCACAGCCGCACCCGTCTCTCTCTCGCCGCCGCTTCCGCCCGGGTGGCCTCCACCGTCTCCAGGTGAGTCCTCCCGCCAGTGGGGCTGGGCGCCGGAGCCCCAGTGGTTCTCAGAGCTAGATGTTTTAGGGGGCTCGAGCCTCAGGTGCAGGTCTTACAAGTCGGGGGTGCCCGATGTGGGGTTGCTCAGGGGGCAGCCCCAGGTTTTGAGCTCCAGGACGGTGAGTCCCACGGAGAAGGGTTTTGGCGACACCGTGTCCCAGGTTCTCCTGTCTCCTTCCATGGGCGCCTTCTCCCTTCCGCTCCGTTCCCAGGGGCTCGGCTGTCACCAGGCAGTTTGGGGGTTGTTTTTTGTTTGTTTTGTTCTGTTTCCAGAGGAAGTTGCCCCATATGCAGCTGTGAGTTACGTGTTGGGGGAAGGTGGTGAGCTCAGGGTCTCCTTATGTTGCCGTCGTCTAGTGGGACCTCCTACGACCTTTCATTTCTGCATTGGTGTTTTGGGGTTTGGGGTTTTCCTGGTTTGGGGGCAGTGAAGAGTTTGCGTGTATATCTGGGTTAAGGTTATCTGGTCTTTCTCCTGGCTTCTAAATAGAATAAATTTACGAAGACGTTCTGTAGTTTGAGATGGCATTACCTTTTCTGCTAGTTATTTTGGGGTTTTGTTTACTTGCATGATGCTTTCTTTTTCAGCTTAAATCTCAAAAATCTCATAGTTCCCTTCCATCGTTTCCATGCTTAAGGTTAACATCGTGACATCTAACAGTATGGGCTAGTGTTGCCTGTTTGCTTTTTTGGGGTTTTTTTTTTTTAGCTGTATTTCTTTTGCGTGACTCATTTTGCTCAACGAATGTGTTTGGGATGTTTATCTCATTGTGTGTTGCTGTAGATCATTCTTAATCTGAATATTCTGTTGTGTAACTACACCACAGTTTATCAAGTCTTCTACTGAATGGCTCTTGAGTAGTTTACATTTTATGGCTTTTAAGGATATCCATTCCTAATGTTAGGAAGAGTACCACTAGGAATAGTCTAGTCTGCCTTGTGGTACGTATACGTTTGGGTGTATATTTATTAGGTGTAACCTAAGAGTGTGATGGCTGGGTCTGGGCAATTTTAGTAGGCACTGAGATAGTTTTCCAGCAGTGTGTTGAGTGTTTCCAATTCATTCATATGCTCTATAACCCTTGGCAATTTGTCTTTTTCCAAACTTTAGCCCCTCTGTTGAGTGTCGTTATATTTTACTGTGTTTTTCATTAGCATTGCTCTGATTGGTAGTCAAGGTGAGCAACTTTCATGCATATATGTTTTCATTGCCTTTACAAGTCTTTGGCCCAGTGTACTATTGCATTTTCTGTGTTTCCCATAGTGATTTGTAAGAGTTCTTTATATATTATGGATATGAGTCTTTTGTTGGTTGAGCTTATATATTACAAATGTCTTCTCGCACTCAGGGTTTGCCTTTATATTATTTTTATGTTTTAACAAATAAAAGCTCTTCATTTTGAAATAGTCCAGTTTATAATTTTCTTTGTTAGTGTTTTTTTTTTCCTTTTTAAGAATTATTTGCCTAGACCAAGATAGCGAAGCTGTTATTCTGCAGTTTTGCTAACGCATTATTTTTTCATTGCACTTAAATCTGCAATTCACTGATTTTTGTTGATAGGGTGAGAGGAGAACTAATTGAGTTTTGTTTATAGGGTGAGGTAGGGATTCAGCTTTCTTTTGTCTCCTGATGTCCCATTGTGACAAGGGAAAGTCTTGAGATGCCCTGGGAGATACCTGCCCCTGGTATCTGGTATCACCTCCTCCCCTAGAGTATATGAACAATTATAAGTATGATGGATTTTATTCTTGATTAGGTTATGGTGTAGCACAAAGGTAAATATTCCAGATGTCATTAAGGCCCCAATTCAGTTACTTTGATTTAATTAAAAGGGAGATTATCCTAAATGGATCTGATCTAATCAGATGAGCCCTTCCAAGGGACTTGGCCCTTTTTGAAGGGAGATATTGAAAGCATGAGAGAATGCTCTCGCTGGCTTTGAAGGCCTGAACTGCCATTTTGGAGAGGGGCCCATATGTATAAGAACAGCAGATGGTCTCTATCAGCGGAGGGCCTGAGTTCAACAACCACAAGGAAATGAATTCCAGCAATGGCCATGTGTGCCTAGAAGAGGCCCCAGAGCCTCCGGCCCTGACCAGCACGTCCAGGTGAGGGCCTGAGCAGACAGGACCAGCTAACCTCTACCTGCACCCACAGAAATGGTGAGTAAAAAATTTCGATTGTTTTAAACCACTAAATGTGTGATAATTTCTTAAGGCACCGTAGAAAACTAATGCGCTTGTTCATGCGAAACTGCTTATTGAAAAATGCGCCATTTTTTCCCACTGTACTCTAGCAATGCTTACCCATATAGAAGTGTCTGTTTCAGGATTCACTGTTGAGTTCCATTTGCCAGTTAGTCAATGCTCGTGGTGATGTCGTGTTATCTTTTTCGAGTAAGTCTTGGTGTCTGGCAGTTTGAAGTCTTTTAGGCTTGGGGTTAGGCTGTAGCATTTCCTTGGCAATTCTTGGTCCTTTGCGTTTCGGTATGAATGTTTGAATAAGCTGGAATTTTTAAAAGAAAGAAATGCTAGAAATGTCATTGGTATTGCATCGAATCTACATAAATGCCTGTAATTCAATCTTTTACCCACAATTTCATATTTTATGTAGTATAAATCGATTTCATACCATAAGCAAGAATGCAATAGATATATTTCTATTCCCTTCATATTCCTGCCTTAATTTCACGACCTAATTTCACTACATAAAAATATTTTTCTTACTCTTTACATATTTACATACATCCTTCTAATTTTTCATCCCTAATTCGTACCATTCATCTCCTTGTTGTAAAGGATGATGAAATCAGTGTGTTTACCCTATTTTCCACTTTCCTTATGTCTTTCCTCAAAACTTTTATGTTATTTCTGCATTATTAAGGACTATGACCGAAACATTCTGTTCTTTACTCATAAACAAGCTATTTGTTTTAGATTGCCCTACAGTAAAATAAATTCCATGACCTTGCCATTTCTTTGAGAAGAGCTTTTCCGGTCGTTTTTTGGTTATTCGAATTTTATCCTCTGTTAGTTTGTTCTGATGTTATTTTTCCTTTTAGGGAAGACTTACACATTATGGATTTTAATTGTTTTTCATTTCATGGCTTTTTTTGTTTTTTTTTTTTAATATGAAATTTATTGTCAGATTCGTTTCCATACAACACCCAGTGCTCATCCCAACAGGTGCCCTCCTCAATGCCCATCACCCACTCATTTTATTGCTTTTTGATTGTAGTTACAGTTTGACTATTTGTAAAATTCTTGGTGCGCCCTTCCTTTCTCTGCAAACTTCGTGTGCTAGCTTCTCCATCTGCTGGAATTTACTTTTACTCCGGAGAAATCTGAGGCCAGAGCAATTCTTGCTCCTTCTGGTCAGCACTCTTCAAGTAACTTTTCCCTGTTGTCTTTGCTGAGCTTTGCAGCTGTACTCATATATTTCCGATGGTGATGTGGTTGTCTTTGACATGTATTATTACATCAGGACTTGGCATTTCTGGCATTCCTTGCTACTTTGGGGTTAGTACCCAAGTTGAGAATGCAGAAATACGACTGTACTCTATAACTTCTAAGCCAAGAAGTGTCTATGCTACAGTGCTTCTTTGCTTTGTTCTAATGGGTTATAAATGTGTCTTCACAGATATTTTATATATATATATATGTATATGTGTGTGTGTGTGTGTAAAATTAATATGTATTATCATATATAATATATAATCAATATATTGTATATTATTAATATATAATATTACATATTATATATAATATTTCCTCTAGTAGGCTTACACCTTTACACTTGAATCAGCAAAATAGCACCCCATGGTTAGTTAAGTCAGAGAATGTTCTATACCATTCACGAAACCTCTTATTTAGATATTACCTTTTTCTTTGGGTAATAAAGCAACAACAGCTTCGACAATAGTACCAACAGCAGCAGCAGCCAACAAGTGTTAAGAAATTACTGTGTACAGAACAATATATCATTGGTTTTATATGGATTGCCATATTGAATCCTCATAACAGCTCTGTGCTCAGGTGAATGCTAAGGTCTAGTGAAGTAAAGTAACTTGAGATACGTTACTCAGTTGGCAAGTGATGGAGTGTGATGTGACCCTGTGCCTTCTGACTTCAGAGTTTTTACTATCTTTGCGTGGGTACTGCTCAGCTGGCATGCAGTTGCTTTTTTTCTTTTATTTTTTTAATGTTTATTTATTTTTGAGAGAGAGAGACAGAGTGCAAGCGGGAGACGGGCAGAGAGAGAGGGAGACACAGAACCTGAAGCAGGTTCCAGGCTCTGAGCTGCCAGCAGAGACGTGGGGCTCGAACCCACAAACTGTGAGATCATGACCTGAGCCGAAGTCAGACGCTCAACCTACTGAGCCACCCAAGCGCCCTGTGGTGTGCAGTTGCTTAATGTCAGCTTTGTGGAAGCTTTTTATTTCAATGTAGTCCCATTTGTTTGTTTCGTCAAATCCAAAATATCATTGTCAAGACCCATGTCAAGGAGCCTACCACTTATGTTTTCTTCTATGAGTTTTATGGTCTCAGGTCTTACACGCAGACCTTTAACCTATTTTGAGTTGTATTTTGTTGGTGTAAGGTGGTGGTCCAGTTTCATCCTTTTGCACGTGGCTATCAAAACCAAAATGAGACACACTTCACACCCGTTAGAATGGCTGTTACCAAAAAGACAAGAAACAGCAAGTGTTGGTGAGGATGTGGAGAAAAGGGTGGGTGGGAATGTAAACTAGTACAGCTACTATAGAAAACAGTATGGAGGCTTCTAAAACAATTAAAAGGAGAAAAGTATGACTCAGCAATTCTACTTCTTGGTATTTATCTGAAGAAAATGAAATACTAAGTCAAAAAGATATCTGTATCCCCCATGTCGGTTGCAGCATTATTTAAGATAGCAAAGATGTGAAAACAACCTAAATGTTTATTGATGGATAAATGGGCACACACTCACACACACACACACACACACACACACACACACATTACACAGTGGACTATTATTCAGCCATAAAGAAGGAAATACTAATATTTGTGATTACGTGGATGGCGTTTGAGGGCATCATGCTAAGTACAAGAAGTCCGAGAAAGACAAATACTGTATGATCTCATATATGGGATCTATTTTAAGATACAGAGAACAGAGAACAGATTTGTGGTTGCCAGAGGTGAAGAGGGTCAAAAAGTACACACACAAAAAAAAAAAAAAGAAAAGAAAGAAAGAAAAACCTTTTCCAAGTATTCCTAAGATACCTATTTTCCAGAGTACCCATTTTCTGTAAGTATTCTTAGCAGAGTTCAGAGCTAAAAGGATGAAGCCGAGAGCTACTAAAAGCAGTAACTGAAGGATTGTATCCACAGACCAGTAACAAATCATAGACTAGGGAGCCACTCTCAATGAAGAGAACCAGTTCCTGATCAAAGAGCATTCCTGATATTCCCTACGCTGGGGAACCTGACATCTATCTGACAGGATTACGGACTAGTAATTGTAGTATGCTGCTGGTTTTTCCTTGTTGTGAATAGATATGTTTGTTATGGTTATCTATCTCCTTCTTACCTTTGTACTTGAGTATGTGACACCAGATAGCTTGTCCTTTTTTTTTAATTTTTAAAAGTTTATTTATTTTTGAGAGAGAGAGAGAGTATGAGCAGGGGAGGGGCAGAGAGAGAAGGAGACACAGAATCCAAAGCAGGCTCCAGGCTCTGAGCTGTCAGCACAGAGCCAGACATGGGGATCGAACTCACGAACCTTGAGATCATGACCTGAACCAAAGTTGGACGCTGAACTGACTGAGCCACTCAGGCTCCCCCCACTGCCTTTTTTTTCAAAGGACAGATTTTAAACACAACCTACCCCCCCTTCTGTGCCTGGGTGGCTCAGTTGGTTAAGTGTCAGATTCTTGGTTTCAGCTAAGGTCATGACCTTGGATTACGTGAGTTCAAGCCCCATGTCGGGCTCTGTGCTGGCAGCATGGAGGCTGCTTGGGATTCTCTCTGCCTCTCTCTCTGCCTTTCCCTCACTCATTCTGTCTCTCTCAAAATAAATAAATAAACTTAAAAAAACAAAACACATCCCCCTCACATAGCAGAATTAGATATCTAGTTCCTGAGAGATGTTTGCTAGCCTAGATGCTTAGTTTGATGAAATAAATAAGGCCATTCAAAATGAGTATGTAGGAATGTGTAAAATGGACATTTGCTGTATTTGCCTACATAGTGTCTGTTCCTCCTGCTCACGGAATAGTGCCCTGGTTTGTCTTTGGTGTACTAATCTGTCTTCTCTTGGAGGCTGTAAGGTATTGATGAGGCCAACTGTCTCCCTTCCCATCTCCTTTCCCCAGGCCCATAGGGAAGAGGAATGTTGGCAGGGAAGCTGACCAATGAGCTTACTGTCCCCAGCCAGCTCCCCATCTTGTTCCAGGAGGGTCAGAGACAGTCTAAGGTAATGCAGTCCTAGCGTGTTAGTGAAATTTTTTGGAAAGGGATGCCATTTCCACCAAAAAATTATTTTATGGCTGAATATTATAATCGCTTTAAACAAACATCATTTCCTTTGCCAACCTCAAGAGCAGTAAGAGCCTATTTTAAATGGAAGGATTTGGGAAGGAGTTGCAATGACCGGTGTATCTGTTGAAAGTGGGGTATATATATGGTGGAACTTGAGGTCCTGTAATCCTGTTTGAGAAGCTGTTCATATAGTCTCAGATCTTAGGCTTGTGACAGGAAGTAGCCGCACTGCCTTTGCAGGCTCTGTTCTGGGTGAAGCTCAGTTATGATGATTGTAATTCACCGGTAGAGAAATGACATAAAGGGAACAATGAACAATCGCATATTTCCCCATTTCCTAAGAAAAGTCACTTTTCTCCAGTCATGCTCCAGATCCAAAATATACAATTTTTATTGCCATCCTATTTGTTTCCTCAAATGTTCATAAGGAAGGGTTGTACCCTTGCAGATGTGTGTGCTCACCCGTTTGCCCATTCCACGGGTTTGAGCAGCATTTGTAAAATTGAGTCCCCACTGCATGTGAAACAGTGATCTGCCAGAGATAGAAAACATGAATGAGACACATCGAAGGATTTAACTGTACCCTGGTAAGTTGCATGCATTCTAGATGCTATGATCATGAAATACTCAGGTGGCACCTTCTAGCATTCTCTGATTACTTGATTCTCTTGTTCCCATATTATAAAGTCAAGAATCTCCACAGTATTCTTGTCCGAGTCAAAAATATATGAGGAGCTCAGCAAATACTCACTTGATTCATGGCATGTTCCGTTAGGCAAACTTTGTTTTCCCAAAGACGCTGAGAGATATTCTATGACTAATATGTCTCGATTTCACAGAATTCCTATAATAGCTATCTACAGTCTCCATTTTCTTCCAAAGATTAATCTGCTTTGGATGGGAATTTTTGATAAAGACAGATCTATCACAATCTATAAAAAGAACTCGAATTATATCAAATCGTGGTGCCACAGTTACTGTGGGAAGTACTAGCTCTAGGAGAAAGCATGATCTTAAAACAACTTTTAAACAATTTGTTGCTTACTCTCCTGCTTTATGAGGAACAAGTTCAGATTTATCATGCTTAATTGGGCCTCAGGGAAACATTTACTATTTTCAACATGATATAACGCAGGAAACCTCCCCACACACATCTCACGAAGACAAAATGTATCCTTTGAGATTGTAGATTTGGAGTGAACCATAACTGATGTGTGTTATGAAAATAGCCTATTATTTATAGTCAGATGGATTTATTTCAAGATAGCCTGACTTCCTACATGTGACCCATCATTCCAAGATAAAGTCACTTGTCAATTATCAGCCCTGATAGTAATAATGTGTATGTACACGCTGCCTCAAGGACCGCAGACGTTTTCATATAGTATGTGTCACTTTATGGAACATTTAAATATACTGCATAAAATATGGATCCCCTGGAAATAACTTATGCTTGGTTTTGGAGGACGTTTGGCGATGGAAAGAGTAGTTTTGTAGACCTACTATGTACCCAGTACTTTCTCATGCTGTCTTGTGTGGAAAGTATAAGATTCAGAACCAGACCATCAGCTTTTTGACCTGCCTTTGTCACCTCCAAGCCCAGTTATTAGGGTGGGTCACCGAGTCTCTCCGGCCTCCTGGAACTCCAGGAATAAAATGGAGATATTTGTACTTCGTGCATAGGATTTTTCGTGACATAGTGGGAATTAATGTATGTGAAATGGGTAGAAAGTGCTTGTCACAGAGTAAGCAATATGGAACTGCTAGAATTTTTCACAACAGTCTCGCATCATGATATGCATCATCTGCGTTTTACACGTTGAAGGGAACAAGTCTGACAGCAAGTTACTAGGAAAAAGTAGCCTTTAAAACCCGAACCCAGATATTCTCATTTTATCTCCAGTAGTTGTGTTTTTTTTTTAATTTTAAAAAAAGTTTTATGTATTTTTGAGAGAGAGACAGAGTGTGAACAGGGGAGGGAACAGAGAGAGACTGGGAGACACAGAATCCAAAGCAGGCTCCAGGCTCTGAGCTGTCAGCATAGAGCCCGACCCGGGGCTGGACCTCATGAACCACAAGATCATGACCTGAGCTGAAATCAGATGTTCTATTAACTGAGCCACCCAGGAGCCCCAGTTGTGGTGGTTGCCCTTTTAATGAAATAAAAGAGGTTCCATTTTACTATGAAACCTGATTTTGCTGATTTTGTACCATGTCAAAAAAATAAATAAAATAAAATAAAATAAAATAAAATAAAATAAAATAAAATAAAATAAAATAAAATAAAATAAAAATAAAATAAAATAAGAGATAACTTAACCAAGGGTAAGTCTTGACTTGTTTCCTACACTTATGTTTTTCTATAGTATTTTCTATACTTTCTGGTTTTAACCCTCCCCTTGGAACACTTTTGTTTGTAACTATTTTATTGTACTCTTGTTTTGCCTTTTTTTTTCTTTTTTACTTCCGTTTCCCCAGTGTTAAGCAAAATACCTGGTTATATAAAGGGTATGAAATGAATGCACCCATTTTAGATTTTTGATTCTGTGTTAGTCACTTTCCCTTTCCTTTTGTGAAAGTGATTCTGTTTACTGGTGGTAACACCCACACGGGGACCATTTATTTAATTCGGGTGATTCTACCATACTATGAGGAACAAACAAATTGAGTACCCATGGACAGGGGTAGTGTTGTTGATTGCAAAATGTTACCAATATACAGAGATGGGTAGAATTGTTTCAAGTCAGGCTACATTCTATTCTGAGATAAAGAGGTGCTTAACTCTTCCCTGCCTTCTTCATAAAGCTGTGCTTTATTCTTAATGAATATCTAGATTGCATTTCCAGATCCTTGAATGCAAATTGAAGCATATGTTCATGCAATTAATTAAAGATTAATCGAGATTTTAATGTCCTAATATATCTACATGAACTCTTAAGTACATTTTAGTCATTTTTTTAAGCGAAAGCACATTCGTGAGAAATATTCCCACCTAGATATTTCAATCTTTCTTTTTATTTTACATTATCTTATGTGTCTTTTTCAAATATGAAAAAGACTGTTACAAGAATCGGAACTGTGTGGGAATCCAAATAACAGTAAATAAAAGTTTAAGGAGCCATTGCTAATTATTCTTATGTCAAGATGGCTTTTCCAAGGGTTGGTGAATAATTGTATAACATGGACTGAGTTCGTGCATATTTTAAATAGCATGTGAAACTTGGGGGAATTAGTAACACTTTCAAGGTGGTTTTACTCCATGTTACGAAACAAAGCTCTTTATTTGCCTTTAAAGGTGAAAAAGGAAAGAAGGGGAACAGAAAGGTATGAACATGCTATTGTACAGGAAACAGGGCAAGAAGGATTACTTTACATTCCTCTTGTCTGAAATTATCTATTTCCATTCTATAGCATCTTTGTTTGTCGTTCCCCTGGTTATGTGGTTACACATAGGCTGGCTTTGTTTCCGTATCCAAAACTGTTATCATGTTACCTTTAAAATTTGGCATACGGCAACAGAAGGGGTCAACAGTGCCACCTTCCTCATGGTTTGTATGACTTCATTAGTGAAATAGAACTGTGGGAACCAATTTCCTAGGCGACTCTGAAGTCATTATGAGCAAAAAGGGGACTTTCGTCTCTACTGAAGTAAATAGTTTTAATGCGGTTTGACATTTGAATAAATTTAAAGCGTAGGAAGTATTTGGTGGGTTCTTTTGACAGGCTAATGTCAAGATACTTGGAATGTTGAGAAGTACCCCATTTTATAACATGTGTTTCATTTCATATGCAAAATAGACCGTGTCTCTAATTTAGGTATGAAAATCAGAAAATTAGAAATTAGATTTGTAAAATAATGTCTAACCTTTAGGACATGACAATCTTGAAACAAATTTACAAGGCAATTTCTGTTATTCTTAGACAAAGGTAGACAGAGAGTTAGATGAATAAAATGGAGCGCTTTCTTAGGGAAAATAAAAACTTTTTTTTTTTGAAACCTTAAAAAGAATCAACTGTAAAATTCTGTCGTCTTATGTTCTATGGTTATGGGGATGGGTTGTCATCACAAAAGACAAATTACCCAAATAAAATTATTCTACCTTAGCTGCTCGACTTTAAAAACATTAAAACAAGAATTCATAAGAATTTTGGTTTTCGTTTATTTTTTTCTTTAACTTTAAAGTTGTATGTAAATATACACAATCATCTTCAAATTCAGAAGAGTTTAAGCACCAAAGTCTTCTCCTTGGCACATAGATGCTATCAATACGCAGAAATGAGTCTGTTCTCGTTTATTGCTTTTGTCCGGAAAGTAAGCATATAGGCCACAGTATTTCAGTTTAATTGAAGGCCATATCATTCATGCCGCAAACCCCCCCCGCCCTTCTGTGGAAAGAATTGCACGAAAAATAACTCTGTTCTGCGCCAGATGGTGGGAGCCCAGAAACGAGAAATCGGAGCCGAAGAGGACAGATCAGGTCAGCTGGACCGCCTCCCCCTGCCAGCCCAGTATCCTGAGGGTGACTTGAGGGTCCCCTTCTATCCTGAGTTCAGTAACCATGGTTACCCAGCCCAGGGGCTCTATGTTGCTTTTTAATATCTCACAGATCCTGACATCTTGATTTTGTTTTAACTTATTACCATTTTGCAAAGCTGTGTCTTACAACTCCATGATGTTATTTTAACTATTAAGTATTTCTCCTACCACATGTCACCCAATCTACTTTCCTCTGGTGTTGTCATGGTCCCCAGTGCTAACGACATACTCTATCTTTGCAAAGCATGACAAGGAATTTGGAGGCTCCTGTGTACACAGTATAACTTAATATAGAATGGATTGTAATTGTTTTATAATGGCTAATTTAATGATAGCGGGCATGCTGTCATATAAACTCGGTGGTGGTCACATAGGTACTGACTGCTGCAAGCCCTTATTTTTAGGGTGTATTCATTTCCAAGGGCTACTGTAAAGAACTACTATAAACTGGGTGGCTCAAGACAGCTAAGATGTATTCTGTGTCGGATTTGGAAGCCAGAGGTTAGAAATCAAGGTATTGGTAGGGTTGGTTCCTCCTGGAGTCTCTGAAGAAGAATCTTTTTCTTGCTTCTCTTCTAGGTTTGGTAGGTTCTGGAAATCCTTGGGTTGTAGGCACATTACTATCATCTCTGACTCTGTCTTCACATGGCATTCTCCCCTGTGTGTTTGTGTCTCTATGTCCAAATGTCCTCCGTATGAGAACAGGCTAACCCTACTCCGGTAAGACCCCATCTTAACTTGATCACATCTGTAAACTCCCTGTAACCAAATAAGGTCGCATTCACATGGTTTGAGTAGAGGTGAATTTGGGGTGGAGGGAGGATCTATTTAACTCGGTACACATGAGTTGGCATTTTTTTTTTCTCTGAAGGGCCAAATAGTAAACATTTGTAGGCTTTGCGGAACATACAGTCACAACCACTTTAACCTGCCACTGTCAATACAAGCGTGACTGTGTTCCGGTAGAACTATTCAATCTCATGAAATACTGTTCTTTTGGTTTTCTTTCTCAACCGTTTAAAACAACCATTCTTGTCTCGTGGGCCATATAAAAACAGGTAGTAGGCCGGATTCGGTCCTCGGGCCCATAGTTCACCAACTCCTGCTTCATGGTCGTATTGATGTACTTGACTCCTCATTTAACATGAAGAGTGGTCATCTGCCGTATGTGAAGGAGTCATCGCAGCCACTCTGTGATATGCTGCCTTGTTTTCTGTCTCACATTTGTTGACTGTTACATTTTGGTTAAAACGAAACAAACACACTCTTTAGTAAATCAAGAGCTTGAAACGTGAAATGCACATTCCTTTCCTCATTCTTGTTCATTCTGGGTTTCTGCCCCCTGGGAGAAACTGCTTCAGTTATTTCCAGTTGCTTTGTTTCCATCAATAGTTAGCTCCATATTTCAAAAAGGCATACTTTCCCAACAATTGCTGTCTTTCAGTTTTTGCTATCAACTAATGTCTTACTAAAAAACAAGTATTTAGATTTCTTAAACTTCCTTCCTCTGCCTTCTGCCATTTACCAATGCTCTCCACTCCTCCATTTTCCCAAAATAACAATTTTGGGTTAAATCAACATTCTTTTCATGCGTGATCATAATCGTGTAAACATTATTCAAAGCTGAGTCACCAAAATGTTGAGACTATATTTCCTTTCTTTTTGTTTTGTTGTGTGTATGTGTGTGACTAATATCCTCATATTTCCGCTCGTTCAGCTTTTAATCATTAATTAGTTATTAATCATCCGGTCATTAATTCATCCCCACATTTTCTCAAAAGACTGTGTAAACCGTCTCACTATAGACAAATACAAAGCACGTGTCTCTGTCCCATTTCTGTGCCTGGAGGCCACCCTTCCTGTTGCCTCAACTCACCCCCATTTCCTGCTCTGTGATGGGCCTGTTGCATGGCAAGTGCACTGGGATATCTCTCGCCTCGTCACTGAGAACTTTGCCACTTTCTGCCAGGGTTGAAACACGTGTCTTTTCACAGTCTTGTTTAAATGGGTCATACCACTCAGTTGCCCTCTGAGAAAGGAGATATCAGTGATAAATTTGCCGAAGTGTTTTTCACCTCCAAACCAAATATACTGAAACTAAATTATACTAAATAGATAATTGGATTGTACAGTGAATTCTAAGTTAGAAATAACATTAACTATAATTGTGAAGACACATCTTTTTCTAACTTCTGACTTTGAGGATTGCTGTTGATAAGTGTGAAGCTGTTCTGATACCTGCTTTTTGGTATTTTTTTTTAAAACTTTTGGAGCCTTATAAATCTTGTCTTTAAGCCTGATGTTTTGGAATTTCAAAAGATATGTTTCGGTGAGAGTCCTTTCTTCCCCCCCCCTCCCCCCCCTTGGTGTTGGCGAATACTTGGTGCTGTTTGCTTGCTGAAAGTTTGTGTCATTTTGCTCTGAGAAGTGTTATTGTGGATATATTATACACGTAATACGTGTGTGTATAAATATATAGGTAAATAATATATGTATGTAATATATAAAGCGTATTTAATGTAGGTTATAAGATAGAGCTTGCGTATATAAATATGTATAATATAGTTTATATGTAGACAACGTGTAAGTGTAACGTACTGTAGAAGGTACACACACTGAGCTCACGTTATTCTATTCTCCACTTTGCTTCCTCTGCCTGGAACTTCTGTCACTTCTTTTATTTTGTTATTCTATCACACTTATAAATATGAGTCAGATATTTTGCATTCTGAATTGATTTCATACTGTCTTCTCTCTCTTGTTTTCCCTGATTTTTTTTTGTTTATTCTTCTTTCTTGCAGAAGTCTTCAATGTTATTTTTACTTTCAAACCCTTCATTTGTGGTTCATTCTCTGCTTCCATATTGTTACTCTCTATGCATTCTTTCCTGTTCTTTGAACAGTTCTTTGTTTTGTTTTGTTTTACAAAACTCTGTTTTTTCCTCATGGATACATTGTCTGTTCTCTTTCTGAGGATGCTATAGTTTCTTATATTTTCTTCTGCTCCCCTTCCCCCCCCCACCCCCCCACCCCCCCACCCCCCCGCCATGCTTCCTCTGAGTTCTGTTGTTCTATTTATTTTGGCTTCTGCTTTTTGTGCCAGGGGGTTTCTGCTCATTGGAAGTTCTGCGCATGATTTGGAGTTCATTAAATACAGATATGTTGGTTTCTTGGGGAGTGCTTCCAAGATACGGTTTTCCAAGATCTTTTCTTTTAAGCAGTCAAATACCCTCTAGGTAATTATCTAATTTGGTGGATATAACCTTAGATCCCAACATTCTAATAGCTATGCGGAAGGGCGGAAGGCAGCCTGACTTTCACTTAATGTTCTGCCTGCTGCCGTTAGAAGGAGGTTCTTTCCACTTTCCACATGCCATCCATTCTCCTTTCCAGAGATTCCTCAGCTGACACCGAGTGTCACCTTTAGTGGGAGACATAAACATTTATTTAAAGTATAGACTCTGTTGAGTCACGTACATATTCTGTTATTTTTGTCCCCCTTGAATTATTTCAGCATCAGGCTTATTCTAGGCTATAGGTTGTTTTTCAAATTGCCTTTAATGGTAATGGGGTCATGTAATTTGTTTTAGCTCAAGACTGTTGACTTGTGGGAATATATAGTTATTTTATCTTATTTAGTCCTATTTCAGTCAATATATTGTATCAATCTCAGTCTCCTAGATAAGGATTAAATTTTAATGTATAAAGAGCATATTTTCAACATCTACTACTAATTACTACTACTAAAATAATAATAATAATAATAATAATAATAATAATAATAATACTCTTAGTGGAGTAAAGTTCATTATCACTTTTTTTTTCTGACTGAAAGTATCAAAAGAGAAACAAAAATGCCAAAACTACCCCAAGGAAAAGAGAAATGTGTATAAAATAGTCCTGTTCTTTCTCAAGTCTTCTTCCAAACATCTTTCCTTTATACTCTTCTCTTTCTAAAAAGCTGAAGCCCAAGGAAGACCAAAGATGTTATGTCAGAAGACATATCACCCATCACTGTCTTCTAGACATCAGATAGACTCATCTTGTATAGACAAAGACTAATGGCCAGGTTCATCATCCATTGGGTTGATCTACAGAAACTTGAATTTCTTCTTTATGTGCCCAAGGACATCTCATAAAAAATGACACTTGGCTGATTTCACTTCTTATAACAGAGAAAACAAGAGCTGTACTCAGATAAAGCAATACATTTGATTCTAAGGAAGAGTTAGGTTCTACTTGGTTTATGGAGTTGTGTTGATGCTCTATCTACACACCATTTGATTTAGTCATTTCTGATCATTTTTCTTTTAACTTTCAAATATAATGATGGAGTTAAGACCTTGAATCTGAAAATAATAATGTAACTACTATGTTAATTGGATCACCAGCTGTTTTGATTTAATTTGTTTCTTCTTGGGCATGAATTGAAACTATATGATGTGACGTAGGACATGACCATGTAGGGTGTGAAGCTAAGATATGAAAAGTATTGTAGAAAAAGAGGTTTTCTTCGAGGTAGAAGAAACTCTGGATTATCAAGTCAGCCCCAAATTAACCAATGAGTAACATGAGATGCTCAGAAGCACAGACACACTTAGATGTGGACCTATATTTGAAGCTCTGGAATCCCGGGTTAACATCCTAGCAAATGTAATTCCTTCTAATTACGATTCCTTCTTTACATGTAGGAGGAGCTCTTGCTGAGATAGTCTCACAAACTACTAGAGGACTACCTAAACTAAACTGAAAGAGACCCAATATTCCCTCTGCTGCTTATAGTCCAGGCAGTGTATTTCTTAAGACCTTTAAGACTGTTAAGACCAACAAAGTAGTGTTTATGTGCTTATAGCAATAAAATAATTAACTCAAGTAACTGCTACTAAATAATTCCCTTTATGATTTGAAATATATGACCCCTACCACTTTACTAGGGAGATCTTGAATGTTTAAAGTCACTTAGATTCTAGAATTCATATTTTATATTTGAGTATAAATTTATATTTATAAAATGCCCTGAAGTAGATGCCATCAGCATTGCCTACCCCACCCCCATCATAAATCTGGGAATTCTGAGTTCAGCACAGTTTAAACTTTCCCCCTGAAGATTGTAGCGCTTGCAAATGGCCAGCCTGAAACTCTATTCTAGGTGTTCTCTTATTTATTTATTTTTATTTATTTTTATTTATTTTTAATTTTTTAATTTACATCCAAGTTAGTATATAGTGCAATAATGATTTCAGGAGTACAGTCCAGTGATTCATCCCCTACATATAACACCCAGTGCTCTTCCCAACGAGTGCCCTCCTGGATGCCCATCACCCATCTAACCCACCCCCCACCCAAAACCCCTCCAGCAACCCTCAGTTTGCTCTCTGTATTTAAGAGTCTCTTCTGGTTTGTCCCCCTCACTGTTTCTTATTTTCGCTTCCCTTCCTCTGTTCCAGATGTCCTGATAAATTATGGGTAATTGTGTTTAGCAAATGTTATATGAAAGTTGGGGATGAGGTGGAATTGATATTGAATCCAGGTTAGGTTTTACTATATTCCAAGTTCCGGTCCGTGTTCCTAAACAGGAGCTTTGAGCTTGAGCAAAATAGTTGAGAAAAGCAGAGAGTGGAGACTTCGATAAGATTGTAAAATTTATCTTTGTTTCAATAATGAAACGTAATGGCTATGAATTTGAGTTTTTTCTCTTTATTCTTAAAATATATAATACCCAATGTCCTCGACATGCTAATAACAATCCTTAAATTTCCAAATTAACACTAATAAATAGCTTACAAAATGAGAAACAAAATTAATGAATAGCATCATCATAATTCTTCACCAAAAGACGAGGCTTTCCATTTCTTTTATTACATGCGTTAGCCTTTTGTTTATGAAACACTCTCCATGTTTATGAAATGATACAGGATGTGAGGGTAGGTATTAATGTCCTTATTTTTTAATAAAAATAATTGAAGCTTAAGAGATTAAATGATTCGTCCATTATCAAAGGATTTAAAGTGGCAAAGTCAAGACTATGAACTCCTGACACTGTTTCCATAATGATTTCATTTTTAATTACAAAGTAATTACAAAGGATCTTATTTTTATTCATTGCTCTCAAAAAACCCGGAATGACAATAATACAAAGCAGAAAGTGAATGCCCCTTCCTCATGACACTTGGCTTTTCAGTGTCACCCTGAGAAATGATCACTGTTTATTCCTTGGCCCATCTATTCTGAATCGTAACTATACTCTTCCCGTTAGTCCCACTTTCTTGAAATAACCAGTTTTACCTCTTCTGTCTTCTGCTCCAGTTATTTTTCTAGTGACTTTCATGACTCTCTATTGCAAGATACTTCTCTATCTCGCATAATCAACCATTTTAAAAATGTTTATTGATTTCCCATATTGAAAGGCGAAGAATGCAACATTTTTACCCGTTATGTCTTTTTCCAGGTTCTAATTTCTGTCAATCATATTTTAAAATAAAAAAAACATGCCTCTCAAAAATGAATAAATGTTAAAAAAAATAAAAAAAAAAAGGAGGGGCATCTGGATGGCTCAGTTTGTTAAGCGTCAGACTTCGGCTCAGGTCATGATCTTGCAATCTGTGAGTCCGAGCCCCACATCAGGCTCTGATGAGCTGACAGCTGACAGCTCAGAGCCTGGAGCCTGCTTCAGATTCTGTGTCTCCCTCTCTCCCTCCCCTACCCCACTTGTGCTCGCTCTCTCTCTCTCTCTCTCTCTCTCAAAAATACATAAATGTTAATAAGAAAATAAAATTAAAATAAAAAACATCCTGGGGTGCCTGGGTGGCTCAGTCAGTTGAGCATCCGACTTCGGTTCAAGTTATGATCTTGCGGTTGGTGAATTCCAGCCCCATGTCGGGCTCTATGCTAACAGCTTAGAACCTGGAGCCTGCTTCGGATTCTGTGTCTCCCTCTGTGTCTCTGCCCCTGCCCACCTGTGCTCTGTCTCTCTCAAAAATAAGTAAAATGTCAAAAAAAATTTAAATAAAATTCCTTTTGGCTAGCATTACGGTTGTACATATAATATACTTAAGATATTGTAACTTTCCACTACGCGAAGTGAAATATTGTATTATCCTTTTTTTCCACCTGTCATTTTTCCTTCATCCCATCTCCCAACTTTTGTTTGATTCACCATGACTTTCACATTATCAGGCTTTTGTAGCACGTACATCCCTACCACCACCCCAATTACTGCTTCTGTGCATTGTGGAAATTGACTCTAACAGTTGAAAAAGAATGGCAGGTCTTTACATATTACATACTGTGAAATCAAGATGTGTATTTGGGGCCATGGAAGTGATATCATCTTATTCGATTAAAACACTTTACAAAACACAAGCACACATTTACAGAGTTTCATGAGACGTTTGAAGACACGTCCCCTATGGATATACCCTTATATCTATAAGGGCTACATCTAGTGCCTTTGATGAGAATTCTGATGCCAGTCTGATCATTCCTTTGTAAGCAAAAATTCATTCCTTTGAAAGCTTTTAGTGATCTTTTTTTTCCTTTTTTCCTTTATATTTGATGCTCTGGAGTTTCACCAAGGTTATTCGGAGTGTAGGCTACCTACTTACTCTTAGCTCATTGCTCCTTATGGTACACTGAAGTCCTTTCTGGCTAGAGAATTGTGTATATATGTACAAGTTTGGAAGGTAGGTGTAGAAACCTGATGGAGGCTGTTTAATGCATGCCACAGAAGCAGTGTTACAATAAGACCTGAGGACAGATCTCCAAAATTTGGAATCTCAAGACACTGCTTTCCACTTACTTCATTAATATTTTCATATGAAATCACATTAGTCGAAGGCATAGCAGTATGAAATGAAAATATAATGCTAATATTTTTAAATAGCTTTTTCTTTAAAGGCAAATAAACAAGTCTACATGCAGTCAATTATGATTTTTGCTTTTGTTCATTTGATCCATATTTTTTTTTTCTAGAGGGTGCTGCTATACTTCTGTAATATGTGATATCATGTTAGTTTGGATGTAACTGTTCTATTTAACAAAGTGAACATAAAAAACAAACCATAATTCGCCTACTTAAAGTTACTCTCATAGAGAAAGAATTTAGGAAACATTTCTTTCCTTGAGTAGTCTTTGATAATACTATATTTTTAACTTTTTAAATTTTTCTTTTTTTTTTTTTTATTTGCAAGAGAGACAGAATGTATGAGTAGAGGAGAGGAGCAGAGGGTGAGAGAGAGAATCTTAAGTAGGCTTCATCCCCAGCACAGAGCCTGACATGGGGTTCGATCCAACAACCCTGGGGTCATTACCAAGTCAAAATCAAGAGTCTGGTGCTCAGTCAACTGAGCCACCGAGGCACCCCCCAAATACTGTATTTTTAGAAGTATTTTTGTTACCATTGTTATTAGTTAATCCCGTGTTCTGAAAACTAATCATGAACAGAACACATTATTTTAGATCTGAAATCTTTAATTTCATAGTAAAGTCATGCTGGTAAATGGATAATAGTTAATTATTTCAAGTTGGTAAGGAAATCATCTTACTACATCAGGTTCAAGGCATGTCAGCCCATTCTTTGTGGATCTTTTTATCTGGGATAGTTCAACAGCCCACGATACCTATTTCTAAGGAACTGTCAGTAAATAGTACACCTCACAGCTGGGAGTATAATCTGGTGTGATTTACATGCTGGAATCACAAGCAAAATGGATTGAATGTTTCTGACCTTTAAACAGTTACTTCTAGTGGTTAATAAAATGTTTGGCACTATCAAAATGAGTAAATTATATTCCTATCATAGATTCTTTTTTTAATTTTCAAAGCCAAAAAATAGTTTAAGCTATGAATAACTTTGAAATACGTGAAAAATTTCATAGGATAGCTGTTTAATTTTTCAAATTATTACTCAGCATTTGTAGTGTGTACTCTATTTGCTTAAAGACAACTATAAGACTGTTCCCAATCCTGACATTTTCATATGTATATATATGGAAAGAGAAACAAATAAACTTTGTGTGTATCAAAGTAAATAATGTATTGTATTTACATAACAGATACGGTATAGATAGTATTGATGGATACAGAACATTATATATATGTATATATACAGAGAGAATATATACTATATAGAGAGAACATATTATATAATTACTAGAAAAATGAGCCAAAGTGTTAACAGTTAATATCTTTAATTAGTAAAATCAAGTGAATTTTATTATTTCAATTAGAGCTTTCTGTGTCTTCTAAGATTTGAACACGTGTTTCTTTTTTAAGTAGATTCCACACACGCTTGCAGGTGTGCACGCGCACACACACACACACACACACACACACACACACACACACACACACAGAGTATAGTTTCTTTGTTCAAAAAACAACTTTTTGAAATATCAAATACCCCTTTTCACAGATCAGTCTGATCGTTTGCATAAACAGATTAGAAGCATGTGGAATTAATTTTCATAGAAATGCATTTCGACTCAAACATTTTTAAAGAACAAAGAGTCTTCAGGAATATTTTACAGTTTAATGTTATCCCCCAAACAACATTTGGCTACCTAATTATAATGTATTTTGAGTACAGTAGGTGATTTGGAAGAACTGTATTTAAAGAAATAGGCAGCTTTAAAAGGCTATAACATTTTAATACTCTGAAATCCTTACATGATTTTCCGTGAACATTTGAATATAATCACTAGTCACATTTAATTAGCCCACAGTAGTTAAAAATACGGAAGTAAGTACCAATGAAAGTGAGAAAACGCCACTGTTCTGTAATTACTAAATGATTTTAATTGCTATTAGAATAATCAGGTGTTTTTAAAGTTATTCATAGTTTTAAGCGTCTCTAAGATACCTGTTACACGCAGCATTTACTGAAAACACGTTTTAACTCTGGCCATCTATGAGTTGCAGTGCCTGGTTCATCGAAGGATGCAGAAGTAAAGCCACACACACGGAGTCTGTCGCCGTGACTGTGTGGTATTCCTGTGGCTGCTGCTTTGCGTGGCTTCTCGGATTCAGAAAAAAGTTAAACCTAAAAATTCATTTACAGGCTGAGGCTTTGACAAAGGTAGCAGATTAGTCTTAATGTTTTTCATTTGTTATGACAAAAATGAAAAACTACATTTATATTGGATGACAAATCATGATACGAAGAAAATAATTGTTGAAAATGTTTTCTTGCACATGAATTTTTAAACATATGTTTCTAAGCAAAGCAATTTTTAAATAAAATTGAACATTGGTACAGGGTCACTCTAGATGTTTCACTTCGAGACAACCATTTGGAAAGCTGATTATCTTAGCAAACGTCATTGTTCTTACTTTCAATATTGCCTTCTTGCCATCCTAGCTTTTCACTAGTTTAGCTTAAATTCCTTCTGTGTGGTAAGTCTTGCTACCTGTAACTGCCTTCTACTATATGCCACTTTTTTACCTTCTATTTTATTGAAATTCCCTTTTTCTTTAACTCGTCATCTCCATAGTTTCTAGGAATTAAGTTTTTTTGAAATATGGTTCTAAGAAACAAAGCATGCAACATTAAATTGAAGGCATTATGCTAAAATCGTAGTATTGAAATGTCTTCGTGAAAAGCCTGTCTTCCGTACTCCCATTTTTCTGTGAGCTTTTTGCCTTGTTCTTCCGGGTACAACTTATGGCTGGGAATTCAAAGACTTAAAATAAGATGCCACTCTGTGACTTGGGATTGATATTCTTGTTATACCTAAGATTTATGTTTTCTCTGTTTGAGTAAGACTATTTGTTAGCGATGATATGGCTACCTTGCTAGAAAGAAGTAGAGAGAGAGAGAACTGTTTAAATCTGTGTCTACATCCATGTATTTTTGGAGTATCCATCAGAATACACGAAATGAAACCAACAATAGTACCACCAAATAAAACAGTGAAAACCCATCAAAACTGAGCAAATGTAAGAAACATAGCTTTTAAAATATAAAATACAAAAATGGGATTTGAGGAATTTGTTATTTGATGTCATTCAATTACCTACAGATTTATAAGTTTAGCTTTTAAAAATATAGCCTTTGGGGCACCTGGGTAGCTCAGTCGGTTAAGCGACTGACTCTTGATTTGACTCAGGTCACGATACTACGGTTCATGGGATCGAGCCCTGTGTCGGGCTCTGTGCTAACAGAGCAGAGCCTGCTTGGGATTTTCTCTCTCCTTCCCTCTCTCTGCTCTTCCCTTGCTGACATGCACACACACACACTCTCTCTCAAAGTAATAAACATTTCTAAAAAAAATAAGAATACAAATATAGCCATTGAATGCCTATCAAGTGTTAGGCTCTAAGTGTATTTTTACACCCCCTAGCTTTCACCCTTTGTGTGGTACAGCTACCATTAGTTGTAAAGTGAGCTAATTTAGGCTTAGGCTTTTTAATACCTTTATGAAACTTGTACAGCTGGTTGCTCTTCCGAACAACTACCTCTTAGAAAACATGAGAAATTATTTACTTAAGTAAAAAGTAGGAATCTCTTGCAGATTACTGAAAAGTACTAAATATTAGCAAGAACATTAGAAGGGCTTTAAGATCAACCTGACTTTATACTTTGGCACATTTCTTGCCTTCTTTAAAAGTACGTATCACACTGGGTGTTGTATGGAAACCAATTTGACAATAAATTTCATATTAAAAAAACTATGTATCATAAACAGGTGCCATTTAAACACCTGTAATCCAATAATATATATAAAAAGAAGGATATCAGACAATATTTTTGGAAAGTTAATGCCCCATTTGATGAAATAATAGACATATATAATAAATACTTTCTTACAGTGACATATCAGAAAGACTAGAAACCCTGTATGAATTGTGTGTATTCTGGAACCGTGGGCATCAATCCACTGATTAACATTATGAAGTCCCTTAATTTGGAGTTGATTTGTATATATCACTACAGAGGTGGGAGCAGTGGTTCAGGATTCACATCCCTGAATGATGAAAGAAAAATGTGTAATAGTTGTTCTATTTATTTGGTGGGAAACTGGCTAAAAGGGAGCGATGCCAATGCAAGGAGCTGTCTCTGTGATCGTAGAAGTCTGTATTTAGAAATAAAATTTTCATCTATAATTGACCTTATTAACATCATTCAGAACACAATTATTTGTCCCTAATGAGCGTCTGCCATGTACTAGTCGTTTGTCACATTTAAGCAAAACAGTAAATAATGTCAAATATCAAGGCATGTACCTATATTTGCAAATATACGTATAGTTGTGTATGTTTATGTGAGTGTGTTTAAAAAATCTTTTTGAATACATTCATGCATCATATTGGGTATGTTGGTGCTTATATGTCAGTCTTTTACTCTGTATTAACTATCTGTTGGAACTTAAAAAATGAGTATTTATTCCCAGAAGTGAAACTGCTAGATCATATGGTAGTTATATTTTTTAAATTTTTGAGCAACCTCCATTCTGTCTTCCGTCATGGCTGTGCCAATTGGCATTCCTACTGACAATGGCGAGGGCTCCTTTTTCTCCACATCCTTTCCACTCTTGTCATCTCTTGTCTTTTGGATGATGGCCGTTCTAACAGGTGTGAGGGATATTTCATTGTGGATTGAATTTGGTTTACCCTCATGATTAGCACTGTTGAGCATCTTTTCATGTATCTTGACCTTTTGTATATCTTCTTTGGAAAAATGTCTATTTAGATCCTTTGCTCATTTTCTAGTGATTTTTTTTGGTTTGTTTTGTTTGCTGTTTGGTTGTAGGAGTACTTTACATATTTTGGATACTGATCTCTTATCAAATATGTAGTTTGCAAATATTTTTCCCCCATTTGGTAGGTTGTCTTTTCACTTTGTTGATGGTTCCTTTTGCTGTGCAGAAGCTATCATATAATCCTGCAACTCCACTTCTGTGAATATATCCAAAGGAAATGAAAACGCTAACTCAAAAAGATATCTGCACCCCCATGTTTATAGCCCCCATTATTTACAATAGCCAAGACAGGGAAACAAACTAAGTGCCCATCATTAAATAAATGGAGAAAGGTGTGGTGCATATACAATGGAATGTTATTCAGTCACAAAAAAATAAGTAAATTTTACCATTTGTGAAAACATGGATGGACCTTGAGGACATTGTGCTAAGTGAAATAAGTCAGACAGAGAAAGACAAACACTGTATCATCTCACTTATGTGCGGAACCTAAAGCAAGCAAACAAACTCAGTAAAAACGATCAGACTTGTGGGGGCACCTGGGTGGCTCAGTCGGTTAAGTGTCGGACTTGAGCTCAGGTCATGATCTCATGGTTCCTGAGTTCCAGCCCTGTGTCGGGCTCTGTGCTGACAGCTCAGAGACTGGAGCCTGCTTCGGATTCTGTGTCTCCCTCTCTTTCTGCCCCTCTCCCGGTCATGCTCTGTCTCTCTCTCAAAAAAAAATGAATAAAACATTAAAAATAATAATAAAAAAAGAGAGATCAGACTTGTGGTTCCCAGAGGTAGAGGACAGGTGTGGGGGCGGGGAGAGAAATTGGAAGAAGTGGTCAAAAGGGCCAAACCTGCAGTTATAAGATAAATAAGCCCCAGGGATGTAATGCCTAACATGATGACTATAGCTGCACTGATGTGCAATTTATAGGAAAGTTGTTAAGAGAGTAAATCCAGGGGAGCCTGGGTGGCTCAGTCGGTTGAACATCCGACTTTGGCTCATGTCATGATCTCACAGTTTCTGGGTTCGAGCCCCGCATCAGGCTGTGTGCTGACAGCTTGCTCAGAGCCTGCAGCCCGCTTCAGATTCTGTGTCTCCTTCTCTCTCTCTGCCCCTCCCCCGCTCGTGTTCTGTCTCTCTCTGTCTCTCAAAAATAAGTAAATGTTAAAAAAAATGCTAAAAAAAGAGAGTAAATCCAGTTCTGATAAGGAGAATTTTTTTTCTATTTTTCTTCCTTCTTTTTATTGTATCTATATGAGAAGATGAATGTTAGCTGAACCTATTGTGGGAATCACTTCACATCATTTATAGTATATGTAAATCAAACCATCATGCCATGCACCTTAAACTTAAAGAGAAACAATAGATTAAAAAGTTATTAGCTATAACAGCATATGTTTAAAATGAGTATTTATTATCTCCCAGTTTTGAGAGTCAAGAATCTGGGAATGACTTAACCATGTGGTTATGGCTCAGGTCTCTCATGGGGTTGTAGCCAAGCTGTTGGCTGGAACTTCAGTCTCCTAAGACTTAACTGGAATTGAGAGTTTTGGTGCCAAGCTCACTCACTTGGTTCTTGGAAGGCCTGAGTTTTTTGCCAAATAGTCCTCTCTATAGAGCCCTTGACATAGTAGCCGGCTTACCACAGCAAGGGTGATCCATGAAACAGAACCAGAGAACCTCCAAAATGGAAGCCACAATGTCTCAGAAGTGACATTCTATCACATCTACCGTAGGCTATTGGTCACACAGAGCACCTCTGGCAAAGTGTGGGACGTGGCCACCCGGCGGTGTGAATACCAAGAGGTGGGATTGGTTGGGAGCCATCTGGGAGGCCAGCTACCACATACTCTGAGCATGGACACCCCAAGACCAGTGGTCATATGCTGTACGACTATGATCTCAACTTCTGGCAACAGTTCTGGGCATAATAAAGAAGTGCTTCCTCTCTGCCTCCCTCCCTGATAACACAAACATATTTTTCTACCGTAGAATCTTAAATAGGCTCTCAGGAAAAGCTTAGCTAATTCCCCAATTTTTAAAAATGCGCGCAACTGAAGTAGGAAAGGTGAAGTAAGCAGTAAAGGGTCACATAGCTCTTCAGGGACATAATCGGTGTTTCTTGACTGTGTCCCAACACATTGTCACAATAGCATGCTGACATTTATTATTTTGCTATTAATTGTGCTTAATCCTAATAAGTCTTACATTCATGTGATATTTAATCAGGACAAATGCCTGAAATAATAGTTGACTGATTCCCTGAAGAGCTTTTTACTCTGGCAATTCTGGTATCTGGTCTTCTTTGTTTTAATCTTGGTTCATCCTGATAGCCATCTGAGTGGGCAGATAGGACCCAGCTCTGCCTTTGCCGTCCTATTTTTTACATTGCCACTAGGGTTTGCCTCCTAAAACTCAAATTTGACCTGGTAAATTACATCTTCAGTTTTCGCAATGGACTCACCAGGTTAGATACTCAGTACTAAATAATACTACAGTATAGGTAAATCTTCAGATCAAAGTCTTTGGTATTTATTTATATAGGGAAAGAGGGAGAGAGAGGTGTCCAGAAAAAGAAACGTGTGAGAGAGAACACATGTGTTTTTTTAAGGGACTCTACATGGAATACTCCTGTAGAGCTGAGAGATAGATTTCAATAGATGGTTCAGAAAGGCCCATTGTTTGAACAGAAAAACCACAGAGCAGGATGCATTCTACTAGAGAAAGTATAAAGAGCAGTTACGGGTAATGCAAAAATGATTTTTTTTGGTAAAAACTTATCTTAATAGTTATTACAGTTAATATTCCAAAGTGTCTGCATTTTATAGCAGGTCCAAGGAAGCACCAAGAATGTGAAATACTTCTCTGTTTTTTAAGCCACAGTGAATTTAAAGCATTTTATGCTATGAGAATATACATGTCTGCATACATGTGTCAATATTGCTAATATGCATATGTGTGTGCATATCTATCTGTACATATAAGCTGATTTCCTTGGATAGGGCTTCTGTGAGAAAGAATGTGTGGAAAAAAATCCACTAACAAATTAGATACATGCTTGGAGATTGTTTTCTACCAGTTCTGAGTGGAGAGGGTTAACAGGTGGGACAGCCTTGAGGCTGGTATAGCCAGGATGCCATTACAGTAAATGAGGTAATACTATTTTGCCGAGACTGGGTAAAGGGTAGCTTAGAAAGGATGAACTCAAGCTGGAGGCAGATCTAAATTAATTAACTCCAGATAGTCAGAGATTCTACTGTGAGAAAGCAGTGGCTGAAGTCAGGACTCAAATTGTACTTTATCATGCTGGGAGAAGAGCAAAAGAATACATATCTTGCTGTGATGCAGTTTGGCCAGGCAGCAATATTAGATAACTCTGGGTCAAATATAATTTATAATTAGTTATAATTGCTTGAAAGCCCCTCTAATTAGAAATTTTAAATTGGCAATAAGTCCACAAGCATTAAAATAGTTGCAAGGTTTGCTTAAAATGGATAAGAAATGTTTGAAATAATCAAGCAGAGTGATCACTGTTATATTCCTTTTACAAAGCTTTATATTAATAATTACTTTTTGGCTTCTTTGGACTTTCTAAAGTATGAATGAATGGACTATCTCTTAGATCTATGATGGGGGAGCAAATAACTCTTAGATTGTCAGAGTATTAACTCTTTCTACACTTTACATGAAGTGAAAAAAATAGGAATTTCAAAACTTATCTGTTCTATCAACAAACATACTTTCCATTCTGGGAATGGCTTTGCAGAGCTATGAAAAGCTGTTCTCATGACAGAAGTCATAGAGAAGTGAATAATACACTTATCCAGAGGAAGAGATTGATCAGACATTGACTCAACAAGTGTATACATTCTTTTTCTGTTGAGTCCCTAATGTGTGGTTTGATCCTCTCATGCACATTTCCTCACCATTGGTGTTCAATAAAGTAGTGAATTCACTCATGCGATTTAACTTTCACTACTGCAAGCTATATATAAATAGTTCTAGAAAAAGCCATATGAATACATTAGCTAGAAAGAACTACAAACGCATCTATCCAAATCTGTCTGGCCCTCAGTTGATTCCTGGAAGCCCTTTAATTTCTCCAAACTGTACCTGACCTCCTCACGTTGGCGCTCCACGGCGGTAATAACATGTTTTCTACGCAATTTTTAAGTCCTTGAATTTACCTTTAGCCTTTTCTTGCCTCTTGTAAGTGAGATTCAAGCCCTGTCATGTAAACACTCTCAACTTTTCTCCTTTCAAATTATCCCAACAAAAGAAGGCATTGAGCTGACCAGCTTAGCCCTCAAACAAATCCACAGGAGCTGGAAGAGATTGGTAATTCTGATGGAATCACGATGACTGATAATTAAGTTTTGCTTATGTTCAGCTTTCTTTAGCTTCAAAAATGATTGAAAATACCTGGACAAAAGTGATGAGAAGAACTAGTTGTACTGACACATTCCTAAGTTGGGCTGCAGGTTTGGTAACCATATAACAAAACATTTTACAAATAGATGGCAAATGTCTTCTTCCCACTAGGGTTCAGTATACAGACCGGGATGCTCAATCTCAGTGCAGGCACCCAACCAGAAATGAGACCATGCCAGCCTGAGGAGGCCTCTCTGGTAACTTCGTGGGCATCGGGCACCAGGCAACAATCGGGATTATGGTTGGACACAGCAGTGGTGGCATTCAGGAAGATATCACAAGGTGTACCATGAGCAGCTGAAGTCTCAGTATAAGAACTCATTAAGGAAGATTTCGCTGAAGGGCGTTGATCAACCCCCTCCCCCCAAACACAAACACCACAATCCTCCCTGACTGACTGACTGACCCAGTGAACGTCCTCCCTCCTTCCCTTCCTTCTGGGCAAGGTGCCTTGCACAGTTTATACACAATAAACATTGGTTGACTTGAAGGTATACTCAAGACACTTAAGTTCAACCGAAGAATTTTATCCCTTTCCATTTTTTAGACCTTTATTTGTATATTTAGTAGAATAGGAAGATCTGACATTATTTGTTATAATTTAAAATTGGTGTGCAAATGTTAAAAAAATAAAATTGTCCCATTTTTTTTAAAAAGTGAGATAACAAACAAGATAGGTATTTGTGTTATCAAAATGAGAAAGTATTGTGTCGTTGTTCTAAAGCTTGATGTTTTGTCAAAGGCACCCGAAGCTGGTCAGTAGCTAAGCTCCTTCTTGCTTCAGAAGCGCTGTGCAGAGTCAGGCTGCCATTAAACACCAAAGGCTGAATTCAGCTTAACAGAAAAGACGAAGTGGTGACCGAGGGTGGAGTTATCTCCTAAATTGGTGTAACTGAAACTCTCTGGTATTCCCAGAGTGTGCCTTCTGTCTCCCTTAATAGACTAAACATATGTGTCTTTTCAATCACTTAGGAAAAGATGTTATGAAATAACTATAGTCATAAATGGGCCATAGATGGTTTTAACATAATATCATAATCCATTCATAATTTCTAATTGACTTTCAAATGCATCACAGCTAGCTAAGATATTTATTTTTAATGACATTATCCAGCAAAGGTCATAGAAAAAATCAGGGATAGTTTCTGTTCAATGTTACAAAAATAACATTATGGTCATCTCTTTGGTTTTCCAAAGAATAATAACGTGTTTCTCCCTCTAATTCAAAGTTTTTGCTTGCATTACATTCTTATTAGCTAAATGAAAGGAGAATGCTATTTTTCAATGGAATTGCATGCCATTTTCATTTTGAAGTGATGTTATTTTCCTTCTCTACAGTGGCATTATTTGTTCTAGACTGACAATCATTTATTATGATCAGAGTCCCCTTTGGGTGTGGTGGCGGGGTCTCATTTTGCATGTCTGCAAAATATCGCTGTCATCATTAGGTTAGATTCTGTCCAATGAAACAGATCAGTGCGTTTAAAAGAAAAAGATAAAACATTTGCTCTTTGGCTGACTAGATTGGTTGCTTTATTTTAGTGATCTGTTTGGTCTGTATCCTTCATTTCATAGCTCTCTCTTAAGAAATTTTACTTGCGACATTGGAGTTAGATTTTTGTCCAGTAATGACCTTTATTTTCATAATTGTAAGATGTATGTTTACATTTATTTAATAACATCTTTTAATAGTTGAATGTTCAAACACATAAAAACACAGATACTACAGTCTCTAAACTAAGGCAGTGTTCTTTACTAGGCTTGAGTTGCGTGACTCTTGAGAGTCTAATGAAAAGCCACGGATAACCCCTCGGTGTTGTTGGGACACAATCCGAAGCCCCCTTTCAGTGCTAGGAAGAAATTATAGTGGTGTTATGATAAATCTTTTGCATGTTTATTTGCTTCTGGTTGAGAAAGCAGAGTTTTCTGGTTCTCTTAATCCTTTACTTGCTGATGAGGGTCCAGGTCATTCCTCAGAACAGGACCCACAGGACATCCTTCAGCCCATCACCAGATCCTGGGTGCATCTTTACTCTCGGGAGAAAAAGCCACAGGTATTAAAGCAACTCATCAAATATAGTCATTTCTGACTGTGACTTTTACGATAGCAGACATGAAAAAGAGGAGGAAAGAGACAGGGAAGAGTTGAGAGCAACTTTCTGGAGTAGAGAAGGGTTTCTGGTTTTACAAAGATTCCTAGAATCCCCCTCCCCCTGCCTGCACACACACACACACAAAAGCCTATCTTACAATTCACAAAAATGTGGGATTAATTCTCTCTGTCTCCACAAGTGTCTCTTATTTGAGATAGAAAGTATCAGTGCTTCTTTTTCTGGTACCTGGCATAATGTTGCTTGGGCTATATAATATGGGTAAATTACAGAATCTCGTTTGCCCCAGAAGAATGTTTTGGAAGAAACTCTTAAGAAAATGTCCTTATCAAAAGAAGGGAGATATTAATCCATTCTCATCGTTAACTACCAACTCCACTTAAATATTATATGTTCGATGTGATAAACAATCAAAAGGCCAGAATTGGAACACTTGATATCCTTCTTTATTCCCCTTCCCCAAAGTGGTTTTGCCAGGACAAAAGTAATACATGCAGTTTCAACATCACTGATCATTTTACCTGGTCTCCACTTTCAAACATATTAGCTGTACTTGTCTCAACAAAGACTTAGTGAAAGGGATTCTGTCCTGAAATGATTATATTTCATAGTCATATGCCTCCTTCACTTATCTCTACCTTTTTCATTTAGCCACAAATATTTTTTGAGATTCACCAGCACTCTTAGTCTACAGATTCTCTTTTACCAAAACACTAATCATTGTTTCTTTTCCTGAAACTTTTAATATCTCTTTATTTTTTTCACTTGACATTTTAATATCATACTGTCTTCTATCAACTTCCAAATCCATTCAAATAATTACCTAAGTACTCCGGTCCCAGCTTCTATTTTAATTTTCTAGATGTTTAGTGTGTGTGTGTGTGTGTGTGTGTGTGTGTGTGTGTGTGTGAATTTTCTCAGTGCTTGCTGTTGTTTTAAATACGAGAAAACATCACATTTGCTTAAGCCACCTGGGGCTCTCCCTTCACGGGCAGATGAACATCCCCTACATCCCAAGTCATAGTTCTTACGTATCCTCAGCTCTGCTGTGTTTCCCTGCCAGTTTCCATGAAAATCCAAATGCATCATGAAAACTATTATTTTTGCAACCTAAGTAATTTGAGGAGGTAACAAATGACCATTTCTCATCTTTCTGGCTGGTAACTGGCTCTGCTTTACTTGTGGTTTTTCTTTCTCTGTTCCAGGCCTCCCTCCTGCCTCTCCTCTCCCTCCTGAACTTTGCCCTTTTCCAAAAATCAAGAACCTCTGCAAAATCTGCCCTCCGTCAAATCTCAGCTGCTTTGCAAATGGAGGTCACTCCCATGGGGCTGCCTGTTCTTTCCTGTGCTTCTTTGGAGATTCAGATTCTTAGATGGTGGTGGTAAAGTTGATAAAATATGGGTTTTCAAAACCTAAGAATGACATAACTGCAAGTGGCATTTATGGAAGAATATCATTGTAACACATATTTGTTTATTACTTGCAAAGCAATGGGGTTGCATGTTCCATTTCGGCCCTCAAGTGACTCATAGACTAGCTGAGGCTTAACTTTGCCAGTGTCACATATTAATGAGAATAAATATGTTTTAAGTTCTTATAAGATAGGAAAAGCTAAGAGTCACTATTTGATTTAGAGCTCAATTACTTGCATATATGCCTATTGAATTTATCTGATGCTACCTGTTCATGTAACGTATTGATGTCTTACGTAGAGAGCTTTTTAAGTAAATAAATAATTGACTAGGACAATTATATACTGACACATATATATCTATATATCTACTTATATACACACATATACACATACATACATAGATGTATGTCAAGTTAATTAAACAGTGTTTTAAAGATGATTAACTTGTCATCCCACATTCTGGTGTCATCCCACATCCACATTCCAAGAAATGGACTCCCAATTTTTTTAACAGATTTCTTTATCCAAAGATAATAAGTTACGGAAATCTAGACCCACCATAGCTATTTCTGATTGGAACACAAATAAATAACTTCTTCACTTAAAAATATGATCTTGTTAGAACATTTCATTTCTGTATTTTAATCTCTGATTCGCTATCCTGCTGTGTTTTGATTACAAGTATTTTTATCTAGATGTAAGATAAAAATATTTTTTTAATCCAGTAAAATATTTTCAAGGGATTTGTGCTAAAGATAAGTAATGGCTAAAGAGAGGAATAATAAATGCTCTGAGATAGAAACAGGTTTTTTAACAGAACTTCATGAAGTAAATATTTTATACTTAATTACACTCTGTCTCAGGTATATGCCACACAAGGAAAACAGAAGTGTAGCTGAAGTCTTGTGTTCTTCAGAAAAGTTGCTTAACCCTGTGTACCCTTGGGCTTAACAAAAATAATGTTAGACTCACAGCAAAGATGAAAAAATAGGGCGCGGAATTTGCTTGTGTGTGATTATCCAGCTTGGTCTATAATGTCACATTAATTTTAATTACCCAATTCCCTAAATTCTTTTTGTTTGTTTTATTTTATTTTTTGAGAGAGGGAGAGACAGAGTGACAAGTAGGGCAGGAGCAGAGAAAGAGAGAGACACACTCAGAATCCGAAGCAGTCTCCAGGCTCTGAGCTCTCAGCACAGAGCCCAACGTGGGGCTCAAACCCACAAAGATCATGACCTGAGCTGAAGTCAGACGCTCAACCTACTGAGCCACCCAGGCGCCCCTCTAAATTCTTTAATATGTAGAGGTCATCCAAGTAAAATAACCAAAAGAAAAAGCTTCTTTGAGAGAAAAACTGTGAAAGCATTATTTCAAGACAAACTGCAGGCAAGACCCACAAGAAATCCAATATATAAAGAAAATGAGTAGTAAAATGAGATGAAGAGTGAGTGACATAAACTGGAGATTATCAAGCTGATATGTGTTAATTTTATCCTTCGCTCTGTGCAATACTGTTTCACTCAACAGAGTTGTTTCCTGTTTACAGTTGCTTTTTAAAAATTAGTCATCTGTATATATATATATATATATATATATATATAGTCATGTATATTAGTCATATATATATTAGTCATATATATATATATTAGTCATATATATATACATATATATATTCAAAGCAGGCTATAGTGAGCATATAAATGTGTTTTGACACAGAAAATGATTATTTGATAAATTTGGGAATGTGCATTTTCTGAACTAGGAAATATGGAATAATTTTGCAAATAGTGTTTCTATGCAAAACAGAGTATTCAACCTTCATAAATCTGTGATGCGCAGGAAAGCAGATCACATCACGTATGCTATATTTTCATCCCACCAGAATATATAAAGTTAGCTGTTGCAGTTTTGTGAGTAAATCGTGAAATTTATGATAAACTAAATGCATAAATATTAGACATTTAAGTATATCAACTAGTCAAGGTCCAACTACTTTTTAACGAATTCTTTGGGAACCTGGGTGGCTCAGTCGGATAAGCGTCCAACTCTTGGTTTCTTTTCAAGTCATGATCTCATGGTTTGTGGAACTGAGCCCAGGGTCCTGCTGCACACTGACAATGTGGAGCCTGCTTGGGATTCTCTCTCACCTCTCTCTCTCTCTGCTTCTCTGTCTCTCTCTCTCTCTCTCAAATAAATAGAAATTATTTAAAAAAGAAAGTTTTTAAAGAAGTCTGTGAAATTCTAGCCTGAGATTTGCTTATAGGAAAACACTAAAGCTACTACTTATAACGAAAAGGACCAAAAAATATAAACAGTAAAAAATAAGATGGGATACTTTGGGGTTAAATATTTAATTTTTGCCTAGGCAATGATTGTTAAATTTCTTAGTTTTTCCTTTACTTGAAAGCTGAAGCTGAATATCCAAAGAAGTTAGGAGACACTTCTGTGATTATAAAGTTACAATTGAAGGGGCAGCTGGGTGGCTCAGTGGTTAAATGTCTGATTTCAGCTCAGGTCATGATCTCAGGGTTCATGAGTTCGAGTCCTGCATCAGGCTCTTCTCTGCTCTCAGCACAGAGCCTGCTTTGGATCCTTTGTCCCCCCGTCTCTCTGCTCCTCCTCTGTTCATTCTATCTGTGTCTCAAAATAAATAAATGAACTTAAAAAAAAAAGTTACAACTGAAAACTCTGAGGAGATGTTTCAAGTGTAGAAACCCTCAGTCCAACATGAAGCACTTTGGAAGTTTTATGGCTTGCAGTGAGATTCTGGTTATTTTCTTTGTAAAATATGACAATCAAGGGGCATACTTTAATTCAAAGGTAAAATTAATAAAGAATCTTCCTTGGGAGTGACTGAATATGTATAAAAAATTGATATTGCAAATAACAAAAATTAGTTGCTTTTTTATTATCAAAGTGGCAATAATTTAAAAATCTGGTGTTGCTGAGAATGTGGAGAAATGTTCAGACAGAATAGAATAAGTATAGATAAGTAATGCCAAATATTTATTTTACAAGAGTAATGAATAGTGAGAACAAAGGCTTGGAGCTGTGATAAGGAATTGTACGTCCCAGGTAAAATCAGCATGGTTGGAAATCAGGATTTTTATAAAGAGCATGATGATAAGCACTATGCAACAGAATGCAACTGAGAGAACACCAGAGACTATAAAAAATTATAACTTATTTCAGAAGCAATTTACAGCTTTTTTAAAACAGGTGAATGAATTACTTGGTAAAATCGTGTCTTTGGAAGATTTTTCTAAAAAATGAATTGTTAGTGACATCCCAAGGATCGAATTGGACAAAGCTTAGGAGCCTTTTGCAGTTGGCCAAAGGTGAGGCAGAAGTTTCAAGTGGATTGAATGTCAGTGAAAACGGGGAAAAAAGGGACAAATAGGAGAGATCGGCACAAATAGAATCCTTCGCAGCTGGTGGTTAATGGGATACATAACTGAAACTAAATTATAATGAAAAACATACCAGATTTGTTTTGATGTGTTCATGCCAAATAATAGAGCTTAGTGGTAGGGAACTCAAAAGCAGGAGTCTGCCATTTGCATGAGGGAGCATTAGTAGAGTCCCTGAAAATTTGTCTTGACTGAAGTTTTTCGGACCATTGATGATCAAATTATGAACTGACAAAAATTTCACATCAATATGAAATTATCTATCTATCTATGTATGTATCTACCTACCTACCTATCTTTCTATCCATCTTACTCTAGCACAGAGAAATCTACTCACCATAATGTCAAATTACTTGCCTTTTCTGATTATAGTGAAATACTTTTGAATTATTTACAAATGCAGCATGTCGATATATGTTGTATATGTACATAAGTGAATACTGTATAACTATTCAAGTAGTTATTTTCAGACTTTATTAATGATTCTGAAAAATTTCATATTTAAAACACAATGGAACGCTAAGGAGAATCTTGCTACTCTGATTTCTGTAATGAGATTACCTTAATCGAACTATTCTGTAGCACCGAGGTAGTTGAGACAAAAAGGTTTTTCCCCTTACTTTGTAATGTAGGCATTTATTAAAATAAGCTTCTATCTAATAAAGTGTAAGTGTTAACGTCAACATTTCTCTCATCCCTCTGTTCTCAAAGCACGTAACATACTATTTTGCAAACTTTTGGTTTCATGTATTTCCCCAGATTGCGTGGAAAAAAAATAATCAGTCCTGGCTATTTCTCTGTCATTATTTATGAAACGTATAATCCTTTCACCGAGGAATTAAGTGGGGAAAGCTACTTTACACCACTAGTAGATAAAAGGAGCCGAGTAGGAATTGGTATTATTCATTATCAAGTTTTTGTTGTTGTTGTGGTCTGGTCTTTCTCTGAACCTGGCCTTGCTCTTACTTTACTGAAATCGTATACCAACAACAGGGAGATGGCTGATATGGGAGAGGCTAAAAAGTTCAGTCTGCTGGGAGAGGGATTCATTTCAGCCCATCAGTGCGGTTATTCTGCTAAGTGGTGACATAATCCCAAATTCACATTCCCAAGAGATTGGCTCTCGGGATCTCTCCCATTTGCTGACTTTACTGCAAAAGAATGCCAGCTTCTGCCGTAATTGAGGAAAAAGGTTTTCAGGCCAGATTATCATTTCTGAAATGGATCACATAACATATCTAAAAGTGTTTGTATAAACCCAACCTTCTGCCCAGAGATTGTCTTCTTTCAAATAAATAAATAGATTTTGTTATATCCTGTTTTGTAAGGGCACCATATATTGGGCTTGTCTTTTTAATTCCAATAATCCTGGTTTTCTAAAAGAAAACACTTTAGGCAAAAGAGCATCCTGGATTGATATTTAATACAGAGGAAAAAAAAAAGAGAAAAAACTGGAAACGATCTGTGTGGGTATTACTAAGTATTCTGTAGTCACTGACAAAATGGGCTAAGGCTCCATATATACTCCATTACGTTAGAAAGACTACATGACATATTAAATGAATAAATCAAACTGAAGTAGAAGATGTAGTATGTTGACCTGTCTTTGGGACAAATGATATATGCATGCATGTACATACATGCAAATATTGACCTATATGTGAATCATCTACATATGCTACATTTCACATATATGTGTGTATGTATATGGTTACTTCTGAAGGACCCAGAGTAGGTTTTATTTCCTAACCTTTTGAAATGTTTAATTATTTCAGCCTGACATATAATTTTTAAATAAAAGGGAATGAAAAAGTATTATTTCTATATTGTCTCCCATAAACTAAAATTTCTTGACGTACATACTAAGGCATACATTTAATGCATTATATATTCTATGTTAACGTTCCCCAATTTTGATGCATATTTAATACATTTTGCTAAAGACTGTGTGCATTCAATGTGTACCTCTAAACCACTAAGTAATGTTAGCAACAAACAGAAGCCAGCATACTGAAGGCCAGGTAATGACAGGAAATGCTTGATAGGAAGCTCCAGAAAGGAGACTTAAGACTAGGCAAGGTTCGACTGTATCTTTCAGATATTTGCAGTGGGTGAAAACCCAGAACACATTTGGTCAAGTTCTCTATTTCAAGATAAACTTTGCCCATATGTTTTTGATTCATTTACATGTAATTCACTGAACTGACATTCTGAATGAGTTATTCGATGCATAAGGAGATTTTTGTGCCATAATTATATGTGATACATATAATATAATGCATAATAATTTAGAGCAGAACTTGTATTTTTTCATGTTACAGATTCTAAGCACATGTTCCTTCCTGATGATTCACTGTGCTTGAACTGAGGTGTTGAGTGACTCATTGAGTCAACCAACCCTTGAGATTTATATTATTGCATTGTACTTTTAAAAAAAAAAAGCAGTTTTTCTGTGCCTTAGAGTCCATAATTGTCAAATTAGCATGATAATCTTTATTAAAAATTACCGTGATCCTATAGCTGAACCTATAAGATGAATTAACATGGCTTGCAAATAACAATTAGTTCCTAGAATTTATAACTTTTTTTTTCAGTGTGATAGTACAGTTTAAATATGCACTTGGAAATATAGTAGAACACTAGTTCCCCACATTATCTTCTTCAAACTAAAGATAGACTTGCTAAAAATTTCATGACCTATGACCTCTCAGAAAATTTATGGATCTTCAGTTTACTCATAGTTGTTGTAGTGGCTAAAAAATGACATGAAATTTCACGTTTTATTCATATTTCTCACTAGCCCTCCAAGCCTCACACAGTGCAGCCTCCTTGGGGAAATAAAATCACTTTCAGATTTGTATTTGGATATTAAGAAGCAGTTTCTCTGAGATGAATCCACTAGAAAGTTCCTGAAATCATTAAATGGTGGCAAAACAGAAAAAGACACCTAAATAAATGCAAAAAGCCTCAAACTAGACTATAAGTAAATTATAATATATCAAATAAACTTGATAGATGTGAATTGTAGGACAAAATATTATTTATTAGTCAGTTTTCAAAGGACTCGTTTCTAATGGCTAATGGCAGAAAAACTATCTTGAAATAATTTCAGTCTAAACATGGTATTGGAAAGCCTATAAATATTAGAGTCTGAAGATATCGGTGTTATGAATTGGAAACTAAATCACTCACATAACTCTCTCAAGGTTACATATTAGATTTAAAACAGAGGCTATATGCTCACCCTTTCACTTGAAAAAAAAGATACTTTAAATAAATTGAGATACCTGAAGACTCGTGCAGCTAACAGTCTGGGTATTATTCCTCAAAATGCATGTGGGACACAGGACTTTTGGGCACACAGGGCATTTATTGGAAGTTACCTGTTTCTGTCCCCTTGTTAACTGCCTGCTGTCAGGTCAGTGCGGTTCGAGGAACATGAAATTCATATCCTTACATCTTCATGATGAGAAGGAAAAAGAGATGTCTCTCTCTCATGAGATATCCTGGGAGAAGAGTTCTGATGGACCAGGCCTGAGTCACGCTCCTTGCCTTCAATCACCATGACCGGTGAGGTGGTTAGTCTCACCCACCCGGTAAGGATTATCGCTAAAGCACGGTGAAAAATCACTTCCTAGGGATTATTTCAATTATTATGATACTTCCGTAAGTTGGATGGATAAAAAATTAATTAAAATAAAGAAATGCATACATACATACATACATACTTTAAGAGTTGTTTAAAGCTGACACGTATATCTCCATTCAGCAATCCTTAATTTCCAGAGTTTTCATAGTCCCATTTTACAAAAAGCTCAAAATTTTGCCCAGACTGTCCATTGCTGCCCCGTCAGGTCTCTCTAGAACTAACTTGACCAAAGAATTTCTAGGTTGAATAAGAAGAAAGAGTCCAAACAGAAGTAAAATTATGAGAAATATAGCATTGTCTAAATCACCTGATGGTTTGCAAAGGAGTAATTTCACTTTAAATAGGATGGTTGCCGAGGGTCTATTTCCTGGCAATTTGGAAAGATTTGCACTACGCTGATAGCCCATTATGTGGTAACTGTGTTTTGTTAGATAGTCATTTATTTTAATGCAAGTTTGCTTTATCCTGCCAGTTTGTTGACTGTTCCTTGCTGAATACCTCTGTAATCTAAACTTTAAAGAAGGATTAAGCTTCATGGTATTTACCTAACTAAGCATTGTCATTGTGTTATCCTCTTACATATTTGTTACCTGGAAAAAAGAAAAAAAAAACCTTTCTTTTTTTTATGGGCTTCCCTGTTACTTTTGCTTGAAAGCCTCTGTGGGTCTTTAAAATTTTATTGTTTTCTTTTATGTTCTGAGACTGTCATTTATTTTTTTTTTAATTTTTTTTTTCAACGTTTTTTATTTATTTTGGGGACAGAGAGAGACAGAGCATGAACGGGGGAGGGGCAGAGAGAGAGGGAGACACAGAATCGGAAACAGGCTCCAGGCTCCGAGCCATCAGCCCAGAGCCCGACGCGGGGCTCGAACTCACGGACCGCGAGATCGTGACCTGGCTGAAGTCGGACGCTTAACCGACTGCGCCACCCAGGCGCCCCGAGACTGTCATTTAAATAGAAGCAAGAGTTAACTTAGTGCTTTTAATAATACTTTTTGTTTTTGCTATTGCATGTACACATAAATAACAGAAGAAACACATTTCATCATTCTTTTACCCTGAATTACCATGGAGACCAACAACAACAACAACAACAACAAAATAATTACAACTTAGCTGGCCACATTTGGATCACACCTTTTTTAGAAATCCTGTTGATGTTCAAAACCCCTTTGAAAATAACCGACACTTTTAAAAACGCTTATTGTTGAAGTATAGTTGGTATACATTGTTCTGTTAGTTTCAGGTGCACGACATAGTACTTCGACAATTCTGTACATTACATAATGCGCACTACTAGAAAGGTTGCTTCCATCTGTTATCGTACAGTGTCGTTGCAACATTACTGAATATTTCCCCTATGCTGTACTTTTCATCTCTGTAACTTACTCATTTTATAACTGGAGTTTTGTACCTCTGAATCCCCTTCACCTATTTCACCCAACCCCTCCTCCCCCTCCTCTCTGGCAGCTACCAGTGTGTTCTTTGTATTTACGAGTCTTTCAGGTTTTGCTTGTTTGTTCATGGGACTCCGTATGGAAGTGATCATATGGTGTTTGCCTTTGTCTGACTTATTTTGCTTAGCATAATACCCTCCGGGCCCATCCCTGTTGTCACTGTCACAGATGGCAAGACCTCATTCTTTTTTATGACTGAGTAATATTCCACTGCACGTATACACCACATCTTCTTTATCCATTTATCTACGGATGGACACATGGTTGCTCCATATCTCAGCTATCATTATACTGCAATAAACATAGCGGTGCCCATATCTTTCCAAATGAGTGTTTTTGTTTTCTTTGGGTAAATACCTGGAGGTGGAATCACTGGATCAGATGGTATTTCTATTATTAATTTTTTGAGGAAACTCCATACTGTTTTCCACTAATTAGTGGCTGCACTAATTTACATTCCCACCAAGAGTGCATTAGGGTTCCCTTTTCTCTACATCCTTGCCAACACTTGTTATTTCTTGCCTTTTGATACTAGGCATTCTGACTGATGTGAAGTGATACCTTACTGTGGTTTTGATTTGTATTTCCCTGATGATCAGTGATGTTGAACATGTTTTTATGTGTCTGTTGGCCATCGGTATGTCTTCTTGGGAAAAACGTCTATGCAGAAAATAACCTGCACCTCTAATGGAAAACCTGTTTATCTCTTCTGCATGGCTCTTATTCCCTCAAGGTAAATAGAATGCAATCTGTGTCCTGGGAATATTTTAATCTTAATTGTTTATTAGAGGAGACAAGAGAGACCAAAAATGTTTGACAGAGAGAGAAAGAGGAAAATATAGTTTTATGTTGAATAATTGCCTCAAGAAATTTCATTCGCCACTTGTGAAATCCTAAATGCACTGGTTTTCACTTCTTATAAGATTTTTTTTCTTTTTTAGCAATCTCTACACCCAACGTGGGACTTGAACTCATGACCCTGAGATCAAGAGTCACATACTCTTTCTACTGAGCCAGCTAGGCACACCAGTTTTTCACTTTTTAAAAAAAAATCTACTTTTCTTATCGTATTACATCATTTCCATTTCCATTTCCATATCTTCCTTAAAATTTTTTTCCTGATAGAAACTGTATGTCTTCAGTGAAGTCTGAGCCTTCAATAGCTTCATGGGGAGATCATGACAGGTTTTAGCTAGTTTATGAGACCTCTCCCTTCCAGGTGTTGGTTCAGGAGGAAGCAAGTAACCTAATTCTGGGCAATGATATATTTAAGGAGACCTGTTGAGAAATGAGTCCTGGCTTTTAAAAAGAGAAGAGAAAAAAAAAAAAAGACTCAGAGAAGAAATAGGTCCCTTATGTCTCTGAACTTCACATGTGAGGGTGTGATCCTTCAAATTGCTGCAGCCACTTTCCCACCATGAGGCTACATGAATGAGGACAAAAGTCAACTTATTGCTAGAGTTAGTAGAGAAAAAAATAGATGAAAAAACTCTGGCTTTTTGAGTTGTACATACGGAATCAACATACTTACAGGCTTCCTGTTACATAGAATAATATAATAATATTTTATTTAATAATAATAATTAATTAATTAATAATTATTAATTATAATATTTATATAATAATTTTATATTATTATATTAATATTATTAATATTAACAATTAATATTATTAAGTAATTAATATTAATTAATGTTATTAAGTAATTAATATTATTATTTAATAATTACTATTATTAACATTGCTAATAATATTAATATTATTATAATAATATTATTACATTATTATATATAATATTATATTATTATTTATATAATAATAATAATGATTAATAATTATTAATTAATAATAAATAATAGTTTATTTAAGTCACGGAAGCCAGAGATTTCTGCTATAAGCAGCTAAGCACATCTGAACTAATATTCTCTATCGTGTGTATGACATGCTACAGATAGACCTATGGAGATAGGTCTGTCACTCCAGAGCTTTCTAAAACCTGAGGGATAGGCAGAGAGAGAGAGAAAGAGAGAGAGAGACAGGAAAAGCAGGGAAAAGAAAAATTGTACAGAGGTAAGACAACACCCATGTAATTTGTAAACCCTGGATATCATCAGTGCATAAAAAAAAGTATGTGGAGATAAACTTCATTTTTGAAGGGGGAGAAAATCTTAGCTCTAAGACAATATTTAGGAAGGTAAGAAACCTCATTATATTCTCCCAGGAAGAGTAATGCTACATTACACACACCTTTTAAACCAAGCTTATAACATTCCACACACTTTTTAAACCAAGTGAGGTGATGGTAGCTCTCTCTCTCTTTTTAATGTTGGTCTGTTTTTGAGAGAGAGAGAGAGAAAGAGAAAGAGAATATGCAACACGTGAGTGGGGGAGGGCTAGCGAGAGGGGGAGAGAAAAGAATCCCAAATACGGTCCACCCATGCTCAGTGCAGAGCCCAATGTAGGGCTTGATCTCTCAAACTGAGATCATGGCCTGGACTGAGGTCAAAAGTCAGTTGTTTAACTGACTGAATCACCCAGGTGCCCCTAAGAGCTTTCTCTTGAGTAGGGGTGGCCCTTACTGGTTGTGAGGACAGGTGACTGGAGTAACACGTGTGTCAGAAAGAACTCTATAAACCAGTGTACTTCACCTTGAAAAAAGGTGACTCCCATATTACAAACTGAGATTGAGCTAGAGAGGTAGGTAGGCATCAGGCTGTGGAGAACATTATAGGATATGCAAATAAAGGCTATAATGAGGTAAAGTGTAAGGAAGAGTAGTAAATAAATCAATGTTTTGCCTAAAATTGTGAACCTTGGCAATTTATATATAGAACACATTCTTTGATTTATTGATGAAGTGATTCATCTATCAAACAAAACTAAACTAAAAAAGACGTATTTGGGGATTCAGTGGTTTCAATTTTAGGAATACAGTTTAAGGAAATAATATGAGATATGGTAGAACTATGTACAAGGATGCTTATCACAGGGTTATTTATAAATATCAGTATGAAGAGGAAGTAATCAGAGCATCCAACAAAAGTGGAAAAGTTACTAAATCATGGACCGTTCTTACAATTGAATATTAGGGAACAATTACGATTACTTATTTGCAGAATATTTGATGTCATGAAAGAGTGTTCATAATAAAAAGTTTAGGTTGAAAGGAAAACATCAGGCAAAAATAAGTACAAAATACAAAGATACAATCCCAGTTTGGAAAAAGAGGAGGCAAGAGGGAAGGTATTTATATGTATATGTACAATTCTCCCCACTCCCACATACATGCACACATACACAATTTTTAAAATGGGAGCAATTCAGTATATCAATAATGTTTATTCTAAGTTAATGGGCAATAGGCAATTTTCTTGGGCATAGGTAAATATGGATTGCTTTTATATAATAATAATATATAAATAAAAATACGAAAACTATATCGTATTTACCTTTCTTTGACTTACTTCACTTGGCATTATACTCTTTAGATCCATCATGTTGTTTCAAATGGCAAGATTTTATTCTTTTTTATGACTAATATTCTATTATATACACACATACATATGTATGTATATATATCACTTCTTCTTTATCCATGCATCTATGGAATGGACACTTGGGTTGCATCCTTATCTTGGATATTGTGAATAATGCTGCAATAAACATAGAGATGCACGTGCCTTTTTGAATTAGCATTTTCATTTTCTTTGGGTAAATACCCAGTAGTAGAATTACTGGAACATACGGTAATTTTATTTTTTAATATTTTGAGGAACCTCCATACTGTTTTCCAGTATTTGCACCTGTTAACATTCCTATCAACAATGCACGAGGGTTCCCTTTTTTCTATATCCTCACCAAAACTTATTGTTTCTAGTGTTGGTTTTTTTTTTAATTTTATCCATTCTGACAGGTTTGAGGAGGTATCTCGTTGTTTTGATTTGTATTTCTTTAATGATGGGTGATGCGAACATGGGTGTCTGTTGGCCATCTGTATGTATTCTTTGGAGAAATGTCTGTTCATGTCTTCTGATCATTTTTTAGTTGGGTTATTTTGTGTGTGTGTGTGTGTGTTTGTTGTATAGGTTCTTTGTATATTGTGTATATTAATCCCTTATTGGATATATCATTCACAAATATCTTCTCCCATTCAGTAGCTTGTCTTTTTGTAGAATTTAAGGAATAAAACACACAGACAAAGAGAAAAATAGACCCAAACAATCAGGCTCTTAAATACAGAAAACAAACCAACAAGACTGGAGGGGAAGTGGTGGAGAAATGGGTGAAATAGGTGAAGGGGATTAAGAGGACACTTCTGTGATGAGCATTGAATAATGTATAGAATTGTTGGATCACTGTATTGTACACCTGAAACTAATATAACACTGTATGTTAATTATACTGTGATTGAAATAAATTTAAAAACAGAAAGAAAGAAAAGAAAGGCATCTCTTAAAAAATATAGAAACTAGAAGTAGCTCAAAATTAAAATTTAAGAAAAAGGATTTTATAAATAGTAGTATAATATGACCAAGGAGAAAATACTGTATTCTCAGTAAATGAGCGATATTATGGCACCAACCATTAATATAGATCACATATAGAAATGCCTTCAAGCAAAAGGAAAGCAATATGTATTTTGTGTTTAAATAATTAATTCACAGTCAAACCAGATAAAGATATTACCTCTCTCTGGGGTTCTTTCTTGCTTAATAGCTCAACACATTGCTAGTCGTGATGCTGACGGGGGTGGCCAGGGTAAAACAAGTTGGGATAATTCTGTAGACTCTCTCCATGTTATAAGAATGGGCTGTTGAGAGATGGGGAAAGAGAGAAAGGCAGAGGAGAGGGGAGGGGGGAAGGAGAGAAGAGAATGTGTGATATGTAAGGGAGGTAATGTCTCCAGTGGCAGGGGGTAACTACTCCTGGTAAAAACTGACAAGTTGCTAAAGGAAAGGAAGTAAAGCACAGATCTCAGGCCATGCATCCTGCTTCTTTCCTTTCACAAAAACCACAATACACACCCTCATTAACTCCTGTCTGTGCGAATAAGAAGAATGATAGCATGAAGAATAACTATCTAGCTTGAAATCTTCACTGTAGATTTTAGGTCAGAAAAAAATGGGGTAAGTTTTTCCAAGTCACAAAATTATTTAGTGACAACAAAAGTCTAAGATCCTTGGGCTGGGCTCTGATGCCCAATACATTTTTCATTCCACTAAACCGTCATCGTACTTGATACTGAAGGAAAGGTTCCACCCTGCCCCATGGTAACTGTCACACAAAAACATGCCTGATTGTTTTTGTATGTTAGTTTTATGTAAATAAGTAAACAGAAAGCCCACTGAATTGGGTGTAGGAACTTCCTGTACTCAAGTACTATTTTCATTGATTATCATTGCGGTCTTGTGTTTGTTGCTTAACCTTGCTGTGTCTCAGTTTCTTATCTGCAAAATAAAGAGGATGCATTGAATGTTCTCTGATGTATTTGAAGATATTCAACAGATACCCTGCAGAATTGCATAACCAGTGAAAACAACATAGTTCCGACAAAGGTAGAATCTTTACTGATCTCTCGCTCCATCTTCCCTGAAGCCCTGAATAAGTAACTTGAGATGTTGAAACTCAACAGTAGCGGAACAACTATTGCATATCCGTGATCATTTACAGTAAGTGAAAATTATAAGTGAATTTAGGGAGGTTTCACGAATTGAAATGTAAAAGACTCTTCAGTTGTTTTCATCGGGAAATGTACACAGAGGAAATGGGGAAGGAGGGCGGTTTACCTACGGAAGGGTGAGCAAGCACATGTAAAGAATTTTTTAGAGAAGCCTCACTGTATGTAATTATTTCTGAGAGACTTTTGGGAGGTCATTTCTTTGATAATCAAGGTGTGAATCAAAAAGGGAATAAGGAAGATACTGGGATGCTAACTTACCAAAAGGGACTTCTCTGTTATAATCTGTAGGGAGACACTACCCTATGCTAAAGAGAGTTAATTCATTCTGAAATTCACCGTGCAAGTGAATGTAAGCCCACTCCTCAAAAATTGGGGGAAATGGTAAACCAAGGGTTTCATGAAACTTTCCAAATTCAGCTTTGACAGTAGAAACAATGATGACGATGATAATAGAATCTATTTGATAAGGTTATTGTAAGGATTAAATGAATTAATACAAGTTAATTAGTTAATTTGTTAAATTGTTATCTTTGTCATTCCTGTTGTTGTTTGCAATATCATTTGGTCTGAAATATATCTAGATTGATTTAACTTTCTGGTAAAATTAATTATAATTTGCTGGTAAAGAAATATCTTCTGTAACTTTTCAATTATGTGTTTTTTTACTGAGTTTTTAAGAGAACGATCCACTTTGTCCACCAAAAAAAATCAACTTGTTTAAAGTGAAACATGCAGGAAGCTTCTTGTTTGCTGTAGCAAAAGCATTATAACTATATTTTTCTGCCGATCAAGATATACTAAAAGTCAAACTACTAATTTTTCAGTTCCGGCCTTTAATGCCTGACTTTCTAAGAGATAACCTGGTCTTTATGGTGTATTTTGTAAGAGGGGAGAGCATTGAAGTCATCTCAAATCCAAGCTTGATACCTAAACACCTTCCTACATAACTGAATTTTAACTTCTAAGAATCAAATTCTATTTGCAAGTACCTAAGAAATATGAATCATCTCTCAGTTCACTGAATGACACAAAACTTGAGATCTTTGAGATACAATATTCAAGCAATAACAAGTCACTTTCACATTTTAGAAAGCAGCCACCCCACTAAAACCAAGTAGAGGGAGAAACCCCATCACTTCCCTTTGGTTTTCAGCATGAAATCCATCCCACATAATGTCTTCTAGGTCCTAAGTAAAATTCTAGCTAATTTCCTACACGAAATAAAAATTTCAGGAAGTAATTTCTAGTTTTTTTTTTAATAGTTTGTTGTGCTGTTAGACTTTTATTAACTGAAACTAGGAAAATTTTTCTTCGCTACTTGGTAAAACAAGAGGCATATTTCAAAATTTATACATTCAGAAGTTCTTTGATCTAAAGAGCTTTCAAACCTTTACCTTGAGTAAACTTTAAAAAGTATCATTTTAAAACTCTTAAATATTTATTAGGGGAAAGGGGAAGCAAAGCAATAATTGTAGAGTTTATAAATAGGTTAGACTCTGATATAAGGGCTTAGTTGTATCATTTATTTGATAGATGTTCCTGGTTTAAACTTTATTGGCTATAATACATACGAATTATTTTAAGAATAAATGGTGTTTCAAAATCTCTTTATATAGCTCTGGAAAATGGATGTTTTTACTTTTAAAAATAACTGATGAAAGTGGGACACTTTTTTTTGATTTCTATGTTTTATCTTTTCCTTTAAAAAAATTTTTTTTAACACTTACTCATTTTTGAGAGACAGAGAAACAGAGTGTGAGCGGGGGAGGGGCAGAGAGAGAGAGAGAGAGAGGGAGACACAGAATCCGAAGCAGGCTCCAGGCTCGGAGCCGTCAGCACAGAGCCCGACGTGGGGCTCAAACTCACGGACTGCGAGATCGTGACCTGAGCCGAAGTCGGACGCTTAACTGACTGAGCCACCCAGGCGCCCTATCTTTCTCTTTCAGTAATGCTCTAAGCCACCACTCTACATTGTATTTACCCTAATTCTGTCTTTGTATTACAGAATTTGTATGTGTTCTGTGTCATCTATATAATCAACATGGTGGTGTCACTGACAAAGAAAGACTTAATTACATGAACTATCTGTCACAAGTCCTTGAGTAGGTAGGGCTGGTGTACAGAATCTGTAGGGCTGGGGTCACTAATAAACACTAAACATCCTTTGTGATGCAGCCCAACAAGCCCCCGTTTAGACTGGACTAGGACAAAAAGTCAAATCGATCTGAACTGAGTCTGTTTACCTACCAGAGAGATAACAGCTGCAGTTTTCCCTTTACTTATTTATATTTATTCTATACTTTAGATTTATATATTTAAAGGCCAACCAATGCATTTTTAAGGCTAACCAATGCCTTTAAATAATTTTACAGAATTCGAGAGCTGGCAGAGAATCTAGTAATCATCTAACCCTACATAAGAAGAAAATGTAGCCTGTGGAGAAAAAAATGGCGTGCTCAAGGTCTCAGTGAATTAGTAACACAGCTGAAATAAGTTCACCTTATGTGAAATTTATAATATTTGCACTGCTTCTAAATTCAATGGAATGTTTAAATGTGTAAGCTAAAAGTATAGTATGTTGTTTTTATAGGTACCAAAAATGAACCTGAACTACTCACAGTTCACCGAAAATGACCCCTTTTTTGACATTTGAAATATATTTACAGTTCCATCTGTAGATGTTAGTTTGTTTTAAAGGATAAGCAGGATATTAGAATGTAAGCTACAAATTCCCTTCCTTTTATTTTATTTTACTTTATTTTATTTATTTTTAATTTTTTTTTAACATTTATTTTTGAGACAGAGAGAGACAGAGCGTAAACAGGGGAGGGGCAGAGAGAGAGGGAGACACAGAATCTGAAACAGGCTCCAGGCTCTGAGCTGTCAGCACAGAGCCCGACGCGGGGCTCGAACTCACGGACCGTGAGATCATGACCTGAGCCGAAGTCGGACGCTTAACCGACCGAGCCACCCAGGCGCCCCAATTTTATTTTATTTTAAAGAGAGAGAGTGTGGAACTGATGCAAGGCTTGATCTCACCGCCCTGGGATCATGACCTGGGCCTAAATCAAGAGTCCCATGCTCAACCGACTGAGCCTCCTCGGCAGTCCCCGCACTTGTTAAGTCATAAGAAGAAGGACAAAATTTAAACTCTGTAGCCTAAAAATGTTCTCTGTGAACTACTTGAACTTTACTTTTTTGTTTAATGAACGGCTGGTTTTAGAATTCTAGAGTGATAAAATTTTAGGACAATATGATCGTATCAGCTATTTAGCTTAAGAAAAGAATTTGAAAGCCAGCAGAGAATTTATTCTGAAACGAAGAGGTAGCTATAATACCCTTGAGCTGTTTAAGTCTTTTAGTACTTATCCTTGGGAAGACCACTCTGGTAGAGGTAGGAGGAATTGCTTCGACGACGGTGGAAGTTTATTGGAAGCAAGGGTCCTGCCCTGCCAGGCAGTAAATCCGTAAAGAAACTTACAAATATCTCTTACTTGTGAAGCTTACATTTAATCAGGGGGAAACGGACTACAGCAATAAACATCATAAGTAAGTATATAATATGTTAGGAGAACAAATAAGTACAGTGGACAAATATCATACACAGCAAAGAGAATTTAAGTTCTTGGAATAAAGGACAGGTTCCAGGTTTAAATAAGATGTTCAAAGTTAGTTTCACTGAAAAGAAAACATTTTCAACACTCAGAAGACATAGAAGAGCTTAAAATTCAGCTGTGGGGAAATAGCTACCTCAGAGGTCATAAGGCTGTCACATACCTGACAAGTTTGGAAGCAGCAAGGAGGTTTGCATCGCTGAAGAGGACTGCAAAAGGGACTGCACGATAGGAGATGAGGTGAGAAAGTTAACAGGATCCTGATTATGTGAGGGCATCTAGGCCATTGTCAAGCCTTTGGCTTTCACTCTGAGTGAAATGGGTAGGCTGTGTGTGGAGTATTTGGAGCACAGAAATGACATGCTCTTTCTCTTGTTTTAAAAGGATCATTCAAGGAGCTCTGTCAAAACCACAGTTTGGGAGTGGGGGGGAGACTGGAAACAGGGAGGTGGGTTAGGAGATTCTTGCCATAAGTCGTGTAAGACAGGATGGGAGGACTGACCACACGGTGGTTAAGGTGGTAAGAAGCGCTTACATTGTGGATGTTTTCTGAATATAAAGCCAACACGATAGTCTGACAGACTGGATGAGAAGGTGAGAGAAAAAGAGGAGTGAGGGTTGTTTCCCAGGCTTTTGCTAGAGACAACTGGAAAGATGGGTGTTTTCAGCAATTGATTAGGGAAAGCTGCGGATGAAACAGGTTTGGCTGGTTTCAGAAGGAAGAAGACAAGTTCAGTTTTGGATATGTTGAGTTCAATGTGCCTATTAGAGATCTACGTGGAAATATGGAGTCCAGTTTGGAAGAGAGATCTGGTCTGGAGATAGAGATTTGAGAACCCAGATGCTATTTGAAGCCACAGAACTGGACAAGATCGCCACAAAAGCGAATGAAGGCCAAGAAGAAGAAAGAACCAAGGAATAAAGCCAGAGAAAGGAAGGAACCAGCCAAGAGATTTGAGAAACAGTAAGTAAGGTGGGAGAAAGACTAGGAGAATGGGTGTTCTTGGAAGTCAAGGGAAGAAAATGGGTCAAGGACATGTGATTGAGCAATTGTTTCCAATGATGCTAAGAGGTTGAATAAAATGAGAATTGAGCATTGTTTTTTGGCAAAGAAGAAATCATCAACAGGGCGATAACACAGACACATCACATTTGGTCTGGGCACTCCAAAGTGGTTCCCATTGCCATTGATACGCTCATTTGGGTACACTTATTTGGGAGAAGAGGGATTGGAAACACTAAATCAAGTGATGGAGGACTGCATCATGTGACTTAAGATTATTATGGGAGACGGGTTGGAAATTTTATTTGCCTGGTGTCAGATTCGAGAAAAAAATGTTTTGTGTCCGGATAAGGTGCACATTTGGCATTGGTTCAGCTGGGGTAATGCTACATATTAAGGTGAAGCCCGCGTGAGCAGGAAGATATGGAGGAATGATTCAGAGACGGTGGCTTCAGTTTTGAGGAACTGGCAGACCTCCAAGTGAGCTCATATAAATTGAACCTCAACAGGGATGGATTTGTGATGGAAATTGGAAGTCAGAACAAAGAAATGAGAGTCAAAGCAGAGGAACACGATGCTGAGGACAAAGCAATGGTTGAGAATAAATAGCATCTCATGGTAAACAATGTGTAAAGTGCGAAGTAAGGGGACTAAGAATGATTAGGTTGACAGGAAGGAAACCAGGGCAGTAGTGTCCCGTAAGGCATTGGAGGAGATTTTCAAAAGGGGTATTTCTGAAACCACTCAGTGCCCTCAAGAATTTGGTTCTCCTTCATGGGTGAGGATGTACGATTCCTGACACTTAGATCCAACCCGGTAAATCTCCGAAACTTTTCCTTTCCTCCAATCTGAACTTGCTTTTGCTTTGTTTTATTAATCTTAGTGTGTAGTTTCTTACATGTCACCTAATATCTGGTGTCTGTTTCTTTCACAAGCCAATGTAAACTGAATTTTCAAGTGGACTGTATTCATTGTCAATCTAGGCTCCCCAAATGCCTTCTCCTTAACTTCCTCGGTCCCACAGTCACAACCTTTTTAGGGAAGTCCCTTGTGGCCTCAGCCAAAATTTCCAGAACTTCAACTTGGAAGGGATACCTAGACCCATTGTTTTTGGACAGTGTGATATCAAACTAGTCAAGAGCCAAAAAGTCACCATTATATTTGGTAACCAGAGGATCATCGGTGCATTTTATAAGAACACTTTCCAACAGCTGCTTTGATGAGAATCTAGGCTATATTGTGTTGAAACACAATACGTCCATAGATGTAGTGGAGGAGACAGCTCTTAAAATTAGAAGAGCAAGATCACAGAGATATTCAGTGAATTTTTTGAAGTGTATAAAAAGGAGGAAGAAAGGGTTTTTTTCTTTTGTTTTGGGGAAGGACTTTCTGACTTTGGCAAACTGAGGAAAAGGAGCCTGTATGAAGGGAATAGTTAAAAATTTGGAGAGGGGTACCTGAATGGCTCAATCGGTTAAGCATCCAACTTCGACTCGGGTCATGATCTTGCAGTTCATGGGTTGAACCCTGCATCGGGCTTTGTGCTGACAGCTCAGGGCCTGGAGCCTGCTTCAGATTCTGTGTCCCCCTCTCTGTCTTAGTACCCCTCCCCTGCTCGCTCTCTCTCAAAAATAAAACTTTAAAAATATTTTTTTAAAAATTGGAGAGAAAGGGTATTTATGAAATAAGTATGTGGGAAGGGAGTACTAATTCAAGTTAGAGAATTGACAATATCTGACTAAGTAGGAGCTAAATCACATCCCTCATCATTTGTAAATGACATCACATGAAGTAAATCAAATGTAATATGTAACATTAATTGCTGTTTATAGGAAAAGACGTTGAGAATTTCTTTTTATTTTATGCTTTATGAGTAGTAGATGTCAGAACGTGTTGATGTGAACGATTTCTCCATGGCTTCACAAAGCTATAGTTGAATGATTTCCTCTTTGCTGTGTAATTCCCTTATATAAAGTTGGTCCCTTCCATTTACTTTGTACACTTCCACTTATTCAGCAGTAGTGAGTATTTAACTCAATATATTTCTCTCAAAAGAGTTCAGAAATAAATAAATGTCTCATTTTCCAGTGATATTTCCAGGGGAAGTGTACCACCCTCTGTCTGCCATGAACATTTTATCACTCCCATTTTCTTTATGCCATTCAAGTCATCTTTCTCGATATTTCCTCCACTCCAACCCAAAATTCTTATACCATGGCCTGAATATTTGTGTTCCCTCCAAAATTATATGGTAAATTCTCATGCCATATGGGATGGTATTTGGAGATAGAGCCTTGACGAAGTGAGTAGGTCATGAGGGTGGAGCCCTCGTGAATGGGGCTAGTGCTTTCAAGAAAGGGACCCAGGAGAGTTCCCTCACACTTAAATGAAGATACAGTGAAAAAGATGGCTGCCCGTGAACCAGGAAGGGGACTCTCACCAGACACCCAGTCTGCCAGCACAGTGGTCTTGGACTTCCCAGCCTCCAGGACTGTGAGAAAGAAACGTTTCTTGTTTAAGTTGCCCAGCCTATGGTATTTTTGGTATAGCAGCTTGGACAAACTAAGACAACTGACAACTTTGCTTCATGTTTTATGGAAAGAAAGATAAGCAGGAGTCAGCAGACAAGACCCGTTCATCCTCTCATGTCCAAAATTTACACTCTTACCCGTGGCTGCTCCTATTTTCCCCTTTTGGTTTGTGGGTGATCTAGAATCCACATGAGCTTCTCAAAGATTCAGCTCCTTAAGATTATCATCTTTTTTACCTGCCTTTGCATCTTCTTCCATTGTACCGGATCACTGGACTTAACATTTCAAATAGTCTGTACTTTTCCAATTAAAACCAAAAACAAACTCTCTGAGCTCAATCTTCATCTCAAGCTACCAGTCTATGTCTATGCTTTCTCCATAGATTAGGATATCTTGAGTTGCAGTTCAGTAACCCAACTCAGAATGGATGTAAACAATGGAGAACATAAATTGCCTCATGTAATTGTAAAATTCCAAAGGGTATATGGGCTTCATGTGTAGTTTGCTGCTGTGGCTCACAGCACCATCAAAGACTTAAGTGCTTTCTTTCTTTCTCTTATGATTTCAGCATTCTAACTTCCCACATGTTAACACAATGGCTTTTCAGCCACTATGTGGGTTACTTTCTTCCTAATTTTGTCTGTCAGAGATAGGAAACAAAGAGCATTTTTTTATTTACTAACTATAGCAGAATGGAGATGGTTTCTTTCCCATGAATTAAAATTGTGTCATATGATTATTCCTGCACCAACTTCTGTGGTCAGAGGGATGGACTAAACTGGTAAGATTATGCCATTCAGAATCTACTCTGGAATTAGAAGTGACATCAAGCCCATTGAAAACACATGACTAGGAAATGTCTGGCCTAACTTTAAGGGAAAATAGAAAATCAATTGTGGGAGTAGCCAAAAAATGTTCATCATACCTTCGGTCAAACTGTTCAGAGAAGTTGTTCGTATACTCTTTCCTGTAGTCCATTAACTACTCAACACATTTCCATTGTACTATTAAATGAATTCAACATAATATCTGCTTCCACTACTCTTTGGAACTACATTCACTCGTATCTCAGTTACTTTCATGTTACCAAATCCAACTTTTTCAGTCCTCATTTTACTGGGCCTCTAAGTCACTTTCAGTGCTTTGAACACTCCCTTATTCAAACATTCTTTCCTTTTGACTTCCATAATTCACCCTCTCCTGACTTCCAACCTACCAATATACCCATTTGTTTTCAGTCTCTAACATATTTTCCTGTTGTAAATAGTCAGGTTCCTTGGATGATGTAGCTACACATATCTGCACAGTAAATTGTCTTGAAACAAAGATGTTTAAATACCAAACATTTATTACCTCACAGTTTCCGTGAATCAGAAACCCAGGTGCAGCTCAGTTGGAAACTTCTGGTCCAAGGTCTCCCATGGAGTTACAGTTAGTCTGTTGGCTAGGGCTGTGATCTTATCCAAAGGCTCAATTGGGGGAGGATCCTCTTACAAGATCATTTATATGATTGAGAATTTAGTCATTCACAGACTGCTGGCTGGAGGTCTCCCTTAGTTATCTGTCACCGTGGGCCTCTCCACAGGGTTCCTAATAACTTGGACACACTAGAAAGCAACCCCAGATAAGGAAGATAGAAGTCAGAGCATTGCATAACCTAGTCTTAAAAGTATATCCCGTGATTCTTCCTGTGTTCCATTTGTTGGCACCATGTCCAGCCCACACTTAAGGGGAGAGGCTTCTACAAGGATGTGAACACTAGGGGACAGGGTCATTAGGTGCCTTCTTGGAAGTTGCCTACCTTACTATGGCTTGGGGTTTTGTCTTTTTCTAATTCCATCTTTTTTGCTTTGGTAATGCCCTATATTGTCCTAGTTATGTTACCTGTATTCCATAGCTCTCAAATTTATACTGCCACATTAGGCCTCTCTTCAGACCTTTATAATCTCTCTATTTGACATCTCCATGTAGCTTTATCCCAAGCTCTCAACATTAACATGGTACAAATGAAATGTTTTATTTTCCTTTCCTTAGACTCCAAATATTCTCTTTTTTCTGCTAAGCTTTTCGACCTTGGTGAATGGCACCTCTGATCACTCAGTTTCTCAAGCCAGGCACTAGAACTTTTTTCTTGACCTTTACCTCCCTCACTTACCACATCATTCTATCCCTACAGTCTATCAACTGTCACTTCAAAATTACTGTTTCCTGGATGCCTCAAAGATCCCCTCCATATGTTTGCTTTTGTTTTTGCTCTGTTGCAACCCATTCTCAGTAACAAAATAGATTAATCATTTAATAATGTAAATAAGAGCTAATCCCATGTTTTTAAAATCCTTCAAAGGCTTCTCATTGCTCTGCATGATCCTGCTTGATCTGGTTTTTGCCTGCTTCACCAACCTTGTTTCAGGCAGCATTCTTTCCTTCTGAGTTCTCACCACACTGGTCTCTTTTTGGTTCCCAGTTTTCCCTCTGGTTGGAAGACTTCTTCCACAGCTCTGCCTCAGTGAGCTCTACCCCATCCAACCACAGACATGTCTTCCAGGACCACTCCACTCAATCGCACACATATTCTTAAAGCTCAGTCCTTTTTCTTCATGGCACTTGTAATTTGTAAGCTCCAAGTGAAAGAGGCCACGTCCATTTTGTTATCTACCTGTCAATGCCTAGAGAGCACCATTTGAACACACAACACTCCGTCGATAACTTCTGGAGTAAGCTTCTCACTGTAGAATACACCCCAAAATCACAATAACATTTTCTCTGCTGTTTCTTATTTTACCAACTCGAGTTGTACTTGTTCTTAATTTAGTCCTTTAGTGTTGTGTCTAAATATGTGTGTTGCCTTTCTTCTTTCTTTCTAGTTAGGCTTTTTTGGGGAAACGTGCTGGGGAAAATTCCTAAAGACAGATTATAACATATTCATCCTTAGTGAAATTAAGAGGAGGACCTTTATAACAATGACACCTAGATTGCCTTTGCCTCAGGAACATGTAAGGTTGAGTATTCAGGTGACATTCATTTAAGATCTCTTTTTGAGAATCTTTCTGGAAGTTGGGGGCCAGAGGCTGGGACTTGTTTTCTCTTGGAGACATGGTCTGCTTTAGGTTTTCTCATTAGTCATACACTGGTTGCACATGTACCATAAAAGAAAGCCATGGAAAGACCCACCTGACACCCACATTGAGATTGTAATCTTCCAGCTGATGTTTCTGTTCAGAGCTTTTCTGAACTTGAGAGAAGAACTAATAATCCTGGAATGAATCACTGTACCTGTGACATTCTAGTTAAAGTCGAACGGTGCGGATATAATGTGCTGCTTTGGTGTGAAGAGACTGAACAACACTTAATAAATAATAAAACCACAGAATACACACAAATTGAAGTGAAAAACGTTAACCTTTTGCTGCCCAGGAAAACTTTCTGGTAAATGGGAGGTGGGATGTGGGTGGGGAGATGGCTTGTGGAGTGTTAGGTAAAGTACAACGTGAAAACATGCCCCGAATCTTCTGCAGAAGAAGTGCTTCTCCTCATGTCTTTAGGAGAGGGGGTTGGCTAAATCGTTTTACCCTTTTCATATTTTTTATTTTTATTGATTTTTAATTTTTGTTGTAGAGAGAGAGGGAGAGTGTGCGAGTGGAGGAGAGGAGCACAGGGAGAGGGAGAAAGAATCTCAGGCAGGCTCATGCTCAGCACAGAGTCCGGCGTGGGGCTTGATTCCACGACCCTGGGATCATGAACTGAGCCAAAACGGAGAGTCAGACACTCACCTGACTGGGCCTCCCAGGCATCCCCATTTTACCCTATTTTTAGTCTTCTCTTGAATATTTTTATTCTAAAAGACAATATATTTCCTCCACAGGTCTCATAGTTACTTATTTCAAGCTCTGTCTTCTCTCAAAGAACGAAAATTCACTGACTCCAATCAGTGCAATTCGAAGGTTATGTTGTTTACTTAATGTTAATTCTGTGAATGAATAATTTTAAACAGATATTTGGGAATATGGGGGGAGGGGGAAGAGATAAGTACGGAAAGCATGGGGAGGAAAGAGCTGGATTTAAGTATATGGAAAAAGACCATATGAGCCAGAATGTGTCAATAGTGGAGATGAAGAGAGAGAAAAAGACATCAAATGATATGCTTCCTACTATTGTTGTGTATCGTGGTAAAATATATATGGTATATTTTGTAATATATTCCAAAAACATGCTTGTCCACATCCTTGTTTCTATATATGTCTTTTTACACATGTTTTCCTAATGTACATAAATCCCCATCAGAGCAAGGGAGAAATTTCCATCCATTGCTGTGAAAAATCCGTCGCTTTTGATTTGGAGTGGGGCTCCAACTAATAGGGAAAGTAGAAGGGTTTGAAGCTGTCCATACGATTACTGCAGCTCTTTTGATTGTTTTCTTTTGATTTCGATGATAAGTTATTTCTTTTAACTGGATTCTGCTTGATCTGATCTCAGTGCCTGAGTTTGGAGGACGAGTGACTTGTGCTCCTGAAGTCTTTGCCCTGTGTCCCGCCAGATTTAAATTCACATCAACCGTCTGTGATGATTTGATGTCATTTGCAAATTATCAGCAATGTACATAAAATCAATGTAAAAGACTACTTATATCACAGCAGTGATTATCTGATTGAGCTGGTATTTAAATTTGCATTTAAATATGTAAATTGTTTTTAACTGACTGCAGTTCTTTCCGTATTTTCAAAAGATACTTTTAGAACCATTTAGGAAGTTGATGAAAACTTCTGCTTGGTGTTTAAAAGCATCCTCTTTAATGATAGAAGCACATATATTAATACAACAGTACAGTCAGTTACCTCCAATTGACCACCAGTTCTGTCCTACAGAATCTGGGCTAAAGCAGAGCCAAACTCAGTAGAGAGTTACCTTTGTATTAACTTTGGGGAAAGATTCTATTAGCAAAACAATAAACAAATTTCAACGAGGTTATAGAGAGGGAAGCTCGAAACCTTTTAAAATTATACTCATGCAAGTTATTTTGTAAGTTGAAACAAATATTTTGCAAAAAAATTCTACTTATGCAAATTTATGTTAGGAAAATACTCAAAATGTATAAACAGTCATGTACACAAATATACACATTATACAATTTTTAGAATATCAGACAAATAGGTATAACTTATAATAGGTAAAAGTAAGCTTTTTGCCAATCCTCTCTATGGATAAATACAATTTAAATACGATAGATATGATGTACCTATAGGAAAACTGTTTAAGATATAATGTTAAGTAAAAATGAATATGAAAATGTATGCGTGTTTTGAGTACATATTTGAAATTATGAGAGAAAAAGCACTCAAAGGACATAAAGATAAAACTGATCTTTTAAAATAAAGGGTATCTGGGGTGCCTGGGTGGCTCAGTCGGTTGAGTGTCCGACTTCGACTCAGGTGATGATCTCACGGCTTGTAAATTCAAGCCCCGCGTCGGGCTCTGTGCTGACGGCTAGGAGCCTGCAGCCTGCTTTCGATTCTGTGTCTCCCTCTCTCTCTGCCCCTAACCCACTCGCATTCTGTCTCTGTCTCTCTCAAAATTAAATAAACATTAAGAAAAAAATTAAAGGGTATCATGGTATTTTCTGTTTCTAAAGTGATCTGTAATCTGGTTTATTTCATCATTCAAGTGAATTAAGGAAGTAGTTTATGGAGAGCCCTACTATTTATAGGATATGAATTATAATTCATTTTATCTTGTAAGGACTGGATGAAATGATTATTATAGTCATTTTAAACACTAATAAAATTTGTGCCAATATTGTGAAAGAGATCCTTTGAGGATCACACAGTCAATAGACGAGCAAGACATCGGGGCACCTGGGTGGCTCAGTTGGGTAAGCGTCCGACTCTTGATTTTGACTCTGGTCATAATCTCGTGGTTCATGGGATCCAGCCCCGCTCTGGGCTGACAGCTGTGGAGGCTGCTTGGGATCCCCTCTCTCTGTGCCCCTCCCTTGCTCTCTTTCTGTCTCAAAGTAAATAAATAAACATAAAAAAAAAAGACAACGACCAGAGACAGTATTTCTAACCATTGGTCATTCTCCACAATGCTGAACACAAATGAATAAGCTAAACTCAGGTATTTTTAAGTGCCTGCTTGGTGGTTAATATTCTTGACGTTAATTTGTGTGCTAACGGTTTGCTTAATGTATAATAACCAAAGGAACCCTACTAATGGCTAAATCATTTGAGAAACAATTCTGATCTCTTCTGGGTTTTTTTGTGTGTTTTGTTCTGTTTTGATAGAGCAAAACTTATCATGTAAGAAACATAGAGAAAACCAAAGCCACAAATGAGGGCATGTGACAAAAACTAACAACTTATGTAAGTTAAGTTACTGGGAAATTTAACGTAAGCCATGACGATATGCATTATCTGATTAAAGTTTAGCCAACTAAATGCAGTTTTGACTAATAGGCGGTAGGACTCCTGAGTTGGCGGAAGGAAGGGAAATAATATGCTAGCATGTATGTTATTGTGTTAGCAGTTCTTTTGAATATTTGATTTTAACCTTGACCAGAAATGACATCCTATCACCAGCATTCTTTGACATTCCCTCGTAGCTGCTTAGGCTACTGACAATAGCAGGCACAATTTCTGAATTCCTTCGGACAGTATCACGGCCTTTCGCCTTTCGGCTTAACTTATCATAAGTATAACTTAATACTTATGTTTGGGTAATGTTTTTCAATTTGTTTTAACTTTACATGTTTTTTTTGTTTGTTTGTTTCCTGAAAAAAAGAAGTCAAATACAATTTGTTTTTGTGTTTTTATTACACAATAAACACAAAAACAGAAAACCGTCCCAAATGATTGTGTCATTTGTTGAATGATTACACGGTGAGGACCGTCACAAACCAGATCAGGAAATGGACTTTTGCCAGTCACCCCAGAAACGCGTGTACGTGTCCTCCTCCTAAGCTCTTCTCAACTTTCGTTGTGACCCTCTGCTTGCATCTTCAATAGATTTATCCACCAAGGGCTTCGCTAAGATTCCAATACTTTAACTTTCCATTTTGCTTTTAAATACGTTTTTAAAGATCTCTTTTGATCTTCAGAGTTCTCCTTTATCCCTTTCTTTTTCTCATGAACCATCTGCTGGCCATTTCATCTGCGGGATTTTCCAGAGTATGTTGCAACCAGCAGTCTCCATGCTGTGGAAACACTGTTGGTACAACTGAGCGGGTCCCCTTGTCCTCTGTGTCCTCCAAATTGGCACGTGGGTCTAGAGGCTTGATGGCACGCAAATTCACGTTTTATGAAACTTACAGGTGTTTGCTTTCACACGTGGGCACAAAGGATATGCTTTTCTTTTTCATTTCTTTTAAACTTATTTAGTTTTGAGAGAGAGAGAGAGAGGGTGTGTGTGAGCATGGGAGGAACAGAGGGAGAGGGAGACACAGAACCTGAAGCAGGCTCCAGGCTCTGAGCTGCCAGCACAGAGGCCGATGTGGGGCTTGAACTCACGGACCGCCATCATGTGAGCTGAAGTGGGTCAATCAACCGACTGAGCCACCCAGGCACCCCAAAGGGCCTGCTTTTCTGATGTCAGCAGCAGTTTGTGCTCAGGGCACTGGTTCTTACATCTATGTGTCTTCAGTCACTTTGATTGTCTGAAATTATTTTCCAGTGTTACCCCAAGTTAATGAATATTGCTAAAATTTGGTTTGTGCCCTCTATGTTGTCAGTTTTCTTGGGATATAAAATTTGTGGTTCTCTTCTGTTCTTAAGTAAATTACGCTTTTTTTTTTTCTGGTATAAACTTTTGCTACCAAAAAGTAGAATGATTGTCTCCTTTTGTTTTTTCCCTTATAAAACACTCGCTATTTTTGCCTAGATTCTCAGCTGTTAAACTCTCAAAAGTTAAATAATTTCACTAGAATATGCTTTTCTGTTGGTCATTTTTGCTCAATATTCTGAGCCGTTGGGGGTATTTTCAAAGGAAAGTTTTCTTTAATTACAGCTTTAGGTATTTATTCCATTCTTTTATGTTGGTTATCTTTTTTCAAATCGTTTTTTTAACTGGTAGATCTTTTTCCACCTCTTTAAATTTTCCACAAGTTCCTTTCAATTCTTTTTTCGTTTCACTTTTATTTTTTGTTTTCATCTTTTATTTCAGGTATTAACTGTGTGTTCATTTGATCTTCTGTTCTTTCAAGTTTAGACTTTCTGCAATTATTTTTCTTAACTTTTAAGTGTTCTCATGTAATTTCTGATATCTACTATTTCTCATTTATTCTTTCATGTGTTTTATCATTTTTAATATTGTTTAGCTTATTTTGAAATAGGTTATACTTTTTTGTTTTATTTTGTTTTTTTTGTTTTGTTTTAGTTTATATATATATATATATATATATATATATATATATATATATATATATATATATATTCAAGTTAGTTAACATTCAGTGTAGTCTTGGCTTCAGGAGTGGAACACAGTGATTCATCTCTTACATATGGCACCCTGTGCTTGTCCTGAAAAGTGCTCTCCTTGATGCCCATCACCCATTTAACCCACCCCCAATGCACACATGCACTCCTTCCCCCTTCAGCAACCTCAGTCTGTTCTCTGTATTTAAGAGTCTCTGATGGTTTGCCTCCCTCTCTGTTTTTATCTTATTTTTCCTTCCCTCCCCGTGTTCATTTGTTGAGTTTCTCAAATTCCACTTATGAGTGAGATCATAGATATCTGTCTTTGTGTGACTGAGTTATTTTCCTTAGCATAATACCCTCCAGTTCCAACCACGTTGTTGCAAATGGCAAGATTTCATTCTTTTCCTTTGCTGAGTCGTATTCCATTGTATGTATATACATCTTCTTAATCCATTCATCAGTCCATGGCCATTTGGGTTCTTTCCACAGTTTGGCTATTGTTAATAGCACTGCTTTAAACATTGGGATGCACACGCCCCTTTGAATCAGCATTTTTGTATCCTTTGGATAAATACCTAGTAGTGCATTTGCTGGGTCGTAGGGTAGTTCGATTTTTAATTTTTTGAGGAAACTCCATTCCGTTTTCCAGAGTGGCTGCACTAGTTTGCATTCCCCCCAACAGTACAACAGGGTTCCGCTTTCTCTATATCCTCATCAACATCTGTTGTTTCCTGAGTTTTTAATTTTAGCCACTCTGACAGATGTGAGGTGGAACCTCATTGTGGTTTTGGTTTGTATTTCCCTGATGATGATGTTGAGTGTCTTTTGATGTGTCTGCTGGCCATCTGGTTGTCTTCTTTGGAAAAGTGTCTATTCATGTCTATTCTGCCCATTTCTTCACTGGATTATTTGGTTTTTGGGTGTTGAGTTTGATAAGTTCTTTATAGACTTTGGATACTAACCCTTTATCTGATATGTCGTTTGCAAATATCTTCTTCCATTCTGTCAGTTGCCTTTTAGTTTTGTTGATTCTTTGCTTTGCTGTGCAGAAGCTTCTTATCTTCATAAGGTCCCAATAGTTCAATTTTGCTTTTTTCCCCCTTGTCTCTGAAGATGTATCAAGTAAGTTACTGCTGTGACCTACGTCAAAGAAGTTGTTGCTTGTTTTCTCCTGTAGGATGATAATGGTTTCCTGTCTCACCTTTAGGTCTTTCATCCATTTTGAATTTATTTTTGTGTATTTAAGAAAGTGGTCCAGTTTCATTCTTCTGTATGTTGCTGTCCAGTTCTCCCAGCACGATTTGCCAAAGACACTGTCTTTTTTCCACTGGATGCTCTTTCCTGCTTCATTGAAGATTAGTTGGCCGTATATTTGTGAGTCCCTTTCTGGGTTCTCTATTCTATTCCTTTGATCTCTGTGTGTGTTTTTGTGCCAATACCATGCTGTCTTGATGATTATGGTTTTGTAATATAGTTAAAGTCCAAGAATGCCTCCGGCTTTGCTTTTCTTTTTCAAGACTGCTTTGGCTATTTGTGGTCTTTTTGGTTCCATACAGATTTTAGGATTATTTGTGGATTAGGATTACCTAGCTCTGTGAAGAATGCTGGTGTTATTTTGATAGGGATTACATTGAATGTGTAGATGGCTTTGGGTAGTATTGACATTTTAAAAATATTTGTTCTTACAATCCATGAGCATGGAATATTTTTCATGGAATAAGCATGGAATATGCTTAGTTTCATTTATCTGTTCTACTGTTGTTGTTGTTGTTGTTGTTGTTGTTGTTTGGATTCTATATTGCTTATTTCTGCTCTACTCTTTATTATTTCCCTTCTTCTGCTGGCTTTGGGCTTTATTTACTGCTCATTTTCTAGCTCCTTTAGGTGTAAGGTTAGGTTGTGTATTTGGGAACTTTGTTGCTTCTTAAGATAGGCCTGGATTGCAATGTATTTTCCTCTTAGGACTACCTTTGCTGCATCCCATTTGTGTCTTCTTCAATTTCTTTCATAAGTTTTCTGTAGTTTTCAGCATACAGATCTTTTACGTCTTTGGTTAGGTTTGTTCCTAAGTATTTTATAGTTCTTGGTGCAATTGTAAATGGGATCAATTCCTTGATATCTCTTTCTGTTGCTTCATTATTGGTGTATAGAAATGTAATGGATTTCTGTACATTGATATCCTGCGACTCTGATAAGTTCATGTATCAGCTCTAGCAGTTTTTTGGTGGAGTCTTTTGGGTTTTCCATGTAGAGTATCATGCCATCTGTGAAGAGTGATAGTTTGACTTCTTCTTTGCCAATTTGGATGCATTTCATTTCATTTTGTTGTCTGATTACTGAGGTTGGGACTTCCAAGACTATGTTGAACAACAGGGGTGAGAGTGGACATCCTTGTCATGTTTGTGATCTTAGGGGGAAAGCTCTCAGTTTTTCCACATTGAGGATGATATTAGCTGTGGTCATTTCATATATGGCTTTTATGATGTTAAACTACGTTCCTTCTATCCTGACTTTCTTGAGGATTTTTATCAAGAAAGGACACTGTATTTTGTCAATTGCTTTTTCTGCATTTACTGACAGGATCATATGGTGTTTATCCTTTCTGATATTAATGTGGTGTGTTATGTTGATTGATTTGTGAATATTGAATCAGCCCTTCAGTCCAGGAATGAATCCCACTTGATCATGGTGAATAATTCTTTTAATGTACTGTTGAATTCAATTTACTACTATCTTGTTGAGAATTTTGCATCCAGGTTCATCACGGATATTGGCCTGTAATTCTCCTTTTGAGTGGGGTCTTTGTCTGGTTCTGGAATCCAGGTAATTCTGGCTTCATAGAATGAGTTTGAGAGCTTTCCTTCCATTTCTATTTTTTGGAAAAGTTTGAGAAGAATAGGTCTTTAACTCTGTTTAAATTACTGGAGACCATCTGGCTCTGGACTCCTATTTATTGGGAGATTAAAAAAATTTTTTTTAATTTTATTTATTTTGAGAGAGAAAGAGAGAGACATAGTGTGAGAGGGGGAGGGGCAGAGGGAAAAGGAGACACAGAATCTGAAGCAGGCTCCAGGCTCCAAGCTGTCAGCACAGAGCCCGATGCAGTGCTTGAACCCATGAACCACAAGATCATTACCTGAGTCGAAGTCAGATGCTTAACTGACTGAGCCACCCAGGTGTCCCATGTTGGGAGATTTTTGATAATCGGTTCAGTTTCTTTGCTGGTTATGGGTCTGTTCAAATTTTCTATTTCTTCCCATTTGAGTTTTGGTAGTGTGTGAATGTCAAGGAGTTTTCTATTTCTTCCAGATTGTCCAATTTGTTGCATTTAATTTTTCTTAGTATTCTAATTGTTTGTATTTCTGTGGTGTTGGTTGTGATCTCACCTCTTTCATTCATGATTTCATTACCTATTTGGGTCCTCTCTCTTTTCTTTTTGAGAAGTCTGGCTAGGAGTTTATCAATTTTATTTATTCTTTTAAAAAACCAGCTCTCAGTTTCATTGATCTGTTCTACTGTTTTTGTTGTTGTTTGTTTGTTTGTTTGTTTGGGGGACTCTGTATCATTTATTTCTGCTCTAATCTTTATTATTTCCCTTATTCTGCTGGCTTTGGACTTTATTTACTGCTCATTTTCTGGCTCCTTCAGGTGTAAGTTTAGGTTGTATATTTGGAAACTTTCTTGCTTCTTGAGATAGGCCTGAGTTGCAATGCATTTTCCTCTTAGGACTGCTTTTGCTGCAACCCCAAAGGGTTTGGACTGTCATATTTTCATTTTCATTTGCTTCCATGTATTTTTAAATTTATTCTTTAATTTATTGGTTAACCCGTTCATTCTTTAGTAGGATGTTCTTTCACCTCCATGTATTTGGATGCTTTCCAAATTATTTCTTGTGGTTGATTTCAAGTTTCATAGCATTGTGATCTGAAAATATGCATGATATGATCTCAATCTTTTTGTACCTGTTGAGGGCTGTTTTGTGACCCAGTGTGTAATCTATTTTGGAGAATGTTCCTTATGCACTTGAGAATAACATATATTCTGCTCCTTTAGGTTGAATTTTTCTGAATATATCTGTTAAGTCCATCTGGTCCAATGTTTCATCCAGAGCTGTTAGTTCCTTACTGATTTTCTGATTAGTTGATCTGCCCATTGTTGTAAGTAGATTGTTGAAGTCTTCTACAATTACAGTAATATTATCAATGTTTGCTTGTGTTTGAGATTAATTGATTTATATATTTGGGTGTTCTACATTGGGGGCATAAATATTTAGAGTTGTTAGCTCTTTTTGATGGATAGACCCCTTAATTATGATGCAATGCGCTTCTTCATCTGTTGTTATGGTCTTAGATTAAAATCTAGTTTTTCTGATATAAGTAGGGCTATTCTGGCTTTCTTTTGATGTCTATTAGCATGATAGATGATTCTCCATCCCCTCACTTTCAATCTGCAAATGTCCTCAGGTCTAAAATGAGTCTCTTATAAGCAGCATATAGATGGATCTTGGTGGTTTTTTTGTTTTTTGTTTTGTGTGTGTGTGTGTGTGTGTGCTTTTTTATCCATTCTGATACCCTATGTCTATGGATTGGGGCATTTAATCTATTTACATTCATAGTGATTATTGAAAGATGAATTTAGCACTGTTGTGTTATCTGGAGATTTCATGTTTGTGTTGTGATGTCTCTGGTCCTTTATAGTCTTTGCTGCTCTGCACTCACAGAGTCTTTAGGATCTCTTGCAGAACTTGTTTAGTGGTCATGAACTCCTTTAGTTTTTGCTTGTCTGGGAAAGTCTTTATCTCTCCTTCTATTCTGAATGATATCCTTGCTGGATAAAGGATTCTTGCCTGCATATTTTTTCCTATTCAGCACATAGAATATTTCCTGCCACTCCCTTCTGGCTTGCCAAGGTTCATTGGACAGGTCTGCTACGAACCTTATGCATCTACCCTTGTAGGTTAAGGCCCGTTTGTCCCTGACTTCTTTCAGAATCATCTCTTTATCTTTGTATTTTGCCAGTTTTGCTATAGTTCATGGTGTTGAGGTGTTTTTGTTGATTTTGAAGGGTGTTCTCTGTGCCTCTTGGGCTTGGATGTCTGTTTCCTTCCCCAGGTTAGGGAAGTTCTCAGCTATAATTTGTTCAAATAAACCTTGTGCCATTTTTTCCTGCCCTTCTTCTTCTGGAACTCCTATGATATGGATATTGTTTCATTTCATGGAATCACTTAGTTCTCTAATTCTCCCCTCGTGATCTAGTAATTTCCTTTCCTTCTTTTTTTCAGTGTCACTATTTTCCATAATTTTATCTTCTATTTCACCTACTCTCTTTTTCCTCTGCTTCTTCCATCCTCGCTGTTACTATGTCTAGTTTATTTTGCATCTCTGTTATAGCATTTTTTAATTGATCGTGACTAGTTCTTAGGTCTTTGATCTCTGCAGCATGAGTTTCTCTGGTGTCTTCTATGCTTTTTTCAAGATCAGCTATTAGTCTTATGACCTTTACTCTAAATTCTTGTTTGGATCTATTGTTTATATCTGTTTTGAGCAGTTCTCTGGCTGTGATTTCTTCCTGAACTTTCTTTTAGGGAGAATTCCTCCATTTTGTCATTTTGGCTGTTTCGGTCTTTTGTGTGTTTTAAAAGCTCATTATGTGTCCTGCACCCTAGAGTGCTACTATATTAAAAACAGCTCATCCACTGTCCCAGGCTTGGCACTCAGGAAATGTTTTTGGTGTATGTTGTGTGCACTCTGTTATTGTGTTTTGGCTGCTCTGTCCCACTGGTCAGTCCTCTGCAGAGCTCATCCTTGCTTGTAGTGGTGGGGTGTTTGGAACTTCAACCAGGTGGGCTTTGATTTGTTTTTGAAGTAAGCCTGGAGAAAAAAAGGAAAAGAGGGAACCTATAAAAAGAGAAAATGAAAGGGAAGAAAAACTCAATCCTGCTAAGCTGTCTCCCCCCAACCATTGATATCTTTCTGCCACTCTGCAGATTGATTTCCTGTGTGTTCCAAGTAATCTGATCTCAATACAGCTGTGTTGGAGGGACAAGGAAAACCTAGGTCCCCTTACTTCTCCACCATCTTAACTCCTTTCAAGTAGGTTATAGTTTTGGTCGTTTTTATGAGCATATCTTTCTCCATTGTTTTTTAGGATGATAGTTTGCTGCAAATTCTATCTTTAAAACAACTCCATATGAGATTTGGCCTTAATATTTCTTCATTGTCATTCCAAGTGAAATTAGTTTCCTTGGACTTTGTACAGGGAGATGTCTAATATGGGGTATCTAATTTCACAGAGATCCATTTCTGTTGTTTTTATGTAGTGCTCTAAAGTTCATGGCTTAGTGTCTCACTTTTGGAGATCTCCTGTGTCTTTTCTATATCTCACTTTTATCTGGACCATTTATTTCTTTTTTCTTCATTATTCCAGTTCTGCTTGATTTTGATCCTTCCTCCAGAAGTCTGTCCTCCGTGTGGAGTTACATTCTGCAAGAGCACATTGTCTGGTTATCTTCCAGAGTTCATAGTGGCTAGATTTCTCATGCCATTTTAGACCTTACAACATACTCATTGCACTCACCCTCCATCAGGTTGGGCAAAATTCTCCCCATTTCAGCTGTAGACATCAAGTTGGCCCACTGTGGTTTCAAGAAATAACTCTTGGCTCTTTGGAATTTCTCCTATTCTAAGGTACATTCCCCTGTGTTTTCCTCTATCTTTTCCTTCACAGACTTTGAAACTTGATGTCTGTGGCTGTTGGTAGTTTGTCCCAACCAGTGTGCAGTTCATAGGACACCGTATTATTCTAATTTAATTGAAATGTCATCCATAGGCTTTTGGATTTGCATCCCAGTTGCTCATTGTGATTCTTTGTGGGGCTCCAGGGAGATTCAGATCTATGCAGTCATCATCAGCACCTTTCCAAAATATCTTTTTACTTTTGCAATTCTTTTAAGAAGAAAATAGATGGAAATTGATATAAAACAATGGTATTTTAATAAAATTCAGAATTCTTGAAAAAAACTCATTTTCCAATGTATGCTACTTTTTTCTTTGGCCTGGAGTCCCCAGCAGATGGTTCAACACTCAGACCACACGGGCTCTTTTACATTAATAATATTAGAGAAAATAGCAGTTAAGGTGCCACATATTCTTGTAACTTTTCTTGGACAATCTTGCCTAAGGGCAATAAATACTCATGTGAAAGGCTATATAGTGTTCACAGTAAAAATGTTATTTGCCATAAATAGGTCTTTGATAAATCTGTTATCAGTAGATAAATCCTGTGGCTCTAATGACCATACTACATTAATGTATATGTATTGAAGGAGTATATTCCTTAAATGTTATCGGTGGTTCTGGACAACTAACTCAATAATAAACATAAGTGGAAAGTAGGCGTGGCTTCTACTGACAAAGTCAATGACAGTTTAGGAATGGAATGCAAATTTCTAAATTCCCTTTTACCAGGAGGCACATTTCATCTACTGTGTTTATCTTCTGAATTTTATCTTGATTGTGTATATTCCTAATATTCTCCTTTACCTTCAAAAAACACTTCATTTCCGGGGCATTTGGGTGGTTCATTTGGTAGCATAGGACTCTTGACTTCACAATTCAGTTCATGGGATTGAGCTCTGCTGGTTCATCTCTGAGGTGAGCTGGGAGTCTGCTTGGGATTCTCTCTCTGCTCCTCCCCTGCTTGCTCTCGTGCGCATGTGCTCTCTCTCTCTCTCTCTCTCTCTCTGTCTCAAAATAAGTAAAATTAAAAAGACAAACAAACAAAATCCACTTCATTTCTGACACTCCTGGTCACTAAATGTGTGGATGTTTTTCCCCACAGCAAGCAGTTCTCCATGACACCAGTTGGGTGTCCTACAATTTAATTTGATTCTGACATTATCTACCTGGAAATAATGTCAGATTTCACACATTAAGGACAGAGCCCTTCAGATGCCAATCACAAGTACTAGTCCCCAGGTTATGCACAACTTCTGTCCAGTTTGGCTACAAATCAGAGGTTCCCATGACCTCCCTCTGGGGTTCAATTAATTTATCAGAGCAGCTCATAGAATTCAGGAAGCCTTTGACTTACCAGATTAGTGTTTATTATGAAAGGACATAAGTCAGGTACAACCATAAGAAAGAGATACATAGGGCAACATATGGCGAAAAGGTGCAGAACTTTCATCCTTCTGTGGTGTGCCACTCTCCCGGTGCTTCCGTGTGTTCGTCAACCTGGAAACTCCTGAACCCAGTCCTCTTGTCTTTTAATGGAGGCTTTATTAGAGAGACATGGCCAATGAAACACCATTGGACATTGGCAGTTGATTCAGCCTCCAGCCCCTCTTCCTTCCCCAGAGGTCAGGGCAGGGTTAAAAGTTCCAACACACTAATCACCTGGTTGGTTCTCTTGGCAACCAGCCCCTATCCTTAGGTAGGATCTAAAAGTCATCTTGTTACCATAAAAAAAAAAAAGACACCAATATGCTCTCCTCACTTAGGAAATGCCAAAGGTTTTAGAAGCTCTGTGCCAGAAACAAGACCAAATATGTAATTATTATAAATCACACTATTGTAGTATATACACAAATTATAATATATACAGTGGTATTGTTAGAATGTCTGTGTGTGTGTGTGTGTGTGTGTGTGTGTGTGAGAGAGAGAGAGAGAGAGAGAGAGAGAGAGAGAGAGAGAGAGAGAGAGATCATGGACTAGGAATGATGGTGCTAATAATAAATATTTCTCATTTCTTACAAATGATTCACCAATTCATGGATCCTTAATAACACAACCTTAATATTCCATTTTGTCCCGGACAAACTATTGTAATAGGTTTTTAATCGGTCTTCCTGCTTCTCCTCTGTAATACATTTTCACAAAGCACTAACCCTTTTGAAACTTGAATCAGGACTGGAGATTCCACTGCTTTAAAAAAAACCCTTCAATGAGATGGCATTGCATGCAGAATTATATACAATTTTTTTGAATGACCCCAAAGATCCCACAACCTGTAGACTGTTAGACCTCCATGGGTCTATGCCTTTAAATGTGCTCTTGTTCATCCAGAATATCCTAAACATATCAAGCTCATTTGCATCTCCAAACCTTTGCACTCAACTGGTCTCTCTTCCTAGAGTGCTACAGTTCTCTCTGGATCAATGTTATCTCTCCAAAGAAATCTGGATGACCACCCTCCTAAAATTCTTCTACTCCAGTCACTCTGATACATTTTTCTTCATAGAATTTTCCACTGTCATACATTATCTATGTATTTGTGGTGATGATGATGATGATGATGATGATGATGATGATGATGATGATTTGCTTCTTATAAGCTTCATGGGACCGGGATACTTGTCATTTTTCTATTTCACTGGTTCCCAGTGACCAGGTTAGTGCCCACCACACCGTATTAATACTTAACGAACAAATGAGTAAATCTGGGTTTGCATTATGACCATCAACCTGTCAGATGGATAATTGCATGTCAAGATTGGTTGAAAGGATAATTTAAATTGAAAATGGAAATCAAGGTCAAAAGTAAATGGGAGGAATAGTTTAGTTTGGATCAAGAGCTCAAGGGGAGCATTCTGGATAATTCTCAAGGTGTTTTGTTTTGTTTTGTTTTTTTTGTTTTGTTTTAAATTTATTTGATGCTTTTTGTAACTGACAGCAGGCCATGATGTCAGTGACACTGTTTCTTCCAAGTTTTGTTAACCTCCCTTGGTTTGACGTTGTTACAAAATAGGAAGAAAGGAAATACAAGAATAGGGAGTAATTGAGAAGAGGAGAACATAGAAGCACCTGGAATATAAAAGTGGTGAGAGAGAAACTGAGGCCAACGGGAGGGGGGTGCCCACTCCTTTGCAGTTTACCATTTACCTCATGTTTGGTTGTTCATCTGATGAAATAAGGTTAAAACTGAATTTTTCTGTAACTGACCTTCCTAGGGAGAGGTCTCAGTGCACTTAGTTACTGTTGTGAATCAACTTCATTTTTTTTCTAAGTCATCATATTTTCTGACTTAAAATTTTCTCAGGCTTTCAATGCACAAAGGAGTTTTTTGAACTAAATAGACAAGAAGTGTGGGAGTGCCCATGGCTAATTTAAGTACAGTACATGGAATTTTATCATTCTCGTTTTTCTCGAACTAATAATATCAGGGCATGATGCAGGAACTCTGCGTTGACCTCAGAAATATTCATATTTTTTGAAACCTAGGGGGAAATACCTGTGTAAGAGAATTGCTATCCAAATATAATTGCCAACTTAACATAGGCAATTGTTGAACTTTACAGTTGTAGCAAAGTATATTTTTAAAGCAGCAATTTCTTCTTTTTTATGCACAGAGTAAATGTGTAGGTCGTGCTCACATAATGTTCAATGAAAATTCTAATCAATTAAAATAATGATAAGAAAATAATGATCTATCTGATTTTTGAACTTCTTTAAGAACTGTAACAGGTAAATAGATTAGCGTTTAACTAAAATTAAATCAACTGTTTAATATTAACTCGAATTAAATGATCTTGAGAAATTGTATGACTTTACAAAATGCCTTCTGAAAAGCAAGGCATGTGATGAATTGATAAGATTGCTAGCATGATGGGTTAATGCACTAGATGGCACTAATTGTATGCCTTTTATGTATTATAAAATCAAATCTAGTGTGAAAAAGAAAGTACCTCACACTTGAAATGTTTTTATCAGGTATACTTTATGAAATTTCTTTGATACGTTATTTGTAATTTCTCATTATGGCTTTTCAGATCATGAGGAAAAAAAGAATTAATTATAGCCACTTTGATATTAAGCGAATTTCAAATTGAAAAATATAATTCCCAGATTTTTTTTTAACCTAAAGAAACTAATTTACTCCAGGCAAGATGCAAAAGTATTCTAGTACAGAAGGATTAAGCGATTCAATTCAAGTGAAAAGTTCTATACCAATTACATGGTTTTCCATGAACTTTACTTATCAAAAAGATTAAAGCCTCAGAAAATAAATAAATTCTTCAGATTTTCTAAACAAAGTCTAAACCTTAAAGCATAAAAGAAATTCTGTGCTCTGCAAAATTCTTTCCTTGTGGTTTTTAAGTACACAAATGGGTAAAGGGGAAGGGAATGAAATCGGGTTATTTAGGGAACAAAGCAAGACTGTAACTAAGATAATTTTCAAAATACGCAATTTCCAATTAAGTTACCTGCCATTTAAAGGCAAACTTAATAAGTATTATTACAATGAAAAATAAGGCAAAATCATTAATGCAATTAATGCACGTCTACTTCAAAATACATAAAATATTGACATTATGGTCACCCCAGTTAATTATGAATCTGTTGAGCTTATTTTCATTTTGATATGAGTAATTTAAAATTTTCGGTCAAACAGAAATACTATCTGTTGAGAGTGCAGTTTTCCTTGCCTGATTTGGACATTGTCATCATGTGTATGAATTACTCATGGCAGTCACTGTGTCAGTTACTTCATTGTAGGGGTCTTTATGGAGTTTCCTACATCTCTGGTCATTGAAAAGTTCATAAATTAATTAGTTGAGAAAAACTGAACACATGTAATAGGACGGAATATTAACACTCATAATAGTTAACAAAATACACACACACACACACACACATATACACACACACATACATAGATGTACACACACACACACACACACACACACACACACATAAATGTCCATGACTAAATTGGATGGGGTTTCCCCAACCTTTTCTTATTGGGCATTGGTAAAACCTATAGATCCATAGAGAAGTTTTAAAAGCTTTTTCCACATAAAACCTTTCTTTCTTTCCCCCTTTCCTTTTATTTTCTTATTTTCTTTTTTTCTTTCTCTTTCTTTCTTTCTTTCTTTCTTTCTTTCTTTCTTTCTTTCTTTCTTTCTTTTGTTCTTTCTCTCTCTCTCTCTCTCTCTCTCTCTCTCTCTCTCTCTCTTTAGTTTTAGGTAGGGCGATGGTGGTGATAATGGTGGCAGTAGTTGTGGACAGGAAGGGGCAACATAGTGGAGATGATGGCTGAAGGGGACAGTGATGGACACAGTCAATGGGAGTGATACAGATGGCCGTAACTCATATACTTCACCAGGATCTCTTTGGATCAGAAATCTCCACTGATAATGCTACTCTGACTCCCATCGATGTTGCTTCACATCAATCCACGCTCATTCCTGTAGGACTGATCATTTTTAAAACATTCGAAATAAATAAGTACAAAGAATTATCCCTCTTTTGATCTTCCTAACTCTCTCACTTGCTTTCTTGTTCTTTCTTTGTAAGTACAATGTTCAATCTTTTAGAAAGTACCAATTTTTATTATGAGTTTTTTAAAGTTTGTTTGTTTGTTTATTTACTTATTTATTTATTTATTTTGAGAGAGAGAGTTGGGGAAGGGGCAGAGAGAGACAGATAGAGCCCAGCAGGCTCTGCCCTGCCAACACAGAGCCCTATGTGGGGCTTGAACCCACGAACCATGAGATCATGACCTGAGCTGAAACTGAGAGTTGGATGTATAACCAACTGAGCCACCCAGGTGCCCCTAAATGGTTTTTATTTAGCTACTAATGAGTCTGTGAAAATACAGGATTTTCATCCCATCACTGAAAATGTTCTCTACAAAATTTATTCTTTTATGAGTTACAGAAATGATGGAAGAAGTTTCAAAAGGTACTCTAGGTTTGAATGGTACCTAGAAAATCCCTCCAGTACTCAGAAAACATATGCTATAAGTGTTTCCTTTCTCACACTTTATATCAGGTTCTCCCTCCTTCCATAGTGCTACAGTAAGTTGAGCCTGACTTTCCAAAATGTACAGTAGAGCCTTGTAGTATATTGATATTTCTTCTATAATTTAAAGATTATTAAGTTTATTTGTATTCTTTCAGAAATAAATATCACTTTTGAGGGAATATAAGCTCATTTATGTGAATTTGAAAGCATTTAAGTGTAAGAAAATAGAAAAAATATACTAATACAGTTTTTATAGATTGCTTAAATAACTCAAATTTTTTTGCATTTTGAAACATATACAGTTACATTATTCAAATCAGTTCATAAAATTAGAATTTACAAATCAAATAAATGGCTTGGCCATTCATATTGCTAAGGGATTCTTTGTTATTTAAGAAAGGCCTTTAATTTTTATTTAATGTTTACTTTTTTTTTTAGTTTTTTTTATTAACTTGTTTTATTTTTTTTTTTTTAATTTACATCCAAATTAGTTAGCATATAGTGCAACAATGATTTCAGGAATAGATTCCTTGGTGCCCCTTACCCATTTAGCCCATCCCCCCTCCCACAACCCCTCTAGTAACCCTCAGTTTGTTCTCCGTATTTATGAATCTCTTCTGTTTTGTCCCCCTCCCTGTTTTTATATCATTTTTGTTTCCCTTCCCTTATGTTCATCTGTTTTCTCTCTTAAAGTGCTCATAGGGGTGAAGTCTTACGATTTTTGTCTTTCTCTGACTAATTTCACTTAGCATAATACCCTCCAGTTCCATCCACATAGTTGCAAATGGCAAGATTTCATTCTTTTTGATTGCCGAGTAATACTCCATTGTATATATATACCACATCTTCTTTATCCATTCATCCATCGATGGACATTTGGGCTCTTTCCATACTTTGAATATTGTTGATCTTGCTGCTATAAACATGGGGGTGCATGTGTCCCTTCGAAACAGCACACCTGTATCCCGTGGATAAATGCCTAGTAGTGCAGTTGCTGGGTCATAGGGTAGTTCTATTTTTAGTTTTTTGAGGAACCTCCATACTGTTTTCCAGAGTGACTACACCAGCTTGCATTCCCATAATGTTTACTTATTTTTGAGAGAGAGTGTATAAGCAGGGGAGGGACAGAGAGAGAGGGAGACACACATTCTGAAGCAGACTCCAGGCTCCGTGCTGTCACCACAGAGCCCGACACAGGTCTTGAAGTCACGAACAATGAGATCATGACCTGAGCAGAAGTCTGACGTTCAACCCACTGAGCCACCCAGGCGCCCCAATAAAGGCCTTTAATTTTTAATGATTTAGGCACTTTTTCATGCATAGCACTATTAGGGAAATAATGGAACATGCACATGATTTTAGTTTTTAAAAAAATTGTATGTTAGGTTAATATTCAATTTATTATTAGAGACACATCAATTCACAGGAACACAGATGGACTTTCACAGGTTTAGGGTGAAAGCCAAGGGCCAAACAGTATGGATCTTTTTCCATAATAATATTTGTATGGGAAATGCCTTCTTCCAGATCAGGGTGGAAGAGATACATCTGCCTAACTGCCAGTTTTGGTGTCAAGAATGTGCATTTTACCATTCCTTTGCACGGAACTGTAAGAAGGGGACCTCCCGGGGCACCTGCGTGGCTCAGTTGGTTGAGCATACCACTCTTGATTTCGGCTCCGGTCATGATCTCACGGTTCCTGTGTTCGAGCCCTGGGTGGGGCTCCGTGCTGTCAGTACAGAGCGTGCTTGCAATTTTCTCCCTCTTTCTCTGCCCCTTCTGTGTGCGTGTTCTCTCTCTCAAAATAAATAAACTTAAGGAAAAAAAAGAATGGGACCCCCATTCCTTGGCAGATGTCTCAGCCCTTCATCGATGCTGGCTGGGCCTCTGACTGTCCTGAGGAAGCAAGAAATTGAGACAGTGTAATGAAAGATGGGGCGAGTCTTCAGGGGCCAGCGTAGGAAGTGGATGGGACCTGAAGAGAAGATCCCGTCCTACATTCTAGGCAGTTCTTTCTGAGGCTGACTTTCACTTGCTTACTTTAAGAATAATGCAAAAACATAAAAAAAATTTTTTTAAAAGGCTGCGCTCTTCTTGTGTTATAAAAATTTATCTAGCTCTTGTTGCATAAAACCAAAAACGGTTACCTTTATTTACTGTCTAGTGAGTGAGAAGCCCTAGATTTCTCCTTTTGACTCCACCTCCATCTTTTTCCAATATCTGTATGAGTTAGAACTTAATCATTGTTTACGGTTGAGAGACGTAAATGCTTACTGAAGGAATGTGAAATGAATCCTTGTATACCCAAATGTCCAAAGGAGATGTGGCTAAAGGTGGGGCTTCTGGAATGGGATGCGGTTGCATGGGATGCTGAATATAAAACTGGAATAATAGCCATAGTGAGTTTTGGCAACAAGGATTACAGAGTAACTTAAGACTTCACTTTTCATTTTTTAGTAGCAACTCACACACATGCGCACACACACACACGCGTCTGCATACTACCCTGGTAGGAAAAAGAGAATTGAGGTAAATAAGATGGGAACCGAAATAGGAAAAAAAATGCCCCAGGTAGCAACAGAGCTTAGCCATGCCTCATATATCAAAACCACGTGATTTATTAAAAATAAGCTCACATTCTAAAATCTTGGGTTCCTCTCCTCAGTGGAAAGATATAGCTCAGATGAAAATCACCATGCCTTTTGATGTTGTTGACTGACCTCACAGGGTAGTAGTAGGGGTAACAGTGTTTGAAGACACAGAAATTTAAAAATCACACCTGAAAAACGCTAAAATGTCAGCACTGAATAAACTCTGAGTTCCTTATTAGTTCCTCAAAACTTATTCTTAGAACTGGCTCAAGTCCAAAAAAAGCTAGGTACAATGTAGTACAGTTCCTAAGCCACACTGTCAAATTAAAAGAAAATCACATATGAAGAGTTAGTTATTTAAAATTATTTTGGTCAGCAATCAAGTGCATATCATGGATAAATAACACATCGATGGAACTATGAAAAAGTCTATAGTTATTTTTATGATCTTTGCTTTCATGCCACTGAGAAATTCTAAGATCTTCAGAAATATTTAATAATAATTCATTTAAAAGCTAGGAAATCACCAAAACTGCAAAAATGTTACCTCCGAATGCTTGCACTAACACAAAATTAATATGGAAGCATTGCTATGTAGTCAGTGAAACCTATTATAGGTGAAGATTTTATAATTAGCAGATTAATCATATAGAAAGCATAACTGCTTACGTGCATCTTAATTGTTGACAGTCTATTGTTTTTCTTAAAGTTGTCTAAATCTTCATCTTGTAGTTTGAAATTTTATTATTGACATGCTTAGCAAACTCTCTTCATAGATGATCCAAAGATAACTTTAAGCTAGTTCACATCCAGCTTACTACACATTTCAAATGAGTAGGGTCAGATTACCAAGAACTTAGTTGTTTGCAGTATGAGTAGAAAGAATGAGTCAGAATTAATAAGAAGCTGAATGGTTCTGGGTGGACACTCGGCAAGAGAAAATCAAAAGGTGAAAGAGCTTCTGATTTCCATAGGATATGCAGACCTGCCCTACAAAGGTGGAAGAATGATTATTCAATCTCTGATTGACAGCAAACTGGCTATTTCATTATTCAGCTCATTAATCAAGGTTTCCTCAACTCCCTTTCCAACTCTTCACTGTGTTAATTCAGTGAGAGAACATAGTAACATTTCTTGTGCAATTATTTTGCGTGATGAAATTGGGCTTCCACTATATATAATTGCTAAATATGATTCATTGAAATGAGATATGATTTGGAAATATAAGAAAAATGATTTCAGAAGAGTAGTAATAACAGGGAGGAGGAGGAAGAGAGGAGGAGGAGGAGGAAGAGAAAAAGAAGAAGAAGAAAACGTAAAAATCTTCACGTGTAATGTATCAACCTAGTACAGTAAATATATATGTCTACATATATATATATGCATTAAAATGGCCAGTATTAATATTTATTAATATATGGTGATGGAGATTTAAAAATACATATTTCTTCTTACGTTTTTTTTATTGTCGAAGTTTTTTACAATACACATGTATCATTTATGTACCCAGAAAAAAAATCACTATAATTGTGAAATCATAAAATGTTGCTAGTATGATTTAATATTTTCATCATCTTAATTTTAATACATCTTAAGTACTCATTGTTTTGAGTTGTACCTATTTTGTCATAACAGTATCACAATATTGTATATTTGCTGCTGTGATTTGCATTTGAAAAATCACTCAATTAAAAGCATTGCTGATTGCTATAGTGTTATTAGAAGTGTCATATTAGATTTCATGAGTAGATAATGTATCTAGTTGGAAGAAAAGACATCTGCTATTTGAAAATTTTCTTTCCTGGAAATAGAAGGGAAGGAAGAAAGATACACCTCACAGCTGAATTGCAACTTATACTTTAGAGTCTGGTTCAGATACTTTAGTATTCAATTATGTATGGCCTGAAAGTTATTTTTTTTCATGTGTTATTTATCTTTCCTTCTCATACAAAATATATTTTTTAAGCAGTTACCGTATTCAGATCACCTCCTGAGAGTTGTGTGAAGCAATGTGTTAATTAAGTGACTAATATTTGTTTTTTCCCCACTATTTTATTTTTATGCATTTGTCATACAAAATAAATTATGCAAAAGGATGATTCCTCCTCCCCTTTCTCTCCTTCACTTCTTCCATTGAAAACTCCTCTGGAAGTGAGGCGATTTAAGTAGAAATACATTGTAGAATAGATGGAAACATGCATACCTCATCGTCTCTTTCATGGATTACTAAAATCAAAACAAAACAAAACAAAACAAAAATGTCCTCATTGCTTCCACTTGCTTCCCTGGGGTTGTTCATTCCTGGTATAGCAGCCAGAGTGGTGGAGCAAATCTGGCTCATGTTCCTTTTTTTTTTTTTTTTTTTTTTTGTAAATAAAGTTTTCTTAGAACACAGTCACATTCATGCCTTTATGTTTTGTCTATAGCTGCTTTCATGTAATAGTGGCAGAGCTAAGTATTTCCCACAGAGACCAAAAGGACCACAGAGCCTGAATATTTCCTATCTGGCCCTTTACAGAAAATGGTTTTCAATTCCCGTCCTCAGCAGTAAGTCATGATCGAGTTTGTTGTGTGCTCAGAACTCTGCATATGGCTCCCCATGCCCCTCAGAGTAAAAGCTCAAGCCCTTGCAATGGCCAGTTAGGTCCTATGTGGGTTGTTTTGCCTTAAATCTCTAAGCTCATCTTGTTGATTTCCCTCCCTTCCTCTACTCCACTTACCAAGACCTTCTTGAATACATTAAGCAAACTCTTGCTGTAGGGACCTTTTCTTAACTGTTCCTTCTCCATGGAATGTTTTCCACTTAAATTTCTACAGCTAACATCCTCACCTCTGCCAGGTGTTTGCTCCAGTGTCACTTTCTGAATGAGAACTACCCTGTACACACATTTTTTAACCATTCCCCTTCCCCATCTCACCTTTCAGAATGCCTGACCATGCTTGATGTTTTCCTCCATAGCACTTATCCCTTTCTCACCTACCGTATGAATTTACTTGTGTTTACTTATAAATTTAGCTGTTCATTATCTGTCTCTTCCCACTAAATATAAGGTCCTTTTCACTCTTTTGTGTATCAAGATATCTCAAATGGCTTGAATAGTACCTGACACATGGTAGGCACCCAATACAAACATGAAGAATAAATAATAATAATAAATCTGCACACACAGGGTAGAAATCAGAAATATCTTCTGATCCTGACTCTGCCATTAACTAATTCTGCCATCTTGGGAGAATAAAGAGACATTGTAGAGCACTAGTTTCCTTAAGTAAAATGTGGTGATTTGAAAAGTTTCAGGCACTTAAATTCATTAATTTTCTGATCACCAGTATAATATAAATGGACTAAGTGCATTTCTGAACTTCTGGATCTGTTTTACAGAGAATAGAATTATAATGAGACAGATATTCCAAATGAAGCCATTGTCTTAAGTGTACAATATTATTTCTGGATGTGTAATGAAAACAAGTCATGTGTTTGTTCCAGTTAACGTGTGTTTGGAAACTGATCATTTCTATTGATGAGGAAAAACAAATGTTTATTTGGGGGAAAGGAGGATAGCCAAATATATATTTCTTCAAATATTTCTCTAGGCTACATGCTACTTACCTTATTTCATTTACTGTTAGTTTGCCTTTGGTAGGACGATTAGATGTTTTATATAAAGTTTTTTAAGTTCTTTGGAAAATACACTGTTTTCGGGCAAAGTCATTAATCTGTAAATTTGTATATTCTAAATTACATACTTATTTTAGATCTTAATTAAAAACAACAAAATACAGGCTCTTCGTTCATTGTTCAAATCGGTGCACATTTATTACACCAGGATTTCTTCATGATGTCAATTATGAAATGGCTGTTTTGTTCACTTAGTAAGTTTTTGCTAAGGGTGTGTTGTGTGTAAAGCACAGTGTTTTGTTCTGGGAACAAAATAGTGAGCTTATCTGTCTAATAAAATATATAGATTAGGGGTACCTGGGTGTCCCAGTCGGTTAAGCGTCCGACTTCAACTCAGGTCATGATCTCATGGTTCATGAGTTTGAGCCCCACATTGGGCTCTGTGCTGACAGCTCAGAGCCTGGAGCCTGCTTCAGATTCTGTGTCTCTCGCTCCCTCTCTCTCTCTCGCTCTCTCTCTGTCTCTCTCAAAAATAAATAAACACTAAAATATATAGATTATCTGTTGGTCTAACAGGGAAGTCTAGGACATAGGAAATGCTTTTAGCTTATTCCTTACTTAGGGGTCTTTATAATATTTCAAATAATAAATACTGTCGTTAAGCAGTAGATACCATAGGAATAGCCTAGGTGTGTTTCTAATTATCAAGATGAACATATTCTGGCCAAGATATTCAGTACAAATACTCAAAGGTCATATATTTAATTGGTGCTGAACAAAGAACTAGAATATAGAACTTCTATGGTCAGGTCAGTAGAAATCTATCCCATCTCCTTGAGGAACTAGGTATTGAGTATGAAATCTGTGGATAAATAAATTGATGTGTGTGTCCTCTCCCAAACTCCATGTGCAAAGAATCATACATTATACATATAGTAAGCTTATTTTTTATTAGTTATTCTCCACAACTTTGTTTTCACTCTTCCTTGCAGATTTGGTAAATGTCTGTCCTATAATTCTGCTATTTACTTCTGACTTAGAATGTTCAGTTGACTCATAGTCAAAATGTAAATATGGCCTTCAGAGGAGCACATTTTCTATGTAGGTCACAGATTACATTGTGAAAAGGCCATTTAAAAAAGTGATGTTATTAAAAGCATGGCAATGATGATAAGCCTCATTGCTTTTGTGATGGAGAGAAATTTGACATGTTTGCTGTTAATGGTATAGACCAACCTGAGTAGGAACAGCAATGGGCCCCGAATTAGAGATTTATAGACATCCCTATCACATTCCAAGCTTTAAAAATTCCCCCGTGTCACTGCTAGAAACTTATTGCAATCAAAGTAGTTTCTGGTAAACTGTTGGAAGCAGTTAATTCCTCAGAAGTTTCTGCTAAAAATAGCATTTGAATTCATTCTCCTGGCAGAATCTTCCATTCCTTAACCCCATTCCCCCACCTTCCTGCCATTTTATAGTTTTGTTACTCCCCCTTGTTCATTTCTTCTCCCCATTTAAAACACACACACACACACACACGCACGCACACACACACACACACACATGCACACACACGCACACACACACACACGCACACACACACACACGCACACACACACGCTAAAGAACACTATCAAGACACAAAGACACATAAGGCCTAGATACCTAACAATGAATCTCTTAAAAAAAATCTATAGTTTCCTTCAACTTTATGTGAACGGTTGTAGAGTGTGATTATCTACATATTGCTGTCATCTGAACAGAATTCCAAAATACTTAGTTTTTTTTTTTTTGAAAAAATGCCATTTGGCAAAACCCGTTTACTCATGAAAAGTAATTGTGGTCAGACATATTTAGCTTATATGACTGGCATTCATCTTGAAGTTCTGTAAATATTTATAGTGAATTTAAATGCATGTAAATACTGTATACCGTTTCAGCAATTTAATGGGATTCATTTATAGGACATGAAAAAAAAATGGACTTAGCTGCCACAGTTCAAAGAACTGAAGATATTTTTTCATTTATTTCCAAATGTGTATGTTTCAGAATAGTGAAGTCCACATGGAAAGAGACTGTGTGCGCGTCTTTGCAGAATGTGCTTTAGATACACAGTCTTAGATGTAGGTGTTTGAATGGGATACAAAATTGGGAATTTGGAATCTGGGTTGAAACAACTTTCCTGTCCTTGGCATTTTAATGAAAAAAAAAAAAAAAGAATATTGAGGTTGGGGACCATGATAATTGTCCTATTTTTCACTTAATTTTGCCTGTGTTATGAAAGCAGTCCTCAAGATTCTATTCATACACATAGACGCAAATCAACATACAAGTATAAAAACGTATATATTCTTGAAAAAGATTGTGATAAACCTTTGATCAACAATCTAATACTTTAGTTTGAAAACTAATTAAAATTAATCAAAATAAATTGTATTTGGTTAACGTATGAGAACATGTTAACATGAGCTTTGCCATCCTGGTTTTTTCGTTTGGTGCTATTTCTCTCCATACGAACATCAGAAAGTACACATTTTAGTTAAGAAGATATTATTTACATAATTGAGAAATATGTAACAGAGCTATCAAAATTGAGTATTTTACCTCATCTAGCAAGAAGATAAAGATGGTTTTTTTTTAATGCAGGGCTTTTAACTAATCTGGTGCTTTTATTTATAATATACTGTTAATCCTTATAAGAAAACATATAATTAGTGTGATTATACTCAATTCGCGTATGAGAAACAGGAGACCTAAGTAGATTAAATAGTTTGTTGAAGATCTCACATCTAAAAAATAGTAATGTAACTACAAATTCTGATTTTTAAGTTTTGTGCCCAAGTCTGCTTCTGCCCGACAACTTGATATTCCAGAGCATTTCAAGAGAAAGATTTGGGGGGACTATAAAGGTAAAAATGAGATGAACAGTTACTACGATGAAGTTCAGAAAGTGTGGTTGAAAAATGTCCTAGAAGCCAGGTCTCGTTCTGGTACTGTCTCTAAATCAGATGCAGGGAGTGTGACAACAAAAATGCTCAAAATCCATAGGAAAGCGAATACATTTACATTTAGAATTAATAATAGTAATGCAATGTGCCAAGTGTTACATTAGCATCATATTTGAAGTACGGAGATACCAGAAAGTAGAAACCAATTTGGCTGGTGAAATTTAGGGGAAATAAGCTGGGGTGCTGAGGCTCTAGAATTTTCTGGACAATGCCTAATTTTTTAAATTAAGGTGGGATCTATAGCCATAGTATTAATGTGGTCAATTAAGTTCTACTTAAATAGAGTATTCTTCAATAAATTAACCAGGTACATCCTAAGGTCTAGAAATTGAATTTTAGTAGCCTGTATCCAGAATCTTTGATACACTTTTTTGGTAAAGTCAAAACATTTCTTTATGGAAATGAATCTAAATTCCCCTTGCGACGCCTCTAATATTGTTTTTCACATTCAAAAAAGTCCTATTCTTTGCAAGACTGGGGTGTGTACGTGTGTGAAAACGCAATGCAAAGAATGATAGAATTTCTTTCTAATCTAATCTAAACTTTGTTCCGATACCTACCATTCTCCATTAGCAAATAAATTACTTTCATTTTTAGAGTAGGTAGTCGGCATATTTATAAGCTATGACCTGAAACTCAATTGAAAATCTTCATCTTCTAGTGCTTGGACCCATGTCTACAAAAGGCCAGGCTAAGTTTCGGTGGCTTTTCAGCATAGGAGGGGGTTCCAGAGGGCACGGTGGGTGGCTGCTAATATTTGCTAACATGCACAAGATGGGTTCTGCTCTTGTCCATGGCTCCAGACATCCAAAACACTGCGTTTTCTCTGTCAGCCCTATTGTGCCAAGCCAGTACTGCAAGCCACTATTTATTTTACAAAGTTGATAATGACCGGAGTCACGGGGAGTGCTTTCTAGTGATAAATACCCTTGAAAAATGCCATTTCCCCCGTTGCCATTTTTGTCCTCTCGGTATTACATAATAGCAAGCATATTGTGAGGAAAGGAAATGGCTAGGTGTTTGTAATATATGTCACTCACTGTTTCCATTCCCATCACGGCGTGGAATGTTTAATTTCTAAACTCTAAGTGCCTAATGACTACTGGTTATTTTCTCTTCTCTACAAACATTACCTGTTCGCTTGCAGTTCATGGAATTCTGCCATATAATAAACAGTACCATTTGAACCCCCCCTCAGGGTATTCTCCCTTTCTTGGATGAACAGATAAGTTCTGAGTTACTTTTCCACTTAAACATAATACGATTTCATTAGGATGCCGGGGCTGCCGAATTTGGGTTTACAAACTTCTTTCATTGTCGTTAGCATTCTGTAGTAATTCCTTGTATCGAGGTATGTCTTCCCTTCCCTCACCAACAAAATACAGTCAGAGTTACTAGCTGAAGTACTGTTTGACAGGATGTTGCATTAACATAATGAACAACTGCTCTCAGGAAAGAGAGCTTGTAAACAAGACAGAGGGGAAATTAAGAATAGTAGGACCAAGGAGTTGATATCTAGGTTTTTAATGCTGCCCTTGTATGCACTAGTCTTATACTTCATCACTATGCCCACATATCTCATTTCATAACGTAAATGTGTGCTAAATGTTGTGAGTAAATAGGCATTTCAATGTCAGTGACTTTAAATGGAAAAACTTTTTCTGATTTTAGAAATTCCAACTCTGCGCCTTCAGTAAAGGAGACACTTCCTTAACGTTGAACATTTCTGTTGACATTGTTACTTTGCGTTGTAAAATTCTCCCTGTGTGACATTCTCTGCACATGAAAAAATCTTGTTCTATATCAAATTGTTAAAAACTGAAGTACTTCATGTGTACTGTTAGGTATAAAATTAAACAGTTTTACAGTGGGACTTGTTCTTCTGTTCCTCTGGGTGTGGCTAGTTGACAGGATGATATTTAGGCCACATCTACTGTAATAAAATGGAAACATATTCCTAAATCTATTGATGAGAAAACAACATTCCCGGAGAAACAAGCTAATAGCTCCTAAGTTGAAGTGCAGTGATGTATCCAAGGTGGTCCACAAAAGCCACCCAAAGGCATCTGTCTTCTTTGTGACTATAGTCGTAACAAAAGTGGTGAGCAAAGCAGGATGAGAAAAAGTTCAAATTAAATCTGAACTAAGGTATATAGGAGAATATAGTATCTAGAATAAATATAATCATTACAAGCTTTTTCAAAAATGCAGTTTGTTTGCTTGTTTGTTTAATTTAGAGAGAAAGAGCAGAGGAGGGGCAGAGAGAGAAAGGGAGAGAGAGAATTCCAAGCAGGCTCCACACTGTCAGCACAGAGCCCGACTTGAGGCTCAAACCCATGAACCGGGAAGTCATGACCTGAGCTGAAACCAGGAGTCAAGTGCTTAACCGACTGAGCCACCCAGATGCCCCTCAGTAGAAGCTTTAACCTAGAACTACCTAGTGGCTTAATAAATAAAATAGGGGTTTGCTTTAAAAAGGAAGACTCTCCATTTTACTTAGAAATGAAACAAATACACATCCACTCCCTCAATGCAAATGGCTTTCATCAATGTAGCTCTTCCTTGTTTAGACCAAAGTTTCTGCCCTAAGTCAGAGGCACATCCTTCTTTTACTCCTCACTTTCCAGATATTTCCTCATCACTAGCTATAGCCACTGACAAAAGATAAAGTCTAAATAGAGATGATACTTAAAAACTGATTGAATAAAACTAAGAATGTGCTCTTGTTAAAGGAGCTATTTGATAAACAGATCACAAGGAATGTTCACCACAGGAAGTAGCTGGAAGGGCTTTTTTAGTTCATTATCTGATATTGAGTCTGAAAGGATTAATGCAGTCTTTTTGGTATGTCATGTACATTTTTGATTGCAGTGATTAGAAGCAAGATTAAATGACCTCACACAAAGCAATAGGAAGAATACATCGAGTTTGCCCTCTGATTTACATTTCAACTGTTGTTGAGGTTTCAATGCTTGAAGTATGGTATGGCTATCTTATAAATACGTTTTAGTTGTCTGAACCCTTTGGAACCATTGTCAGAAACATGTACTAATATATTGCCAGCATTTTGAATATTTTACTTTGATACAGTCAACAGTGTAATTCTCTTGGCATAAAAGAGTTTTGTATTAAAAATGATTTAGTCGCAAAATGTCTAAATTGAGATTTTTGCAAAGGAAACAAATTGCTTGGCATTATGTTCTTTAAAGGCATTTTGAGATACGATGTGGAAAGGATACTGATTGAAAATTTAAAAATGTGTGAAAATAATTTTTACAGAAAATGTTATTCACTCTAGTATATTATCATTTGAGCGGGAATAAAATTATTAGAATACTGAACTCTATAACAAAATATCAATAACGTGCCATATTGTTTTTTATTATGTAGTTCGAGTTCCACCAAACAGACTTCCAGATACATATATATGTACAAATGAATTAATCTACCTTTTAATATGGTTGGCCGTATTTTGTGACACTTTTTTCTTTAGGATTTAGGGAAATAAGGTTCAGTCCATGTTATATGGAAACCCTATCTTAATTAAGTTCTACAGTTTTTTATGTGTATTCAGAAGCAAATATGTAACTTAATAAATGTGTGCATTGGCAGTATTTGGTATCATTGGGATTGAGGAAAGGGGGTCATGATGAGTTGGATACAAGCAAAGCCATATTTTTGGATCCATGGTGGATGGCAGCACCTTTTTTTTCTGGGAAAGGGAAGATTAGCAAAGAGAAAGTTTGGGGGCTAGTGGTGAGAAAAAGCAAGGATTTCATTTGGGATATGCTGAGTCAAACACCTGCTGTCTTTAGACAAGGTTCTCTGGAAGTGGAGGCTGAGATGAGATTCTTATGAAAATGCTTTTTTAAGGAAGAATTGTTTTTTGAGAAGTCTCTAAAAAAGCGAGAGATGGATAGGAAAGGGGAAGCAGGTGAGCAGGGATGTGGTTTCAGTTAGAGTTGAGTTTCAGCAGAATCCCCTAAGGAACTTTGAAGCATGATTTATGCCCCAGAGTAGGCACTGAGAAAAGGAGGCCGGACCAGACAGTCCTTGACTGCAGGCTGTCCTATGAGAGATGCTTAACCTCCAAAGCCTGGTGGCCTCCAACAGCTGACATCAATTCCCTAGAGAATGGTGGAACTTTTCTGCCACCCAAGACCTGACATTTACAACTATCAGGTTAGAAAGAAAAACAACAGGAAGGAATAAACACCTTCAGGCCTTATGACTTTATTATTGATCAGTAATAAATCAAAATTGTGATTGTTCTTACAAAATTGTAGTCTATCTATACAATGACAATATTCATCTCTAAGAAGGAATATATCAAAAATTTATGAAAGAAATAATACAGCGTCCACGTAAAGCCTTAAAATATTGAAAAGTTAGAAGTACTTTCGAACTCATTCAGTGTGGCCAGCATTACCCCAACATAAAAATAGAAAAAGACATTACAAGAAAGAAATGTATGTCATGCAATTTGATGCAATAATTCTAAACAGTATCTCAGCAGATGAAACCCAATATGTGAAAATGCCTAAATCTGGTTTATTCCAGGAATGTGAGGTTGGATTAACATTTGAAATTCAAATAATTTACTACATTGAAACTAAAAGAGGAAACCAATAGGAAAAATCACTTGCCAATATCCAACGTCCATCCATTCCTTATAAATGCTCTCAGCAAACTAGGAAGAGTGAAGGACTTCTTGAACTTGTTAAAACATACCCACAGAAGTCTTACAGCTATAGTAACGTGCAGTTTTCCCTGAAAGAAATTGAAGATGCTATAAGGAAATGGAAAAGCATTCTATGCTCACAGATTACCCATAACAGTGTTATGGAAGCAGTAACTAGTTCCTGTGAAAGAACCTGAGCCAGAAAGGAGGCTGGGAAGCTGAGCCAAACTGGGGTCAACAGCTTGTTTCTCTTTTCCTTCTCTTACCCTCAATTTGGGAAAATGGAGATGTTCTCTCCTTTGTATCCTGGGGGATCTAAATGAAAAAACACAAGAACAAAACTCAGATCTTCAGAACCACCTTTTTGACCCATCAAAGGCTTAAAACAAATCCAAGAACACAATTCACTTTCACCACCCCTGGTATTCAGAAGGGGCTTTTTAAAAAGCGTATATGCTGGGATACCCATTAGAACCATTTTTTATAAAGGTTACCACAAACCGCACGTTTTGGGGTAGGAAAGGTGAATGCCAGTATGGGGATTAAAAAAATAGGGAGGGAGCCAAACCATAAGAGACTCTTAAAAACTGAGAATAAACTGAGGGTTGATGGGGGGCTGGGAGGGAAGGAAAAGTGGGTGATGGGCATGGAGGGGGGCACCTGTTGGGATGAGCACTGGGTGCTGTATAGAAACCAATTTGACAATAAATTTCATATTAAAAAAATTAAAAAAAGAAAGAACATACATTGTTAAAATGTCTATATGACCCAAAGCAATCTACATATGTAGTGCAATCCTTATCAAAATACCAATAGCATTTTTCACAGAGCTGGAGCAAACAATCCTAAAATTTGTATCGAACCACAAAAGGCCCTGAATAGCCAAAGCGACTTTGAAAAAGAAAAGCAAAGCTGGAGGCATTCCAGACTTCAAGCTATATTACAAAGCTGTAGTGATCAAGACAGTGTGGTACTGGCACGAAAACACATAGGTCAATGGAATAGAAGAGAAAATCCAGAAATGAAACCATAACTGTATGGTCAATTAATCTCCAACAAAGTGGGAAGAATATGCAATGTGAAAAAGACAGTCTCTTCAACAAATGGTGTTGGGAAAACTAAATAACAACATGCAAGTGAATGAAACCAGGCCACTTTCTTACATCATACACAAAAATAAATTCAAAATGGATGAAAGACCTAAATGTGAGACAGGAAACCATCAGAATCTTAGAGGAGAACACAGGCAGTAACTCTTTGACATCAGCCATAGCAGCTTCTTACAAAATATGTCTCTTGAGGCAAGGGAAACATAAGCAAAAATAAACTATTGGGACTTGATCAAAATAAAAAAAACGTCTGCACAGTGAAGGAAACAGTCAACAAAACTAAAAGGCCACCTCTGGAATGGGAAAAGATATTTGCAAATAACATATCTGATTAAGGGTTAGTATCCAAAATACATAAAGAACTTATCAAACTTAATATCCCAAACACAAATAATTCAGTTAAAAAAATGGGCAGAAGAGATGAATAGACATTTGTTCAAAGAAGATATCCAGATGGCTAACAGACACATGAAAAGATGTTCAACATCACTCATCATCAAGGAAATACAGATCAGAACTACAGTGAGAAATCACCTCACACCGGTTGGAATGGCTAAAATTAACAACACAGGAAACAACAGGTCATGACAAGGATGCGGAGAAAGGGGAGCTCTCTTACATTGTTGATGGGAGTACAAACTGGTGCAACCACTTTGGAAAAACAGTATGGTGGCACCTCAAAAAGGTAAAAATAGAACTACCCTATGACCCAGCAGTTGCACTTAAATATTTGCCCAAAGGGTACAAAAACACTAATTTGTAGGGATACATGCACCTTGATGTCTATAGCAGCATTATCAACAAAGCCAAATTATGGAAAGAGGCCAAATGTTCATTGACTGAGGAATAGATAAAGACGTGGCATATATACATATGTGTGTATACATATATATACACACACACATATATGTATATATATATACACACACATACATGTGGCATATATATAAATATATTTATATTTATATTTATATACACATACACACAATGGAATATTTCTCAGCCATAAAAAAGAATGAAACCTTGCCATTTGTAATGACATGGGTGGAGATAGAGGGTATTATGCTAAGTGAAATAAGTCACACAGAGATTTAACTCATACGTGGAATGTAAGAAACAAAACAAATGAGCATGAGGGGAATAAAGAGAGGCAGAGCAAGAAACAGACTCTTAATGATAGAGAACAAACCGATGGTTACTGGAGGGGAGGGGAGTGTGGAGATGGGTTAAATAGGTGATGGGAATTAAGGAGGGCGCTTGTGATGAGCACTGGGTGTTATATGTAAGTGATAAGTCACTAAATTCTACACCTGAAACGAGTAGTATACTAGTAGTTACTAAAGGGAATTTAAATTAAAACTTTAAAAAAAAGATATAATTTTCTACAAATTGATTCATAGTTTTAAAACCTAGCAAGGAATTTTTGTAGAAATTGGCTAGCAGAGTTTACAGTTTATATAGACATACAAATAATCTACAATAGCCAAAACAATTTTGAAAAGAAAAGGTCAGAGGACTAGAACTTTCTGATTTTAAGACTTACTTTAAATCTGGAGTATTTAAGACAGTGTGGTATTAGTATCACGTAAAAAAGTAAATCAGTGTAACTCAACAGAAAGTTTATTGACCCAATGAACTTTTACTAAAGATGCAAAGACAATTCAAAGGAGAGATGGTAGTCTTTTCAAAAAATGGTGCTGGAACAATGGATATCCTGTGTGACAGAAAGAAAAGGAAGGAAATTGGAGGGGAGAGATAAATTCAACATCTATTTATGCATATTTGACACAATATACAAAAATTAACTCATAATGGGTCATAGTCCTAAATTGAAGCATAAAATCTAAAGTATCTAGAATAAAACATTGGGCTAATGGCCAGGCAGATTTCTTAAATATGACATCAAATGCATGATTTAATTGGTGTATTACATAGTCAAAGTGTAAAACCTCTGCTCTTTGTAGAATAATCTTAAGAGAATAAAGAACCAAGCCACATGCCGGGAGAACACATTTGCAAAGCATATGTCTGATAAAGGACTTGCGTCCATAGTGTATAAATACATAAAGTCAAAATCCAATAATAAGAACACTATAAACTCGAAGAAGTGTGCTAACATTTGAACAGACACTTCACCAAAGAAAATACCGAAGAAGATTACAAATGAGCACAAGAAAAGATGCTGAACGTTGCAGGTCACTGGGGAAATGCAAAGTAAAACAGTGAGGTTTAGTTACATAGCTAGAGTGGCTAAAATTTAAAATAATAACCATACCAAATTTTGGCAGGAACAAGAACTTTTCTACACACTGTGAGTGGAATACAAAATGCTACAAACAGTTTGGCTATTTCTTAAAAAATATTAACATATACTTACCTATGATCTAGTCACTTCACTCCTATGTGTTTACCTTAGAGACCATCTCCGTATAAACTCTCTTAAACAAAAGTTCATAGCAGATTTATGGTAATAGCCAAAAAGTGGGAGAACCAAATGTCCACCAGTAGGTGAAAGGATTAAAAATCATTGTGTTCATCGGCACAATAAAACCATATCCTTCAATAAGAAATGAACTATTCCCACATGTCACAACATGTAGGAATAGGTAATCCTAAGTGAGTGAGTGAGAGAAGTGAATAGGTAATCCTAAGTGAGTGAGAGAAGCCATAAAAAAGGGTACATATGGGATGATTTTATTTATATAAGATGTTAGAAAATGCAATTTATGGTGATCAACAGATCAGTGTTTGACCGGGAAGGGGATATTCCAAAGGGCATGAGGGAACCATTGGGAGCGGTGGATATGTTCCCCATCTTGATGTAGTATGGTTTCATGGGGGTACCATTTGTCATGAAAAATTTACCAATGTTTTGCTTTAAGTAGGTGCAACTCATTCTGTATGTCCGTTATACCTCAATGCTAAATACCATATAGCCACTATATTTATAATGAATCTAAAATCTAAAGGGTTTCTGTATTATTTCTAAAACAGAGCCAACACAAGAGAGAGAGGAATTGGGCTAATTTGAGCACACAGGTGCTTTAGGTAAAACATTTGTTTATCAGAGACCATAGATTTCTGTCCCTGATTGCTTTATCCAGTTTCCGTTTGTAGTAACTAATAGGAAAAAACTCTAAAATGCATCAATTCATTTTTGGAAGAAAATGTAACACATGAAAAGCAGAGGCTCTGGGGGCATCAAAACTGCATATAAATTCAGGCTGCACCACTCGATAAGTGTGTAACTGTGCTCAGTTTACTTATTCTTTTTAACCTGAGTTTTCTCATCAGTAAACTATCTTAATTACATGACTTTGTAATCTATAAAGCTAGCTTCAAGCTCTGAGCGTGCATACGTGCGCCATCTACAAAACGTTAGAATTTGCCACTTTAAATTTGCCAGGTGACATATTCACCCTTACCATCCCCCTCTTGGGCTGTGTTGAGAAGATTAATCAGGGAGTGTTGGAGAGAAGAATTAGGTGCTGGAGGCTTGAGGGTTGAAATGAGAGTTATATAGGTTCGGGAAGGGGGACGAGAAGAAAAGTCTTTGGAGGCAAAGGCATTTTGGCAGAGATACGAATGCAGTGAGGGAGGAAGCCAGGGGAAAACCCGGGAAGAAAGCTTTTAAGGCAGAAAAAATAAATACAAAAATGCTGAGGTGCATATAAGCTGTGCTTTTTGACCCAGGAACCCAGGAGCTTGAGCATGGAGTGAGTGACAGGATGTGGGGGACGTAGCAGGTGCTAGATCACATCGGACCTTGTAACACTTTGGTAAAGCATGTACAAGTTTTACTTAGCGTTTAATTCTAGGGACGTAGGTAAGCCGTAAGAAGTCTTATGCAGGACAGTGATCTGATTTTTATGTTTGGAAGTACACTGCAGCCGTTGTGTGGGAGATAAATTATTAGAATGTCAAGAACCTGACCAGGGTGACCAAGTTCTCTTGTGGGTCTCCCGACCAAGCAGAGTCTCTCTCTCACTTGCAAAGTTCACAGCTTCTCCAGGGTACAGAAAAATGTACAGAACTTACTCTGAGAAGTTAATTCACCTTCCTATAAAAGTTTTAATCTTACTCTTTTCTGCTAATCGGCACATGAAGATATTTCTTTGCAAGTTAGATATGTGCATTATTTTAAAAATTGGCATTTTTATAACATGGTATGCTTCAAAATTCTAAAAGAATACGTATGTTTTAAACAAGCACCTAAATAAAGTGGGGGGGGGGACCTGAAGCATTTGATAAGCAAACCAAAGCAATAACCATACAAGCCACTTTTATTTATTTATTTTAAGTTTATTTATTTTGAGGGAGAGAGAGAGTGAGAGCACAAGCAGGGGAGGGGCAGAGTGAGAATCCCAAGCAGATCCCAGGGAGCCCCACACAGGGCTCGAACTCACGGACAGTGAGATCATGACCTGAGCTGAAATCAGAAGTTGGACATTTAACTGAGTGAGCCAGCCAGGCACTGCATTTACAGGTGATTTTGTAAAGAATAAATGGCATACAATATTATATTAGTTTCTGGTGTACAACGTAGGGATTTGATATCTATATACATTACAAAATGGTCACCAGAATAAGTCTGGTTACCATCAGTCACCATACAGAGGTGTTACAATTATTACTGACTATACTCTGTATGATGTACGTCTCCGTGCCTCGTTTCTTTTATAACTGGAAGATTGTATCTCTTAATCCCCTTCACTCATTTCATCCATCTCCCCAACCCATCTCGTCTGACGACCACAGAAGACTATGTTCTATATCTATGAGTCTGTTTCTGTTTTGTTTGTCCATTTGTTTTGTTTTTTTAGATTCCACATATTAGTGAAATCATACAGTATTTGTCTTTTTCTGACTTACTTCACTTGGCATAATACCCCAGAGGTCCACGTATGTTGTCACAAATGGCAAGATCCCATTCTTTTTTAGGGCTGAGTAATACTCAATCGAGTGTATATACCACATCTCTATCAATTCATCTGTCACTGCACATTTAGGTTACGTTCATATCTTGGCTCTTGTAAATAATGCTGCATTTTAGGGCCGGACGTGTCTTTTCCAATTAGTGTTTTTGTCCTCTTGAGATAAATACCTAGAAGTGGAATTGTGGGATCATACGGTAGTTCTATTTTTAATTTTTTTTAGGAACCTCCAGCCTGTTTTCCACAGAGGCTGTACCAATTTCCATTTCCAGCAGCAGCCACACATTCCCTTTTCTTCACATCCTCACCAACGCTTGTTATGTCTTGTCTTTTTGATTCCAGATGATATATCTCACTGTGGCCTTGATTTGCATTTCCCTGATGGTTACGTATGTTGAGCATGCTTTGACGTGCCTGTTGGCCATTTGTGTGTCTTCTTTAGAAAAATATCCATTCAGTTCCTCTGCCCATTTTAAAAAATCAGATTATGTTTTCGTATTGAAGTGTATGAGTTCTTCATATATTTTGGATGTTAACCCCTTATGAAATACATCATTTGTAAATATCTTTTCCTGTTCGGTAGGTTGCCTTTTCATTTAATCGATGGTTTTCTTCACTATGCGGAAGCATTTTAGTTTGATGTGGTCCTATTTGTTTATTTTTGCCTTGGTTTCCCTTGCCCAAGGAAGTAGATTCAAAATAGTATTCTAAGACTGATGTCAAGGAACTTGCTGTCGTATTTTCTTCTGGGAGTTTTATGGTTTCAGATCTTCTATTAAGGTCATTCATGTATTTTAAGTTTATTTTTGTGTATGGTGTAAGAAAGTGGTCCAGTTTCATTCTTTTGCATGTAGCCGTGCAGCCTTCCTGACACCATTTGTTGAAGAGACGGTTTTCTCCACGCTGTATATACTTGCCTCCTTTGTCATAGATTAATGGACCACGTAAGGGTGGGTTTATTTCTGGGCTCTCTGTTGGGTTCCGTTGATCTATGTGTCTTTTTGTGCCAGTACCATGTTGTACTGATTACTACAGTTTTGTAGTATAGTTTGAAACCTGGGATATTCACCATTTTTAAGTTTAATTCATTAGCACTTTCTCCAAAATACTGTGCATAATAGAATAATCTTTATCAAGTATAAAAAAAATTCCATTACTGATCTCTAATTTCCTTCCCATATATTCTTCACACTTCTAATTCTGACTAATCCTCAATTTCTATAATTTTTTATGGATATAAACTCCAATTTCTTAAGGGCTTACCTACAAATAATATTATATAATATATATTTGTGTATATGATCCTAATTATTTATTTTCACAGACTTCTTGATTTCTCCACCACCATTCAACCTAAATCCTCTCTATTGTAATTTAAATCTCATTACTAGTCATTCAGACATCAGCAAACCATTCGTTATTTTGGCTCTTGCTCTCATAGGAAATTGATATATTCATAAATACCTTGTTTTAGCCTTCATTTATTATTACAAATATCCCAATTTCTCCCTATCTTATATGTATCCCATGCATTTTAGTTGTCTAGGTTACTGTACTGTGATATTTTGCATTCTTTAAAAGTTGCCTTAGGGCAACTTTATGTTATCTCCTGTCAAAGGGAGATCTTTTCATGTTTGCATTGCAAATGCACAAACAACAAAATACAGTATCTTATTGCAATATGACTACATATTTGTTGCTTGTGGCTCCTTTGGTTTTTATTTATTTTATTTATTTGATTTCCCCAGTTGAATATTAAGTTTAAACTCTTTTTATTCAGTTGGTGGACCTCTTGGACTTCCTCACTTAAGTTTTAAATCCCTTTTTTCCTATTATTTTTTTGTTGTTGTTTGTCTTTTTGCTCTATTCTCTGAGGACTCTTTCAAAATTATTGTTCAGTTGTTTCACTGAATTTGAGTTTTTAATGTCTGCTAGGAGAGGGGTTTTTTTAAATTATTTTTTAGTCACTAGAAGTCTCCTGTTTTTTTAGCATTCTGTTCTGCTTTTGTAGATATAATATATCCTCTTCTGAATAACATTTTTCTAAGAAATTTATCTCCCATTATAGTTTCTGTTTTCTTCCTCCGCTTTCTGTTTATTCGCTATTGCCTCTCGTTCCAAGTTAGAAGCTTTCTTCAGAAAACTAGCATTTCTATTTTATCCTCTCATAATTCGGAATGCGAAGGATTAACTAGGAAGATGCCCTCAGCATAGGGATGGGTTTTGACTGTGAACTGTGCTCTAGGGACCACTGACTGGAACATTTGATCACACAACATCTGATGTTGATGGCTTTGGGTTGCTTCCACTTAGGCAGGTCATGTTCTCCAAAAATGACTCTTTGAATCACCAGTCATTTCTGGCTGCCAGCATATTAAGAACTCAGAGGAATAAGAGAACTGGGAGCCTCAGATCTGACAGGATATGTCACCCCTATTTCAATAGGGTCCCTCTACCCTTACCTGAGCTCTTGTCCTGTCTTGAGAGCATATTTCCTTTGTCAGAATAGAAGTAGTTTTCAACTTCACAGAAATGTGGTAAGGACATGGGTAATTCGCGTGCTTCCTAAATAGAACATCAAAGAAACTTCTTTATTTGAAGCTCCCTCTTATTCATTCTGCCTTCCAGAGGTAAGTAGCACTGTATTATTCGGACATGTGGGGATTTTGAGATATAAATGGGTTTAGATCACAGCTTTTTCACACTGAAGGTGTAGCATTCAATTCTCTTGGGTCTCTTAGGTTCTTGACTTCTCTTCTGTCTGTATTCCAGTTTCGAAAATCCCTTTCCAAGTCTCCTTGTTCTTGTGGATTTATGTCATTAAAAAAAAATCATTGTCATTGGGAGATAAGACTAGTGCCGCCCCCCTCCACGGATGTTCATGTCTTAATTCCCAGAACCTAGGACTCTGTTACATGCCAAAAGGGACTTTGCAAATATGACTAAAGTTAATGGCCTGAGAGGGGCAATTACCCTGGATTATCCAGGCTGGCACAGACTAGCCACACGATTCTTTGAAAGCAGAGAGCCCTTCCAGACTGTAACGAGAGGGAGATCTGATGACAGAGGAAGGGTTAGAGAGGGAGAAAGGGGCAGAAATTAGGAACTTGGGACAGACTCTAGAAGCTAAAGATGCAAAGGAAAAGGATTCTCCCCTAGAGCCTCAACAGAGTAATACAGCCCTGCTGACAGCTTGATTTTACTCCATGAGGATGGTGTTGGACTCCTGAGAGGCATATACTGTAAGATAATAAAGCCATATCACTGTGAGCCACCGAGCGTGTGGTCATTCGTTACAGCAGCAAGCCCAAACTAGTACACTATTGTCTTATTGAGGTTTGGAGAGGAGACAAGTGTAGATTCACATGTTCAGTCTTCCGTCTTACTGGAAACACTTACGGTTAGTAAAAATTTTAGTTATTTAGGAATAGGAAATAGATTCACATGGTTTGAATTCAGAATGTTCTAAAGTATACATACGCATGAAGAGTTTCCTTAATGCTTTTATCTCCTCTCTTTGGGGATGACAGATGTTGGAAGGATATGTGTATCCTTCCAGAGACGTTCCGTGCCAACACAAATAGAGATATCCTACGCAATATATTCATTTTTTCACATGTATGATACCTATTTCTCTGCCCTTTGCTATTTTTACTTAAGAGTAGAGTATCCTCATTCTTTTTTTTTTCCCAATGAGTATATGATTTGATGAGTATATCAGATCATCCTATTGATGGCCATGAATTCTGTTACAAATCTCTTAGGATTTTAATGGTGACACAAATTATAATAAATGATACATGTTCCAAGATGCACATGAGACAAATCCTGAGCAATGGAATTGCTGGATTAAAAGGCAAGCACATATGTGATTTTGATGGAGACAAGCTTCACAGAAGTATGTATCCATTTCTGCATAAAAGAATAATAATTCAGTATGAAATGAAGCAAGTTGAAAGTAAATATATTGAGGTATGAATGTAGGAAGGGCAGGGATTTCTCCTCCAAATTCTGTTACTCTTGGACCACTGGGAGATCATGGTTAAAATATCAAAGATCACCATAGTTGCAGGGTGAATGAGATATACCCCTTGGGTAATAGACTTGGAAGATTCATCGCAGACTGCAGTAAGCCAAATCAGTAGAGGCTCAGCTATGTGAGGTATGATGAAAGCAACTGCATGTTAAATTCTCAGGCATTATGCAGCAGCCTGTGTCAAGGCCTGAGCATTCTTGGCTGTGCTGTCTCTGAGGAAGGTCAGTGTGGCAGGAATGAGGGTGAGCAAAACAGTGCGGAGAGGGACAAGGTCAGGGTAGAGAGATGAACCATTTCAAGGAAGTTGGGCTTTACCTTAACAGTCGAGGGAAACTTCAGCAAGTTTTGTTTGCTTGTTTGTTTCCTCTTTCATTCTTTTTTTTAAACCGGAGATCTTTTTTTCTTTAATTAGGAGAAAATGTGAATTTGGACCTACTAACTAAATTCCAAAATCCTAACCAAACTGATTTTTGGCATTAGAATGAAGCAAATATAGAATCACTGAAAGTAAGAAATTTTGTTTCACTTCAGTAAACCTATATCCATTGATATCTGTGGAAGGTACAACAAATAGAATAGAGAGATTTAGAAAAAGGTGCAGATGAGAAAGAATTGGGGGAAATGTGTGGATTGAAAGTTAGCGAAACATAGTCATTGTCAATGTTGAAGGCTTAGTGTCTTACTGAGGAAATAATTATGATCTTCTTCTGGACTAAAAGATTGATGTAAGACTTCAGTTCTTATTTTCCTTAAATGGCCAGTCCCTGCTGCCAGTCCTATGTAGGAAATAGTCCCAAATGCCAGCACTGGGGAGGCAACATTCCCCTTTTTCCCTCAGAGTCTCTGCTCCTAATCTGTGCTTCTGAGGCATCACTTTGAATCCACGTTACCTTTACTTAGTACGCACACGTATTGACATATTCAGTTAAAAACAATTTTCAACAATCACTAATTTTCATGACTTTCTAGAAAAATAGAAGCAGTGGTATTGTTTGCTTATTTTCACATTATAACAATTTCTGTCTTATACATTGGCAACTATGTAAAAATGAAATAAAATTATTAGGGTTACCTAAAATTCGTTACCCATTTGTACTTCAGCGTTTGCTTCTATCTGTCGGGATGACTTTCTATGGCTCTCTTTAAAATCTGCCAAAAAAAACACATGTATTTCCCCGCAGTTAAAGCATCAAAGCTCCCACACAGAAACCCATTCCCATGGAACCCAAATAAAAACATAAAGAAGACTGTTGGTAGACTAAATACATTTCAAGCCTTCTCCAGGTTTCTATTTAAACATGGACTTATTTTCACTCAGTTGACTCTCTTTGTATTAAGCCCCGGGTGCATGGACCAGGATGTACTTTTATGGCTTTGCAATAGCAATGATGACAGCTAAGATTAAACAGGCTCCCATTAGATCCAACAGTGCCAGCAGAGGCACATTACACAGATTATTTTATTGGAATACCAACCAATGAACACTCACAGAGTTGTGCTTCGTACATAATGGGCACTTAATAATTGCTTTTTGCATGATGACTGAACGATCCCTAAATTTGTCATACATTCCATGGTCTGGACCTATGGAGGCACAGGAGGAGAACTGAGAAATGTAAAACTCAACCCTGTACTTTAGTGTTTATTTTGTCCTAATTTTCAAACTTTCATTTGAGTAGACTCTGGCCACTTATGGTTTTGAGTAACAAAAAATTATTGAGCAAAAATGGTACTACATTAACTCTCATACCAAGTTTTTCTTACATTTTTAACAATTAAGATGTTAAATTGCATTTGCCTTCCCGTGTTCTCTCTTGCTTTTTTTTTTTTAATGTTTGTTTATTTTTGAGAGAGTGGGAGAGACAGACCGTGAACAGGGGAGGGGCAGAGAGATAGGGAGACAGAATCAGAAACAGGCTCCAGGCTCCGAGTCGTCAGCACAGAGCCCGACGCAGGGCTCGAACTCATGAGCTGTGAGATCATGACCTGAGCCAAAGTTGGATGCTTACCCAACTGAGCCACCCAGGCACCCCATTTTTTTTAAGATAGACTTTGCTTAAGAGGCATTTTAAGATACTATGATGAATATAACCCTTAAGGTGAAGAAAATGACAAGAATGTTGAACACATAAGTGATAACTTAAAGTCACGGTACGGAATTCCTGAAACAAATGTTTGAGAAAGAACTTATTTCTTATTTTCACTTTTTCCTTAATTCTAGAACTTTAAAGTGTGGCTTAATTTATAGGTTTGTGTGGACTTTAGGAATGAGAAATGGTCTCATTGCGTCTGTGAAATAAAAATCACATGACAGTCGCTAACACATAGTTCAATAATCATATGTGGACAATGACACTGAGGATGGGAATGATAATATTACTTTGGGTACAACATGGAGAATAGTGAGTTCCAGGAAATGGGGGACACTGCTGAGGCTGGGTTGTGTTGGTGTCTTTTCACTAAAAGCAAAGCAGGTTACATGCGTACTTCTTATACATTTTAGGACATTCCACTTAGTACAGAGACACAGAACCACAGGGTCCCAGAAACAGAGAGAGGTCCTTCCAGGGGAACTATCGAGTGGTACCTTGCATTGGTATCTCCTTTGATTGTGTGTAATTCATGGCAGATATATAGAAATTGTTGAGGAAGTTTCTAATGCTCGACATGGCAAATGCTGCATCAACACAGACCAAGCTATGAAGAAATCTGCAATTGCAGTGGTAAGGCCTAGTTCTTTGCAAGCCCCAGGGTAACACCTACAGTTGCAGAAATCCCTGACTATACTGGGTACAGGGCTATGCCTGGAATTCATTCAAGGAAACCTGACATTTCTCATATTTTGATGTCCCCAATGGACATCAGTGTTTTTTGTTTGTTTGTTTGTTTTACAATAACAACAACTGTGTGTCTGTGGAAGGTGGCATAAAATTTAATATTTTTAATTTTTTTAATATTTTTAATTTATTTTTGAGAGAGAGAGAGAACGAGCAGGGAAGGGGTAGAGAGAGGGGGAGACACAGAATCTGAAGCAGTTTCTAGGCTCTGAGCTGTCAGCACAGAGTCCAGCATGGGGCTCAAACTCACGGACCGCGAGATCATGACCTGAGCTGAAGTTGGACGCTTGACCGACTGAGCCACCCAGGCACCCTTAAAATTTAAGTTTTAACCTGGAATTTATAAAGCACATTTTAAAAGTAGATTAATTTAGTAAAAATATATAATGTAGTTTAAATCTGGCTTTCTACCCGAAATATCCCATCCAAACCTTTCATTCTACCCAAAATTACAGCTCTAACTTTAAGAACTTTTTGGTTTGGCACTCATGTCTCTTTGACTTTCCACCCACTTATACTCAAATTCCAACAGTCCAGTGGCAATAGTGAAGGTAGACCTTTGGTCGAGGACAGCTACAAAGTAGAGTACAGCTACAAAGCTTACTTGGTCGTTCTCCAAATGTTACTCTATAATACAATCCAGAGTTTTGCTCGTGTCTTTCATTCACTCAGAATAACTATTTAATGTTGATGCTTTTCTACCAGCCACTGGCCTAGGCCCTTTGAGTTGAAGCTTATATTCTAGAGGGAATAGATCGATAACACAATATAGAAATATATTAAGAATGTACATAAGTACATAAGGATGTAATGAAATCTGATATAGAGAACAATTAAGCAGGGAAGGGGGATAAGAAATGCCAGAGTAATTACATTTTAAATGGAATAATCAGGCCAGAGATTTCTGAAAGGTTACATTTGGTCAAAGACTTGAAGTAGGCAAAGGAGAACCACCTGGGTAGGCGGGAGAAAAACCTTTTATGCCCAGGAATGACTGAGAAACATGGCTACTGTGTTTGCAACAAAACAGGGCCCTACTCTGTGTGTCCCATTACCTCTCGGGCTACATTTACTCCTATCCTCTGCAGTGCTTGCACTCCAGGTAATGGAGACATATAGAGTAGGGCCTTGTAGTCCCTGGTAAAGACTTTGGCTTTTACTGTGCCAAATATGAGCATCTTTATTTAAAGAGCATTGGAGAATTTTAAATTAAGCGATAATATGGTCTCACTTAAGCTTTTAAAAAGGATTATTTCAGATAATTATATTGAGAAGAGACTTTAAAGAGACAAAGGTGGAAGCAAAGAGCTCACGTGGTAGACAGAGGAGAGGTGATGGTGATCTGGACCAGGAAACTACCCATGGGGATGGTGGAAAGAAGTCAAATTGCGTAGGTTTGTATACGAAGTATGATCCAGAGTCTCTGTGTGGACCCAATTCTCCCTCTCTGCTGATTTCAGTAAAAGCTTCCTCCACATGAACAAATAGCAGTCGAATATTCCATTCCATGGAATCCATCGTGGGAAGGATGAGATCTCTATTTTAAGTTAGAAAATGTCATGGGCAGGTGGGATAGACCCAGGGTCCATCATATGGGGCTCTCTTCTACTAGGGTGTCCGAAGTGCCATAGGATGTAAATCCCTGAATTCCTGAATCTTTGTGTGTCAGCCAACCTTATAGAGATATCACTGGTAAAACTCATTTCTTTTGGTAGGCACCTTTCAAAGATTACTTGGACCACTTTTCTACTCTGTCACCACATAACAGCCTATAAATTTTCCAGCTTACAGGCCTCGGAGGGACCAATTAAATAGATATTTCCAAATGTAATTTTATAAAGAAATTGGCCAAGGAGTAGCAGCGCTCTCTATTTCATCCTGCTCCTCTTCTGCTTATGAAAGAAAAGCTATTTCATGTGATAGAGGAAGAATATCAAAGACTAGACCAAAACTGTGACTGCAAATAAGTTGTATAGTTCATTCATATGCTAATCTTCACTGAAATGGTTGAGATGTAAAAATCTAAACTCAGTTCCTGTTCTGTAGCATATCTACGTCTTCTTCACTAAGGTGTTACCGGCACCAAGCCCTGTGCCTGGCACATCAGAGCAAAGCAATAAATCCTTACTGAATGAATACATGAATCTCACCACACGGGAAAATGATGAAGTCTCAATTCGCTTCTTTGTATGCCACTCTTTGGCAAAGGCCGTAACTTACAGATGCCGGCGAGTGGGGGTCGTGGGGGGACGGATGTATCACCTTCTTGTTTAAAAGTCATCAGTAGCATTGAAAGGATGATTTCACATTGCTATCAGTTTTTTCATCCGTAGAAAATTGTTTGCTTCACAAAGGCAATATGTTTCTTAGATCCCTATGTCTTATATCCCTTATATGAAATAAATTTCTTGGCTTTGTTCCTTTGATATATCATTTTATAGCAATTAATAATTATTTTGCATGCATTAGTTTTAAACATAGATACTTCCTTCAAGGAGATTACAAACCAGTATTTGGGGACAAGGAACAAATACAAGTAATATTGTATATAAAATTGATAGAATATTGCAGAAGAAAGAACAAAAGGGTCACAGATAGACCATGGTATTCCATATGCACTTGTCGGCTGTTTGGGAAGGAGGATGTAGAAACACCGCTAGAAACATAAGGTACTTGTCATGGGTTGAATTGTGTCTCCTGCCCCCAACTCAGTTAATACATTGAAGTGCTAAAGGCCTGTTCTTCGGAATGTAACTATGTTGGGGGATAGGGTCTTTACAGAAGTAATGAGGATGAAATGAGATCATTAGGGTGGGCCGTAATCCTATATGGCTGATGGCCTTCTAAGAAGAGGAGGTTTGGACACAGACACATGTAGCAGAAGAATGCCGTGTGAACATGAGGACGGCCAAGGAGAGAAGCTTTGGAGGAAACCAACCCCTGCCGACACCTTGATGTTGGACTTCTGCTATATAGCTCCTAGACCCGTGAGAAAATACATTTCTGTTGTTTAAGCCACCCAATCTGTAGTAATTGGTTATGACAGTTCTAGCAGAGTAATGCAGTATGAATACAAAATAGGTCTCATCCAGGAGAAACATTAGCAGCAAAGAAGTAGCAAGGCATAAATGGTCCTGTGAACTTGCATTTTTCCACAAAACTATGCTTAATTCAGACAGCCATAGAGGATTGGATGCACCACAGAAAGGGCTCTGAGAAAGAGACCCCACACTCATAACTGGTCAGAAAAAAAATTAACTATAGGGAAGGGAGGGAAAGTCGTATGTAGGCCCTCTGTGACGGTGAGATTGTGTGGGTTTCAGTGTCCAGTGGGAGATTTCAGCCAGTTGTGTTGAACTAAACCAGACCTTCCAAGCAAGCTCTTTGTTCTTTGTTGTTCCTCACTTGTGTGTGGCAAGTCCCACAGTTCAGTCAGCTGACCACCTGTAAAACATAGGTTTTATGTATCACTAACAAATTAGTCATATTATAATATAAATATGAAAGTCATAAATATAATTACAAAAGTAATATATTACTTTATTAAATAGATATGTGTATTAAATATACATTTCTATTAATATAAATACAAAAATAATAATTAGTTACTGAGCATTTTTGTTACTAAATATAAAGAATACCAATTGCTTAAGCGCATTTATCGAAAGAATGGCTATTATTTTTTAGGGTAATGAAAATATTCACTTGTAAGTCATGATTTATAAATTGGAGCTTGAGTAAATGTGTATATATATACAATATACAGTAATAAAAATAAATACATGTATATATTTCCTGTGATTCATCAGTTTAGGTAAGGTAACACACCTTGTATTTGTAAGTCATCTGCAAGCTGTGTATGTGTGTCACAGGTAAAGGCAAAACAGAAATGTGAGCGAGGTGGGTATTTTATTTCTACCCTGTTGCCTCCAATGACTGGTCTAGGTCACTCAGGAAACCACCTCGTTCGAGGAGGATCAGAAGCTGGAAGTCCCTTGGGAATTCAGTCCTATCTGTGTCCACTCTGAAGGGAGACTGGAAAACACGATTTTGCACTTGCACGTTACTGAGTAAGTAGGTCAGCATCCAGCCCTGGCTCAGCATTTGGCAATCCACCGGCCAGAAGTTCTCATGCAGCTTGGCTGCTTCCTGCCATTAGCTGGTGTGGATTTCACAATTCCCTGCTTCAACAGGGCAGCCTCTGAGCCCTGGATCTCTGTGACACAGCCACCTCAAGCTGTAGGGTTTTTCCACTTGAAGCTTATGAACCTAGCATGGGAGGCAGAACTCACTACCTTTCTCATGGGGACATTTTGACTTAAAGTGGCACGTTGGCCGATAGTGTGGGTATATATACCTAAGGACTTTAGGCAAACATAGTACATGACATTAAAACAGTGTTCATCTGATGTCCAGCTAGTAAAGGGAACAGAGCAAGGTGTTTATGTTGCATAAGCAGGTGAATGCCGAAGTAGAATTAATTTGAAAAGGGCCAGTGCTTATTCAATTAGTTGCCACTCATTTCAAATATGGCTAACGAAGAAAATAGGGGGATACCTAAAAAGCTGTATAATTTTGGCAAGACAAGTAACAATACAAAAACTTTTGCATGATTAAGGATGTTGATTGATTGTAACCTGCGTTCAGAGGACGAGAACTTTTGGTTATGGTGTATGACTTTCTCTCCATGTTGCTGAATTCATATTGCTAGTATTTTAGGTATCTTTATATCTGTGTTCATGAGTGATGTTGGTATTTGATTATTTTGTAGTAATGACGTTGTCAGGTTTGGAATCAGAGTTCTTACCTCATGAAGTAAGTTGGAACATACTGTTCCATGTCTGTTTTCTGAGAGTACATGTAAGAGTGGTAATATTTCCTAGCTCAGTATTTGATAGAGTTCACCAATCAAGCCATTTGCATCTATGAATTTCTTTGTAAGACTTTCATCTATGAATTCAATTTTTTTCTTTTTTCTTTTTGAATTAAATTTCTTGGATACATATAGCACTATTGAAATTTTGCAATTTCCTTGTCTTTGTTTTAGTATGATATGCTTTTCAAGGAATTTGTTCTTTTACCCAACCTGTTATAATCATTGACATTAAGATCTTCATAAAACCTGTGTGATGTGTAGTGGCATCCCCTCTATCGTTCCTGGTGGTATATTACCTTTCCTTTTCTTGATTAGTCTTCCTAACGATTTACCAACTTTGCTAATCTTTTTAAAAGAACCAAGTTTTGATTTAGACATCTTCTAGGTTGTTTGTTTTCCATTCCATGATTTCTATTTTTATCTTCACCATTTGTTTTCTTCGATGCATTTTGAAGTTCATTTGCTGTGCCTTCCCTAGTTTCTTTAAGTGGGAGCTGTAATCACTGATTTCAACTTTTCTTCTTTTCCATCAGGAGCTTTTAAACCAAAGATTGTGCTCCAATGACCAATTTAGCTGCTTCCTATCACTTTTGGTAGGTTTTATTTTCATGATCATTAAGTTCAAAATATTTTCTAATTTCTTTCATGTTGTCTTCACTGACCGATAAATCATTTAGAAATAGGTAGCTTAATTTCTTTCTTTTGTTGTGTTAAATCTGCTGTCAATCTATCCAATGAACTTTTGAGTTGACATATACTCTTTTATAATTCTAGGATTTCAATTTTATTTCCATTTTAAGTTTTCTGGATCTCTTCTAAAGTTCTCCACATCATCCACTATAACAATGTCTCTTACTTTGGACTTGTTAACAGATTTATCATAGTTATTTAAAAGTTCTTGCCCACTAACTTCTACATAATGATTGTTTGTTAGTCTCCTGATTTTTCTCTAGACCGTGTGCCGTATTTTCTGTTTTCTTCATGGCTATTAATGTTGGGTTGTATATTGGACTATATGAATGACATGTTGTAAATTCTGTTATATTTCTCTGAGGCGTGCTGAGTTTTTCTCTGGCAGGCAATTGAATTATTGGCAGGTCACCTTGATCTTGTGAAGTCCTGATTTCAGGCTTTGTTGAGGTTAGTCTATATATATTTTACTTTTATTCCTAGGGCAGCCCTTCATCCTGGGACATAGTTTTTACCCCCAATGTGCAGTCCTTCTTGGGTTTTAATAAAAAGTCAGAGGTGTTTACCAAGTCCCTCTGACTTGGCAGGATTTAAACTATAATCTTTGTCTCCTCATCCTGTCATGGATGACACATGAAATCTCTATTCGGCTCCATCAGCCTTCTAGTTATCATGTTCCCCATTTCCAGGTGCTATGGAAGTCCTACATTCAACTTTCTGAATCCTAAGACCTAAATGACTTCAGTTTTATGTTTCATTTCTAATTTCTCTATGGCTCACAGACTAAAACATGCTCTCAAGCCAACTAATCTTCGACAAAGCAGGAAAGAGTATCCAGTGGAAAAAAGACAGTCTCTTTAGCAAATGATGCTGGGAGAGCTGGACAGCAACATGAAGAAGAATGAAACTTGACCGCTTTCTTACACCATACACAAAAATAAATTCAAAGTAGATTAAAGACCTAAATGTGAGACAGGAAACCATGAAAATCCTAGAGGAGAAAACAGGCAAAACCACTTAGACCTCAGCCGTAGCAACTTCTTACTTGACATGTTTCCGAAGGCAAGGGAAATAAAACCAAAAATGAACTATTGGGACCTCATCAAGATAAAAAGCTTCTTCACAGCCAAGAAAACAATGAACAAAACTAAAAGGCAACTAACGGAATAAGGAAGATATTTGCAAATGACATAACAGATAAAGGGTTAGTTAGTATCCAAAATCTATAAATAACTTACCAAAATTAACACCCAAAAAACAAATAATCCAGTGAAGAAATAGGCCAAACACATAAATAGACATCTAAAAGACAAATAGACAAATGAAAAGATGCTCAACATTGCTCATCATCAGGGAAATACAAATCAAAACCACAATGAGATATCACCTCATACTGGTCAGAGTGGCTAAAATTAACTCAGGAAACAACAGATGTTGGTAAGGATGTGGAGAAAGGGGAACCCTCTTGCACTGTTGGTGGAAATGCAAACTGGTACAGCCACTCTGGAAAACAGTGTGGAGGTTCCTCAAAAAGTTAAAAATAGAATTACCCTGTGACCCAACAATAGCACTTGTAGTAATCTATCCAAAGGATATAGGAGTGCTGATTTGTAGGGACACATGTGCCCCAATGTTTATAGCAGTGCTATCAACAATAGCCAAATTATGGAGAGTCCAAATGCCCATCATTGATTAATGGATAAAGAATATATGGTGTGTGTGTGTGTGTGTGTGTGTGTGTGTATCTCCTTATTTATATATGCACACACACACTAGCACAATGGAATACTACCCGGATTTGAAAAAGAATGAAATCTTGCCATTTGCAATATCATGGATGGATGGAACTGGAGGGTATTATGCTAAATGAAATAAGTCAGTCAAGAAAGACAGGTATCATATGGTTTCACTCATATGTGGAATTTTAGAAATTTAACAGAAGACAAGGGGGAAGGGAAGGAAAAAAATAGTTACAAACAGAGAGGGAGGCAAACCATAAGAGACTCTTAAATACAGAGAACAAACTGAGGGTTTATTGGGGCAGGCTCCAGTGGGACGGGGAAAATGGGTGATGGGCATTGAGGAGGGCACTTGTTGGGATGAGCACTGGGTGTTGTATGTAAGTAATAGATCATGGAAATCTACTCCCGAAGCCAAGAGCACACTGTATACACTATATGTTAGCTAACTTGAGAATAAGTTATATTAAAAAAATAATAATAAGTCAAAAAACCATATTAAAGGAGAAAAAGAAAAAAGTCATTAAAATTTTGTTTAAAAACTTACTTATTTTGGGTTATATATACTCAGCAATCTTTTCAAGAATGCTATGGTCTAAATGTGTTCCCACAAAGATTACACTGAGATCCTAACCTTCAAAGTTGATGGTACTAGGAGTTGGGCCTTTGGAAAGCAATTAGGTCATGAGAGTGGATGCTTCATGAATGGAGATAATGCTCTGATAAAAGAGCTTCCAGAAAGATCCCTAGCCTTTCTACCAAGTGAGAGCCCAGCAAGAAGGCACTAGCTATTAATTGGAAAGAGGCTCCTTGCCAGAATGCAACGAAACTGGTGCCATGATCTTAGATTTCCAGCCTCCAATACTGTGAGAAATAAATTTCTATTATTATAAGCCACTCAGTCTGTGATATTTCCTTAGAGCAGCCTGAATGGACTAACATAAAGGAAATCTGATAAAAATCTCCAGGCTGCATCCATTTTGTGTCTCACTCTAATAAAATCATATTTTAGCAATGGCCTAAAGGCAATAACTCACAGAGTGGTAATATATATAGCTTTTAACGTTTATTTTTTTTGAGAGAGAGATAGAGAGAGAGAGAGAAAGGGAGAACGGGAGCACATGTGCACAGGGGAGGAGCAGAGAGAGGGGGGGAGGGAGAATCCCAAGCAGGCTCTATGCTGTCAGCACAGAGCCTGTCATAGAACTCGATCCCAGAAGCTGTGACATCATGACTTGAGCCCAAATCAAGAGTCAGATGCTTAACCAACTGAGTCGCCCAGGCACCCTAGAGTGGTAATGTTTTAAGAAAGTATAAGGAAGGAGTGTTCAGTAGGAAGCAGTGATGATTTCAAAGTTGTTCAAATTCCTATTCCATTGAAACAAAATCCTAATTATTGGGTACTTGTAATAGAAACTGACCAAGGAATTATAGAGTCTATATATCAAATTGCTTTCAGTATATTATATGAATAAGAAAGTCGTTTGAGTAGTTTAAAATGAATAGGAGAATCCCTAGTTTATCTCCTCATAGACTATATTACACTTTTGAGGAATGTTTTCAAAAATAAGTTCTGAGGAGCATGATTTCCTTAAATTAGTAGAACTTAACATATACTAAGAATTTATTATGTTCTAGACATCATTCTAATATTTGTAGCATTAACCCATCTCACCCTCAAAAACAAGCTTTTGAAGCACATAACTTTATGTACTTTATTCTTAACTTTACATACTTTGTTGTAACAATACCAGGGAAGAATGTTAAGTCACAGAGCAGTTGAATGAAGAACCATGAAGAAACTAGCAAATGGCGGAGCAAAGTCTTGAGCTCATGCAGTCTGGCTCCAGAGCCTGATTTCTTGAAACCACTGTAAAAATTCACTTTTAGGGGCGCCTGGGTGGCTCAGTCAGTTAAGCGGCTGACTTTGGCTCAGGTCACGATCTCACAGTTTGTGAGTTCGAGCCCCACGTCGGGCTCTGTGCTGACAGCTGGGAGCCTGGAGCCTGCTTCGGATTCTTTGTCTCCCTCTCTCTCTCTGCCCCTCCCCTGCTCACACACTGTCTCTCTCTCTCTCAAAAAAAAAAATAAAAATAAACATTTAAAAAATTCACTTTTATTCCAGTAAGAAATGCCCCTCTATAAAATTTGGAAAATATTTGATCTAATAAATGGACCAAACTGTAGGACTTTTCAGAACCTTTAATGTGTTTTTCTGTTTTCTCAAACGTTATGTTAATTTGTTCGTAGATCTAGTGGGTGTAGTAAGCAAGCACATGAACAAAAACAGGCCTCATTTGTACCACTTGCTCAGTTTTATACCAAGACTGATTTTAAGCTACCACTGTCTTGCAGGAGGTGTTGTTGTTGTTGTTCCTCTTCTTCTTCCTCTCCTCCCCCTCCTCTTCCTTATCCTTCTTCCTTTTTTTTTTTTTGACTTTTGAATATTTACCAGTTGGCTTCCTGGTATGAACCATGACTTTCCTAAAAGACATTGGTAAGATACGAAGAAACAATCTGCCTCTCTGTCTCTCTCTCTCCTTCCTTCTTTGAATCCCTGCTCACTCGTCATCTTTTCTAAGTAAATTCTGACGTTCGAAATAGAACACTAATTGACAGTGAAAAACTCAGATGTTTGGGTCTTAAAAATCTGGTTTAAGAAAGAAAAAGTCAGAACTGATGAAACAAGGCACTGCAGTTTAATCAGTTAAAGGTCAAAAAAAGATGATTTTAAACCCCCATAAGATTGTGGCAAAAGGATTTAATTAAAATATTTTATTTAGCGATAAAAATGCTGTAATTGCCACATATATTGAATAGAGATGAAGTGGATGAATTCCTCTGGGCTTCTTGGCGGGAATTTCCAAGAGATAATAAATTGTTGCCTACTTTGTAAGTTGTACAGTAAAACCTCCAAGGAAATATGCATTTATTGTTGTTTTACCAAGTTGACTGATGGAATCATTCCTCAGCTAGATTTGAGGGACAGAAGTGATGAATATTTCTCGTTGTTTTAGATTATTTTATTTAAAGGGATACATAAGAGAAATCCTATTGCCCATATCACCATGCTAAAACTCATTTTTACTGTTCAGCTCAGTGTCCGTTTGGAAGAAAATCATCACTCAGAGTAAATGGCACCCAATGGAACAAGTGCCCTCCTCAGAGTCTGGGATCTCTGTGTCAGTGTGACCACTTTGCTAGTGAAAACTTTCTCAAGAGTCCTTCTTCTCTGTCTCCCATATTCATTTCAGAGAATATACACCTTTAAAATTTGTAAGTATCATAATGTCAGTTGCACAAGTAAAGGTGTGGTGTTTAACTGTTACTCACTTAGAAAGCTATATCTGATTCATCCTTTCAGGATGAAGGATTCTTTCTGCAAGTGGTTGATATTCACACCAAAAGCAGCCAGACAATGATATACTGTTGTTGTTTTTTTTTAATTTAATGAGCATTTTCCAGTCTGTTCATGGTTTCTTACATTCTGTTAAAACTGATTACAGCAATATGAACTCTCCCGATTTCTCTTTTGGGCTAAAATACGTCGCAACTGTGTATTGATGAAAATCCATTCCCTGACAACACTACTTTCCAAAGTGCATTCCTAATGATAAGAAATATCAAAAGGGTTAAAAAAAAAAAAACAAACCTGAAAAATAAATGGTATCATCGCCATGTATTATTGGAAACAACAGAATATTACATCTCACTTGGAGTTTCTTAATGCAAATTAGCATATTAAAAACTTTTATAAACCGACATTTCCCAAGTTGTATCTCTTTTGGAAGGAGCCTTCATTAGCAACGTGATGAAATTTTTCACAAAACAGCTTGGGGATGTTAAGGTTTTAAAAGCTTTCAAATTTTCTTTTTTTTTTTAAATTTTTTTTTAATGTTTATTTTTGAAGGAGAGAGAGAGAGTGTGAGTGGGGGAGGGAGAGAGAGAGAGAGAGAGAGAGAGAGAGAGAGAGAGAGAGGCACAGAATCTGGAATCTGAAGCAGGCTCCAGGCTCTGAGTTGTCAGCACAGAGCCCGATGCGGGGCTAGAACTCACAAACCATGAGATCATGATCTGAGCCGAAGCTGGACGCTCAACTGACTGAGCCACCCAGGCGCCCCAAAGCTTTCAAATTTTCTATATGAGTTAAAAGCAACTATATTAAAATATGTATTCCAGAAATAAAATATAAAAAAAAAACATAAAATACTGACAACACAAAAGTGCATTTGTTTCAAAATAGTAGGTTGTCTGTTACAAGTATTGTTCCAACTTTAATGAAATCAGCATTGACGTTTTCGAAAAGTTTATTAAAGTTCACATGACGCTTGAGAATTACTGCCCGCAATCAGTTTAGGTACCTTATCTGAATACTTGAGACACAGTAAGAAAAAAGGAATTTGACATTTACTGATGACACACTGTATGCCCGGCACTATTACAGGCATTTTATATTATTCTTACTAAAATCAACAAGCCCAGGCACTTCCTGGGTTCAGTCATTGTTTAGACATTCTGTGAACCCCAAGGCAGAAGATGACATGGCTACTGTACCCCCCCAAATACTTACCCTGTCACAGGGGTACACATTATAAAATGAGAAGTGCCATGAGGAGTACAAAGTACTTGGCTTGCTAAGCTAAAAAGAGGAAGAAATTATTTAAGGCCGGCGTGTGTTATATTTGATACACGTAAGATGAGAGAATATGTGACGTTGCACATCTTCTCATACACTTACTGGCCATCTGTATATCTTCTGTGGTGTTTTTTCAGATCTTTTGCCCATTTTTAACTCAGGCTATTCATTTTCTTATTGTTGAGTTTTAAGAGTTTTTTTTTATTATATTTGTCCTTTATCAGATGTCAATATTTTCTCCCAGTTTGTGGTTCATCTTCTTGTTCCCTTGACATTATCTTTCGTGAAGCAGAAGTTTTTAATTGTAATGAAACCCTCTTACCATTTGTTTCTTTCATGGATTGTGCCTTTGGTGTTGTATCTAAAAGGTCATCCCCATACCCAAAGCTATCTTCTAGGAGTGTTATAGTTTTGTGTTTTACATTTAGGGCTACGATCCACTCTGAGTTCATTTTCGTGAAGAGTGTAAGCTCTGTGTCTGGATTCATTTTTCTGAAGGCAGATATCCATCTAGTGCCATTTATTGAAAAGATCATCTTCATTCCTTTGCATTGCCTTTGTTTCCTTATTAAAGATCAGTTGACTCTGTTTATGTGAGTTTATATCTGGGCCCTCTGTTGTGTTTCCTTTATCTATTTGTCCATTCTTTCACCAATACCATGCTGTCTTGACTACTGTAGGTTCATAATAAGTCTTAAAGTCAGGTAAGTGCCAGTCTTCCAACTCTGTTCTTGTTTTTTTATATATATTGAGTTGGCTATTCTGAGTCATTTACCTCCCTGTAAAGTTTAGGCTGTGCAGTGACCACACATGATTCTATTTTCATTGCTAGTTTAATTCCACTGTGGTCTGAGAGCTGACATTGTATGACTTCTATTCTTTTAGTTGTTAAGTTGTGTCTGATGGCCCAGAATGTGGTCTGCCTTGGTGAATGTTTCGTGTAAGCTTGAAAATGATGTGTAATTTGCTGTTGTTGGTTGAAGTAGCCTATAGATGCCCACTGTCTCCAGTTAATTATGGTGCTGTTGAGTCCAACTATGTCTATACTCATTTTCTCCCTGCTGGATCTGTCCACTGCTGATAGAGGGATGCTCACGTGTCCAACTATAATAGTGGACTCATCTATTTCTTCTTGCACCTCTCTGTTTTTGCCTCATGTACTTTGGCTTTCTATTCTTACGTGTATACACATTAAGGATTTTTATGTCTTCTTGGAGTAATGACCCCTTTATCATTACCTGATGCCCCACTTTCTGGCTGCCAACTTTCCTCGCTCCGAAGTCTGTTCTGTCTGAAATAAGACAAATGCTCTTGTTTTCTTTTTGTTAATTTTACCTAGTATATCTTTCTTCATCCCTTAGCTTTTCATCTGTAAGTAACTTTATATTTAAAGTGAGGGGTTTTTTTCATGTTAGCAGTGGGGAGAATGTTCACGTGAAATATGTTAAATGTAAACAATTATGTTTGTGGTGTGGCTTCTTAATCTTTTTAAAAACAGCCAGTATTTTATAATCTTTTGTTATTGGCATTTAAAAAATATTAAAAAAAATAAAAATATTTAAGCATTTATTTATTAAAAATTTAAGTTAAAAAAATAACAGGGTCAGGGCGCCTGGGTGGCTCAGTCAGTTAAGCATGGGACTTTGGCTCAGGTCATGATCTCATCATTTCCTTTTCCCAAGTTCAAGCCCTGCTTGGGGTTCTGTGCTGACAGCTCAGAGTCTGGAGCCTGTTTCAGATTCTGTGTCTCCCTCTCTGTCTCTGCCCCTCCCCTGCTCATGCTCTGACTCTCTCAGAACATTAAACGTTAAAAAAAAATAATTAAAAAAATAATAACAGGGTCACCTGGGTGCCTCAGTTGATTAAGCATTTGACTTTGGCTCAGGTCATGATCTCACAGTTTGTAAGTTCAGGCCCCATATTGGGCTCTGTACTGACACTGCAGGCCTGCTTAAAATTCTCTCTCTCTCCCTTTCCCTCTGCCCTTTCCCCGCGTATGCACTCTCTCTCAAAATAATAATAATAATAATAATAATAATAATAACAAAGTGAGTTTTTTGTACACAGCATCTATTGGGGTCTTGATTTTTTGTCCACTGTGACAATGTCTGGCTTAGAAGTGATGTATTGTGACCATTGGCATTTAAAGTAATTATTGATACAGTTGGATTAATACCTATATTTGTTACTATTTCCTTTTTTAAAAATATTTTATTTATTTTTAAGAGAGAGAGACAGACAGACAGACAGACCGTGAGCATGGGAGGGGCAGAGAGAGAGGGAGACACAGAATCCGAATCAGGCTCCAGGCTCTGAGCTGTCAGTACAGAGCCCAATGGGGGGCTGGAGCTCACCAACTGCGAGATCATGACCTGAGACTAAGTCGGATGCTTAACCAACTGAGCCCCCCAGGTGCCACTATGGGTTGCTATTTCTCATTTGTTGGCCTTATTCTTTGTTGCTATTTTTGTTTTTCACACATTTTCTGCCTTTTGGGATTTCAGTTTAGCATTTTACATGATCCCATTTTTTTTCTTATTTTTTAACATCTCAAATAAGCTTTTTAAAAACGTTTTTTACTGGTTGCCCTAGATTTGGCAATATATCCCAGTCCACTCTCAAATGACGCTATACCTCTTCACAGGTAATGCAGATGCCTTACAATAACAAAGTTTTCCTAATTTCCCCACTCATGTCTTGCATCATTGCTGTCATTCACTTCCCTTATAACACATTATGTATATATATATATATATATACATATATATATATGTATGTATATGTATATATATATACATGCATGTATATATATATGTATATACATATATATATATATATGCACACATACACGCATGTATATGTACAGAAAGCATACATAATTAATATATGTTGCTAGTATTATTTGATCAAACTGTTATCTGTTAGCTTGATTAAACACAAGATAATAATGCTTTTATTTTATCTTCACATTCCTTCTTCAGTGCTTTTCCTTTCATTATGTAGGTCTGAGTTTCTGCCTTTTATCATTTTCCTTCTCTCTGAAGAACTTCTTTTAACATTTCTTGCAAGGCAGGTCTACTGGCAACAATTTCCCTCAATTTTTGTTCCTTTGAAAACATGTTTCTCCTCCTTTATTGAAGGATAGTTTTGCAGGGTGTAGAATTCTAGGTTGGCGTGTCTTTTCTCTCAACACTGGAACTGTTTTGCTTCATTCTGTCTTTACTTGCTTGGGCTCTGAGGAGAAGTCAGATGTACTTCTCATCTTGGCTCCTCTATAGGCAAGGTTCCCATCCCCTCTGGCTTTTTTTCAAGATTTGTCTTTATATTTGATTTTCTGAAGTTTGAATAGTATATGCCTAGATGTAGCTGCTCTTAGCATGTTTCCTGCTTGGCATTTTCTTGGACCTTCCTGGTTCTTTGGTTTCGTGTCTGACATTAGTGTGGGAGATATTCCTTCAGTCATCGTTGCTTCCAATATTATTTGTTCCTTTGTCTCCTTCTTCTTCCTTTGGTTTCATTATGTATATGTTGTACCTCTTGTGGCTTTCCCACAGTTCTTGGATATTCTGTTTGTTTGTCTGTTTTAGTCTTTTGCTTTTCAATTGTGGAGGTTTCTATTGTCATATATCAAGCTCAGGGATGCTTTCCTCCATGGTGTCCAGTGTCCCAATGAGCCCATCAAAGCAGTCCTCATTTCTATTTCAGTGTTTTGGTTTTTTTTATCTCTAGCATTTCTTTTTGAGTCTTTCTTAGATTTCCATATCCCTTTTTATGTTATCCATCTGGTTTTTTTGCTGTCATCTACTTGTCCCATTAAAATTCTTAGCATATCTGTATCAATCATAGAGTTTTATTTTTATTTTTGTTTTTTATTTTATTTTTTTTGTTTTAGGGAAAAGCATACGCAGGGGAGAGGGACAGAGGGAGAGGGAGAATTAAACAGGCTTCACGCTCAGCATGGAGCCCAACTCAGGGCTCCATCCCATGACCCTGGATCATGACCTGAGCCAAAATCAAGAGTTGGAGGCTCAAATGACTGAGCCACCCGGGGTCCCCTCAATCACAGACATTTATTTTTAAATTTTTTTTAAACATTTATTCATTTTTGAGAGAGTGTGATCAGGGGAGAGGCAGAGAGAGAGTGAGACACAGAATATGAAGCAGGTTCCAGGCTCCGAGCTATCAGCACAGAGCCTGATGCAGGGCTCAAAGTCACAGACTGTGAGATTAAGACCTGAGCTGAAGTTGGATGCTTAACTAAGCCAGCCAGGTGCCCCTCAATCATAGACTTTTAAAATGGTCATTGTCACATAGATATGGCAGCATATCTGACCCTATTTGTGATGTTTGTTCAGTCTCATCAAACTGCTTTTTTTGCCTTTTAATATGCCTGATAATTCTTTGCCAAAAGATATATGTGATATGCTGGACAAAAAGACTGTAGCAACTAGGTTTTTAATAATGTAGAGGTGAGGGGTGGGGAGTAGAAGTGTTCTGTACTATATAGTCCATTGACTAGGTGTAGTCTTTGGTGAGCCCACACTCCTGGACTATGAACTTGACAGTGCTTCTCAGTTGTTTTTTTCCCTTTATGTGGGACAGAATGGCTGGAAAGGTTTAGAGTGCCTTACTTTCCTTCCCTCACGTACGCTAGGTGTGGGTAAAATAATTTCTTCTGAGGACAGACCTTGCGAAGAGCAGATCCTCTGGCATATTTCACGTCGTTACTCCTCCCCTCTTCCCACTCGAAGCATGAGAGAGCTTTTCCCCAGTCTTCTGTGAGAACCTGGTCAAGCACTTGTATTGTCAAATTCATACAAGTGAGGGGGATCCCCAGTGACTGGATTCAGCCTTTCACCTGCTGTTAGGCTGGAGGAGAGGCCTGCAAGCTGCCTGAATGCTTAACCAGAAACCAAAGTCATTATTCAGCATCTGTGCATGTGCTTCCTTATCTGCCATCTGTACATTTTTTTTCATGGGCAAGTGTCTTTTCAAATCTTGTCTCCATTTTTTATTGAATTATTTGCTTTCTTGTTATTGAATCTTGACATTCTTATATATTATGAATACAAGCCCTTTACCAGATAGATCCTTTGCAAATATTTCCTACCAGTCTGTAGCTTGTCTTCTTATTCTTTAATGGGATCTTTTAAAGAGGGGTTTGCATTTCAATGAAAGTGCTGCAGATAAGACAGCGTGGTGTTGGTGTAAAGATAGGCAAATAAATCAGTGGAACAGAATAGGGAGTCCAGAAATGGACCCACAATTATTTGGAACACTAATGATTAACACAGGTACAAAAACAACCTACAGATAGAAAAATAACATATTTTTTATTTTTAATTTTTTTACTTTAATTTTGTTAATTTTTTAAAACATTTAGCATTAATTAACTGTCATGGCTCAAGGAATTAATGATGTAATTATATTCATAATAAAAATTGTGATACTCAAAAATATAGTTTTCTTAATTATAGATTAGATTATAGATTAACTATAGATTAGATTAGAGATGGAAGGAAACTCCTAGGTTCCTTAGCCCGATGTCTTTATGTTTAGATGTTGGAACTAAATTCAGAAAGTTGAATCAACATACCTAGAGTCCTATGATCTACCCAGCTAGACACATACCATTTTAATTGTTACATTTGATTGTTTTGAGAAAACACAGATAACTTTTGACTTTATTACTACTGAATTCTCTGTTCAATGACTCCATCTTGGGTGGTTATTGATCAAAGTGGTTTTGGTGTTGATTCCAGCCCTACCAGTGAATAATCATTTCGTTCTGGGTACTGTTTCTTGCTCCTCACTCTTATTCTGTAACATAAAAATAATGCATGGTTAGACTTTGCTTTTCCCAAGCACTGTGAGAGTTAATATAATTAACCCCATGTGTGTTGTGGTTATTTCCAGGAAGGCACCTTGGTTTTGTAGAAAGAGAACTAGGAGAAAAAAAGCAGGAGAAAAGCAGACTTTTATTCAATTTTTGAATCTTCCATAAACTGCCCAAAGTGATTGGTCATGTCTGTTTTCCTTCTATTAAGCAAAGAGGTTTCTTCTTCTAATTTGCTTAATCAGTCAAAAATAGACTTTGGATAGCATGTTGGGCGGAATTTTTAATCTCTTTTCTAATTTTTTTTTTACACTTATTTATTGTTGATAGAGACAGAGCACAAGTGGGGGAGGGGCAGAGAGAGAAGGGGTCACAGAATCTGAAGCAGGCTCCAGGCTCCCAGCTGTCAGCACAGAGCCCAACGCGGGGCTCGAACTCACAAACTGCGAGATCATGACCTGAGCTGAAGTTGGACGCTTAACCGACTAAGCCACTCAGGCGCCCTTTAATCTCTTTTCTAAACCAGAAAAAAAAAAAAAAAAAAAAAAAAAGACGCTTTGTAGCAGAGATAGAATATCTGTTTCCTGAGCTTTAAGTTCATTTTAGCTCCCAATATCTCCCCTATGCAGTCACTGACTTTATGTTTGTTTTTCTCATTTTATAACTTATGGTTTTACAGTAATATAGTTAAGTCCTGTAGAAATAGGGACAGCACATCATTGTAAGTGATGAATTGGAAAAGAAAAGATTCAGGTTTATTCTATAGTAAGACGAGTCTTTCAATTATATAGTTTCTTGTAAATGAGTCATGGATAGTTACTAGGAAATTTTGATATCTTTTGCCCCTTTGAAAAAATTATCTTGAAAGAAGAGATTGGCACTTATTAAGAAGGGGTCCTTCACTTCAGCCACATTCTATTGAACATTTCTTTTTTCTTTTTTTAATTTGTTTTTACATTTATTTATTTTTTGAGAGACATAGAGAGAGCACAAGTTGAGGAGGGGCAGAGAGAGAAGGAGACACAGAATCCGAAGCAGGCTCCAGGCTCCAAGCTGTCAGCACAGAGCCCAATGCAGGGCTCGAACTCAGGAGCTGTGAGATCATGACCTGAGCCAAAGTTGGACGCTCAACCGACTGAGCAACCCAGGCACCCCTAAAAAATTTTTTTTAATGTTTATTTATTTTTTGAGAGAGAGAGAGGAAAGAGACAGACCGTGAGCAGGGGAGGGGCAGAGAGAGAGGGAGACACAGAATCCGAAGCAGGCTCCAGGCTCCGAGCTGTCAGCACAGAGCCTGATGCGGAGCTCAAACTCACAAACTGCGAGATCATGATGAGCCGAAGTCAGACGCCGAACCGACTGAGCCACCCAGGCGCCCCATATTGAGCATTTCTTGTATATATCACACATAAAGGAAGTAAGTACTTCAAATTGAGGGCATGAGCGGCTGACCTGCCATGGACTGGGATAGCATTTTGTCGGAGATGTTCATGTGCTAAAGAGGAAAAAATATGTCCACAATGTCCGCAGATTGCAAAGATACGTCCTGAAATACAATTCTATCTGAGAAGCTAATTCTTACATGGAAAAACTTTGACTAGATCTCCCCATGAACTTTCAAGGAAAAAAAAAAACGTGTTAGGAAAAGAGACAAACTGTAGTTCATGAGGGGGAAAAAATACAAGAGATAATCCCGTGTAACTTTTATTCATTGCTAAGCATTTGCCACACTTGTGTTTAATTCTCAGAGCAACCTAGTAAGGTAGGTGATATTATTTCCACTTTACAGATGAAGGACTCAGAGACTTTCAGTATACTTGTGAAGTGTAGTATCTTACCTTAATACTGAGATCTAACTAAATCCCAAGTACCCCTCGATGCTCATGTCACATTTCCTTCTTCCAAAGTAAGGTAGCTTTGTTATGAATATCTTTAAATACATACTCCATAGCTGTAGTCCGATATCAAAAGTGCTAATTTACGCGGAATTAGAAGGCTTAAGAGGTAAAATTTCTTTCTATAGGTATGTTGCTTGCATTTGTGATATTTCTAAAACTTCTCTGAGATGTAGGATGTGTGACTCACGGGTTTGGGGAACCAGGATGGAACATTGGTGAATAAAGTTTTTATGAGGCCTCTGTCAAGTACCCTGGGAAAAAAGTACTCTGATAAAATCACTTTATCCCACCCTCAAACATTTTTGTCTCCTTACTAGGCATTCTCTGGACAGATTTTGTAGTAGTCAGTACTTCAGTTACTAACACTCAAAAAGTGAATAAATAAAATAAAAAGAATTTTTTAATCTAAGCACTCCAGGCAAATTTGTTTTACAATAAGTTAATTTTATATTAAAGTAATTGATGTTTATAATTAGTCGTGTAATAAATTAACTGGAGATTTGTGAAATTCGAAACATTTGTTTACTGGAAAACTAGGATGTTGAAATGTGTTATAATACAATCAAATTCAATGCATTTTTAAATGTCTGTCAGCAAACTCAAAAACTTCCAATAGCTTTTTTCCTGGCCCTGCCCTTTATTATTTAGATCATTTTCTATATTTCCGCTTTATGTCTGGCCTTTCATGCCGTGAGAGTAAATTTTTATGAATATTTCCTTGTTTCATTTGTGTGGTGGAGAGGCAAAGCCATGCTGCTTTGGAATACACCGAAGCAAGAGAGAGGAAATCTCTCCGTAAGTTTCCCAAAGTGGGAAAATACACCGGAAACTAATTAAGCTTCATTAAAGCAAAGCCTTGGTCTTGGATCCTAGCACCTGGAATGGTCCTTGGCACAAACCAGCTCAATAGCTGGTTCATATTGGGCTGTTCTTAAAGTATATAAATTATGCTTTCTGGAGATCTGTGTTCGCGTGGTTCAAAGGATTCTTCTGTATCTAATCTTGCAAAAGTATTATTTTTCTTTGGAACATTTTCTGGTTGGTGGACTTCAACAACTTTTACCCCTACTCCAATAAAAAAACGTCATAAATAAGTAACATTATTAAATTATTGTTTAATTTCCATTACCAGGGAACATTCTAAGCAATCTCTGGTACCATAAAAGGAAAAAGGTGGTATCTAAAGTAATGATAATCTAAGCTATGTAGCACTTTTAAGACTAAGGTAAAAATATCTAGATGTACATATATATATATATATATATATATATATATATACATATATTTACATACATCTATGTTTCACGTATATACACATATATGTACTGTATTTAGTAATATAGATGCAGTAAAGTTATGAAAATTTTATTTTTTCCTCTTTTTGCATTTATTTATTTTTTTCTTTTAGTGAACTATTTTTGAGAAATAAAACCCAAAAAGTAAAAATAAAAAAAAAAAATTAAAGCGCAAAACTCAGCAAAACTACAAGATGCTACAGTTCAGGCAACAACTAATATATGCTTTCTCCTTGGCTCATTTATGTTTTCTTATATCTTAACTACTTACAGGAGATGCTCTGTGGGAAAGAAATGCATGCATTTTGTGACTTGACTATTGAATATCCAACGACAAGAGTTTCTAAAGTACTTACGTTTTTATCTCTTTCCTGCATCTCTTTTTTTTTCTTACATCTCTCTTTTTTCACATGTGTGAATGACAGAAATAAGTACATGGAAGGTATTGCATCACCTACAGATATGCTCACTCACCTGTGAGTAAATACATAGGAAAAACACGTTTGTCAGTCATGTGTTGCATTCATACTTAGACCATGTAAAATTGCACTCTTTGTGAATTAAAATGGTCAAATACTGACAAGTTCATGCGATTCAACTAATATATCACAAATTTCTTTCCACTGACGTTCTATGGCATTAAAACACTTCCTCTTTTTCTTTTAAATTTTTTAAATGTTTATTTTTGAGACAGAGGCAGGATGCGATCAAGGGAGGGGCAGAGAGAGAGAGGGAGACGCAGAATCTGAAGCAGGCTTCAGGCTCTGAGCTGCCAGCACAGAGCCCGACGCGGAGCTCAAACCCATGAACCGCGAGATCATGACCTATGTTGAAGTCAGACACTCAACCACCTGAGCCACCCAGGCGCCCCTAAAACAATTCTTCTTTTTTATGGGTAATGAAACTATATTCAGTATATGCAGAACTGTTCAGAATTCTAAAGCTGATTAGTGTTCTATTTTCTGGTTTGGTTGACTTGATCAGTTAAGGCATGATACTACCGACCCAGTTCATTTCTCCAAAAAATATCTGCAAAGGTAGGGTATTAATTACGAGTGGGAACGAGAAAAGAGGTCTGGATCTTTCCTTGTCCACCCAGGGCTTATTTCTCTTGTAACAGCCTTTTGATCTGTCACCTTCCTAGTGTTTCCAAAATATACTTCACCTCCCTCCATTTGCTGCAATCTCAGCCCCTCCATCCGCTCTTTATTGTCTATTAGAGAAGGAAAGTTCAGAGAAAAGAAGGGTTGTCAAGTGATCCATAACTTTGTACATTGTTTTTAAGTTTATTCATGTATTCTGAGAGAGTGTGCATGCACACAGTGGTGGGGGGGGGGCGGAAGCAGAGAGAGAGGAAGAGAGAGAATCCCAAGCAGGATCCTCACTCCACACTGAGGCCAGTGTACCAACCGTGAGATCATGACCTGAGCTGAAATCAAGAGGAGGACACTCAACCGATTGAGCCACCCAGGTGCCCAACCGTATACATTTTTAAGAGATTTATTTTTAAACCAAATTAAAAATTTTGGATGAAGTTATTTTTGTAAGGATAAATGAAATTCTTAAGACATTTTCATTGTAGCATTTATCTTTTATGTCTCAAAGTATTTTTTACAAATTATGCACCTTGATTATGTTATGCAAAACTCCCTAAATATGATGTCAGTCAGACCTCTATTATTCATGCACACAGTACCCTGTAATTTGCCTTTGCTGTACCCGTCACATTTGGAATTAAATACTTACTTGGGGGTGCCTGGGTGCCTTAATCGGTTAAGTGTCCAACTTTGGCTCAGGTCATGATCTCGCAGATTGTGAGTTCGAGCCCCACATGGGGCCCTGTGCTCACAGCTCAGAGCCTGGAGCCTGCATTGGATTCTGTGTCTCCCTCTCTCTCTCTGCCCCTCCCCTGCTCACATTCTCTCTCTCTCTCTCTCTGTCTCTCTCTCTCTCTCTCTCTCTCTCAAAAATAAATAAAAATTTAAAAAAATGTAAATACTTGTAAAATTATTTTCAATTATATGCTGAGAGAAAAAAACATATTCATTAATATACTTAATTTATTAATCATGAATTGTTGTTTATTGCTGTAGGCATAGAAACTATCACAGTGCCAGGCACATAGTAGGTGCTTTTACTTTCTGAGCAAATGTCTGAATGATTGCAATGGTATGGAATAAATAAAAATGCAAAAGCCACGTGATTCTCTATAAACAGGAGATAGACTCAAAATGGCCACATGGTTTAGACACTTCCTTTGGTGTTAGGAAAACTGCTCTATAAACTTCACCTCTGCCATCTGTCAGTCTGGTCATACTGGGCATGATACCAAATGTATACTAGCCATATATTTCTTTCTTTTTAAAAAAAAATATTTCTTTTGTCTTTTTTAAGTAATCTCTATGCCCAATGTGGGACTCGAACATACGACCCTGAGATCAAGAATCACATATTCTACCGTGTGACCCAGTGAGGCATCCCCCAAATTCTTTTTGGTAAAATGTGCAAAATGATAGTTCCTATATCCTGGGATCATTAGGAGAGTGAAATTAGATCACAAACAAGGTCAGATTTCTTGAGCTGGTAAAAATCAGAAAAGAAGATACAGAAATGGTTAATAATTAAGTGAGAAAGGTTTAAACCTAACTCATGATTAAAGAATACAAATTAAAGCAACAAAATGCCATTTTTGCTTATCAGATTGGCACAGATTAAAATGGTCGATAGTATCTAGTGCTGGTAAGGATGTGGTGAAATGTTTACGCTCATTTGCCTTTGGTGGCAGCATAAATTAGTGCAACATTTAAGAGAAATTCGCCTTTCTTTTAGTATGTAAAGTTTTTAACCCAGTGACTCAGCAATGATACCTCTATGTACTTATTCTATAAGTCTGTTCACGCAAAACACAGATGATGCATGTGTCAGTTTATGTATAGTAGCATTTCATAAAATGAAGGGAGAAAACTAGAAGCAAACATTTTTCCCAATTTTTTGAATTCTTAAGAAAAGCTCACAAATGGAACCCATTTCCCTTTGTATGTGTTGAAGGGATAGGATTATGGAATGAGAGCAGCATTTTTGCTAAATGTCACATACATACAAATTCTTTTTCAAATGTCCTATAGCTCTTTCTTATTACAGGTCATTTATGTATTGTAGGGAATTTCGGTCTTGTAAGTAATAATTTTTATTGTTTATTTTGCACTTTTTCAGATCCTAAAATCCATCCTTTTTATAGACATTGTGTAAAACAGGAAAACTGTCATAAGCTCATTTCAGTTTTAGTAGAGGACGTGCGTCAGATGTCCTTCCCTAGTTTGAACAAAAAATTTTATAAGTAAAGTATATGCTCCAATAATCCTAGAAGGAGACCTGCAAGTCAATGCGACCTCCTCCCTCACCCGGGTAAAAGTTAAAGGAAAACACAGATGAATCATACATTTCTGTATAATCTGTGCTTTTGTCAAAAGGTTGCCATGACTCATTTATGACTTTCCATAGTTTTAAAAGCAGTGTTTTTAACCATAGAAAATCTACTTCATGGTCCTATTATGATGACACTTGAGTCAATAACAGACTTTCGTTCATGCATGAATGTTTTTGTAGAAATAAAACTAAGTACAGTTGCCCCTTGCTATAATTCTACCAAACAGAACCCTGCACAAAGGAAGAGATTATAAAATCAAGCGACTGCCGTAACCACACAATGTTGAGTGTTATACATGCTGTTGGTTGCCGCAGACTTTACTGCGTTTAAACCCCATAACTTCCTATAAGATCAACCTCAGCCCAAAGGTCAAGTAGCTACAGAGGCCAAAAGACTAGAATTTGAATCCCAATCCATAGGGTTCCAAATTTCACCAAAATGAGCAAATTACCATGCTATCCTTACTTAGTTCAGTCTCTATTCATTTATTAGCCAGTCCCATAGTTTTGGAGACTAGATCTTTGGGACAGTATTAAGTGAAGTAAATGCTCTGTCGCTCAGTAATAAGCAGGAAGCATTGGTATTGAGAAAGGAATCGTATTCATCGGTGATTCTAAGTATTATTTTAACCAGTGGTTTTATTGTTCTCCCACATAAGTTCGAAGGCAGCAGAAATAAAGTCAGTCCTCTGGATTTTCAGCACCTGTAATAGTAATCGACACGTGAATAAGCAACTATTCTCGGCTCGGAGATATTCTCTTAAAATCATTCTTCTCTGGAAGGATCGCTTTAAATGAATTAACTTTTACTTGCCCATGAAGAGAGGTCAGCTTGCTTCCACAGCTCAAAATATGTCAGGAGCTTAAGTCCTTAAGAGGCCATTTTTATTTGCTTCACCTTTCCTTTGAGGATTCTTTTGAGCTGGCTACTTTATTCCAGCTCCCAACGATTTTCACTCTGTGTTAAAAGAATAGTCTTGTTTAAAACAAAAGGGTGCTGCAGAAACTTCAAGATAACGAAGCTGTTTCTACTACTTACGTCTCTGCGTCTCTTTAAAAGCAGCAGGAACTCATACACATTGGGAGGAATTGAAGATGACATCCAGTCTCTTAGCCATGAGTTACATTTCTTGTTTCATAGCATTTATTTAGAAGTCATGCTATTATTTTCTTTAAATTTTGTAACCTGGAAGTCCTGGCAAAAGAAAAATGTATCCCCAACATAAGTAATGCCGCATTGGAACTACACAGGGAAAAACTTAAACCTTTCTGTTGTCCCAGGAGATGCTCCACTCTGTCATCTAAGTTTACGAATGTTCTTCCTGTCCCTGTCGTGTTGTCTTTCATAAGTGACTGCATTCGAGAGAGGAAATTGGGTGTGGGTTCTTTAGGCGCTTCCTATCTTTAATAAGCTCCTCAAGCTCAAGTAGATCCCTTCTATTTTTTTTTATTGCTCCAAACACTATAGAATCTGAGTTCCTGCTTGGAAAGAAAAAAAGTAAATAAGTTTAGCATAAAACATCTGAAATTAATTGCAGCCCTGTGACCTGAGCGGATCGTGTTCTTAAAATGCATGCCTGGCTCCATAGTAAGAGGCTGACTTAAACCCGGCTTGCTTTCTGGAGTTCGTGTACTGAGAACTTCATCTTGAGGGTTTGAATACTCTGTCTTTGATGACACTTAGGGCCCCAAATTCTCATACTGAGATTTCTAACACTGATTTAGCTGTAATAGTGGGAAAACAAATAAATTATTAGATCGTCCTGACACTTCTCTTGACATCTGGTCACATCTTAACGAGTTATTGTTCATAGATGGAAATTTTCACAAATGAAAACAAGCAGTGTGGTAAAGTCAGGTGTCCCACATCACAATCTTGAACTCTTTGAGAGGCATTTTCTTGAGTTACCACGTTAGTGAAGTTAACAGTTAGGTTCTGTAACAAGACTTCAGTGAGGATGTAGTCATCTCATGTACCACCCCACAACAGCCATTATCAAGTGGAAATTCCTTAGCTTAGTAAAATATAAAGTACTCACATCGAATAAGATTCTTAAGAAAGCCAATCTGATTCATGATGAAGCTAAATAAAATATGAAGTGTCTTGAAATTGAAATTTGTATTTTTCTTCTTAAATAGAGCAAATGATTTTAACTTAATGAAAGAAGAAAATTAAAAATATATGTCTGTCCTATTTACCAGGTCCTTCACTCATTTTCCGCCTTTTTCTTCTCCCTTTTGAATTCAGGCATTTCTCAAGCATCTGTCCGTGGCTCCCCTGTTTGCATTTGCCCCTTGGAAGGCTCTATGAAATTTTGCACCTCTGAACCTTTGCTCTTTGGATCCACATTTCTGAATGTTTACTGGATATGGATTAAAATTGAACTCATAATCCGCACTACAAATTATGGCACTAATGTTACTTTTCAGAACCAGTCTTAATGGTAATTACTCATTAACCAGCAACTATTCTCAGCACTTTTCCTGCATTCTCTCACTTAATTCTAACCACAAGCAGTAAAAGATACATTATGGCTCTTGATGTACAGAGATGGAAACTGAAACTTAAGGAAGGTTAAGGTCAAGCCACTCCAAAGTGACTCCGCTAATGGGAGACAGAGCTGGGGCTCCATCTTTTGGACTCCACGTGTTTTGAGTCCAAAGCCTGTGGTCCGCTAGTAGGCTGTTGGAAATCACCTTCTTTGCCCAGATTTGAAGGCTGAGACGTGTCTTTAATGTTTTTGTCTCCTTTAACTCATGCAATTATTTATCTTGCCAATCTACAGACAAACGAAAAATACAAATTTTGAGCCCCGTAAGAATAATCTGTGGCATATCATGTATACCATATGTGACATATATGATGTTCTTTATTTATATAAATGCTCCTAGCACCTTGTATAGTCCTGAGAAGTAGGTTGAAAATCAAATGTGTTTGTTGAGTAAATAAAAGGCATTTAAATTGTATCTCAAAACAGATTTCCTACATCGATCTCTTTCATACGTTCCCTGTAACTTCCAAATTTCAGACGTTTCAACACCTTGACCTTGGTTTTGCCAAGGGTCTTCACTGTTCTTCTAGTTGTAACCACCCCCCGGTGTTGGTCACAACACATTTCTCCTTGAGCGAACTTTCAAGATACAAAGTTGTTAATATCGGCTCAAAATTCCAGTACCTGCAGAATAAAAATCTTTCACCCAGCATTTATGGGCTCTAAAAATAATATCATTTGATTTTCCCAATATCCCAGGTGAGCTAGGACCCAAGATTATGGCTTCTAAACTCAGGATCCATTTTTGTCTGACGTTTTCCTCCATATCTGTGAATCAGAGCCTTGCTTCCTCAGCATGATAAAATTTTACTGAATCATCAGGGCTCAGCTTTTCTGTAAGAATGCCTGGTTTCTCCAACAGAAATGAATGAACGTCCACAATGTATACTGCACCTCTCCTGAATAGAACTTCATCTTTAATGATTTTAGTATTTTAGTATGAATATATATTAGTGTATATAATATATATGTCATGTGTGTATATAAATTTATATATTAGACAAAGCCCCTTGGAATCATGCTCAGTTTCGGTCTCGTTTTTGTATGTTCCACAGAATGTTGATCATATTAGTTACAATAAACGCTGAGTGGAGAAATAACTGAGTGAATCGATGGGTGGATAGATAGAACTGAATGAATAAGTTTTTACTGGAATAGAGCATTCAGTGGGTCTAAATGTTTACCAGGGCTTGACTCCCCAAAGAAAAGAAACACACATAAAAAGAAACGCGGTGGCATTTATTGTTCACTCAGCAGTTAACGACTTCTACCACATGATAGGGACTCTGCTGAATATTCTGTTATCATGTCCATTCTCATTTACAAGTATATCTTGCCTAGCAGCACACTTTTGCATACTTGAGACACAAAGGAGTAATAAACGGTGGGCTGGGTAACCTGCCACTTCACGGCTCTATCAAAGCAATATATTTAACTCCTCATGCTAAAAATGCAAACAAACCTTTAACTTCCAAGATCAATTACACCTACAGAGCAAGCCTTGCTGGCAACAGCATTCTGTCTTGTCAAGGACTCCTTATCATCCAGGAAGAATAAACACTCTAATTACTTTTTTTTAAACTTTTTTGTTTATTTTCTAATGGGATCGTTCATTACTTTCTGGAATTCAAATCAACATCAGATTTATAGTTAGAGGCTATTGAAATATTGATTTGGTTAAAGAAATGTCAAGCTTGGCAGGTAAGCTGTCTTTCTGCCAGAAAATGTTTTTGCCTTAGTAAACTTGTTTAAAAAGGCTGATAGAATGTAATGAGCAAGCAATTTGCATCTATATGAGGCCAGGAGAGAAGTTTTTAAAATTTAGAGGCCCCTTACGACTCCTCTGATGCCAAATTCCTGGAATTAAGGTAACAAACCTGAACCACAGTATACAAGTCCTAATTATTAAAGAGGCTGAGGTTCATTTTCTGTTTCTTCAGGCCCATGCTACACTTTTAAAGGGGCTCTAAATTGCACAAGGGTGTCGTTATCAGGATAGAGAGTGTTGCTGGAGTTAGATACAGATTCTACGTGGTTCTGCAATTTCTGCCTGATAAACAACACATCCTGCCATCTTTCTGTATATCTCAGTTTAATAGTCTTTAATTTAATTAAGGATGATAGACCTTCCCTGCTTATCTCTCATTGTTGTAGTAAGAAGAATGACTATTTAAAAAAAAATTAATGTTTATTTATTTTTGAGAGAGAGAGAGAGAAACAGAGCACGAGCAGGGGAGGGGCAGAGAAAGAGGGAGACACAGAATCTGAAGCAGGCTCCAGGCTCTGAGCTGTCAACACAGAGCCCGACTCAGGGCTCAATCCCATGAGCCATGAGATCATGATGTGAGCCGAAGTTGGATGCTGAACCAACTGAGCCACCCAAGCGCCCCATGACTGTATTTTTTAAAAAAATATATCCTCCATCCTCTGCACTTTTTTTTTTTACATTTGTTTATTTTTGAGAGACAGAGAGAGACAGAGCATGAGCAGGAGAGGGGCAGAGAGAGAGGGAGACACGGAACCTGAAGCAGGCTCCAGGCTCTGAGCTGTCAGCACAGAGCCCGACGCGGGGCTCAAACTTGTGAACTGGGAGATCACGACCTGAGCCGAAGTGGGATGCTCAACTGACTGAGCCACCCAGGTGCCCCATGTACTTTTAAAAAAGTTTTTTTTTTTTCCCCTTGGGAAATCATTATAGTAAATCCCATATATATATGTTTCTCTACAGAAAAAAAAAATTACTATATTTCCAATGAGCTAATCAGGAAAACATAAGGAGTTGTTTGTTTGTTTGTTTGTTTGTTTGTTTTAACATGGAAAAGTGAGAGAAGACAGTGATACGAATAGGAAAAAAACATGAGTACCTTCATCGTGTTTATCTGTGAAGAGTATTTTGGCAAGTCAGAAATTATTTTCTACTCTATCACTTTAGGTAAATCTTATTATAGGAAGATCTCTTTCTACTCTCTAAAGATAAACACTGTGTACATTTACCATTCACAGCCAGTTCTCTCCCTTATCCTGGGTGAATGAGAATAAGCTACCGGAAACCAAAAAAGGGGGTTCTGTGTATAACCACCCCACCCCGTTCTGTTCGTATAAAGGAACAGAGAATTTGTTGTGCTTACCCGTTCATGCATTAGGAGAAGGAAGATCCTGGAAAAACAACTGCTTCCCTAGCCTTTCCCCAGAAGAGGCTTCTCTGTCGCATGGGCAGGAGGGGCCAGGACCTAAACCACACTGAGCTGGTGACACTAAGTTCTCTGCTATTGACAGAACTGAGAAGGTGATCAGTTCCAAAGTGGCATGCAGCAAATTTTGTCCCAGTTTCAGTGGAGAAAATCATAACAAATCAGCTTTAGTGATTATGGCTGCTGTATTCTACTCTTATTTCTTGACTAGGGTTTGCAAAGCAGTGGTTTAAGTCCAGACAGTATATCAACCTCATTTTCTTCCTTTCTTTCTTTCTTTTTTTTTTTTTTTAATTCGGGGAGGCGAGTTCCTTAGCAAGCTCTTCTGAACAAGCCCTGCATGCTCTCTGCCTCATACACCTCGATCTGATGATTCAAAAAAGAAACCTTTTAATCTCACTTCACTGATCAGCTAAGATGTTTTAAAGTTTTAGCCATGAGTAAAAAATAATGTGCTGTCTGAAAGGGCACAGCTTTAGTCTTCGATGGCCAAGACTCTAGAATTAGCGCTGGAAAAAGGAGCCCTGTGCTTCTGTTTCTGCCCACAGTTTTCAGATTAAGAATGGTGTCTGTAGACTTCACGAAGCAACCTTCATTGCTCATCAAGAGGACTCAGGACCAAGTCTCCAGGCAGTGCAGTGTAAGTACGGCACCCGGTCCTTTTACACTCTAGCAGGTATTTTCCCCGCTGGGTTATCACTTTGAAAATTCTGATTTCCAATCTGCTGTTCAATCCAGAATACCGTTTTTGCAAAACTAAAATGGCAGTTGAATTTCCTTTCTCCCTTATTTTTGTGGAGTTCTTCCCCAAATTTGAAATATGCCCTCGGAGAGAAATCATGAATCAACAGACCCCACAGTGTTAAAATGCATTCACTTGACTCTGAGGACCTCGCGGTAGGATTAGGATTTAATAGGAGGGTCTCGATACGTCCATTTACAGAAACAAGCATTCATAGGAGGAAAATGAGTTCGTGGTCCCAGGATCCTGATTGGATTGTCTGAAAATCCGGGCACCCCAGTGAGGCATTGTCTGTTTTCTACCCATGATCTCCACCAAGGTTAGATGAGCTCTACGTCTAAATGTATAGGCTTAACTCCTTCCTGTTCTTAGAGAAGTGGTGGAAAAGACAGTCATGGTTCGAATCGGCTACTGCTGACAGAGAAAGTTAAGTTGATTTCTTCTTAAATTAGCACGTTTGGTTTTGTTTCGATTGTTAGAGACAGAAAAAAAATGCTATGAGAATCCTAGTGTGAGGTCATACGAAGCTCTTTGTACATTAGAGAATGCAGTGCAGATACAAAGAGATGATTGACTCCCCTAAATAGACTGCAGTGGTCGTGCCTCCATTGGGTTTTAGACTTGGTGTATCCGCTCTTCAGATGGACTGGTCCAGCTCTCCGTGCTCACATCTAGGAAGTTCAGACACGGTGCTGCCCTCCTTCCTGGACAGATTCCTGGACTTGGTTGCTACAGGTCAGGGTTCAGCTCTGCTGCACATGTTCCCCTGCTCACGTACGGGCTGATGAGCTATTTCATTTCTTTGGAGTTTGGGCCGTTATCTGGCTTCAAACATCGAAATCTGCAATTTACCAAATTCACATGACCACTGCTGTGACACTAAGCAGTTGGCTGTCTAAAACCGGGAATAATGCCATGAAATCATGACTTATTACTTGCAATTTTAAAAATCTTTTGATGTGGAAATATTTGATGAGACGACGCACTTATTAAAAGACTTAAAAAAAGGTAGTGTGGGTTAGAGTCTGACCGTTCTAGATTCCCTCATTTGGGTACACTTGAACGTAATTTATGCATAAGGGGACTGGGCTTGGAGAACCAGCCAACTCTGTATGCTTGGACATGTGCCCCTTTTTGGCCCCTTGCCTTGACCATAAAATGAGGGTTTGGAGCAGGTGATCCCCGTCAGTCTGCCCAGCTCAGATTTTCATCACTCCTGACCAAAAATAGTATGTCCTGTGCCAATCAGATTTAGGAATGGAAAAGTCACTGCATTATATTAGACTCTTTGCCCCACCAACCCAGAATGCTAATGTTCTCTTCCTTCTGTCCCCAGCCTCTAACACTGCACTGTGTAGAAAGCTATTGATGGAAATATGAATTGATTGATTTATATAATTAATTAATGAATTACATAATTAATTAATGATCCCATAATAAGCATTTCAGACTGATCCAGTCTTCGTTGTTGTAGAATAGGGATTTAAAAAACCACCTTATTATCACGTCTTTACAGTATCTCAATCTGAATTCGTGAACCAGAGGTGAATTTCCACTGACTCAGGTACAAATTTAGAGAAGAGAGAGAAAAAAAAATAGGTTGTACATAGAGAATTTTATTTTTTTGGTTGTGGTTTATACTCTCTGCAGCTGATATTCTTAACTTACAAAAAATATTTTTAAAAAAAACATGCAAACCATTTTAAGTCTCGCAAAATAACTTGGTTAAAGGGTGAAAACCTTCTCTGAGCATGGCAGGCTCTCCAAGCAAATGTCTTTACTTTGTTTCTGTTCGTCGGTTACCCCGCCACAGACCGTGAAACAGTATCTAACTTGTTACAGGAGTGGTTAAGATGTAGACCCAGAGGCTATGTCCTAGAATCACTTAAACTCATTTAAATCACACATCACATGTCTGCATGCAAGTGTCAGAGTGAGCTTCTGCCCTCCCTCCGTGTCCCTTTCTGCTGCTGGACAAAGTCGTTTCAACTTTCCTAGGCTGCCACATTCACTGAGTTCTCCCTACGAAGTTGTTAAAGTGTGTCGAGTTGAACCAAGTTCCTCTGTGACCATTTATGACTCTATTTAACACATTTTTGTGTCAACAGACTCCCTAAGAATAACCATTTAGTCCAATAGAGGTACAAGCCTTTAAAACAAGTAACAAATTCAGTTTCCGGAAGCATCATTTCAAACTGTAATAGTCCAGTAAGACACTATACTTACAAAACCACTTAAAGTTTTAAAAACTGCTTATTATTCTAAGAAAATATCAGCCCTGTTTGATTTCCATCACAGTACCAAGGAAAGGAAAAATGGGGCTTTCAAAAGAAGTGAAACTAATTTTTAAATGATTAAGGACATTGAGGAGGGCACCTGTTGGGATGAGCGCTGGGTGTTGTATACAAACCAATTTGACAATAAGTTTCATATTTAAAAAGGTATAAAAAAATTTTTAAAAGAATAAAATAAATAAATAAGGGGACGTTAGGCAGTGTTTGACAATCAGGGGCAATCCTTACTGAGAGTACATTGAGTAATACTTCTGATAAAATTAATAAATGAACATTTTAGGATTTCTACACATTTCTATAAAAACAGTTGTCTACTCTCCTTAGGATAATTTCTGGGGGGAAAAATCTGGACAGTGAATTATCCAGAAAAAAAAAATCCTTTGTGTTTATATGATAGCCAATTTTATGTAAATTTTGGGTTGATCCTTCCCAGATCTTTGCACTCCCCACAACATAATTTTTCTTCATTAAAGCCGCAGTGGAGTGATTCATTTAGGGAAGATAAAAGCAGGCCCGAAGGGTCAGAATAATGACATAGTGGAAAGCGTCAGCTGCTGTCCCCTGCTATTTTCAGAGTTTAGCGAGGACCATTTCCTGGTTTAGTTCTGCCCACAGATCTCCCATAGAAATTCAGAAGAACTGATGAGCCCCTTTAGTGTCTCAAAAAAAGGCTGTGTCCCCAGAGAGCGGTTCCATTGAATTGTTTGATTTCTACATCTTCCTCTTCAAAATGCTTGAGTTCTTGGCCAAGGTTAAATCACCTCATTTTTGTTATGGGAACAAGTCTCCAAAATAGATTCATCTTCGACTGATAACAGAAAAGAATGGAAACACTTTTCTGGTGGAAACAGTTCAAATAAATAAATGTGAAGACAGACTTTAGGGCTGTGAGTTATAATAGTTTCACTTGCATAAAAACGTTAAGGCCAAGTGTATAACCTTAAGTAGGAAGAACATTCTTCCTTACAAAAGTCAGCAATTCAAGGGTTAGAGATTACTACCTAAGTGAAGGGAAGAAACAGAAAATTTAACCCCTTAAACGTATTTGCTAAGCTTCCATTGAGTCTGGGCAAAAATCTTCACTATTTAGCTTAAAAAGAGGCTGTATGGACACTATTCAGCCTGAACTGGGTATGGGAGTCATTTACCCACCCCATGGTCACAAAGCCCACCAAGGTTTGAACCCAGGTCAGTTACTAGGGGAAGGGAGCTCCCCTTACGCCCTGCATGGCCCTGCTGTTGCACCCATTAAATGAGAACACCCCAGAATAGACTGGGATAGCCCTTCAGTTTTAAAGGAAGATTGCTTCATCTTTCAACATAATTATTTCAAACTACAATGTGCTACTGGGTTTTTTTTTTATTTTAAAAAGATCATTTAAATACTTTGGTGAATGGCCAAACGTACCAGGTACAAAATCTACTTCATGGTAACTAGATTTCTTGTGATTTAAAAAAAAAAAAAAGAGAGATGTAGGACAGAGGTACGCATGTGCAGGAATGCATTTTAACTGAGAGGCCGGTTTCAGACATTTGTATCAGCAGCTAGTCAATTCAAATGTTTGTGGTAAAAGACAGTGTCTTGAAGGTCTCAAGATGACTTTCATTACCCTTTCCCGTTCTTGGTCACTTACTAGTTTCTGAAATCCTTGCGTATGTTTTGAGTCTAGTCAAAGTTAAGCTCTGTGTAGACCTTGGGAGGTAAATCAGTTCAGCTATTTTGAGTTACACAAAGGAGGAGTAATAAGGTGTGTGTGCGCGCGCGCGTGTGTGTGTGTGTGTGTGTGTGTGTCTGTGTTTCTCTCCTCATTTATTTTACACTTAGGTATAGTAAGAATGACTGCAGTTTTCAAATAGATACTTGTTTACCTAAAGGAAGAAATAAAAAGCTTAATCTGGGGGGAAAAAAGATTGGTTTAAAACAATAGTAGAAAAAGTGAAGCATCTGAGTGCAAATACTTAAAATCTTTAGAGCTAAGATTTGTACCACATGTAAAATAAGAAAACAAAAATGATCCACTACATTTCTCTGACACAGTTATGAATGATAAATTATATATATAAATATAAAAATATGTCATCATATATAACAATTATATTTCAATATTATAAATTATGTTCTAGATCTCAGATTCACATGTTGCCCTTTTGAGATGTGAAAACAGGGAGATAACATAGTAATTTTGAATCTAGTATATTACAGAATCATTTTTTGATAGGATGTATCATGCTTATGAAGTCTGTTAAATCAATTCTTGGTGGTTTATGTGGATTTTTTATGTAGAATGAAGTGAGATTTCTCTGTCTGCTTGACCCCAAATAATCATATAGCCAGAGACTACCGTCTGGGGCTAAAAACCACCCCACCACAAGGCAAAACCTCCATCAACCCTGCTTTAGTGTGAAAAGATTAATAAATATATAACTCAAAAGACCGGCCTACATTTCAGTAGTAACTGTGGAAGCCTGAGGAGGCCTATCAACAACCAAGACTAGGAAAGTAAATATTGAAAAGGTACGGACGGCATTGGAAAACACAGTAAGAACCTACTTCTCCTAAGTTTGCTGTAAATCTCCAGTAAACTCTTGTGTTTGTATTTTAGAAATACATTGGCATCTTCCTGTGCAGGCGCCCCTGTGGAAAAAAAAAAATCCAGGAAGATAAGGTTCTAGATAATCTATAACATGCTTAAGCGGATATCCTTGCCACAGAGGTTGGAATCTTTCCTGTATGATTACTAATTTGAAAATACTGAAATTTCAATTGGCTTTAATGGCTGAGAAAAAGAAACTGTGTAAGAATGAAACACTAAGGCTGACTCTCATATTAGTTTGTTGGCCAAGCTTCAGTGGGTGACTGCTAAAAGCATTTAGAATACTGACTTGGAAAATTTTTTAATTGTGAACCTTCTGAATTTTATCTATGTAATGCCCAGTTCCTGCATTTTTGGAAACATGTGACAAGGTCACTGAGATTTTAGGCTATGATCTAAAATAATTTGAATGCAACCGTCCAATAATTTCAAAGTAAGTTAGAATCTAGACTCATAATAAGACTTTTTTTTTTCATCTTCCCTTCCTCCCTCCCTTCCTTCCTCCCTCCCTTCCTTCCTCCCTCCCTTCCTTCCTCCCTCCCTTCCTTCCTCCCTCCCTTCCTTCCTTCCTTCCTTCCTTCCTCCCTCCCTCCCTCTCTCCCTTCCTCCTTCTTTCCTTCCTTCCTCCCTCCCTCTCTCCCTCCCTTTCTTCCTTTCTTCCTTCCTTCCTTCCTTCCTTCCTTCCTTCCTTCCATCCTTCCTTCCTTCCTTCTTTCCTCCCTCCCTCCCTTGCTATCTCCCTTCCTTCCTTCCTTCCTTCCTTCCTTCCTTCCTTCCTTCCTTCCTCCCTCTCTTCCTTCCTTCCTTCCTTCTTTCCTCCCTCCCTCCCTTCCTGCCTTCCTCCCTCCCTCTCTCCCTCCCTCTCTCCCTCCCTCTCTCCCTCCCTCTCTCCCTCCCTCTCTCCCTTCGTTCCTCCCTTCCCTCCTTCCTTCCTTCCTTCCTTCCTTCTTTCCTCCCTCCCTCCCTCCCTCCCTCCCTTCCTTCCTTCCTTCCTTCCTCCCTCCCTCTCTCCCTCCCTCTCTGCCTTCCTTCTTCCTTCCTTCCTCCCTTCCCTCCTTCCTTCCTTCCTCCCTCCCTCCCTTGCTTCCTTCCTTCCTTCCTCCCTCCCTTCCTTCCTTCCTTCCTTCTTTCCTCCCTCCCTCGCTTCCTTCCTTCCTTCCTTCCTTCCTTCTTTCCTCCCTCCCTCACTCTCTTCCTTCCTTCCTTCCTTCCTTTCCTTCCTTCCTTCCTTCCTTCCTTCCTTCCTTCCTTCCTTCCTTCTTTCCTCCCTCCCTCCCTTGCTCTCTCCCTCCCTCCCTTCCTTCCTTCTTTCCTCCCTCCCTCACTCTCTTCCTTCCTTCCTTTCTTCCTTCCTTCCTTCCTTCCTTCCTCCCTCCCTTGCTTCCTTCCTTCCTTCCTTCCTTCCTTCCTTCCTTCCTTCCTTCCTTCCTTCCTCCCTCCCTCCCTTGCTCTCTCCCTTCCTTCCTTCCTTCCTTCCTTCATTCCTTCTTCCTTCCTTCCTTCCTTCCTTCCTTCCTTCCTTCCTTCTTTCCTCCCTCCCTCCCTCTCTCTCCCTTTCTTCCTTCCTTACTTCCTTCCTTCCTCCCTCCCTTCCTTCCTCCCTCCCTCCCTCTCTCCCTTCCTTCTTCCTACCTTCCTCCCTTCCCTCCTTCCTTCCTTCTTTCCTCACTCCCTCCCTTGCTCTCTCCCTTCCTTCCTTCCTCCCTCCCTCCCTCCCTTTCTTTTTCTTTTCTTTTCTTTCTCTTCTTTCTTTCTTCTTTCTTTCTTTCTTTCTTTCTTTCTTTCTTTCTTTCTTTCTGTCATTTGTGGATCTGAATTATGCAGGATTTTGTAAAATGTCCTGTTGCCAAGACAGTAAAATCTTCACCACACATGAGATGTATTTCTTCGTTAAATATTTTGAAACATTCTTTATGGGGCACCAAGTTCTCCAAATATCTGAATAGAGCATAAAATTCTTGTTATCAGAAATTTGTGGATGCTCCACAACCATAGAGTTTGGATCATGTAGTTCCTCAGGCTCCTCTTGATACAAATCCCTCCAGTTCCAAAGTCACTTGCTAGTAATCAATGTAGCTTTCACTTGATAAAGAATCACGCAGGGCCGGACTGCTATGCTTGGAGGAGATTAAAGACACCACCTGCAATTGCTATATTTCGAGGTGAACAACAGGCTGCTAAAAATATCTAGTGACTTTCAAGGTCACTTATCTGAAGATGGTTAAGAAATAAAAATATGTTTCAAAAGTTTGGAAGAAAAATAGAGACATACAAGTGATTTCTTTTAGTCATACATTTCCTCCTTTCTTCCCACCTTCCTTTTCGGAGGAAAAGGAACTGCTTCCAAACCTTTGAAGAATAAAACATATTTATGTTTCTTGGCAGTGGTCTCAAAAGCTAATGGCTAGATGATTCTCTGGATTGGCTGATACTTTTAAATATAATTTTTACTTTACATTGTTTGATTTCAAAACAGATGAGCTCTCTTAAAATGACCGCCTTCTCTTTTAATCAGGGAGGTAGGTTACAAATGGCATTCTAGTGCCAGAACCTCTTCTCCCCTAAAAATATAATGCACTGAAACGTACTTAAAAATGAAATTGTAGGGGCGCCTGGGTGGTTAAGCGTCCAACTTCGGCTCAGGTCATGATCTCGCGGTTCGTGAGTTCAAGCCCCGCGTCAGGCTCTGTGCTGATGGCTGGAGCCTGTTTCCGATTCTGTGTCTCACTCTCTCTCTGACCCTCCCCCATTCATGCTCTGTCTCTCTCTGTCTCAAAAATAAATAAACGTTAAAAAAATTTTTTAAAAAATGAAATTGTAGTTGTTAAAAGGAGATCAGATAATAGGGACTACTATTGACCTTTGAAGGGAAATTTCCTTTTAAATACCGATATGGTTATGAAAACATCAAGTAAATTACAGTCACATGGCATTTGAAGAAACATGGTCAAACATACTATTTAACCAACTAATTTTTGAAACAGTGAAGGAGACGGTAGAATAGAACATAAATAAAATATACAGGATTTTGGCTGAAAGTTTGTCATCTTGTCTGTCAGATACTGAAATATATTTTAGAACAATTCGTCTTCATTACCAGTTTCTCTGTGTTTCTCTTTTGTCATACTAAGTTATACCCAGGGGAAATAGTGGCTTGAGATTTTTTCTTTATCTGCAAACTAGGAGAGTAGTAACATAATGTATTATTTTACAAAACCAAAAATTGGTACTCTGGAAGCTTTTTGTAATAATTCAGTTATTTGAATTTAAGATTATTTTAACATATTCAGATTCCCTGAGGATATTTTCAAATTATTTCAAAGCTATTTTAAAATTACAGCCCTGTAGGGGCGCCCGGGTGGCTCTGTCGGTTAAGCGTCCAACTTCGGTTCAGGTCATGATCTCATGGTTCGTGAGTTCAAGCCCCACGTCCGGCTCCGTGCTGACAGCTCGGAGCCTGGAGCCTGCTTCGGATTCTGGGTCTCCCTTCTTCTCTGCCCCTCCCCAGGTTGAGCTCGCTCTCGCTGTCTCTTCTCTCTCAAAATTAAATTTAAAAAGACAGTAAAAAGTTTTAATTACAGCCTTGTAACTCATAAACATGCTGTAAACTAGTGAGAAAACTTCACTTATGATGCAAGATTTCTCACTCATTCAGTGCATCAGAGTATTTGATAGCACCTCCCCTGTGGTCATTTATAGTATACTTTGGATTGTGGCTGTCGACTTGACGTATCCCTATTCCCACAATATATCATGTGACTCGTGAATTAAAACTGCCTTATTATCTTTTAAGGTCTTAAGCGATTTCCATTTAATATATTCTTCCGAAGTAATATTTGTTTTGATTGAATAAACATACTGGTATATTTATTCAAATAATACTGCATTTAGCAACAATACAAACATTGCAAAGATTCATGGAATGTCAGAGCTCCAGTGGATCGCCTGTGCTTGATTCTTTTCCTGACAATAATTCAAATAATAGAATGTTAAAACTTGTTGCAGATTTTATTTTAGGAAAATATAATCATAGCGTGTTGTTGTTCTTTTTTAGGCTAAACACTTTGAGACTGATTCTTGGCAGTGTAACTGTTCCTATGTCTGAAGTAAATATGAAGTTCTCCTTGTAGCTCTGGGATTTAGGTCTAGCCGAGTAGGCTAAGTATGAAGACAGTCACCAGAGGCATTATGGTAATTATAATTATCAATAGGCATTTGTTAATTTTCTTCATGGTGCCTGATAGATGCCTATGCAAAAAAATGTAGAGCAAGCCAGGTTAATTCAAAGAGGTAACGAGAGCAATAAAGAAACCATATGCACTTCAACATCAGAACAGCATTGCTTTCAAAGAGGAAAGCAAGAGTTATTGAATAGCCACGCTCTGTGCGTCACTTAAAGCAAAATAAAGCTGAGAATGAAGGCAGATGCACTTGATCATCCCGCTGCGAGGCAGGAAGTGGAAACAGGGTTGAGATTGTTATAAAGCAAAGCCGTGTGTGTCTTTCACCTCTCACTTTGAGGCCTGAGTGGTGAAATGCCACAACTTTTAGAAAACTTCCCTTCCAAGGCAATTGACTGAAAAAAAAAAAAAAAAAAAAAAAAAAAAAAACAAAACAAAAAAAACCACCTGGCAGCTAGGTAGGGGTTCCTGTGCACAGCATTGTATAAAGAAAGAATCAGATAAATAAAATTACTGATCTTGCCAAAAACAATACTCTTTAACCTGGCCTGAACGAATAAGAAACACCAACAGGTGCACACACACACACACACTTCTAGAATAACTCATTTAAAAGGAAAGAAATGAGATACATTTTTTCAAATTCTGATCGCTGAGGAACTACATTCTTAAATGTTTCTTTCAAAAATTCCGATATAACATAAGCAAATAACAGCCTTCAAAATACAGTTGGCAACAGAAAACTTGAAGAGGCAAGTTGAATTGCTGCTTCCTTGATTTAAAAAAAATGCTGCTGCTATTTGAGGAAGTGGTCTGAGAGAGAAGGAAGGATTTGACAAAAAGAAAGGTGTTCTGGAATATACTGCTTTTTCTTCTTGAATTACTCTTAGCTTTTTTTCCTTCATTGACTCATTTGAGGTCATGCTCAACATAGAGTCAACTGTGTGAAGGAACCCAAGCAACTGTTATAAACATCAAAAAATCTTAGATAACGAGCTACGTTCAAGATAAGCTACAGAGAGGGGCGCCTGGGTGGCTCAGTCCGTTGGGTGTCTGACTTTGGCTCAGGTCATGATCTCACAGTTCATGGGTTCGAGCCCCACATCAGGCTCTGTGCTGGCAGCTCAGAGCATGGAACCTGCTTTGGATTCTGTGTTTGGATTCTCTATCTGCTACTCCCCTGCTTGCATTCTGTCTCTCTCTGTCTCTCAAAAATAAACTTTTTAAAAAAGATAAGCTACAGATTATCTCACACAAGTGGCTGGTTTATCAAATAGTCTACTATCAGCCTCCCCAATATTTATGAAGGTGGAGTTTTCACCAAATCTAATTGTGGAGATCACTTTATTTTCCCTCTGTCCTCATTCACAGACATGCTTTTTAGAATGTTACATCAATTCCTAGAGAATTGAGATTGTGGTTACTCCGATTACATTATTTTCTATTCTTGAAGCATGATGTCTTGGTTAGAGGACCTGAGCATACTTTCTATCTTAATCTGTTTCTTCATCCTAAAATGAGAGAGGAGGGGATGTCCCCTGGAATGGTCATCAACAGACATTAAAGAATCACAAGGTCAGAATTAGCTCTTTGTTATTTTTGTCCCTACTAAAGCATTAGTATTGAGCCGATATTCATTGAAGCAAATCATGGATCCCTTTCTCAGCGCTGGATTATCACCCACCATTTTCATTGATCGCTACAATTAGATAATTTCACTGTGTTGGGTAGGTTTCTCTTTCCTTCAGCACTTCTCCAGATAGGTTCTTTTTAATACTAAAAGAGCAAGAATTTCCACTAGAGAATTAGCCTTAGGTAAAATGTACATGAAAGCCTGTGTTTCCCTTCTGCTCTGACTTTGCACTGACTACGAATGCTGTAACATCTTGATAACAATTTTTGGGTGTTACTTTAATGAGCGTAGCATGCTTTCTTTGCATATTAACATATAAAAGATTTAATAAGTGGTTGGGAACTAATACTCTGTCTCTCTGGGGTTAGTAAACAGCTACCATATTGAATTGTCTGAACCTGGGGAAATCACAGTAGCTCAGATTTTGATGGATTTGATGTTGGTCTACATAGTAGAGATTATATTCAATACCTCCTTGAGCCTAGAAACCCACTTGCTCTCCCCCAAAAAGGGATATTGTTGGTTAGGCAGGATACATACCTTTCAAAAAGATTATTTTGTGGGAAATGCACTCAGACAATAGTCTATTTTTTTTTAACTAGTGTGCCAAAAATATCTGAGTACTGTGTAGAAATCTCACATACAGCAAAATCTATATATGGTAATGAATCTACAGGTCTTATCACAGCACCTTCATGGATTATTGTGTATGGAAATTTTTGGGTGGCTTCAGCCTGTGTAGGGCCTCGTTGATTCATAAATATACTGCTGGGAGAATACAAACTCGGTGGCCATATATTCAAAGGGATATTTGGTGCCCCAGACCTGTTACAGCCCCAAGCAAAACAGAAGAAGGGGAAGGGTAGGGTTGCTCTAGACAGGAAAGGGTAGGTAATGTTGAAAGACCAGGGTGGAGACAAATATGTCTGTGTTTCCCTTCGATGGAGTGAATAATAGTTACTAATAAGAACGTCTACTTCCGTCGCTTTTACAATGAGCCAGGCACCCTTCTAAGTGCTTCAGCGAGTAGGAACTTTGCTCATGCTCACGATGGGAAGTGAGGACTATTACTACTCCTATTTCACAGATGAAGAAACTGAAATAAAGTTCAAGTAACTTCAGTTCAAGTAACTAAGAGACAGAGTGAGCCTGTGGATTCCCAGCCTTGCACAGCCAGCAAGAGGCAGGAACCTGATTCAAATCTAGTTCAGTGCTTCCAAGTGTCTTCCCAATTTACCATCTTTCAAATTGGCGCAGCTCACAGACAGCTATGAGCCCATGACATTCCCATTTTATACTGGTCGTGTTTTAGTCTTTTCAGTAAAACACAAGAAGACTTTTCCCCAAATTTCTACATCTCTGAATCACCCCCCCCCTTTTTTTTTGCAAATCAGTAGCCACAGTCATTTATGTTTCTAGTTATTTTGCAAAGTGAAAGGATGTTTTTGTGGTTTTTTATTTTTAATTTTTATTTTTTTAATGTTTTAAATTTTGTTTTAATTTTTACTTTAAGTGTTTATTGAATTTTGAGAGAGAGTGAGAGCGGACGAGGGGCAGAGAGAAGGGGAGAGAGCGAATCCCAAGAGGCACAGAGCCCAACGTGGGGCTCAATCCCAAGAACCGTGAGATCGGGGCCTGAGCCAAAATCAAGAGTCTGGTGCTTAATCGACTGAACCACCGAGGCACCCCTGAAAGGATAGTTTTAGAACCCGTCTTAAAATAATATAATCTGTACTCATTGAGTGAAATTCGGAAAGTGTAAAGGTGTCGTTGACTAGGAGTGGGCCACAGCCTTGTGTCCCTCCGTCCCTTACAGCGTTAATTGTTAATATTTTGGAATGGGTCCCTAAAAGGCTTTTACCATTAATTAATTTATGATCATGGCACACATGTAACATTTACCGCTTTTTTATTTAGCATTAAATCATAAAACAAAATTCCGCGTGGTCGAAAAACCTCTTCGAATGTCTGGCTGTACATGGAATCCCTCACGTTGATTCATTCAGTGAGAATTCAGTACTTTGTTAGCTAATGTTCTCAAAGGCAGAAATGCAGCTGGGAACACATGTTTGGACACATGGAGTTGAATCTCCAGGGAGCGCGACTGACAATAAGCAATTCCACTAAATGAAAGCTTTTTAATAATAGGTGTCTCCCTTCTAACCACTCTCAGAAGGGTTTAACTTTTAAGAAATTTGTTTTCTCTGGCCAGAGGGAGTAGCAGAAAATTATACAGTGTACCAGTCCAGTGCCGGGCAATAAAACTGAAGAGTATGTTTGTGTTTGTTTTTGTTTGAAACTTTTTTTCACTAGCAGGGGGTGCTTTCCAACTGAAAATAAATTGTGGCAATGATAACAAATTTAAAGATTATCCTAAAGTTTCTACTGACTGCCTGTGGCTTTTAGAGTACAAGTGTTTATGCTCATACCTAGTCAAGATTAAAAGGAAACTCATTTTAAACCACATCTATGCATCATTTAATGCTGCCACATTTTTCACTTTTAATGTTCCATGTTACTAAAATATTTTGGTCCTAGGATGTATCTTTTTATGGTGCATCGCTTAACTTCTGCCTAAACTCTGAGCACTGTTCCCTGAACATATTAAATATTTTTTATAAGACTGGATTGCACTGAATTACACTGAATAATATAATTAAAACTGAGCTCTATTTTAAAAGGCTAAAATAGCAAAAAGAATATCAGAATTTAGTTACCATTTAATGAAGAGCCACAGTTTGTTTCTGATTCTTTCAGAAATTCAGTAAATGTAAATAATTTATTAAATTATCCAATTATGCATACATCCGGCCAACAAAGAGATATTTATTGCATTGGATATCCACAATAATTTAATTTTATGCAACAGAAAAAAGGTGTACATGGTTCATTTTTCATATATACTTGAATAAAATTACTGAAATAAGAAAATTTTAGGCAAGAAATTGTCATGCCGATAATGAAAATTACTTCATTATGGTCTTCATAAAAAGTGAGTAACTGAATTGCATTGATGTCTATTTAATCAAGACTCTGTGTTAGTTACGTATAATGAGCGAGCGTTTATATAACAAATTTGTTGAATGTACTGCTGATTTTAATTATTTTTTTCATTTTAACTAGTTATGTTTGTGTTTATCCTCCCATGAAAATATGCATCTTAAATAAAATCCCCAGTGTGTATATATATCCGATTACATGATGAAGGTGCCTGGTTCAACATGTTCTTTCTCAGTGGATTTGGGCGTAGGCTAGCTCCACAAAGGGGTTGAATGTTTGTTACACACGCACACACATACCCACACACACACATTCCCATCCCCATCTACATATTCTAACAACCTTTTCCAACTCACTTTAATATCTTGTTTATATTTATGTTTGTATAAATGTGTCCTCGGATTATGATTTCAGAAACAAGTGTTGTTATCCATGTATGTGGATAGAGGTGTGGTTATATTCAACTTTTATATGACTTATTGGTTGGCAACCTTGTACACTTTGCTCAGAGAAGCCACTCCATATCCACATCGCATGCCAGTTCATTGTTATCAACTCACCATCAACTCACAGTTATGCCCGCACCGCTCTTACCCTCTTTCCTGTGTTGCCCTTCTTCTGTCCGTGTAGGAGTGTGTTATCTGTGGGCCCCTAGATCAGCAGCATCAGCATTACCTGGAGGCCTCATAGAAGCAGGACCTCACGCCCCCCACAAGCCTTCTGGCACAGAATCCGTGTTTGAACAATAACCTCAAGCCGATTGTTCTGCATATCCCATGTTAATAATCATCGTCTCTGTCACCGCTGTCTGTCTTTTGCCAGTACTTTGCCCAGGGGAGCCATATTAGCATAGACATATCCTACCTGCGTGTAAGCACACTCCGCAGTTCCATTGCCCTTAGCGTTAAGAACAAATCACCCGTGGAGCTCATAGAGCAGATCACAGACAGAACTGAGGGTCACAACGCGGGAAATTTGGATGCTGGTGGGGCCTTGCCGGAATTTGGGTTGAACTGGAGCCTGATTCTCCATACACAGCATACTACGTGTTCCGCACTCCCGAAGCTATCAACCAATGGAATGAGGCTTTATGGATAACCCACGATGGAGTGTTCGTTACTTCTGCATCTTGCCATAGCAGCTAGTGTCTGTTGCCATTCAGGCTTGTTCAGGTTCCTTGCCTATCACGGAAGAGTTGGTGTTGCATTCTGGCGCCAACTTTTGAACAGTTTCCATTTGCTTATGCTTCCACGAGATTTCCCGTAGGAGGTTAGTGGTTCAAGAACTTTAAGAAGATCATGAAGGAAATGAAAGCGTCCAGGAAGAGATCTGTGCTTCCTTTCTTGGTCCTTTTTCCCCTCTGGCCTCCGTTGAATTCTCTGTGCTTACTCGGCCCACTTCTTTGAGACGAACTCTTTCAAATCCCTATTAGAAGCCAATAAACTAAATAAAAGCCAGCTAACTCTTTAGAGTTTATAGGTGCTTTCATCTCCTTGAGCTTTTGAAATGCCCTACTGTTATTACCCCTGTTTTAAGATGAGGAAGCTGAAATTCAGACAGAAGGGACTGTAATGAAGAGGCCAGGGAGAGAGTTGGCCTCATGTCTTTGACTCTAGATGCTTCACTCTTTCCTCCTGAACCGGCTCCCTCTCAGAAAAGCTCCCTGCTAACAATGGCTGTTTGCATCTTACGTGAAATGAAATGACCTGTTGCTTCCTCTGAGCCAGTTTGCATTTTCACCCTTGGTTTTAACTATAGATTTAAAGGTTTGTGAAGAACGTCTCCCATTAGAGACCACATGGGAGTTTATAGCAAGACACTCTCTTTCCGGGTCTTTCCATCATACCACCTAAGCTTGCTTGCTGTAGCCCAGCAAGGTCAAACACCATCACTACGTGGTGAGGGGAGCTACTAGGCACAGTTTACAGGAATAAGGATACAGTCTCCAAGGGATGTGATTGTGTACACCTGTGAAATGAGATATTCCAAGTTGTTTTTGTTGTTATTTTTTGTTTGTTTGTTTTTGAGAGAGAGAGAGAGTGGGTGGGTGGGTGGGTGGGTGGGGGGACGGAAGGAGATTGAGAGAGAGAATCTGAAGCCAGCTCCATCCCTAGCATTGATCCTGATGGGGGGGCTCAATCTCACAACCCTGAGATCATGACCTGAGCCAAAATCAAGAGTCAGACACTTAACTACCTGAGCCACCCAGGTGCCCCTGAGATATGCCAAGTTTCATCCAGGTTATCATGACTTTTTTCACCAACTTGTCCTATTAGAAGCACCAAGAAATGGCAAGGTCTGGTATACCATGTAATAAAACCTGTGTCCTATTTAAAAGCTGAAATGCAAAATATTTATGTGTTCCATATAATCTCTTACTAGACTGGACTAACCAATATGAAGCACATTTGTAGAAGTCATGTATTTAATTTAATAATATCAAGAACATAGCACTGTGACAAGAGCATTTCACATTCTCATATAATGTGTTTTTGGTGCATCTTCAATAGCTGTGTAAATGTCATCAGAAGTTAGAGGGGTTTTGTTTAAAGTGCCCACACATCATTACATCACCAAATGACAAAAGAATTCATGAGGGAAAATTTTGTTAGTGCTCCGTAGGAGTAAAATCTTTATTCCTATTGAACAACCAATATCATATTATCCTACTAAAGGTATGACTTTAGTAAATGACCATGACCTTCAGCTATAGTACAGACTTCATGACACACATTTACTTGTAATAACTTCCTTTCTGGGAATATGTGTTCCTGCTAATCTGTATTTTTCCAACAATGTGACTGCAATAGAAGTTTAATTTTATTTTCTGAAGGCACATCAAATGAGTTTAGGAGTGAAGACCAAAATGGATAGGTAGATCAGTACATAGGGCGGCAGATAAAATATGCTAGATAGAAAAACAAAAGAAGAAAACATATATCATTCATATATGAAAACACAGAATCAGGTTAGCTAGCAATGTTACCACATGTAAAGATAGTCCCATGGAATACAAATTAAATGTGTTTATAAACTTGCATTAGCAAAAGTAATCTGAATGAATTATTTTAAATTACTTAGTTTGGTAGCTTTTTCAATGGAAATTAGTCTGTGTGGGTCTAGAACATTCCCTTCCAACTGGTAAGAACGACAGTACAACGTAGCTACAACTTAGTTGCTGCTTAAAATAAGACCATAGCATTGTTCCTAACGTATATCTACCTTTATTTTTAAGTAGAACAAAACTACTGAAATTCTTTAATTGATTTCAAATCATTTGTGATATCATGTACCATAGAGCCTCTTATTTTTCATGCTGTTATACATCTTTTTACAAATGATTTGGCAGTAAAATCACAGGTTCCATTTGAGCACAGAGGTGTAGGGGAATGAAGAAAACACAAGATTAATCACTATATAAAACTTGTGTCCATTACATAAAATCTAGAGATACTGAAGTTTTCCCCTCCAATATTAGATATAAGCTGAAAATAACTTCAGATATAGACACAGATGTGTCAGAAAACAGGACATATGGCTGTTCGGTTAGAAAAGATTTCAAATGGTAAATATTTTGTAAAGGAAAACATGTTTGTGGGAACGGAGTGTATTGCCCTGTAATCTGGGTAGCAGTTGATGTGAGAACACTTTTTCACTTTCTGATTTGCTAGAAGCCTCTCTCCTCCCCACTTTCCACCGGCCAAGGTTTCTCTTTGTGTTGTAGCCCTCCTTTCTTTGAATTCCTTTGAGGTACTTAGGTGGTTAAAAAATGATGCTCATTGCATTATATTCAAAATAAAAATTTTAATGATTTCTTTTCTTTTTACATCCCTAGAGAAAAAGGGAAGCAAGAAGGGAAGGAAGGGAGACTGCTTTGTTAGATGCATCCGTGCTATAATTGTCTCTACTCTTTATCTGCTCCTTAGATACCTGTTCCAGGACGGAAAGTGTTTCTTAGATGTATTCTTGAGAGGTTGATTGTACCCAGTCACCCCCAAATACCATTTGAATATTAATTTGAAATATGAATCCGTTCTTTATTTGAACAGAAAAGTAATATTTGAAATTTAAAGCAAGACTTTGTGACTGGGACTATATATTTGTGATTCATCGGGAAGGAGTACAAAGCAAAGGAATCTCCTAACCTTCCCTGACACTCCCTCTCTCTCTCTCCCTCTCTCTCTCTCTCTCTCTCTCTCTCTCTCTCTCTCTCTCTCAAACACTCATTCAGTCATACACATACATTTGTTTTCAGGTTTTCACAGTTTTTAATGGAATAATAGCCATTAGAGATATTACATTATCGTCAGAGGTCTTACAGTAGGATTTTTCAGGGGTGCCTGGGTGGCTCAGTTGGTTAGGCATCTGACTTAGGTCATGATCTCATGATTTGAGCCCCACATCGGGCTTCCTGCTGTCAGCACAGAGCCCGCTTCAGATTCTCTGTCCTCCTCTCTCTCTGCGCCATTCCCAACCCCATCTATCTCTCAAAAAAAAAAAAAAAAAAGGAAATTTCACCCGCAATTTTTTCTTCCATGCAACTGTAGAATTTGGTATTCTGTTTCGAGCATTTAAATATACATGTGAGATGCTTTTTTCATTCATGTATTCATTTGCTCACTAATTCTTGCATGCATTTAGGACCTCTAGGCTCTACTGAGAATTATACAAAGTCTTTTAAGTACAAAATTGAACTACATAAATCCCTATTCATTTTCCCTTTAGAAGATTTTGAAATGAATCATTATAAATAAAGGCAGTAATACGTTAAATATGTAGTAAGCGCCAGAAGACCACAAAGTGCGCTATCTTTGCATTACAGTGTGGCCTGTAGAGCCCACGTGGACTTAGCAACTGGGACATGATGCAGTCTAGACTTCTCTCCAGACGAGTTCCCTTATCTGCAAAAATAGAGATTACGACTCCTATCTCTCCAAGTTAAATCTGGATCAAATTAGAGCAAGTATCTAACACGTAGAGGAGGTGTTCAATAAATGTTCATTTTTCTCTGTCACCCTCCCCACCACTGCCTCGCACATGTGTTTTTATTTATTTGTTTGTTTGTTTGTTTATTTATTTATTTGGAGAAGGAGAGAGAGCGTGAGGGTGAGCGACCGAGTTGGGGAGGGGCAAAGAGAGAGAGAGAGAGAGACAGAGAATCCCAAGCAGACTCCACACTTCATGCAGAGCCCCTGCTCAGGACTCCATCCCACTCCCCCGGGATCATGACCTGAGCCAAAATCAAGAGTCGAATGCTCAACCAACTGAGCCACTCAGGAGCCCCAAACATACGATGTTTCATCCAACGGTGACTGGTTGACTACCTTATTTCAAGCGCTTGGCCAGAAAATGGAGTTTTATCTGAAAAAAAAAAAAAATGTGAATGGTTCAAGACAAAGCAGCTCCTTTTAGCAAAATCACAGCAAAAGAGATTTCCAACAAAATGAAAACTGATTCCAGGTATGGCATGGCATGTATTGTGATTAATGACAATCTCAAATAATTTATTAGCCACACACCTTCTTTCTCTTTCACAACTGCTGTGAGCTCAAAGTGCTGTTGTAGCCATGAGCACATGGGTTGTTGCCTGTGGAAAAAAATTCTCCACAAGAATCTAAGAGCTTCTGGACACCTGGGTGGCTCAGTCAGTTAAGTGTCTGACTCTTGATTTTGGCTCAGGTCATGATCCCAGAGTCATGAGATTGAGCCCTGCATCGGGCTCTATGCTGAGTGTGGAATATACTTAAGATTCTCTGTCTCTGTCTCTGTCTCTCTCTCTCTATCTCTCAAATAAATGAATAATAAATTTAAAAAGTAATTTAAAAAAAAGAACCTAATGGGTCTGACATCTGGGGGCTACCTGAGGACCAATCAATTGGTTACTCAATGTATGTTTCACAATTTAAGTCGGACAGATTTTGTGGCTTATGAGTGGGATTGTGGAAAGAAGGGAAAGATTTTAAAATACCTGTATATTAAAGGATGCAACTTGATTCTCGGGCCCAGTGTAACAGAATTTCTCAGATATTGTCCTGAAATGTCTTCAGTCACATCTTGCCAGTTTCCTTGACAAGGGGCCCTCACTTATTAAAACTTGTGAATAAAATGTGGGAGGTCAGGAGAGGGTGAGGTCATTTGTGGAAGCTGAAACTCTTCTACTCTCCTTGGAAATCACGGGGTGCACATACACACCACTGGACAGGGGGCTTTTATTTCTAGGTGCTAGTAAATCATATTTACAACAATCCAAATATTGACTTGAAGACCTGTGATCAGGGTTGATTACCGTTGCCCGGATGGTAGATAATAGTCTTATCCCAATTTTGGTAATTCTAGTCAAGGAAGAGTTCTTTGTTATGAATCAAAATCTTGCCTCTTCCTTGGTTATTCCCCTCCAGTTACGTTTCTGGTAGTTCTTATGACTTTCTGGAGTTTGCTGTCTTCTTGACCTTGTCCAGTTTTTCCTACATAAGGAATCGCTTGGCGTCTACCCATGACTGAGGTTGATCTTCCCCAGACAAAGTCCTAGAATATGTGGTGAACACACTACTAACACCTGATTTGACTGGCATGGAGTAGAGTGTCCACACACTTTAATTCTTTAGTCAGTCCAAGGTAAAGATAGCTAACAAATAACAGTACTGTGATGTCATAGACTTGTTTGAGCCCATGCTCAACCCAAATCCCTACATTGTGTTTTGTTTGTTACATGTGCCATTAATTTTTATCTTTTCAGTGAGAGGCTGACAGTTATTCAATCAGGTGTCCATTCTTACAGCTGTTTAGTTCATTTTATACTCAGATCCTGTCAAGCAAGTCAGATTCTTCTCACATTCGTATTTTAATATCTATCTGTAAGCAAACCCACTTTTATTTGAATTTTTAAGGAAAATGTTATTTTTCCTAGCCATTGTATTTTAGAAATTTTAAGTTGAAGGGTTAATATATTTCTGAAGGAAAGAAAGTAATGTGATCTATAGAAATCTCAGGTCTTACAAACTTGGAAAGATTTGATATTTTAATGTTTCAATGTTTCCAGGTGTTTGGGGTTCAGTAAAAAAACCTCAGTCATACTTTGCCCAAAGCAAGTCTTAAATTTCTAATTATGTGTAATAAATCCAGGCATATTTAATCCATATATTTCATGATTCATTTACACTTCAATCACTACGTTGTTGTTTTTGAAGAACCATTTGATGTCTATAAGCCCTTTGAGCCTTTAAAATATGCTTATAAAACCAATCCCTCCCCATATACATACATGCACACGTACGCATCATTTGAAAATAAATCATTGTGTTTTGTCCAGGATTAAAAAAAAAAAGTCACATGCCTATACTCAGGGTGTGGTTTTAACCTTTGTATTACATTTGGCTACATACTGTACTCAGCTAAAAATCATTCCTATCTGAACTCTTTGTTCAAAAAACGCATTAAGGTTTAAATGTTTTAAATTACTGTTTCAGAGACTCCTATGGCTCATATGGCTAACCACAGACCCCCCCCCCCAAAAAAAGTGTTGAAGGTCTAGAAGAGATTTTAGTCGTACATCAGCTTCCCTACAAGAACACTGCAAAGCCCATTCCTCTCCTTATCTTTTTCTCTGAAATTTAGGGCAAAAATATCCAACTGCCTACTTCACTTCTCCCCGTGGGTGCCCAAATTCAGTAAGCCCAGACTGAGATATCTCTTACTTCCAACATCTCTGTTACCCACCCACACTCCCGCACCACCCCCAAAACATCCCTTTTCTTCCTTTCCAGGTTTCTAACCCTGTCAATGCTATTAGCTGGCCACCCAGTTGTCCACCTGAAAACCTGGCAGAATTATGAGATGGTGGAGGAGAATGTTTACATTGTATTCTGGACATTACCCACACGGCAAAATCTTAGGATTCCCAACTCCTAAATCCTTCTACAACCCACCCAATTTGCTTTACCCCTCAACTCAAATTCAAACTTTCATGGCTGAAATGCCATGAAATTCCTGAATTCAACACAGGAATCATGCCATGAAATGCCATGAATTCCTAGAATTCAACACAGGTATCAGATTAAAGAGAACCAGTAAGTATCTTCCCAACCCTTAGAGTGTCAGCACTCATATAATCATAAACTAGAAGGTACATTAGGTAGATTCTGGATGAACAGTGTTATTTTCTGGAAGAACAAAGTTACCTAGGGCTAGCACTAATTTCCTCTTCTCCCATCCTTTCCTAGCCATACATGAGAAAATATTGTTACTTCATCAACTTTGTCAGAAAGGAACACTGTGATTGACAGTTCTAACCAGGTTGTGTTTTAGGACCTTGCTTCAGTATGACCTAGACATTAGAATTGTGAGTAATTTCCAACAGACCAAATTGCGCAGCCAGCTGAAGAGACCTAAGGCACCGTTTGGTTGTGGCCACTTAAGATGACCTTGAGCATATCCCTTTTGGGGGAGTTATTGTTGTCTTAGCCACCCTCTTTAAAAGATGTAGAGTACTCCACAAGTGATAGCATTTGAGACTCGAAGGCATTATGAATCAGTCCTTTTTTTTTCCTTCCCTCACCTCCCATGATGAGAAACGTGGAGTCTCCTGACATTGTGAAACACCAAGAAGAAAAGAGGACACTGAAAAGGGGCAAGAAAGTATGACCAAAAAAAAAAAAAAAAAAAAAAAATCCACTAGTCAATTGATCTTAAGACTTTAAGACCCAACTGCCTAATCAGAATTTTAAAATTCGCTCTGGCCATTTCACAATGAATCAACTCACCAGTGGCAATGCATATCATTTCCAGAGACTGTTTAAACATAATAATTCACAATCCTACCTGGGATTCCTCCTGAGAATCAGTGATTACAGATGAGTGTAACATGGACAGACACAGGGATTTCAATGCCCACATTAATGGGCCTCACTCCGCTTTGGAAGATGAGAAAGATAAGAGCAATTTCAGAACTTGTCTGTTGCACAGAATGTCTTCATATAACATCAGTCTTTCCTTCATACTCATGAAGGTATTAACTGGAGTTTTGGAAAATACGCACTTAGTTGAACGTGTAGCCTTTTTTGGTATGTAGATACATTAATGAAGTTTCCCAGGAAACTGATTATTTCTCACTAACCTCTGGCCTTTGTAAAAATAGACAAAAATGATTCGAAAAGTGATGAATGAACTCTTGCATTTTCAGTCATTGTTACCCGTTTCCTACCTTTAAGTACCATCAAAACAAGGTACCAATTTAGGGATTGGAGTTAGTAAAAACAAAACAAAATGAAACAAAACCCAAGTTTTATTTTCTCTACTTTTTAGGAATTCCTTTTCAGAGCAAAAACAGATGAAAATATAGGCTTATCTTTAAAAAAGTAACGGCAGTTAAAGTCATTCTCTGTGTTGTCCGCATTTAAAACTACAAGGTTATTTGATTCTCACACCTGTTATCATGTCTTTGTGTCATTTTTGTAATACACTTTTTAGTACCATCCAGAAAAATCTGGTTTTGTTTCTTTGTTTACCTCTGCAACATCAATGGGAAGAGAAGTCTTCTCCCAGTATCATAATCCAGTCCTGGAATCATGTGGCAGGCAAAATTTCTTCTTTTTTTCAGTGGCATAAACCATTTTAATCATAGAATTCTATTTGGAACAGTTGACTATGGACTCGATGCTTCATGCTGCTGAAACAAACCACAGTGAAGCTTTTTAAAAGCTGTCTTTGTGTCTCATAGCTGGAAATTGGGAATCAGAGCTCTGACCTTCAGGAACCACAGGTTCAGAAACTTACGCTGGCCACAGACATCACTGTCCCCATTTTATATCCTTCTGTCCTGGATATCCCCAGGACCAGTCCCTGGGGACTCTCTGGGGGAACCCCTGATGGCATCTTCACCCAAGAGGTTTAGGGCAGCCCCTTGAGTCACACGGGAATATCCCAAGGAGCTCTCACTAAGAGGAGTATGAAGAAGGGTTGGTTATTCTGATGTTCAAGCTTTGTCTTGACCTAGTTAGCACTTCACTTCAAGTTCTATCTTCCTGGATCCAAGGAGACTCAAAGGCATTGGACTCTGGTATTTTAAATCGGTGGCACTCATCAAATCTTATAGGTGATGCAACCTCCACTCACACATCTGGTTCCCTCCAGAGTTTTGGAGAACAATGAGTACTGGAGAAAGATCCCTAGACACAACCTCCAGGAAACAGAAAGCACACTGGGAGGCTAACAGCTCAGGGACCCTGATCCTAATAATATGTGTATTTTAGTTATGAAGGGAGTAAATTTAACCTATATCTTACAAGCAAGTAAATTAGTCTCTAGGATTAGTTGACTTAAGAATACATGAAAATTGGGACGCCTGGGTGGCTCAGTCGGTTGAGTGTCTGACTTCGGCTCAGGTCATGATCTCACGGTTCATGGGTTGGAGCTCCGCGATGGGCTCTGTGCTGACAGCTCAGAGCCTGGAGCCTGCTTTGGATTCTGTGTCTCTTCTCTCTCTCTGCCCCTCCCCTGCTCACGCTGTGTCTCTCTCTGCCTCTGAAAAATCATAAATAAACTTTAAAAAGAATACATGAAAATTTATAGAGTAAACTGATATTCCCCTACGTGAAAATTTCACCTTCATTATAGAGCTTAAGAAAAATACGTGCTTCAGATGCCACTCATCTCACTTCTTTTTCAAGTTTTTTTATTAGAGTATAATTGCCACACAATGTTACATTAGTTCATGTATACAACAGAGTGATTCAACTTCCCTACCCATTAGGCTATGCTCACCACAAGTGTAGCTGCTGTCTCACTTCTAATTAAAACGATCATGTAACATCATTCAAGTCATGGTATTTTGAGAATGAAACGAAGGGCTAATAATAATTGTGTAGGAAAATGGATATAAACCAGGACTTCCCCTCCCCCCAACTGGAATGTATGGTTCCTCTAATTCTACCTGATGGAGAAAAGAGAATGGAGTCTTTGCGGGGAGGAGTAGCTAGAGGAAAACTAAACCTTCTGTTTGCGATCCAGTATGTGTGCCTTAAGAATAGAATCATACTGGCCTATAAAATGTGTTAAGAAAACGATCTCATGGGAGATAGTGGTTTTGTTATATTCAGGGGAAAAAATAGTATTTTCGATACAATTGCATTTGTTTCTACTAGTTTCTCTCTTTCACCTACTTATTTTTAGATCTTTATCCTTTACTGCTTCGTTGTAAGTAACTTGAATACTGTTGTTGCTTTGTTTTGTTTTGTTTTGTTTTGTTTTGTTTTGTTTTGTTTTGTTTTGTTTTGAAGCATGGTAAGGAACTTTTGGAAGGTAGATTCCATATCTCTAGCTTAACACCTGTAAACCTGAATCTCTGAAAGCGGGGCCCAAGTATTTCCTGTTTTAAACAAATATCTCCAGTGACTCTTATGCCATAAAGCTGAAGAACCACCACCCCTGAAACACTACTTTGTAGAGGAAAGCATTTAAGCTTCATTGTCAGGCAGAAGGCGATGCACAACTCAGCTCTGCCCTGTCCTGGCTACTTGATCTTGGGAAAGTGGACCAGTCTGAGCCTTGGGTTGCATATCTGTGAAACTGCCCTGAAATTTACCAGGGTTGCCACAGCCATGACCTATTGTCTGTAAATGAAGCTCAGACACAGGGTGGCCAATTGGCAAATACTACTCCCCTCCCCCGGCACCCAGCCTTCTTGTTTCCTTGAGAACAGAGGGAGCAGCTCATCTGAGTTTTAGGTAAGCCATCGTGGTGCCCCCAGCCCAGTGCCCACACTTATTCTAGTACTGCCAACATACTTTGGACAGAGCAGGTACCTAAAAAAGAGTATTTGGGGAGAAAGGAAAGTTTTTGGTTCAGTGGAAGGTGTTTGTTGTTGGTATTTAACTGTAACTCCTTCATACAGTAAAAGACAGTCATTTCTCATCATTTGTGGTAGTTAGGTTCCTTAAAGTCTCCAGCAACACTGATTTAGAGAATATCAAACCATTGCTTCTAGAGGAAATGCAGGATGAGTTTCCTGTGCGCCTCTGGTCACACATCTTCTTCAACTAATCAACACATAACCTGTTTTACGTGTGTTTCTGTTTAAAGACATCATGGTATATATTATGGATTCATTAACATAACTCACAGCCAACAACACTGAAATTCATGCCTGAATGAAGTTTATCTAACATGTGTTTTCTCTATAAGGCTCATCACAGCCCTCCATGTACTTTGGAACACTGGATAGCACTTCAGCTCTACAAACAAAAGGTGCAAAAATAAGAAAAACTGTGGCCCAAGCAGACCCCACAAAGGGCATTTGTTTACAGTCTAAGAGCTGAAATAAGAAGGCAGAGCGTCCCCTCATTAAACCTCAGGTGGGAGCATGCACATCCAGGAAGTCAAAATTTTTGCTGCTCTGCACGTGTCCTTGAATGACCATGAAAGCCCTATGAGTACTGATTTGGGGTTACAAATGATTTGTGGTGAGTAGGCACATTTGCAAATCTGGAATCCATGAGTAATGAGGATTGACTGTAGGTTGTTGTCCTTAATTCTGATACGCATCTTTATTCACAGCTGGGTTACCCCAGTAGATTCCAAGTGGTATTCAAGAGGTGGATTTAAATGAAGAGCAAATGAGTGCAGGAAATGTAGATAAAAGATGACTTTTCAAACTGTTTTCCCACCAGCAATGTATGAGTGATATGTGTCCTCAGCATCCTCCTCTACACTGGTACCGTCCCTCTTTTAGTCATTCTGATAGACGTGTAATGATATCTCACTGTGATTTTAATTTGCATTTCCCTAATGGCTATTGGACAGTCAGATAATGTAATAGTTATAGTAATAGCATAGCAGTAGCTATTTTGAACGCTGAAACATACAACTACCATGTGACCCAGTGACTGCACCCTTCAGCATTTATTGCAGGGAAATGAAAACTTTGGTTCATGGATGTATGGGTATTATTTATAATTGCCCCAAACTGGTCCCGCAATGCGTGAATGGTGAAAACAAATACGTGAATAAAACGTGCTATGACCTACCACTACTACCCACTACTGAGCAATAAAAAGGAACAACTATTGATATGCTCAACAGCCTGAATGAGTCTCTAGAAAGTTATGCTGAGTGAACAAAGCCAACTTCCAAAGGTTACATACTACATGATTCCATTTGGTATGTCATTTTTGAAATGAGAAAATTATAGAAATGGAGAACAGGTTAGTTGCCTTTTAAGGGGGTGGTAGGAACAGGAGGCAAGTGGGTGTGCCACAAAAGGGCATGGTGAGGAATCCTTGCCCTGATGGAAACATTCTGTCCCTTGACTGTATCGATGGCGATATCCGGGTTGTGAAATTGTACTATAGTTTGGGGAGATGTTACCATTGGGCAGAAAATAGATAAAGGGTACATGGGAACTCTCTATAGCGTTTCTTTTAATTATGTGAATTTATAATTGCCTCAAAGTAAGAAGCTTAATGAAAAATAATAAAGCAAAGGAACAAAAAGATGACTTTTTCTTTCCACGTTATCAGTTGATTCTCTGAACTGATTCCTGTTCCTCAAGCCATTTCACAAGCTCGTACGTATCCTTTAAAGAGACGAAAGAGAGATTAATTAGGTGTGAGTTCATACGATACAACATTTTAAAAGGTAACTTATTGAAAATATACACTGCACACAATGTATTGAAAGTAATAAAACTTCAATAGGGAAAATATTGAAGATCTATCAAGCATTTAGTCACCATACTATCAAGTACTTACTCACCTAACTTTCACTTCAAAGAAGTTTTTATACGAAATAAAACATATACAATAAAGTGGATACTATTATTGCAATTGGCCCTTTGCAAATGAGGAAACTGAGGCTTAACTCGTATGAAGAAGTATGGATGACATTGCTAACACTGCCGGATTGATTTGGACTACGTTGACTATTGATGGCACTTTGGGACCAAAAAGACAAGAGCAGATGTGCAAAAGGATGATGTGTTATTATTGCTGGTCTACTTCCTGTGCAAATCAGAATGCCTGAGGCATGAACAAAGTCTTTTTTTTTTAATTTACTGTTTATTTATTTTACGGGCTCTGTGCTGACAGCAAAGAGCCTGACACGGGGCTCGAATTCACAAACGTTGAGATCATGACCTAAGCTGAAGTCAGACGCTTAACCAAGTGAGCCACCCAGGCGCCCCTGAACAAAGTCTTAATAGACATATAACATACTAGTGTATTTTATTCTCTCAATACACACACACACACACACACACACACACACACACACACACACACGATTTTGCAGTATATAAGGAAGGGGCTGACAATAACTAGGTAGAGATACATAAAGTAGGATTTTCTTCTGAAAAGGAAGAGAATGTGTCTCCTCAGGTCGGGTCCTGTATGTTTTCTAAAGCTGCCATGACAAAGTACCACACACTCGATGGCTTAACGAGCAGAGGTTTATTATCTCATGGTTTTGGAGACTGGAGGTCTGAGACTAGGAATCTCTTCCTTCTGCGAGCTATGAGGGAGAATCTTTTCCATTTCTCTCCCCCCTACTTGCTGCTCACTTTCTGGCAATAAGATTATTGGCAACTCTTAGCTTGTAGAAGCATCACCCTGATCTCTGCCTCCGTCTTCTTATGGTGTCCTCCCATGAGCATGTCAGTGTCCAAATTTCTCCTTCTTACAAGTACGCCGTTAATATTGGGCTAGGGGTCCACCCTGTTCCATGAAGTCTCTGACCTCGTGACATCTGCGGCAGTCCTATTTTTAAATAAGGTCACATTCTGGGGTAGTGGAGGTTAAGACTACAACCTATGAGTTGGGAGGGCAGGGCACAATTCAACGCGTAACAGAGTCTCTGGCCCATTCTTACCCAGTGGATGTGATGGACAAAGCTGTCATCAGGTTATCACATGAACTATGTCCAAGTGGTAAAGGTAGACAATTGTGCTAAAAAAAAAAGCAGTCATTTTAATAGGCATATTTTTTGGCCTCATTTTATCTAAACCTAGTCATTTTAAGTCAAAACTCTGAATATGCTATATTTGCAAAATGCTTGCGATCCATTGTAACTCATGTGCATTAATAATAGAAGAAAATCAAACGTTTTCTAAAAGTTACTTCCTCTCTAAATGGTTTAAAAGTGCCAACGTACATGTTTCCAACTCTTAAGTGCAGGTAGATTTACTTCTCCAAAATTAATAGATCGTTTGACTGAAATAAGCCTGAAACAAACGCTGTAATTCAAATCGAAAGTTATTGAAATGGGAATATCATTAGAACTGCCCCCAAACTATTTATTTTAGGGAAGCCAACTATATTCAGAAATAAAAAACAAATATGAGAGTGTTTGTTAATGGTCACTACTGCCCCTCCTGAGCACACTTTTTCATTGTGTACATGTTAAGATTTATGGGAGGGTTATAGGCCCGCACTCAAGCTGACTGGCCTTTTTATTGCCCAGAACAATAATAAATTGAGCTAAACTACCTGTCACTTGTGTAAAACTGTGTAGACCAGTAAGTTGATTGACTGCAGGGTTTTTTCCCCAACTTTTGAAGCAGATATGCTGACATCCTGTATACATATCCTGAGAAGATTATTCAAAGTGCAGATTAATGTCATACCCCACACATTCAAACCTCTTCTGACTTGGGTTCTTTTGCTCTCTCACTGATGTGCACATCAAAGCCATTCCGCAGTGGTGGTGATGGAACTTTGGTGCTTAGGAAGGATGGATGAACATTTCTGCAGAATACTACTGTTTAGCCATGAAAAGACCAAAAATGGGTGGGTGGCTTCAAATGTACGTAGGGGGAAAAACAAATTCTAAGAAATCAGAGAGTTTGGTACCCATTTGGAAAGACATGAGCTATTTTTAGATGTAAAGAGGATGTGGTGATGAACATGAAGCCTAAAGCCAGGTAAATCCAAATGCAGCGCTTTTCAATGTCAAGACGCAGGGTTACACGTTACCATTCTACCAAAATATGAGTAAGTAAAAGACATTAGTTTCCATTTTTAATCCAAAAATAGCTTTCAAAACAATAGCTTTCAAATATAAATGGAAGATACTGTATATTATCAGGGAGGTAAAGTGACGTTTAAGTTGTATGGATATGTATGTAAAATGTTAAAAACAGCCTCCTAAGAGAATTATGTGTTTTAGATGTTGGGAGTAGGCAACTCCCAAATGTCAGTGACAAAGCTGTCACACAGCTAGAATTATTTGGTTTTGAGTCTTCATAGTTTCTGAATAGTCCATCGACATCTAACTCTCCACTCCTCACAGATGAGGTTCTGGGACTATTGACTCAAGTCAAGTATTTTCCTGAAAATCCCACAGATAAATTTGAGACATTCTATACCAGGGCTATGGCCGTAGCCTGGCAATGGCTCATTCCCAACCTGTCTCCTCGTACCTTTGACTCTCTCCTCCTCTCCCATCTACTAACTGATGTAAGGTCACATCCCCACCCCACTGCCATTCATGTTCATTGTAGGCAGGTGCCAGTTGACAAACTTACAAATTAAGAGTTATTTCATACACTTCTAGATGAAAGCAAAATAAAAAAAGAAATGAAAGGAGACCATTTGACAGTTTAGCATGAGACAGACCTGTATTTGAAGTTACAAATATTGCTTAACTTCCCCGAGCCTTTGTTTCCTGTTTGTATATAATATTACCATGATTCTGTAAACATGTGATTATTACTGTTAATGACACCACTATGGCTCTGATGAAAGTCACAAATCATAGGTTAAAAGTTACAAAAAGGCAAAGCAACAGTAACAGTTTTCCTGGTTCTCTTCAGATGAGAGAAAATCCCTTATGGCAGAAAATGGTTTGTCAAATCTAAGCACTGCTTTGACCATGGCTCTCACTGAGGGCGAACTTTTTTCTTCCTAGCCACTTCACTTACGAAGCTAGAGAGTCCAAATATTCAATATATTTAATTAAATGTGCATGCAGTTTTCATTTATAAACCTCTCCAGCTACTTTTTTACTAAGGAGTTAGAGGTGAAAAATCCTTTGTCTTTTGCATTGTCATTTTTGGTTTAATATCCCCCCAGTGAATCTTCTCTCTGAAGCATTTAGAAAAGTTAATAAGAAAATGCACCAAGTAGCATGTTTGTTTGCTGTATAGAGACCAGGCTTACCTTCAAAATATCTACCCTGAGGGGACTACATCTCTTTTAGTCAAAAATGTCTAATCTGGGCTTTCCCTTCTCCGTTGGATCTAGAGTAGAAAGAATCATTCTCCATTATTATTTATAAAAGGTATCTTGTATCTTCTCTCTGATGATTTTGTTAAGACTGAACCTAGGTAAGTCTTCTCTGCTGACCCCAATGTGTGCAGACACTGTAGATCTAATTTTTCAACTCAAGGAGCTTACATCTCTGTCTCTCTCTCTCTCTGTCTCTCTCTCTCTCTCTCTCTCTCAATCACTCACTCACTCACTCAAATTTTGTCTTTCACACTTCACAGTAGGGAGATGTGTGAGCCCATCACTTCCAAAGAAAAGTGCTACATTTGTAAATAATCCCTACCACATTCCTTTTTGGGATATTGGCCTGGCATCCAAGACTTTGAGACACTAAGATTATCGTTCACTTAAAGCTGTCACTTGTTTTGCATTCTTTCTGCTAGGACGCAGAGAATTACCTGAATCCCTGTCCTCCCATAGCAAAAGGAATATGGGTCAAAATATTAAATGTATTTCCCTTTGGGGAAAGACACTGAATGGAAAAGGAAGCATTTTGATACAGGATTCTGCTTTCCCATTTTATAACCGTCTTGAGAAAGCCAGGGCACCTGGGTGGTTCAGTCAGATAAGCATTCAACTTTAGCTCAGGTCATGATCTTATGGTTCATGGGGCCAAGCCCCACATCGAGCTCTGTGCTGGTAGCTCAGAGCCTGGAGCCTGCTTTGGATTCTGTGTCTCCCTCCCTCTGCCCCTCCCCTGCTTATCTCCCTCTCTCTCTCTCCCTCTCTCTCTCTTTCTCTCTCTCAAAACTAAATAAACATGCAAAAAAAAAAAAAAAAAAAACTTTCCTGAGAAAGCCAACAGACATTTTATTTTATAGCAAAACCATGTAATTCAAAAAACGTATGAACTGAAAAAGGTGTAAGGAAAAACTTCAGAATTAAAACCTGAGACCAAAGGGAAAAAAATCCCGTTAGAGAAAAAATTATGCTGACGATAACAAAGAAAAGCAAGAACAAAATCTCATCATTATGCAAGGGTGCTAAATAATATGACACAGACTACAGATCGACTGCTGGTCCTTGAGAGTGGAGTTCACAACGATTCCATTTTGAGGCCAGCTGAATAGTTAACTACTTTTCTCAGGTGGAAAACTCTGCAGAGGTTTCTTCTAACATACCCGTCCAGCTCCATGGGAATGTTTTGTTTCTTTCTAAAAAATTCAGTACGCTCATTTAAATGAACAAATCCCCAGTTCCTAGGACAGCAGAAACGTGGGGAAATTATTCCTAAGCAAATTTATCATTGCTGTGACTAATCTTTAAATATTGCCATCCATCTACTTCGTTCCATCTGTGCGTACCAGATGAAGAATAATTTCTTGGCGAATGCTGCCACACAATTGTGGGCGGATGGGTCAGTTTATGAGCCACCATTTTACTGACAATGGAAGTTCCTGAACAGAGGAGCCCTGATTCGACAAACGGTACAAGAGAGTCCAGAGCACTGTCCCAGAATTTAACTGTGTTAAGTGAGAATTCCTGCTTGAGCATAGATTGGATAGAATTGGTTACTGGACTCAGGTACCACCCAAAGATTCTGATGTTTGGCATTGTCACACTTTTAGTAAGTAAATCGCTCAGTCATTTGAGAGAAAATGATACCCTCTCTGCTATATTAGAAATCGGGTTTTCACATGTTTTGTTTGTGGATCTGTCTCAGAATGCTTTTGTCAAGTTGACACCAATTTGTCATACTACCACGCTCAGATGCTTTTATTTTCCTTGCCCACCTCTTCCTGTAAGTTGGCCTGTTGAGTAAAAGACCCCATTATCTAGATACTCTGGTGCCTTTGTTTACCTCAGAATAGATAGTGCTAGTTTATAAACCACTTTGACAGTCTTTCCCGGGACATTCTGTATAAAGTGCAAAGTGTTGTCATTTGCATTTTCTACTGTTGGTGTGAGGTGATATGTCCAGGTATTGGGTTTACAGCGGTAATATGAACTAAGTTCTTTTCTAAACTCGAGGGAGACACTCAATCATGAAGTGGCACAGTGACTCCGGTGGAATAAAACAGAGTTATCAGGATACTCTGTCTGGGGCATTCTAATGACTCTGTTGGTGACAGCTTGTCTACTGCCTGGTGGCATTAATAAAGAGCACTTTTTCTGGGGAAATTGTTATGCTGGCTCTGCTGTCATGTGATCTGACAGGGCATATACCCTGTCAAATTGAGTCACTTCGCATTTCACTACAGACAAGGGTCTCTTGCAAAATGGCACCTGGGAGTGTCACTGCACCAATACTCAAGAGAAACCTTTAACCAGGTGAAATAGACAATTGCATCCGCCATACACAGAAAATCAAAACCAGCTCACTTACATATTTCAGCGGGAATATTCCTAATTCCCCAATCTCAAAGCACATGCGTTTACAAGCAGTAGTAGTGAAATATGTCTTCGGGATATAGTTAATAATATCGGGAGTAAGTTCACATGCGTAATCCTCAGTAGAATGAAAGGGTGGCCTCATCCAGAAACTGTGAGTGCAAAGGGGGAGATTAGGCTCTCTCCAACCCTATCTTTATGTTGTGTTTTTTTTTTCATTCCACATCCTCCAGGACATGTAGTATGGTCTCTAAAAGCCCTAGTTGTTTCCAAAGCGGGCACTCTCTGCCTTTTTGTTGGTAAGGGAAAAACACGAGATAAAACAAAACGAAACAAAAAAAACCACCATTGCTTTGTCAAGGTCTGCCAACCACCCATTCATCATGCAAGTCTGAACTTTGGTAATATATGGCTGTGGAGACATGATGGGTGTGGGATCGGGGATTTAGGAAGGATTCTCAGGAACAACGAACTCAAACAGGCTTCTGTTTAAACGGAACCACACTAGACTTCGTTTGATTCAGAATTAGTGACCCAATTGAATCTTATCTGAAGTTCAAAACAGCTTATTTCATTTGTTTTTGACAATTGTACATTTTGTTATCCTATAAGGTTAATGAGAGGAAGTCAAGGTTATAATGAGAACTACAAAAGGGAAATACCACACTAAAGTCTGTTTTTTGTGGTGATGTGACCTAAAGAAAAAGCCCTTAGATTCTGACTTCTCATAAAAAGCCCATGCTAAATAACATTCTTGATAGTGGTGGTTGTGAGAAAAGCTAATCTCAGAAGACTTTCTGCATAGTTTTTTGTATCAGAGAGATTGGTTGCTTTAGATAAACTACTCAGCGAGTATACATTGAAATTCTTACTCAAATACTCTGAAAAATAGCCCAGAGTAATTAAATCCTGTGTATATCATATGGCACTCTCCTGCCATTGGTCAAACAGAAAAAGGGAATGAGAGAGAGAGAGGAGAAGAGAAAATAAAAGCCGAGAAACACTCTGGTTATAGAAGCTCATTCATTTAGCTCATTTACTTAGTTAAGTAACCAAAATGTTTACTGTGACTCATGAATGCGGTTAATTTGAAAGCCAGCAGATTAGTACGTAATGTCTGTCCAATTAAAGCCAGAAGCCCAGTTCACAAGCAGCTGACATGTCATTGAGGGAGCAAAGCCGAAAGCCACCAGAAGGCGGTCTTTTCCCGGGTTTATAGCAGAAGTGGGAGAAACACAAGATTGCCAACAGCACATAATGAAGTTCCTACAGAATGTTCGTCAGAAAGATAGGGTTTCTACTCTTGAGTGACTACCTCTGGGTGGGAAAATTTTTCTGCATTTTCAAAAATTATGCAATAAAAATATGTTAGGAAAAAAAGAGGGAAGAGAGTATATAAATTTGCCCTGATAGGCTGAGAGACATATTCACTTTATTCCCCTTTCCTCATAGCTCATCTCTTTCGTTGTTTGGCTGAAAACAAACTGTTCACAAGCTGCTGTACATCCTCAGCACCACCAGGATACCACAACCGGGAAGAGCGACAGGAATAGGGAAGGAATCCTCTGAAAGATCCCCTTTACTGGGGCAAAAGTTGACTGCACTGTCCTGATATCACTTGTACGATTCCTTAAACTCCTGCACAATCCTCTTACATATAAAAGGGAGAATCGTTCCAAAGTTTGCTCCTCTGTGACGAACTAAACCATCCTTTCACCTGCTAAAATGAGAGAATGCATTGAGGGCGGTGGCAAAGTGGATTGTCTATTAATATAATGGATCAAGGTATATATGGATATACGACATATTCTGTATTTGTGAGCAAACTCTAAAATTAATTGAAGGTACAATGAAGGAGAGTAAGGACAAGCAAAGAAAGAAGTATCAATTTGTACCATACTTAAAAAAAAAATCCAAGAGGTATAAATCACCAGTCACCAAGTCAACCAATTCAGCCTCCTATTAATTTGGAAATAAAAAATTGAATGTTGGCTGAGCTATCCAATTCCAAGGATTAACTTAAAAGTAAACTATTCCTAGATATATCAAGTGTATTCTAAGCGAGTTTATGGGCTTCTTATTTTCAAGAGGGCAAAATCCATTTGAGAACTTAGATCCTACATACTCCTTCTTACTTTGGTTTATTTTTAGTAGAGTGTTGGACCAGATTCAAAGTTATTTCAGGAGCATATCAGAGAAAATTTGCCTAAAGAAGAGTTTGTGCCAAGTAGTCATTAATTAAAGCAAACTGAACGAAAGCAAAAGCTCTAGTAGATAATTCTTTTAGTTGATTTGCAATTTCTTACAACCACTTTTATTTTTCATACTACCTGTTTCTCTGAGCCAAGAGCCATAAGTTTAAGCCAATTTATTTTCATCATTTGGTGTATCTGTCATTATCATAATTTTTTGATCTGAAATATAGCTCTCTAAATTTTGGTGTTCTTATGTATATATAAATATGAATACATTTGAATGAAGTGATACACACACACACACACACACACACTAGCACTTAGCTCAAAAGAACATAAAATCACATAACTTAGGAGTAATAATGTTACAGCATTTTGTCCCCAGTTGACATCTTAATGCGGTTCTGTTTTCAAAATAAGGTGGGGAAAAATACGTTGTAATAATTTTCAGTTCAATTCCAAACCCGCTAGAATGATGAGAGTTCCGTTAGAGCTTGATGTGTTGAAAGCGACAGTCTATAGATAGAAGCAAATTTCGTCACAAATGTATAGGAAGCAAAAGGAGACTGAATGAAGTGAAAACCCAGCAGTTGTGAGACATGCCATTCTTTCCTGAGTCAGGTCATTCTGGTCCGAACACACACACACACACACACACACATGCGCACACACACACGCACAGAAAGGACGGTGTGTGGGAAATACATCCCCTTGTCCTTTGTGGCATCTGCTGACAGGATGGTTTAAAAATCTGCTGTTGCACAAATATTTTAGGAGGTGACTCTTAGGCATGATTAGGCACTTACTGTGGACCAGACAAAATATAAGGGACTAAGAGAAAAATGCTGCCATTTCGTAGAGTGTACAAAATTACAAAAACGTTCCAATGTTATGTCATGAAAACTACGGAGTGTTTATATGAAGTTTAAAAAGTAATAGCAAAACCACTCACCCTTATCCTGAGTTCACTGGAAAAATTTATGCAAAGAATAGAAATCTCCACAAACATGAGATGAACACAGGAAGCAAGTAAATACAACATGTTTGATGCGTAAGGTGAGATACAATGTGGAAAGTTATGGGAATACTGGGCACACTGAGTACCTGCGCAGATGTTTGAAACTTTTAACACGCTTTTTGTGTAAATGCTGTTGTGACTCTCGGGTCCCACCCATTTTCCAGTCTGGATCACACTACACAGGAGGAAACTATACTCTTACTTGGCTCCCCACTTAGAAAGACACGTTGTCAGTGTAGGAAAGTGCCGAGCTAATATTTAATAATATTAAAATTTAAATAGGTAATGCTATCTAATAAAACTCGTAGTGTTTTAAAATCGGAAAGTCTGAAGTGAATAAAGTGCTCCTATGGAACGCGTAAGGGGCCGGTATGATCGTCGCAAGAGCGGATGGAATTAAGGTACAGGAAGGGTGTACCTGTTAATGACAATGTTAAGAGGCACAGGAAGCAGAGGGAGATGTCAGAGGACAGGAAGTAGAAAGCAATTACGGTGACTCCTCCTCTCATTAGGAGTCAAGCAAGGCTCTTGCTGGAGTGTCTTCAGCTGTTTTTTGCAGAGCTGTGGTGATTCTCTCAACTTCTGTTCCAAAGGAAATAGTTACCTTTCCCCCAAGTCATGCAGGACCTGCCTACTCAGACTCTCGGCCATAGCTGCACCTCCCATTTGTAATTTAGAAGAGGCTTGCAGTTTCTGTGTGCCTACCCTGTAGGTCCGCGAGAAGGCTCAACTCTGCCTTGCAAGATAACCCATTAATTCTTCAAATGAATTACCTACCCCTAGGTTGATGCTTGGAGTCAATGTCCTTCTGTGCATTTAAGAGCTTGAGTTCCCTGTATAGGGGGTTTCCGAAATCCCTGAGACAGGTCACACACTTAGTTTAGTAATGGTCATCCAAGGCTCTGAGAATTCAGATCATTGCCACATGGATCCCCGACCACTTTGTGCGTATACCAAGCCACAGCACCAAGATGGAAGTAGACTTTTGAACACCAGGATTCGTTGGGATTTTTCTGGTCAGTTAATGTTTCTCTTTGGAGGTGAAGAATATGCAAAGGAATTAAATTGAGCAAAGGTGTTAAATGAAAGGAAAGGAAACCAGAAAACAGTGTTAAGTAAGACAGGATCATGATGTGAAATGCCGGATCACAGATGTGAAGACCCAGGGCCGAATGCAGCATTTCCTTAATTTTACAGTGCGCACTAATGTCGACGTGAATTGTACTTCCTATCACGCCGAAAGTATTTATATTCGGGATTCTCCAGGAAAAGAAAAGAAAATTAATCAAATAGTATACTGTGAGAGCTGGAAACATCTCCTGGAACCCTCCACCTGGAAGTATACATACCGACTGGAGATAAAATGGAGATATAGATCTGATCATGTCAGATGCGAATATACAATAATAAGATACAATGCGTTGTTGGAACTGTGCGTACAATTTCAGAACTGAGACCGAGACCTCCACTTTTAGGTACCACTGCTGTCAATGTTAATGTTTCCAGCCCAGGACTTCTGTCTTCCAAAGGGAAAAAGGGATCCCGGAGAGGGTTTCGAAGAGAGAAATATGTAAACATCAAGTTCTGCAAGATGAGTCCAATGACACTGACCCAAATTCCTTCTTGGTCAGTGTTCTTTAGGTGGATCATACAGTAGAATGTTGACACATTGGAACTCTGAAGTAGCTAATGAATGAGCACCAGAAGCAAGGTCAGAAGTAATAGTATTATTCTTTTCTACAACGCATCGACACCAGTCTGCAATCTGTATCCTAGGTCACATAAACATTTTTTTTTCTGTGTAGATAGTGTTGTGGTTTGTCTTTGAGTGGTGTCTCTATTTCTGGAGAAATTTTATGTAGTGGTACACGGGAATATTTTTGTGACCTCTGGAATTATTTATATTTCGTTTGTTAATACTGAAGCGTCCAAAAAAAGGCGTTGTTAGGTCTAGTGGTCCCAGTAACACCGTTATTTTACTTCACATAGTCCATGCTGCATCCCATGAATAAAATACCGACTTGTTTTCAGGTTATGCAATGTGTGAGTAGATTACAATGTTATATTGCTTACGCATGCATGAACTTGGCTTTTTCTCCCTTTTTGTTCTTTTTCGGCTCCACCCATTTTCCTCTTTGAAATCATTGCCTCCTTAATCGAGCAAAGTAAGAATACTTACATAAGTAGGGCATTGCTGCTGACACCACGCTGTTTTCGATACCTCTGGTATGCTCTGAATAACAGAATGTACTCCCTAAGCCCAGAGAGTGTCCCTGCATCATGGTTTAGGTCCTCCCCATGCACCACCACCCCCGGGAGTTTGCACGTATTTCATGTGAAAGCTTTCTCCTTCCATAAAGAGTCCAGCTTCGCCAGAAGTGGACACTGGGTGCTGTTCTGTGCCTTTGCCATCTCGCCTTTCTAGATTGAAGGTGAAAAAAAAAAAAAAACAGCCTCGTGAAGACAGACACACAGACCAGCTGGTGGCACCAAGGCTAATAGTTAAAGAGTTAGTCCTAATTAGAATTAGACTGTCTCAAGTTTGAACCCTGCTTGTCAGCTCTGTGACCATGGGCAAGCTATTTTGTCTCTCTACACGTCAGTTTCTTCATTTGCAAAATGCAGGTGACATCAAGACCTGTCTCAATGTGTCTTGGGAGAATTTGGCGAGTTAGCACAGCAAACAACACATAATTGGCTCTCGGCAGTCGCGCAGTGCTGGGATGGGATGGGCACCGGGATGGGTGGATTGCCACGAAGCAAGATAGGGGTCCCGCTCCCTTAAAGGCATTTAGAGATTACCTCTGCTGGCTGCTCGGGAAGGGCTGGTCGTAGAGTATTATCCAATATGGGAAGGAGCATGAGAACCACATTGAAACACTTTTACCTCCTTTTGTTGAGAAAGAAGCCATTGGCCCTTTGCGTTAAACTGAGTCGAGGTGAAGTGGCCGGGATTACTCAGGGTGCAATATTATTGGTACCCTCGAAGCATCAGAATCCACACGTGCGTGCTGCTAATTCATCTTTTCTCACTGCCTCTTACTTGCAGACCCCTTCTCTACCATTCAGTCGGACACGATAGCTGGGAAGATAAATGAACTCAAAAGAAGCACAGAACAATACTGCAGTTTTTAAATCTGTCACATTTCTTCCCCCACTTCAAATTTGACTTGACAACTACATTTATTTCACCTCGCAATTGCTACAGGTTAATAATATTGTTTTATCAGGGAACATTTATCTTGAGGAAGAAAGTTATCCTAATGCAGCAGATAACTTATCCAAGGACAAATAGAAAGGGGGCTGTGTCTTGAGGGTAATGCTAATGCCTGGCGTGCTATAAAAATAAATGAAATCTGATTAACGCTATTGGGAAGAAGAATAAGTCATAGTTCCTGTGAAATATTATTTTGCTGATTGGAACCATTTCCATTTTTTGTCAGTTCAAAACATTGTATTAAAGATGATGAGAGATGACTTTAACTGTGACAGAGATCTCAAGTCCTGTGATTAAAAGTGGTTGTTACAGGCTTGTAATCCTGCGGGTTTAGTCTAAAGTATTTTCTCCATAAATTGAAAGAGAAACACACTAAGAATTCAGAAGATTTTAATTAAAGTGGTTCAAAAAAAATTTAATGAGAGTTTTAAAGGCTGGTTCGCTAAGTGTTTTTGATAATGAATTCAATTTATGGAAGAAATTTGCTAGCCAGTTGTGGGGAAGCCAAAACAGCCTTCATCTGCACAATGTATATCTTCGTGGAAGCATTATTATTAATTACCCCGCTTTTACTAATTCACAAAAGTGAGTCCATATTCAGCTCCATTCCGATACATTCCGATGGTATTAAACCAAGCATCTAAAAAGTGGCAACAAAGACTTTTAAAAGGAGAAAAACAGACCACAGAGGGTCGGACAGGATTCTCGGGACCGTGAAACAAATGTCTTTTCAAAAATAGCTCGTTGGTGTAGAGAGTGAAAGCAGCCTGGGTCAGAAGCGAAGAAAGAACGCACAAGAGCATAATTTCTTTTGGATTGGACGGCCGAAACACATCCAGTGTAAAAACCGCTCTTTCTCGTTTTTCCGTGAGCGTGCCTGCGGCACTGTGTGGCATCCTCCACCCCTGCGAGGCCAAAAGTCAGCAGTGCGGAGCGCAGTGTGAGAGCCAGCACTGCGCAAAGAAAGCAGGCGATGCAGGGGTGGTTTCAGTAGTAAGTCAACCCACTAACAATGATAATGGCTTGTGTGTATGCAGGCCCTTTCTTTCTGAAGCCCAGTGGGTTTTTAAAACACGATTCTGTTCATTCAAAATGCACCCCTATGATTAGGAAGGGCACAGGTTTAATTAACTCTGTTTTATGGATGAGGAAACTCACAGTATCCTGGATTGATAGGTAAATATTACAATGGGCCCCATTCGCTGTCCTTTTCTGTTGCCTGGTTAGGCCCTGGTAAGGCAACAGTAGGTCTCAACTGATCACCAAAGAGACGGGAAAAGGGGCCGGTGACGGGCGAACCAAGGGGGCGATTACAGTGACCTCAGTTGTGCATTGCTGTACCAGCCTGTCTTCTGCTGAATTTCCAAGGCAATATTCCAGTGTAAAAGTCCCAATCCCAAAGACTATGCTGTTAAAAAACAAAAATAACAAACAAACAAATGGGGCACCTGGGTGGCTCAGTCCATGAAGCGTCCAACTCTTGATTTCAGCTCAGGTCATGATCCCAAGGTCATGGGATTGAGCCCTGTGTCGGGCATGAAGCCTGCTTCAGGTTCTATCCTTCTGCCTCTGACCCTCTTCCCTACTCATGCTCTCTCTCTCCAACACACAAAACAAAGAACCAAGATGTCAGTAACTGGGTTGTCTTAGATCCACCCAAGCTTTGCCGTACCCAAATCACCATGGAATGGCTCTAATGTATTTTTATAAAACTTTGAGTGTTTAGTCATCAGAAAGGTGGTACACACTTGTTGAAAACTAGTCATTCAGTTTATTAGGAGTTAATTCTTCAACTGACCCTGAAGTTTCTTAAGAAAGTGGTAAAGGAATGAGATAAGTTCAAAAGAAACAGAAAGGCAGAAAACCTGCCAACTAGCTTTTTTCCCCTCACTCTCAGGGAATCTGTAGTCTTCGTCCATTCAACCCATGCTTTGCTTTGGGCCAGCCATTAAATAAGACCCTGCTGTGCGGGGAGGAGATTAGTGTTTTTGTTGTTGTCAGTTTGTTTTGTTTTGCTGTGGGTGTGTTTCACTTACAGAATGGCATCCTCTCTGAAACTTCCGTTGGAAATACACAGTTTGTGATTATATTATGGGTGTGTGGGGTGCAGAGACAGTCACAGTGTAGCCCTAAGTTGATCACTCCTTTTATTTATTTGTTATTCTTCATTATTTTATTACATAAGTTGGAGGTGTGCAACATTTTACTTTGACATGTGTATACATTACAAAGTGATCACCCCCAAAAGTCGAGTTACCATTCATCTAAGTTGAACACTCCTTATAAATATGAGAAGGTGAAGAAAGACAGTATCCAGATCGTGAACCAGATAGCTCCCCCAGCACCCAGTCATGAGGTAATTTTCGTAGTTGGTTTTTCAGAACAACTCATTTATTCATTCGCTTTTATACAACAGATACTTGTTGAGTATCTGTCATGTGGAAGGCAGTATTCTAGGAGCAGCCAATATCATAGGCATGTCTCTGCTCTTAGGGAGTTGATGGTCCAGTATGTAAGATGGCATCTTGCCAGTGGAACGATTCATATGCCCAGAAGCAAGTCTCCTTCTGAATATGTGCAATGGCATATCCTTTGCACACTTACTTTTAATACACTGGTTTTACAACAAAGTTAATATACTAGGTCTTCAGTTCCAAGCAGTGTTAAAGAAATGCTCCAGTGAACGGTGCCTTCCATTTTATAGTCTCTCGTGAAGACAGTCAATATGGCATTGGCATTGGCAAAAGTGAATTTACCAGTGAATACACGGTCACTCCTATTTTTAAGTGACAGCCTTTCGGTTCTGTAAAAATGTAAAATTGTTCTATCAAACTACCTGAGATCAAGCTCTGTACATTCTTATATCATCGCACTATGGCGGTGCTTTTGGAGAAAGATGCTGGTGTTGCAAGAAAAAGTCCCACTGGAACCCTCCCACCAAGGTCCCCCACAAGTGTCCTCACTATTGCTCACTGGAGGGCTGTTGTAGAAGTCCTTTTAGGTCATTATAAGAAATCTCCTGTTTTTAGGTAGAGGTTGGGAAGGAAACATTATTTTCTGCAACAATTTAAGAGAAAACACAAATGCAGATTGGGAGAGGAGTAATAGATCAGTCATGGACTAATCAGGAAGCAGAATCCACTTGGGAGTTTAAAATAGCGACAAGCATAGGCCGTGGGGGAGTGGGTGGTGGGAAAGCTAAGAACGAACAGGAAAAGTGAGCCAGCCCTTTGCTTATCAAAGTGAGTAATGACTGTCGCCTCCAGGCTGGAAGGATAGAAGAAGGTTATGTTAGTGGAGCCCGGGAAGTCCATGGCTCCCCTGGGGAACTGGAGCCATGGCAGAACTGGCAGGCCAAAGCTAGAGTCACAGATGAAACATTGCCACAGTCACATCGTCACTGGAAGCGGAGATGAAGAGAGCTGTAAGCCCAGCATTCTCTGTCGACCCCAGCGCCAGTATCCCACCAGATACTCCCGGTTGGAAGTCAGTAGAAGCGTGAGAATCCAGCCTGAGAGGGGTCTACACAGAAGAGCTGAGGAAAGGTTGAGTCATGGATGTGAGACCAAACAGCCCAGCGCTGCCCCAGAGAAGTTAAGAGAAAAGACTCCTTCTCGTTGAATAGAGACATCTACAGACAGCTGGGAAAAGCGACTGACATCACCTTAAAATATATATTTTTAAAAAGGAATGAAATTTGTCTTAAAGAATGATGAAAATATGAATTTGAAAATGAAAAATATGACATATAAAAATAAAACCACACAAAATTACCTGGGGAGGCTAGTGTCTGAAAACAAGACAGGTGTAAAAGCATCGCAGTTCCTTAGACCCAAAATAACCATACATAAATTTTATTTTATTTTTAATCTTTTAAAATGTTTATTTATTTTTGAGAGAGAGAGAGAGAGAGAGAGAGCACGAGCAAGGGAGGGGCAGAGAGAGAGGGAGACACAGAATCTGAAGCTGGCTCCAGGCTCTGAGCTGTCAGCACGGAGCCTAATGTGGGGCTTGAACCCACGAACCATGCCATCATGACCTGAGCCGAATTTGGACGTCCGACCAACTGAGCCACCAGGCACCCCTTTATTTTTTTTAATTTTATTTATTTATTTTGAGAGAGACAGAGAGAGCATGTGCAGGGAGGAGGGTCAGAGTAAGGGGGAGAGAGAATCCCAAGCAGGCTCTGCACCGTCAGAGCTGGACCCAGGGATCCATCTCACGAAACGTGAGATCATGACCTGAGCTGAAATCAAGAGTCAGAGGCTTAACCAACTGAGCCACCCCGGTGCCTTTAAAACCATGCATAAATTTTAAAAGATCGGTTACAAGATAAACATAATCAAACTCCTCCCTGTATTACATTTATTAACTTTTTTCACTTATAAAAAAATGAAGTGGATAAAAGTGGAGATGAAAACACTACCCAAATCTTTATGGGAGGAATGAAAACAACTTTTAATAAAAGCTACTACATCTGTTGTTTCTGGATGGCGATACTCCATATAATTAATACATTTTTCTTCACAAATGAATGCATGTTAATAAAACTCTGTAGTAAAATTCCAATAATGGTATTTTTTTTATTTGAAATTTTGTTTGTGACCTTACATAATTTTGTTTTGGAATCACCTGCAGTTTAAAAAGGGAATAGCTAACTTATGCTTATAAATATCAAAGTGATAAAGTGTATTAGCATAAAACGGTAAGGGGCACCTTACCAATTTGATGGAATATTATGAACTATGGATATTTATAACAGCGAATCCTTATATTTTATAGAGTCAGAAAAAGCAAGAAACCAAATTATATCATTAAAGTATACCCACGTATGTATAAAAACAAATATGCGACATGAAAAGAAAATATTTCAAATATATGAATCATTTTTAATATTATTAATGTCATTAAGGGCAAGGCAGTTTGTTTTCTTCTACTTTCCAAAATTAGCCTAAGGGTATGTACTATTTTGGGGCGCCTGGGTCAGTCGGGTAAGCGTCTGACTTCGGCTCAGGTCATGATCTCGCAGTTTGTGAGTTCGAGCTGTAACAGCCCAGAGCCTGGAGCCTGCTTCAGATTCTGTGTCTCCTCCTCTCTTGGCCCCTCCCCTGCTCATGCTCTGTCTCTCAATAATAAATACATGTTAAAAAAAAAATTAAGAGTATGTAGTATTTTATGATTTAAATAGATTTGGGACAAATTCTTAATAGGTTAAATGTGTGGAGTCCATAATGTGATTTGGCCGTGTTCGTAATCATCTGACATGAATAAACTCATTTGATCCTCTCAACAAATTTACAAGGAACATATTCCCCTCACCCCATTATGCAAATAATGAAACAGAAACCTAGAAAGCGTTGGCACCTTGCAAATGATCACACAGTTCCGGAGTGGCAGATCCAGGGTTTGGGCCCAAGGGAGCTGACTCCGGAACTCAATCAACACTGGCATAGTACCGCCTCAGTCAAGAAGGTGGCACGCAGATTGAAGAATTTTAGTTCTTACAAAGTTCTATGGATCACAGGTTCTCATCGTTGCCTGTGATAACTTGATGGACTATGGAAAGTCGTTTGATAAGTGCTCACATTATTTCTCTGATGCAAAGTGAGTCTTTTCAAGCACCATTTATTTAACATTAGAGCTCAGTGGTTTTCCCCTGTCCAGGCAGGTGTGCTTCCAAAGCCTCCTGCTTGTCCTTGAGCTCTGAGGAGCTATCACCCTTGTTTCCTGGAAGTTGAGGTATTTGTGTGTTACAGACTGTGAAATCAGAGACAGTCGGTTTCTATGGGAACCAGCTTTACTTAATCCAAAAGGGCAGCGAAGAGGAATTTGTAAATGTTACGGAGGGAAGAACTATCCTCAGTTTGAAACACTGTTTCTTTTACCTCCTTTTTTTTTTTTTAATTTCACTTTCAGAAAGTTCTCCTTTTAATCCTATGCATTTGAAGGAACTGCAACATCTTTACCTGAACGATTTAGCAAACTTTTTTGTTATCTGTCTTCACAATGTCTAAAACCAAGGAGCGCTGTCTTTTCACAGATTACAGGGCGATACATGCTTGTGTTTTCCTCAGCCCCAGAAGTGGGCATCACAGTATTGGAACATATAGATTAGAATACTTTCACAATGGTCTTGAATCTTTGGGTAAACACGGGGAGAAGGGATGGAGATCGGCAATTGGAAAAGCTGGTGTTATTAGTCTGTTTTTTCTTTCTGGGTATCTGGGTTTTCTCAGCAGCTCAAATTGGATTGTAATTCAAAAATGAAGGGAAGAACACCATTGCATCATATTTTAACCCCAAATTGTATATTTCTATTCACTATTGGGTCTTTAAACTATATGAGAGCAGTATTTTCTTTTAACCTAGCTTGGAGAAATCTTTAAAAAGTTTTAAAGTAAATGATATTATCTTCTGTAGAAAGCAGTGCCTGACAAAGTATCTCAGGATTACTAGGAATTATACTTTCGGTACACCTTATTATGAAAATACTTAATATGTTGAAAAATAATTTCTTGTGTGCATGCTGTCAACACACACAAAAAAACATGATGGATTTATCATAATCCAGTCGGTTCCTGAAATGAAGGGGGTTGGTGGCTAGATGTGAATACTTTCAAAAGGTATTTATTGCAGGGATCAAAAATATCATTAACAATATGAAAGTAACGTTTTTCAAGGAACACTCTTTTCCAGTCATCCTTTCTCTAAACTCTTTTCAGCTTAGCATAATGATGTTTAAGAGAAGAGCCATGCAGATGACTTCATCATGGCATGAAATCACGGTATAAATTATTTTATCATAAGATGGAATTAAAGAGAAGACTAGAAATGTATCAGCTTATCAATAAACAGGACTGGGTGTGAAACTTTCAATATAGAGGCATACATAAATGTAAGATTACACAAACAAGACAAGACAGGACATCTTTATTACCTTCTACGCACAGAGGACCATAACTTAAGGCTTCTAGTAACCTTAGAGAACTGAATGTCCCCTGACTTAAAACCTCCCAAATCTCTATTTCTGTGATAACGTTTTGTACTTGTCGAAAAGGACTAGTCAATTCCTCTGCTCTACGGTAAGCCCATCCCTAAACCCTCAACAGTTGTACATATTTCCTACAACCTCTACCTCTTGCAGATTAAAAAAGGGCTCTGAAGGACGCCTGGATTCACTATGAAGCAGATTTCAGTGTGTTCCATCCTTTTTGGACCCTTTCCCAAGGGATTTTAATTACTAAAGTGCCCCAAGCATGTTTGCTTTTCCATGATTGGTTTTCAAAAGAGTAGCACTGTCCTTTACTGTCCTTTAAGAGACACAATGACAGTGACCGTGCTTTTCATCATTTGAGAACTTCAAACAGTAAAACCTAGTTTTCAGGTCCAAGTGTAAGCTGGTATTACTTATTGCAAAAATGCTTTCCAAGCTTTGCACAGTGGCAGTGTCGTAGCCAATGAGGTTTATCCGAGAAGCGATTACTTGCTAATTAAAAACTTTTCCCAATACCCTGCCGTGACAACTTGAAAAATGCTTTCCAACGTTCTACATAGTCATAGCACAGAAATGGGCACCCACTAAAAAAAATTATAAAAGTCAACTAATAGAGAAAGAATAATCATCTCAGAAGGTTAAGAAATTTTTCTTCAAATAATAAAGGTCACCAGTGTAAGTAACCTACCCACAAAAAGATTCAAAGTGATATCACACAGGACGCTTAAATTATGTCATCGTGACTAATTCTAGATTTTCTTAACTTGTTGCATTTGTTTTAGTGTTCTTATTTTGTGCATTTGTATTCCTAGATTGTATACATTTTTAATTAGCATTGCTATCTGGCTACCTTTAATATGGTCTATGGCTATCCTTCTAATTATCTTCTTACAACCATTATCAGCCTTTTAAATTTTCTCTGATGTCAGTTTGAAAAGTGACAATACATTTAGGGTTAACTATTATTTCAGCCATTTTGATTACACACTTTGCCTTCTGACCTTCTGAAAATCACCTGACCCTTACTTAAGACCTTTGCATAATTACCTATCCAATTTTCTTATCTCCCTCTTCCTTTATATGTTTTTTTCTTCCCTTAAAGTTACTGAGCGCAGTATAGTTGTGGTCATTGCCAAAGTCATGGCGACCTTGTTAGGACTCTCCCCAAAGTCCTCACAAGATAACCAAATTAATGACTTAATGCTTTATCTTAGTGTCCAGTCATTCCTAAATCTACTGTTATGCCATTTTTGTTCTTTAATAAAGTGTTAATTAACTTGACCAACTTTTCCTTTTATTCATCATTTAGGACAGAATAAGAACAGCACAAAGTGTTTAATTCATATACTTCATTATGTAGACAGTTCATTTACATGAGCATGATCATTTTTCTATCCCATGAACGTATTTACTACATTCAGAATCTCTCCACTTTTTCAAAGGAACATAGTCACATTTGCATTAAAAAAAAAGTTGAAGTCCACAACAATAGACTGCATGATTGTTAAGATTTTTTTTCGGATATGCCATTTATACTCATGATACCTGGAAGACTTTCTGAAGCTAATCTCTAAGCTGATGGTTCTAAAAGTATGGTCCTCTGACATCTGGGGATCTCTGAGACGCTTGCAAAGGTCCTCAAACTCAAACAAAAACTCATAATAGCGAGATATTACTTGCCTTTGGACTCTCTCGACATTTGCAGTAATGAAGAAAAGCAGTGGTGGTAACTGCTATGCCTCGTCCTGTGTTAAATTGTACTAGGAGACATCACATTCCTTTAAGATTGTCCATAGAAATTTTCCCAAAAAATCAATAAAGGGATTCCGCACCTCAAGAAAACTCTGACGGTATCTTTTGCCAATGATAAAATCTGAGCTTTCCAGTAAAACTTAGAATTTTGAAAAACTTGCATTGGCCACCATAAGCCTCACAGAGTTCCAATCAAGCTTATAATTCTCTCATGTAATAATGATAATTAATGTGATTTTGTCAGTGTGGTAGGCACTTGGCAGATCTGCATAATTCAGTGAAACAATATTTTCCAAATGACCCAATATTTGATGTTATAAACTCACATGGTCAAAGTTCCATTCAAAGGGTAAGATAGACCAAAACATTTTAATGTGACAGATATGATTTCGTAATCCACATTGTTACTAATGTTTAAGAAACTGCCATTTGTCTAGTTTGGGTGTTCATTCAAAGAAGAATATGTACAATTATCTGAAGGTTATCTATTCAACTGTTTCTCCCTTTTTCAATTACATATCTCTGTGCAGCTGGGTTTTCTTCATATATTTCAATCAAAACGACATATATCCCAGTAGACTGAACATAGAAGTAAGTATCAGAATTCACGTTTTATGAACGCATTATATATGTCATATGTAATGATATAAACCACATACATATAAGTTTAATAATTTTAAGTGTGTAGAGGGGGTCTTGGGGGGCGGGGGGGAGAAGAAAAAAAGAGTTGAGAACTGCCACTCTAAACGTTGGTTTGCCCGAGTCTGAGTTCTGAGCTCTGTCATTCCTGGGTAGTCTCATGTAGTTCTGTGGTTCTCAATGGCATCTTTGATCGGATAACTCACAAGTTCATGTATCCAACCCTGGCTTCACTCTTTAACTCCAGACGTAAATGTACCACTGCCAGCGAGCACTTCCGCTTGAACACCTGCCAGGCATCATGAAATTAATGTTGTCGAAACCTAACGCCTGCTGTTCCACTCTAAACCCATTCCTTTACCGACCCTCTCTTTGCAGTAACTGGAAACTCCAAGTCTCAGCTGCTATGACAAAAACCTTGTCTTCACCCTTGACTCCTCTCTTCTCTCATTCAGTTAGTCCAACTCAGCAGGCTTATCAACTCATCTGTGTTCACATTACATTCTAGATCTGTTCAGTTCTTACCACCTCTGCTTCTACTGCCCTGGCTAAGACCACATCATCTCGTATGTAGACCATTTCAATTCATCTCTAAACTGAACTCCCTTTCTACATGCTTGCCTCCTCGATCATTCAGGATAAGCTCTGTTATATTACATCACCAAACATTGCCAAATCCAAACATTGCCAAGTGTTTGGTGTTCTCTCTCTCCCTATACATATATATATATATATATATATATATATATATATATACACACACACACATATACACATACATATACATATATAACATGTATATGTATATATGTATATGTATGTGTATATATATGTATATACATATATATGTATATATATGATGTATGAAATATGATATATATTAAGTATATATAAATATACATAATTTATAGATCCCACAATATATGTAGATCTCCAAGTAAGAATACAGAGAGAGATCTCTAGTGGATTTCACAACCTAGATTAAATTCTCTAGCAGAGTAGTGACAGGCATGGCTTCTGCTCACAAATCACTAGCCAGAACTGGTCATATGACACTGTCCACCCACACTGAGGCCAGGATGAACCATCCTTACAATGCCTGGAAGGCAGAGAGCCATAAATATTAAGTGACTAGCATGAGAATAAAAAGTTCCTAATTTACAGGCAGGAAAGGAAAGATGAATTTTCTTTGACCACAAACAAGTAATCTCTAAGTGGTTTTAAACTTTGTCCAATAAATTAATCTATAGTGAAGTGGGGTTTTTTTTGTCCCAGAAATGCTTTATCTTTTGAAGGCATAGTTTATAAATAGGCATAAAGCAGAATAATCTTTAAAAATGTGTAGTGTTACATAAATGCAGCTAAAAATATGAAAAACAAGCCATCTTATTTTTCAGAACTTATAGTTAATTTAAGATTTTGTAATTATGTGGTAATTACATGGTATCACAATCTTTGATAGATTTCATGCTTAATATATATACATATTTTTCATATATTTCATGCTATGTATATGCATATGTGTAAATATATTTCATATATTTATATGAAGCCGAAGGAATATATAACCATAAAATCTACCCATTTTAAGTATACAGTTTGATGATTTTTAGTAAATTTGCGCATTTGGGCAACCACCAGCACAGTCCAGCGTTAGAACACTTCTATAACCTTACAAAGTTTCACATGACCTTCTAGTCATTCTCTGCTCCTACCCCGAGCCCTAGGCAGTCACGGATCTACTCTCTGTTTCTATAATATTACTTTCTCTAGGAAGTTAGAATTCTTGGCATTCCCTATGCCTATCAACAGAAAGATGGATCCCTAATATTTATAAACATATATCTCAAAGGAACAGGACATAGTTGTCCTCAACAGCAACTGAAGGCAAAATACGGAGAAATTGGTCTACCCAGGTGGAATCTTACTTAAACATGGAAAGAGCTTCTTAACCTAGGGAAATATTTTTTAAGCATTACGTAAGGTAACTAAGAAACTCATATGGAAAAAAAAACTCAGTTATATTTCAGGAAAGGCTACAAAATAATTGTATTGGAAATCAGAGTGCCCTTAAATTTTTTATATTCGTTGTATAATATCCACGATCATGCAAGTTTTATAGCTGAAAATCGAAGTGAATGAAATTAAAGATGTTCACCTTTCATTACCCTAAAATATCTCCCACACTATTCTGACCACACAGCCTGAATATAGTTCTTTAGAATAAAAAAAAAATCTTTGAGCTTCACATAGTATAAAGTTAGGTTACTAATGTCTCCTCTTAAAAAATTATACTTTCTTAGATGATAGATGTATGGCCTATACTATATTCCTTCAGGTGGATAATCATTGCATCAGTACAAACAGTAGATATCCACAGGACATACGAACTGCTCTCGTCATCTGATAATATGCTTTAGAGAACATAACACAAAGGGGAAAAAAGTTCTTTCTTTAAAATAAAGTTAGCATAATCTGTAAGATTGTGGTCAATTACTGACATTTGTACCGTGAATTTATTTAAAATGAGGACAAGGACGGGACTGAAGTCTTCTGGGAGAGTTAGCTGACTGTTGATCGATTATTTCCATCATCATAAATTTTGTAGCACCTCATTTATTTTAGTAGATTTTTTATTATCCTTTCCCTCTCTCCCTTTTTTTTGTTAAAAAATGAGATCATTTCTAGAAGAGATGACAATTGAGTTGTGTAGCCAATGGGTTGGTAAACTTTTCATCAAATGACAATAGTCGAGGAGCCAGCACATGTGAGACACTGGATGAAGACATTCAACTATGATTGAAGAGTCATCTTTCTTAAAGCTGACACATTCGTGGTGAGGTGGTGCCAAGACAAATGCAAGCAGAACTGTAGCCTGGAAATACTTAAACATATTATTTGAATTCTCAGAAGTATCATTTTTACTTAAAGTAAACATTGGCATGCAAAGCCAATAGTCTGAGTAATCCGGTCTTGAAGTGTAACTTTATTTGTTATGGGGATTTGCTCAGGGAAGAGAAGGGGAAAAAAATAAACCCAGCCCTTCTTCTTCCAGTGCAGAGAGAAAATCGTTGTTTCTGCAACACTGGAGACATTATTTGAGGCCATGTAAGTGACACTGCCTCAAGCGACTTTAACAATTCCCAACTAAAATTTGATTTAATTGTTTTTAGTAAAGTGTTCCTTTGGCACAGGCCCCCAGAATGATTATTGTCTCTCTCTATTAGCAGATGGATACTAAGCTCTACCAGTGAGAATCCCACACTATAACCAAGTAGCTGGGTCGGAATAGCTCTGAACCCAAAGCAAGGAGCTCTCTTAAATCCCTGATGAATCTCCTCTCTTGAAGAAGGTGGCGTTGATGAGCAAACTGTATAATCCAAACGTCACCAGTTTGAGAACCATTGTTTAAGAGTTCTGTGGGCCCTCTGTACTTACAAATGCCATGGTTTGTGAATGTGTATATATCTTTACTGTTCCGGGGTGAAGCATCCATAATTTTAATGAGATCTGCAGAAAGATCTATAACCTGTAGTTGTTTTTATAGGAAGCACTTGTACACCTCTACCCTTGTTTTGGCTGGAGCCCGCCCCCATATCGTGGCTCTCTGTTGCCAAAGAAACAGGTCAAGGTCACTGATTTGTGCATTTGCCTGCCCTCCAGCCCTTGGCTCCCCATCTCCAGGTTCCGCACTCCCATTACACTCCCAGCTGCCCCACTGTCACAAGAACAGCCGGACATGGAGGTTTATTTTTCCATTGTAGCTGTGCTGTCAGGCATTCCTGAAAATCCTCTCTCTTTGTTTTTTATGAACTGTATTCTTTTAACAATTCTTCAAGCTTACTTTGATTTGAAATTTCCCAATTGGGAATAACTGCTCTTAAATTTGCTACCTGGGTATGGTTCTTTCTTCCTTCCTTTCTTTTCTTTCTTTCTTTCTTTCTTTCTTTCTTTCTTTCTTTCTTTCTTTCTTTCTTTCTTAGTGAAAGACAGAGCATGAGTGGGGAGGGGCAGGGGGAGAGGGAGACAGAGAATCTCAAGCAGGCTCCACACTCAGCGCAAAGCCTGCTATGGGGCTCGATCTCATAACCATGACATCGTGACCTGAGCCAAAACCATGAGTCAGATGCTTAACCAACTAAGCCACCCAGGTGCCCCTGGTTCCAACTTTCTAAATACTCCTTGTCAGTCTCTTTTGATGGTTTCACATCACCTCTCTAACTGTTAAACTTCAAAGTATATCAGAATTCAGTCTTTAGGCATTTCTCCTTTCTGTCTGTAGTTTATCTCTACATATCTCCTCCATACTCATGGTTTTGAGTACCTTCTGTGTGATGCTGACCAGAAAATTAGACTTCCAGCCCAGACCTCCACCCCGAACTGCAGAATTAAGACCCCATTGACTATTGACAGTATCTCTTAGATGTCCAACAAGCACCTCAAACTTAGTCCCATTTGTCTCAATATATGTAATTCAGTTCTTCTCCCTGTTCTGGCCCAAACACTTTGCATTGATGATTCTCTCTCTCTCTCATCCAGATTCAACCCAGCAACAAATCATTTCATTGGATGTTCAGAATACAGCTGAAATCTGACCTTTCCTACCTCCATCACAAAGAGCCCATTTCAGACTCTTACCATTTCATGCCTGGATTGTTGTAGCGGTCTTTAACTAGTCTCTCTGTTTCCTGTCTTGTCCTCTTTAGTTCAGTTTCAACAGAGCAGCCAAAGTAAACTAATTAAAATGTAAGTCACACCACTTCACCATCCTGTGTTGTAAATTTTTTAAGTTAATCTATTTTATTTTGAAGGAGAGAGAGAGAGTGCGAGCAGGGGAGGGGCAGAGAGAGGGAGGAGAGAGAGTATCCCAAGCAGGCTCCGTGCTGCCAGGACAGAGCTCGCTGTGGGGCTCAAAGTCATGTACCATGAGATCATGACCTGAGCCTGAATCAAGAGTTGGATGCTTAACCGACTGAGCCACCCAGGTTGCCCCATACCTCTGTTTGAAACACCTCCATGACTTCCCATCGCTCTCAGTAGAAAAGCCAGTCATTTGCAGGACCTGTGAGGCCCCACATGAAGTGACCCTGCCCTTGCTTCTCGGACCACCCCTCCACCCCTCACCCCTTCACTCACAATTTCAGCGATTATTTAAATGTTCAAAATGGGGCAAAATTTTAATGCTTTTATAATATTTTATTCTAAAGGTAGAAGATTCTGGTATTAGTTGCAAAGATCCGATGACAGCATCCACCTTTCCCAGCATTCAAACAAAACACATTTGTTCACACACTATATAACAAGCACTTCCATAGAACACACTTCCTTCTCTATAGTAGCCAACAGCAGAGGTAGATTAGAGCTGGTCAGTGCCTCCAAGGTCGGAAGAACCCTGACGGTAGGGCCTTCCAGGATTGCTCTTTTCCATTATGCATATTACCATTGGCACAGCTCTTGGGGGTCACCCAGCCACACATGTCACGGACACGCTTTTGTGGATGGAGCCCACAGATGATAGAATAAAACAAGTCCTTCCAGCTCCCATTTTCTATGGGCTCCTTTAGTAGAACATGTCTGCTGCTATAACAAAAGTAACACAGACTGGGTGGCTGATGAAAAACAGAAATTGGTTTCTCACGGTTCTGTAGGCTAAAAGTCCAAGATCACAGTGCCAGCATAGTTGAGTCCTGATGAATACCCTCTTCCAGGCTGCAGACTGTGGATTTCTCATTGTATCATCATATGATGGAGAGCAGACAGAGGATACGAGCTCTTTGGTGACCCTTATAAGGGCACTGATCCCATTCATGAAGGATTATGACCCTCATGACCTCACTGACTCCTAAGTTTTCTTATGAAGGCTCCACCTTCTAATACCATCATATGGTGGGGATCAGGGTTTCAACCTGTGAGTTTTGGGGGAAGCAAACATTCAGTTCGTAAAGCATCACATCAGAGAGTAACTTCTTCTGATACTGTGCAATAGAAATCTTGACTGGCATGTTTGTTTTATCACTACCCAACAGTGAAATAAATACGAAGCAATTTTAGTATTGACTCTAGACGAGAGGCACAATGACGTAGTAGCCAGAGAGCTGTGCTAAGAGTCCAAAAAATCTTGGTTGATCCCAGCTACAACTTACTGTGTGGTCTCAAGGAGTTACCTTTCCTTTCTGGGGATCAGTGTTCTCATCAATTCTTTGTCATACAATACAAAAGGGAAGGTGTGCACAATAATGCTTCATAAACCATAAATCCTGATATAAAGGCTAGGCAGAACTGAATCCATTTTATTGCAAGTTGTCTTAAAATCCCCATAGTTTTTACAAACTATGTTTTCAAACATTAGTTATAGTACACTAGATGACATATTTTTGCACACTTGCTCATGTCATCCACGAAAAGACCCTATATTACAATCTATTTTCAAACAGGAAAACAAGGTAGAACATTTTGTTCTTGTTCACTCCTGATACCTAATGAGTACTCCCCTTTAATCTACTCGCAAGTTATCTTTTCAATTATCATTTCGCATTGTTTGCCTGAAATTGACGTAAAGCTTACCAATCTGTCTTTTCTTCTCGTAAAACTTTGTGTTAGTCAACTGATAGCTTTCTGGTACTTTTTGCATTGCCCATTATTTCCTAAAAATTATTAAAGATTATTCTGGGAGAGCCTGGTTGCCTCAGTCAGTCGAACGCCTGACCCTTGATTTTGGCTCTGGTCATGATCCCAGGATTGTGGGATCGAGCCCCACGTCGGGCTCTGTGCTGAACGTGGAGCCTGCTTAAGATTCTCTCTTTCTCTCTCCGTCTGCCTCTCTCCCTGGCTCATGTGCTCTCTCTCTCGCTCTCTCTCTCAAAAAGATTATTCTGCAAATATATTTGCAAGTTTTTTAAATACACTAAATTTTATCAAAGGGAGGGCATTTTTATTATTTGAGCTTTTAATCTGGTATCAATACAGGGTAGGCTAACAGCTATGACGAACAACCCCCCAAATTGCAATGGCTTAATAACGTAGTCAACATTTATGTAGATTCCGATGTAAATGTTTATAGGCAGGTGGTTCTCCCGAAGCCTTTCCCTCAAAAGGTGACTGGAGGGTCCAGCTCCTTCCATCCAGTGGCTCTTTTGTGTCCTTGAGACCTCAAAGATTCTGCTGGATTTCTTGCCTCTGGTTTGTTGTCGAAAGAATGAAGAGAAAGAAAACCTAGGATGGCGTAAGAGATTTTGGGAGCCCACGCAGAAACATCTGTGAGCAGCACATGTCCCACCTTGAATCGCCTAGAACCAGATGTGTGGCTGGCAAATGCCACCTTCTTTTATGCCAGGAGCCAACGTGAAATGGTCATGCGCACTTAGCAAGGCCTCCGTCGTGAATCTCTTCCTTGTTAAAGCCGTTGTATCTCTTCGAACGAAATACCATATTCTGATGAAGAAGGAAGTAAATATGGGAATTGAATAGTCATACTTGCACAAACCTGCAATGATTCTTCCCTCAATCAAAATATTTTGAAATAAGTCCTTGGGTTCACATTTTCACGTTTCTGAGTTTCAGTGTATTCTGGTGATGGCCCTTTCTGATACAGTTCTTACAGGCCCTTTCTGATACAGTTCTTACAGGGTTTTGCCTTTGTACCAAAGGGTGTGTGTCTTCCATACGTGTTCTTGAAGACTGGGTTCTCTGTGCAGTCGCAAGCGTTCCTGTCCATTTATTTTCATCTTTGTGCTTTATTAGTGCTACTACAGAGATATTCTTAAGGTCAAGCTCACTTCCACGTTTCAAACTATTGTTTCCTTGTGTTCACAGTCTAGTCTCCTGTAGCAAATACTTTGTTTTTCTTTAGCCTCTCCAAAAGTCCTTCCTGGTCCTGACAGGATATGCTGTCCCTTGACTATAAATCATATGACCGTTAGCTGTAAATACACAACACACACATATCGTTTGTCACACCATCTGTACTCCCAGCAGGTTTGTTGTTGTTGTTGTTTTTTATGCATGCTGTATATTCAGTGTTCCCCATTCCTGTGTAGGTCAGCATTGCCATCTGTGATTCTTCATGGCTGGGAACTTCTGTAGAAGATCTCCATCCTCCATGGGGATAAAAGCATAGCTCTTGAAAACCCATAGGTCCTTTCATATGCAGGCTCATGTCTGTGTCCCTGACGTTTCCTTCCAGGTTGCTGGGACTTCAAAGTTAGAGGCAGCCTTCAGGCAATGTAATTACTTAGAATGCATTTCATTGAGGTCAAAAAGTTCCCCCTACTAAGCAATACATCATCACCCTCAATATATATCTTGTAAGGTACGGTGAAGCCCTTTCCTTAGAGAAAAGTTATAAATAAAGAGATTGTTTTTTTTCTGTAATCTTTTAAAAGCAATACAACAGTGGTGAAAAGTGTTGTGCGCCCTAAAAAAAAAATAATAATGAATTTGAGAGTTGTCGAATTTTAATGACTGATTTTAAATTGAGCTGTTGCTCAGAAGTCGGGCAACAGGACTGAAATTTCTGACTTCTTTTGTTTTCCCAGGTGTTAGCAATCCCTCCCGGCTTAAATGGCTCTGTGTTTACTCCATCCGTTGGATCGTTAATAATGACAGTAAATAAAACCCAACCTAGGAAGCTGGTTCCTTTAATCTGACAGGTACTCAAAAAGCAGTCACGCCTCAAAATGAAGAAATACCTGCAGTGAAAACTGCCTAAATTTCCCATCTAATAACTGAGCTATTTAGCAGTAAAATCCAGTTTTATTTAAATGCGTGGGAAGAGCCTTGGCAGAGAGGACTACAGCCCTAAGCCCCTGCAGCCCTCGGCATTGTCTGTACCACTCACCCTGACTCTACCTTGGTGCACCACAGGTAGAGTTTCCCTGGAAAATGTGGTACTGAAACGTTCCTTTTGCGTGCTGTCTGGTCTTTCCACGTGAACTCATTTTACCTTGATTTTCTTTAAACAGCGCTTAACACAAGACATGGATTTTAGGAAAAATAGAAAAAAAAACTAATTAGCAAGAAAAATGACTCATAATCCCACCATGCAGAGGAAAGTAAAGTTATCAGTTTAGTATGGGCTGTAATAACATGGTTCTGTGTGTATCATTCCAAATGCATTTCACAAATATGCAATTTGTTCACCAAATGGGAATAGTCTATAAATATTTTCCCATTTTTATTAAGAAATAAAAAGAACTATAGATTATAATAGCCAAATAAACACAAATTGCCTCATTCAAATGTAGAACATCGTCGGTAATGATGAATCAACATGAATGCCTTTTCCCAGCCCCGGCCCCTGCATCGTCAAGGAATTTGGCATTTCTTTTTCCTTTGTTGTATTATTTCCTCCGTTTTACTAAAGATATTTGAGTATCTACATAATATATTGGTCTGCTTTTGCTTGTATTTAAACTTCATAAAGATGATGCTATGGAATGAATTGTGTCTCTCCAAAATCATATGTTGAAGCCCTACCACAGTGTGACCAGAGGTTGAATTTTTGAGTTCACAAAATTAGGGCCTTAATCCAATTGGACTGTAGCCATATAGAAGAGAGGGGAATCTCTCTCTCTATCTCTCTGTCTCTATCTCCTTTTCCTTCTCTCTCTCTCTCTCTCTCTCTCTTTCTCTCTGCCCTGTGAGAGCACAGCATGAAAACAACAAACTACAAGCCAGTAGGAGTGTTCTTCCCAGGAACGAATTCAGTAGCTGGCACCTTGACCTTGGACTTTCCAGCCTCCAGTATTGGGAGAAAATAAATTTCTGTGTTTAAGCCACCCAGTCTATGGTATTTTGTTATGGGAGCCTTTATAGACTAAGACAAATGACGTGACTTTTTAGTGTTATTTGTAGCTTGTTTCTTCACTCAACACTATGGCTCCAATGCCATGCGTGTTGACTATAGCTATGGCTCCGTGCTGATGTCTGTAGAATTCTGTTAATTGACTATTCACAATCTATTTTTCCATCTTTATGTTGATGCATGTAGAAAAGTTGCAGTTTTCTGCTATTATAAACATTTTATAAGTGTTCCCATTAACCGCCCCCCCCATCTTTACCAGCACTTGGTATTGTTAAATTTTGGTCTTCGCGGTCTAGTTGGACTGACATGGTGTCTCATTGCCATATTTATTTGCACTTTTCAGGCTACTGAGAGACTGAATTTTTACACTGGTTTATGGGTTGCCTTGCACTGCTTTTTCTGGAAATACCTGCATACATATTTTGCTATTTTTCTACAAGTTTTTTGCTTATTACTTATTGACTACCGTGATTTGCTACATTTTTTATCTGCTGGGATTATGTGATCAAAAGATCTTCCCCTGGTTTGTGGCTTCCCTTTTTACTCTCTATATGCTGTCTCTAAACAAAAGCTTTGATTAAAAAAAATAAAGAAAGAAAGAAAAAATAAATAAATAAACAAAAGCTTTGAAATTTTATGCAGGCACATCTATCAATATATCTTTTGTATTTTCCAATTTTGTTTGATATTTTTAAAATATTCCCTACTGGGAAGGTATAGAAATATTTTATGGTATCTGCCACTTACAGATGGAAAATTGGTTTTCCCAGAACCATATATTTTTCCTAGTACTTTTTAAATTCATTTTGATTTTATTTATTTATTTATTTTTGTTTTAGAGAGAGACAGAGAGAGTGAGCAGGGGACAGAGGCAGAGGGAGTGAGACAGAGAATCTTAGCAGGCTCCACGCTCAGTGTGGAGCACGGAGCCCGACGCAGGGTTTGATCCCACCATCCTGGGATCACGACCTGAGCCGCAATCAAGAGTTTGATGACTGAGCCAAAGTCACCCCTTTACCGCTACTTTTTAATGCCATCCCTGACATATATCTGACCTATCTATTAATCTATCTACCTATGTATCTATCATCTATCTGTGTTTTACATTGTTTCAGGAGTCTAATTTTCTCACTCTCTCTTGAAAGCACAGTCTGTAAAATAATAAAGTTTGATATGAACCTTGACATTTCATAGCACAGCTCTCCCTTGTTCTTCAGATATTTTAGTTATTTTTTGTTCTTTGCTCTTTCATCTACATTTGATTTATTTTTGAATTATTTTATTTAAAAAATTTTTAATGTTTATTTATCTTTGAGAGCAACAGAGAGAGAGAGAGAGAGAGAGAGAGAGAGAGGCAAAGAGGGAGACCCAGAATCCAAAGCAGGCTCCAGGCTCTGAGGTGTCAGCACAGAGCCCGAGTTGGGGTGGAACCCACGAACCAGGAGATCATGACCTGTGCTGATGTTGGATGCTTAACCGACTGAGCCACCCAGGCACTCCTCTTCCATCTATAGCTTGTCAGTGAATGAGCTTGTCAGGACCTGGGTGGGAAGGAGACATGTTTTGGAATTTATACTGGGATTGCATTGAAACTGTGGGTCAGTTTGGGGAAGGACTGACATATTTATAACATTGAATATTGAGCTCAAAGGAGTTGTATGATATATTTTAATGAAAGAAGCCAAATCACATATACTCTGACCCTGTTTTCACAAAAGAAAGAAAAGTAGCCCTAACGTGTGTGTGTGTGTGTGTGTGTGTGTGTGTGTGTGTGTGTGTTTCTTTCTGGGAATCACTGCCTGACAAGTAGGATTTCCCAGCCCCACTACGTGATTCTCAAGACTCTCCAGTTCCCAACCCAGGAAACCTCAGGTTGTACAGATCCCCCATGTCAGGGAGAGGGAAAAGGCTCTCTAGTGGCAAGGTTTGTTTTGCTCTTTTACCTTTCCATCCAAACAAAGGGATCCTGAAGGATGCCACCTGTGGCCGGAAAAGCAGCTTTAGGTAGAAACATCCCTCTCTTTTCTGGGCCCAAAGCAGATAGCAGCTTTCATTCTTCCATAATGAAGGATATTGATCTCCGTTCGTTTCCCCTGACAATAACCACTTTCTGAGAGTGCTGAATTTCTGCTTGCACATAATAAATGCTCAATAAATATTTATTGAAGAAAGTAATATGGCTCAAAGTATGCAAAATGTAGCAGACATTCCTTAAAAATCTCTTGCACATGGATGGGTTTACTCTGCATGCCCACAATAAGTACTCAATAAATATTTATTGAAATAAATAAAGAAGAAAGTATTCTCATCTACACAAGCTATAAAAGATAATGCTTAAAGATCTGTTTAATGTTAAGATCAATGTTAATGGAGATTTTACCTTTTTTTTTTTTTCTTTCTGACATTTCTTTCAGTTTTTGTGACGGAAAAAACACGTCATCACCTTTCATCAAAATCTCTCATCTTTACTATATCGAACTCCTTAAGAATGATATACCTTAATCTGAAAGTGTAATACGCATCCTGTTTTACTTTATTTGAGCTTTGATGTGTTTCCTACATTAACATAAGTAGCGTTTCTTGCCTTGATACTTCCCAAACACAAACTGCCTTCTCAAGTTATAGAACTTCTTCTTAAAGTTATTTTTTAGAGTTAAATCCACGTTTTACTTAATTTTTTGTTTCAAATTTTTATTTAGATTCTAACTTAGCATGTAGTGTAACATTGGTGTCATGAGTAGAAGTTAGTGATTCATCACTTACATACAACACCCAGTGCTCATCACAAGGGCCCTCCTTCATACCCATCACCCATTTAGCCCACCCCCTGCCCATCTCCCTCCAACAACCTTCAGTTTGTTCTTTATAGTTAAGGGTCTCTGGGGGCACCGGGGTGGTTCATTCCGTTAAGCGTCCATCTCTTGGTCTCAGCTCCGGTCATGATCTCACAGTTCGCGGGTTCGAGGCCCACATGGGGCTCTGCTGACAGCATGTAGCCTGCTTGGGATTCTCTCTCCCTCTGTTTCTTCCCCTCCCCCCACTCATGCACGTGCACTTGCTTGCTGTCTCGCCCTCTCTCTCAAGATAAATAAATAAATACACTTAAAAAAGAGAGTCTCTTGTGGTTTGCTTCCCTCTTTTTTTTCCCCTTCCCCTACGTTCATCTGGTTTGTTTCTTAAATTCCACGTAAGATTTATTATAGTACCAGTGATGTTTCTCTAATGCCCTCCAGAATGCAACTTCATCAAGGGCTAATTTGGGCTCAGAAACACCACCTCCCCCACACCATCCTCCAAAAGTAGCATCAAGTGGAAACTCTCTGAATACCCAGTGTTTCATCTCACTGAGCAGTAGACGAAAGAACATTGCTGCTGCTGCGATGATTTTAGGTAGAAAATCAGCTTAACCCATGTGTTTTGATGAAATTTTAATTGTAGTCAATTTGGTGATAGGTGAAACAATTGTAATGAGAGTTTTCTGTGACACCAAGTGGTACCTACTTCCTCTCTATTGTTATATAATTGTCAGATAATGTTATTATTGTCCAGATGGCTGAGCCTCGCTGCAGACCTTCCAAGGGTGGGACAAAAAGACACGAACCTTCAACAGTGGCCTGTGGGTCTCACTTATACTAACGTGAGAATATCATTGCCCAACGCTCATTGCATAAAACCCTAAGCTGAAACTATAATATTTGCTAAGTAAATACTTAAGTAAAAAAAAACAATCTGGACACTCTTACTTCTTAGTTTTCATTTATAGTAGTGAATATGTGATTAAAAACACATTAGGAGATTAGAGAAATAATTTCTTAAATATTTCTTGATTATTATGAGTTTGCTTTCCTGTAATCTAAATTTTCCAGGTGAATGTATGCTTTTTTTTTTTAAGTTTAATACCTATTTTGGATGGAACTGTGAGATGGGAAATAGATTGAGAATATGATTTTAACTCCAGTCAAACCATGGAAAATGTAGAATTTAGGACAATCCAATAACCATTATTAAACATTATCTGAATTACTTCATTTTCATTTTCAGTTGAATTATATCTTCTTTCCATTTCCTTTAGTTTTTCTTTCTAGCAACCTTCAAAACTTATTTGATAGCAACTTTTATTTTAACAATAGCTTGATTTTTACTGCTGTCATAATTCTGAAGAAAGGAAACTGTAAATATAAAGGTTTAAAAGATTATTAATGAATTTCTCTTACATAGATTAGTCATAGAGCCAGGATCATAGTCAGATTCCAGATATACTCTAATATATGTGGAATATCCAAAGCAAAGATAATATTTTTGTATTGCCTTTAATTAGTGTGCTTATGTGTGTGTGTGTGCGCACGTGTGTGTGTGTATTTGTGGGAAGCGTAGAGAGCTATTAATATGAATCCAAATAGAAGAAAATCAATCCAATTTGAATCCAAATAGAAGAAAGTCATAATCTATTCAACATCCAAATATGTATAGAACACATACTGTGTTCCCCTGCTTTAGTGGGAAAGACTGAAAATAAATTTATATTTTAAAAATACAGTGTGGCAAGTGCCACATTGGAGACTGGAAAACAAAAGAAGACCAGATGGAAAGGGTACCAGTAAAACCAAATGTCATATATCCAAACTCATTTCAAGACTAACATTGATCACTGGATTCATGAGAATAGCCACACTAGGTAAGACAGTGCCAGTGGGAAGTGGTGATACAGGTCAAGTAAACCTGGTAACTGCAAGTTGTGTTTTCCTAATTTCAGACATATTTTTTAAAAGACTTTTGCAGTGGGGGTCTGGGAAAGGTGGGGGAAACATTCCCAGTAACAAGTCGGATGCCCATCCTTTCAACCACAGTAAACAGAGTAGAGTTTGAATCGGTCAGAAGGTGTCCAGGGGACCTGTGAATTGATTTAAAAAAAAAAAAAGATTAAAAAACTGGTAGAAATAATTTTGTCCCCTTAAGGTGGTTTTTTTCATGACTCCCAGTAATAGAAATTTTCTGTAGTTGTTAAAGAATCATTAAAAAGCCGTTTCTTCATCAATTAAAATCTTGCTGCCAGATTGTATGACATTTTGTGAACCAGCTTTAATTTGTTTTGCATTGTTCCGGGAGGTGAGATGAGATTACAAGGACTTGTGTGCAGTTGAGGGATGTATTTTACTCTTACTTCTCATGGTCCCTTTCTGGTAATTCAAATATAACGGCATGATCTTGATTAGTTGAGCTTTCTACATCAGCATTTTCAGATGGTACTTCATAAAATTTTCCCTACAATTAAAAATGCAATTAAAATGGATTATCTAAATCAAAGTCAATCTTTAATTACTGCATACTATCTAGATCCTTATTTCACGATAGAACAGATAAAATTCTAACAATCGTGGTGCTAATGCTTTCATTATTAAAAACATAATATTACCAGTCTTTTGAGGCTCATCTCATTTCCTATCAGGTCCTTTTTTAGGTTGTCATCGAGAAGTCCGCTTCCTTGAACAACCATGCCTACTTAGTCCCGAGCAGGTCTTTATATGCTTCGCCTAAGAAAAATTAAATGATAACCAACTTCACCTAATTAATCCAAGTCCATCGTGTAAAAGGAATGAATGCCTCAATACTGAACTTGCCCTAGTGCTTTTTTGCTTTTACTTGTTTTCCCCAGTGTTAGCTATTGCAAAAAAATTTTTTTCAGAAAATTTTTAAAAGAAAGGAAATGTTTGATAATCATACTTGCTATGACATCACATCTTTACTTGCTAAGTTTTGCATTGTTTTCTAAACCGTGTCGATGTGCATGCATCATTTCCCACGTACGCTTTGCCTTCGAATTTTTTTCAGGGGCGTTAAAAGTGGACGGTGCAGTGAAAACTCTCAGAGTTGAAAACTCACAAGCCCTAGTTTCAGCGTTTCGTACCATGTACTGGTTGTGTGACACTGGAAAGGTTCTCCAAGTTGTGTGGTTGTCTATTTCCTCATCTGTAACGTGAGGCTGACAGAAGTACATACGTGAAGGCTTTGTGGTAAAGCTAAGAAATGGTGGGTATAAAGTTCCTGTTACATAGTAGGTGCTCAGAAAAGAGTGGCTATTTCTATTATATCAGAAATAGTTTCCATGTTACTATGCAACCTTTCTGACTATAAAGATAACATCTTAAGCTAGGAGTCTATAAATATTATACAATCAAAAAATCTTAATTGGTGGAATCCGAACTTGAATATGTTGGTGTTTTTCCAATCTTGCATTATTTGCATATATAACAGTAGTTACCACTATTTGAAGCATCTCACTGACATCTGATGGTAAGTACATATAATCCTAAAATGTTTTTATAAAACACCTAATAAGATATGGTATTACATCAGTCTTTTTATAAAATCAGTTAAACTAAAATAGCCTTCATCTTCTGACCACGTAAACTCCGTGAAAACATTGATTCAGATTGACCTATTAACATATCAAAGTAAATAGTCAAGAAATTAAATATTGCCGTCGCATTTAACAAAAGACCAAATGCTTTTGAAGAGCAGAGAAACAATTTCTAGACCCACGTATCAGTGGAAACCCTAACTGTTCCGTGACACAGAGAAGGCTTACTTAGCAATATGGAAATTCTGAAACATCCTGTTATGTTGGGGACGAAAAATGTAGTAACCTGTGGGTGACATACCTTGAGTAAAAAGCTAAATGAGGAAGTACCCGGAAGATATTGAGAGAATTGATCTAGTTCAGCGTGGGGTGAGAATGACATAGTGTATATGTATATTTTCAAAGGTGAAGATATTGATGTGGCAAAGACCAAGCTGGACGTACAGAGGAAACTGTTGACAGTGAAGCTGAGAACAACAATTAGGATTTATCAGTGCTAGAATTACGCAGCCTACAAAATGATAATTGGGTCAAGTTTATGATGCCATTACATTTATGGCTAACCATTTTTTAGATCAAAGAGTTAATAGTATCTTCTCCACACTGCAATTCTCTTTAGACAGCTTCAACTTGAGTTAAAGAAATAAGTGTAACATCATTGTTATTCTTTTTATTGTGGAAGAAAAATAGGTTCTCTAAGGATTACTGCCTTTTGTATCATGATGAAGCTTAAAGAAAATGAACAGCTCTTTCAAAATGTCTTACAGATTGACATTTTCGTTCTCATGCTTCCCTTGGAGATTAAATATTATAAAAATCCAATAGCCAGATGTATTTTATAATGTCACCAAATGCGGTCTAAACATCAAATTCAATGTTAGGTCTTTTGAATTCATGGAACAAGTCCAGATGCAATATTCTTTTGCCAGAAAGAACAGCCAATAATCAATAAGACAGTAAAACTATAGGGCCTCTGAGTACATGGGTAATACGTAATACCTAAATATATAAAAAAGACTATTTTGTTTTATATATGTTGTAAGCATACAGCATTATAATTTGACATGTGAAGTGTAGTTTATATACTACCAAACGATTACCCCCCAAAAGTCTACTTACCATCCATCGACCTTACAATTGACCCCTTCTTTTCAAAAAGACTCAATTTGATTCTCTTAAAATAATCAATTTGGGGAAGAAAAAGACATTTTATAAATTACAAAAATGTTTGAGTAGTAGTTAATGCATAAATTTCTAATTTCTAATTCAATTTCAGAGGAAATTAATGTACAAATTATAATGTGCTGCCTATGTTATAGGAGACATACCCTTGATTTCTAAAATGAAAACACAAATATGTACTTGTTGAAATGACCCAAACGTAGTTCATCATTGTTTTCTTTGGTTACTTTTTGTGATCTGAGTTTGTTTATTCTGTCGTCTACCATATCTTAGGTCAGTGTTTCTGGAAGGATCTTTTTTCTTATACTTTTTCTTTCTACATAGGAGTATTTTTTTTATTAGTAAGATTTTATTTGAAAAGTTTTACATAGTCAAACATTGACAGTTTCCTTAAAATTAGTATGCTTTTCAATCAGGACTCGTTGGAGTCAATAGGCTTAGTCAACAGGCTAAGAGGAAGTGTGACTCTTCCCCAAATCTGTTATTTTATTTTATTCGTGTGAACTAACATAGAATATAATGACAAAAAATAACGGGGTGCCTGGCTGGCTCAGTCGGTAAAGCATACAACTGCTGATCTCAGGATTGTAGGTTTGAGCCCCACGCTGGATGTAGAGATTACTTAAAAATAAAATCTTCAAAAACAAAAACATGCCACAAAATGAATTCCTAATTTATGTAAAGCTTTGCACTCAGGATGCCCAAGCTGTAAGCACGATGTGTTTTGAGTACCGATCGATCATACAGGCGAGACCTAAAGATGTCCGAGTCTTTCATAAGCAGCGCCCTCTGTCTGCATCTGCTCAATAGGCGCCTTCTAATTTCTCATACTGGTGGTTCAGTTCACTGATTCTCCTGACCTGTTTTGATGATCATATTTAGGTCTTCACAGAAAGAGAAAAGAGCCTTCTGTTGATTTGTTTCCTTGTTTGCTTATTTCAGTGGAGTCAGAATTTTCTGTAATAAGGTTTACATGTAATGGAATCTTGGATGGCCTCCTCTGAGTTTCATTATTCACGTTACTGCTCACCTGACCAGGATGCATATTTCTTTGCTGAGGATTCAGGTCAGGCACTACCCAGCATTCCTTAGCAAACTACCCCAGCCAGGACCTACTGTGGACACATACAGCCATTTTGGAAGATGTGGTCAATCCCTTCTCTCTAATGAAGCTAAAATGAGATTGGAGCTTTTCTAAAGCCATTGTTACTGGGAAACTGATTTTTTCATTAAAGAGTTATAGAATCCAATATATTTTAAAAGGAAATGCTATCTCTTAAGATAAATACAGCCTGGCTTGGCATAGGTCGTGCAAAATATTCTCCTCCGCTGCTTCCGACACTTTTAAAGCTTCAATTCTAATGGACGCTGGCCGTAGATAGAAATTAAATTTCTCATTTAATTATTTATTTATTTATTTTTAAGTAAGCGCTACACGCAACGTGGGGCTTAAACTCACGACCTTGAGATCAGGAGTTGCATGCTCTACCGACTGAGCCAGCCAGCCACCTCAAATGTAATTTTATTTTGTTTTTTTAAATAAGCTCTTCTAAGCTGAATTTTAAATGATGCTGTTGGGTGGGCCATTCTAAGAAGAGACCGAGTGTTTCCCAGAACTTGTTTCTAACGATCTTTCAGCTTATGTTACAAATACCCTTATTCTAGATTTAGATTATTTCCTGGCATTTACCCTGCAATTTCTGAGACCGTTTTAAGCCTCATTAAAAAATGTACACCCAGGCAAGAAGAAATGATGTCATTACCTGGCCCTTCAGTTACCACCCACTGTGATTTCAGATTGCTGTGCCCTGGCTTTGCTTTTGCTCCCGTCACTGCTGCTCCACTCGTTAGCATCAGGCTCCAGGAAGGCAGACCTTCAGTTCTGACCAGTGCCCTCCCAACCTGTTGCATTTGCCCTGAGCATATTGGTTTGTTGTAGAAAAAGAAAAAAAATTTCAAGCTAACGTTACTCTTCAGGAAAGCTTAACTTCTTCATCACTTGTACTACGATGATAAGAGGAAGTTGTTTCAATATTTCCCTTGATATCTTATGATCCGGTTCCCTGCAGAACACCCCTACCACAGACTTCCCCGTAAATAAGGTGACCATAAAATGTATTATCCAAATGGGAGGACTTTGGAGAATGAATGGGATGTTAGTGATGCTTATACCTGGACAAAGCCAGGACTCTGTCAGGCACCTTGGGACTTATCATCAGCCTACTTTAATACACAGGTAGTAAATACCAGAGTCACAAAGTCCTAGTCAGCGAACAAGGGCTGTGGCACTCAGTATAAATTCACATCCTAAATAAAGATACGTGGGGAGCTCAGAGAAAATTTAAGTAGCAACAGATTGGGTTGATATGAGTATCCCAAGTATTTGCCTTACTGTCCATCTGACCCTAACTCATCTTCCTGATGTACCTCCTTACTCATACTTTGTTTTTGTCACACTCATGAAGGTCTCCAGTTGAAAGACAGGTCGAAGCACTTGTACTGGGATGCATAGAATAGAATAGAATAGAATAGAATAGAATAGAATAGAATAGAATAGAACGCACACGTTTCTCAAGATCTGAAGCGAGATCTAATAGTAGACCTATTGAGTTCTGGGGGACTCCGGCAGTCTATTGCTACCTGTAACTTGACTCATGTCTTTGACAGATGCCAAAGACTGGCTTAATCTGAATTAATAGTAGCGTGTTTCCTCATAACTGGGGAATAAGTGGCTGAGAACCAAGTTTACCATAAGCTGAGAGCGTTACCAACCTTTTGAATTTTACTGCTGTTACCCACGTAAAGGAAATAAGGCAGTCTACTCTCAGATACTTTATTTGACTGGTAAAAACATGGTCTTTCATTTGCTTCCCAAGCAGGCCTCCATCCATCATAAGCTCATCACCATTCCTGCTGGTTGTTCCAATGGAAATGTGGTTTGCCTGAGGCTGCATGATGCATATTGCATCTAGATTGGATCTAGAAGGAAAAACTTTAATCCTCTTGTATGCATCTTTCTGATAACAAAAACCTTTGTTTCAAATTTTCTCTCTCTCCATGAAAGCTTTCCCCCACACCCCGCTACAGTTGTGAAATACAAAGTTCTGATACATCAGATCAGATGGATCTTTGGCAGAGATAAAAACCGCAAAGTTATATGCCTAAATAAAGGAACCCGAGAGAGGCAGAATGTATGAATGGTCATGTGTTTGCACTAGACATAAATCTATCCCAGTTGATGTGCTGGATTTGGAAAATCTGAATGAAGCACGATAGAGTAGGTGGAACAATTTGTTTTCTTCTGGTCAGGTATGATATGTGCCCCTGACTGCTGTTGGCTTTTCGCTCTCATAGATTGGGGTGAATGTGAAGTCGTTTTTCCCCAGTTATTGTTCTGAATTCAATTTTCAGGCTTATGTTAATTATTAGAAAATCAAAATAGCACTTCTAATACAGTAATCACATCATGTTTCCCTCCATCCCAATTTTCAACTGAACTGGTTGGCACTATTCAGATCAAGGTCAACTGCAGTTTTTGGAACAGTAGAACATGTCCTCAGGGTGCTGCACATCATCTCCATCTTTAGAATGAGACAGCCACTCCCCTTGCTTTATTTTCTGTCTGCACAGGTTTTAGTGGACTTTTGAAGACATTCATGGTTTCACGTGTCCAGACGTGGCCTTTAATGGAAAATCGCTTTTTCTCACCATCACTGTTTTTTAAGCAAAATACAAAATCCCTTAAAACTTTTGTTGTATTCCATGTAATTTAGTGATTTGCACATTGCCTGAAATCAAGAATACGCGAACTCGTCAGGTTCCTCTATTTGAAATCCTAGGTAGGTACCTGTGCTTGAAAAGGAGGGGGGAAATGCAAAATTATGGCTGTGCATTTCAGAAAACAGGTAATGAAATGGGAGGATTCTGAAAGATGTCTTTATCATCCCACATTAAGTCCTAAGTGACATTGAACCTCTTTTTAATCTGGATGTGCTCGTGAAAAATGATCTGTAAATTGGATTTTTAGAAAAATGACTTAATCTTCTCAGCAAAATCAGTGTTTTAAAGGCTCATCAAGTGAATATGCTTGGAAAACAAATACTCACCCCTTACTTAATTGGTCTTATGTACTGTTTATAACTCTAGTTTGCTTATGTGAAATATATCTAGCCTCTGGATCCTCTTCCTTGTCAACACTTCTGTCTAGGGAAGCTCACCAAGTCTCATGGCTTTAAATCACATCATCCTATTGTTGACGCCTGGAGTTAGAGTGCCCTGAATTCTACCCTGACCAACAGTGTTTGTTTATTACTACCTTCATGCCTACTGAACTTCACAGATCTCACATGCTGAAGTGGGAGTTTCCGTATCATTCACAGAGGAACACTGTCCATCTGGTTGCCCAAGCAAAACCTGGGAGATAGTTGTGATTTCTTCTTTTGTCTCTTACTTCTCTCTTGGACTGGTACAATAGCCTCCTGGCCGGTCTGCCTAATGTTCCTGTCCTTTTCTTACTGTGTATTCTTCACCTGTCAGCAAAGGCACACTTCTTGATACATAGAAAAATCATATTGCCCCCGTGTTAAAATGAAAGAACAAGAGGCCTACTTGTTAACAAATGCAGCCGATAAAGAGGAAAATACAGACACTGTGTTAAAACTTTGGTGATTACCACTAAATCTATCTAAATGTCCACTGAAATTGTTTCAGAGAACAGAGTATCAGTGCTATCATCTTGATAAACTAAATGTGCATATGGTAGATAGATATAGACATGAGTAGAGTTGTGATGGAAATACTGGAATAATATTTCTACAGATGGAAAAGAAATGAGAGAGAACTAATATATTCATCTTTCATTGAAAGACTTCATTTGACACTATGGAATCATCATGTACCATTTCTCACAAACAGAAACTTGAAGAAATGGAAATTCTACGACAGTGAGAAGAAAATTACAAGATGATTCTAAAGTATTTTTTTTTTTTGTGCCAAAACCTAATGAATGGCTCAAACGATGAAGACCTAGGAAAGGGACAAAAACGTCTGTCTGAAAGGGCTGCTGTTGGCCAAATGTAGGAAGTTTGAGTATAACAATGACAATAAGGAGTTGTAACCTGTTAATTAAAATAAGAACACATGATCCTAAGCTGACAATGAGTAAACAAACGTAAACCTATACATGTATTGGTACATAGACCAGATAAGGGAGACAGGAAAGCTCTTTTCTACAGTAGAATGCCAGTTAATAAGTGTAGAAGGAATAAAATGAGAAAAATCACCATTTTTAAATCATTATAGCAATAACTGATCCATAGAGCATATGTAAAAATTAGCTGCATACTAAGAGAGAAAGTCACTTGTAATTCTAATAAGAACATTTGTATCAACCGTATCTAATTTGAGTACAATAATAAATTTAGAAGTTAATGAGAATATTAGAGATGCAATTTTTTAAAAAAGAAGTAATACCAGTATATAGAAGAGAAGAGGAAAGGAGAGGAGAGGAAAGGAGAGGAGGCAGGAAGGCAGAAAGCAAGCAAGGAAGCAAGCAAGCCAGAAAGAAAGAAAAAGAGAAAGAAAACAAAGAAGATAAAAAGGAAGGAAGGGAAGATTCCATTTGACTTATTTATAATGTTTTTATTTATAGTGGCATAATTTTACCTAATTTGAGTGAAGTGTACAAAATTCATCTCCCTTCATGTCTCTTTACCTTACACTATTTTTATATAAGTGTCTTAAATATCTTCTCCACATTAATTTAGAACCATATCAGTGTGATAATTTTTGCTTCAGTTGCCAAATATATTTGTAAAACTCAAGAGAAGAAGAAAAGATGGTATATTTACCTGTATTTTTGCTTACTGTGTTCTTTCTTCCTTTCTGATGTCCCAAATTACCTTCTTTTACTTACTTACTTACTTATTTATATTGTTTTTTTGGAGAACTTCCTTCAGCCATTCTAGGGTAAGTTTCTGGTGACATAGTCTCTTCTTTTCCTTTATATGAGGAAGTCTTGATTTTTCCATTTATTCCTGAAGGAATTACTGGTTTCATTACTGGATATAGGATTCTGACTTGACTCTTCTTTTCTTTCAATATTTGAAAAATGCTGTCACTTTTCTCTGGTCTTTAGGATTTCCTTATCAGAAATCCTCTGTCATTTGAATTGTTTTTCCTGTATAGATAAGGTTTTGTTTCTCTCTGGTTGCTTTCAAGATTTCTTCTTTGTAGTTTAAAATTTTTCAACTCTGATGTTTCTTGTGGTGGATTTCTTTAGGTTTATCTTGTTTGGGGTTTGTGTGAGTTTTTCTTGAATCTGTGATCTTATATATCTTGCCAAAAATCAAGACATTTTCAACCATTTTTCTTCACGTACATTTCTATATTTGCCCTTTATCTCCTTCCAGGAGTCCATTGAAATGGGTGGCAGATATTTTGTTATAGGTCCCCGGGTCCCTAAGGCTTTCTCAGTTTTGTTTTTTTCCAGTCTATTTTCTCTTTGTTATTCCTATTAAGTTCTCTCATTCTATCTTCTAGTTCAATCCTTCTTTCCTCTGTCTCTTCCAGTCTGCTGCTGAGCCCTTCCAGTTTTTATTCTAGTTATTTTATTTTACAGAAATTATCTTTAGTTCTTAACACTTCCAATTCATTGCTCAGATTTTCTATTTCTTTGCTGAGACGATCTCTCTTTTTCTTTGTTTCAAATGTGTTTGTAGTTACTCATTGAAGCAATCTTATGATCGCTGCCCTAGCATCTTTTGCAGATAATTCTAACATCCCTGTCATCCTGATGTTGACATCCATTGGTTGTCTTCTTTGTCTCCATTTGAAACCTTTTTGGTTCTTGGTACAATGAGTGATTGCTTTTTGATATCTGAGAATTTTACATATTACGTTTTGAGAAGCTGTATTTCATTTAAGCCTTCTGTTTCTGCTGGCTTCCTTTGACATCACTCCATTTGTGCAAGGGAGGGGTACTGCCTCATTACTGCCAGCTGTGGGTGTAAATACAGGTCCTCACTCCTCCTGAGTTAATGCTACGTCACTGCTGGGCACAACAGAGGTCCCAGCTCCCCAGTAAGCCTCCACTCTCTGTCCGGTAGAAGTGTCTTGTTACTGCTTCCTGCATAGTCTCCCCTGACTCAAGGTAGGAGGGTCGTTACTACCCGGTAGGAATCAAAGATTCAGCTCCCTACTTACCCTTCTCTGACTGTACCCCAGCAGGGGACTTGAGGCAACTACGTGGATAGGGTGAACTTCTGGGCTTCCCATTCAACCTTTCCTAGTGAGGTGGGGAGGGGCCACAGGTGCTCTCTATGGTGTTTGCCTTGAGTAGGACAGTTGCTCTCAGCAGTTATCTCACTTGCTAGGCTGCCTCTTTCCTGGCCCTTTGGATAAGGAGTAATTTTTGTTGGAGCTTTGCACCTGTATCTGTTGGTGTTTCTGGGTTTCTGGCTGCAGCTGTTTTGAGGGAAAAGAAAACCCAGGGAACTCGTTACTGTGTTCTTCCTTGTGTCTCAAGATTTTAAGCTTCCTTCATTCCTCTGCCCTTCAGAATATTCTTCCGTTTGTTTCATGTATTGTGTCCAGAGTTTTCAGTTATACTTAGTGGCAGGAATAGAAAAAAGTATATTCAGTCCATATTTCTGGAGCTAGGAGAGCATACATTTCTTGAAGGGCATATGTCTTTAAAACTATGAATACATTTACCTGGTGACAGTATTATGATAGTAAGTATTTTTTTAAATAAGGTATATTTTGTTGATTCCTATTTCATAATGATTCTAAACCTCATCCTAGAATACTTCAACTGAGAAAACTTGCGGATTTATGTAGTCTAATTTTATCACTTTGAATTTTTTTTTGCTTCTCTAATAGCAGCGATATCATTTTCTACATTCATTTATTCATTTATTCGTTCAATTTATTTAGTTATTACTATTATTGGTACCTGCAATATATCAATGAAATAATAATTCCTACACTGAGGAGCTTATGTGTGTGGAGGGGTTGGATAGGACAGACAATAAAAAGTAAAGCCAATAAAGAGATGTGTTTCACCTATTTTTGTAGGTAATATACTATGGAATTTGTTAAAAAGAGTATGCAACGTAGGGAGAATCTGAAGTACAGGGATAGATTGCAATTTTATTTTATTTTTATTTTATTTTATTTTATGTTAGTTTATTTTAAGAGAGAATGCATACACAAGTGGGGGAGGGACAGAGGGGGAAGGAGAGACAGATTCCCAAGCAGGCTCCACACTGCCAGCACAGAGCCTGCCTGGGGCTCCAGCTCCTAAACTGCAAGATCATGACCTGAGCCAAAATCAAGACTCGGACACTTACTGAGCCACCTAGGTGTCCCTATTTTATTTTATTTAAACAAATTTTTTTAACATTTATTTATTTTTGAGAGAAACAGAGCATGAGTGGGAGAGGGGCAGAGAGAGAGGGAGACCCAGAATCAAAAGCAGGCTCCAGGCTCTGAGCTGTCAGCCCAGAGCCCAACGTGGGGCTTGAACTCATGAGTGGTGAGGTCATGACCTGAGCTGAAGTCGGATGCCCAACGAACTGAGCCACCCAGGCACCCTGATTTTATTTTATTTTTAAATGTTTGTTTATTTTTGAGAGAGAGAAAGCACGTGAGTAGGAGAGGGGCAGAGAGAGGGGGGTACAGAGGATCCAAAGTGGGCTCTATGCTGACAGCAGTGAGTCTGATGTGGGGCTTGAATTCATGAACCGTGAGATTGTGACCTGAGTCGACCTGAGTCGGTGCCTCAACCGACTGAGCCACCCAGGTGCCTGGATAGATTGCAATTTTAAATAGTGGAGTCACATTGGGACTTGTTGAGAATATAAGATTTGACTAAGAGCTGGAGGAAGGAATGAGAGTTAGCAAAGGGAGATTGAAGAAAGAACATTATAGCAGAAGAAACAGCTTTGCCCTCTACACTGAAAATGGAAGCCAGGACAGTGTCTTGAGCACAGGACTGAGAGCCCCCTCTCTATGTTTTCTACAGGCTCGTTCTGGCTAGACTGTTGAGAATAGACTATTCTGACAGACCAGTTAGGGAGGCTGTTGCAGAAATCCAGGTGAGATATTATGGTAACTGAAACCAGAGTAGTATCAATGAAAGTGATGAGCAGTGGTCATTAGGTTTGGGATATATCTTGAAATTAGACCAAACAGGACTTTCAGACCAATTATATATGCAATGTGAGGGAAAGAGAGTTATCAAGGATGACTCCAAGAGTTTGGGTTGGAACCATCTAGAAGAATGGAGATGCTGTCAATTGACAAGCTGGCGGCAAGGGGTTTGTGTCTGGAAATCAGGGGTTCCATTTCAAATGTGTTGCATTTCAGGTGACCACGAGACATGCAAATGAAGACACTGCCAGGCTGCCGGAGAAGGGAGACTGGAATTTGAGGGTCTGTGGGCTGGGCCCTGGGGTGTGCTGAATCTACAAAGTAAGGGAAGAAATGGAAAAGATGAGACTAGAGAGGTAGGAGGAAAGCCCACGTCAGTGTGGCAAGCCAAGCAAAGGAGTGGAAGCCAACCAGAAGCCAGGTAAAGGAGGCACAACCGTGAGGAGGAAGTGATACACTGTGGTCAGTGCTGCTGGTGGCTCCAGGAAAGTGAGAAGGAAGAATCGGTCATTGAATTTAGCATCATGGAGATCATCCAACCTTGACAATAGCAGTTTGGTTGCACCGGTGCCGGGGTAGGAGAGTGATTTAAATATGTTTATGAGGGAAAGGGCAAAGATGAATTGGATTCAATAAGTATAGGCAGTGCTTTCTAGGGGAGCAAAGGAGAGGAAAAGAAATAAGTAGTCGCTACTACAGGAAAGATAATCGTGTGTGTGTGTGTGTGTGTGTGTGTGTGTGTGTGTGTGTTTGATAAAAGAGATGAGACGGTATTTTTGTACTGTTATGTAAATGATAGAGCAGAGGCAAAATGACATGTAGGAGATAAAGGGGAAGTTGCTGAGTGATGTCCCTCACTAGGAAAAAGGAGATGTTTTGTAGTGCCGAAAGAGAGCTATTGGATTTGACCAAAAGTACAGCTAGCTATGATAACAGACAAAAAATGCAAAGTGTTTGAGTATAGACGGTGGTAGGTAGATATATGTGTTAGTGGGGGTGTCTGGAAGCTGTCTTCTTATGTTTTAATTATCTCAGAAAAGTGAAAAGCAGGGACACTGGCCGAGAGTGAAGAGGGGAGAAGAGGTGTTAGGTGTTTGGAGAGAAGAATGAAAAAGACATTTGGAGAATGAGAGAATAATTAACTAGAGACTCAGAAGAAAATTATCAAGACAGTATAAATGACTCTCTTGGGGTTCAAAATCATGAATTTAAATGAGTCCAGGCACCATGGTTGATTTCGTTTCTGAACAGCTATTAATTGCCAAAAAATTTTAATGAGTTAAATTCTGCCTCACCTATTTTCCCTACTTCTGTTCTCTGCAGATACACAGGAAATGTTTAATTCACTTTTTTTTTCTTTCATTTCAGCCCAGCAAATAGTTGGAAATCATTATTATGAGCCATCCCCTGCCTATTCTTTCCTAGACTAAGCTTAAATTTCCTTCTTCGGCATGTATACATATTCAGACCCTTCGGTTCCCTGAAGATATGCTTCTCATTATTAAAATATATCCTAAGATGTAGATCACACTAACTATCTACACCTCCTCATTCATATTGGGCATCAGCACCTGATCTTTCTAGTCTTGGAACGACTATTCGGTTAAGCTGAACACTGTATGTGTAAATATGGCCAATTACTTTGCATATAATGGTAGTGTTGTATGCCACAATTTTCTGTGCTTTGGTCCAAGAAAATGATCAAGTTACTCCTACAAATCAAAGCCATTCGAACTTCATCAGGAAATAGTGGAGAGTATATTCTGTGTATCAAGGGAACTGGGTCCCTACGCCAGCTCAGTTCAGTCCGGTAAATGGATTCGAGCAAGTGACCTTTCTCCTCTGAGGCTCTGTTTCGTCACTCCTGTGACTCCTGGCACCAGATGTCACCGTGATCGCTCCGCACTGTGCATTTTCCACTGTTTTCTTGGTCCCTTCACCTCCGTCGTGTTGATGCCACTAGAACAGGACATTTCTAACTCAGCTAACTCTAGGAGAGTTGGTTCTTTTCTCAGCTTGGAGATGTACTCATGCTCCCCCTTTCCCCATAGCATGTGTATCTGGATATGACAGGGTGCAAAAATAGTTTTAGTTTCTAGAGTGCCTACTTTCATATCATGGGTGAATTTGAATCTGTCCTCAGATGGCTTACACCAACTTTTGGAAACTTTCTTTATTACGACTTGTCAAAATACATGACTACACTTCTGCAGAAATTAGTTTCGTTCTGCATGTTTCTTCTTTAGCAGTAAGCATCAAATGTAACCCAGGAGCGAAGAAGCGATTGATATGTAGACATTGATGGAAAGTTTCAATAATATTCAAATAATATTTCTAAGTTTTAAAAATAAACAACATGTCTAATACTCACTATCCTAACATGATTCTTATCCAAGACCAGTAAGATGTGCTGGCTATTTTACGAATAATGGAAGTAGGACTTTATTTTGCTGCAGTCTGCTGACGTATATTTGACATAATTACAAAATAAAGTTCTCAATGTCATTGTTTTTAAAATATACTCAGATAAAAGAGAAGAGATGAATCAACAACATGGGGTAAGAATAATCCCTGTGGTTAGAATATAGCCCGTTTGGCATCTGTCAGCCCCTATACTCCCCCAGTACATAGATTAAAATCCCCTTGGACTTTGGAATTACATGTGTCTGTTGTGTTACTGAATGGGGGACTGGTGCCTTAGTAATCCTAGTACAACAGTTATGTATATCCTGTCTCTGTCTGCATCATTGACACTACAACGACCTTTTGTGTTTCAATAGCGTTATTTGTTTTGTTTTGTTTTAGCTGAGATACTTGACCAGCAAAGGTAGCTGGATCTCCAAGTTCCCTTTACTATGGGAATATTTAGAAGTGTCATAGATTCTTTCCGTCAAAATACTTGCAATGTTTAGATTATTGTGAGTTTTATCCATGATAGTCCGAGCATAGAAAAGCTTTTCTTGACTTGTTATAGCCTAAGTTTCATTTATTCACTAATTCAATCTTTGGTGGTGGTTGTTTTTTTGTTTGTTTGTTTGTTTGTTTGTTTGTTTTTGTTTTTGTGTTGGCTGGCTTCAGCAGTCTCTCCAAGTAGATAGAATATTTTTGGTCTTTCTTATATTCCCAAATATCAAAATTTGGTGCTTTTGATAATCCTAGCTTATGTGATTTCTGAGTATTCAACAGAAAGCCCTTAATGAATTGAGGGAAAGTGTAATTGCAAAGGATTCAAAAGGTGAAAACTCAGGGATATACACAAGTATAATAAAAGTAGACCTCTGGGTTTACAAAAGTTGGTCATATAGTTTGTTGGAAACAGTAATTTATAGATCTGTTTTTGTTTTAACTCAGTGCCCTGTATATGAAGAAAAATCATTTTCAGAGGCAAATATCACATAAATAACTATTTAAAAAGTATTTTTTATAGACCCACGTCTATCTACACAAAAAGAGCTAATTTCCTGTGAAATTTTTGTATCATTGATAGCTAACGTGGGCTTTCAAGAAAAAATTAAAGGATTAAAACAAGCAAAACTTCGTATGTTTCACTGAAAATACCTCTTATGGGACTTGCCCTGCTAGAACCAGAGCCTCTTATGGAATGACACTTTCCTACTCATTATGTGTTGCTAACACCGGCCCAGAGATTCTTTATCAGAGTAATCGGGCTTTGCAAGATATTATGCAGGCTTAAAATCTGATAATACGGGTAAGGAGAAAGTGTAGAATATAGCTTTGCTCTATACTGCAAATGGGAAAATAAATGTGTTTACCATTTGTGGAGGAAACTTGGTAAACCTATCAAAAGCAATGAGTTAGGAAATGCTAAGACCCATGAATTCCACATCTAGGAATAATATCTCAAGGAATATTTTGGAAAGTTAGCAAAGCTAACACGTCCATGAGTTTTCATCATGCTGTAGTTTACATCCGCATAATTTTCTAAACTTTCTGTTGGTAAGGAACTATTTACATGAATTATATTATATCTGTATAAATGAATACTGAACTGTAAATTTCCAGCTCTTCAAGGATATCTAATATGCATCATAAACCTACAGGATTAAAAGAGAATTTTTCACTCAAGCCCCTACAATTCTGTTCTTCTAGTTTTTTTTCCTTTCAGTAACACTGCCATATTCCTAGCTGTTAAAGGTAAATATCTATAGTTCTGCTGTCTGATACTCTGCTATTAAGCTCTTGAAATGTGGCTCATCCAAATTAAGACATTTATAAGTATGAGCATATAATGTATATATGTGTATACATGTGTTTACCTATACAGTGTGTATATATAGATATGTGTATATATACAACACATACATATATGTATAGAGCCATACCATGGGATATTATTCAGCTTTAAAAAACAAATTCTGCCATACATGACAATATGGATGACCCTGGAGGACATTACGCTGAGTGCAACGAGCCAGTCACAGAAAGACAAATAGTGTACGATTCCACTTACATGAAGAATGTGAATAGCCACCCTCAGAGAAACGGCGTAGAATGGTGGATGCCAAAAGCTGGGGCGGAGGGGATGGTTTGCTAAATCAACAGGCGTAAATGTCAGTTAAGCAAGGTAGGTAAGTTCTCGAGATCTCCTGTACAACACTGAACCTATGGTTGACAACATGGCACACTTAAAATTTTGGCACAGCGGATCTCACGTTGAACGTTCTTATCACAACGACAAAAGAGAAAAATAACTCACGACTCGTATCTTTTATTTACACTGCAATTTGTATTGACTTGGCACGCTGTACGATAGATTCCGTGAAACAGGTCCTCACACAGTAATACTAATTAGAGGCAATGTCATTTTGATCTGATGCTTTGTCACCTGGCGACATGCTTATTTCAGACATCGCCGGTTACTCTAGGTATTACCGTATACATTTACTGCATCTAATGGGGCAGATCAAGTTTGGTTTGCAAAAGCATGGTGTTTCAGTGTTTGCCATCAGTATGAGAAGTAGAGAAATGATTTGAAAAGGTGTGCTATCGTTGGGAAAATACATAGTTCCGCCTTTATAGCCCTGAGAGAAATGTCTCAAAGTCACCACAAAAGGAAGGTAATATTGAACAGGAGCTAGGACATTTTGAACTCAGAGTAAACGGAAATTCTTTACCTCACAAATAAGCTAGTGGTCCAAGACTCCTAACATCAAATAATTTTTCAAATGAGGAATAACAGTGAATATTCATTTGAAAATAAAGACAGAATTTAAGCAGGTAGGATTTAATTAACCAAACTGGAACATGGCCAGAACCTCTTCAGCTAACATCTCTGCTCATTAATAGATAACATTATTCCTGCCCTGCTAAACCCGATGTCAGGAACAGAAAACATCCTTGCTTCCCTTCCTCATTGGTAAATATCCAAAACTAAATAGGATATTAAAATGCACACATTTCAAATGAAAAATGTTTCTCTGTAAGAGAGGTGTAGCTACTTTCCCACTGGTAAGCTGTTCGCCATGGGGATGAATTCGTGTATCAGCACTAAAATATGAAACCAAGTAATATAATGACTACTGCTAATACTACGGTGCACTTGTCATGTTTCATCTACTGAGCACCTGTCCCCTTCCCTTCTTCCCCAAGTTGTATCCCACTTTTGAAGGAACTGCCTCCCGCCTGGTCCTTCCAATATCGTGATTCTGGTGGAAACTGTGTCCCTGCCCACAGTGACAATCCAGCAGTGGATGTAGAATCCACACTAGGTTATTTCCCAGGATATTTCAAAATGCGTGTATCAGGAGAGTGACCTTTTATTCTCTGATAGGGAATTTGGGAAGCTGTGGCCCCAGGTACCTGCTGGTACATACTCGAGGTTCATGCAGCAGTCGGTCTCAGAGGATGATGCAGACACAAAGGATGAGCTGAGAAAACATCCCGGGAGACAGCCAGGATGGGAATTGAAGGTGGGATCCCAGTCCCTAGAGTCTCCAGAATTCATTTCTACCTTCCCAGATTTGGTGGTTTAGTTATTCCCATAATCCTGCTAACTGTCCCCAGTAGCTCTACACACTCACACACCCTGTCTCTGTTTAAGTTCATGCATGTTGTCAGTTGCAATAAAAAGGTCTGTGTCACCTACAAAGCACACAGGAGCTATATAAATAGGTAACAATAAATTCACTTCTATTTTTCAACATAAACGGCATGCTGGCTCAAGAGAGAGGCTGTATGATCATTGTGCTGCAGAATTTCATGGAAAACCACCACTCAATTTTATTTCACAGAACAGTCACCCCTTCTAGCCCTATTTGAGTTAACATCAAAGGCCTTCTAAAAGAATGTAAATATAATGTCTTTATTCAGCAGTTTTCCTAAGTTTAAGCAGATCAGACCAAGACTTTTGATGAATTCTTATGATGTTTGCGTGTCCGTTCACATGAGAAAACAGAGTTTATCTGAACATATTCCGGTGAAAGGGTTATTGGGTGACCCTAAGATTTGCAACAACAACACAACTGTCTAGCATTTGAAAATAGATTAATATCTGGCAGGGGCATCTGGGTGGCTCAGTCAGTTAAGCGTCTGACTCTTGGTTTCAGCTCGGGTCTTGATCTCATGGTTCGTGGGATCGAGCCCCACGTCAGGCTCTCAGTGCTAACAGTGGGGAACCTGCTTGGGATTCTCTCTCCCTCTTTCTCTGCCCCTCCCCCACTCATGAATGCTCTCTCTCAGAATAAAAAAATAAATTTGAACGAACAAAAAAAGAAAATAGATTCATACCTTGGGAATTCTCAAACACTTACATATTACCTATGAGTAGATGGGTTCACTACCACAAAATTATTTAAAGTAAGTAATTATTTAAAATTATTTAAAGTAAAAATATTAGTAAGTAAGTAAAGTAGGATATATCTGTTGCAGGCAGACATCATTCATTTATTTAGTAAATATTTTTTCCATACCTCCTATATGCCAGACACTGAGGCACTGAAATTACAGGGCTAAATCCCCTTGCTACTGATATTTAGGGTATCACGGTCCCATAGAAATACAGTGAGAGCCACAAACTCAAGCTACATCTGTACTGGTAGATTTTTTTAGAAAGAGATTTTAAAAAGTTGTAAGAAATTAATTTTAACAAAAGATTTCCTTTAATGCAGTTTATTTAAAATATTATCATTTCAACATGTAAATAAAATTTTAAAATATTAGTGAGATACTTTATATCTTTTCACACTAACTACTTAAAACCCATCATGTAATTTATACTTGGGGTACCTTCGATTTAGACTAGCCATATTTCAAATGCCCACCAGCCACAAATGGCTGATGGCTATCATACTAGGCATCAGAGTTCTGTAGACCAAAAAGAGATAATGTTTTATTGAGGGCCAGAATCAACAGCCTTACAAGATATAGTACTGTGATGATCCCCATTTTATCAATAAGGTAGTTGAGCAACAAGAATTTAACTTGTCTAGGGTCACACAGCATTCAAGTGCTTCAGTGGTCTATTTCTACACAGCAAACCACCCCAAAACTTGGTTGCTTAAGACAATGATTTATTATTTCATCCTGTCTTATGGGTTGACCTGGCTCAGCTGAGAGGTCCCTTACCGTGCCTGTAAAATTACAGCTGGGGCTGGAGTCATGTAAGGGCCCAGCTGGATGGAGAAGGATGTTAGCTGCTTCAGTCACATGTGCGGTGCCTCGGCTGGGATGGCTACAAAAGCTGGGTTCTTGACAGATTTCGCTCTCTCTCCCTCCATGTGGCTTTCTGTTGGGCTTGTTTAGGCTTCCATATAGCATGGAAGTCTCATGGTGACTGAGTTGTTAGAGAGTGCCTGGTTTCCCCAGAGAAAATATCCCAAGCGTTCTGCGTGGAGGCTGCAAGATTTCTTAGGATTTAGTCTCAGAAGTCACTTCTGTCACATTTTGTTGCTCAAAAAGTTGAGTCTCCGGGCTAGCGCAGATTCAGCGGGAGGGGACATGTACCCTGGGAGCCTGGTAGAACGGTTTATGGACAATCTGTCTTTGGAGATGCATTTCTATAGTAAGTAGTAGAGTAAGAATTTAAATCAGTGTCAGAAACCATCTATTTAAGGGGCGCCTGGGTGGCTCAGTCGGTTAAGCATCTGACTTGGGCTCAGGTCATGACCTTCCTATTTGTGAGTTCGAGCCCCGCGTCGGGCTCTGAGCCTGGAGCCTGCTTCAGGTTCTGTGTCTCCCTCTCTCTCTTCCCCTCCCCTGCTCATGCTCTGTCTATCTGTATCTCAAAAAAAAAAAATGATAAACATTAAATTTTTTTAAAAAATAAACCATATACTTAATAACTGTGGTATGTTGCTTTTCATCCTAATATCTTACATATTTTTGCATTCCCCAACACCTAGTGTTTTTAAAAAGTTTTCTTTTTTTCCTGAAAAATAGCCAATTGCATGGATAGACCACAATACCTAATATTGTGCCTAGAACATAACATGTGCTCCATGATGCTTGCAAACTAAAGGACTAGATGCTGGTTTGTACAATCTGTTTATCTTTGTCTACAGTGTATGAGATTTTCATTGTGAGAACAGTGCAACAAAAATACCTAAGTCCTCAAGACCTTCAAATCACATAATAGTGTACTTCAGGGAACATTATAAGCTTTTTTTTAAAGTTTATTTATTTATTTTGAGAGAGAGAGAGAGCGCGCAGGGGAAAAGGAGAGAAGGAGAGAGAGAATCCCAAGCAGGTTCCATGCTGCAAGCAGAGAGCCTGATGCGGGGCTCTAACTCACGAACCATGAGATCATGGCCTGAGCCCAAGTCAAGAGTTGGATGCTTAACTGACTGAGCCACCCGGGCATCCCTAACATTGTAAGTTTTTATGCTGCTTGAAATCAATACTCAGGTCTTAGTCTTCTTGGATTGCTCTTAACTGAGTAGAGGAGTATGTATTTAGTGCGTGCTTGATAAATATGTAGAATTTTGAAATATATAAAAAGAAGTCTAACAGAATCCTACAGTCAAGGAAGCCTGGGAAGTATGGGTACAGACTTCCAGGCTATTGTGGTGGCAGAGTTTAGCTTGATGTCGATGGTGTTTAATAGCAACAGATATCAACATACTAAGTTACCTGTCCTACTGTGCAAATATGTTTTGAAATATATTCTGGCTACCCAGCCAGCAGCTTGAGATGTAAAGCATACATGGTATGTGGCATGTGCTTTGGCACTTGAATTCTAAACACCCGTACAATTTGTCCTGCCAAAGGTGCTACAGTTGGCCAGAAACCTTCTATTCATCTGACAGTGAACTAGAGGGAATTGGGGCTATGTTATCTTCTTCCAATGTTTAACAAAAACTACACCCATGTTAAATCATTATCACTATAAAATATTTATAGGCAGAAGACATGTAGATCCTTTGAAGACTTCATTATGAAGAAAACACAATAGTGTTTAATAGACACAAATGGCAACTTTGTATCGATTGCCTACAGCAATAAGGAAAAACTTGACTGAAAAATTCCCGTTTCCCTAATTATTATCACTCTGTACTGACCGGGGCTTCTCCCAGATCTTGTTAGACACATTTCCACACTGGTGTTTAATGCTGGAGCAAGACATGAAGACCTTCCTCTTTCTTTTTAAGACAATCGGAACTTTTCATAATGATTTTGAGAAAAAGATTAGCTAACAGACCAAGATACATTTTTGTGCAGGACCTCGTATGGTGCAGTGTTGTTACTCATCTAGTTTTACTGGGGAGTATGGAATCTCTTCACCCAGATAAATTCCAACGATTTAAGGTAATCACCTTATCTATGAATATTACATCTCTCTTATGGCATGACTGAGATCACTGCATTTTTACTTCTAAAACACTAAGAACAGTGTGTGGCACATGATTAATTCTTAATTAATGTTGGAAATTATTGTGATTATTACCATCTACATCATTAAAGTCATGTCTTTAAAGAGGCTTAGATGATTTTCTGTACAACTGTTTGTTTTAATATAGGCATATTAGTATTATTCATTATATTTTCTTCCTTAAGGACTATCTTTAAGTTAGCGCTGGTGAATTACATTTTAATTACATACCTGCAGATATCTATCCTAAGTTTCCATTCTCCAAAATGTAAAGAAGGAGCATTTCCATCATGGTCATTCTTAGTTTGCACTATTGCCTGGAAATAAGCTTTCTATCTAAAGTACTCGGGTTTGGGGCGCCTGGGTGGTTCAGTCGGTTGAGCGTCTGACTTTGGCTCAGGTCATGATCTCATAGCTAGTGAGTTCGAGCCCCGTGTCGGGCTCTGCGCTGACAGTTCAGGGCCTGGAGCCTGCTTCTGCTTCTGTGTCTCCCTCTCTCTCTGCCCCTAACCCACTCTCATTCTGTCTCTGTCTCTCTCAAAAACAAATAAACATTAAAAAATAAATAAATAAATAAATAAAGTACACAGGCTTGACATACCAAAAAAAAAAATCGTAAATAGGTTTTGATGGGTCTTTGCAAAACTATAACCAATTATTGATCTGAAATCCTGCTTAGCCACAACAGAATACTCTGTCATCAATTACATTGGGGGGTCTAACCTATAGATAGAAGACATGAAACACCCGAGTTAATGACTTTTTCAACTGGCCAAATGATATCCCTGGGGGCGAAATGTAATCCTCAGACTGTCAGTAATTTCCAGTTGTTGCTGCCACACTCCCGCTACTGGGGGGGCGGGGGGGGGGGGGCGCGCAGGGCTTCCCACTGCTGAGCCAACAAGCTACTGGAGACCATCACTTAGCTTCCAAAATAAAAGACCGATGCATGCCATTTTTTCTCTCTCTCTTCCAAATACTACTGATCTTCCTATTTCCATGGTAACCGACTCCTGCTGGCATGATCAAGAAAAAACTGATTTGGGATTTTAATTAATTGCTTAGAAATGGAAATGTAACAGGGACTGGCAGTTCAACTAAGCACATTTTGCAAAGTGAATAAAAATAGAGTTTCTGAAATACTTGAAATTGTTTCAGTGGCTATAGCACATCTTTTGCTAGACACCTTAATTTATTCCATTCTCCAAAATAAATCTGCCAAATGTACTAAGCCATTTTGTCAACACAAATCATTTTGGCAAATACTTTAATCCCTCTTCTAAACAAAATGCATTGTAATTTAAAAAATCTAACCCATCGGTGTGAACCCACTGGGTGCCATCTGAAAATACTTCTGAGATATTAGTAGATCATGTTTAAAGGAGCTGTCATCTCCTGTTGGTGAAGGAGGCCCCCTATTCCTGTTGCCCTGCTTACAAGTAAATTCCCTGAATTTCACCCACCACAGAAGTAGCTCCTACCATTTGTAGACAAGAAAGCTGTAAGGTAATCTTTTTTTTTATTTAAATTTTTTTTTTTTAACGTTTATTTATTTTTGAGACAGAGAGAGACAGAGCATGAACGGGGGAGGGGCAGAGAGAGAGGGAGACACAGAATCGGAAGCAGGCTCCAGGCTCTGAGCCATCGGCCCAGAGCCCGACGCGGGGCTCGAACTCACGGACTGTGAGATCGTGACCTGAGCTGAAGTCGGACGCTTAACCGACTGAGCCACCCAGGCGCCCCAGCTGTAAGGTAATCTTTTTGCACGCAGGTTAGGAGCATGGGCTCTGGAGCCAGGTGGAACAGGTTCAAATCTTGGCTCCTTCTTACTAGCTGTATTACGGGGGGTAAGTTTCTTAATCAGTCAGCGCCTCCGATTCCTCATCTGTAAAATGAGTAACCACTTACAAGATTGCTGTGAGAATTACATGCATTAATAAATGGAAAGTCCGGAATGGTACCTAGAAGATAGGAAAGACTTCATAAATGCAAGTTACTTTTATTAATATTTTATATTAATATATTTTAATCTATATGTAAACTCAATTTTGGATTTCCTATAGTACTTGGTCTTACATGTTCCCTCTAGAACTATAATACACGAAGAATTGGTTAAAAATCATTTTCTGTTACAAGGTCTGAGCTGTCTTTTCTTTAGAGAAATATTAATTCCTGCTATAAGCTACACAAAGCAAAAAAAAAAGTCATCTCATGCCAAATAAATGACTATTAAAGATTTCAAAGTGAAATCTTCTCCAGTAAAGAGGAGTGATGTGATTCCAAGGTATTTCTGGGATAAGTACCACTCTTGCTTGATTTGCAAGTGTTTTAGTTCTGCAAAAACACTATATTCTCACAGGCACCAAGGAAACAAGAATAGTAATTAAACAAATATTATTTATCATGGTCAGCTGATAGAATATTCTGATTGACCGCTCTTGTGAATGTAGAATTGGCATAGATCATACTATATTAACATATTTTTTTAAATGTATACAATAAGCTCTATGTCAAAGATAGTTTAATACACTCAAAATAACCTGAAGGAACAGTTCCAATTGAATACAGCCTTTCTCCCTCGTTAGTTGAGGATCTCGATCGAGAGTCCCGTGTGCCAGTTATTCCATATGTTACTATTATCATCATCACTGAACAATAACAGGAGCAAATTTATATAGACACTGTAAAGAAAAAACCATGTTGCGCTCACAATTAAAAGGAACGTGGCATCCCTTTTCTGTAGAAGTGTTCACAAATACGACAAGCAACTGAAGCAAGGTGAACAAAATTGGTTAAGAGTTAAATGTAGGTCAGTTATAGAACTAACCATCGCTCCAGTATTGGCTTCTTCCTTCAGGCCATCTCTCGGAGTAAATTCTGTTAATTAGTGAATTTGCGGTGTGTTCCCCCAGCGTCTTGTACTTGCAATTCTGTGACATTCATCACACTTGTAATTACTCATCTAACATAGATCTTTCTTGCTGAAGCATCTCTGTGAAGCTGGGGAAAATACTGTCTAGTTCATGTCTGCATCCTGACTGTAATTCATGGATGAGAGTAGGGGTTGAATAAATTTTAATGTAAAAATTGACATTGAATGATTGACCAGTTTCCAAAGCCTTCCTGGGAACATAGGTGTGGCTACTAATTATGCAGCATCTCACTAGAAGATGAGCTCCATGTATCTCCATGTATCTCAGCTTCTAGAATAGGACCTGTGCATAGTAGGTACTTACAATACTTGGTGAACGAGTGAATAAATGAATGAGCATGAGACATATGAAAATACTGTCAATATTAGAAAATTTAATCCCAGGCTATGAGTAAGAAATAATGCATCATACCTGAGATAAAAGGTAAATTTCTTGGGGCCCCTGGGTGGCTCAGTCGGTTGAGTGTCCAACTTCAGCTCAGGTCATGATCTCGTCGTTTGCAAATTGGAGCCCCCTGTCAGACTCTGGGCTGACAGCTCAGAGCCTGGAGCCTGCTTGGATTCTGTGTCTGCCTCTGTCTCTGCCCCTCCCCTGCTCATGCTCTGTTCTGTCTCTCAAAAATGAATAAACGTTAAAGACAATTTTTTTAAGTAAATTTCTTATCTTCTGCCATTGTACCCATACTATAATTAGTTCCTTTTATTCATAAATGTATGGGCTAAGGACATATTCTAGGTCATTCATGCTAGCCTGGATATCAGATTGGTCTTATAAATGTCCCCTAAGAAATACCTCTTTCCATGGGTAAGATGACAATGTGGTTGAACAATTATATTATCGACTTGAACTGCTAATCTTAGGAGCACGAAGCAGCGGAGAAAGAGGCAAGAATGGAAGATCTCCAAATAATTCTGGCATTGAGGAAGGCATAAAACTCCCAGGTCTAGGAACGATGGTTCTTCTAACCTCAACTTAAAAAAAAATACTTATTGATGAAATAGTGTACATGGTATGTATTCTCTTTTCTGCTTACCTTAAAAAGTGTTATTGAAACATAAATTAACATACACTAAACCTCCCATGTTTAAAGCATACAATCCAAAGTCCTGATGTAGGTACACACCCATGAAACTGTCATCAAAATGAAGATAATGAATATAGCCGTTACTCGAAAAGTTTCCTCCTGCCCCCTCCCATCATCCCCAGGCAACCACTGGCTTGCTTTCTGTCATTATCAATTATTTTGAATTTTCTTTCATGCAGTTGTATTTTTTTTTGAGCTGCTTCCATGTTATTTTATGCATCAAGTGTTGATTTCATTCCTTTTTACTACTAAGTAGAATTTAACTGTATAGACATACAACAATATGTACATTTATCTGTTGGTGAACATTTGAGTGTATTCTGATTTGGGCCATTGCAAGTAAAGCTGCTGTGAACGTATTCATGTATGAGCCTGGTTGGACACAGACTTTCATTTCCTTTGGGTAAATACTAAGGACTGGGCTACATCATAAGTCCATGTTTATATTTTAAGAAACCACCAAAGTGTTTTTCCAAGGGTATTGTATCATTTCTTAGATACTACTGGGTTCTTTCAGAAGCACCGGAATATAAAAGTGTTTTCAGATCATAAAACTAAAATAAATACATAAAATTTTAATTGCACATTTAAAATCACATAATATATTACTTTAAAAACTGTTTTCCCAAGGTTTTCTGTGTTCAATTTCTAATGTTACTTAGTCTATCTGTCAGGCACAAGAGGAAGACAAAAATGCATTTTAATGAACCATATAACTAATTTTTTTATTAAATTCCCAAACAAAAGTTTGATGGAGCACATTCACATTGTTGAGAAATGGGTGTTTGAACTTCTTTGAGTTGTCCAATCACCATGATAATCCGCTCTATTCTGTGTATCGTAGGCTCCCTCCATTATGAAATGACGTAGAAGGACTCTGAGTAAATTTTGGCAACACAGAAAGGCAGCACATAAGAATTGAATGATTTAATGTGGTAAATTGATAATACATGAAGACTATCAGATGAGTTTAAAGTGCAGCACGCTGAGGTGAACTAAGCTTTTGAAAGAACTACAGTTATTGGTGATATTTAGTCTTGTAATGTAGATGCTTCACCTCTTTCGTCAGGGGGTAGAGGACATATCTCAGGAAGAGTTTCAAAGCAAACCCCTAACACACACTGTGATAATAGTCGTAGTTCATAATAGTTGCACTAAAATTTAGAAAGACCCAACTCAGACCCCATCCGAGGCCCCAACCTCCAGTCAACTGATAGAAAATATAAAATTAAGAAGCTCCAAGGTGACTTGGCCTTGAACACTGGTGATGATTCATTTCACTTGCAAAACAGGCTTGTTGACTGGGCAGGAGTCCAGCTCAAGTTGTTCATCTTCATCTTTTTCTGTTTTTTTTTTTGAGGGGGGGGTTGGGGGTCACTGCAAGAAAGTGAGCAGTGATAACAATTAATGTCAAAAGATGTTGCATCTTCAAAGCAAAGAAGCTACACCTGAAAGAGTACTTCCCTAGCAAAGCGAAGAAAAACACCAAAATATATACCACGATTTTTGTATGGGTTTCACCTCCCTGTGAAAGAAGTTAAATAAATGAGGGCAAAGCAAAATGAAATAGAGCTTTAGATTCTTGAAGTGAAAGAAGACAGCTCCTGGAAAGAACAGAAAGTCAAATTCCCAGCAGCACTCGGTGTGGACCACCACTTCAGGCAGAACAACAGAACCTCGTTAGCTAGATACGAGATGTAGACTGTGCTCGTACTCAGCTCTGTTTTTTCCCACTTGACAAAAACAAATGCAGATAATAATGACATTACAGGCCAATGCAATTGGAAAGGAACTAATGGGGGGAAATGTGGACAAGGCGAATGAGACTTGTCCACATTTAAAATATTCTGGAAGATAACGTCAACAGCGTCAATGTTTTCAATAGTGGTCATTTTTATGTTTTCAGTGCTATGGCTGATAAGTCAATTTTCCCAATACACCCAGAACTTTCAAAAGAAAACATGGTCCGTACTCTTAGTTGAAGTATTTATAGAATAAGAAATGGTTGCAAAAAAAAAAAAAAAAGGGAGGGGGGGATGAGAGATATCGGGAAATGACAACAAAAAGCCTTTGAATACATAATTTTTTTTTTTTTTGAAAGAGAGAGTGTGTTCAGGGGAGGAGCAGAGAGAGAGGGAGAGAGAATCCTAAGCAGGCTCAGGCTCAACGCCCAGCATGGAGCCTGATGTGGGGCCCCACCTCACGACTGTGAGATCATGACCCGAGCCGAAATCAGGAGTCAAACACCTAATCGACCGAGCCACCCAGGCGCCCCTGCATGAAACTATTTTCAAGGTATATATTTTGATAAGAACCATTTATAATAGCTCCCATACATTAAATATATATCACTGTGTTTGTTTTTATGCATGCCTATATCTGTCTGGGCTACGCTTATTTAATTTCTACTCCAGTTTTGTCACACTATTTGTCCTAATCCACGAGGAGCCTACAGGTAGTGTCATAATCGTTGAGATTAAGGATGTGCTTTTATTCGGTATTTCCCTCCCCTTATACCCTCACATGAGTCTTGGTTTCACTGTGATCTTCCACCTGATAAATCTCTGGGTCTCTGAACTTTGTTTTACCTTCTTGGCTTCTACCTGAAGTGTGCGTAGAGGTGTGTGTGGAGGTGGGAGGTGGGGGGAGCGCAGGGGTGCCGGGGCGGAAGGGAGGGGGAGCTAATAATTTTAGACGCTACCTGCGTGCCAGCCCCTGTGATACATTGGACACCATCGGCCTAGGGAATGCTGCTTAAAAATGCGTGAAAGGACGCAAGTTTTCTCTTTTGACCCGAACTCTCTGTTTCGTCTGTTGCAATCACAGGAGCCTAACTGTGGCTTCAGAACTCAAATACCATACATTTTCTACTAAAAAGAGCCCGTGTGACATGAAGACATTTTCTTTGTTGTGCTTTTTCTTCTGTTGATTCCATTTTATCCCCCTAAATATATATTTGGAAAGTCAAAAGGAGGAGCGTTCCTTCCAGATGACCTTTATCCCACCGGGAGAGGAGGCTGGCCAGCTCAGAAACAGTTCAGGACTAAGGGTTCGAGTGCTATGTGGAGGCATTTCTCAGGATCCAGTTTGCAACCTTGATCTGTCTCATCTGTTTCCTCTCTTTACATTGGCTCACCATAAGACAAGTGTTTGATAAAGTTGAAGTCAGCGAAAGTGGCTGCTTGGTGGATTGTGTTGGAAATCTCCGATTTCCATTCCAGACCATTCCTAGAGCTCTCGCTATTTATTTCTCTTGCAATATAACCTTCCGACTTATGCAGAAGTATCTCTTGTGCTCTGGGTTACTGGCTCTATGATTAGCAATTATTTTAAATTGGCATACCCCTTGACATGGCTTTCAGAAGTCTGTATTATTCGAAGTTTAGTTTGGTCTTTGAGATTTAAAACATATAGGAAGAACTTGGCTCTACCTGGAGTTAATAACTAAAAATTCCATATACTCCTACACGATATACATGTATTAATCTCCCTGAGAAAGATGAAACTAATTGAAGAACTTCCCACATATTGAGAACAGTTCACAGAAACTTACCAGCTGCTTCTTTATGTAAGATAGGATCTAGGGGTTCAGCGTATGTGCAGAATGCCAATTAAAACACTGCATTCCTTGAGGGCATTAATATGGAGCAAAAGAGAATGACTGATGGGAAGGTCGAAACAAACTCAGAGAAAGAAAAGTAGTGCCTGATAAAGAATAACCTGCATTATCTTCTGCGACAACCCACCAACTTGGAGAAAATTACCGTATAAATAGGGATGCTGTTAGCTGAGCTCTTATCCAGCTCTCAAGTTTCTGTGATAGTCGACTTCTGAAAATGAGCGAAGTGACTTAGGAAATCAGCCCCTCGCTCTCTTCCTACTGGGACAGTCGATCCAGGTCTCCTGGTTCTCGAAGGCAATGAGACACAGAGCCAGTGGATTGACAGGAGTGGAGCGGTGAAGTGTTCTGACTGGACCCGGAGTTCACACTCCAGTTAGAAGTTCAATAGCCACAGAAGACACTGGCGTTCTTAAGACGCATTAAATGTGTCTACATTTAGTGTTTTTTTTTTTCCTGAAATAATTACAAATTTATATGGCCTATGATAGTTATATTTATGTTTTATGAAGTTGTACACATCAGCACTTGAATTTCTGGAAAATAACCGCCTCTACTTAAGCAATCAGTTCTTTGTTAATACAGCTGAAAACAGTGGGTGGGCCCTTTTTTTTTTTCAGGTGAGAAAAAGCAGGCTGAGAAATGAACACCTCACATTGCTTCTGTTTGTTTGAGGCTTTTATCCTCAGGGCTGCGTTCTCTTGGCTGGACGTACCTGTTGATCACATTGCTTAACTGCAATTATTCCAGACAGCTTTTTGGCTCCCAGTGTTGTTTCATAGGCTTCATAAATCATACAAATTATTACCGCAATAGAAAACTATAATTACCCACAAACCCTGACATGCCAAAATGTGTATTAATTAGATAAGGTAATAAATACTTTACTGCACGTAGCTATAATTATTACCTCAAAAATGACATATATACATATACCATCTTGATATTATGCAGTAAATGATTCAATATAATGTTGGTTCATAAGAGAATTGTTATCTAATTTGATGAATTAGTAAACGCTTTTTTTTGCAAGGTGTTTCAAATATGAGAAATGATGTAGAATGGTTAAGTTTCGAAGTTAATATTACGATCAAACGAGATCCAAGCTGTAATGCGCGGAGGGATTTCCTGGGGGGATAATTTATAAAAGTTTACAAATTCTTAGTTCTAAATTTGGGTTTATGCAGAAAGTCTCAAGAATGATGATCACATACGAAATTTTGTTCAGCTCATTTCTATAATAGTCTAAAATAATTTATTCATTATTTGAAAAATGTGAAGAGAACCTGCTGGTAGACGCAAGCATAATGTTTCAAGCGCTTTGTATGCACTCGTTTAGTGTGAAATTTCCACGTAGAAAGAAATTCCAGAGTAGATTTGGAAGAACGCACTTGATTAAGGAACATGCATATAAACGCTCAGTGCATAATATAGTGTTCTGACACACTTCAGTGATATGTGAGTTCAGCTGTAGGATAGGATGAGATAGAGTAGTGCAATCGTAGTCAAGTCTCTGCTACATCCTGGTTTATTCAACCCGACCTCTTGGGTTCCAACTCAGGCTCTTCAATATGCAGAAAAAATGGCTTTTAATCTTCACGTTCGACATATTGTGTATAATATCTTTATTTGCATCTCAGTGGATACCTGAAACACATTACATCACAATAATTTTCAGGCTAAAGAACATAGAAGAACATTAAGGTTTGTGGAAGGGAGACATAAGTCAACTCAACTAGTGCTGGGTTAAATCCATTTCAAAAAACCTTAACATCAGTGGCTTTCCATTTAGATAGAGTTATTCTCAAAAAACCTTTAATATGAAGAAATGATAATACAAACTATTTTATATTTTCCTATCTAGATAATTATTTCCATGATTATTTATTTATTGTAGTTGCATGAGTTCAAAGACAATTGGCTCATCTGTCCTCATTTTATTATTATTGAGAAATGAGTAGGGTTGTCATATTAGAGGAAAATCACATTGCAGGTAACACATGAGCTATTCCACTGTAGAGTGTCCTCGAAAACATAGAGACTCTCTTATGGAGACTGTTGAAGGAGGATAGCTGTGCCACAAATTTTTTTCTGTATCTAGTCTATTTCTCAATGCCTGCCATTGCACAAAGCGTATGTTAGGCATTGAACACATATATGCTAAATAAATGAATGCACCCAAATGACACTTACCCAGGAGGAGAGGAATTCATTAAGTGACATTGTGCTTTATCTGGAAAATGGTCTCATCGTAACACAGTGACACTGGGAAAATACAAATAACTCAATGATGCTAATTCAGGATGGAAGATCGTGCAGTAAAGTGTTATGGGAAGAATGAGGAAAGAGCCATTTAAAGAAGAGTTTACTCTAAACACTGAAATTTTGGTTCATGTTTTGGGGATTAATTTGTTCAAAAGCTCTTTGAGATGTTGCAGAGAAGGAAGATACTATTAATACAGGAATCAAAACTGTGTTAGTGTTACAGCAGAATATTTTAGTATATTCTGTATATGCTAATAACTGTGTTAGCTAATTTTACTATTAACTATAAATATTAGCGTATTAACAAGAAAGTGTAGCATATATAAATATGAGCATACTTGTGCTTTTCATATACTTTTCAAGAGGCCAGGATACAGGCATAAGCCCACGCTGGGGTGGAGTTTCTCCTGTTAGAACATCCTGCAGTTATTATCACACTGGCTGTGATGGGAAGAGGAACCCAGAAGTAAACCATTAAGACAAAGCTATTTTTTTCATTTTTTTAAATGTTTATTCTTGAGAGAGAGAGAGAGGGCACAGGCAGGGGAGGGGCAGAGAGAGAGGGAGACTTAGAATCTGAAACAGGCTCCAGGCTTTGAGCCGTCAGCACAGAGCCCGATGTGGCGCTCGAACTCACGAGCTGTGAGATCATGACCTGAGCTGAAGTCAGACGCCCAACCAACTGTGCCACCCAGGTGCCCCAAGACAAAGCTATTGATGGTTCCAACCTCTGTGTCTGAGATTAGGCAGGTTAGGATATTCATAGCCGTCCTCCTACTGAAAACAGACAGGATGCTGGATAAAATATATTTTTAAAATTTTTCTTTAGAAGTATTAGAAAGTGATCAGAACACTAACAACTCACCAGGCCTCGAATTTGAGAACAATCAGTAACCCAGAGGGGTAAGTAGAGTACTGAGGTATGTGTTCATTTGAGAAAGCTGGACCTTGAAGGCAAGAGGAAGGCAAGAGGAAGAGAAGGAAATCTCTACAACCACACAGTATTCATAGTTTAATAGAAGGCATCCACCCTTTCATTACACTGGATCTTGAAAAAAGCTGCGATGTCACGAAAAAAAAAATATCGGGCAGAAGTATGCCACGCTGTTCATAGTCGGACACCTACAGGTTTTCTTGAGCTGAGCAGAGTAGGAGAAAAAGGTGAAGGTGGTGAGGGGAACAGCCACCTATTCTGTATAAAGGAGACTCACCGTTTAGCATCACGTGCACTAACGTTACTCATGGTGAATCATGTTTGGAAGTCTCCAAGTTCACACCTTTCAGTACACCTACTTACTGTCCTAGGAAAAATAGTGTCTTCAACCCATCAATCAGTCAGTCAACCACTTGCTCTACAGATGGCTATGATATACCTGTAGTACACAAAGCAAGGAAGTCCCTCTTCTTACTCTCCAGATGACTGCTGACTTTCCAGCATTTAAGCCCAATTGTTCAAGAAATGGCAAGACTTACAACTTATAGATCGAGTACATACAGATCTCCTCCTTACTACCTCCTTACTACCTCTCCTTACTACCGAGAGGTATTGCAGCTTTCTCAGTTGAGTGAGATCCACCTTACTTAATAATAGGGACCCCGATCTCACAACTACCATGGTTTCTATACATTAGGTTAGATATTTGTGGGGCTGATGGAGAATCTAGACATAGCCATAAATTTCACAGAATTCAAGTCCCCCAAGAAATGGCAAACCTCCCAAACACATGTATTGTCAGGAAGTCGTTTAGGTACTGGGCAGAATTGGGGCTTATAACTGAACAAAGACTTTGGCATAAGCTCAACACAGGACTCAAGAAACCAGAACAAGTGCAATTTAGAAATCTAAGAGATCAAGGATTTCATCTTGACACCGGCAGAGATTTCATCATTAAACATGTATTGGTTGAGCATCTAATCTCTTTCAGATACAGTGCTAGACAACCAGTAATTATGACAGAAGACAAGAAAGAGTATTTTCCCCGCCAGAACTGCCTATTCAGAAGAGACTTATGTAACTCGTGTTTGCTTCACTCTACTTGAGAGTTAATTGTAGACCCAATGTCATTGAAATGAAATAATTATTCGGTAGGTGCCAATTTTTGTTCATTGCTTCATCCTCCACACCTATAATACTCTTCAATGCATAGAAAACACTCAATACATATTTGGAAAAAGAGTGAATGAATTAAAGAAACAAAAGAATAAAAGTAGTCTTCTTCAGACAATGGCCTCTCCCTATAAACCTTTCAAAACTGTAAGAATATGCTGGGAATATGTAAAACAGAACACTGTCCTTACTTAAATCCGATCGGATGATGGCTGATACTGTAGTTCTTTATTGTTTTCTGCTGTTAACTCTTCATGATTATGTCCTTCATAATGTAATAACTGGAAATTGATGAAATGATTCGTGATCCTGATTCAGGAAATGATTCTGATTAAGTGGACCTAATGTTTGTTTCTTTTGGGGTAAAATTAAAGCAGCAAGAGAGGGACAGAGAAAGGAGAGACATAGGTTGTCATCCAGTTTTACGTGAACGGAAAGGTTTGTAGTAAGGAGTTTCTGGATGCAATTTCAGCAAGCAAGGATTTGGTGGAGAGATTAGATCGGTTACAAATTGCTAAATCTGATGGCTTAGATAAAAATTTTACCAGAGGCTTTAAAAGAAGTAGAACATGTTTTGGGGAGAAGCAATTGCCTTCTGGAAAGTGAACACAGTATATATTTTTCAAAGCAAATTAAATGTGGAGAGATTGTGCAACGAGATCCCCAATTAGTATGAAATGATTGCATTTTCAGCTAGAACGGGCAAATCATCTTTATTCAACAGTCAGGCTTATTTGTTTACGCCCCTTTCCCTTCATACCTCAACACAGGGCTTGTAGCAAAATACAAAATGTATATTTCTTAAATATTGACTAGAGAAAAGCAAAGCATATTATTCCTGGAAAAGCCTATTCAAGGTATTTTGTAAATGGAAAAACAGCAAACACATGTATATGTGTGTGCGAGTACGTAGATACATAGACCCAAGTAAATATCCTACCCTTTCTTTTATAAGCAACCATGCACTCTGCTAAATCATTGCTATGCAAAAGATCTAGCCTTTAAAAGGCCTAAGGTTTTTGTTTGATTTTTGCTTTTCTTTTTTATCTCTTCTGTTCTTGGCTTGGAAATAATCGTTAGGTGATCTCTCACCTCACTCATTAACCTGTGTGGGAATAACCAGACTATATTTCTTCAGACCTCTCTGAACAAGCTTTCGACAGCATTGTTTGGTTTGGAAATTTTTCCAAATGTAAAAATAATGATCACATTTTAGAAAAACAGTCTCTTCTTGGATTCTTGTTAGGGTGTGTGTGCGTGTACGTGTGTATGTGTGTGTGTTGTCTGATGAATGGGAAAGCAGGAAGGAGATTTTTAGTAAAGGTCCAAAATTTATCTCTTCCTGAAGTGGCTCACATTGCAAAACCATTTAGAATAAAATGTCATTCAAATTGAGCAGTTTGTCCTCAACTCATAAGAATGTCTTGAATCTTCCTGAAATTGGGAAAAACTTTATATCATACTCTTGAACTTCAGTTTTGGTGGTAAAAGGGCATTTATTGACATGAAAAATGCCATTGACCTTTACTTTTAGAAATCTTTTTAAAAGCTATAGTAGTGATGAGGAATACTCTGAGACTTTTCATCTAATAAAAAAAAGGATTAAATATGGCTTCTTCTTTTAATGTTTATTTATTTTGAGAGAGAGAGAGTGTACATGTGAGCACACAGATGGGGAAAGAGCAGAGAGAGGGGGAGAGAATCCCAAGCAGGCTCCACTCTTTCAGTGCAGAGCCCAATGCGGGACTCAATCCCACGACCGTGAGATCATGACCTGAACCCAAATCAAGAGTCAGATGCTCAACCTCCTGAGCCACCTAGCTGCTCCAAATGGGTCTTCTTGTAATTAAAAACAACTAATTGAGAGTATCAGAGAACTTATTTATTTATTTATTTATTTATTTATTATTTTTAATATGAAATTTATTGTCAGATTGGTTTCCATACAACACCCAGTGCTCATCCCAACAGGTGCCCTCCTCAATGCCCATCACCCACTTTCCCTTCCCTCTAACCCCCCATCAACCCTCAGTTTATTCTCAGTATTTAAGAGTCTTTTGTGGTTTGCCTCATTCCCTCTCTGTAACTTTTCTCTCCCCTTCTCCTCCCGCCTGGTCTTCTGTTGAGTTTCTCAGAATCCAGATATGAGTGAAAACATATGGTATCTGTCTTTCTCCGCCGAGAGTATCCGAATTTACGCAGTGATTGTAATTTAAGAAAGTATATTAAGTATATTAAATGCACTAAGGAGACATTTATCCTTAGTCGGTATTGGTGTCCTTTTCTGGCTGAAGCCCTTGGGCCAATAACTTAAAGTGTTATTTTGCCACTCCTAATTTTATGATCCATAAATAGCCTGTATGCACTGAAAGCTTTCTTGCACTCAAGTCATCTCCATGCGCATGGTGAAATTCAACAATGCAACGGAAAAACTTAAATACCCCCCAATTTTTTTAAAAAATGTAAATTCATTTTGAAAAAAAAAAAAAGGCATTTCGCTCTGCTCTCCAACTTATTTAAGCGCAGACCAGGTTGAGTGATACACTCACCCATATCACTCAGCACAGCGCCACTAGTAAGTTGCGATGGAAATGCTCAAAGTAACAACACGAAAGCCAACTATGTTTTTTTCAAGAACTTTTTTTCTTCTTCCTCAGTATTTGAGGTCATTGGAAAAATAAAACTGGGGAGTTGGGATGAGAATAAAGTGTACATCAGGATGGTCTGTCTCATTTGTGTTTGAATCATCCAACCCTTTTTTTCCTACTGGAGAAAAATCACTCCTCAGGCTCAGATATGGTATCATCACGTCAGTTTGGGTTTTCCCCACAATTTACTTAGAAACTGAAGGGACTTGATCATTTAAGTCATTGGCTCTTCTGCAGACCAATAGTATTAGCTGTGCCAAAATAGAAAATATGTAGAATTTGTTCATTATGTGCATAATGCTGACAAAATGCCCAACCAAGAGAGGCATGCCTACTTTTCAGAAGTGGCTACGTATCCCGGAGATGCCCAAAGGACTCTTTGGTGGAAGGAGCTGAAAGCAATCAGCCAAGACCGATCAGAGTATTTGTAAATGCTTCCGTTTCTTTTCACACACAGCTTCCTACTTCTGCTGCATTGGGACTATGGGTCACAATAGATATGAGAAACCAGAGCACAGATTATTAAGGGAAAGGTGAGACTGAAAAAGTTCATTGAAATAGTTACGGCAGAGCTCATTAGGTGAAGAGCCAGGAGGGCATCAGGGAGTCCAGGTAAACACAGGCAAAGAGTAATAAAACTGGATGTTTCAGTTACGTGCCAGATGGGCTGCTAGAGCATATCAAAATTTCTGGCCTAGCCATGAAGCTTCTTATATGCTTCCCGCTGAGACAAAAACCAATTGCAGGAACTGTCCCTCAATTGAGTGCCAGGCATCCCCCTCGTGGAGGTGTTAAGAGGATTAATCAAGTTTGACTAAGGGTTATGAGTCTAAATTTAGGTGAGAAAACTACAATCTCTCATTCCCTTTGCATGCTCTACGAAGGATGATCGGAAACAAGCTGATTTCACAAGTTAGCTCTGCAGGGCTAAGGAACAGTTTTCCAAAAGATGTTGCGGTGTGGTTACTTCTCCCATTGAATCCAAATGGCACTCCAGAACAGCTCTATCTATAGTATTCCGCACCTATGCTCCGTGTATCTTCTCTGGAGAGAAATCAGCTGAGAAAATCCCCGCGTGCAGACCGCAGACCGTGCTTCTGCTGCCTGAGTTGATAGTGAGCTTTTCCTCGACAGTAGTTACAGGCTGAGCAGAGTTAGCCGCAGTGGGAAGTCACTTAGCCAGTTTTACTGTGGCGGTCTCAATACCCTTTCCAATCTAGTTGCAAATAGGAAAAGTTGGACTTTTGCAAAATCAGCAGGAGGGAGTCCCACCTACGGGTGAGGCAAATTGAAATTTAGATTGTGAAAGAGATGCCTTGAGCATCAATCAGAAATGTTTTTAGAGAAAGTGTGAATAAGGAACACTTGAGGCTGGAGGATGCCTCATTTGTGTCCAACCCTTTTGGCAAGAACTGTTACATGTTCCGAAATCAGGTCATGGGAGTTGGTGGTAGTGTCTAATATGGAATGGGGTTTGGGGGATACAGCGCCCTTAGAAACAGGAAGAATATTTATAGACTTAATAAGGATTCATAATTTGATCTGGGTTTTATATTACCTTTCAGCAAAGAGCTCGAATATCTATCATAATAATGATCTTTTCTTTTTTACTCACAACATCCTTTTGAAGTACAGGAAGGTCCACTAAAATTACACTGGTTTAAAAAAGAGAGAGAAATAAAAACCCAAGTCATTTAATAATTTACTCACACTGGCACAAGGGATCGGGACTTGCTGGTTGATAGTTTGGTGCTATGGATCAGGAGGAAGGACCCCAAGTCTGAAAAAGAACAAGTGTCCCAGAGGCAAAATGGTGCCCCACTTCCTAACCTTTGTGGCTGTAATCTGTGCATCCATTTGTCTTTAATGTCATTTCCTATTAAAACATTATGCGTAGCTCTAGCTCTCCACTTGAAAATATCTTTTTAAAATCCACTTGTAATCAACCAGTGCTCTGATTTAAAACACGATGGCGCTAGAAACTCATCAATGGATGCCAAAACCAGTAGGTTAAAATTTGGTGAGAGAGAAGATGTTTACATAACCTCAAGGTATCTTCTCACAATTACTTATTAGCTACAAAGGGGGAACTAGTGATGATAAAGTTGAGGAACCTTGTGGATACCATCTTAATTAAATGACGAAAAATAAAAGCATCAGTAATGGTATAAAGCAACATCAAGTTCTTGGTACGGTGCGCTGAGAGGGACATCATAGCACATCGGTGGCGTTCCTGCCGAAACAAACCAAAACACAAAAGCGTACTTTGAAACTTAGATAAACCCAGTGATGAGGAAACATCACATAAACCCAAGTCGAGGAAAATTCTACAAAATAACTGATTTTCATTCTTCAGAAATATCAGAGCTGTGAAAGACATAGGGCTGATTCATGAGATTGTGAAGTCTCATGAACCTAAGTGCAATATTTGATCCTGGAACGAATCCTATATCGGGTTTCACTGGGACGATTGAAGAATTTGAATGCAGACTGTGGGTTAGATAATAAATTGTATTAATGTGAAATTTCTTGATTTGAATAATCATACAGTGGTTATATTAGAGAGCATTCTAGTTTTTAGGAAATACGTGCTAAAGTAGTTGGGGATAAAAGGGCATGATGTCACCTTCCTCTTTCTCTTAAATGGTTCATAAAAATAAAGAAGAGATGGGGAGGGGATGTGGAGGCCAATGGGCACTAAGTGTAAATAATCAGTCAGTCTAGGTATTTATTTGGTGAATGTCTCAAGTTGAGGAAATCTGTATGAGAAAGACTTGAAACACTGTCCAGTAATTCCCCACTCCCTATTGTATGTCAGAAACTTCCAGGCACAGGAGACATATCATTGAACAAACAAAAGAGCCACTCAGGGTTTGAAAATGTTTACTTACCTGTTTTCCAAAGGAGATTCTTAATATGGAGGTCTCCATTTAAAGTGAACTATAACGTAGGGCAGAGAGCAGAGCTCTTTTTCTTGAAGGCAGTGCCCTTATTTCTCAAATGCCAAAAGTAAGCAAGTAGCCGAATCAATAGAACACACGGATGTCTTTACTTTATGGCCGTTCATCTCTTGGCCCAGGTTCTCTGTGTCAAGTAACAGTTCGTGTTTTATATTTTCTCCCCTCACTAAGAAGGATTAGTTTGATTGTTAAAGTTAGTAAGTGCTGTTTGGCCATGGCTCCTATCATGTCCTCAATCTTGAGGCTATGTTGTACTCAAGCAGAGGGAAGGACCGTATAAATTTATATATAACCTGAAGTAATTTAGAGAAGTGGTGATTTCTGGATCGTTCAAAAAAGAATTGAAAAAATAATTTCTTACCACAAATAAAAGATTGTAGACATGATTTTCTGTCAAGTTCATACACTCACCGGTCATAAATGGCCTTTATTTAAGATCTAACTTTGAAACTGCCTCGTGAGATCAATGATCATTTGTTATAAGACAAGAAGATAAAAGTTTAGATAATGAGTGAACTTGATATGTTCAAGTGAATTTGATATATCAAGTATGTGAACTTGATATCATCATTTTATAACTAAAATACTGTTTAGTATTCTGTAATTATTTTCTTTTTTTTTTAATTTTTTTTAACGTTTATTTATTTTTGAGACAGAGAGAGACAGAGCATGAACGGGGGAGGGTCAGAGAGAGAGAGGAAGACACAGAATCTGAAACAGGCTCCAGGCTCTGAGCGGTCAGCACAGAGCCCAACGCGGGGCTTGAACTCACGGACCGCGAGATCATGACCTGAGCCAAAGTCGGCTGCTCAACTGACTGAGCCACCCAGGCGCCCCAGTATTCTGTAATTATTTTCAAATTGTCTAAACACATACAGGTGTGTATGTATATGTGTCATGGTTTTTACCAAACGCCAGTAAAGTAGCAAGTTGCGTTCAGTGTATAATATGAGAAACCATGTGATTTCTAAACTGATCTCTCATACAAGACATTCCAAGCAATGACTGTAAATGTAGACGATGTAGGTAGAAGAGCGTTCCGGCCATACTTGCACCATTGGCATATCCCTCTGTCAAAAGGTTTATAATTAGTGTCAGCAATGATATGCATAATAATTAGTGTCATCATTCAGCAAATACTCATCGAGTGTCCCGTAAATGACATAGACTTTCCTAGAGGCAGGGCATACCACAAGACATTTAAGGTCTACCACTCTCACGGGCAGAATTCAGGGAAACCATTTGCTGTGTATTTTTTTTATACAACAAATATTCTTAAAGCGATTAATATGAACAAGGTACTATTCTAAATCTTTATCGTGTTCAAATTTGTCATCTTCAAAAAAATTCTAGGAGGCATGCCACTTTCATTTTACAGATGAATAGAGTGAGGTAAAGGGAGACTAATAACCTCTCCAAGGTCACATAGGCTAGAAAATAGCAGAATCGGAATTCGAACCAGGCAGCCCAAGTCCAGATTTCATTCTCGAATCACCACACGATGCTGCCTTTGATGACGATGAAGGTGATGCTGACGATCACCCCGTCATTGTCATCATTAGCGTTTACTAAAAGCCAGTTTCTACGCACTGTGCTGAGCACTTCATATACCTTTAGCTCATTAGCACTCCCAGGACGTTTATGAAGCGGGTTTACAAATGTGAAGACTGTTATGGCTGAAAGCCTAAGTAATGAATCCAGGAACCCACAGTGTGTAAATAGCGGATCTGGAGCTGGAACCTTGGTCAGTCTTTTTCATTTTTTTAAACAAACCACCAGAGACAATGGTTCAAGGGAATGAGCCGTGGTGTGAATGAAGCACGTGACTCAGTGCCTTGCACAAAGTAGAGGCTGAAAAACAGTTGCTTCATGGATGGATACAAACGGCGTTTGAAAATTTCAGAGCGATGCTGGCACACGTTAACCTCACTCTTCTCGTTCTGACCTTCTAAAGGACTTACTGTATATGCCGCATCATACAGCATCCTTTATTAGAGCATCTTATTCTTTAAATACTTCGATGGCAATGTTACATGACCAGTTTGCCTTAACTGGAGTGGTTGTCTTATGCATCTTTTTACCTCCTAAATGCTTAGCATAGCATTAGAATTCATGCCGAGTTTAGTCTACATTGCACAAATACTTGCGGACTGATGGAACTCTGGGTTCTGGATCATAAAAGATTCTTCATTCTTGAATCCTTAATTTTTGAATTGTTCCCAGAAAGTGGTAATATAACCATCTTCCTGCTAACCTGAAAGAGTTAACTGCCTTCTGTGAAGAAACACTGAGCTACCAGTAGAATTTTACTCACCTTGACTCACCACTGAGTCAGGCAATCAATCTTACTTGATTCCTGTTTCAGATTCTCATCACAGATAGTTCTCTCTCTCTCTCCCTCTCCCTCTCCCTCTCCCTCTCTCTCTCCCTCCTTCCTTTCCTCTATCCCTCCTTGCATCTTTTACATTTTGCTTGTCTTTCTCCCTGTTTTTTTAACAGACTGAGAAAAACCTGCAGAGTTGATCATCAGACGGGTTTTATAAAAGCAATGGCCTTTAATCCTGAATTCCAGAAAGAATTTGATCCAGCTGTGAATTCCAAAGGGGGGAAGGAGTGTTTCAGGGGACAAAATCTAAAGAGTAGAGCAAAAGTAAAAGACAGGTGTGACAACTTGGCCACAAGTCCGTTATGTTAGCCCGACGGTGGGAAAAGGAGGAGAAAAATGTGCTACAAAGACAGTAAGTTTATCAAAGAAGTAGATAGTGTAGTTTGGAGAAAGCATCCCTTCCTTCCTTTTCTTATCTTCATCTCTCAGGCTCTCCCCTAATTCGTGAGGTCCATCATTTGGTTTTCTATTTCCAAAACATTACGCAGACATCAAAACACTTAGGAAAAGCTGAAGAGAACATGAATGACCCAAGGGAATTAAATGGAAGGTCAAGAACAAATTTCTAATAATTGCACCATCAGGTTCTCTATTTCCATAGGTAAGAGAGGGAAGACACATAAACAACTAAATTTTCTCTACACAGAGATATTATTCAGGAAAAAAAATAAAGAAATGGTAACCATTCAGGTAAGATGGGATACCGATATGCGTCAGTGTTGAGAAAATAAGTTGAGTTGTTTGACTCTGCAAAGCTGTTGGTACTTTGGGCTAGACTGTGACAATAACAAGAAAACATTTGCCTCAATTTGGTAATGATGATTGTGAAGCAGCACTTTATGTCTTACTATCGCATTGAATCGTCACCTAACGGTATGGGGTAGGTACCGTATTACTCTCCTCTTACAAAAGAGAAACCTGAGGCAGAGAGATGAAATGATGCGCCCAAGGTACAGCTAGTACGTGGGAGATTAGAAACTGGAATCCTAGCGGTCTGATTCTGAAATCTGTGAGCGTGCACCTTCCTAAACACACATTCCCAACTGCATGCGTCATAATCACACATCGTATGCCATGATGACTACTCACTGAGTGCGTCACGGGGCTTCGCTGCTTTTGTTCCCATTTTCATTCTTTTTTTAAAAAGTTTTCATTCTTTTTTAAAAAAAAAACTTTTTACTGTTTATTTATTTTTGAGAGAGAGAGAGATAGAGCAAGAGCAGGGGAGGGGCAGAGAGAGGGGGAGACGCAGAATCCGAAGGAGGCTCCGGGCTCCGAGCTGTCAGCACAGAGCCCGTCGCGGGGCTCGAACCCACGAACGTGAGATGGTGACCTGAGCCGAAGTCAGACAACTTAACTGACTGAGCCTCCCAGGTGCCCGATGGCAATTTTCATTCTAACTTAGATTTCAACAAGTCTGTTTTAATCAAGTTTGATCAAAAAGAAGATGCCAGAAGTCCACTTAACTTAAACCATCCCCCTTTGCCTCTAGCTGTCATCACGCGGGAATCACTGAGGTATTCTAGACAGACCTAGCTCTTTCAACTGGCTCTTCACTGCCAGTGAAGTGAATGAGGAAAGCAATGAGGGGAATTTTCCAGAAAAATTAGGGTCTGTGACAGGCTTTATTTTAGAGATAAATCAGGAAAGTCTAGTGCACAAAAGACATTTGAGTAATATCTCGATGCCAAACCTTTACTGAGTTCTGGAAGAATAAATATATCTCTTCAACATACTGGCTGAAGCTAATCTGTTTTGGAATTCAGTGCTGTATCCTAGAAATAGGAATTCGGTACATCATATGTATGATTTATTTATTCAGTCTTGTAATCAATATTGCACTTACTTTTGAACGATGCTAAAGCTAGAATTATAAAGAAGTCTGAGACCCTGCCTGGACAAGCGTTATGGGTTTGCTGGGGGCAGAGATGGAGGAATTAGAGAGCAGGAAGACACAGGAGAAGAAACAAGTTACCCAAGTTACCGGACAATAAATTATGAGTGAAAAGCCCGGGGGCATCCCAAGGGTCTGTTGAATTAGGGGAGAAAGTTCTTAATTATGGCAAAAACGAGGAAGGGGAGAGAGAGATCTGGGAAGATTTTACACGGGGGTAAATTCTGTGTGAAGATTTGAAAATGAGTAGGAGTTCGCCAAGATCAAGGGTGGGGAGATGCAGCTTGGCTTCTAGTTACTCAACAAATTAATTCAAAATTCCATTCATACTGTATATGTAAGTTAATATTTGTGGAATGCTTATTTTTGAATAGTATTTGTTGAATACGTACTATCGGTAATATTAGTTGAGTAAATAATATTGATGATTTATTCTTTTTGGGGGCAGGGAGAGAGAGAGAGACAGAGCACAAGCAGGGGAGGGGCAGAGAGAGAGAGAGAATCAGAAGCGCATTCCAGGCTCTGAGCTGTAAGCACAGAGCCCAGCGCAGGGCACAAAGTCACGAACTGTGAGATCATGACCTGAACTGAAGTCGGACGCTTAACCAACTGAGCCACCCAGGCACGCCGACAGTGTATTCTTTCTGACTCAATGATGCCACCTCTCTGTTATCTCAGTTGGCTCTCAATCTACTTTTGACACTCTCATAACAATCAGACCAACTACCTTAAGGAAAAAAAAATATATCGTAAATACTTGTAGATTATTAGGGTGTACATCCAGTGAAATTCCTACCACCATAATAGTGGGTTATGCGCCTCATACATTGTTTGTTAATGGTTAAGTAATCATCTTATCTATCATATACAAAACAATGAATTGTTTATCAAGTCAAATCTCTCCAGCTTGGCCCCGTGAACTCTGTTTCTTACCACAGGAATGAGAGGTAGACCAAGGAGAGCAACCACAACTGGATGGCAGGAAATTTTAAATCTCAAGAGAGTACAAGTACAAAGCATACTTTATGCACAAGCACTACATGCTTTATTCAACCCTACCTTCTTTTACCTTCTATTCTAATGAGTGAGTGGAAAGTTAGCTGGCAAAAGAAATAAACAATAAAATTGTGTAGTATGTTGGAAACCAGTAAGTTCTGTGGAAGAAAATAGAGAGGAATAATAGTGAATGGGGTGCCAGGTTAGAAAAAGGGGATACGGAGGTGCGTGGGTGGCTCAGTCAGTTAAGCGTCCGAGTTTGGCTCAGGTCATGATCTCACAGTTTGTGGGTTCGAGCCCCACGTCGGGCTCTGTGCTGACAGCTCAGAGCCTGGAGCCTGCTTCAGATTCTGTGTCTCCCTTTCTCTGTGCCCCTCCCCTGTTCATGCTCTGTCTCTGCCTCAAAAATAAAAAATAAACAGTAAAAAAATTTTTTTTTAAATAAAATAAAAAGTTCATTGAGGAAGAAGAATGATCAACTGGGTAACATGCTACTGAATTGACAGGAAAGGTGGGAGCTGAAGATGATGCTTCGCTTAGAAACCTGGCAGTGACTGGTGACCTTGACTTGAACAGTTCCGTGGAGAGGTGTAGGGGAAAGCCAACTTCAAGAGATAAGAGTTGCAGACCACCAGCGTAAACTGCATTTCTAGACATTTTCACTGCGACAGGAAGCAAAGAAATAAGGTAGTGACTGGTAGGGCAAAGGAGGGACCAAAGAGCATTTTTCTTTTAATGGGAGAAATAAGAGCGTGAATCAGTAGAGACGTTGTAAGTAGCTGTATTATCAAGTAGAACCTGCGGGCACCCGGCAGAAACTTGGATAGTAGACCAGAGGCTGGATTTCAAAATATGCCTGAGTAAACCTGACATATAGTATGTGTAACCACTTAATATTGTTCCTTTAATACTCCTCTAAATTTTTCTGCTGATTAAAATGTTTTTAGGGTTTGGGGCGCCCGGGTGGCTCAGTCGGTTAAGCGTCTGACTTTGGCTTGGGTCGTGATCTCACGGGTTCATGGGTTCCAGCCCCACATAGGGCTCTGTGCGGACAGCTCAGAGCCTGGATCCTGCTTCGGATTCCGTGTCTCCTTCTCTCTCTGCCCCTCTCCCACTCACGCTCTCTCTCTCTCTCTCTCTCTCAAAAATAAATAAACATTTAAAAAATGTTAATAAAATTAACAAAAATGTTTTTAGGGTTTAAGTAAATGCTAGTCACCCTTATGTATTTTTTCCTTGATCAAATACATTTATTTGCCATTCAATAGCAAATTTCACGTGGTTGGTAATGTACAGAATGTCTGTACTGGGGATAGACAGAGACTTGAATATAATAATAATTAAAAATGCAATTTCTTATCTTCAGTATCTTATAGTTTTATTGGAGAGATCAATACACCATCCTGAAATAATATGAAGTGATAAGACTATTTTAACATTTATCGAGCACCTAAATGTGTGATAAGCATTGTAAAAGCACTCCAAATCCATTATCTATATAGGACTTTCTCATCCTCAGCACTGTTGACGTTTTCAGGGGGATAATTGTCTATTTGGGGTGGGACTGCCCTGTGGTTTGTGAGATGTGTAGGGCCGTGCATGTCTTCTACCCACTAGATGCCAAGTAGCCATCTCTCTTCTTCCAGTTGTGACCGATAAAAATGTCTCCAGACATTGCCAAATATCTCATCAGGGGTAAAACTCTCATCCTGTTTGAGGGCCACTGATCTGTGTTAAATTGCATAAACTTCTAAGGAAGATACTCTAATTACCTTCCATTTTATAGATTTAAAAACAAAAAAACTAGAGGGGCACCTGGGTGGCTCAGTGAGTTGAACATCCGACTTCGGCTCAGGTCATGATCTCATGGTCTGTGGGTTCAAACCCAGCATCGGGCTCTGTGCGGACAGCTCAGAACCTGGAGCCTGCTTCGGACTCTGTGTGTCCCTCTTTCTCTGTTCCTCTCCTGCTGGTTCGTTCTCTCTCTCTCTCTCTCTCTCTCTCTCTCTCTCTCTCTCAAAAATAAATTAAAAAAAAATTTTAAAAACCTAAAAAATTCAACTTAACAACATTGGTACTCAATTATTTCATAACACCAATCAAATGTGTATATGCTAACGGGACTAAGTAAAAAGTTCAAGTCATGCTTGTATGCAGGTTCAAAGTTTCCTACCAATTTTCTCTATAACTAAAAAATTTTGAAAACACAGCTGTGTGGTCAGTAGAGATCCCTTGCATTAAATGGGAAAAGAACATAGCATAAGACACTCAGCACATTCTAATCAATAATGTATCTCTACTCTTCAACAATAAATGGATTTAATCTGGTGGTATTTAATGAATCGTCTCTTTATCAAAAAATATTTATTGAACATATAGGAGATCCTGTATGTGAATCCCTGCTCCGTGACCTACGGGGATAAGATGCATAAATTATAAGACGTATTTTTAAGGAAAGGCAAATGGTGTTAGGCAAAAATAAATATGCTATCACAAGATAGCACTCGATTAATTACCATTTGAGTGATCAAGAAAACAATAGATATGAGTTTCCAAAGAAGAAATATTTGAGAGTTGGTCTGAGAAGTTTTCTCAGGAGAGCCGTGGCTTGAGTTACATATTGAATCATTAAAAGACATGGGTAGGAAGAAATCTCTGGAATAGTGATTGAGTGAACAAAGAAAGTGAAGTGAGAAAATTCTAGGGTAATTTGGAGAAGGATGGGCAAAAACCTAGGGCAGAGTGGAGGATGAATACACAAGATTCATGAGAAAGGAGGCTGGGAAGATGGAGGTAGACTGCATTGTGCTCAGGGATAGACTGAAGAATTTTGTCTCTACCTTTCAGGATTAATACGAGATTTGGGGGAACAAGATAACACAAGGCATGTAGCTCTTCAATTAAACCGGCAACTGTTGTGTAGAACCTATCACAGTGGGGGACTCAGAAGACATGAGGGGTGATGTAAAATAAAACCCACAATTAAGATGTTTAACTTGGGCAGTGGTAACAGTGAATAAACTATGGTCACGCAAAGAGTGTGTGTAAAATTAAGTGGATTAAGGATATGTTATTTCAGCAATTATGGTGGCGTTGATTCTGATCCATACCCAGTAGAACTGATGACGGTTACCAAATCATGAAGGTAGCCCCGGTGATCAGATTAGCAACAGCAGAGTCGTGCCATCAGATTTGCTTCTGAGTTGGCTGCCTTGATGTTACCATGTTGGCTGGCTTGCTTGTTTGCTTTCTTTTCTTTTCTTTTTTTTGTATTTCAGCGGTGTGGCCTGAGGTGCTCTGTATCTTGGTCTGCCATAGAAGATCTCCTAAAAGCAACCTCAGTGTTATCAGTTTAACTCTGCTCTAGGGGCTATGACTCTTACAGTTATTATCTATACAAGGAACAGGAAGAGGGCATATTGAAACCATTATCCGATTCAAAGAATCCACTAGCGTAGTGAGGTAGCCTAAACTCACCAAATGGTACCTGTGAATCAGCCTGAGGGGTCGAGATAATGTTCTCCATTCTCTACAGTGCTGTTCCTCCTCATCTCCCTCTCAGGTTTATGTTTGTCTCTGCCCAAACTTGATTCTTCCGATGGTAGAGGAGGTAGATGAGATCAGTCAGTCAGCACTGAAACATCTGAATAGCTCTGGGGAGGAGAAATGTAAGAATAAGGAATATGGGAACTTGACTGATACTCCCCAGGTCTTCATAGATGATGATGGAAAGTGAGTTTGCAGAATTTAGTGACATGTTACAATCAAAACCATGATTCAGATGCTGATGAGATTAGCAATGTCTGGAATAACTTTCTACGTGGGTTAAATTAGAGGAGACGCGCGTTATTCCAGAAGCTCAGGAAAATCCCTCAGGCCACCCAAATAAATGTTCCATCTGCTTACTGATGCCTGAAATTACACAGTAAGAGTTTCATTTCTTAGCCCCAAGCATTTGATTCCTGTTAAAATGCAAATCTCCTGGGCATGGCAGTATTGTAAGTTGCTGCTGTATCCCAGGGGGAAAAATGATTTTCAGAGACTTTCTTTAAAACAGATTTGGACAAGGAGAGAGTATGAGGCCACTGGACCCTGGAAACAGGTGGAACAGTAAAACCTTAATGGATAGGGGCCGGGGAGGGGTGAGAAAAGGGAATGCAAAGAGAAGAATGCAAAATGCAACAGGGAGCACATAAAAAGACCTTACTAACTTTTCTGGAGCTGAGAGTTGATGTTGCTACTGGAGAAAGCACTTTACTATTTTATAGCCTCTGTATCCAGGTGTTGGAGAACTCCGTATAGGTAGCAAATGTGTAGCTAGGGTAGGGGGGGACACTCTTCTAACCTCATAAGGATGATGGATTGTGCTATCTCTTCACCAGTTTGGGTTGTAGCGCATGGAAATCACCCTGACCCAACCCGCCCCCTTATGTTATTGATTTCCAGTGTTTCTCTTTTAAACATAGCTTATGCAGATCTAGAACTTTTCTTGGTAAATATTATACATTTCTCATCAGGTGTATTATACACAGAAATGTCCCAGGTTTCCCTTAACCACCCTCTAAAACAGCATCACTCCTTCCCTCCAGGTGGAGCTGGTCATTCACATCATATCACTAAACCGTTGAAGACAGCTCTTATGTAAACTACATAGATTGTTCATGCAAAAGTAGTTACGAGCACACCCTTTGGCCACCTTTGAGTTTGTAAAAAATGCTTTCTTTTGAAAGAAATTTAGACTTGCTTAGGTTGAAATCAATGATAGAACATCTACAAGGCCCTGAAGAGGGCTTAGCATGGTTTTGAAAGAAAATTATGTTTCCATCCTTAATTTAAAAGTTGGTTTCTCCCAAAACTCTCTGACAAAACAAGAAACCCCTTTACGTGTAACTGAATTAAAGGATATTCTTTTTATTGAGGACAAATATTTTCATAATCATCTGTTTTTTTTCCATTTAGACTTACAAAGTTCAGATTTGCTTATATTTACTAATATCAGTGTACCTTATCTATTTAGATTCAGTTCAGGCAAATCATGAGAATTGAGAAAAGAACAGCAAATATGTTTACTTTTTATTCCATATGATAGCCAAATTCTCACCTTATCGTCTCTAATTTTAAAAAATTATGATAGTTTACTGGTATTTCTTTTACACAGAAAGAAGTGACCAGTTCAGGCGGGAGTTGATATCCTGTCATAACAATTTCAACAACTTAAATTGATGTTGTATCTCAAAGCATCTGAATTCTGAAGATTTGGAGAGCCTCCAGTTTATTCTCTTTACTTAAACAGATGAAAACTGAGCCAGGGAGGTTGAGCGATGCACCCAAAGACTTCCACTGGAGCAACTCTTGATGTGGTTTCCTAATTCCCTACCCAGCAAGCATTTCTTCACAGCATTCTGCCCTATTGAAAATGGTAAATATACTTAAGATTTTTTAGGCTTTGGTGATTTTCGAAACATCCACGTACTTAAACTTTTATGAAACTCAGAGAGAAACTAGTGAAGATTCCTAGGTAGAACAATCCAGAGCGAAGAATGGAATTTCCAATTTGTATTAATTGCTCAGGAAATGAGGGTCCGAAGAGGTCAGTTTCATACAGCTAGTCAGTCAATGGAAAAGTTGAAACTGGCACCGTAAACTTCTGCTTAATCACCTCAGCCATGTGGCCTCTTCAGATGCAAAATAGGCAGAGAACAATGTGTTTATATAGAGATGGGGGATTGGTGGCACCAGGTTCCAGTCATAGGAAACCATGGCTGCGGTTCACAGGTAGGGAACTCTTGTGAGTGGGTGGGTAGCCATGAGCAGACACGTTCCCTAAAATAGCGAAAGCGTCTTGTTCAGATTCCAGCTATGCAGTTATAGTTGTTGAATGTGAACCCATAGTAAATCCCCAAAAAAGCGGGCGGTGAAAAAACCAACCAACCAACCAACCAAACAACAACAACAATAACAACAACAACAACAACAAAACAACCAGAAAAGCACTCAACATGCCTTGGGCATGAAATAAATCAGAGTTTCATGCAAACGCCAAAAATCTTCCGACTGTTAATATGCATTTCTAAGCAGGTGGCTCTTTTGCTGTGTACAGAAGATGCAAAATCAGCACTTTGTGTGAACTCTAGTTCTATTTTAAGGGCATATAATCCTTTATCTTTTAAGTACTAGAGCATCTTTTTCCCAAGAAAACAGATTTTTTTCATGAATAAATAATCAGGTCACAATCATCTTTATATACTCTAACCCTGTCTTATTTGTACCAGAATGCCTACGTACAGTAGATTCTTTAAAAAAAAAAAAAAAAAAAAAACTTGTTAAATACCTAAGGAAGTGGTCACATGGCCAAGAGTAATTCAACACAGATAATTATTTGAAAAAATGAAAATTTCTGCAAATGATGAAGACTGATGAGAGGAAAAAAGAAGACAAAAAGAGAAATAAAAAAGAAGGTTATTTGTGGATAAAATCTGTCCCAGAATTACTCAGCGCAAATGTATACCAAAAGAAGTCACCCACCTTAGACATTTCTCGATAAATATGCCTCAAGTGTCTACTTTGTGAGAGACAGATGTCAAATGACATCCTTTGTGAAGCCTCAATGAATGAGGTGGGATGATAGAAGCAGTAATAAGATGGTTTGATAAACCACAAACACAGAAATCAGAACAATCTGGATTAAAATCTTGCCCTTTCTGTTTACTATCTACATAACCTTAAGCTACTTATTTAAAGCTTCTACAGATCAGTTTAACATCTAAAAACTGAGGATGGTACTTAAGTGTAAGATTGTTGTGGGAGCTAAACAGAATAAAGCACAGGAAGCAGCTAGAAAAATGCCTCATGTGTGGTGAGTATTTACTACTCCCCTTCCGTCATTTTCCTCGTCTGAAGTTACCTGGACGATAATTAAATTTAAGTGATAGCAGCGACAACAACATAAAACAACATTAATAAAAATGGGCAAAGGACCTGAACAGACATTTTTCCAGAGAAGACATGCAAATGGCCAACACACATCTGACAAGATACTCAGCCTCACTCATCATCAGGAAGATGCAAATCAAAACCACAATGAGATACCACCTCACACCTGTTAGTGTGATGGCTTTTTTAAAAAAAGACAACAGAGAAGTGTTTGTTGGTGAGGATGTGGAGAAAAGTGAACTCTCCTGCACTTTTGATGGGAATGTAGGTAGGAACAACCACTGTGGAAAACAGTATGGAGGTGTAGGGGCCAAGGGCAGGCTGCCCCCAAGGGGGGTTACTTTGTATGAACATCATTTTGAGTTAAAAGCAATCAAAACCCAGCAGATTCAGAAAAAAATCTCTTTACCTCCCCCTCACCTGCCTGATTTTACCAGGAAGAGAGCTATTAACAGAGATTCCTCTTTAGGTCAGAAACTTATTTACATAATAGGGTGTCCTTTGTTTTCCAAACATCTCCTTTCACCTTCTTGCTAATGGTCTTTCTTTCTGTCTTTTGTATTTTCAGACCCATTCCCCTCTCCTTAGCTCCTGTGAGCATCATGTCAGTGGACTGTCTTTGGAATTTCCATCTCCTTGTGGATTCCCCTTACAAATGCCATTAAATTTGATTTTCATGGGGTGCCTGGGTGGTTCAGTCAGTTGAGCATCTGACTGTTGATTTTGGCTCAAGTCAGGATCCCAGGGTTGTGGGATCAAGCCCTGTGTTGGACTCTGCACTGAACTTGAAGCCTGTATGAGATTCATTCTCTCTCTCTCTCTCTCTCTCTCTCTCTCTCTCTCCCTCTCCTTCTACCCTTCTCCCCTACTTGTATGCACTCTCTCTCTCAGAAAATAATTAAATAACAATAAAAATTTTATTTTCTCCTGTTTATCTGTGTCATGTCAATTTGATTCTTAGTCCAGCTAGAAGGGCCGTGAAGGGCAGAGAAAATTCGTCCTGTATGAGGTACACTTGCACTGCCTGAATGGAGGTGATGCCAAGCACAGCCTGAAATGTTGCCAACTGGTGCCTTCTCACCAGATTACTGGGGACCTGCTTTTCCGCCCATTGCCACCCAGCTGCTGATAGCAAATCAGTGGAGTTGGGCAGAGATGGGCTAACTGTTCATCCATCCTGTTGGTCGCTTTTCCTAGGCACTAGCTACACTATATTGCCCAGCCTCTCTTACAGCTAAATGTGGCTACACAAATGTGTGCTGACCTATTTTTAACTCATGAAGTAGTTGGGGCCCTCTAGCCCCACAGAAGCTTTCCTGAGTCTCCATGTTGTTTTTCCTTCGGCCAACTGATGCACATGAATATGGCCACTTTGAAAACCACGAGGAGAAGGAGCCTGGATCCTGAAATACTGAATAAAGAGCTAGCTGTTCAATAGTCTAGACATGAACAAGAAGTGACAGCTAGCTGTGACCCTCCACAAACTTAGAAGGGAACTATTTCCCTTGGTCATTCCTCAGAGGCATGTGGTGAACCAGCTATTTGAGCAAAGCAAGACCTGGGGTCTTTGATGAATTTGAGAAGGGAGACGAAGGAGCACTGCCTTAGGTTGTCTCTCACCAGTGTTCACATGGACAGGACAGGCAACGGGCAGCAACAACACAATGATCTGAAGATGCCGGAAGTACTTCCAGTCTGTAAATGCCACCTCAATTCCTACCCAGTAGACCTTTAACTTCCCATGTTGAGACTGTAAGAGAAGGAGATAAATATCTCAACAAAACCGTTCTTGCATTTTCTTCCCCGTACTTCGGAGGCACCGAATATATACTTCTTGAGTTAAAGAGATGACTAAGGAGGACTCTCCCAAAGCTGCCTCAATGTGTACCCCCTGAAATTGAAAACAACACTATTTTTATTCACAAATTAATACTGAGCTGCTGACATCTGTGACCTCCAGGGATAATAAAGCTTCCGTGGTGGGGGATTAACACCACGGGACATTCCGGGTGTGGCAGAGTTTAATGGGCAGTGCCGATGGTTCTCTCTATCCAAGAGGCATCAGGTTGTAGGGGAGGAAAAATAATTTTCCCTTTACCCTTCTAGGTTGTTGGCTGGACCCCTTTTAATAAAAAACAGATTAGCAAGAGACAAACAGAAATGTAATAACATTTGTACCTCCTGTGTGCATGGGAGATACCAGGAAAACAGTAACTGCCTGAAATGGCCCAAACCACCAACCTTAAATACCATCTCCAGCTAAAGACCAAAGAAGACGGGGCGTGGGACAGCCAGTTATGGGAGGCTATCAGGCAAAGCACGGTAAACAAGAGTAAGGTTGGCGTGCAGATTTCGGTCTTTGCCTTCCCCATTGATAAGAGTTTCTTAGAGATTTAGTCATTTTTCACTTCCTGGTACAGAGAGGTAGATACCCTTCCAAATGAATATTTCCTTTATGAATATAAGTGTCTCATAAAAATGTAACTTAGACTCAGTGTTCAGAGTTTTTCTTATGTCTGTCGTCTCCTAAAAATAATCAGTCTAAAAGAATCCTTATACCTTATATTCTGGAGTGGCGTATTCTGTTCCCCTTCATGGTACAAAGAAGATAAGATCTCAGAAGGAAGGATGCTCAAGGAACGCTCTGACAGAAGAGAGAGTTGCTAAGAGTGAAGGTGAATTCCTCTTTTAAAAATTACCTCCAAATGGTCCTACAAGCACAGTGCTGGAAGTGGTAAACATATGAAAATAAACCAGATCGAATAAGCCCCGCATTTGGATAGCACAGTACTGAATTGAGACTCTAATGTATCAATTAATGCTGTTAACAATATTGCACATAATTTGTATTGAAAGCAAAAAAATGATAAAGGAATTTCCTTAGGAATGTGTGTTAGACAGAATTCTTTGATCTTACATTCTAAAGCCAGGGCTTTAGAATTTAAATTTATTTCCTTCCCTATTCTAGAATATGAATGGAGAACGCTCCAACAAATGATAACGTGGGATTGATGAACTTATCAATATCAGGTTTTCAGTTTACTTGGAAGAACAATAGTACAAATGCAAAAGTATTGATATTCAAGGAAAATGATGAATGCTTTGCTTCCAGATACTTATTTATGGATTGGAAACATACAGTTGCTTTTTTCCCTGCATCCTTTCCAGTTAGAGCAAGTTCTCAACACACTAAATGCAATAGGTCACTCTTCAAAATTGACTCGTTTCCACATTAGCAACAAGTCCTTGAGCCAAGGAAATTCTATAAGCTGGTCAGTTTGTTCTCAGAACCAATTCTAAAATGAATCGGTTGGAAGCACAGATGTACAAGATTCAAACACTGAGCTGAATCCAAAAACGTTACAACAATCGCTTTCATTTTTACCAGATTCAGCTGACCGCTTTTGATGACTTCTATGCTTCTCCCCGGAACTTGTGACCAGCTCTGACTCTAATATGTCACGGTGAAGGTCGATAATTAGCTCTCTGCTGCCAAATGGCACCAAACGCCTTGAATTTCCATGATTAAATACCGTGGGTAAGGTCTGAGAGCTGCTATTCCATTCAAACATCAGCCTGATTGGATCCCTGCCTGCTTCTCTAGCTGTGTCTTTTCCTTCCTCCTGAGATCCCTTCTGTAGCCCCCATTCTCCAGGTGTCACGTTGTGCTTTCCGGATAGGTCTTGCTTTCTCTGCTTTCTCTTCTGTGCCTTTGTTCCTGCTATTACCTCTGCTTACCTAGAGCACCCTTTCTTTTCCTTCATTTTGCTAATTCCTATTAGTCCTTGAAAATTTCCCCAGAACGTCTTCTCGGGGAAACCTTTGAGCAGACAGCATAGAAGTTTATCGCCTGCCATAATTCTGTCACAGCACCAATCGCAACATGTGGTAATTACTTATTGGTTTCACTGTGAACTCCTAAGGTACCGATGGGGCTCATTTAAATCTTTTTGAGTGAATTAATGAATGATGGCAGAAAGCCAAATTTTAAATTAGTCTAAAGTAGCATCGTAAACTCCGTGATAAATGGAAATGAAATTGTTGGACTGAAATATGCCTCTTCCACATTGTGGAACCCTCAAAGGACACCCACCTAGCCCAGCACCCAGAATGTAGAATGCCAAAACGTTCAGTGAATGAAATGTAATCACATATTTCATTAGATGTAGCATCACTAGTATTACCAGCAGTGGTAGAGAAGATGAGCCCATTCTCCCCGCACCCCACCCTACCCCTGTGTCTAGTACATTCATACATCCGTTCTTCTCAGATGGCATTCCATGTCCCCTTTGGTAAATACACATCTACAAATCTTATAGCAGGGAGTGGTTTTGATTTTTGACCTGCTACCCTCATTGAAAGCTTCTTGAAGGAGAAATGCTTAATCATCCTTAAGAAGTAGAATTAGGGGCGCCTGGGTGGCGCAGTCGGTTAAGCGTCCGACTTCAGCCAGGTCACGATCTCACGGTCCGTGAGTTCGAGCCCCGCGTCAGGCTCTGGGCTGATGGCTCGGAGCCTGGAGCCTGTTTCCGATTCTGTGTCTCCCTCTCTCTCTGCCCCTCCCCCGTTCATGCTCTGTCTCTCTCTGTCCCAAAAATAAAATAAAAAAAAAAAAAAAAAAAAAAAAGTTGAAAAAAGAAGTAGAATTAGGAAGGGTTGCCTCTTGTTAATTTCTGTGCAGTTGTCGAATACATTCATGTATTTATCTAACCCATTGTCTGTCGACCGTTCAGCACTAAGCTGCATAGAACTAAAATTGTAAATAAGACACACAGTGTGTTTCATCATGGAGTTTATATGTCAAAAGATCATAAAGAAAAATGATTACACCTTCCAAATACAGCTGAGAGCTATAAAGAGAAGTGAAAATGTTTACCCAAACTATGGAATCACTCTACTTCTAATGTCTAACCAGTGGTCTGTCACTGAGGGGAATTTGGACAAGAATGAGGCAAGAAAACTAATCACAGAGCTATCTGAGCGTGATAGGAATGACTGGCTTCTCTATACATTCAGAAGGTAGAATAAACAGGCTTCAATAAGGATCTAAGTAAGGGAATAAAAGTGCAAGATGACACCTACATTTCTAATTGAGTAAACCATAGCACTAGTGGTCATTGAAATGGAAAAAAATGAGAAGTGTAGTTAGCAGGGAGGAGAGTTGATGAGTTCAGTTTTGCATATGTTAACCTCCATACCTGTGGAACATCTGTGTGGAGACATTCAACGTGCAGCTGGCTATATGGGTGTAAAAGGGTTATAGTTGGTAGTCACCTACTTAAGGAAAACAATTGAAGCCATAAAGGTGAACGTGATCTCCTGGGGGAGTGCGAGGGGAAAAAACAGCCTGGGATATAATCGGGAAATATTTACGCATAAAATACGAACATAGAAACAGGGAACGAAGCTGTTTCATCAAAGAAGCCAGGCAGTAACAGTGGGATTAGGAGACTGTGGTGTAAAGCAAAATAAGAAAGAAACGTATTTCAAGAAGAAATGTCATTTGAGAACTACAGCTTGATAAACGCTGAAGACCGTTCATTGGTCTCAGCAGCAACGAAGATGTCGACGATGTTGGCAAAAAAACTAATGGAATAGTAGAATCATTGGAGGAAAACAAATCTTGCCAGAAAGAGATTAAATCTGCTGGGGAGACAAGATTTAATTTAAAGCTATTTGAAGAATTTTAAAATGGAGAGACATTAATTAACGTAACCAGCATTAGTATGTTAGTAGGGAAAAGCATTTCTCATCATCTATGGGAGTGACAACATAACCTTGTAGGTAAAGCACAGGGTTTGATTTCAAATCTTAGCTCTTTGCATACTAGCCATCTGTGTTACTTTGACACATTGTTTTGAGAGCTTCAGCCTTCCCGTTTACAAAATAGACCCATAAATGCTAGCTGTGCGTGGGCTCTGGAAAAATTAAGCCCATAACATAATTCCTAGGAAAAGTAGGGCCCCGAAGAAGGTGAACGAATACAAATTATTAACGTAAACAGGTCTCAGGCAGCAGTCTAAAAGCAGACAAGAATTAAAAAATTGCCTGGGACATGGGGAGCCGACTGGGTAAGCAGAGGAGAAAGATGAACCATTAGAGAAATCCTGGTGGGGGCCTGGGTGGCTCAGTCGTTTAGGTGTCCAACTTCGGCTCAGTTCATGATATCGTGGTTTGGGAGTTTGAGCCCCGCATTGGGCTCTGTGCTGACAGCTCGGAGTGTGGAGCCTGCTTCAGATTCTGTGTCTCCCTCTCTTTCTGCCCCTCCCCTGTTTGCTCGCTCTCTCTCGCTCTCTCTCTCTCTCTCTCTCTCTCACTTTCGCTCTCAAAAATAAACATTAATCCTTGCCTGGGATGAAGATTTTAGACTTTATTTAAAGAGGAAGTGAATGCACACAGACTGTTAGGATAGAAAGCTCCTTCCCACTGGTTATAAATCTCTTTGAAGGCAGGAAATTTGAAGGCTGTAGCAACAAAACTATCATCTTGATCATCACCACCACTGTCATTGTCAGCACAGCTCATATTCTTCAGTGCTTTCCATGTGCCAGGCAAAGAGCCAAGACTTTGTAGCATTGTCTCATGCTATCCTCAACCCAATCCAGTGAAGAAGGTGTTACTATTATCCTTGCTTTAACGATAAGAAAACAGGCTTAGAGCAGCACTGATTTCGTTCAAAGGGCACAAAATCAGTGAGGAGGAGACCCAGAATGAGGCAAGTGCCATAGGATGATGCTTCAAGGAAGGGGTATCCCAGGAACATGGAGTTAAAAATGCATTACACAAATCATAGGACTGATTCTCCCAATATCCCTAAAACCAGTGGTAGGGATAGATAGATTTATCTATCTGAAATCTGAAACAGAGGGGGAAAAAACTGCACCCAGACAAGGAATGGAAAAACAACGAGTAGCAGAGTCAGGCAATGGCTGCTACCTTTTTACTTCTGGGTGTTTTTGTTTTTGTTTTGTTTTTAAAAACACATATTTTTTTTTTTAATGTTTATTTATTTCTGAGACCGAGAGAGACAGAGCATGAGTGAGGAGGGGCAGAGAGAGAGGGAGACACAGAACCCGAGGCAGGCTCCAGGCTCCGAGCTGTCAGCACAGAGCCCGACGCGGGGCTCGAACCCACGGACCAAGAGATCAAGACGTGAGCCGAAGTCGGATGCTTAACTGACTGATCCACCCAGGCACCCCATGAATATCTTATTTTAGTACAGTACATTTGTCACACATAATGAAGCAATACTGATACACTGTCATTAATTGAAATCCATAGTTGATTCAGGTTTCCTTAGGTGTTGTTTTTTTACTAATATTGTTTTTGTGTTCCACAGTCCCATCCAAGATACCATTTGGTTATTATTTCTCCATAACCTCATCTGGTTGTGGCACTCTCTCTAGCTTTCTCCTCGTTGTGGGAGTTTTATTTTCAGCGTTGTTTTATATTCTGAGACTATGGGATGTTCCAGGCTCACCTTGTGTATTTCATGCCCCAGTCCTGGCTTCCGTCATTTCTCCAGCAAGCCCTCATTCTTTTTACTGGAGAACGGAATTAGAAACCCCCCATCCAGGCGGTAGGTCTGCTTGTTGCGACTACAGCGTCATTGCCTTTAGGCCCTCTGAGCTCTCAGAGCAAGGAAATATATGCATCTATGGTAATCTGTGTATACACACATATCTCATTAACACACACAATTTTTCTTCTATATGTGGTCGTCTGTATCTACACTAAGCTAAATGCATGTGCCTACTGATCCATCACCGCATGGCTTATTCTAGACTTCTCCCCTTGCTAATCTGTAATCTCTCACTCCCACAGTAAGAAACTTAGCTTCCACCACATTACCCTCCCTTTACTTGATTATTCAACTGCAGTATACACATACAGTATACTGTTTCAGAAGCGTTGATCCATTGGGAAGGAAATTTATCAACTAGAGTGCAGTGGTTACCTACAGTTCCTTTGACCTTACTGTTACACACTCCACTCATTCCCAGAGTTACTTAGGTCACTACCTTCCCCTCTACCTCTTCAGCGACATTGTTTCATGCATTTCTTTGTTTCATACATTTCTACAAGACCAGTGCTCTGTTTCATACATTTCCAACATGGCTAGAGTCATTTGTAACGTTCTGCATGACCTTTTGAACAGTTTTTTAAATTAGTGTGCATTCAGGCTCTCTCTTTTTGTGGTAAAGTTCTATGATTTTCGACAAATATATGGTCATGTATTGGCCATTACAATATCACGCAAAATGGTTTCACCACTTTCAAATATCTCCTGGGCCTCACCTCTCAATCCACCTACCCAAGAACCCCTGAAAACTGTTCATCTGTATCATCTTTATAGTTTTGCCTTTTCCAGAATATCATATCAAGAGAAACACATAGCCTTTGCAGACTGGTTTCTTTCATTTAGCAGCATGCATTTGCAATGCATCCAGTATGCCTCAGTTTGTTTATACAACCGTATATTAAGAGCTGTTTTGGTTGCTTCCAGTTTGGGGCAGTTGTGAATGAAGCCGCTATAAACATTTGCAGGCATGTTTTTGCTTGGACGTAAGTTTTCAAATCAGTTGGTTAAATACTTAGGAGCAGGATTGCTGGATCCTATGATAAGACCATGTTTAGCTTTGTCAAAAGTTGTCAAACTTTCTTTCAATGTGGGTTTACCCCTTTGCATTCCTGTAAGCAGTGAATGAAACTTCCTGTCCCCCTGCGTCCCTGCCGGCAGTTGGTATGGACATTGTGGCCGGAGGGGTGAAGAGTTGGCTCTTCTAATAGAGGTGTAATGGCATGTTGTTCTTGTAACATGCATTTCTCAAATGGCAAATGATGTTAAGTATCATTTCATATGCTGATTTGCCATCGGTACAGATGATACAGTCTTTGGCGAGGTATTATCTGTTTCGATCTTTTTGGTTTGTTTTCTAATTGTTGAATTTTATAAGTTCTTTGTTTATTTTGGATACAAGTCCTTCATCAGATAGGAGTTTTACTGAAGTTTCTAATTTTAAAAGTCCAATTTACCGTTTTTTTTTTCCTTTCATGGATTGTGCCTCTTGTATCATATGTTAAAAAACGCATTTCCCAGCCCAAGATCACATAGATTTTCTTCTACGATTTCTTCTAGAGGTTTTATAGTTTGGCATTTTACATTTAAGCCTTTGATATATTTTTATTTAAACTTTCAAAAGTACAAGGTCTATATCTAGGTTCCTTTATTTATATATGGATACCTAAGTGTTCTAGCACCATTTCCTGAAAATATTATCCTTTCTTTAGTGAATTGCATTTACTCCTTTGTCAAAGATCATTTCACAATGTTTGTGTAAGTATGTTCATGGGCTCTCCATTGATCTGTGTGTCTATTCTTTCCCCAACACTACACTATCTTGATTAATGTGGGTTAATAGTAAGTCTTGAAGTTGGATAGTGTGAGTCCTCCCACTTTAATTTTCTTCATATTGTTTTGGCTATTCTGGCATTTTTGCCTTTTAATGTAAACTTTAGAGTCAACTTGCTGATATCTCAATAGGTTGCTAGTATTTTTATTAGAATTACATTGAATACACAGATCACATTGGGAAGAATTAATGTCTTAACAATATTGAATCTTCCAATTCTTGAACATGGCATCTTTCCACGTATCTGGACTTTTTTACTTCTGTCATGAGTGTTTGCAATTTCTTCATACAGATCTTGTGTGTATTTTGTTAGATTTATACCAAGGTACTCCATTTTTTTTTTTTAGTGCTAAATAGTATAATTTAAAATTATAATTGTTTACTGCTGGTATATAGGAAATCAATTGCTTATGTATCATAACTTTACCCTGCAGCCTTTCTGTATTCACTTATTAAGTCCAACAATCTTTTGTAGATTCTTGGGGATTTCTTTCGCATAGACAATCCCGTCATCTGTGAATGAAGACATTTTATTTCTTCCTTTATGTTTTGTATACATTTCTTTTGCTTTATTTTTATTGCACTAGCTTGGGCTTCTAGTATAATGTTGTTCAGGAATGGTGAGAGAGAACATCCTTGCCTTTTTCTTTATCATAAAGGGAAATCATCTTACTATGAAGTAGGACGTTAGCTACAGGATTTTTGTAGATGTCTTTTTCAAGCTGAGAAACAAAATTTCACTTTGTTTTTAGTTTTCTGAGACTTTTTAATCATTAATACGTGTTGGATTTCGTCAAATGGTCTTTTTAGCAGCAATTGATGTAATCATATGATTTTTGTTCTGTAACCTGTTGATATGCTAGATTACATTGATTGATGTTCAAATATTTAACCAATCTTGTACATCTGGAATAAATTCTATTTGATCGCATATATACATATATGTACATACGTGTATACGTATATGTATACATATACATATATATTTTTACATTACTGGATTTAACTTGCTAATATTTTATTGAGGATTTGCATCTATATTCATGAGAGATATTAGTCTATTTTCTTGGTTAGTTTGGCTGAAGGTATATCGGGTTTAACAGCAATTTTTTAAAAGTCATGTTTTAAAGATCTTTTCAAAGAATCAATTTCTGGGTTCTTTGGTTTTCTTTATTTTTTTTTCTGTTTTCAATTTCATTTATTTGTGCTCTAATTTTATTGTATCTTTTCTTCTCCTCACTTTAGGCCTTCTTCCTCTAGTTTCCCCAGGTGAGAGATAGGGCTATTGATTTTTTAAATCTTCCTTCTTTTCTTCTATGAATATTTAATACCATAATCTCCCCTTAAGCAGTGCTGTCACTGCATTCACAAAGTTTGCTGTTTTGTGTTCATTTTTATTTAGTTCAAAATATTTTAAAACCTCTCTTGAGACTATTTCTTTGATCCATGGGTTATTCAGAAGTGTGCTTTTAAAATTTTTAGATATTTAGGAGTGCCTGTCTATCTTTCTGTTATTGATGACTAGCTTAACTCCATTGTAGTATGAGAAGATACTTTATATAATCTTGTATTTTATTAATGTTATTAAGGAGCGCTGTGTCCCAGAATATGGTCTCTCTGGGTGAATGTGCCATGTGAGCTTGAGAAGAACGTGTTTCTGATGTTTGGGGATGGAGTCATATCCATGTCAATTAGATCAAGGGATGGATCATCTACAACCTTCCTGATTTTCTGCCTTTTTGATCCGTCAGTTTTTGAAAGAGATGAGTTGAAGTCTCCAACTGTAAGAATGGCTTTGCCTGTTTCTTCTGGTAGTTCTTGTTAAGTGTGTGCAGACTTAAGATGGTATGTTGTCTTGAAAAATTGACACCTCAGTTAACTAAGTAATCTCCTCCTCTATCCCTCATCGTATGAAGTCAGCTTTGTTGGCAAGTGACATAGCCACTCCAGCTTCCTTTTGATTACACCGGTGTTGGCCTGATTTATCTTTCTCCTTCTCTTTACGTGTAACCTAAGTCTTTTTTAATCTCAAGTCAGTGGGTCTTAATTTTTTAACTCACTCGAATAATCTTTGTCTTGCAACTGGTATATTTAGACCATCCATATTTAAAGTTATTATTATTACAGTTGGATTAATAACCTGTCATGTTTGTGTCTGTTTTCTACATGTTGTATTTGTTCTTTGTTTTTTTTCCCCCCTCTTTCTCAGTCTTCCTTGGTTTAATTGAGCATTTATATGACTCTATCTTACCTCCTTTCTTATGGAATCAAATATATTTTTGAATGAATTTAGTGATTGCTCTAGAGTTTACAGTTCAGCATTTTATTTAAATCAAAGTCCACCTTCGGATAGCACTACACCATTTCTTTCTTTTTTTTTTTTTTTAATTTTTTTTTTTTAACGTTTATTTATTTTTGAGACAGAGAGAGACAGAGCATGAACGGGGGAGGGGCAGAGAGAGAGAGGGAGACACAGAATCGGAAACAGGCTCCAGGCTCTGAGCCGTCAGCCCAGAGCCTGATGCGGGGCTCAAACTCACGGACCGCAAGATCGTGACCTGAGCCGAAGTCGGACGCTTAACCGACTGAGCCACCCAGGCGCCCCGAGCACTACACCATTTCATGTGTAGAGTCAGTAACTTACCACAGACTCTTCCAAGTTGGCCATTCCCATCCCTTTCAACGGCCATTTAACTTTTCCACGTGCTATAATCACACAATACGTTGTCCCTAGTGTAACTTTAAGGAATTGTCATTTAGTTCAGTTAAGAATAAAAAAGGATGATGCTTTATTTTGCCTTTCTTTATCCTTTCTCTATGCTCTTCTTTTACTTACACGGATCTAAGTTTCTTACCCAAATTATTTCCTTTTGCCTAAAGAACTTTGCCTAAAGAACTTAAGTGAGAAAAATGTGTCACCACGTGATGTTGTTATCTAGTTACAATTATTATTATCTCTCCACCTCCAACAGACTCTAATTTCCACAAAGTAAGACCATAATTTGTGTATCTAAATCACCGTGTCAAGCACAATGTCTGACACAACTCAGTAAATATCAGTTGAACTGAATTATTCCTGCATAGGAATATTAATAAATTTATATATACAAACAAGCTTCTTAATAGCATATACTTTTAATTATCACTTTATGCATCATAATTATTGCATTAATAGATCATTAGTATCATTTTAACTTGCTGAATGGCCCTCATGGAAAAGAAGAGCTTGTGGTATTTGTCCAGTTGGAGGGTTGGACTGGAAACTAAGAGTAAGCATGACTAGTAGTAATTCTTGACATTTGCCTATTATTTGTAATTTTGTGAATGGTTTCACACACATTATCCCATTAAGGTCCCATAGAAGCCATTTGCTTTTTCTCTCTCTCATGAGTATTTTTTATTAGATGATCTACTTCTTTTCCTCTATAAGTTTCAGCCTTTATTGCCACATGGAAAAAAAAATGCAGAAGTCTCCTGATTTCAGGGAACTAGGGAATTCTTGTTATAATGGGGGGGGGGGGGGCGGGGAATTAGCCCCACATAAATTCTCCCTCCAAACATTAGAAATGATATGGATAATTACTGCTATCATTTTAAAATATTTAAATTAAAATTTATAATTGAATTACAAAATTTTTGATTAAAAAATTGTTATCTGTTGCATGAGAATGTTGCATGGGATTTGATATTCCCTTGCAGGGCTTACCCATCTCTTGGTTCTCTGCGGAGTAAAAAGCCTCATCCATGAACAAATTTAATAATCCATGATATAAATAAGTGCCTACAAAGCTAGTATTAAAATATATTTTGTAGCAATTTCTAAATAATGACCGTGACCTAGAGATAATAATTACCTTTTAAGTTCCTCAAGAAAATTCTGTCTTCTTCAAAATGTGCAATTGGTACTAAAAGACACCATGATTTGTTGTTGTTGTTGTTGTTGTTGTTGTTGTTGTTGTTTTTAATCTAGTAAATTAGGTGTCACTGTAAGTTCAAAGTTTCTGGAAGGTTGAAGATTGTGCTTCTTTGGATGACAGTCATCTCTGGTGGTATCCTAGATCCAGCCAAACTTAGGCTGAATTCATCATCTTCTTTCTGAAATACAAACAAGCAAGGAGATTTTTACTTTGTTATAGCCATGAAGCATATTAATGATGCTTTAGTATTGAAAACAGTGAACACTGGTGATAACAGTCAAGAATAACCCAAAAATTAAAAGGAGATTTCAAAAGGTAACTAATCCTATGGTCAATATCTTTCTAATGTTAACTAGAAGGAGAAAAAAAAATCTCGAGTAAACCCAAGAGATGATTGCAAATGAGGAGATTACATACTCAAGACTGGAAAGTTAAAAACAGAAAAATGCAGATGGATCTTGAGAGTTTAAGATGTAAAAGAAAATCAAATGAATGAGATTTAATTTAGATAGACAAAATGCCTTTATTTAAGAAGAATAATGCCAACGGGATTTATAAATCAAGTGAATACCAATTAGAAGCCCAAATAGAAGAGAAAACCCACAGCAAAGTAGGGTTTTAATGTCAAAGAATGTAACTAAAGATTTATAATTTGGAAAAATTCCACTTTTTTTCTTTTTTTACATAACAGAGCCGACCATCTTTGAAACAGGTTTTTATTCTTTATGTAAAAGGTAAAACCTTCACATTTGGAAGGAGTACACTAACCTAATGTACTCACTCAGGGTCCAGAATAATTCAGTGTAGTTCAGTCAACATGCATTAAGGATTATTGCGTGCCACGCTTTGGGCTAGACACCAGGGGTTAAAGATTAATCAAATATGATCATTTCCCTTAAGAATTTTAGAGTCTAGTTAGGAAATCTGAAAGATAATCAGATAACCCCAATATGTTATTATAAATATCAGTTATATTACATACACTAAGTGATGTCAGAGTTCAGAGGACATACCAAAGGTGGGGCAACAGTGATTCTAAATGTTAGATTGGCTCACCTGGATCAAATATACCTCCTTAACATTTCAAGGGTTCCCTTACTTCCAGGCTTTATGAAACAAAGATTGTTGACAAGAGTTATGAGTAAATAACAAAAAGCGATCAATGAAATGCATCCAAAGGCTAAGTACAGAGACATTTTAACTAGGAATAGACAACAAACTTCACAAATTGTTTTCTCTTGTGTTAGTACAAAGTCTGTTTTAAATTGCTAGGCGCATTTAGGTATGAAATAGCAAATGAAGGAAATTCCTGAATTCCTTCCTTTAAATATAAACTTAGGGCTTCTGCACATGGCCAAGATGAAATAATTAAGACTGGATTTACCCTCAACAGAAAACAGCTTAAAAATGGAAGGGGTATATGAATAATAGTTTTCAAAGCACTGGAACTCAGGCAGTCCGAGTGACTAGAAACAAGCAAAGTAATCATAATGGCTGCTCCAGCTCACTGCCTGGATAGTTCCCTAGATGAGCAGAAACCCAGGAGTATCCTGGTTGTCTCCTTGAGTTACAGAGAATGTTTAGGGCATATTTCACAACAATTACTTTTCCCTTCCTCTTGCTAGAGCCACAGGCATAGATTATCATCATGAAAGCCTAGTGTGGTTCCTGGGTTTCTAGAGGTGAAACTCACAAAAGTGAGGGTCCCCTGCACCTTATAAGATCACATCCTGAAAATCTTTCTCACTCTCAAGCTAGTAGTTTGTCAGATTTTCATTTGCCATCTAGAAGTTTGTCAAAATTATCATTTTATTGTTCCTACCATTATGTGGATACGTTATATGGCAAATTATCATTTGCCATCGAGGAATTTGTCAAAATTGCCATTTAATTGTTCCTACCATTATATGGCTGCAGTGGCTTCTGCTACCAGTACACAGATCCCCACTGTGATGCCCTGGGTTTGCCTGACACTCTAGATTTCCAAGTGGCAGTTTGGCCAGAGACCTCAATTCTCTGATGGCTCTAAGAAAAGTCCTTGATTTGCAGTTTACTCAGCTTTTTCTTGTGTTAAGTATGGGAGTGACGCTCCCAAACTTTCTAATTATCAGAGCTAAAAACATTAAGTCAGAAATAAACATTGAAAATAAAATGTATAGGGGCACCTGGGTGGCTCAGTCGGTTGGGTGTCCGATTTCCACTTCGGCTCCTGTCATGATCTCATGGTTAGTGAATTTGAGCCCTGTGTTGGGCTCTGTGATGACAGCTCAGAGCCCGGAGCCTGCTTCTGATTGTGTGTCTCCCTCTCTGTCTCTGCCCCTCCCGCACTTGTGCTCTCTGTCTCTCAAAAATAAATAATCCCATTAAACATTTAGAAACTAAAATATAAAAATAAGTTAATAAAATTTATAAAATAAAAAATATGAAATAATTGGGGTAAATTTGACAAGTATTGACAAACTATATACTAAAAACAATAAAATGTTGCTATATAAAATTAAAGAACATTGAAATATTAGAAGAGATACATCATATTCATATGCCAGAAGATGCAATGTTGTTTAGATTTCACTTCTCAACAAATGGATCCAGAAATCCAATGCAATTCTAATTAAAAAAAAAAAAACAAACAGAAGGGTTTCTTGTAAAAGAAACTGACAAGCAAATTTTAAAATTTATAAGATGATTTTAGTAACTTAGAATAGCCAAAACAACAAGTTTGTAGATGAACAAAGTTGGAGGAATAGCATTACTTAATTTTAAAACTTATTTAAAAGCTACTGAAATCAAGATACTGTGCTGCTGGTGTTAAGACAGACTGCTAGATCAGGGAACAGAGTATGAAGTATGGCAGAGAGCCCAGAAATAGACCCATACGTAGAGGAGAAAGTGATTTTTGACAACGACGTAAAAAGCAATTCAGTGAAGAAAGAATAGTCTCTTAATAAATGTTTTGGAATGATTGAATATCCTTGTGCAAAATAAAATAAACAAAAGCACTTGAATCCATATCTTGAACCATCTATGAAAATTAACTCAAAATGGATCATAGATCTCAATTTAAAACCAAAAACTAAAAACCTCTAGGAGAAAATGTTTGTGACTTATGTTAAGAAGCAAAGATCTCTTAGATAAGACCCAAAAAAACCCTCTATTTTTGGATTGAGCGAGGAAGATTATCCCTGAACTTAGTGCCACGTGGAAAACTTCTTTGTAACCTTACGAAGAACACTTTACTACATGGTATGTGGTTACAAGAGAAAGAAAAAAGCAATCACTGTTTTTTAGTATTTCCTAATTTATAGAAAGGTATTCGTTTATGTAAACACAAGCTCTCCAACACAAGAAAGCATAGTTTACAGAAAAGATGCACTATCAACTAGATCAAATGGCCATTTGAAAACAGACCTAGCATGATTTTGATGCAAAATATGAATAATTAACTTTTTGCTTTAATTCAATACTTTAACACTCCAGTAAAGAGGAGAGAAATACAGAGATTACACCAGCTGTGGACTTCTTATATCTCCTTTGCTTTAGATGATACTTACCTTGTTTGGGACGTAGGATGTGCTGGTCTTCTGATACGTCAACTGACCCTGCAATGATACCCTAGTTAATTAATGAAACATTAATCTGGGTGTTGCTGTCAGGATATTTTATAAATGCAATTGATGTTTATTGACTTTAAGTGAGGCAAATTATCTTAGATACTCTGGGTGGGCCTGGCTAAATCACTTGGAAGCCGCAAGAGCTGTCCTGAGATTTCCCTGAAGAAGAATAAATTCCAGTTGTGGATGGCAGTTTCAGCCCCTGCCTGGGGTTCCAGCCCATCCCTCCTGTCTGCCTGCCCTATGGGCTTTGGACTTACCTAGCCGACCCTACATTAGCATAAACCAATTCCTTGCAATAAACCCTGGTTTTTTTCTTAAGAAGAAAAATCATGCTTTTTTTTTTTTTGTATTGTGGTAAAGGATACATAATGTGAAATTTACCATTTCAACTCGTTTTAAATGTACATTTCCATGGCGTCAAGCACATTCACAATGTTGTGTAACCATTACCACCTTCCATCTCCAGAAATTCTCGTCATCCCAAACAGAAACTCTGCATCCATTAGACACTAACTCCCCACCACCCCCTCCCCAGCCTCTGCTAACCTCTGCTCTACATTCTTCTCTCTGAAGTGTGACTCCTGTAGGTATTGCATATACCTGTAATCGCGTAGTATTTGTCCTTTGGTGTCTGCCTTATTTCACTTAGCATGATGAGATAAATTTAATGCGTATCTCCTACTGGTTCCACTTCTCAGATACAGCCCTAACTGATTCCTGTAGAATACCCATAAATAGACTAATTTGTTGAAGACACAGCTTTCCCTGACCAGCCCATCCTATAAAGCAGTTTGTAGGAAGAATCAATGCCTCCCTGTTTGCCTCTCCATGTGCCTTATACATATTCTTTTATAACAGTTGTCAGTTGGCATATTTCTCTTCCCATTTGACTGTGAGCTTTTTGACTGATTAGTAGTCATCCTTACTCTTCCAGCATCTGGCAAATTCTTACTGAAAATGATTTAATTAATGAATTAATTAACACAAATTTATATATTAAATAAGTGACTCAACACATCAATATCTTCTCTCTCATGGGGGATTTGACTTGTATGTTTTGCAAAGACTTGTCTTTGTATACAGCCTCCAAGATAATTGTTTGTTCCTATTTGGGACAGTCATAATCTGTTTAAAAAGATCACTCAAAATTCAAATCGTCTATGATACTTGGCTACAGTTACTTAATGATTCTGAGCCACAGCACATAGTGTTCTCAAAACACCTGTGTTAGGATTCACTCCAAATATACACACAACCCCATACATTGCCAAGGACTTGCTACAACATAAATTCTAGAACATTCCTGTATTGATTCCAGGTCACTGTGTAAGTCTTACTTTGCTAGTGGTAAATTCTGTCTTTGAACTCTGCCGCAACAACTCGATCTGAAGTCTTCAAAAACATTTAGACAGTAGTTTGGAAAATGGAATAGCCCAGAGGCGTTTTATGCCACCCAATAAACATGCTTCTTTTTAGACTTTTTATTTAACATTTGGAAGATGACCCATAAGGCACACCATAGAGCCACAACACAGGGGCTAAACAGCAGCTTTGTTTGCTGGAGCTAAGACTGCTCATCAGTAAATGTTTGTGCTCCTGAGTCTAGCCACAGTTGAGATATTCCAGTTTGTGTATTGATTTAAACGAGAAAACCTTTGACACAGGGTACAGACCACCTTACTTTATCAAGTTGACGTCTAGAGAAAAGTAGGAGGAAAATTTTATTTGTGATTATTTTGCCTTTCTATGCCTCTTCTTTTAAAAAAAAAAAAAAGTTTATTTATTTATTTTAGGGGAGGAAGGGCAGAGAGAGAAAGGGAGAGAGAGAATCCCAAGCAGGCTCTGAGCCGTCAGCACAGAGTCCGACATGGGGCTCGAACCCATGAAGCCTGAGATCATGACCTGAGCCCAAATCAAAAGTAGAACGCTTCACCAACTGAGCCGCCCAGCTGCCCCCATGCCTGTTCTTAAGAACTAATAATAAGGAAAATACAAGTGTTTACTGCGTGGCCTAATGGCGTTGCAAAGAAAGGCAACAGCAATGTAAACCTCTTATACTTTATTCCATTTCTCTTTCACTCAAGCCCCATTCTTTCCCTGTGTGTGTGTGTGTGTGTGTGTGTGTGTGTGTGTGTGTGTGAGAGAGAGAGAGAGAGAGAGAGAGAGCGTGCATGCACATGCGTGTGTGTGATTGCTGTGGCTTTACTGAATTGAGACACTTTCACAAATTCTCTGAAGTGAATAGCCACATGGCAATCAATAGGGATGTTTTACGTTGTATTTTGAAAAGTAAAAACCCAGCAGAGTACATTTCTTACAGACCTTAGCTAAGAAAAGGTGGTCAAATCTCCTTTGGTCGATACTGTCACATGTGAAAATCTCTACATTACTGTAATTGCCTACCTGCTCCTAACAGCAAAAATACCCAGAGTCATAAGCCCTGGGCATCTCAAAAGGACATCTACACAGACTGTGTTAAATTTTATAATTAAATTTGGCTCTATTGCCTTTCAAAATAATTTACAACTTTATTTATTTGAACTCATCCTAACACACTGTTAGAAATGCTGTCCTTTTCACTTGTTCCTGTCATAATAATGACAGTTATCCCATGGAGATTCATCTGGTTTATATCCTCTTTCTTTCTTTCTTTCTTTCTTTCTTTCTTTCTTTCTTTCCTTCTTTCTTTCTTTCTATGAAAATCTACAAAAACTCAGGTTAACATTTTGGTTTTGTTTTTTGGTGTGGGGATTCCTTTGTACAATAGGGATTTTTTTTTGGATTAACATCAGGAAAAGACTCATAGGTATCTATAATCTAAAGTTGATGATGTTATAAATGGCCAAGTCCCTAGCTTCCTGAGTGCTGTATAATTCTTAATTCTTACAGTTTCCAGAGAGGTTAGTTGCACATCCTGAATGTCCTAACATTTGTGTTCTGATCTATGAAGCAGAAATGGAAAATTATGTTTCTACTTTAAAGGGTGTGCATTGGCAGCTTGTCAGTGTTTGAACTGAGAAAACGTACTATCCAGTTACCACACCAGCCAATCCACCAAGAATCCGGGACAAGTTGGTATCATTGTGCCATTAGCGGACGGGGCCATTTTGTTCAGTGGCGAACTGAAGAAAGGGAATGGTAAGATCTCTGTCCTCCGGCCTTATCAGTTCCAGTCAGAAAGCCATATATCAAAAGTCGAGGGTGCCTTCAAATATTTCATTATCAAAGAATGACTTTGGAACACAGAGTAAATTGACTTGCTACCGAATTCCTATCTGTAACCTTCCATTTAAATAGGTCTCCCTGTGATAGCGATGACAACAAATAGCAACAATTTGCCCTTTCTGATATCATTTCTTTTTTATTTTTTGTATTTCTCTTCTCCGATCTTTCTCCCCTTTGCCCAGGCAGTTCTGCGGCACGCACACACTTCTTTTCTAGCCCTTTATCACACAGTCATTGTGATAAACACGTAGCAAGTATCTCCAGTGGACATAACGCTTTCCTGAGCGCTACAAATACATAACTGAAGATAGAGAGGATTTCACCCTTGACTCCTAGGAACTTGGCTCATAACTAAAGATTCCAGATAAAAATTCGTTAATAGAAGCAGAAGCAACAGGATATATTCCGAACACGGATCAGCTTCATGCTAGCATGCTTGATGGTCAGAGCACCATGATGGACAAATAATTGGAAGAACTCTCAGTGGGGAGAAAGTCCCTTCTACTTGATAAGTTGGTATCCTCCTCGACTCATTATATAACAGGCATTGACCTTGATTCTGTAAGATATGCCAAGAAGAAAAGCCCTCAACAAGCTTCCCCACTGCATCACATTAATTAATCCTAAATTTCCAAATGATTGATAAATCCCTGGTGACTAGACATCACAACAAATATTTCTGTGGGCCGGCGAGTAACAATGTACTGAACACCTTGAAGTTGTAGGATGGGAGCTGGGGAGACTTGCCACACTGAATGAAATTTGAATAACTGTGCTCTATTCCAGTCATTTCACCTGTCATAAATTTGGCACAGCCGTTTCTATGTACGCGCACACACACACACACACACACACACACACACATGTCCACAGATGTATTTAAAAATAAATTGCATGTATTTGAAGAAGGTAAGGGGATTGGATATTTATAATGCGGATCATATATAACTCAGTCGGAGAAGACCCCATTGAAAATGTGAATTGTGAGCAATAGTTTAAAATGATGGATAGACCACAGTCTTCTAGAGAGGATGAGGGAAATGGTTCCAGGTACTTCTTCTTCATTTCCTTCTTTATCAGTGGAGTTTTTCAATCAACCTAATCTAGCAGAACATTTCTCCTAGGCTACTGAGATATATTTGCAGGAAACAACTTTCCCCTCACTTAAAGAAATAGGTTTAACTCCTTCATTCCTAGCATTCTCTAATTCAGGGGAGAAAGCGAGTTTTCCATAAGGTATTTAAAGGAGGAAAGAGAGATGAATCTATGTGGAAAATTCGATGAAGGGGTGGAAAATTGCATGTGCCATATAAGTCCTACTACATATAGATCTATTCCTCCCTGGAAAACTGGAAATTTCATTTAAAAAAGGGTACCTGCAAAGTCAGCAGCAATTTTTAACAGTGTCTTTCCTGCTGCTGACATCATAGATTTTTACTCCAATAATAAGGGATAATTTGGACCCATTCTCCTTTTCATTTAATGCTGCTCCTCTCCGATTGCCTTTCTCCACTGCTCTTCCTACATGAGAGGTGACTGCGTTGCTTGTGGAATATGATGAATCACTTCAACAAGAAATACGTGGCATCTGGTTAAGGCTCTTTCTAGCATATAAATTAAGCTTGAATGACAGTTTGGTCAAAAATTGCCTTTGAAAGTGGTCCCTGTGTGGCAGGTAATATCAAGTATTATCATTATATCGGCAGGAACCTTTTCCATGCTAGCTGATGTCTGTCACCTTTATTAGAGAGAAGTGGGTCACTCCTCCACCCCCCTGAAAATAATTGATGGGGTGAAAAGAGAGATCTGGGTGAGGGAAAGGGAGAGATGTATTCAAAAACTGTGCGGGAGGGAGGAATACTGAGAAAAAAGGAGTAATGGTAACACCGAATGATTCTGCAACAAATACTTACACGGCTACAAAATCCTATCGCAAGAGACAAGCAAAATAAAGTATGGCCATTCAGTTATTTAGACAGACTGGCAAATATTTCTCCCCTCCCTACCCCAAAATTCCACAGAGGAATGAAGAGATGCTAGACAAAAGGTAATTTGCATCTCAAATTTGTGTGATTTCTTTTTTTTTTTTTTTTCGTCTGAGTGGGAAGATTTCTCTTTCCCTTCAATTTCTGTCTCATTAAAAAGATAGAGTCTAATCTATCAAGAGTTCACTTCCGGAAATATCTTCACTTTGTTTACTTTATGATTTTTAAACATTTATCGGTGGCAATAATAATGACTCTTCTGTCAGGAAATTCAGTGCATTTCATGGAGAAGCCTGCAAAGGAACAAAAACATCAAACAAGGGAAGATTCTCCAACATTCCACATGATGGCAGAAGATCTTTTCCTTATTAAGTAGTCAAAGCTTACGATTTTGTATTATTCTATTAAATATAGCAAGATAAGTAATCTCTCCTATTCTCTAAGCCATTTTAGAGTAATTTGTTCTCAGGACAAACCAGAAGGGACGAGGTGTTTTCCTGTGTGAAAAACAAACAACCTGGGGGGAAAAATACCAGAGCCATCTTCCTAAAGTTTTCCTAAATAATGTCGAGATTACACAAAGTGTCTTTCAAAATCACATTGAAAATGGGATCTTCTCGACTACATTTTCCAAATGTCAGGATCATTTTTGTCTGTTTAGGTTGTTAAACACAAGAGACGAATCCTGTGAACGCACTTACGTGACACACTGCTTCGTACCATGTTCCTTGCAGATGGAGAGCTTCGGCATTGCCCCCTTTTTCAGAGAATCTTCCCCTGATTGACAGCGTGGCTCTTGTCCACTCAGAGCCTCAGGAAAGCGGTGGGCCTCTTGCACCCAAACTGGATTTCTGGGCAGAACTAATCCAACAATTCGGTCAGCCCTATGAGAGAGTGACGTTTCCTCTGTCACCGCAAGGATTTGGAACACTTGGGCTATAAAGTTGAGTTTCTCTACAATTTATAAGGACGCCCCTCTCTTAGGCCTTTAAAACTACCGAGGTCATTGTCTGTGGTGATGAGGATGGTGGGTTGAAGAAATGTACAGTAGTTTCACCAGCTCTATACCTTCCTAAGCTTCTTAAGTTCAAGTTATGGTCTGTTCTAATGGAGGCAAGCAATGTCTACTCTGCAAAGCGCTGATCGTTACAAAAGTAACGTGTACAACGTGACCTACCTACCTAAGTATGATAGTCACGATATACTAAATGAGCAAATCTCAGCTGGGCAATGATTTACACTGATGATTTAATTTAGCTGTGGGAAGGAACCAGCCCAGGAAAATAATACTTTCCTTTTTAAATATTGCCTTTAGAGTGTTTACAATGTATTTGTGTGTCTACTATAGCATTTTATTTCCAAATACACCTTATACAATAGCTGTTAGAGTCATTTTACAAAGTGTGTAACATTTTACAAGTTGTGAGATCAGAAGTGAACCTTTCCTAAGATTATAGGGCTAACATATTATAAAAGGGTAGGAACTGAAATCAGGAGTTCTGGAGTGGAAGAAGATGCAAATCTTGACTGTCCGTAGTAAGTTATCTAAATGTTGATTTTAGTTTTCTAAGCATTTGGCCAAGTTTCTCTTCAGGCGACCTCACCCTGGGGATCAAGTACTCCATAGTCAGCTTGCTCCTTGGTGGCAGTGCACTCTCAGAATAATAAAATCCAATGTCCGTACTATCAGGAACATGGAGACCAGCGACCGTCCCCAAAGAATGGGCTCATCTCTTTCTGGCTGGTTCATTTTCTCCTTCACTCTCCTAAAACTCTACAGGATGTTTATTATCTGGATTGTCCTCATGGTAATATGAGTACATACATAGGTCCAAACTCACCAAATTTTATACATTAATTGTGCAGTTTTTATAGACCAATTATACCTCAATAAAGCTGGGGGTGAGCCTTTGAAACTTTTAATTTAATTTTTCAATACTTTTATTTAAATATCTAGAAAAATATGAAAATATAGACACATTAAAACATTGAAAAAAAAGACCATACAACGTTTGTGATATGAGACCAGTCAAAATGCATAACTCCGGGGAGAGAGTTGCTCTCTGCTCGAATATTTGTTTGACGTCATAGAGATGTCATTGTCACCCAAACATCAATCTCGTTGTCAATCTTACTGTCGATCTTACTGAAATGACATAAAAACATGAAACCAATCTCAGTGGGTCCTCCAGGAACTGCTGAGGGGTCCTAAATTACTGAAGAGGTGACCATTTTCAACACTTCACTATCAAATAGAATTGATGGCATGATCTTACCGTCAGTGCACAGGATAGATAAAAAGCTCTGAAACACACAATACCCAGTGACTAGATGAGAACAAAGTTATGAATACTTATTAAGTGATTATTTCCTAATAGAAACCATCAGTTTATTTGGCTCAGCTACTATGTTGATCTACATTAGCAAAGTCTTAATAAAGTGCTAACATAATGAATTATATGGAGGCAGCATGATTAATATTAATGTCAATAGATCTGAATAATACTGAAATTTCAAAAAGGATACGTCTCCTGTATGTTCCTAAAAGCAGTATAAGTGGCAGGAGAGGATAATCCCACTTACTACTTTTGTATTTATACATAAAAAGAGAAGTTAAGAATTCATACAAGTAATTTGAACAAGCCCTATCTCCCCAAACACTTTCTGGTTTTGTTAACTGAATAACTCCCTATGGTGTTTCTTATATACTCCTAGACTTTTAAAGCTAGAGATCCTTTAAAGATGCTTCAATTACCAGCCCAACCAAGATTTTCTGTTGAGGAAAATATGAGAATCACTGAGACTTGCTCAGTATCTCACAGAATGTTAATAACAGAAAGGAGGCTAGCATTCAAATTTTTCTGTCCACCATTGAATTACTTTATCACTACATTATTTTACACACATTTCCAAGTGTGTGACCTAGTGATTGTTTGTCAGTATATCATATTGACATACTAGATTCATGGAACTCAGAAAATTTTATGGCTACTCAAGAAATTATTGCCAACAAAACAGTGCACCACTAGACCTCAGGTTTCTGTCTGCAATATTAAAATTTGGATATTTCTTCCAGACTCTAATTCTCCAGGAAAAAATTTAAAAAGAAAATAGAAGGCAAGCAAGGTGAAAGACAGAAGTATATGGCAATTTTTCTTTTCATCCACAGTTGATGAGAAAGACAATGTATGCGTGGAAATATGGGAGACTGTTCCTCCATCATTATCCCTGAGATTATAGAATTTAATGTAAGAATTTATGGAAGGGTTTTAGTTAGGCGATAAAGAGACCTCAAGGAGGATGCTCAGGTTCATGCCTCCCAGCAGCGCATACTCCCAACAATTCTGTATAAATGTCCCATTTTACAGGTGCAGAAAGTGAATCAGACGATCTCTCAGGTGCCTGGAGTTGAGTGGAAGGAAAGCCATGTGTCTAATCACACAATATCATGTTCTGTTTCCTAAACCAGCATGCGTCCGTATAAGAGTCCCTCTGATGGTGTTTTCTTGGTCTGATTTTTAAGTACGATGTCATAAATAGTTGAAATAGTTTTTATTTTGAGTTAATTATCTACCTCCTTAATTAAAATTAGAGATCGAGGGACGTCTGGGTTGCTCAGTCGGTTAAGCATCCAGCTTTGGCTCAGGCCAGGATCTCACGGTTTGAGGGTTCAAGCCCCACGTCAGGCTCTGTGCTGACAGGTCGGAGCCTGGAGACTGCATTAGGTGCTATATCTCCCTCTCTGTCTGTCTCTCTCTGTCTGTCTGTCTGTCTCTCTCAAAATTGAATAAACATTTAATTTTTTTTAATTAGGGGTTTCTACTAACACACTGATAAACTATAAGATGCTCCTTGTGCCAATCATCTCTCCCTTTGTCTCCCACACCACCACACCATTCAAATGTTGCTGTCATATGAATTTATTATTAGAATACAGAGTGCACATAGAGGCAAATCTACAGTCCTGTGATAACTTAAATTGTGTGCTTTGGGACTTTTGCTATCTCTGCTCCTTTTCTTTAGGCCTGTTGATCCAAATTGTGTATTCTAGATACTTTGGGGTTTGATGTATGTGGGTAATAACTGGTGCTGGCTTTTTAAACATTCTTTACCCAAATCTAGTGTTTTTAAACGCGAATTTCCCTAAAGAATAAAATAAGGCACTTAGTACTTCATTTTAAGTAGTTTTTAAACGGTGTTTCCAATAGGATTTATTTCCCTGTCTAGAAGACTAGAAAATTTGGGAGGGAATTTGAATTAAAAAACTTTTATCCTTCATTTCGTAGGTCTTTGCATAAAGCAAAGTACGATTGTATCATTCTTGACGGTGGTCACTACTTTTTTTTTTTTAATCTCAGATCATGGTTACAAATTTGGGTTGGTATTTCATTGCACTCTTTCTGTTGGCACCTAGATTTTATTATTTATCACTTCCATATAACACCTAGTGCTCATCCCAACAAGTGCCCTTCTTAATGCCCATTCCCTGCCCCCCCCACTTCCCCACCCCCTATCAACCCTCAGTTTGTTTTCTGTATTTAAGAGTCTCTGGGGCGCCTAAGTGGCTCAGTTGGTTAAATGTCGGACTTCAGCTCAGGTCATGATCTCAAGGTTTGTGGGTTCAAGCCCTGCGTCGGGCTCTGTGCTGACAGCTCAGAACCTGGAGCCTGCTTCGGATTCTGGGTCTCCCTCTCTCTGCCCCTCGCACTCTGTCTCTGTCTCTCTCAAAAATTAAATGTAAAACATTAAGAAAAAATTTTTTAAAAAGAGAGCCTTTTCTGGTTTGTCTCCCTCTCTGTTTTTATCTTATTTTTCCTTCCCTTCCCCTATGATCATCTGTTAAGTTTCTCAAATTCCATATATAAGTGAAATCATGTGATATTTGTCTTTCTTTGACTTATTTCGCTTAGCATAATAGCCTCCAGTTCCATCCACGTTGTTGCAAATGGCAAGATTTCATTCTTTTTCATCGCCGAATAGTATCCATTGTATGTATATTCCACATCTTCTTAATCCATTCATCAGCTGCTGGACATTTGGGCTCTTTCCATAATTTGGCGATTGAGAGTGAGGGGGCACATGCACCTCAATGTTTATAGCATTGCTATCAACAATGGCATGTAGATATTTTTAATGTAATTTAAGAGATACTGATTCTGAGGTACAGTGGAATAGAGAAGGAAGGTTAAGGAGGCTAAGGAAGGGGAGGGGAAGGAAGGGGAAGGAAGGGGACGGAAGGGGAAGAAAGGGGAAGAAAAGAAAGGGAAAGGAAAGGAAAGGGAAGGGAAGGGGAGGGGAGAAGAGGGGACGGGAGGGGAGGGGAGGGAAGGGAAGGGAAGGGAAAGGAAGGGAAGGGAAGGGAAGGGAAGGGAAGGGAAGGGAAGGGAAGGGAAGGGAAGGGAAGGGAAGGGAAGAAGAGGAAAAAATTTTAAGATATAGAATTTTGCTTTTAGGGTTACTTGGTATATTGTCCCTAAATATATTATATGCCAAATATCTTTCAAGAAATTTGTCAATATTTTGGTGTTTTCATTTCAAACTAGAAAAAAGCAGAAGTTTATTGCCAGCATTGGAAGCAGCAGCCTTTTTAAATATTTTGAGAATATATTTTTCCATGCCATACATCTGAACAAAACTCTTGTGCACGATCATAAAATTAATGACTTCTATAGCCCTTGGCTCTTGACCTGGAAGGGACCTTGAAACCATGCAGAACTCCTGTCTTTAATATCCATATTAAAGATAATACAGCTAAGGAATCATGCATGTAAGTGCTTTTACAGTCTCCCCAAATAACTTTCTTTCAATCTAATTTGGTTTATATGAATAAAGAGATGTTCCTGTCAACAAACTATTAATTTCAGTAGAAGTCAATAGAATGTATATCTTTAGCATGAAAGGGGCATCTGATTTAACTCTCTTGACTTGCAGAACTGAAATAAGATATGTTAAATAACATATCCAAAATTGTATGGAATTAAAAAAAAAGGTCTCTTGATTTCCATTGGGTACTTTCCCCCTTATTCTATGTATACATTGGAAATGGGATTTATAAAGTGGATGCATTTGATGGCTGTTGAGTTCTGCATCTCTGAATATAGTGACATCTTTCTTATTTCTCCAGCATATATTGTATACTCATGAACCACCCATGTTTTTTCCCCAGCTATCTTTTTATGGCTGTGTCCTGTCTTTCAAACTAGAATGTGAGTCTTTCTGTGTAAGCATGGGGTATTAAATCAACTTAAATTACCTGTAGTGACTGACACAATACTTTGTACATAAAGATGCTTAAAATGAATTTTAGTGATTAAGAACTTGATAAAACGTTGTTACATATGATATTGAATTTAGAAGAAGATATTCAATTCTCAAAACGTTTAGATTTCATACCCTTTAAAAATACTAAAATGACTCTAAGGAATTAAATTTAAAAAGTGATTTCCCTTAGCAGTCGTTTTCCAAAAATAAAAAAAAAAAATTCTCTCCTGTGATTGAAATTAATAGTCGCTATATTTCTAAGTATTTTGATTAACATTTATCTGCAATAGGAAATGATGGGTTACATGAGAAGATAAATGGTATAAAGTAACTGCAATCTAGAATTCTAAGAGGATACCCTTTCAGCCTAAGACTTTCCAAATGATAATTTACCCCTTGTAAGCAATATTTAAGAAAACCAGTTTAATTAAAATATTTTACACTCTGGATATTCTCAGAGGAATTGTAAGTGGAATTCACCATTCTCAGTAAAAGGCCCAGAAGACTTTGTTTTTAGAAATTATTTTTGTTTTTTGTTTTTTATAATTATTTCTCTTCCCTTAAACTAAGATGGCAGCCATCACTCTCTGGTGTCGGTGTAGTTACATATATTTCCGTAGACATATATTTCCCCTCTTTATTCTAAGATGCAATTAGGTAGTCACATTTGTTAGAATTGTGTGTAGAGCTTATAGAAATAGGTCCTGAAACCTGAGGGCTTTCTGTCAAGTAGTAAATAAATTTTAATGCCTGGACTTTGTGAATTAGATTTGGCTACTCGGTAACCAGTTTTAACTAAATTTATCATTCTTCTCTGTGTTCCAGATGTCAGGGGTTGATGAATTACCAACTTTTAGAGTAACTGAACTGTAACTTTATCTGATTCCCAGTGGGTTTTTTTTTTTTAAAGATTTATTTATTTTTGAGAGAGAGAGAGGAGCAGAGAGAGGGGGAGACAGAGGATCTGCAGTGGGCTCTGTGCTCACAGCAGAGAGCCCTACATGGTGCTTGAACTCATGAACCTTGAGATCGTGACCTGAGCTGAAGGCTGACGCTTAACCGACTGAGCCGCCCAGGTGCCCCCAGTTCCCAGTGTTTTAACTTAAGTAAATTCTACTACCTGCCTCATAAAATATTTGTCTCTATTATAATCAAGTCTTTGTTTTATGTGTATTTCTGACGCTGGTTATGTTAGTTAAATAGAGACTTACTAACGTTGATCCCTATTCCTTCATGAGTGTGGGTATGCCATCATGGGTCTTGGCTGATTGCCAGTGATTCCAACCACTCTCCAGCCCAGATTGTGACCTTTACAAAACTGCCCTATCAGTGCTGCCCGATTTCTGGTAACACACTTTTCTTCACCTCTCCCAAACTCTCCAGATTCTCAATTCCCTTCATCCCATAAGCCCTACCTCCCTATTTTATTATAAGTTGTAGTACTGTGACCATCAGCTTAATCATGTCCTCAACTCTACTCTTATACTGGTCGGTTGGTAAAGGGCTGATAGAATGGTTTTGGTTTTTTGGTGGGTTTTTTTTTGGGGGGGGGGGGAGGATTTATACATTTATTGTCAATATATTATATATGGTGCAAGGTATGGATCAAAGTTCGCTTTTTTTGCACCTGTATGGACAAGTCTAATTCTTGGCTGTCTACTCTGCCCAGTGGTCAAGCAGTCTGTCAAAATATCAGGACCGTGGTAGTCAGGTTTCAGTGATTATAACAGCATTCCCCAAGCCAAAGTCGTGATTCTGTTCTCACGCAGGTAATCCCAATAAGCTTGTTTTGAAGTGTTGCCTTTAATTATTGGCCCCCGGGCTGGATGTTCCAAAGCTGTTTATGTATTAAGTCCTTAGTAATGCTGACACTGCAGCCTCCCCTTGGAAAGCACCAGCAACTTCTTCTCTCCTCATCATTCCTCTAGATGCAAGTATTGAAACTTGTGTCGGGAGAAGGGAGTGTGGGAATTTGAGCTGTGGGGCAACGTGTATGTTCTTTTAATTCCTCCTGCGTTCAGGAGGAAGTAAAGATGGATATTCGGGTGGAGCTGAGGAATGGGAAGGAAATTTGGGACAGCATCGTTTGCCATGTAGTAGACTGTGTTAGAATCTCAAATAGCATTTAGAGATGCGTTTGCTTTGGGAAATCACTCACAACGAAGCTCTGAAGATCATAGTTTCTAATGAAAAGCCAATTCGATTCCGCTAATAATGTTTTTATGAATATTAATATGTGCATACGTTGCAACTTACTATTTATCTATTAATTAAGCACGCATTAGCATATATACTTAATAAGCCACTCTCAAATTTGGTTAATTAAGGGATTATTAAATAGAAAGCAAACCTAGAAAAATTTATTCAACACTAAATATAAATTCAAAACGTATGTAACAAATAATATACCAAAAATACATAGTCCCTTGCTCTGCTGCAAATTCCAGTTCCAAGGAGACCTTTAAGTGACTTGACAAAGGGTACCTGTAACTAATAAGCTGCTGGGACTGATAGCCACACTTCCACACCAATTTTGTTGTCCTTCCAATTGGAGGTAATTAGTAATTGTTAAAACCCAATGTGTTGGGGCACCTGGGTGGCTGAGTTGGTTAAGCGTCAGACTTCGGCTCAGGTCATGATGTCATGGTTCCTGAGTTCAGACCCCACATTGGCTCTGTGCTGAGACCTCGGAGCCTGGAACCTGACTTGGATTCTGTGTTTCCCTTTCTCTCTTCCCCTCCCCCACTTGCGCTCTGTCTTTCTCTCTCTCTCAAAAATAAACAAACATAAAAAAAATAAAACAACATGACAACAACAACAACAAAGACACAACGTGTCAAAATGACCATACCTAATGCTTAGGACTGCAAAGATTGATAAAAATTTATCTCCATCCTTAATTAGTTCAGCAGGAGATAAAAGGAGGGTACACATAAATATAGACTATACACGGTAGGGCCATAAATGGGACGAAGTTCAATGAATGGGAGGAGACGCAAAGGAAGAGAAAGAAAGGAGAAACTAAAAGCAAGATCTCTTCTGGTTGAGCCAACCAGTTAAAAACCTCTTGGGAAGGGAGTCACTTGAGGTAACGCTTGCAAGTGGGAATTTGAAAGCTGAGGGTAGAAAAGGGAAAGGAATGAGAAAAGTACCTCTGCTGGAGGGAAAAACTTGCAAAGATGAGGAGGCGAGAGAGTCAAAAGGCAAGGCGCCCCGTTTCCCTTTGCTCCCCACACCCCCTCGCCTCCGTCTGCAACGTTGTACTTCCAACAAGCCCTGCTCTGTTCCCTGGAAGGCTGCAGCGGATCTGTGGCACGGGGCACTTCCTCGATCCAACATCTGCACCCTGACAGAGCATCATCCTCGCAGGCACCATTCCATTGCAATCCATTTGTGGCTCACGGAGAAAAAAAATACAGACTTTGGTGGTTGTGTCATCAGCATCATGAGAGACAAGCTTTGCGTACCATTTCAATACTTTTCTTTTTTTTGCTTTTCTTTAAATAAAGGTGGAGAGAGCTTTAATAAAAGTAACCCGGACCCCAACCCTCATAACATTAGCGTTACGGCCTGGCTACTTTCCAGCTTCTCCATGATAGAAAAAAAAAAAAAAAAAAACACACCCTCCAATTTAATAACTAAATTAATTTTTTCCTGCCACAACAGCATGTGCAATTATTAAAGTCAGAAAGATCTTGGCAGCCTCTTCCACTGGTAAATAGAACGTTGCATTCCATCATATGATTAATTAATGTTCCTGATTCAGGGAGATATGAAATCGCTTTACATTCCTTGTGTTATTGAATAACCTATCGTGCATTACTGCTCAGGCCCTTTTTACATCCATGCAGTTAAATCGCAAGTAATAAGCCACAAAAGCCTAACTTTATGCTGAAGCGTTGTGGGAGTTATAGAAAACAGAACTTGGGGATGTGTGTGGAGAGGGGAGGTAAGAAACAGAGCCAGGAGAAAAGAAAGGAAAAGAAAGAGGAAGACAAGTTTGTATTAGTCAGGCATTTCTTTTACTTCTTGTTTGCCATCTTATTTAGTGATTTTTTTTTCATGTTTATTTGTTTATTTTTGAGAGACAGAGCACACCCAAGCAGGGGAGGGGCAGAGAGAGGGAGGGAGACACAGAATCTGAAGCAGGCTCTAGGCTCTGAACTGTTAGAACAGAGCCTGAGGCAAGGCTTGAACCCACGAACCGTGAGAGCATGATCTGAGTCGAAGTCTGATGCTTAACTGACTGAGCCACCCAGGCGCCTCTTATTTAGTGACTTTTTAATGGCCGGTTTCCTTATTCACAAGTCAGGAATGATAAAATTAAACATACTAACAGTCACGAAATCTGCCTGTGTGATCCTTGGATGTTATAACGGACTGGCCCCTGTATCGACTGTCAGGAAATGGTTGTCCTTGGGTTTCACACCGCGTAAGCAGCTCTCCAGGTTCAGTGGCATGCTTTGGACGATCCAAAGGGGAGACGTTATGGAACACTGTGCCTTTGTTTCTCATTTATAGCATATTCCGCACCCAATAAGTAAGAGAGACATTGTACTGTCTAGCAAGTTGTCTCAGATATTGCCAAACAGACAAAAAAAAAGACACATTTATACCACACTTCCTGTTCTGCTTTTTTTCCTTGAAGTTGAGTATTGAATTATTATAATTATTCATCTCCTCCCCAAACGAGCAAATCTCTTGCTCACAGGTAACTAACAGAATAATCCACGCCAGTAGAAAATTACCACGTTTTCTGAGAAACCTATTCTCTAGATCACCGAGTTGGGATTTCATGCCTTCAAACTACCTGTGGGACCCTAAGGGCACATCAGGACATTCACCAGCAAGATGGGGCCCCCCAGTGAAGAGCTCTTCAGGTCCAGAAGCCAGTGTCATCCTGTCCACCTTTCCCTACAGAAGGTCAGCAGAGAAAAAAATTCAAGGAGAATGACAAATCGGGCCACAAACGGAAACTGGAAAAAAAAAATCCAGAAATTGCCAGGAAATAATAACCAACATGTATAATGTTTAATAAAGAAAATGCATTTGTGTATTTTGAAACCACTTTCCTAGTCTGTCTCCAATATAATATATATCGTGGAATCATTTTAAGTTTTTTTTTTTTTTTTTTAACCAAATAGAGATGCTTTTATACGGAAGGAAATACCCATATATAAGTAATATGAAAGAAATAGACACTGATACTCTCGAATAATTCAGGAATCCGCTGAAAAGATTTTGAGAATTCCACTTTGACAAAACCTCAACATTTAGACCCTTAATGTTGCTTTCCCGTTAAACTCCTGGAATACTGACGAAGATTATTGAATTGAGCTAAGGTAATTGGTAACAGTCATGGAAGGGAAAAATGATTCTGGGGAAAAGAAAATGGCAGTTTCAGTGTTTCCTCTTCAAGACTTAGCTAGGTTATGCCCAGTGAAATCACAGACTCTTGTAACCACATGGGCTTTACTGAAATATTATGCTTCTCAATTCTCGAATACACTCTGCTTTCTGCTGTCATTTCCATGTAGTCCCTATGTATTTTGTTTGTCTTTCTCTCTAGATGCGGAGCTTAGCCCTATTTCTGTACCTTCTGAAATCTCCAGTGTATTTTTATCACTCAGGAAATGTTAATTAAAGATAGAAGTCAAAATATAATCTAGAAATTAGTATTCCTTTTCTGCTACTTTTAACATTTCCATGGATTTTCAAATGTCAGTCAAAGCTGGAAATTCCTACAGCACTATCGAGGGCTGGGGCAGGAATAGGAGTTTTACTTTACATTCAAACCCAGAATTGCTGTGTGGTGTGGGCAGATCGGAAGCTCTTCTTGACTCACTTTTCTCTCTGTAAAGTAGTTTTTACTTCTCAGGAAAGCTGGAAAGGGAAACATGATGCTAGATGAGATCGGTTCATTTCTTAGAGAAATAAGGTCTTCTCAAAATTCAAGGCTCACGAAACTGTTACGATTGCAGAAAATATTGTACTTAGGACTTTCTTCCATTGCCACCAAAAAGGAATTTAAAATAAAATCATAGGCTGTCAAATAATTAAAATCCAAAATGAAGAAACTGAATAAGTCTAAGTCCACATTTGAGAAACCGTCGGTTATTTTTCTCCTCTAGAAAAATGCCCTCAATTTTAAATATACAGTGTTGGTATTAATGAAGAGCATCAAATCATCATGCAACTTATTATGGGTCAAATGCGGTTCTGAAAATAAAGTGTCATTACACAGAATCAGTCACACTAGTAGTATGAATACTTGGGTTCGGATATAGTTCCCGATGAACGAAAAAGTTCAGTGTTCACTGAGAAAATAATAAAAAAATAAAAGCCCACCGGGGAAAATTCTGTTCGCTTTAGTATGCAGAAAGCCCATGCTCGGAGTAACTTCACCTGCCAGTTGTGATTAATTTGCTATTTCTTACAATGTCTCACTTTGATTATTAATGATAATGATTTGATTTATGAGTTCTGTTCGCTGAATATTCTCAATTTCCAAAGATGTACTCTTTGGGGGCGGGGGGAGAAAGAGAGAGAAGAAAAAGGCTATTGGGGAGATAGTTACTCAGGTAATGGAATGTGGCATCATTTACCTCTAGACGCTGGTTCAAATCTATCTCCCCACGTTTTCCTAAGGTGTGCAGGGAAATCGAAAGGCCAGAGCACAGATATTGTATATAATGAATGAGAGAGGGATATCATGATCCCACCTCTGTCCTGAGGTTTTGTCTCTCTCTGTGTTGTGAGAGTGGAGGACATTGGACATTCGGGACCAGGGCTTCTGGATTTTCAAGCTTTTCTCTGTGCAGAATTATGACATGGAAACCCTGCGACATGAATTGCATATTAGCATATTGTCATTCATGCATATATTAAGAAGCTGAGATTTTTAAGGCTGTATGAAAAGATGCTAGTTTCCAGAATAGAATTATAGAGAATTAAGGCAATTAGAACTCGGAGGGCCAATACGCAGTGTTGTTAGAATATCATATTCTTTCCCGGCTGACCTCGTTGATCACAGAAAAGAAAAGTCAGTAGAAATTAATTTGGTGCTTTTCATAAATGCAAAAATAACTCAGGAATAATTGATTTTTAAAGGTTGGAAATTACAAAGGCTCTCATCTTCCTTGAGAAATATCTTCTAGGAAAGTAAGTGTAGGGGAGAAAAATAATGTAATCGTGGTTACCCAGATCATACCCTCCACTGGGAGTCTGACGACCTGACAAGATTTCAGAGCCTCCAGCCTCAGTGAACTACCCCCCCCCCCTAAGTTTCTTGGTACAAGTATTAATAATAGCTAATCTTGTTATTATTAAGAGCTTTCCATGGTCTCTACACCTCAGACATGAGACCGCATTTGGTCCTCACCACAAAACCATGAGACAGTTGCTATTTTCCCCATTTACAGATGAGGAAAGTAAGGTTCAGACCGAGGCAACTTGACCCCACAGTGCTAACGTGGCATCTTCCCGCCGCTTTTTCCTTTTCGCTGACACGGCTACAAACCCCACAGGTAACACCATGCTTTGTCCCCAATGGATTCCATCTCCCGCCGACCAGAGGGAAAACCTGTGGCTTGAAATTAGCTCAGAATAAAAGTGGTAGCTCTTAGCAGTGGGTGGGCAACAGAGAGCAGCTGTGACTCCTGTGGTTCTTACCGAGTCCCCCCGCGCTTCCTGAATCCTACACAAGGATCCCGGATGTCTAGAACCTTTCGAGAATCTCCTCTCAGACCCACAGCTGGAAGTTTTGCACCCAGGGCCAGGTTCCTTTAACAGCTAAAACCTCGGGGGTAAAAACTGGCAGACCAGCATTGACAACGCCTTCAATAACAGGTACCTTCAAGCGGCAGGTAGCAAATCATCCTGAGAAGGATTCACATCATCCTGAGTTTTCTGCCTGTGGGACTTGAGGTAGCTTAGCTCTCCGCGTTCATCATAGGGAAGATGATCCGGCTGAAACGTGTAACAGGGCACCTCTGTCTCCACGTAAGCTGTGTGCCTAGCAGCTCCCCTGTTGGTGAGGCCATGTGTGTGTCCGTGGTGTAAGTGAACTAGACTTGTGATTCTCTGGACTCTGGTGATGCGCGGCCGACGAGGGCTTGGGCATTTGCTGGTGTTTTTGTGTTCGGATTGACCTTTTACCAGGCACTGTCCTAACCCTCTCCTGTGTCCCTTATACTGACCCTGTTGAGTACACGGGTGCCGCTTTATGAATGTTTTGCCAACAGTGAGCGAACTGGTTTCAGATACCACGGCCAATAAATACGACTTTGTTCATTTCCAGAGCGGCAGGGGAATCCAGCCCTTCTGAATCCCACGTCAGGACTTCCCCACTCTGCCTCAGGGCTTTGCCAGGGGCTCATTAGTCAGCGGGGAATTCATATGCTGAGTCAAATTCTCCAAAACTAGAGGAAGACAAGACACATATAATAATTTATTATCTCCATATGAAGAGATGAAGAATATATACATATTATATATTTATATTCTACATATACATGTAGGTATACTTAAATTAACTTAAGCCCCAATAGACTTACTTTTTTCCTCCCATCAAAGACAGAAGTACATGTGCAAGTGCTTTTTAGACTCTGCCCTAGCCAGCGTCATAAATAGAAAAGATAGATTATCTTCACGGAACATTTTAAAGGACTCCAGGAACACCCCTGTTTTAGATGCGTTTTCTACATTTACAACACAGGTGTAGGTTACCTTGGGTAGGAGACAGTCCCTCGGATCCGGTGGCCCCGAAGTCCTTGGAGCACGCAGGCAGCATGCAGGGAAGTGCAGGAAACGTAGAGGACGCTTCGCGCCTCCAGGCTTCAAGAAGGTCTGGAACCCTGGTTGGGATACAGCAGTCATTTTGGCAGCCCGGCCGGATGGCTCCATTCTTCACAGACCTTCTCTCTCTGCCTGCTGCCAGACCCCATTACCCTGTTGTGTATGGAAGGACTGCCCTCCCCTCAGGGCTGTCGTGCTGGGCCCCGCAGAGATTAAATAAGGCAACTCTGGGGCTGGGGGCCGATCCCTGAGCGCTAAAGGCGGCGGGGTCACCGGCCCCACACGCACACCCAACCACTCCAGCCAAATTTGTTCCTCAGGGGGCTGTGTGGAACAAGCTTGCAAGCTAACAGTTTTCGCTTTCCAGTTAGAATTGGGTTCACTGACACGTCATAGGAAACCCAAAAGAAAGATTGCTCAAAGCTCTGAATATCTGGGGTGCCTGGGTGGCTCAGTCGGTTAAGCAATCTGACTTCAGCTAAGGTCATGATCTCACGAATGGTGAGTTCGCGCCCCACGTCGGGCTCTGTGCTGACAGCTCGGAGCCTGGAGCCTGCTTCAGATTCTGTGTCTCCCTCTCTCTCCTCCCCTCCCAGACTCACACTGTCTTTCTTTCTCAAAACTAAATAAACATTAAAAAAAAAACACCCTGTGAATTTCCTACTTCAGATCCCTTTTGTTCCCAGCAATAGAGTAGAGGAAGGAGTGTTTTTTGAATACATGCCCCCCACTCCTGTCCCCTCTATGGAGACATCCCTGGGTATCTTGCACACGTCTGCTTATATCTCATAAGTGGCACATAGTCATCTTGTTACAAAGGAGGCTGAGACACGTAGTCTTTTGTCGGGCCCAAAACGAGGATTCCTCACCAAGGAAAAATGTTTAGTTCTGCAGAGAGCTAGCTGACTTTGATTTATCCATTTAGCCCTTACTCTCCCCTAATTCACTCCCAGTTGGCTATTCAATTTCTCATATAATTCAGAATAAAATATTGAAGAAAATAACTTGTGCAACTCAAATTTTACTTTTCGGAGGCATTGAACTAAGCCAACTGCAAGCACATGGACCTTAACTCAGTTTATCTGATTAGTTGGCCATTCCTTTAGCTATCTTCTGAAACAGTGGGCCACAAGATAGAAAAAGTAAGGGACCGCCAAAGGTTGACAATCAAATGGAGGCTCAGAAAAGCGGTTAGCAATATCAGGGTGTCCAACAAAAGGCAACCCCCGATTGGTCTCTGAACCCTAAAATGAGGATCATTGTGTCAACTGGTTTATTGGGACGACAGTCAAAGTAGATAATACCTAAGGTAGTGAAGCACCAAACACATTCTTGGATCTGAATCTGAAACCGTAGCTAAGATACGGTTCATTGTGGATGAAGCCAATTTCGTCATCAGAATTTCGATCTTTCACACACGATTCTCTAGTTTTGTTCCCTCCTTTATCTCTTTTGTAGGTGACACATTCCAGTGCCTCTGGCTGCCCGGAAGTCCCACCCAGATCTGCCAGGGCGGTTCCATAACTCTGGGCTTCAAATTTACCACTCGCTAGTTTCCATACCAACCACTCTAGATCTCCTGCTGTAGGGAGTTTTATCAAGATAAAAGAGGGAGGGATACATTTCCTTATGGTAAAATGGCCATTGCAGAGATTTTTTTTTTTTTTTCCTGGAGTGGGTGCATTTCGATTTTAACTAAAACAAGTTCTTTGAGCCAGAAGAGGTATATATTCAGGTATAATTTCAGGCATCGATAAGATAAGGGGGATACTTACAATAAGTACATTTTCAACACCCTTTAAATTTCCCCTTATAGGCATCCGTTTTCTTTCAACTTTATTAAGGTGTGTATTTACTATAGGAAAAGTTTCAAATGTTTAACATACACATTTCGGTGAGTTTGGACCTGTGACTGCACCCGTGTTACCATGACCACAAACAAGGTAGCCACATCCTTCACCTCTAAAACGTGGCTTGTGTTTCCTTTGCTTTTTTTTTTTAATTTTGTCTATTATTATTATTTTTTTAATTTTAAAAATGCCACCCTTTGCTTTCATTTTCCTGAGTCCTCAACAGACTATGTAGGTGTTCTCTCAAAAAAAAAATCTGTTGGAAAGGATATCAAGAGAGGGAAAAGGTAAAGACTGTGCTTGGCTCCTTTTACTTTCTGGTTTTTACATCTCCAGATATATGTAGAAATAATTTTGGCAAACTCCCTAATCATGCCAGTCAAAGGAAGACAATTAAGCTTTGTAATTTAAAAATATATATGTTGCTCAAGGGCGCCTGGATGGCTCAGTCGGTTAAGCGTCTGACTCTTGATTTCGGCTCAGGTCATGATCTCATGGTTCGTGAGATGGATGGTTCACGATGGGCTTAGCGCTGACAGCACAGATCCTGCTTGGGTTTCTCTCTCTCCTTCTCTCTGCCCCTCCCCAACATATGCTCGCTCTCTGCTCTCTCTCTCTCTCTCTCTCTCTCAAGACAAATAACATTTAAAAAAACATATTGCTCATCTTCAAAGTTCCATTATGTCAGTTATATCATACTCTGAATCCTCCCATCGTTCCCAATCCTGGGATCACTTAGTTTCATTTAGCAGCTCAAGAACCAACCATTAAGACTCTAGGAACATAATCTCAGGTAGAGATATAGAGGGTTTCTGGGCTCAGCATAAGAGGACCAAGGAGGGTCCACACCTGTGCTTTTTCCTTTAGATAAAGTCCCTTACAGATTTCATTACTGTATTTGACATTTCTAACAGCCATCATAAAATTATTTTTTATAAAATTAGATGAAAGCACCCATGTTTGAAGTCCAATTTCACAGGCATTTAGGTTTGTTGCAAAAATGCTAAGAATGAGGCCGACAGAACAATGTTCCTTCTATAGGGAACCTCTGCCTTGCTTTGGTGGGAAGCCAGGTGCCCCCTTGCTGTGTTCCCCCATCTCCATCACTGCACCTTTGACCTCCTCACGGGAAATTAACACGCTCTAGTCAGGGGGGCAGGAGGGACTGAGGACCCAGGAAGACCACTCCTAAGTTGCTAAAAAGGAATGTTTGTCACATTTTTGTTCAAGTCATGGTATATCTCTAAAAAAACAAGGGGTTTTGCTATATCGGAACACGAAGTGTGGAGAAAACAACATACCAGCTACTTTATGAGATGTGGATTCTATTTCTTGTCCAATCATAAATGGAGGAAAAACCCCCACAAAGTACAGATTTTTTTTTCTATCTGTTGAAGTGAAATCAAAGGGAGTTTTTGAAGGCAAGTTCTCATTGCTGTTTACTGGGAACCAGACTCTCGTTATACTTAATGGATGTTCTATGCCAAGTTCCCCAACCCCTGGGGGTGAAAATTTCCCCTAAAAAACCTGGAAGGAATTCAAGGCTGCTAAAGGCTTGAATAAAACTTTACTTAATGTGTATTGTACATTTTTATTACCCTGAGATGATATGTTATAATTACCTTCTTAAATCATGTGAAAAAAACTTAAGCACATTATTAGCAAATGATAATATTCCCAAACCAAGCCAGTTTGGTGCTGGCCTGTCCAGAGAAGAGAATAGTGGATAGAAAACAGGCCAACAAAGTGGTAAACATGTTAAAAGTAGGGACATATATCAGGTGCCCTGATTCTACCAAAGACCACAAGACTTAAAAGAAACAAATTAACATCTGTTGAAGCTCTACAGTACAAAGACAGAAATCCTTTTGAACTGTGCAAGAAATTATACCATATGATTTTTGGATGTGCCCTAAGTAATCAGCCAAAACAGAACTACACGTTTCCTAGAATAAAGTAAATAGAGAAAAATCATCTGGGAAGAAGAAGACTTGTATCAGCTTCTTAGAAAACAAGTGTAACCACTAACCTAGTTGAAATGGGCAGAGGCAGTTTCTTGAGATGTCTGGAAACAGTAGAGGTGGAAGTTAATTTTCATCCTTCCCTTCACCTTGCCTGAGTTCAACCACACTTAAAGATTAGAAACCACTCTAAGAAGGAACTGCCTTAAGATTCTTATGTTCCAATACACATGATGAAAATCGTGGAGGTGGAAATCAAGGTATGTAGTCTGTTGCTGCCGTTTTGGAGGAAGGCTGGAAGAACGATCAGTGTCTTCTTTCTTTCCTGGCATCCTGCAGGCTGGTAGGTACCCACAGTGCATAAGCAGGCTGAGGCAGGTTCTCCCCAGGAGTCTCCACCGGGGAGTTCTGGAAAGGGCTTGCATCCACCTGGAGGTAAGGGATCTGTAGGTGGAGGCTGGCTCCTCCTTCACTTGATTGAAGATCAAAACAGATTTTGTTTTGGCAAATGTCTCTTAGAAATCAAAACCTCAGAGCATTTGAAAATTATCCTTCAGCTGTATATCAGGGGAAATGGATTGGACATCCTTTCGCAGGAACTTGCAGTATTACATTTTGGCGGGAAGAGAGGGACGTGGCTGATAATGCTAATTGGTTACCCAGGAACCTAGAGTGGAGGGGGAGATTTACATGAAGGCGGAAGAGGAAAAAAAAAGGCTTGTACATTTTTGCCCTTGTTAAGGCTACCTTGGCTGTTGTTATCTACCCAAGTCTAGAGGCTGTTATGCATATCTGGGTATTAGAAATAAGAATAAAATACACTAGCCATCTCCACATTTTGTTTGTTTCTTTGTTTGTTTGTTTCTCCCAACTTTTACAATCTGGTGTAATGGAAGAGACAATGAAGCTAGGAACAGTGACTGATGAATGGGAATGGCATGTCCCACATGAGAAAGTATATTTTTTATTGTAAGTATGGTATAAATATTAGACGTTTTCTAATGGTTCACATATAAAAGAAGTTGATATGACAATTTATGAGTCCCTTGAAAAAACATAGAAAATTGGGAAAATTGTGTTCATGAATACACCTGCCCTATTTCAGGAGATAATAGGAAATATTCCCTCTTCCTGATCTTTCCTTTATTCCTTGAAACTTGTGATCAATTCACGTTGGTCAGAACTAGCCCCTAAGGTCATCAAAAGAGATAATATCTGATGCTTATCTCTGCAGTAAAGTCCGTGCTTTAATCTCTCAGAAATAGGCAATAAAATATGCTATTATCATAAACTCACATCTAAACTGTCAATAATTCAGAGGCTTGAGCAATCATCTGGACAGCTAAAAAGTCAATTTAGACAATTCTACAACCACATTTTGTGCTGAATTTATTAGATAACTCTGCTTTGCCAATGCAGACATGATCCAAGTTCATCTAAAAGTTCTCTAGGGAGAATGAAATACCTAAAGCCAGCCCCAAACTGTGATCATTAGGACCTTGCACAAATTCACTAAAAACCAAGTACACAAATCTCAGTTTTAGATGACATGACTAGAATAGTTGATCGGGGAATGCTATAACCTTCCTGAACTTCAAGTTTGGCAAAATTGTAGTCAATGTCTTTCAAAGTCGCGAGACAATTGGGTATCGGGAAAGGGGAAATAAGCAAACAGGATTCTAGTCTGAGTTCTGAGATGAGACATGTAAATGGAAGAGGTCAAATCACCCGTTCTCAGATAAAGTAATAAATCAAGCAGATGTGGAAACCCTTCCCTCTGTTCTGATCACATGGAAATGCAGACTACAGTTTTAGGAATAAATACAAAATCCATACACACCTATTTGAAACACATACTTTGGCTTGCAAGCAGAAAAGGAAATACATCAGTAAACTGGAGCCCAAGTTTTGTGGCCTCGGGTACGGCTGGGATGATGGAGTGGAAGTTTTTGTAACCATAGCCGTAGGTTCAAAATGAGCTATGGTATTGAACAACACGAGTCTGGGTTCCAGCAACTCACTGTGGTTGTTTGCAAACTGGAATCTAGAATATCCCCGAGCAGGATTCCTAGATCACAGCCAATACAAAGATCCTACCACTGACCAGGAGTAGAAATAGTGCCGAAACCACTTGAAAGCCAAAAATATGTGTCATTATAGTGTGAGGGGCTGAGACGCATTGTATTGAATCCATCAAATTCTTCTTGTTATAGACCATGATTCTGTGTTGAAATATAACATTAAAACTTATTTTGAGGCCTATGAATTTTACATGTCTTAGACAGAGATAACTGTGAAACTACTCCCAAAGCAAGGCTGTACAAATTGTCTCCAGTGGAAAATAATTGCCATGGAAAGTGAGCTCAAAAAGAGCCATTAGAAAACATAAGAGAGCTTTTGGTTTCCTGGACCCAATTTCAATGTGTGTGGAGAAAAGGGTATTCCCCAACCAACGTGGAATGCTCTGGACACCTACTGGGTGTCCTACAATTCAACTTAATTCTGATCCTGTCTACCTGAAGGTAGCATCAGATCCCACAGGGTACAGGCTCAGTCCCACAGGACTGCCCCCCACCCACCTTCAGAGGCCAACCGGTCACAAGCCTGGGTTACCTGAACTTCTGATGGACTATAAATCAATTTCCCACAACCCCTTTTCCTTGGGTTTGCTTAATTTGTTAAAGTATGTCATAGAACTCAGAAACACATTTTACATTCTAGATTACTGGTTTGTTATGAAAGGCTATAGCTGAGGAACAGACACATGGAAGAAATGCATAGGACCAGGTATGGAGAAACGGCACGGAGCTTCCATTTCGTCTCCAGGGCCACTACTGTCCCCAAATCCTCAGGTGTTCAGCAGTCCGGAAGCTCTCCAAACGTCTCCTTTTGGGTTTCTATAGGGGCGTCTTTACATAGGCAAGATTGATTACATAGGCAAGATTGATTAAATCACTGGTGATTGAACTCCATCTTCCAGCCTCTCTCCCTTGGCAGGAGGTGGGGATGGTGAGGGGATGGGGAACTGGCAGTTCACTTCCAGTCACAGGGTGAGCTCGCCTGACAACCAACCCCACCCTGGGCGGAGTGAAAAGTCACCTCATTAACATAACAATCAGCATATAGCTCTCATCACTTAAGAAATTTCTGTGGTTTTAAGAGCTCCCTGCCAGGAGCAATGACAAAGACAAATATACATTTATTACAAATCGCAGGAAAATCCTAGCATTTTAGGTTTGCTGAAGCTACCAGTTTCTGAGAAATATCTATACAAAATAGCTCGCTGTGACTGGTTTTCTAATTTCTCCTTTTAATTGTCCCCATCTTTACTTCATGTATATGTACTTCGTGTATATTGATACTATGTTATCAGATTCATTAAAAATTCTCAATTATTTTGTTCTTAAAAAGGTATTTCTTTTCTAGTTAATAATTACTTAATCTTACTCAAATTATGCTTCTAATGAAAAAAATTTATTGTTACAAGTACATCACTTTTCTTTGGGTTGTATCTTTATTAATCTCTTTACCTTCACTTGTTCAGTCTCCTCATATTAGGATATTATTTATACAGACCATTCGACTGAACTTTGCTTTTTAATCCAGTGTGATAATCTTTGTCTCTCCACTGGAGAATTCAGTCTTATATTTACATGGATTTCTATTACTAACCTACTTAATTAATTCTACCATAATTTTATTTTGGTATTTTCGACCAGGCAGGTTTTTTTTTTTCCTCCTAGCTTCCCATCTATTGGATTAATATTTTTTTTCCTCATTTTATTTTCCTTCTTAGAAATACTCAGACTGTGTCATTTTGTTTGTTTCTTGTTGATGGTTACTCTTTGTACTTTTCTGTACTATGAAAATATCTCAAAGATATAATTAATTCGCCCATCTCTCTGGTAGTTAATTTTATTGCGTTTACCTGCTGGGCTAAGGGATGCCTCGATAGCTGGTAAAACATTATTTGTGGCAGTGTTTGTGTGGTGTTTCTGGAAGAGATTAACACTTGAATCAGTAGACCCAGAATAGATGTGCTCTCACCAGCATGGGTGGGCATCACCCAATCCACTGAGAGAGAGAGCCCTAATAGAAAAAGGAAAAAAAAATGCAGAAGGGAAATTTCCTTTCTCTTTGCGCCGGGCATCTGTCTTCTCAGTCCTGGAGTATCAGAGCCCCTGATACTCAGGACTTCAGACTGGGACTAAATTACACTATCAGCTTTTCTGGGTCTCCAGCTTGCAGATGGCATATGTGGGGCTTCTTGGCCTCCATAATCATGATGAGACGACTCCCATAATCTCTCTTTCTGTCTGTCCTGTTGGTGCTGTTTCTCTAAAGAACCTGACTCATTTACCATCTATCACTTTTCTCATATATGAAATTAAAAAGTTGTTCTAAAATCTCTTTCATCTCTAGATGCCTCCTTTTCAAAGAGAGGGAGAAAAAAGGGCTAGATCAGTGGTCTTTTTGTTGTTCTCTCTTGTTTCCAATGTGTATTTATTTATTTTGGGAGAGCAAGCACAAACACACAAAAGGAGGGGCAGAGAGAGAGAGAGGGAGAGAGAGAATCCCAAGCAGGTTCTGTGCTGCCGTGTAGAGCCCAACGCAGGGCTCAATCCCATAAATTGTGAGATCGTGACCTGAACTGAAATCAAGAGGCAGACACTCAACTGACTGAGCCAGCAGTTACCTGTGGATCAATGGTCTTAAAGTAGCTTTATCCAGAGTTTTCGAGTTTCATTATTTCCTTGAACACTTCAGGAGATAAAGGAGAGCCCAGAGAATAGGACCATGGTCTTCCCTCTGCCTCTAGAGTCGTTCCACCCTCGGTCTTCATTAGTGGGGTTCTGTCCACATAGACAGCTTCTTCAAAAAATTTCGAAAAGCAAACAAAAGAAACAGAATGAAATTTGAAATCCATGAGAAAGATAAATTACAAAAAAAAATTCATTAGGAAAGTTAAGATAATTCACTGCTTGTTGCCCAACCGTATTCAAGATGGTCCAACAGTAAAATCCATAAAGTAAAATCTACAGAGCTTTGCAGGTATTTCTCACTTTTCATAACTTTTGTTATTTTTCCCAATGGAAGTATATATGGTGTACTTTTGTGGGGTTTTTTTTTTTTTTGTTGTTGTTGTTGTTTTTATGGCTGTATAAAATGTTGAGTAAAAAACAAAAACAAAACAAAAAAAAGAGAGAGAGAGAGAGAGAGAGAAAAGAACCAGTATTTTCAACAGCAATTTTTGTAAATATTCAGTACTGTGGGATATTTTCTTATACATCTACCAAGAAAAAATGGGATTAGTTGCAATAAAAGAAAACTCAGAAAATATGTGATAGATGTTTCCAAAAATGTGAAAGTTATGTTTATAAAGAATTAATTAGAGTGGCTTCAGAAAATAATACTGCAACAAATGAATAGCCTACTCTAGGTTGTGAATAAGAAGAACTTTCTAGCAATGATCACTGTCCAAAAATTTAATGGGTTCTCATTTACCATAGTTTTATTCATCACTAGAGCCATCTGAGCGTCAGAATCGCTGGGCTCCTCTAGACAGGTATCCCATCCTCAGGGATAGGCTAAAATAGATGAAACGAAAACTCACCTCCAGTGCTGCAGTGCTATCCGTTACAAATTAAACATCTGGAGACCATATGTATTGCATTAATTTGGTTCACAAATTTAAGTCATTTTAAGAATGAGGCACAAGCTTGATAAACTCTCCAGCCCCTCAAGATTCACACATAACCTTGCCCACCACAGAAGAGCTCTTATGACTTCAGAGCAACTAAAATCAAATTTATTAAGCTTTCTTGTGGGAGTCTTCATGTGACAAAGTTAATATTATCTTTTATGTGGTTAGGCTTCTCTTGCTTCTCTCTCTTCCATACAGCGCCCCCCCAACCCCCGCCCGCCCCATTTGAACATCTGTCGTTTGGGTATATGCAAATAGATGGTAAAATTTTAAAGAAATGCAGGGGGATAAGAAGCACACCATGCAAGCCAGTGATGCTGTCAACATTGGAAGCCGCACATATCGTGGAGAAGCAGAGAGATTCCCAAGGTGCTGGCAGGATTCTAATTCTCAGTCTGGATGGTGTACACATCGTTTTATTTTATAATCTTTTTAAAACTTTGAACATAAGTATTATGCACCTTTCTATATGCTCCTACATCTCTTAATTAAGTTTTTAAAAAATGATTCAAGTAAGATGGTCTAAAGGCCAGATCCCCTAAACAAAGCAAGTTGGGAAAGTCTCCACAATCCCAAATGATTAGACAGTTTCCAAGATTGGAAAATCAGGCTACTTTACATACTCAAATTTAATCCTTACCTCTTGCATCATGCCACTTTAGTGTTGTTAAAATATTGGCCAACTTATATTTTAGTAACCTGCTGTCTTGGTAATACACTAATATACAATATGGAAAGTTCCAATTTGGTGACTGAAATCCTTTTGACTTAACTGCATGGAATATGGAGAATAAAACAATTATTATTTATGGCTTATGTGTTGAAATCAGCCAGTAGCTATGGGCAGGATTAAGTAATTAGAGGTTGGAAAAGCAGCTGCAAAGATATTTTAAATATATCATAATTCAAGAATCCTTACATTATAATTGAATGTTTGGTATAATAATCTGAAATTATTTTCACGTCTGGGTAAAGAACATGCACTGGAAAGTGCAATTAGAAAAAATGCAGTGGATAGGAAGATAACAGAGACAAACCTTGGGAGAGTATAATCATGTCTTACAAATGCGTATTTAAGATGCCATCAAGAATAATGAATTAAGGATAATCAAACATGTTATAGAAATATATTTACGTGATGATAATTTCATTTCATTTATTTTCAAATATCATACCCAAGGATTACAGTGCATTTTTCTATCGCCATTTAGCTCTGTAACAAAGCATTTCCCTTTTTTTCTGTTACGGACCTGCTAAACTGAGTCAAAGAGGAGAAGATTGTCTACCTATTTCACAGAATGGAATAGTGCTTACAACAGGAACAGTGTATGTAACTACACTAACATGGGGCGTGGAGTGTATGCCTAGATAGCTTCCGTGAGTCCCCAAAGTAGCAAACGTGCCATTCAACTGACAGAGGCCTCGAGATGATAACAAAGGAAACTATCTAGTGTTCACAGTACAAATCACACAGTGTAGACAACCCACTGCCGTCAGAGACATCACAGGTGGCTGCAGTCAGAGTAGACATGATAATCCAAGGCCTGGCCATCCAACACAACCATCGCCAGCCCATGATGGGAGGAAAATACAGTCCTCTCTTCCCTCCCGGAGATAACCAAGAAGAACCAGAAATAAGGGAAATTAGTCACTCATAGGGACAAATATGGAAATAGGAGGTGACTGAATTACTACCATGATGACTATTTCTTTGTTTTTCTGAGCGGAAAATGAAGTTCTGTAATAGGAAACATCTGTGGCCTAAAACCATGTTTACTCATAGAAAAAAAAAAAAAAAGACCCAAGTGTTTCTCTCTCCCCTTCTTATCAAAATTCTTGCTATTTTTTATCATGTTTTCCCTGTACACAGTTTTATTTGCAATGATGAATCCCCTTACTCCTGCTGTTGGGTCCTCTGCATTCTCTCTCATCCACCATAAATTAGCATTTACAAGGACAGAAAACTATCCATTCGCTATTTTCTCCAGCACTTTGTCATGGACAATAAGCGCAGAGGCCCAACATTCCTCTTATAAATGGGAGATTTACAACTTCTTCAACATTATTCAACATCTTCTTGCTTATGTATAAAAAGAAGCAAAAGAATATTTTTAAAGTCTCTAGTTAAAAAAATATTCAGAAAATGCCAGAACCTACTTATGGAACAGATATAGATCTATAAACAATGATCTCCAAAACATATTCTTTCAGCTTGGGGATGGGTTCCAGTATTGAAATGAACTTAATAAAATAGACTTTGCGAAGACCAGGAATGCACAGAACTCATACAGGCCTCTTAATGTCTAAGAACAAAATGCATCTGATGATCTCTAGGTGGGTATGGGTTTGTGAGATATTAAATCATACAAATACTGTCTGGGTTTTTTTGTTTTTTTTTTTTTAATTGTTTTTTTTACATTTGTTTTTGATAGAGACAGAGCACAAGTGGGGGAAGGGCAGAGAGAGAAGGAGACACAGGATCCGAAGCAGGCTCCAGGCTCCGAGCGGTCAGCACAGAGCCCGAGGCAAGGCTTGAACTCACAAACCATGAGATCATGACCTGAGCCAAAGGCGGACGCTTCAACGACTGAGCCACCCAGGCACCCCAATACTGTCTGTTTGATTAAGAAAATTTAAACCAAAAAGACTGGGAAAAAAGAAAAAATGAAACCCAGATACCTTTTTTTTAATGTTTATTTTTGTAAGACAGAGGGTGCGGGGAGAGACAGAGAGAGAGGAAGACAGAGGATCCAAAGTGGGCTCTGCGCTGACAGCAGACAGCCGGGTTCGGACTCACAGATCACAAGACCATGACCTGAGCCGAAATCGGACGCCTAACCGACTGAACTACTCAGGTGCCCTGAAACCCAGATACTATTAAGGATAATCAGGTATGACATAGAAAAAGGACAACCACACTAGAGAAATTACCTACTAACCTAAAGGAGAAATGCCTGGGAAGAAGTATGAAAAGAATGCCTTGTCCAGAGCTCAGAGCTCAGAGCCACAGAGAGACTGTGGCTACACAGGCCTTTTATCCTGTGAGCCATAGAGACTGAAATCATGATGTCAGACAGTAGACACCATCAGCATCCTCTATGGTAGTTAGAAGGAAGTTCTCCAAAGGCAATAGAAAATGATGGGAAGGACATAAAGAAAATCAGTCCTGGATCCCAGCCATAACATCCTTTGGAACCGGGAGAGGAGTTAAGGAAAGACCATATGTGAGTTTAGGGAGAGAAGAAGAATGTAAAAACCATGTGAATAGTCTAAAAGGCGAACCCAAAAGCAGATAGGACAGGATTCTAGAATCAGATATGTGGCTAGCTAACAATGCCTAGACCTAGTCTCCATTCACCATTCATTCCAGAATCTTCTAGAAATAGTTTTGCAAAGGTAAAAATGAGATCATCTCATACCTTGTTTCCTACTTGGGATTATTATGAAGTTTCTAGGAAACTTGATGAGATGCCACGGAAAATAAAAAAGGAGAAATAGTCTGGTTTTAAAATATTATGCCACTTTACCTGATAATCCTAAATCTAATTTACCTTGAAATTCCATAATTAGATATAAAAAAAAACCCTTCCAAATGCATGTGTATGAGATGATACTATTTTATGTTTCCGAGTGTCTTTAGCTTTTACTAAATGGTTTTACATGCAGCATCTCATTTTCACCAATGGTGTATAAGTTAAATAGGACAGATATTAATAGCTCTAGTTTATAGTTGAAAATGCTAAGATCAGGCGATTTAAGTTATTATCTCAAGGCCACACAGCTAGAAATGGACAGAGCTGAGACTGCACACCTTTTCCACGTACTTCAAATTTATTTTTTTCATACTATGTGTCCCTGACTTATGGCAATTCCATTACTACAAGTAGGCTATTCCTGTTCTGAAGGCAGGGACGTATCTGGGAATAGAATTTGATTCCTAATAGTGCTCCAGAAGAGAGAGACCTTTTGAAGGTCAACTCAAAGAACTCAGTGGATGACACCAGTGTCTCTACTTATCAACTGTAGGTCTAAACATCTCCTTAGATATTTGGATTACTACCCACTGAAGATACAGATTATCACCAACAAAAAATAAATCCAAGGAGACTTCCAGGGGTGAAGACAAAGTTCTGATATGAGTGGGTTCTGTCACTTTAAGATTATAAGGCTCTACTTTGAAAGTAGTGTAGGTCTTGTGAATTTACCTATGAAATCGCCTCTTCCACTTTGGCCAAAGCCATGGGTTTATTTTGGAGCTATGCAAGGTGCTCATCTCAGACCACAGCTGTTAGCTGACCACGCCTACCCAACAACTTCCCTGGTCCTACCTGTCCTATTGAAGCAAATGGATTTCGATTTTTCTTTTTGTGGAATCATGATATATTACTTCACACTTGGTTAAATTACTAAAAGTCCAGCTTTCATAAAGAATATAGCATCCCTAATTTCAGAAGCAGTCAGTGGGAACATTAATAAGATCCCATAAAAGACATTTGAAGAGATTATCAGTGAGTGATTGTGGCTTATACAAGTTCAACAGTTGAAAGCATCAAGAGTCATACTTCAGCCAAAATTCCTGTATTTTTAAGGCCTGGTAGTATGAAGAGTAATGCAGCTAAGAATGTTCTCAATATTTATTTATTTATTTATTTATTTATTTATCTTTTTATTTATTTATCTATCTACGTATTTATTTAACAACAACTTATGGTAACCGAAATGGTAAACACACACATACACATAGCTAGTATAAAAAAATCAACCCCATGGTATTTTCTATTCTGTTTTCTTTATTGGAAAGGAAAAGTTCTGGTTATAACTAAGTTGACTTCATGACTCACTCATGTGTCCCGAACCACACTGTTGAAAAAACTAGAAACTGAAAAGGACTGTTAATGACCAAGCTCCTTATATCTCGTTTCCATATCTTATTCATCATACCTATCTCCATCGTCCTGCCCCGGACATGTGTTCAGTTCTGCTACACTTGTCACATCTTTTGAAACCATGCTCACTCCGATTTGGTCTCCCTCTGTACACGTGCCACGAATCTAAGACCACTTCCTTTCATCCAAAGGCAGATAATGAGGTTAGAGTACAGGCAGGGAGAAAGAACTGAGATCTGAATTACAGGTGCACCTCTGAAAAAGAAAACCTGATGAAGGAAAAACAAAGGCACCAAACATAGCCAACTACTTGATTATTTGGCTCCTTTTCTCCTTTATGTTCTCCTCCTTCATCTTGCACAACAAATGAGCAAACTTTTATTATAAACTACTCTGTTGCCTATGACTTCTTTTTATCTACTGAGGATTTCACAAATGCCCCCTACTTAAGGCAAACCTATAACCACGAGGTCTGTCTCATATCTTCATTTCTGTAGATGTGGATACTTGGCTTGCAGGAGGTGAAATAACTTTCCAGTGATGGAACAGACAGGATGTTATGGAAGCTGTTAACCTAGGATATTAATGGACAAATAAGAATTGTTTAGAAGTTCATTACATAATGCACAGTTCAAGAACATGAGCAGTCCAGATACAACATTATAAACTAGCATGTATTAAGCCAGTAAACAGCAGTGAAGCATCCATCATTACTTAAAAAGCTATTAGACCCTTAATCCTTGTGCTATTGCACAATTTAATCACTGCATGACATTATTTTAACAACTCCAGGTACAAGATAAACAATCTTAAATAATCTCCTAATGAGAAACTAAAGCACATGTTTATTTTAACTATGGTACAAGAATTTGAAGTAACAACTATTTATTTTGAGCCTAGCAGTGACCAACTTAAACTTAATTTTAGTCATTCTTAAAAAGAGGAACTGAGCAGTGGGGAGAAATACTCTGTTTTACACTCCTCCCGCCCGCCTTGTTCTTCCTAGGAGCTTTCAGAATGTTGAAAATATGGGCAGCAAAAACATCGAGAACTAGAAATTAATCCAAGATGATTTAAGGACTATGAAGGAATTCAAGGAATCTTAGGGCAAGGACAGAAGGATCTATACTTTCCTAGATCTGTAGATGAGACATATTTTTTTTAAATAATCATAATGAAATATAGGATTAACAACAATTATGGGAGTCACTCAAAATAATGCCTTCAGCCCTTTTTCATGTAAAAGGACTTTCCAGATATAGTGATATTTGAGAAAATCTAATGGGTCATTGAAGTGGAAAATGGAAGTTAGAAACAGGACAATGAGAAAAGGGTCCTAGTTAGAGCTACGTTGGCAAATGAAATGAAAGCAAATGATGACTGAGAAAGTCTTTGGGTAGATTCATGTGTGCTGTAAGGAGGAGGGTGGCAATTTTTCATTTGCACTTTTTTAAATGCCTTAATTGCCTTAAAATGATGTACATTAGACATGTGTAAAGACATATGTCATACTTTGCATATGTAATACATTACGTGTGTAATGCAGTATCTTGAGCATTAGCTCAAGTGACCACATGAAGAGAAAAGCCTCTTTCACCCATAAATTCTCAATCCGTATATAAATGTAAACTGACCTGAAGGGAAATAGGTGATATAACCAATTCCTTGGTGAAGTTTTCTTCTGGTGACAGGGGACGGAACAATGCAATTCCCTCTATTTTCTAGCATGTGAGATTTCTAAAATTATGTTTGCACATGATTGAAATTTCCCACACCATTGCAATTACAACTTATAATTTCTTATGTCATTTGTCTTCAGCTATATATATCTTGTGCCTGATACAGTCCTCAGATGAGTAAAATATCCTCAAGGACACAGAAGTCCGTTTGTTTTCAGAAACTTGGTTTTAGAATCCCCAAAGTACTGACGCCTGGACCTCAGTACTGCTGCTCCCACAGAAAGATTCTGTTACCTACTTTTGTATACGTGTTTCACTAAGAAGCAAACAAACAAAGAAAAAGAACCGTTCAAACATCAAACCAAACCAGAAGAGCTGAAGAAAGGACGTACTGAGACTATGGATAAACCTACCCACTGAAATAATGATAATGAAAGAAATTATGTAAAGGATTCATTTCTCAAACTAACATTCTTTTCACTGACACAAAAAGATAATGCTTGCAAACTGGTTTTCTGATCATGCCATCTCATACAGTTTCTACTTCGGGTGTTTTCTAACTCCACTTTGAAGGAACATCTGTGTTTACATGTTGGACTGAGACAATCCGCCTAGAGTGACAGGGCCTCCCAATTATTGTTAAAAATAAAAATAAAAATTATAATAATGATACAATTTCCAGTTGTCAGATTTTTTTTCTCCTTAGTTTTTCTTCAACCTTTGGCAATACATGTGCACCAGACTCCAGTATAAATGAATCTAGCTTAACACAGTTATACATTTAGTTATTTTAAATGAATTGTGTCAATATTTCATTCTTCTCTCCCCACAACACCAGGGTCTAGATAATATGCTTTGTGTGAAATGTAGAGCAGGCATTAAAACCCCCAAATTCAGTTCTTCTTCTAGTGTTTTGTCTTGCAGGTCCAAAAGCCTTGGTACAATTTTTGAGACACTAAGAAGAAAGTATTTCACAGTATTTCTAAAGTTATCGTTGAAAACATGCATAGATCTAAGCAGAAATTAGGTTAAATAATGCTTTTTACCATCCAAAATATTGAAAATCTTAGGATGGAATTCTTTTTTAATATTTTGAAGTTAATTATACAAAATTAACTATAAAAAGAAATGAGTGAAGCAGTCAACAAAGATGCACAGAGCGTTTTCATTGAGGTCCTTATCTAGACCAAGCTTACTAAGCTTATTATTAAGACAGAAAAGTAGGGAGGGGCTAATATAGCAAGGGAAATCAAGACACCTACAGGTTTAGAATAATCTGGTATGTCTGCAAATTAATAATTCTTAAGTAGTGATTATTTCTCTATTTTCTACCCTACTTAAACAAAATTTTTTTTTTAATGTTTATTTATTTTTGAGAAAGAGAGACACAGCGTGCAAGCAGGGGAGGGGCAGAGAGAGAGGGAGACACAGAATCGGAAGCTGGCTCCAGTCCCCAAGGACTCGAACTCATGAGGCTTTAAGCCATGAGATCATGACCTGAGCCAAAGTTGGCCGCTTAACCAACTGAGCAACCCAGGAACCCCTACCCTACTTTCTAACATTGAAGTTAATCTTCTTGAGTCCTTAGTCAATAACTTCTCATCACTTTCATGTGAAGACAAAAATGGAAAAGTCATAATATTTAGGGTGAATTATAAGGCAGTTTGTGACAAGAAGTGGTCACCCAGAGCCCAACCTATGTACAGAGGGGGGGAATGAATCAACATCACGGGACACCTGCGAACAGGTAAGTTGCGGCACATAGTTGGGAAGATTCCCTCCTTAGACCCCTTAGTAAAGAAAATCATTCTCTTACAGATACTAATGATTGCTGGAAATAATTGTGTGTAGTACCTGCCTTGTGTTCATGGCTTCAGCCCATCCTTTAACTATCTTATGAGATAAATAGGATTATTAAACCAATTCTTTGACTAGCAAAATTACAAAACTGGAATTCAACCACAGGTCTTTCACATTGGCCTCTAAAACACTGTACTTTGCTACATCTCTTTGGAGACAGAAATCTAAAGAAACGTTTTAAGATAACATAGAGAGTGCAAGGTAAATAATCTGAGAAACCACTGTTTAAACCCTGGGAAATATGGCAGGACTAATGAAAAATCATGGATTAAAAAAAAAAAGAGGCCAGTGAAAATCTATGGGTATTTTATCAGAGAAGGAAATGTGATAAGTATTTTTTCCTATCAAACTCTCTAACACTAGAATAGTTATTTAAATGTCTTTCTGGGAAAAGGCCCTTACATGGCAGACATTTTCAATTGGTACAGTTATCCAAGTAGTATCTTCTAAGAATATCAATCCAAATAGAAGAGACCATAAGCGTCTCAACCCCTTAGCAAAACCCAAATAACTTTAAAATAAAATGAATGTAAAATATGCATATATATTTTAAAAGCCTGGATTACCTATGATTTTAGTAAGAGACTCTATGTCATCAGTGTTTCTAACTGCATTACCAAATATGTAAGAGATTATAGATAATTTCTGGCTCACAGTACAATTCTTTGAAATTAACCCACAAATTGGTCGAACCTCTTATTTATATTTTATCAAACCCATCTTTCTGACGTAGGCATTTCTTTTCTTGGGATTCTTACAAAGATAGTTATCGTGCACAGAGTACGCTCTAGCCTTTGGTGGTTTTAATCTCAGTGTAACATCTTTGTGTTTAGTACATTTCTTTTCTTTCATCTAATCATGTACATGCTAAGATGTCAAAACTGAAGTCTTCCGACATATCAGTCATAGGGGCTAGCCAGCGTGTCAAATCCTTTAAGGTTTCGCATTCAGCTTTCCCAAGAAAATTTAAAAATGAGGAAATATCCTATCAAATCCCAGTGAGTGAAACTTATGGTTGGGTCCATGGCAAAATATACTTTCTAAAAATTATAGTTGGAAGTGGGTGTATTGTCTACCGAGAGGCAGGAAAGAGACAGGAACTTTATTACAGATTGTCCTGTAAATTTACAGTACAATTCATACTTCATTTTAAATGCCATCCAAGTACAACATTTCTTGGATATTGGGCTCTCTCACGAAGGATTTTGGATTAACATGTCTATAAGCCATAAAATTTACTTAGAGTACAGTCTTCTGGAAAATGGCCTGGTTCATGTATTTGAGTGAGGGAAGCTAACGCGTGTATTGTATTTGCTCTCTTCATAATGCGGTTCTCTTGAGAACTAGCAAAGTTTCCCCATATTGATGAAAATTTCACTTAACTTGAAAACAACCATCAAGGCAGCAAATACATTTACGGAGCTAAAGCCTCAGAGGTGCTTAAAGAGAGCAACTGTGTAATTCATGGGCGATTCACCTCTTTGAAGAGACTCATAACAGTGCTCCAGACTTTCTTAACAGACAGCTCATTACTACAGGCTGTCTATTCAGATTGTAAACTTATTACAGGCCCTCAGGGGAGGGTTTTTCTGTTTTCTGTCTCTGGTACTAACCTAGTATAACTTGCCGTATAACTGCCCTCTTGCCAGTAATGTTAATGATGGTGATTATTAGTAATAACTCTGAGTAATGAGGTTTTCTTCCTTGTACTCAAAATAATTGTTCCATGTAAATCCACAGCAATTTTTACGGTACGTTAAAGATTAGTAACATTAGAAACTTGGCAAATCTTACTTATAGAGGCATTTTACCTAATGATCTAATCCATCAGTTCCCAAGGCTTAAGAGTCCTGAGACTCACGTAGTTCTGAGGGATCTCCCTTCTTTTCATAGTGGTACTGAGAAACAACTTAGTCACTACACTACATTTTTAGGAGCTTTCTAAAAGAATGCCTTGGAAAGACGTAAGTTCTGGTTTAAGCAAGGAAGGCCGTGAGTCCAGAAATACGTCGAATTTGCGGGAGTTTTGTCCCATAGGGTCAGTGGTATCTATCTTAAGTTTCAGAAAGAAGTTTTCGGATGGTTTGATTTCTAAAGCGATTCAAGATTAATTTTAAACCACAAGGAACTTGGCAGCCAATTTATCGATCGTGGGGACTAAAGTCTGAGAGTGCCAATAAGGAGTTAGAAATACTAGCTATGCTATTCCTTTTCTCCATCTCATCACTTCTCTGTCTCAGAATCTCTGAAAGGGAGAACACAGGTAGGGAGAAAGTTACTCATTCATCGGTACTGGTCTTTATCCCGTTTTTCTCACTTGACAGTCAATCCATCCCGAGGAAGACAGAGGACCACTGTTTTCAGTGAAGAGGGAGGGAAAAGGAGAGGACAGATGTACAACTTGGTTCACTTGTCTTTCTTCTACACTGTGCTATTTGCAAGTAAGGACCGGGCTGCCCAGAGATAAGAAGTCAAGTTCACCTCCTCCTAGGTTTCTTCTTTGTCCAAAAGGAAGTCTCCATCATTGTCACTCTCTCTGGAGCCTTAGATCAATCAGAGCTTTTTAAGACATAGGAAGGTGGTTTGGGTGATAGTCCATGAGTTTTCCTACCTCATCAAGGAGTCTTCGGAACAAACAACAGTGTAAAGAGAGACCAGGAATCCATTGGTAATTCTACCTCTGTTGTAGATGGATTTGCCACACATCCTGAGACTTATTTCTAGGTGTTTGTGCTTGTCTATTCTTATTCCAACATTATCTCATTTTATTCATTACAGTATTATAGCAAGTCTTGATATTCAGGAGGAAAAAGGCATCCTTAATTTTTATTCCTCTTGAAGGATGTCCTAGCCATTGACCGTAGGAATTCTCTCACCTCATTAAATGTCGTAAAATCTCCTCTCAGTCGTTTTACTGAACTTGTCAATTAAGTTGGTTGGAATACCCATCTTTGTGATTTGGAATTTTCTCATTAATGAACATGGCATGTATTTATTTATTTCCAGTATATAGTTAATTCAGAAAACAGTTTGATTTGCTTGATGTATTCTAATATTGTTTTGTTTTCTACTTTATGCATTTCTAGTCTTATTTTTTTTTAATTCCTTTAGTCTACAGTCTATAGATTCATCTGGTGAATTTCTCTAATTGACCATATTCATATTTAATCTCTTCAATCTATTTAAAGTTATATAATTGCCTTTAAGGATAACTGACTACATCCAGTAAGTTTTGTTAAATAATACTTCCTTAATCATTTAGTAAAATCTGTTTTATAAATTCCATTAAGATTTCCTTTGAACTCAAGTTACGTAGGAATGTATCGTTTCCCTCCTAAATATCCAAGGTATTCTTCTCTTTGGATTGTTACTTTCACATTTATTTTCATTATAACCAGGTAGATTCAGTTTCTTATTGTAAGGATGTATCGTCTTCCTCTGTCTTCCTATACCTACAACGCTGCATACTCTGTTTATGTGGGCAGCAGTGTTTTTCAGTTTCCCTAAACCAGGAAAGGCTACCTTAGTCCCCAACTTGAAACCAAAAAACTGGTTTCTGTCCTCTTTCTTCTATTGAAACCTCTTAGTTTTTATCATCCCGTTGGAGCAGTACTTAAAAATAGCACAGTACACTAGAACAAGAAAAACCAATTTGGTAAAGTCTTGGCCTCAGTCCCACTCATCATTTTGTTTTCTAGTTCCATCTATGATCCAGGGAAATAGTTAACTTTTTAGTCACCTGGCTGTGGCATTTGTCATTTTTCTTTTAAGAAATACTTTAACTACAACCACTAGGTATTTGGAGTCTAAGTAGGTGCGTCAAATGATGAATTTAGCATATTGTCTGGAAAGCCTACCTATTGAGTCATTACTGCGCCAACCATCTGAGTTAGATGTTCTTATTCCTTTGGGTAGAGAAACAATCCTACAAGAGTTATAAAACCTGCTAACCAGACGTAATTAAACCCCTTAAAGAGGACGCAGTCACTCCCAAAAACATTTTTATGTAAGTGTTTGAAATGATTTTTAATTTTGACAGGTAAAAAAATTCTTTAAAAAAAATACTTCTCGAATTTCTGAAACTCTAGCTTGGCACAGCCAGTGAAATACCGAGATTAAAAGTCTGTTCTAGCCTTCCAAACCCTTTCCTAGGCTTGAGTAAACATTTACCAACATACATATGCAACGTTATTTTTTTTAAATGGCTCTTTATTTATGTAATGTACTGCAACCTGTTTTTCTTAATATGTTGTGAATATTCCTTGGGGCACATTGATCTAACTTCTTTTTAATAGCTGCATGACATTCCGTAGAATGGATATAAAATGTTATAAATCATTTTGTTGATGGATACGTGGGATTTTATAAGGTTTTAGGAAATTGTATTTAATATTATTAAATAATAAATAAATAATAAATCTATGTATATTAAATGAAATCTCTGTAGCCTTCTCATTGCCTATAATTTGAACCTCGTTTGCTTTCTTTACTATGCCACGTCTAGTCTTCTTTACAGTGCATATATCCAAGAGAGATCAAGGAAAATAATAAAAAACAGCATGCCTCATAATAATGTATGATTATGTCTCAAAATCTTTCTACCTAGAATTGAAGAAGCTTTCTGAATTCTAATTTCTGCAAGAATTGCATTTTAGTTGTACTATGAATTGTGCTTCAGTACAGGAGAGTTTTCTAGGAATGATTATTTTTCATGACTGGTCAAATTTGACCATTCTGAATTTATTGGGAAATGCTGTATGGGTCTCTGGGTCATGCAGTCCAAATTTCCCATTTCATTTCACAAGGCAATATATGCTCTGGAGGCAGGGTGGCAAAAGATTCCAGCTACTGATCTGAAGAAAGGGGCAATTATCTCACTTGAACATACAATTAAAAACATCCTTCTGAAGGCTAAATGTGGCCAAAAACTGATTAACTGAAAAATGATGTCTTAGATATGAATTCCTTGTGTCCTTGACCTTCATTACTTAATGTTACCATTTTCTTGAGTCCCTTTGTAAGAGTCGCCAAGAGCACTGCTTGTAGAAGCATGCGCAGAAAAGGATCCCAGATTTTAAAAATAATTTTCATACAGCAATGGCAATATTTCACGAGCAGCCACCCTAAGCTTTACATGTGAGTTTTAGCTCACAATGTGAGCCAGAAAACAGAAGAGTGTCCGAAGGAGAAGATAAATCAACGCGAGACGTCCAACGTCACCAATGCAAGCAATAAGATACATCATTCATAGTGAATTGAAAAAGCAATAATATAAAATCAGAGAGGGTATCAGTTCTTTAGTTTAGTTGAGCTGTAATTATATAATGAGAACATTGGCTCCTTTGAAACAATTTGCAAACAGTGCTGGGCCTTCTGTCACTTGGACCAATGGATCCATTCATTCCAAGACTTGATTTCCTGTTCCGTTTAGCATACCATTAGTTGCAGGTAATTGTTGAGAGGATACTCTGTTACAAAAGCCTACAGAACTCTCAAGCATTTCTGTGCAGGATAGGTGCCCTGAATAAAGGATCCTGTTTCCCTGGTGTCCTTCATTATGTTTGTCTCTTCACACAATTGTGTGATTGTATACTGCTAAATACTTATTTGGTGGTAATGGTGCATTTCAAATTAGTGACTCAAATAACAAGAACGGAGGAAGAAAAGAGGAGAGAGTATGATCTTTGCCGAGTTATCCACCTGCAACTTTCAGCTGAGTCAATCGGGGAACAGAATCCCATGGTAATAATTTCAAGAGCTTTTGCAATGACTGGGTGAAGCAATTCTGTGAAGAAAATATTTGAAAAAAAAATTTAGATTCTCTAAAACTTAAATTCTATTTACCTAGACCTGCAGTTGCGGTCTTCCCGGCTCTGCAACCTTGTTTCTTACTCCTTTTCTACATTCAGTTCTTTGAATTGTGAGAGCAAGCAAGAGCCTGGGCAAGCTTTTTTACAAAGAGAAAGTGTCATCTCCTGGATTGGCATCTCTTTAAATCGTGTCTTCCAGTTTAAATAGAAACGAAAGGACGCTTTCCCACAATAATGTTGAGTAGACGCGGCAGGGTTACCCCTTCCCATGTGTTAGCTTCCACGCATCGTAGAGATGGAGCAGTAGGAAATGTGTGCTTCTTATGTTGGCGCTTTTTTTTAATTAATACCCTGCATTTAATTATGTAGATTGTTCTATAATTAGCAGACACTATGCAGTTTGGTTAAACAGCATGAATTAAATATTGCCTTAAACAAGTGGGTCTGGAGTATTGAAATATTTTTCATATCCTTTGGTGAAATTTTATCTGAAGTCTATATGAATGAATTCCTCTGAGGAAAGCAACTAAAGTTAAAAGCATGAACTACGTAGGGGCGCCTGGGTGGCTCAGTCGGTGAAACGTCCGCCTCTGGATTTTGGCTCGGGTCCTGATCTCACTGTTCGTGAGGTCAAGCTTCACATCGGGCTCTGCACTGGCAGTACAGAGCCTGCTTAGGTTACTCCCTCTTTCTCCCTTCCTCTGCCCCTCCCTTGCGCTCTCCCTCTCCTTCCACCCCCCCCCCCCCGCAAAATAAATAAATAAACTACAAAAAAGCATTAGCTATGTAGTTTATAATTTAGAGTCACCTAGCAGCTAAATGATTGAGAACAGAACATATACTTCCTTTAGCCCTTCAATATCTTGAAAATACCAGTAGGACTGTGAGAGCCAGAAAAGAAATATATGAAACTCTAAAAGATTTTCAGACCAGTCAACGAATGACATAAACATCCTGCGTGAAAATTGAAGGGTAACTACAAAAAAAAAGAAAAAGCATGTCTTCATTTGCAGAAAGCAAGACATGGAAGTGATTTCATCGAATAGAGTTGATTGATTCATTATCTTTGACCAGCATCGTGATAAATGTGTCCGTCAGTCAAATCTCAAACCTTCCAAACCTCAGCGTATGCTCTATTCAGTTCAACTTAACAGCACTCACCTGTCTGACAGATAGTATAGCAGCATTGGCTTCACCAGCTTAAACGCTAGGAACGATTTTGTAAAGTATCGAATAGTCTATCCCTGGTAATATGTGAACACGGCGCTGCAATTATTCATTTGATTTAACCCATTCCCATTTACATCAAAGGTTGAAATGCCTTTCTGTGTATTAGCAAGCTGCTCTGCAAGAAAAGAATTACCAAAAGGCAGAGTTTTTATTTCCTCTCCTCGGTCTGTCTGCAAAGATATGGGAGTGAGTCATGCATAGGAAACTTATTTATACTTGCATGCCATACAGAGTTTCCCCAAATGTACTCATCTGCAAATGTTTTTCCCAGCATTGCGAACAATGACCTTGGCCAGAACAATGGTGCATCTGGGTCCTCAAATTCAGTCACCTGAAGAAGAAATAATGTTATAAATTGCCCGGTGATGAACTTCTTGACTGAAAATCGAGAAACTTAATAAAAAAATATCACTGTGTTTCCAGAGCAGTTGGAAAAGAGAATATTTATATGAAATCCAGACTGAAGTCAGATTTTTCTACTGGAAAATGTATTTTTGCACCAGCAAACTCAATAATTCAAACTTAATAGTAAAGGGATAGAGAAATGGATGCGAAATTGGCAGAGAGTTGGCCTACCACCTCTCAAGTGCAATGCCGTGAGCCATAATTCTCCGGGGTCAAGCATCTGTGAATAAGAATTGCATCAAAATAGCTAAGTGATGGGCCCATGTCTCCTTAAAGAAGAGTGAAGGGGAAAAGATGTATCTGAAGTTGTGCTCTGCGTTAATTGTCAGTAATATGACAAAAGTGTCGACATTCCTCACATAGGAGAGTAGAACACACTCGCACAACCAGAAATTGTAAATAGGACGTCAGCAGAAATAAGCCTCCACATCTACTCTGTTACAAAGTTCCTAGGTTACTCTGGGAAAACAGCAATTTGGAGTCCTTCTACTCGGTAAACAAAAGGGGCTGGGCTAGATGACTTCTAACACCCCTAAAACATTAAGATTGTTGTTCTGTGAATTACCAGAGTAGGATCCTAAGAAATACCAAATATTATGGATAGAAAAACTACCTTTAAAAAAATTACAGAACAAAATAAATTACTATTCATTAAATACTGTATGCATTGTACCCTTTACAAAGAATGTAGCTACTATTCTTTCTGTTAAAAAAAAAAACCTGAAAATACCCTCATTTATTTTATACTTGGATCTAACTTTATTTCCAACCTGTGGTCTTTAAAATGAGAGAGAGACAGAGACAGAAAGGGAGAGAGAGAGAGGTCCTAAAGAAGAGAAACTCCTGACACTGACATCCTTTAAGTAGCATCATGTCATGTAAGTTCTGGACTAATTTATAATATAGACCATAAGAAACACACGCAAAGACTGGTCATTTTTTTCAGAAAAGACAGTTTTTATGACCCATCTTCCTGACACAGAGAAATTTTTCTACTGCAAGTATTAGCTACGACCGTAGGGTTCAAGAGAACAAAAATTACTTCAGTGAAATTTTTTCCAATTGCTTTGAGGACATAGCAATATTTCATCACTTTGGAAGCAATTGTTTTTCTGAATTAGGTGATGACAAAAATATAATTTTTCTGTAGAAACGCTACATCCTATTTGCATTACTGAAAAGTGTGCAAGGTCCCCATTAACCAGCATTACGAGTTCAGGTCCGGAGTGAAAGGGCTTCCTTGGTGGTCTGTGTGCTTCTAACAAGACTCCATTTTAAAGGGAAGGTTTAGACAAAAGGGCCGTTAGCTAATTGTTTTTAATTAAGAATCAAATGTATTCCTAAGAGGGTGGTATACTTTTATCGTAATTCAAGGGCAGGCTAACTGTGAACCAGGTAGGAAATGCAGGATTAGAGAATCTATCTCTCAGTTCTGTGATCTGATGTTTCCAGGATTTGTCTCATCATTCCTGTACCTACGATCGATTGAGTAGGGCTGAGCTCGCACATAAACATCCGTCGTTCCTGCCTTCACCCAACCCGCCATAACTAGACCACTAGTGGAATTCTCTTAAAGTGACCAAAGTCCTTTTCCGTCTTTAAGCAGACGTCCCTAAATGAAGAATATATTTTCCAGCTGTGCAAAAATACATGGTACATTTTACATTCTACAAGTACAAAAAACATGGTGTATATAGGCCACTGACCGAAGGACTATCGTTGGCTATCATTTTACTTATTGTCAATGGGCCATTTAGAATTAATCCAAACAAATCCTGGAAAAGTGATGGAAACATAAAAATTGTCTTTCTGGTATTTTTGAAACCTTACAGCTTGAGAAGAAATTCATATTTAAGAGTCTTATACACAGGACCCCAGAATGAGAAATCAGTATTCCCTCCCAAACTCTAGCAGAAACTAAATTAAAATTCTGAATCCATTTATCCGAACTAAATGGTAGCGACCAGTGCCTTTCAGAAATGTTTACAATTGGCCCTCCTTTTGGACTCTTTAGTGATTGATTTGAGATTCGACAGTAGGTAAACACTATGCTATTAGCAAACCTGGTCTGCGTTTCGACCAACCTCTGCAGGGCTGCAGTCACAGGGATATGGCATCTTTAAAAGTTAACCAGGAACTTCATGAAGTTGAGGAAATAACTCAACTCGAAAGCATTTGGTGCTGAAAGCCAGGGTCTATGAAACAGGCTCTTCCAAGGAGATACCTCAACACTGTTGATAAACTAGAAGAAGGTTTCTGGACATTTGAGACATCACGTACTTGTGATCAGTTGACGGTCAAGAAGTTGCTAAATAATCAAATCTGTCACCAAAAAGATAGAAGCCGAAAGTAGTTGGGTTACATAATTGCTTGCTTTCCTGGTCGAACGCTATGATCATAATGACCGTATGATGAGTTAAGTTAGGTCTCTGCAGTTTGATTTGTACTGGATGGAATGCCCCTCCCCCAACTCTGCTGGAAAACCAGGATCATCGTTACAGTCGTCTTCACGGCAGTCCAAGCGCACATCACATGTCTGTAGCATTTTGTAGTTTATTTCATTTAATCCTCATAGTAGTCCTGGGCGAGAACACAGGCAAGGCGTAGTAGAAAAAGAAACAAGGTTGAGGGGAAATGCATAAGGCCTGCGTTTGAATCCATGGATTGTCTTTGTAAATTTGAGGAAATGATCTAGCCTTTGTAAGCCTCCGTATCCTCATAGTTAAACTGTAATAAATAATATTCACCTTACGGAGTTGCTGTGGCCACTGGCGTGTAGGATGTAGAAATTTGTCATTGTTCACATTTCATGAGTGACCAAGTTCAGATTTGGAAAACTAGGTGACTTGTGTCAGATCACACAACTAAATGACAGGACTAGACAGGAATTCAGGAATCTGAGAATTCCACCTTTTACGTTCAGTTCTCAGTAGAGCTCTCAGACCCAAATAAACCAAACAACCTGAGTAAGAGTTACTCTTCCAGACTCTAGCAGACTCTCCTTTGTCACAAGTCCTGTAGTACAATCTGTGTACCTTTGGGGGACCTATTAGCACTTGTATAATAAGTGACAGGTGAAATGATAAATGTTCAGCTACATAGATGGATATATAGACAGTATGAAAGAGTTCTTCTTTATCTAAATATACAGTAAGTCCCTCAAAGACAAAGAATCAGACTTACATTTATAATGTGTCTGCTCAGTATTTTTGTGATGCTTTCCTTTTAATGCTTACTTTCTGGTGAGTTTTTCTATCTATAGAGGGTAATTTAAAATTAGGATTTTGACATACATCCTTTTTTTAATTTTTAAGATGAGAATGATGTGGATATGGTCAACAGGTGGCATAAAATTGTCTATTCAATATCACCAAGGAAATAGAAATTGTAGTGCATTTCACTACAAATTGTGATGACTCAGACTCCCCAATGTGGAGGGTTCCTCCCAGTGTCTGATGTGTCTTTCCATAATAACGCGCACCAAACAGGATGAATGATGGCCTCGGAAAAGAAAAGCACTCTCACTCATGATAAACCTTTTACTGTCATGTCTTTGGATTGATTTAAATTCTTCAGGCCCAGAGACGAGTATTAACCCTAAGCATGATGTGTAGTCTGAACGTCTTCTTGTTTAAAATTTGGCTTCAGCTCTTGGTTCCCCTAAAGTTCAATCATTTGACTCATCCTAATTTTTTTTTTTTTACGTAAATCAGTATCAAAAGACTTTAATAGACATTTGGTCCGTAGGTAAATCAGGCAGAGTAAATTTTACAGATGATTATATAAGATTTCTTCACAGTCGTTCTTAACTACCCATTGCATTTTATCACTGAAGTCAAAAAGTTATCCCTGAGGCTTAGTGAAAGATTTTTTTTTATTTTGTGTTTGCCCCAGTTCAAGTTCTGCTTGAATATCCAAAACAGCTAATTAGCCTTCTCCTCATAATAATTACCAAAAAATATGAAGGTAATTATTAAAGTAACCTTAAGCTGCTATATTTTAAGCTGCTGTTCAGCATCCAGTATAATTACCCCAATTCTTATGGAATTGCAGCAAACATATCTGCAACCTGTTCATGCACCTGTATAATCATCTCCAAGCTAAAAAGACTTTCTTGAGTTAAACTTCACTCAGGTTCAACATATGCACCCAGGTTCAATGTAATTCAGAAGGGAGGGAAGTTTTCCTGTTTGCTACTTTTTCAGGGGTCGGGGGGGGGGGGGTAGGGATCGTATTTAGGTCCTTATTGCTTTTGTTTTGCTGTAAATGTTACTTTCTGAATACACTAATCGAATTTGCACTTTTAAAAAAATAATCCCTCTCACCCATTTCTAATAAGTCGCTTTTCTGTGGATTAGTGGGATACACGTTGCCACATCAACATAAAAGTTAGGAAACGGGCACGCAATTTAGATGAAACTGAACATTTCTTGAAGTGGCTAGACTTTAACTTGTCGTGTGATTAGTAATGCCAGGATAAAACTGCCTTGATACGTGAAGGGATTTTCGTTTTCACAAAGAATGTTTATTTCCTGGGTTTTTTTTTTTCTCTTTTATTCTACCAGTCGATAAGATGCTAAATAGCTGTCTTCACAAAGTATACTTCATATATACTTCATATACTTCATAAATACTTCACAAAGTATAGGGTTTTGCCTTGCCTTTAACTTTTCCACAGCTCCTTATTCCCATATTCAGACGAGCTTCTGGGGTCTCATCATTGTTCCTACGGTATGATGGTCTCACGCTTTCCTGGTCTTTGCTTCTGTTGAGTCACTACAGAGAAGACACTCTCCTGTTCACCAGGGCCCCCTTGAAATCGCTCTACTGCATTCCTTAGCACAACACAGACTTTATCATTCCATTCTTTGATATTCCGTATTCTTTTCGTCTTTCGCGTGTTTCCCTTGTCTCTCCAACTACAGCATAAGAATTTGAGGGTGAAAACTTTGTCTTTCGCTTCTTCTATATCACTCAGATGGCCCTAGCACATGCTAAACACACAATGTATGTCCAATAAATAGAGTATTTTATGCCCGAGGAGAGGATTCAACAAGAACAATAGCATGTTTATTACTTAATCTCAAGAGTATCAAGCATAATGACCTGTTTTACTTAGACACAGTGCCGCAGAAAGCCAGGTAAATCCATAAAGTTCCTGCTTTTGTCTCTTACATACGTATTTACATCAAAACATTTTTACATATGTAAAAAGACGGAAGAATTGCTGGAGTTTATTTATCTAAAAAATAAAACTGGGAAACAATATTTGCTATCATTTTCCAGACTGCTTGCTTGTGCTTAAGGGCATTTCTACCCAGCTTTTGAAAACAAGGCATTCTATTTCTGTTAGTGACAACAGGTCTAAACACAGCAAGAAGAAAAAAAAAAACCAAAAACTGTGTAACTCATATTAATGAATCAATTAGTATGTGTATGATGGATGCAGTCTCAATTTTACAGGCAGCTACTTGTCCCGTCCAGAACCCTATCAATCTGTTACCATTCATCATGAGTCAACGGTAACAAAACAGGGAAAGGGATATTCTAGACCATAAGTCAATTCTGACTACTGCGGTTTCACATCTGTTTGCTTCATTTTGTAGTAGTTGATACTCGTGTCCTTTTATGACTGTGTTACTTTAGAGACGGCGTGGCTGGAAAAGAAATGTGGCCACCTCCCTGCAAATCTCAGACTCTCATGTGTGGCTGGGTGTGATCAAAAGCTCAGGCCAACGTTGGCGCCTCCCCCCGATACACACTTAGTAGGCAAACTGATTTGTTCACAAAGCTTTATAATCTGTGCGTTTCTTCCCCTTTCCAAAAACATGGGCGAATATGCGTGGGACATAAATTCACATGGGCAGTAGTGACCCAGGATGTAGCATTATGTATCATGATTCCCATTCAGTGTTGAAAGAACTTCTAACAGCGAGGAAAAGGTTTATATGAGAGTACAAATAAGAAGGCCACTGGGGCACCTAGGTAGCCCAGTCGGTTAAGCGTCCGACTTCGGCTCAGGTTATGATTTCACGGTTCACCGGGTTCAAGCCCCGAGTCGGGCTCTGCGGTGACCGCTCGGGGCCTGGAGCCTGCTTCGGATCCTGGGTCTCCCTCTCTCTCCGCCCCTCCCCCGCTGACGCTCTGTCTCCCTCTCTCTCTCAAAAATAAGAAAAAAGGACTACATTTTTGAAGGGCCTTTCTCAGCTCTCACCACGTCCCTCCACAAATGATCTTTATGTCACAGTTTCTCTCTCACCTCCTCACGCCCTCCCTATGTTGCCCCAGCTTCCCAACATGGCCACCTTTCCATTTCACGTCACCTCAACGTGGTAAACTTCCCGGTGGTAACACTTTTCCTCCTACAACCAAAATCCAGACATTTTTGTAAACTCCAGAAGAGACAGTAGTTGTGACCTTACCCGGGCACACTCAAATCCTCTATTGTGACTGAAGCCTCCACTTTACCCCCATCCCTCCCACCACTTCACGCCGTAATTGTTCCGTCACATGTGAATGCCATGTGAATATCTGGCTTGATGGCGTAAAGCTGGTTCTCTGTCCACGGGGAAAAAGGCTTTCTACCCGCCCACACTGAACTCAAAAAGTAGCATGAGTGTCCCTGTGTGCCCCAGGACCCCCACTTCCTGAGGGGAGACTACTCTCCCCTCTAGCTCATATTGCCTTCAAGTACCTTTAGAGAGAAGTGATTTCTGTGGAATGGGCTACTGAACCTAATATAATGAGGAGGCGTGTTTCCAACTGTAGTATCCGGTGCTCCCAGCACATGGTATCCAGAAGGATGCAATGACTATGAAGGGACCAGAAGCCTCTCGATGACAGGATGCAACCTGAATGCAGTAAGTGGGAGAGACAAGTTGTTATCTTAGCACAAGTGAGTTGACCCATCTCAGTGGTCTGATAAGTTTATCAGCTGGTGCCCGCCGAGGACCGGGACCGTGCTTTCCTGGAAGCCATCACGGCGAAAGAGGGGGAAATGTAGTTTGGAGTTCAGGCAGCAAGAATCCTAGTTCTTTTGGTTGATAAATACGAGCTCTTGGACAATTTACTTATAGATGCTGTTCAGCACTTACTTTTTTCTACAACTACATAGTGGGAGTATAAGAATGTTTACATCACACAGTTGCTGTGAGAATCAGATGAGTATAGGAATGTAGAAACTACCTGGCATGGTGCCCAATTAGATGTTGCTGGGGTTGCGTCCCTACCCCCTCTACTTGAGTCTGCCCTCCAAGGAAGCTGTGCTGACCCAGGCGTTGGACTTACCTGCCCGCCTTCCTGGATTTGTCAACGAACCTCCTATTACTGTTCCTCCATTTCTTTGTGTTGTCTTTCTGCCAGTCCACCTCCACTCATTGTTTTTTTATCCCAAACATATTTAATACATGCCTTCTCTGCACCAAGGTCTGTACTGGGCAAAGGAATAGATTGTCCTCATGGACTGTGTCACCTAATGGTCCTGGAAACCCTGAGATGAACTTCTGTCTGTTTGGCCGTGTCTTCAGCTATTGTTTCTCTGCCACTACCTGCCGCTACCTGTCATCTGCCAGACCACATCCCACTCACCCTGCCTGTCTTTCCACCCGGGGCCTATTTGAGCCTAAGTCATGTGTGTGCCTAAAAATGGCGGCCTCATTCTCTCTCTCCCATCCATGGCAGTGTACGTGACTCCACAGCATCCGTCCTTCAGGCACTCTGTACGAGTTTTGTCACCAAACAGTCTCGAAGTAGGTATCATTTTTTTGTAATTCTCAGATGGCTCTCCAAGATTTTCTGCCTTAATCTCCAGGACTGTGAGTACAAAGAGATGCATCACTCTTATGATCATGTTACCTGATATAGCAAGAGGAAGTTTCAGATCCATTTGAGGCTGCCAATCAGCTGACTTTGAGTTGAGCAAAAGGGAAGTTACCTGGATGGGTCTAATGTAATCATAGGGACCCTTTAAAAGCGGAAAGTTTTCTCAAGCTGCTGATAGAAATCAGAGATTTTAAGTATGAGAAGAAGTGCAACTGACCCCCAGGAGCAGAAAACAGGCCTGCTGGTAGCCAGCAAGAAAACAGGGACCTTAGTCCTATAACCACAAGGAATTAAATCCAACCAACAACTTGAATGGGCTTGAAAGAGAACCCTTCCTCAGAGCCTCCAGGTAAGAGATCAGGCTGACATCTTGAATTTATCCTTGTGAGGCCCTAAGCAGAGATCCCATCTAAGCTTGACTGGACTTCTGACCTATAGAACTATGAGATCATAAGTAGGTTGAAGATATTAAGTTTGTGGTGGTTGGTGATGCAGCAATAGAAAACTAACACAGAAGTGTCCCCTCCTCTCCTAATTTAAGATATTCTGTTTATCACTGGTTTTCAACCATTGGATTTTGTCTCTTGGCACAGTTCTTTTTTTTTCCTGCTTATAGTTTACTGAGCTTCCTTTATTTATGGATGTATAGGTTTTTTAAATCAAATTTAACTTTTTTCCATCATTTCTTCAATATTTTTTTCTATCCCCTTATCTCTTTCTTCTCCTTTTAATACTCTAATTATACATATATTTGGCCACTTGATGCTACCCCAAAACTCACTGATGAGTTGTTTTTCAGGCTTTGTTTGTCCCTCCTGTATTACATTTAAAATAAAATTTAAAATAAAACTAGATGGTATATATTACTACGTCATCAAGTCGACTACTTTCTTCTGTAGTGTCTACCCTGCTAATAATCCCATCCAGTTTTATTTTTATCCCACACATTTAACTTTTCATCTTTAGATGTTAAATATGCATCTTTTTTATATCTTTCTTGTCTCTTTATTATACCCTTTCCTTCCTCCATCTTCCTGAACATGTGAAGTACATTTATAATTGCTGTTTTAATATCCTGGTCTACTGATTGTCCTCTCTTTTATGTTTGGCTTTGTTTCTATTCATTGTTTTTTTTTTTTCTTCTCTTGGTTATCAGTTATATTTTCTACTTTTATGCATACTTGTTCATTTTTTATTGGGTGCTAGAAATTGTGAATTTTACATTGTTGGATCCTGGATTTTTGTTTTTCAGTTGCTTTGGGGCTTTTTGCGGTGATACAGTTCTATTACTTGGAACTAGTTTGATTCTTTCCGAGACCGCTTTTAAACTGTACTTTTAAACTGTACTGTAAAAAGTCCAACCTTTAGTCTGGGGCTACTTGGGCACCGCTACTAAGGCAGTACCCTTCTGAGGACACTATGCAATCTTCCAGTGTGTTGGGAGATCTTCTTGTGTCCAGCAGGAGTACAAAATATTACCAACCCTGTCTCCAGTGATGGTCTCAACTATTTCTTTGTACTGATTCTTTCCCTACTCCTCAACTCAGTGAGACCACCAGAGGCTCTTTGGGTTTCCCTCCCTGATCTACCTGCTGGAAACTCTCCCCCTGACATGAGTTGAAATACGTATAGGGCTCATCTTGTTTGTTTTCCTTCTTCTGGGGATCAGTGTTCTGTGCCCCTTATTTTCCAACAAGTGCAACTCATTGTTTCACAGATTCTTCCTGGTTTTCTACTTATGTAATGCATGAAGGTAAATTGGAACCCTGTCATCTGATCATGGCACCAAGTGGAAGTTGTTGGCACCCAGAGTTCATAAACTCAAGGACCATATACTCAAAAACCTATAGAGGCCCAGCAAGTAATTCAAATGACATAAGGGATTCCAGTGGACAAAAGCAGGGCTCTGGCCAATAATTTGTACTTAAAAAACAAAGTCTGGGGCCAAAAAATCTTATGTCCTGCAGTCTAGCAGGCCACCATTTTGTGCATTCGGTTCTGAACCCTTTCTCTTTCCATCTCACCTCTGAGTGTAAAACTATTAGAAACTCCTCTCTTGCAAACCTCTTGTAGGATATGGATGTGTAGTGTGCATTACATTCAGTACATTAACTTTTAAGGATGTTTGCATTTTCCACCACAACTATAACTTTGCAGTATCTCTTTTCAGAAAAAGTGAGAATTTCAGCCAAAATCTGAGGGAGGTCTTTATGGGAGATGGCTTATGTGAGTGGAATGGGGGATGAGAAGAAAACAGAGTTGAAAAATGGACAAAAACCCCACTAACAAGCTCTCAAAATGACACCTGTTGTATCCTGAACAGTTGAATCAGAAGTGCAGTTGCTGAACGCTGAGCGTTGTGAGAACACAAGCAGTGATACTTGTAATTACTTTTCAGAAGATCACAGCAGTCTTCCAGCTAACTGGTGGATCTAACCAAGTCTCAATGCCTAGAACATAGATGTGAATTCACAGGTTCTCAGTACATGTGTATAGTTAGTGTATATTCACAAATTTGTTTAAAAACACAGTGCCTACAACATACTTTCAGTAACATGTCAAATGGTGATAGAAAAACCCTGTGCCTTGAAAAAGTAGTCATTAAACACACACACACACACACAAAGAAGTGGATAACTGTTGTTCACAAGCATCCTTAAAATTTGGTCTAATATTTTTATGCATACTGTAACCAAACCACAAAATGGCAGTCTGGGTGCGTATCATCTAGCTGCCTGTTCCTGCCTGAGATCACAGCAATAGCGACAACAAAGCCAGGACTGAAGGTAGGACTTCATGTTCAGTGGAGTCATCAACTCACTCAACTTCTAGAGGAATAAAAAGACACTCGGTAAAATCATCTGCGAAACGTACCTAGAATGGTTGATTGGATCAGTCGAATTCTGCGAACTAGAAAGGTATTTTACATCTCAGGAACTTTGCAGGGGATTTTGAGGAAATAATAATACTGTCCAGTTTCCCCACCACCACCCCAGAACACGAGAAACTTGAGGTTTTGCATACTTCAACCTAAAAGAATAAATTTGTGAGACAAAGGCAGTTCTCAAATAAGAATACCTGAGAAAACATATGATCCAACAGATAAATGATCAGTAACCACTGAATTCTCACTATGAGAATCTATGTGTCTAATAAGTGCTCTACATCCCATTGTTTCCACATAAAGGTTGCTCGATGCAAATGGCAAAAAAAAAAAATCATTCATTTCAATAGCTGTATGCAAATTATTTTTTTAAAACCACCAAGTGAAAATAAAGCCGAAGAATTCTCAGACCTAAAACAAAGTTAATTGTAGTCCAATGGTCATGATTTTAACCCAGCCGAGACCTTCTCCAGGGCTAATCTTAGGAGAAGTTGAGAGTACTTGTTGTGACTTAAGAGCCATCAAATACACGAGGCGTTCTAACACATTCTTAACAAGCTCGTCATATAATTTCCTACAGTCCACCAATTGGGAAATCATGTTAGTTGGCTAGTATGATGTGTATTTTAAAGGTGAGGTATTTGTTGAAAGTGTTAAAGACTGGATAATGACGCAGGAGTTACGATGAGTTGTTTTAATTAGATTTCAGAGATAGGGATACCCCCATTTCCTTCATCCATTCAGTAACGAAGCCCTGTTGATCCTTTCATGAATCCTTTCTTTCTTTTTGGCTTTTTTTGGCTCCACTCCCATTACAAACGCTCTAGTTTAGACCTTCATCATTTCTCATCTGGATTATTACAACAGTTTCCTAAAGCCTTACTACATCCCAATCCTTTTTTGTCCCACAAGTGTATTATGATACGATGCTTCTTCATTTAAAATCTCTTTAATGGCTGCCTAATACAAATGGATAACGTGCAGATGTTTAATGAGGTCTCTAAGGCCCTGAGTAACAGGCAGCTGACTACCTTTCTCAACTCATCGCTCACCCCTGGCCAAATGCTCTAGCCAAAACCCAGAATCCCCAGAATAGCACCTGTCAGCTTACCTCCTTAGTTATGCACGTGCCATTTCTCTATGAAAAATTCTCCGTAGCTCCCCACATACCACACTTCCCCCTGGCCCATTAGTCCTCTGACAGAGTGGTTAACTCCTACTTATCCTTCACGACCCATCATAGATCTCTCGTCTTTGATTCCTCCCTGATAATGTCCAGGGCACCCCAATGCTATGGGAAATTATCTTCCTACACCCATAGCCTTTGGCACATAATCCGGTAAGAGTAAATATAGTAATCATGTCTCACAACAGGACCCTTGAGTAGTATAAGCTATTTGAGGGTAGGATTGTGTATTTATCTTTATCTTTCCTAGGGACTCATATTGGGCCTTCTGCTCAATACATTTTTTGAGTGGATGAATGAAAATGTTGGGAGAAGTAATTTGGACAATAAAAAAATACAACACTTCTATATTTTTTAAAAAAGCTTTCTGTATTTATTTTTATTTTAGAGAGAGAGAGAAAGAGAAAGCAAGCAGGGAGAGGGGCAGAGGGAGAGAGAGAATGTTAAGCAGGTTCCACCCTTAATGTGGAGCCCAACATGGGGCTCGATCCCACGATCCTGGGATCATGACTTCAGCCGAAATCAAGAGTCAGACACTCAACCAAATGAACCATCCAGGCACCCCTTAGATACTATGTGCCAAGTACAGTGGCAAATTGTATTTGTTTTATCTTGACCACAGCTTGCCTACAGATTCATTCATTCATTCATTCACTCATTCATTCATTCATTCATTCTTCAAATAGTTACTGAGAAACTATCATATCAGGCTTTTTTCTGTATCCATCAGGATCTTGCAGGAAATTGAATGTAAACTCAAACTGAGTTTTCTAGAGAGAATTTAATATACATAGTAATTTACCAAAGTGTGAGCACAGTGAAGATATAAACAACAAGGGGTAGTGTAGCATCTCTATTCCTATACCTTTATAAGTAATCCCTGTGTTCATACATTCCCTTCGAATTGTCAAGATTTGGATGTACCATCTGTCTGCTGGTGAGACAAACTGATGCAAACATATATCCAGAATTCCATCTGGAAGACTAGCCTCTGCCACCCAGGCCACCATCATCAGTCGTGGCCCCTCTCCCATCTCCCTGCTTGTTGCCCTCTCCATCCAGTGTCCCACAGAGCCACAGACAGGCGTGTTTAAATGCTGATCAGATCTTGCCACCTTTTCGATTAAAGCTCTCTAAGAGATCGCCATCCCATTTGAAGCAAATTTCAAATGCCTTTCAATGGCTCCAGGGACCCTACAAAGTTTGGCCAGTGCAGTTTTCTCTTACTTGGTCTCTGTCACTCTCTATCCTAGCCTTCCTGATGTTGGTGTGAAAATGCCTGGCCCCCCCTACTGCTTCCAGGCTTTTCATGGAATGACCCCCTTAAGATCTTGACACAATTCATTGCCTCCATTCCTTTGGGTCTCTGCTCTGCTGTCTCACCTCCTCAGACAAGCCTTCTCTGATCACTCTCTAGAATAGCTGCCCCTCCCTCATTCTCTTTTTCCTTGACCTGTTGAGTTAGTTAGTTTATTTAATTATTTATTATCACTTGTGGCACTTAACTACTAAATAAAAAATACTTTATTATGTATTATTTATTTGGCTTGTGTTTATTTCTAGTCTCTCTGACGGGAATACAGTCTCCCAGAGAGTAGGGTGTTTATCAGAACTATTCATGGCTATACCCAAAATAACAAAGCTTGTGGCACATAGTAGGCATTCTGTTTGAAATACTGTTAGGGGAAAAGCACTTGTATCATTAATAAGGTATCCGGGATGCCAAGTATGAGGTTTAACATAATAGGTATTGAATAAATGGTAACTTTTATTATTATACATAAAACTAAAGATAAAAGCAAAATAATATCCTAGAACATGCTCTTCTGTAGCTCTTACTTATGTATGTTCCGAGAATAGGAGTTAATATAACTCTCAAATTCTTATTTTGAAACCCACATCTAAGATTTAAAATAAATTTTGTCAACTATAAATGAAAAGCAACAATATTTTTATTGATACATCTGTGTGTGTGTCTGTCCGTACACACGCACATGTAGATGTATTCTCACAGCATTTGAAATTAATAGATGCTCAATAAATGGTAGTTACTACAATAATTTCTTTAGATGAATTTAGAGAATATTAGCAATATGACAGCACATATAAATATTACCAGGGCAAATTTTATGGCTTAATGAAAAAGCTAAGTACTACTATTAACTGAATATTTACCACATTTTTATTCCTAGGAATAATGAGATGTTAAGCATTTCAAAATGCTAATAATAGTGGTTTCACTTTTTGTTCCTTTTTGGTAAAGCACAAAGAATACTGGCTCGGCATTCCTGTTTAATTCTTATGGATTCACTACATTTGAAGTTTTAAACAACATATCTGAACTTTTTAACAGGCTTCGTTTGCCAAATTTGCAATGATTTAACTTGCTTGTAATAAATACGGTATCTTATGTAAAGAAACAAAAAATACGCGTTGTGTTGAAAGACTGTAGTTGGGCTTATACCTACTAGCAATGAACAGAACATAACAAAATACCTAATCATAAACTCAGTGGGCTTATATTTTTAAGTCTCCGTACAACTCACAAGAAACGCTTTCTGTCATGTGTTCAAATTAAATGTGATCATTCATTCATTCATAACCACGAGCACATTCAGTGATAAATGCACCCCTTTTTAAAAAGCATTTTCTTCTCTAAAATTTTGAAATGTAAAAAATGATCTTTCTGCTTTTTTCCAGGCAACTTAAACAAGGCAATAAATTAAAAAATCAATATAAGTCAATTTGCAACATATGCCCTTGGAAGAGTTAGGTAGGAATATAAAATCAAATAAATATAAGTCAATTAGATTCAATATTGTTAAAAGGGGACTACAGATAAAACTATTGCACTCGTCTGCTAAGGAAATCTCTCTAAGTGCAGGGGATATTTTTATAGCCAATAAAAATGCATTCTACCAAATGGAGAAGGGATCCCTCCAGCATACACTTTCAAAATCCCGTGCCTCTATTTTTGTCAATGGCCATTTAATTTTATACTACCATTGTTGAAAAACTATGTACAGTACACTGAAAATTCTGCCATCTGCCTTTAGAAATGCTCCAGAATATCCTTCAAAGATCAATAAATTATTCATTTCCTGAAGTTGTGCGTGGGAGCTTCACAGTCCGCAAATAGTGTGTAATAAATTATTCAGGGTACACCTTACAGACACGGCATTTGTAAAGAGACTCTGCAGGTGCTGTACTCCTCATACAGAAAACGTGGTTTCACTGACGGATATGTTTTGACATCCTTCTGGGTGATTACAAAACTCTACATGATCTAGGATTTACTTTGCATCCAAATCGATAGGTCTTATATTGGACCCAATTTCGGTACACCAAAAAACTGTCCTCCAGCACCATTTAATCTTCATTTTGGAAAAGGCCAGGATATAGAAACCATTTTGCTTTGTGTCCTTTTCAGATTGAGCCCAGTTCTACCATGTGTTTATGCGTTTGATGGCAGAAGCTTACCCTTTGCTTTTCTTTTTTTTTCACGTAAATTGAAATTATTTTTCGGATATGACAGGAAGGGTTGTCTTTGGATTTGATTTGACTATAACCATGCCATGACTCCTCTGGAATATTTCAACAAAAGTGGGTCCTCTGAGGGCCACTCCACCTCTTTTTCTGTCCCCAAAGCTAGGAAGGCTTTTCCAGTTAGAGACTCCTTGGTGTCTGTCCAGGCTAAGTTGCCGCAGTAAAAGTATATAAATAATAGTAGTAAGACTTCAACTACCAAATATCAAATTTAGGCGCAGAGAGGCTGTCTTCCAGCAACATTTCATTGCACTGTAGATACTCGGTGACTTCAGAAAAGCAACCGGTTTTTAAAATAGTGTGAGAAACACCAGGGTACTCAGTGTGGCACAAGCGTAAGGCATAAACTCACAAGCCTGCCATAAAGCCTAACCTGAACTTCACTTTCTAAGCGTGTTTAATTCCCGCATTTGAGTCAATGTGGGATGTGCCTTTTGTCCTTCTGGATTCCAAAGAGGAAAATCACCCTGCCTGTGTCAGTATTGACTATAACAGCTCATTCATTTAACCTACGTCCCAGCAATTCAGATCCCAAGTATGTGCCCAAACAAGACGTCTATATATTCACCAAAAGACATGTATAAGAATGTTGGCAGTGGTTTTATTAGTGATAGCCAGAAATTAAGAATGAATAACTCAGTAGAATGAATACATAAATGGTGTTATGTTCGTGCAGTGGAATATTATCCAGCAGTGGGAATTAACACAACAACACGGACTGATCACAATATTACACCGAAGAAACCAGACACAAAAAATGCATACTACATAACTCATTTAGATATGGATTTCAAACACAAATGTACGGTATCAGAAATCAGGTCCTGATCATCCTGTGAAGGGAACAGTGACTGACTGGCAAGGAGAAAGGAGAGTCTTCCAGAATCCTAGTAAATTCTATTCCTTCATCTGGGTGCAGGTCCCACAGCTTGTTCACGGTTATAAAAAATGCGTTGAGCTGTACGTGCCCTTATGATTCGTCCACTTTTCTGTACGTAAGTCGTACCTCAATAACAGGTTCTAAAAACAAAACGTCAAAAAAAGATCCAAATGCAAACAAACGGTGTCAACTAAAAGAACGAACGTTTCCCCAAGTTCTCAGCTCACTGGCAATGCAGGAACTAACACTCCACGAATTCGCAAATAGCACGTCTACCCTTCATGTCACCAGTGTGAAACTTGATCTCATCTGAGGTCCCACGCCTTTTATTCAGAACAGATGAGAGTTCGGAACACATTAGATGAGTCGCGTTGGTTCATACAAGGCTTGGTGCATGGGCTTTGGACGCCTCATACCTGTGCAGGCCGTCACGCAGAGAGGGACCGAGATCGTTTGGACGAAACTTCCTGACCCAGCTTCTGTGTGCTGCGGCTCATGCGCCCTCGTATCTCACACAAGAAGAAAAGACTCGAAGAGACGAGAATCCCACCCTACGCTTCCTTCATTAAAGGTCACTTGACCCTGAGATCTGTGCGGTGATGAAGACTGGGCGTGGAGGGATTTCCCATTCCTGTGATCTTCGCAGACCTCTAGCTCCTTTGCAGTGATGTTATCACCCCGGACTTCGTCAGAGTGATTCACGCCAATCACTAAGGGACGAAAGTGAATTGCCACCGAAATGCAGAGTCATTGTTCCATCAGGTCGGCCTCGTGGCTTTTGGATCCGCCCTCCCCCGCTCCGCCCTCCCCAAGGGAGCTCAGTGATGATTCTCCTTCTGATTGAATTAGCGCCCCATAGAAGTCTGGTTCTTTCATCTCCTCCCCACTGTCTACCCTCCACTCACACAGGATTTCAATTTAGAGGTGATCAAGAAAGCAACAGCTAGTTTCAGGGAATAATTGTCTCTTTTGATGTGATCTGTTTTACATAAAAATGAAGAAAGATGCAGTTATGGAGAAGCACTTGCCATTCCAAAGCATTTACAATCAGCAGGCGGTTGGCCTCCTGTGCTTCTCTGTAAGGAAAATTCGTCTTCCTCCATCACCACCTCCTTCTCCACCTCCCCCCACCCCCCCCCCTTTTTTTTTGGTATAAAAGACTAAACCCAAAGGACCTAGACAAAACTTGGCTAGCAAGTTGCTGATAGGGCTGTCTAGGATGAGGGGCCAGTTTTATGGAGCTGTTTGAGTTGAGGGGGTTCCGTCTCCTGATCTTCCTTAAAAAGACGATATACTACAGCGCAGTGTGGTAATATATGTGGCTTTATCCATCCCTCTCTCCCTCTGATTTCTTTGACATACGAAATCGTAACGCTTTCCCTCCAGTTATTGTGGGGGCAGACACAAAATTGCGTGCAAAATTTAGTACACCTTGGTCCACCGGGCTGTATGCGCTGAACTTTACCAAAAGAAATACATTGATCTTTTCACTCCTTTGCCATTTCCCCATACCAAGGAAATTGGGAGCAGGAAAAAGCTTGGTGTACCAAATAAAGAAAAGGCATTGCATACTTAAAGGACTGTACTTTAAATATCACACTTTATCGAAGGGAAAATCTACACAATGCAAATAGAGAAGGATACATTTGGAAAGTGTATGGAATACAACAAGCAACCCGGATCTTCCGGTGCTGGTATTTCTGCTCATGGCATTTAGCAACTCGGACTTTTACATGATGCTGGAGTCAAGATCAACATGCAGTGAACTTCTATTGTGTCAAAAACTAGAAAACAACGGTAGTCACTCCTGGTGAATACCAAACTTGAAAATAGATACGTACCATTTGAAGACCAAAAAAATAAATAAAAAATAACTCCTCTAACTTTTGTTGGTGCTTTTTCTGCTAGGGTGGCAGCGGCCGTTGAAAATGACATGAAAGGAGAAAGTCCCACATCACAGTCCTCGTCTCTGCAGGTGGCTTTGCCTTCTGTTTCACATCTGTCTTTCAGTCCTTGAAAGAGCGTAAAGCCTTGAAAAATAAAATAGGAAAGAAAATCGAGATGCCTAGAAATGAAAATGAGTAACTTTTTTTTTGAGAGAGAGAGAAAGCACAAGTGGAGGAGAGGGACAGAGAGACAGAGGGAGAATCTCAAGTAGGCTTCACATTCGGTGCATAGCCCGACAAGGGGCTCACTCCCACAACCCTGGGATCACATCCTGATCCAAAATCCAGAGACAGAGGCTCAACCAACCAAGCCACCCAGGTGCCCTGAAAATGAATGACTCTTGGTTCACATAAATGGAAAACGTAAATTCAGAGATTAGATCTCTTTATTCTTATCCTTTAAATATTGTGGGTTTTTTTTTTTTTCTTGACTAATTTAAATCATCTTATAATTGGATTATTATTTTCTTAATTTGGGAGAGTTGGCTGCCACATCTTCTATATAGTAGTCTCAGGAGTTAGGGGCACAATTGCATGATAAAGACCAAGAAATCATGCGATAAAGCTACCTGTTTAACTGTATTTAACCCAGCCTCTTTCTAATACGTCTGATTACAAAACCTATTTCTCGAGAAACACTTACATAAGAAGTGGTGTTCTTTTTTTTAAATTTTTTTAACATTTATTTATTTTTAAGACAGAGACAGAGCATGAACGGGGGAGGGGCAGAGAGAGAGGGAGACACAGAATCACAAGCAGGCTCCAGGCTCTGAGCCATCAGCCCAGAGCCCGAGGCGGGGCTCGAACTCACGGACCGTGAGATCCTGACCTGAGCTGAAGTCGGACACTTAACCGACTGAGCCACCCAGGCACCCCAAGAAGTGGTGTTCTTCAGAACACTGTAGTGTAAACATGGTGAGTCAAATGAGTAGTACATTGTAATAAAAATAGAAATCATTTAATTCTATTTTATATTTCTTTGAGTCAGACATCTTATACTCCTGAATGTGAAAATGATATAAATCCTTTGAAAATAAAAATTGTGTCTTAAATCCCTAGTGCCTGCCACGGGGTTTGATATTTAATAGATATTTAAGTAAGTGTCTGTGGGTGGATATTTACATAATTGTACCATGATAGACCCCAAACGTCTCACTGCCTAGAATGCCTTGCTCCCCATCTTTCTCGGCCCATCTGGATATTAGTCAGAAATCGAATACTGTACTGAGAAGTATTTCTTCAGTGAAGTCCCCCTACTTTGGGATAGATCTCCCTTCCTGTGTTTCCCCGGCACTGTGAGGTATCTTTCATCATGCACGTTGCCATATTGTATTGCCAAGGCCCATACACCTCTTTGTCTCCACCATGACAAGCATCAATTCCTCAAAGGCGTATTGACCTTACGCTTTTTAGTTTCCATCTGGTGCCCTCACAACCGTCCTCCATTTCCTTTGGCCTCTGCTCTGAGCCCAGATGAGGCTCACCTTTGCAGACTGCACAGCTGGGTCCCTGGGCTAGCACTTCGACCACGGGAGGCACAAGCAGCAAGAAAGAGAGTAAAAAGAAGTTGTAGCCAGTGTATTTTTGCTCTGTTTTCACGGTACTTTGGGCCTTAGTTCTGGTAACTACAGCTCCTGCAGGGTGGTCCCTTCTCCACAGTTCTCTTTGTAAGGAGTTCGGGTAAGTATTTTCTCCTCTCACCCCTCTAAATCTTGGGTGGTAATGCTTTCCTTGTTACTAGTCACAGGGCCCTCAACATCTTCTCTTAAACCTACTCACCAATGTAAATAGTGTTTTAAGGGATGCCTGGGTGGCTCAGTCCATTGAACGTCTGACTCTTGGCTTGGGTTCAGGTCATGATACCGTGGTTGGTGACTTTGAGCCCCACATTGGGCTCTGCGCTGCCGGTGTGGACGGAGCCCGTGTGGGACTCTCTCTCTCTCTCCCTCTCCCTCTCTCTTTGCCTCTCCCCTGCTCACTTGCTCTGTCTCTCTCAAAAGAAGCGGATAAACTTAAAAAAAAAAAAATAGGGCTTTAAGTCTCTGTGGTTGAACAATCCAAGTGGGGTTCTGTTGCCTGACACAGACCAGTCTAATACACACTGTATTCACTGGAACCCAGTTTCTAGAGAAGTACTTGGCATATAATAAGTGTACTTAAAAAGAACAGGAAAAAAAACCTATGCTGCATTAAATGAGAATGAATTCTTTATTGTTATTATTAAATAAATTAAGCCAAATAACAAAAATTAAGGGGCCAAATAAAGCTCAAAACTTTGGAGGCATTTTAAATACACACACACACACACACACACACACAAACACACCACACAGAATATACATTCTTCATTATTCTTTGTCTTTAGACATGAGATATATTATAAGGAGTAGTTTCATGAAGCCACCTGATGCTGGTTAAACAATTAGTATCACTGCTTTTATCTCTAAATTGTGCCGAGGATCAATATGGAAACTAATCAATACCTAAAATAAGAAAGAGGTCATAGCCACAAGCCAGAACCTAAAACAAGTTCCTTGAAGTTTCCGATTGTACTACAGGGTTTTATTAATCAAGCATCTAAGAGAAATTAGTTTAGCAGATTTTAGCAAGTTTAATATTATCTTAAGATAGGGAAGTTTATTAGAGATTATTTACTCCAGTGAATCTCAACACTATGACTTCAATACACCTTTTAATAATAAATGTCTTGGTGTAGCTGGGTGGCTCAGTTGGTTAAGCATCAACTTAATTCAGCTCAGGTCGTGATCTCACAATTCATGAGTTCGAGCCCCGCGTCAAGCTCTGTGCTGACAGTGCAGAGCCTGCTTGGGATTCTCTTTTTCCCTCTCTCTGCCCCTCTCTCCTCCCTCTCTCCCTCTCTCTCTCTCTCTCTCTCTCTCTCTCTCTCTCTCTGTGTGTTCCTCTCTCTCTCTTTGTCTCTCTCTCTCAAAAAGAAATAAACATTTAAAAATTAATAAATGTCTTAAAATTCATATATAGTATAATGTATCCACATGCCAATTCCAAATATCTATATAATAATATAATAAGCTGACTATAACACTAACAGTTAAATAAAGAAAAACAATGTGTAATAAAATATATTTCAGGGGCACCTGGGTGGAACCCCGAAGAGTCGGTTAAGTGACCGACTCTTGATCTCGGCTGAGGTCATGATACCATGATTTATGAGATTGAGGCCCCCATCAGGCTCTGTGCTGACAGCAGAGAGCCTGCCTGAGATTCTCTCTCTCCCTCTCTCTCTGTCCCTCTGCTGCTCTCACTCTCTGTCTTAAAATAAATAAACTTACAAATATATATATATATATATATATATATTTCAATGTATCAATGCTAGAGAATGACACTATAGAGGGCTACAAGTCCTTGGATCTTTGTGTAACATCATATGCAAGACTCATGCAGATGTGCTGTGACAGCACCTCAAATACATAAGTGGCATAGCCTTTGGTAATACGACTTTTTTTTTCTCTGAGAAACAGAAGTTTACATTATTAATTGCATTAGCTCTGTTTTCTGCTCCTCTGACTTTTCCTTGGTGTGTGCTTTGTCCTTGAAAACAGGAATTTGAAATGTTCACCTTAGACTTAATAAGAACCCACTGTTTCATTTTATCTTGTTTCTATGCAACAGATTACCCACAGTGGGCGAAGGGGAGTGGAAGGTACAGGCTTTCAGTTATGGGAATAAAAGGCACAGCATAAGGAATATACTGATATTGTAATCGTGATATATGGGGATAGATAGTAGGTACACTTGGGGTGAACATATCGTCATGTATACGCTTGCCTAGTCACTATGTTGTACACATGAAACTAATGTAACATTCTATGTCAACTCTACTCAGATGAGAAAAAAATAATCAAAACATAATAAAAATGAAAAAGAAAAATTACCCCCAACCCTAGTGGCGTGAAACAACCATCTTGACGTACAGAATGAGGGCTCATACAATGCTCTCCACCAAAAACAATGCTAAACTGGACAAAATTATCCGGTCCTTAGGAAATTAACCAAATTATACAACAAATTGAAAAACTACTGGACCTCAGGTGAAACTAGTGAGTATCTCTAAGACCAATTTTGTCCTGTCCCTTAATTGGGTCAACATGTTATTTCTACTGGGGAGAGACAAACCCTGAAAACCAGGAGCTTTGCTGCTGGAGGAGGCCAAATTGAAGTGGAGCAGAATGTGGACAGATCCAGTGCCCCTGGGCATTGTCAGAGAGGGTAATGAATGAGGAATGTCAAGGTCTCAGCAAGTGTGACGTTTGAGACCTGGTTGGGGAAACTCTCAGATTGACAGGATACCTAGGAATTTAGCAGTGAAAGCTGGATGATCAAACAATAACAAAGGGCCCTGATAAGCTCCCGCGTATTCCTGGTGGTCTGGAAGCCTGCCCACATGCATAGGCGTGCACGTACACTCAGCAGGGACTGGTTCCTAGACATCCACACAAATCAAGTAGAGAGAAGGAAATAATGAAGATTAAAGGGAAAGAAATAAATTGGAAGGGGAAAAACCACCCAAACAGTCCATGAAACCAAAAGTTAATTTTTTTGAAAGATGAGAAAAATTGACAAAGATTCAGCTTGACAGACCAGGCTCGAAAGGGAGAAGACTCAACTGAACAAAATCAGGAGCGAAAGGGAAGAAATCAGGACTAACGTTACAGAAGTTGGAAGATTTATAATATAATACTATGAACAACTGTATGTGAATAAATGTATCAATTTAGGTGAGATCAGTAAATTCCTAGAAATATGAAAATTAATAAAACTGACTCAAGAAGAAACAGATAATCTCAATCACATGGTTCGTGAGTTCGAGCCCCACATTGGGCTCTGCGCTGACAGTGCGGAGTTTGCTTGCGATTCTCTCCCTTTCCCTCTCTCTCTGCCCCTCCTTCTCTCCCTCTCACTCAAAAAAAACTTTTAAAAATTTTTAAAAAAGAGAAGAAACAGATAATCTGAATAAGCTGAGAAAGGGTAAAAAAATTAAATTAGAATGGAAAACCTACCCCCAAGAAAAGCCCAGTCCTGAATGACGTCATTGGTAAAATCTATCAATTTAAAGAATAATAGCGGTATTTCAGAAACTCTTTCAGAAAAACAGAACATGTTAAAACATTTCCCAACTCATTCTATGTGGCAGGTGTTATCCTGCTACTAAAGCCAGAGAGAGACACACACAAAAAGTAAAAACTGCAGAACAATAATCCCTCATGAACACAGATGTAAAAAATCATCAACGTAATATTAACAAACTAAATATATATAAAGCAACATATATAAAGCATTATAGAGGTGGAATCTATCCCAGGAATGCAAGGCTGATTTAACATGCAAAAATTAATTTAGTATGTTTTACAACATTAATAGAATAAGGGACGAATATCACACAATCATTTCAACAGACTATTTGACGGTTTCCAACACCAATTCCAGGGAAACCAAAACACAACAGCAACACCCAAATCTAAAAAAAAAAAACAAAAAACAAAAACAAAAAAAACCTAGGAATATAAAGGAACTTTTTCAGTCTCCTAAAAGAAATCTATGAAAACTTATAGCTGTTTGTAAAGAAACAGAACCAATAGAACACACATACACACACAGAAAGATTTATTTTAAAGAACTGGCCAATACAGCTGGCAAGTGGAAATTCAGGACAGTTCATCAGGCTAGAAACTCAAGCAGGATTTCTGTGACAGTTTTGAGCAAGAGTTCATTCTTTGGGCCACCTCAGCGGTGGCTCTCCAGGCCTCAAGATCAAAGGAGTGCTAGTCCCATATAGATCAACCTAAAAACATTATTTTACATGAAAGAAGCCATAGACAAAAGACTCCATGTTGTAGGATTTCATTAATATGAAATGCACAGAAAATGTAAATCTATAAAGACAGAAAGTCGGTGATTGGTTGCCTTTGCCTGGGGTGCGCGGGGGGTGGGGGGGGGGGACAAGATTTTACTGCCAGTGGCCTGAAGGATCTTTATGAGGTGACGGAAATGTTCTAAAATAGGGGTGTGGCGATGGCTGCACAACTCTTAAATTTACTAAAATGTGTCAAATTGTATGTCTTAAATGGATGAGTATGGCATATAGATTCTACTACAGTAAAGCTATTTTTCAGAAGCGTTTAAAAAGGAAACATGTCATTCACTCATAACGTGAGTGGGTGGTTATTGACTGCTTGGGTCTCTTGGGAAGTCGTTGTCAGACGTCCGCTGGGGCCGCAGGGATCTGAAAGCCCAATGGAACCAAATGACCAAGATGGAATACTCACTCACCTGGCTGGCAGTTGATTCCAGCCATTCACTTGGAGCTGTGACCCCGAGCATCTCCATATGGCTTGGACTTCTCAGGGTGTGGCAACTCGTTTCTGTGGAAGAATATCCCAAGGGGAAGAGGCCAAGGCAGAAGCCATCAGATAGCTTCTAACCTAACCTTGGAAGTCACACAGCATCACTTGTACCTACTCTATGGATTACAAGAGAATCCCAAGCAGAGAATCCTTCTCCTCAAGGTCAGAGTAGTCAACAGTGGTATATACCTATTTATACACTCATCATTTCTTTTCCTCAAACTGCAACACTCTTGATTCTTTAAGTGCTCCTCTCAAGCTTTCTTAACCACGGTGGACTGGTTAGAGACGTGCAGAGACGAATATGTGCTAAGGAGAAAGTAAAATAAAAGGGAAAAACAACTAGATGGCTTTCTCAAAATTGGTGGTGGAAAAAGATGCAATTAAACATGTGTTTCCCAAGGAGGATGCCCCGAAGTTTAAGCAATGCACCCATTTCATAATGGAAATTTTCCATTTGGAAACCGAAGGTGTGGCATTGTTAGGGTGGAAGGGTGTGGTCAGGCATTGTGGGAGTAAGTCTGAGTCTCAAAAGTATTGAGCTTCAAAGTTACAGGGCTGCCGCTGGTTCACACCCCTCTTCACCTGATCATAAAACATTTCCTCAGATGACAGAAAGAATTAGAGCAATGATTATGAGCTTCCTAAATACCGTTTTCAACACTAACTAATGTTTTACAGTCTTGGTTATGATTGACATTATTCTCGCCCTTACTGGAGTTCGTTCCCATAACCAGGTAGTGTCTCCTTACAGGTTAATGTTGAATCCATATCCTAGACATGGAGAGGAAGGAGAGAAATGAAGAGTCATTTTGTGATGAAGTGAGTGGGTGCCCCCATACAAACGGGCTCACAATTAACACAATTTGCATGAAAAAGGAATGGAGAGCACTTGTTGGGATGAGCACTGGGTGTTGTATGGAAGCGGTGACCCACGGGAATCTACCCCCAAAACCAAGAGCACACTGTATACAGTGTATGTTAGCCAATTTGACAATTCACCTCGCCCATCCATTTGCTCATTCCTTTCCCTCATCCTTGAAAGAATTCTTGATAGGAGAACACGACGAAAGTGAGTACAACTAGGTTCCAGAGGTAAGAAGTACAAAGGAATCCCTGAAATTCCCAAGAGAATCTTCCTTGAGTTACATAGACCAGCTGTAACTTTCTGAAAATTCAAGCTCTAAGTATGTGTAATAATAAAGGCCATCTACAGAACGTTCGTAAGATCGCTGAGATTGGGTTGGTCTTCCGCTTGACCTCTGATTACTTTATTCCTGGAATCTGTTCCACAAAGCTTTCTGTGAAAACAGTTTCTTTGGTATCTTCAACTATATAACTGAGTAAGGAAATATAGCTCACAGTTTAAAAATCGTATAACCTGAGTACGTCCCAGACTAGCTTTAAGCTCAATATGGTTGTCAAAGAGCTTGTCTCCTCATGACCTTATGTACCAGTATAGTGTTTATTAAATCACAATGAATATAATTATAATATAAAACTTCAAGCACATGAGGCCAAATCTTGATCTCTGGAAGAGATACCAACAGGGATTACATTTTAAGAGAGGCTTATTTTCTCAGGACGTCTGGGCTTCAAGCAAGGGTGTGTAGGGTGGGCTTTTGCGTGGAATAACGAAGATCAAACAGCTCCTCCTTTTTGATCTGGCACTTTACAGGTGTGCCACGACATAGTCCACACCACTCTACAGCATTCCCTACAGGTATCATCATCTCAGTAAAGTAAACAGTATTTTACTCACTCTCGAGTTTATATACCGCTGAAGATTTACTGCCAACTTGATTTATGAACTTCCTTTGCTACATTCTGATATCAGTAGAATGCGTGACCTTCATTTCTTTCCATTCAAACTTTTCCTGGACGTGAAAGTGAACTGTGTTAGATAAAAATGTATGTGATATTCTCTTTGTTTTTTTGCGTGTTTTTTAAAGAGTTTATTTATTTACTGATTTCTGAGTAACCTCCAACCCGAAATGGGGCTCGAACTCACAACCCTGACATGGAGAGTCATGCTCTCTACTGACTAAGCCAGCCAGGCGCCCCTAGGATAATCTCTTCGAATTGAAATCTAGGTTAACAGAGTTGGGGAGAGAGGATCATCAAATGAAAAACACTGCAGTTCTAAGAGAGAAAGGAATTCTGCCCGGAACTGTATCACTTGCTAGTTGTATTACCTTGGATAAGTCATTAAACTTTGGGAGTCCTCAGATTCCTTATGGTAATATTAGAAAAATACTGCCTGCATGACCATGTGTACATATAGTAAATAATATATGTTAAACTGCTTTGGAAAGAACAAAACAATATACAAAAATATAGTAAGCCTTGCAGTATTTTAGTAACCTTGTCAAAGACTATAAACAAATTTCTCAAATAGATTTCCTCTTCTTAGACTTCTTGCTTACTGTCTTGCTGCACATAGGAAGGCAGAGACAACACTGAAAGAAAGATATACGTCTTTGCTTCCCTTTCTTGATCATCCCCCACATCCTATATACACTTCCCCCCCAACTCCAAGGTTACCTATATCCTCATAATACTTCATCCCTGATTGCACAGATATTCTATTTTAAAGATCACTGACATTGAAATAAAAACTCTATGTAAGCTGGAAGCTATAATTTGAGGTCTCTGAGACAGGGATTCTCAAAGAGCCAACCATTATTATACAGTTGTTGTGCATACTTTTATATGTTTAATTCATTCATATTCATATATAAGCATATTCATGTATAAGCTATTTTATATGTTTATATATTTTATATGTTTTAAAAATTGCTTAATTGATATCATACTCTCTGTATCATCATGGAATTTTTGCTGCTTATATTTTCTTTCTCCAGTTGAGATATAAACTCTAGTTTAATAATTTTAACTGATACACAATTGTATGACTATGCTAATTTTTAAAATTCATTTCCCTTCTAATTGGGATTTTACTATTATAAACAATGCTGCACCGGGGCGCCTGGGTGGCTCAGTCGGTTAAGCGGCCGACTTCGGCTCAGGTCATGATCTCGCGGTCCGTGAGTTCGAGCCCCACGTCGGGCTCTGTGCTGACAGCTCAGAGCCTGGAGCCTGTTTCAGATTCTGTGTCTCCCTCTCTCTGACCCTCCCCCATTCATGCTCTGTCTCTCTCTGTCTCAAAAATAAACGTTAAAAAAAAATTTAAAAAAAAAAAACCAAAAACAATGCTGCATTAAGCACCATTGCTTATGTCTCCTTTTGCACCCGAGTGGGAGACTCTCTGCTAAATTTCAGGGTCAGAGTCAATTTGCACAGTCAACCACATTAAATATTAACAAATGGTTCTGAAATGGGATGACACCAACTTCCACTATAACTAGCTGAGTGTCTCTGTTCCCCATTTCCACCCAAAACTTGGTGGTTTTATACCATAATTTTATCTTTTCCCTTTACCAATATATATGTTATATACAACTGGATGCATAAAACACATATGCAATTATAAATAAACATTTATGTGCCCACACGCAAATTAAGGAACTGAACTTCACATTTTTCTCTTTTTCACCTTCTGCTGCACTATTCTGCAATCCAGCTTATTCATTCTCTTACCTTTTTTTTTTTAATTTCCCTACATATTTATAAACAATACATCGTTTAATTAGGTTGTTTTCGAACGGCATATAAATGGTAGGTAACAGTTTACATTCTTTTATAGCTGGCTTCTTTTCCTTACCATTGTATTTTTAATTTATGCATGTTGTTGAATATGGCTTTATGTTATTTATTTTCACTGCTCTATGATATCTCACTCATAAACAGTATTTAACTATGGTTTTGTTTTGTGGTTTTTTTTTTAATTTTAGAGAGAGTAAGAGCAAATAGAAAGAGAGAGAGAGAGAGAGAAAGAGAGAGAGAGAGAGAGAGAGAGAGAGAGAGAGAGAATCTTAAGCAGGCTCCACATTCAGCATGGAGCCCAATGCAGCTCAATTCCATGACCGTGGGATCATGACCTGAGCTGAAATCAAGAGTCAGTCACTCAACCAACTGAGCCTGTCAGGTGCCCCATTAACCACCGTATTGTTAATTGAAATTAGCTTCAGTCTAATTTTTTATGTTGATTTTCTAGCTCACTTTTTTCCTTGTAATTTGTCATTGTCGTAATGATCCTAAGGAGTTCTTTATCTTATGGAAGATAGCCTCTGAAAAAGGTCACTGCTAGTGCTATCCTAACCTGTTTTCAAATGCTGCTGTGTACATCAAGAAGTGGAGTCTGTCTACTCTCTCCTAGAATCTAGGCTGGCCTTGTGACTTACTTTGATCAGTGGCATGCAATGGAAACTGTGCTAGTCCCAGGTCTCAGTTTTAAGAGGCCTGACAGTTTCCACTTTCCCTCTTGACTTCATTTCATTCTTCTTCTTGAAAGATAGTTTAGCTGGGTATAGAAATATAAGCTTAAATTTATTTTCTTTCAAGACTTTGAGGATACTACTTCACTATCTTTTGGCTTTATTGTTAGTACGAGAAGTAAGTTATTCCTCTAATTACCACTCCTTAATGTAATCCCTTTCCTACCCCCAGTCCTGGATTGAGTTTCACTGTGATCTGTCTAGGTGAGAATTTCTTGTATTTATTTAATTTTATGTATTTGCCACGTATAAATTTATTTATGTAACTATTTATATGTGCATGTATATACATATGCTTGTATGTATGGGGATTTGCTTGACTTCTTTAAACTGTGACTCATCATTTATGGAAAATTCTTATACCATTATCTAAGAAAAAATCATCTACTTTAGTTTCTCTCTGCTCTCCTTTGAGGATTTTGATTAAATCTCTTGTAGAACTATTCTCCTTACACTTCATATCCCATAATATCTCACTATGTCTTTTTTTCTTTGTGTCTCTCCACGCTACATTTGAATAATATCTTCTTAACGTAGATTCAAAAACATTGATTCTATCTTTGGCTATGTTTAATGGGGCATTAATCCCATCCATTGAGGTTTTCATTTCAATTATTAAATTTTTATTTCTAGAAAATCTATTTGGTTGTTTTTCAAATATGCTGTCACTTTATAGTTGCTTATTACATACAGATATTTTCAGTGTGTCTTAGAGTTTTTTAGACATAGTGAGAATAGTTGTTTTACAATCTTTATTTGATATTTCCAACATGTGACATCTTTACAGGTCAATGGAGCTCTCTGTCTTGTTTTGTTTTCTTAACTTGATGAGTCATTGTCATGGTTTCAGATGTCCTTGTATATATACTTATATTTATTGATTGTGTGCTCTCACTGTCCTTGAAACATTACTTGGGACGTTTCTATGAAACCTACAATGAAAGTAAATGCCTTCTTCCATAAGTGGCTTAACTTTTCTTTCGTTAGGCACATAAGAACTTTACCAATCAGGGAAAAATGTCAACTAAATTTATAGTTGAATTTTTTTTGACCACTCAGGTGAGACAAATTTGGATTGAAAATGTGCACAAGGATCAGGAAGTATTATTTTTTCCTTCTGTTATGTTCAATACAAAAATGACTTTCTTTGTGACCCCTGAGATTAGATATATTTCTGACTCATCTGTTATCCAAATTTGTAGCTATACGGTGGGTTCCAGCCATATGACAAGAATCTCCTAGTAGTTCTGGAGTTTAACTTATTCATTCCATACCCATAAGGTCCATCTTTTCCAAAATTATCAAATGATTTAAGGAGTGAGGCAACTTGAGGGCTCTGTTTACATCTCTGGATTCCTCTAGATTTTGACCCAGTAATTTCTTACTACATGGATTTTAAGATTAAAAAAAAATTTGTATCTACCATTTGTAATTATTTTCAGTGGCAAGTTTTGTCCAAATAACCTAGTGTGCTGCATTTTAGGAAACAGAAATCCAATCATCAATTTTTTCAATTTCATTTAATATATTTTTCATATCCATAGGTTCAATCTGATATCTTTTCAGATCTGTTTGGAAAAAGGTTAGATCTTTTGTTTATGATATTTTATTTTCAAACCTTTCTTTTATTTCTTTATGAAGCTAAACAAGATTATTGTATATTATTATAAATATTCAAATATTCAAAATTATATATATATATATACATATATATATATATATATATATATCTTCTCATTTCAATGTCTGAAATATTTGCAGATCTAATAGTTAAGATTTTTGTTCCTACTGACACTCACAAAATCTTATTTTGATGTGTACTTAGTAATTTTTCCAATGGGAGCTAGTTTCCTTGGAATTTTATCAGAAGTAATTTGAGGCCTAGTTTAAAATATATTTCACTGGAGAGACTTGTGTTTACTTCTTCCAGGCCCTTGGGATGATTCCAACCTGGCCATACTAAATTGAATTTTCAGCCTGCTATTTTATGGGTCACGCAAATAGTGTGAATTTCACCCACAGCTATAACTATGGGCTTACAATTGGCAAATTTCAGGGGAGAATTTTTCTGCTCTTGTCTGGGCAGTGGTTAATCCACATACCTCTTCTTTAATGGGTACATTTTTCTTGTTTACCCTATGAGCTCATCACACATTATAGGTCCTTATTTAATGGAGGGGTTTCTGATTTCAGCTCCTACCTTGTCTTGGACACAAGCTTTCTCTTCTCTCATCCACACACGAGTCCTTAAAACTCAGCGCAAAGCCCACCATAAATCAACATATCTTTCTTTTTGTTTTAATTTTTTTTTTTTTAATTTTTGAAAGAGAGTGGGAGAGGGACACAGAGAGAGTGAGAGAGAGAATCCTAAGCAGGCTTCACACCCATCACAGAGCCCTATGCAAGCTCAATCTCACAACTGTGAGATCATAGCCTGAGCTGAAATTAAGAGTCAGAGTCAGACACTTAACCGAATGAGCCACCCAGACACCCTGACATATCTTTCAAGCCACATCCAACTCCACATTGCTTTACTTTTGGAGGACTGTGCTTTCTCTTTTTATCTGCGATTACCTCGATTACTTCCTTTTTCCTCATTCATGCTATACAAAAAGATGTTTCATAGACTTTATCTTTTATTTTTATATGTGTTATGCTAGGATGTGTTTCTCTACACACCAGGGGCATGTATTCTGGGAAAATGGAACTCATCATATATACCCTCCCTGTCCAATTACCTTCTTTACCCTGCCTGATCCTCCTCGGTGCTCTATTTATCTCCCACTCATCATGCTTGTGTAGATTCTGTACTCAATATATGTTTGCTGAAGGAAATTATTGTGGAATGGTAAAAGAAAATATGTTATCTTTTTTTCAAATGGATAATACTTTACCAGGAAAAGATTAATATATGAAAAACAACTTTTTTGACTAGTTTTTCATTTTTAACTTTATATATATTATTCATTTGCAAAATGAAAACTCAGTTATGTTGTGAATTATACAACATACTCTGTTATTTTGTGTGTTTTAACATGAAGTTGCATATGACCTTAAAATTTAACTTGCAAACATTATAAATTTATATCTAGGTTCTTTAATTTATTATACTCTTTCCAGTCTAACTTTGATCAACATAATTATTAGATAGTATTATGGGTTTAAGCAAGCGCTGCTTCCAAAATCTAAATGATTTGGGGCGGGGGGGGGGGGGATGAATGGTAGAAAACTGGGTGAGATACACTGACTTAACGGTATTAATCTCAGGTTAAACCCCTGGTATCTGAAGCATCCTTTAAATATTAACATGTAACTTATGCCCAGTCAAGTCCATGCATTGCATTATTTTACTAAGACCTATGTATGCATGGAGATTTTCCAATACAATACCTACATCTCAGACAAAATTCAGCGTGGTGAGAGTAATGTATAACAGCATCCCCTCTTCATTTAGAAACCTAAAGGAATCATGATCAATGGCTTCAACTCCCTGGAATAAATGAGGAACAACAGAATGCCCACCTTGGGAAATTGGATGAGTTGTGTATTACAGAAGATATCATGGAATCATTACAGAGGTTTCTGAGTGCATTATATCCAGAAAATTATGAGGATCTAAAGAAAGGGACTTGGGATGTACTGCCACAGATACCCTTTCCAAGGTTATCAAAACCGTCCAATCAGCATATCTTAATTCAGCACTCACAATCTATATTTATATAAACTCGAGAACTTTTTTCAAGTAGAGTCTAAGAATAAAATATCTCAATGTAGTTGTTTGAAAAGCACAAGTTAAGTGGAATTATGTTATAATAAAAGCTTCTAAATGGAAATTAGGTGAGCCAGGATGATTCTAGCTAATTATTATGTTTCCCTACTCTTGGTTGGGACATAGGTGCTGCCTTGCTAACCATTTTCTAAGATAAGCAACATATTAGTTCCCAGAGCCCAGAGACCATATGAGTATGAATTCAGTGCTAAGCAGGACATTTCAAGTTCTTACAATTTGCATTAGTGGGGTCACTACTTGATGACATTCTAATGGGAAGTAGCTCAAGATCTGGTTTGTTGTTCCCCAAAACCTTAATCTTTCAGACAGATGTGTTTGTCTCTCTGTGATCCAAAACAAAAACAAAATGAAAGCTTCTATACCATCATTTCTCCTTCAGAAGCAAAAAAAAAAAAAGAAAAAAGAAAAAACAAAAAAGAAAAAAATAGAAAGAGAGAGAGAGAGAGAGCAGGCTTATAAAAACAGGGATATTTTAAGACAGTGGTATTTGACTTTTCCTGCCTAAGTGAGAATTTCCTGTCGAGAGAGTTGACAAAGTGGGTTTGAGACAGCTTTCCTGTAATTAATTTTCTTTGTGTGTGAATTTAATACTGATGCAAAGGTGTCACTCATTTGACAACTCCAAGGTTTAATGTCTAACCATCCAACGGGAAAGGAAGAACACGACTTCCCAGAATTCCTCATTAATTAGCTTCAATCCTCACTCCATGATACTCATCCACTCATCTAAAACTGCTAATTGTTATCAATTGAATGATTTTCAGAATGCAATCAATACCTCGGAAGAATACAACTCATTTTGCATTGCTTGTTGAACATCTCAGTGACAAGAAATGTTCATATTTATGACTCCGGGCCAGATCTGAACGTCTAGCTAAACAGAATGGTATCATCATGTAGCGCAGAAAGCATTGAACTTGAAATAACAATGACTGGATTCTTGTTCTACCTGATTGTGGATAAAATAAATAACCTGAGGGCTATGAGTCTTAATTTCTTCAGTGACAAAATCCAGATGAAGTCAAAGTCTTTCCTAGTGAAGAAAGAAAAAGGAAGAAAGAAAGAAAGAAAGAAAGAAAGAAAGAAAGAAAGAAAGAGAAAAAAATATTATTTCCAAGACAATAGTCCAACTCTATGGTTTTACTTGATAGTCTGAGATTAAAAGCTATATATTTTGGAGTATTAGAGCTATTGTATTACAATATATCTCCAATTTAGTCTTTAAGAGTGGAAGAAAAAGTAAAAAACGTTTAACTATCTACATTTATTTTATTTTCTCCTTGTGCTCGATGCTTGGCTCTTACAGTGAAAATGACTGAGATATTTGAGAATATAAAGGGTTTTGGATGAGTGAACACTGAGTGACTGAAGCTCTCAGGAAAGAATTTAAAAAATCTCGAAGTCATGCAGCCATGTTATATAAACATTATTTTGAACCAGACCATCCTATCCGTAGCACTGGCACCACGATTGCATTAAGTGAAATTTTATCCAAAAATTGAGAAGGTGTTCTGACTTTGTCTATTCTTCTGTTTTTTCTCACAAACCTTAAGGGGAAACCACAGTAGTGTAGACGAATGTGTCCAAGAGAAGCCCAGGTAGACCAAGAACACTTTCAGTCAACTTTACCGAAACTGCCACCCTGGTCTCCAGGGGATTCCTAGGGAAAACATCGCAGGTGACATGAATTTTTCTAGATGTTCATCTCTTTGAGCTCCAGGGAAATTTACTCTTCTTATTTTACTTCCTTTTTAAAGAGAAGATGGTAGGTAAGACAACAGGGGCATAGTCACATCTCTTTCTAACTTCTGAAATCCCAAAGACTCTTTCTCCACCAGCCTATTATAGTTGTCGTGAAAATGCATTTACTTATCTTTTATGCATGCCTCCCCTGCCCCCCCAAGTAAAATAAAGGTTGTATTTATTTTTCTGGAAATATCCTAAGTGGCCCTGGCTAAGCTTCGAATCTATTTTTCTATATGCTGTGGCTTTAAATTTTGCTGTCTGTACTCAGCAAAAGGAGATAACTGGAGTAAGCCCAACAATAGCCGAACTTGAAAAAAATGCAAGGGCAACTGACTGTCTAAAAGTCAAATTATGATTTTTATTCGATGAATTGTAAAACCCCTTTGATGGTGCTAGTAAGGTTTCTGGTACTTCGATTTCGCCTATTTTGAAATAATTGCTCCGAATTATTTGTTTTACCCCAGCCTTAAATAAGAAGAGCAGCTCATTTCTATGTGCCTGCTGTACTACACAGAGTGTAAGAGCTCATCCTTACATGATACGTACTTCTGAAAAAGTATCGTCTCCCACTTGTTTCATGGACACAACAGTCCTTGGGTGGAGAAGTAGACATGTCTTCACCTATGTTTTAAGGAAACGATCTGTTATGAATGTTCACGATTAAACTTACCTGCCCAGAAAAGGCCTTGGAAGGTCGTCTTCTCCATTTGCCATCTTTACCATAGAGACATTTAAACCCCCTCAGAAAAATGTGTTTAAATCATTTTTTCTTTAAGGAACTTGGCTGCTTCCCTGAGAACTAGTCCAATCTCTCCCTCAACTCATCTTCCTGTATCAAACTTGCATCCTTCCCGCCATGTTTATACTCATTTCTTCTTACATAAAAGAAACTAATCCAAGTTTTTATTTTTATGCCTTTTAAAATTAAAATAGTTCTATATGATATAGAGATAGAAAGAGAGAGAGAGAGATACTAGATGATAGATACATAGATTAATACATGTCCCAATGTCTAAAGGAAAATCATGTGCCCATATCTAAAGCAAAATTGTTCAGAAAAAGCAAACACACAAACAGGGTGTACGATCACAGTATTTGACTTCTCCTTTCAGCTTTAAAACACCCTAGCAGGGTTGTTTCACGCGAGTGTCCCTAACCCTCCGGATCTCCATTTCTTTGTCTGTGGAAGGAGGAATTTCTTTCTCTGCTTACCCATTCATTGTCCGCAAGAGAGCAACGTCGCTGGGTTCCTGTGCTGCTCTACGTCTTGTCTGGAAGAGAAGCAAGCAATACGGTGCTCGAGTTGTCTCGTGAGACCTGCACTTTTTACTTTTAGACCTGGTGGGTTTTGTGACGATTACTTTTTCTTTGGGATCCACCAAAGAAACCGTGAGTTTGCACGGGATTTCATTTTGCTGTGGCATGGAATTGAGTCCTTGTGGGGCATTTAATACAATTTGTCTTTAGGCAGTAATGGTAGATTTTCAAAAATAAATACACGTTGTTCAAGAAACGTAGGAGCGGGGGGTGCCTGGGTGGCTCAGTCAGTTGAGCGCCCGACTCTTGATTTCAGCTCAGGTCATGATCTCACGGTTCGTCAGGTCAAGCTTGGCATCAGGCTCTGCACTGACCGTGTGGAGCCTGCTTGGGATTCTCTCTCTCCCTTCCCTCTCTCACTCTGCCTCTCCTTCTCAAAATAAATAAATAAACATTAAAGAAAGAAAAGAAATTGAGGAGTAGCCCTTACCATGGAAACTTAGTGTGCATTTCTGTCTCTAACTTTAAAAAAATAGAGCCTTCTACTCTGGACACTGTTAGTTTGTTTTTCATTGAAAAGGAAAATAAAATTGTATGTTATTTTCCCCTAAGGAACCATTCATACCTACACGGCCGAGATTTCTGGTCTTTATTTGTTTACTATCTTACAACAATTGAAAACGGGTAACCAGATTAAAAAAAAAAAAAAAAATCACAGGATTAGGTGGTAAATTGTGGAGGAACTAGCCGGTGAAAGAGAGCGGACTTCTCGCTGGCTTTGCAAAGTCCCGTTTTGGTAGGGGCGATCGGAAACATGTCATCGGAAGGGCATGGTGTAAAAGTCACTGCAGTGGACGTTTCACCCGCTGGCAAGGGACTAGAAGAGAGTGCAAAAACAAGGAAGTGGTTTGTGTGTTGCAGTAGTAAAAAAAAACGATGATTTCTATTTCTTCTGTATCCTCACTTCATTGCTACATTCATATGCCAAATTAACAGCAAGAAAGAATGCCCTTTTAAATTTAAAGACATCTTCTAACGACAGAAATGTTTGCACATCACTTCTTCTTTTCACTCTTAAAAACTGGGGCTGAGTCAGCTGTTATTGGCCCCACTGAATAAATTAAACCCGAGAACATTCTCGCAGAGTCACAAGACTGTATGCAAGGTTGCTTGCCCCCCCCCCCCCCCCCCCCCCCACACACACTACTTGCCAACGATCCCTGAAATGGAAACACTCCTGTCTCTAACCAGCTGGACTGCCCTCCAGTTTGGATTCTTCAACCCTGGTTAGTACCATGTCCCTTTTCGCTGTGTAATTTATTAAAATACTGCCTTCACCCGTGCACGTTCATTCTTCTTGTCACCTCGACACGGTTTGAGGGTTTCAAGGAGACGTGAAACAAACACACAGAAGCCGCGACATTCCTGGTCTGTGGCTGGGAGAAGGCTCTAGGAAGTTGCTTTGACTCCGGCTGAAGTGACTTCTGTGTGTGAGAGGCCACGTGGAGGTCTGTGTGAGTCACCGGGCCGAGGAACAGAAGGGTCAGTGATTGCTCACACCTTCCCCAAGCTCGTTGCTGGCCTCACGGCGGCCACCCGGGTCTTCACTAAAAGAACCAAACCGACCGCAAAGGGGACGTTGACGTAAATGATTTTAAAATGACGTCAAATCGCCGCCACCACTGCCCCCCGACGTGCCCATCCATGCCCATTTTCTCATCTGCAGGATACTCTGACCCACAAAGGCTAAACGGATTGTCGTCCTAACCTGTCCAGAAGTATTTTTGTACGGGCCTACTCTATAGAAATGTCCATTAGTAGGTAGGAGTATATGTGCACAGATCCCTTCCCCGTCCCCATTAAAATTGCACTGGATTTCTGGTGTATCTGAAATGTGGCAACCTGGCCTCGTTTTCTTGTTGCATTTGATTTGCCCCAGAGGTGTTCTGGCAGCTGACTCTGATTTCAGAAATTAAACTCAAAATTTTCTTCTCCGTCCCAGGTCTGTTCTCACTTGGTATTAGCATCCACCTTCCACAACTGTCCTGTGGTCGTTGATTGCCTAGTTAAGGTTCTTCTCTTAGGGGCTTCTCTGTGTTATTTTTCAGCTTTTTGTGCTTAAAGTCCTAGGAAAGCTTTACAGAGTAGACTTTACTGAAAATCCACAGACTAGAGAGAAAGTTGGACTGTGACTTAGCCATCAGACTGAGTTTTCTCGTTCCGCCGTGGATGAAAATCTAAAGGCACCTTCATTATTAGTTTGGGGGATGACGAGTTTCAATCCAGTCAATGTTAAGCAGCTAGTGTTCTGGAAAATGAACCTTAGGAAATTTTTCTCACCATCGTGAGCTGAGCTAACCTGATACGCTGTGGGAAAGGACAGCATATTACTCTGGGCAAATGAGAAGCACACAGAAAATAAAATTGTTAGGTTTTGCTTGGAATTGAAAATTGTTGAAGGTTGAAGACTTTAATGTAGGGAGTTTATCAACAGCAGCAGAATCAGTGGTTTTATCAGACCAGCAGTAAGGTCTGCAAAAAGGCACTTCCTGCTGATGAAATTATATAGCTAGAGATTTAGGTCCAGATTTTATACTCAGGAAACCCTTAAAAACTTGTTTGCTGCTGTCATGCTGGGAGAATTAATAGATTAGACATTTACCACTAAAATTTTTGAAGGAAGCCCTCCCCCCCCAATACAACATTTTCTAAAAGAGCAGGGCGTCCGTCAATTTCATAATAAAATATGGAACACGTCATTTTCTATGAAGGCCATTTGCAGCAGCTTCTGAAACAATGTTTCACATGAGGGAGACACCTCGTAAATGTGTGGACCGCGCCTTTATGTTAAACTTGACTTTTTACCTGTAAAAGGAGAAGAGAGTAAATGACTATGAGTAAAACTCAGATTGGAGACAATGGTTCCTGTTACATGTGTTTGGTGTTTATTAATACAGCATAGAATCATGTAGACTTCCATACTGATATCTGTTCCAATTGTTTGGTACATGTTAAGGAACAAATGACAGATAATTTAGAGGTTTCAATTTTATCCCTTCAGAGGGTTAATTTGGTTTTTACACTTTTCGTTGACGCCCATGAAAATATATGTTACATATTTAATATTACATATTAAATATTTATTGAGAAATTGCTACATATTGAAATCGGGGGGAAATAAGAAGAGATTGCTGAAAGAGTACAAACTTTCACCTATAAGATGAATATGGTCTGAGGATCTAATGTATAGCATGGTGACTGTGGTTAATAAAGAAAAGTGTATAAGGCGGGGAAAAGGAAAATGATCAGACTTGTTTTAAACAATGCACTAAATTCAGTGGTCGACTCTTGTGCCTACTGGGCATTTGTGGTGTATATTAAGCGCTTGTGAAATCACGGAGGTGAGCACATTTCCCATAGTTCAGTTAATATCAGAACTGAGTCCCAGCCCTCAAAAATATCAGAATATTCTCGAAGAGACAGAGATATAAAGCTGTAATCGTAATGTCGTATGCTACATTTATGCTACAAATATGCCCAAAATGTTGAGAAGTTTCCGTGGAAATGCTCAGACGAGGACGTTTAACTCAGCCAAAGGACATCCCGAAAGGACACGATTCTTAAATAGATCTTGAAGGAATCACTATAGGAAACAAACTTATCCCAGACAAAGGGAAGGCACAGGGAACAAGACATTCAAAACGGCAAATAGAAGGGTTGGACTAGACAGTTTGTACAAGTACGATGAGAGATTTGGTTAGCATGGTGTGCTGACACCAGAATATTAAACGCTCTCTGTGAGTCTAAACTTTATGCTCAAATCAGTTAGAAACAAGTAAAGGATTTAAAACAGAAGCGCAAACGTCTGATAGAAATTTTGGCTAAAAACAGTATGGAAGATAAACTGAAGGGAAGCTAAACGGAGTCTGGAAAAATAGAGTGAGATGCTCTGTGATGCGATCCTCCGATGAATTTGATAACTTTGAACCCGTTATTCTTAGCGGTATCCAACCCCTACGAGACAAGGAAATTCACGAACCAGAATCTAACTTGAGCCGTGTGCTAGCTTAAGACATTTGCTGGCTTGGGTAGTTGGTGTGGCTTGACCATGTGTGCAACCTACCTCAAACACCTGACTCTCCCCAGGGCTCAAGCATGAATCACTGAATATATTCATTGCAGATACGTCTGGGGAGATTTAAAAAATCATCATTGATCTCTAGAAACTACTAACTGGATGGAAAATACTTCATCCTCATTAAAATACTCATTTTGGCAAGAGGAATTTGCAAATATTTCTTCCTCGCCAAGGAATATCCATTGTTCTACCTTCAGATGTTGTATAAACATCAAATTATTTACTGCGAAAGTGCTTCTGTGATTACTTAAGGTGGTTGGAACACTGCCTTATAGAACTTGTGCCAGTCACATCTCTAATGTCATCCTATATAAAACTGTTGATTGAACTTTATGCTATCTAGTCAGGCAAAGAGATTAAAATCTGTTTTCTACACATTAGCTGTATAATCTTGGTCCAATTATTTAAACTCTCAATGCCTTAGTTTCCTTAACACTAAAATTAATGTAACAAATGCCTAGCAGATTTTATGTAAGGATTCACTGAGATACCCTGTGTACGTTACTTAGCACCGTCACCAGTAAATACTCAGTAAGCACCCAATTAAGTAAGTCTTAGTTTTTATTAGCTTTGGACAGTAGAATTTTGCTTAGAAAAAATTCATTTAAAAAAAAAGCTGTTTTTACAGCGAGGAATTGACCAAGAATTAGTGCCCAGTGAGAAATACTGACTTAGAGAAAAATTAGAAATCTTACCTAAGATTAGCTTCACACGTGTTTTACCTTTGAAGAAATCACCTCGTTGGAGAAAAACGACAATCAAATCCTTGAGGATGTAAATATCTGAATTCAGGTGATTCATGAATTGTTAAGAGCATAACTATTAATCAAGAAATATGAACATCTTCTTTAATACTCTAATAAGTAGTAAGAATAATGCAATTCACTCTAAGAAAGAAAGACAAAAACAAATAGAAAGAAAAAGAGAAATAATTCTCTAAGGTTCAAGTTGAGCTCCTTGACAGAAATCACTTAAAGAATTTAATTCTGCAGTCAATGATTTTTAAAGTATTTCTGTATTTTATTTTTCGATACCTATGATATTTCAATTAATATTTAATGAAAATGTATGTAAACCATGAATTTAGAATACATTTAATATAAAATAGCTTACATTTTCACCATTTAAATGTGAGGGATTACTGTAAACATACGCAAATATACAAAAATGTATTTATTTCCTTTCTGTTTAATTATGAAAATTCTCAGGCAAATACAGTAGAACAAACCTAATCAACATAAATAATTTCTCTATAAGAGAAAGAGATTCTAGTTTTAAAACATTAACACCTGTTTGGCTCCCTTGGTTTTTGATTTCTAAACTATAATCATTGCACATATACAGTACACAGAATTAATTTTAATTAATTAATATTAATTATTATATTATATATAATAATATACATTTGTATATTAATATATATTATTATTTTATTATATATTAATATATTAATATTATTAATATAATTTATAATATAATTAATATAATATAATATAATATTATTAATATATTAATATATTATATATTAATATTAAATATATTAATTACATTAATTTATTATTATATATTATATATTATTATACATATTATATATTATATATTATATATTAATTTAATATTATATTAATTATATATAATATATAATTAATTCTATATATTAATATATATTATATATTAATTAATGTTAATTTAATTAATTAATAATTAATTTGCAAGATATGCAAATAAATAGCAGTGGCCTTGTCAGAAGCGAAGGGCAACATAGTTAACCAAGTTCCAGACTTGAAAGAAAAGCTTCCCAACAGGAAATTTAATATAATGAGGAATTGCATTTTAATAAATATGGAGAGCAGTTTTCTATGGAAGCAGATTTATTTGTGCACCTGTGCAGGATCACTTATTTACGATAATTAACAGTATGTTTGCCAAAAGCTGCATCATAGGCATGCGGTTCTACTCCACGCCTCTCTACGAGGTTTCAAAGTGATTTTCAAACTGGACTGTCATTCCTATTCCACATACGCACTAAATGACACCTACAACAAAAATAAACAGAAACGACTCTCCCTAAGTTGCAGACTTCTCCAGGCTGCCCAGGAAACACAGACAACATTAGCTCCTTCTGCCCAATAGATCGAACACAGTGGTGTCCCCGCGTCTGAGACCATCTGAAAGTCAAATTCCTATTGTTTTACAGGCAGGGATCCAGAATTGTTCACAAGCTGCCACTTTTGCACCCACAACTTCAATGGCAGGTACTGTTCCATGGCTCTTCCAAATCTCTCCTAAGTACTGAGAATGTCTTTTGTTATCTCTAAGATGTTGCTTGTTACATAAAGCACGTCCTCTTGAAAATAAAAATTCACTTGAGCAAAGGAAAAGTTCTCCGCAATCTCTCTCTCGGGAGTTGGGTGGAGAGCAGGAATCACCAAATGAGCCTGGATACTTCCCAAGCCCAAATATCTGGGAAGAAGCCTGCTTCCATTATTGTTCAGAGCAACCGGCATTTCAAGGACAGCTGACGGTTTAGAAACGCGTTTCCATTTTTAAGACGTGGAAATCAACTCCTCATTAGCTTGCTGTTTGTGGAGAAGTGAAATTTAGAATTATCACTTTGAATTCATGGCTCTCCCTATGTGCCGACACAGACAAAGTCTGTGTAAAAATCAAGCCTCATTCATAACAGCTTCAAGAGTTGGGCGCTGAACTGATCAGATTGGGAGAGCGTTGAGAATCCGTCATTGATTTCATTAACAAAGAATCCAGCAAGATTTAATTCTTCTTTTACCTTTTAAAATTAAAAAAAAAAAAGTCATGAGCAAATAAGTAATGCTACTTTTTTCAATGTCAGAGATTCAATTAATGTTTTGGAGAGAATTTTCACTGTGTGATTATTGTGGAAGGTGCGGGAGGAAAGGAATACTTTTATGTTTTGGAAAGATCCGTGGTGCTTTGTGTTATGACCACTCCTGTCTCATCTGTTTGCACATTGTGGGTTTCTGTTCCCCAGCTACTCATCCAACATGACAATACCTAGTGGGTATAGGCAAAAATCAAAAACTCTCCTCCTTTGACCAGATAATAGTCTCTTTTTTAACAGATTATGAGAAACTCTGAATATGTTAGGATAGGCATAAAGAATTTTATAGCTGAAGAAGACCTATTTTCTGTGCTACGTACCTTTTTGTTGCAACTGAAAAACTGGAAAAGGTGAACACAATTCTTACTCATAAATATTCATCATTATGTTTTCCCATGACTTATTCTTTCTTGTGAAATAGACATACTACTGACTACAAAATCCCATAGCCCTTGTCAGATCTATCACTTTCACAAAGTACAAATGAGAGATAGGCTTAAAAAAAAAAAGGAATTATCAGATAGTGACCAAAAAATTGATTTTTTTTCCCCCCTCCTGGAAACAGCTGATTTTAGAGCTATGCAGTTTCCTGTTCTGGAGCTGATGAGGTCACTATCACCTCACCAGCAAAGGAAGTGAAACTCTTTTCAGTGGTTTTGTTGCTTTGGATGCTATCCAGTGGAGCAAGAAACACATTAAATTTGATGCGGGACAGATAAGGAAAGGACAACTTTGTAAATACTCTGACTTAAAAACACGTTTCTTTACAGACACATTCTGTCATATATTTGGGGTCCAAAATACATGTTTAATCATTTGGCACATTAGGTATGATAGGGTTAAGTACTGTGTGAATCTTGTAATTTTCAAGGTTAAACTACACTGTATCCCTTTTTATTGACACATCGGTTATTTGGCAAGGTCTAATTTCCTATTTATAATAAATAAGAGATTTGTTTTACTATTCTTGCACTTAGCTCTGAACATATATTTTGGTCAAGCCCTAATAAATACTTTAATCAAAATACATGTTTTTTTTACCCCTAACTAAAAAACATTTCTAATGAATTTGTAGCTATTGGAAGCAACATCATTGAAAAAATGTAATTTACTTTAGATGTGTAGTATAATACCCAAACGCCATGAAACAGGAAATTACAAGTATCTAAATAATTTTTTAATATGCGTCCACATTTATATCTGAAAGGACTGGATTGTATGTTTTATGTTGTTGAGTTTCTGATGTATCTATTTTAAATTAAACGTAGTGTACTGAGAGGTTGGAAAAAATGCATAATTGTCCATGTTTACTGTTTTGCATCATGTTTACCAGTGCTGCTTTATCAGCGGTGTGAGAATTTAGTGGCAAAGGACAGCCAGGTTAGAATATTGCGTATCATTTTGTGGTCGTCCACCCCATAATTTCATTTCAACTCATGAAGCCTGTGCGACTTTGCAGTTAGTTTAAGAAGTGTTAGGAATGTGAACATCATCGTCTGTTGCATTTGAAGTACAGGACGATGTAATAAAATAAGATTAAATACTCTTAAATAAAAACTCTATGGAAGTGGAACTGTACAAGAGAAAAAGCACTTCTGAAAGTTTGACTTTAACTGTAAGCTTTCCCTAGGTCTCTCTTTTCTGCCATCCACACTGTTAGAAATAAAGCAATATAGAAATAGCATCAGTGTTATTAACCGTTAAATAGTGAACCCTCATTAGCCAGCGCTACACAGGGTCTTTAAATGTATTTCCTATTTAGAAGGGAAACCCACTGCCTTTCACACACACATAATTTGGTTCAAAGGTTTTAGGTGGAAGGAGAAACAGCCATAAGACTTGTCTAAGCTTATTCACATCACTGAGAAAAATCCACCTGACAGATTGATCTTGGAACGTCTGGAAAAGTAAAACACCAAGTGATAGGAGCAGTTGATTGGTCACATTTTTACCATAAGCGTGTGGACGTGCTGACAGCCAGCCTCTTAGAGGTCTTTCTTCACTTCAGGCCTCTTCAATTTACATGGTTGATTTCGGGGTGCCTGGGTGGCTTTGTCGGTTAAGCATCTGACTTCGGCTCAGGTCATGATCTTGTGGTTTGAGTTCGAGCCCTGTGTCAGGCTCTGTGCTGACAGCTCAGAGCCTGGAGCCTGCTTCTGATTCTGTGCCTCCCTCCCTCTCTACCCCTCCCCTGCCCATGCTCTGTGTCTTCCAATCTCTCAATAATAAATACATGTTAAAATTTTTTTTTTACATGGTCAATTTCTAGTCTCCCATAAACCAACCTTACGACAAAGTGCTTCCTTTATTGAAATGGATTGTTTGGGGTTTTTTGAGCCAATCTTAGGCTGCACAAGTCTGTGACAATAAAAGGGATATAGAAGCGCCTAGAACAAGTTCACTTTGACATTTGCATTCTTTATTCTCTATGTAAGTTTTGCAATGTGGATCCTAGATATTATTCATTTTTAATTTAATTGTGAAAGTGTAAGTAATTCCCATTATGGCTTATGCAAATATCTGAAGGACAGTGTCAACCTACAAGATGGGTCTTCTTTCCTTTACACTATGTATGAAAACTTGAATGTGTGCAGATTACAGAGTCTGTTTCATGACTTATCAGATCCTTGATCAATTACAACATAACCTCATTGCTCTTCTCATTCCCGGAGATTTGCTTATGAGCAAACTGAGGTAAGGAAGCCAGTCTTTCAGGTTCATAAAGTTTCATCAAAGTAAGTGTTCTGTGTAGTTTCTTGCCAGGTGATCACAGCTTTTTATTTTCTTTTAACCTCTGTAGAAATTTAACAGTTACATTTCCTTTAGAGATTTTGTTTTTCTAAATTGAGAATTTGGGAGTTTTATTTTTAAAGCAAAAACAGCGCCTTCAGATAAATGACTTATACGAATATGTACGCTGAGGATACGTTTCGTAACATAAAAGTATGTACAAGCATTATTTGGTTAATACTTTAGATTTTGTGCAAGATCTAATGACTCCAGTAGCATAAGATGTTACCTTCATTGGAATAAATAAAAATGGGTGACATTTTAATACGTGTTTACATACTTTTGTGAATTCTTAAAAGTGTGTGAAATTTTTGTGCTGGAAACAATATATTAATTCAGATTTCCTAAATGTTGCCCATTACACCAGATCACATCTGATTTACATGACAGAATAGGCTGTTGCTCTCTAAAACCATTTTGGAAACATTTTTGTTATCGTAACTCTGTATTGCTTTCACTTAAATAGGTAACAGTCTAGATTTGTGACATTGAGAAAACCCACCATGTGTCCCCATCTCTCAAAAGGGAAACACCACTAGACCTTAAGGACCGCTGCATTTACTGCCTTAGTACATGCTTCTTCATTCATTTTTACATTTAAGGTAAGTAGATGGCCCCTCTCTTGCAACACCCACACGGTGCCCCAAGAATTAACACATCTGCGATGTATGAATGTGATGCTACTCTGCTTTATAAACATCAACTGTGAGCAGGAAGACTCATAGGAGTCTTGCTGAAAGTAATAGTGTGAACCTGGGCATGTCATTTTTCTCCTCTGGGCCCAGATTTCCTCACATTATGAATAATCCAGCTGGATGGGAATCCCAAGCATCAGATTGGCGGCCGGTGGACTGAACTAATCAACAAAGATGCTCTCCATGGTTGAATGGGAAGAGTGTTCCCTGGGCTTGAACTCCTGTTGAACCCTTCCTATTTTCTTACCTGCCAACCCCCATGCAGACCTGCCAGCTTGTCTGGCATTGGCTTTGTGATCCCTCCACCAGAATGACGTTTCCAGACACCCCCAGCCCGAACACTCCCAAGACTTTTAGGGCATCAAGCTAATTTCCAGACTAGAATCTTATCCTGCATGGTTATGTGAGAAAGAGCTTCTGTATAGACTGAACACGTGGACATTTGGCACCTTAAAAATTCATTCCCAGTATTAGGAAAGGAAGAACTCGATATCCAATTAAATGAAAGAAACTATACAAATGATGGAAACCGTCTCTAACCTTCAGTTTCCAAAGAGCTGGACTTGTGGTGGTGGTGAATCTGCTCATTAATTTGAGAAACAGGAAGCGTTTGCAAATATCAACAAATATATTTGACGTTAAGGGAAGACAAACCTACAGTAAGCTTAGTTCATAAGAATGTTGTCAATGACAGGAAAATTATAATGATGACTGATTTCAACCTGTAAAATGGGGATGAGCAGATTGTTCTATCACAACTTATCATAGGCCGAGTCTCATTTCAGAAAAATTGTCTTTCAGTGAACCACTTACTATGAAGAGAAATTTGAATGAATCAACAGTACAATGGAGAAAGCAAGATAAAAGTATTCGTGTTAATTTTATGACAAAGAGTGGAGATGACTGATTAGGTTATACTTGTTTTAAAAGCGATATAATTTATCATCAGTGAATGTTGACAAAACAGCTTCAAAATTGCATCAAATGAAGGCATGTTGTGAAGGCATTCAGCCAGGAATTTCCTGACTTTGGCCCCTAGATGACCTCATACCTTAAATGGTTAAAACAAACTAAAAAGAATTTAAATCTTACATGTTTATGATGCCATTCCCACTTTATTTATTTTTGGTTAGCTCAGAGTAACATAATAAAAACCAGGTAATTCTACTGAGGGGCAATTGCAATCCGTTGAAATGTTCACATTGGAAATACTTAGATACTCTTCAGTTTTCATTCCTTTTTCATATGCTATTGTTGTCAATTTAAAGTGTAAGAGAACTCACAAAGATAGAGCCACAGGTTAAAAACGTCATAAACTGTCTTTTTCCTAAATTCCTATGAACATTGCCAGTTGAGCATCATATCATAAAAGACTTCCTTACCTTCATCTGTTAAAGAATTATTTAAAATTAGAGAAAAAAAATCAAGTGAAAATATACATCTTTTTTCATTGGCTTTTGTAAGAATGGTCATGGTACTGTAGTCCTTCGTCATCAACAGTTGTCCGAGCATAGATAACACAAAAGCGGGTATTACTTTATGTATCTGGTATATAGAAACGGGAAAAAAAAAAGTCTTCCATGTGATAGCTTCTCTTGCATCTGGAGGTTTATAAATCTCTTGGCAACATTCACACACATTTAGACTGACAATAAACAATAGTAGGATTCAACAGAAAAAAAAAATTCAACATTCTATTTCCTAGTCTTTAATGAAATACTCAGTGAATTTCACACACACAAAAAATGCTATGATCTTTCAACAACTTCATCTGAAACCGTTTGAAAATCGAAGGTGTTGAGAAATTATTTTGTTGAAAGCATATTTATACAGTTCTAAATTCCCTTGAGCCTTATTTTAAGAAGAGATCAGATTCATCTTAGCAAAGAGGAACTATTCCAAGAATTAGGAAAGTCAAGTTTCTATCATTTCAACCTGTAATGCCGCCTTAATCTTCTCCATTTGCATTTCAAACCTTCTCAGTCTCAAAGGAAAAAAAAAAAGAAAAAGAAAAGTAAACATATCTTGTTTATACCTTCCTGCTGTTTTCAATTTCAGTGTATCTAGTCACAAAAAAAAAAAAAAAAAGATCATCACTTTTAGCATTAACATTTATGGTTAAGGACCTAAGGCCATTGATCCGCATACATTGACATTCGGAAGGCCCACAGCCAATCTTTAATACATGAACAGTAACATCAGGACCAGGTCTAAAGTACTAAACAGATGAAGCCCAAGATACCTCTTGCCCTACTTTCAGAGCAGCCACGATGCATTTATAAATCATTTTCAGAGAACCCTGCCGGTTTCCACCAGCTAAAGAGGAACCCCAGGCATGTCACAATGCTGCGGATTAGTGCCATAACAGAACTAAAGAAGGGCATGATTCAAATGTGGGCTACTGTTATGGCGAAGTACATTTATGTCTCTGCTTTTGCTTTAGTTTGATGCCCTACGTAGAAAGGGCAGTTCGTAAATTCCAAAGATACTACAGCTTTAAACTTTCATTTTTAATACATAATCAAAAAACAACAAAAAAAAAAAAAGAAGGAGAAAGAAAAAGAGAGAGACTCGGCCACTGTCTTTCTTAGAGTTCCTAGAGTGGATACAAGGAGAATTTGACAAAATCTTTTCTATTCTGTACTCTATAGGACACTACTTTATAAATGACTTTCAATATGTAGCCTCATGTAATTTTCTGAACTGTTCTCAGAGGTGGGCCATGGGTCTCAGTTCCAATTTGGAACAAACCAGATATTTTGGTACTAAGCTCTTTACAAAACACAACGCAGACTTTTTGTAGTAAATGGTCCTCTCTGATTAATTCTAAGTGGTTGTTTAAGCAACCTATGGAATGGGAGAAGATATTTGCAAATAACATATCGGGTAAGGGGCTAGTATCCAAAATCTATAAAGAACTTATCAAATTCAACATCCAAAAAATAAATAATCCACTTAAGAAATGAGCAAAAGATATGAACAGACATTTCTCAAAAGAAGACATCCAGATGGCTCACAGACACATGAAAAAATGCTCAACATCGCTCATCATCAGGGAAAAACAAATCAGAACAACAATGAGATACCAGCTCACACCTGTCAGAATGGCTAAAATTAACAACTCAGGAAACAACAGACGTTGGTGAGGATGAAAAGAAAGGGGAACACTATTACACCGTTGGTGGGAGTGCAAACTGGTGCAGCCACTGTGGAAAGCAGTATGGAGGTTCCTCAAAAAGTTAAAAATAGAACTACCTTATGACCCAGCAATTGCATCACTAGATATTTATCCAAAGGATACAAAAATACTGGTTCAAATGGACACATGCACCCCAATGTTTATAGTAGCACTATCAAAAATAGCCAAATTATGGAAGGAGCCTAAATATCCATCGACTGATGAATGGATAAAGAAGATGTGTGTGTGTGTGTGTGTGTGTGTGCGCGCACACACACACAGTGGAATATTACTCAGCCATCAAAAAGAATGAAATCTTGCCATTTGCAATGACAGGATGGAACTTGAGGGTATTATATGAAGCGAAATAAGTCCGTCAAAGAAAGACAAATATCATATGATTTCACTCTTATATAAAACTTAAGAAACAAAACAGATTGACATAGGGAAAGGGAAGGAAAAATGAAATAAGATAAAAACAGGGAGGGAGGCAAACCATACAAGACCCTTAACTATAGAGAACAAAGAAACAAACCATCCAGAGGGTTGCTGGAGGAGTGTTGGTGGGGGATGGGCTAAATGGATGATGGCCACGAAGGAGGGCACATGTTGGCATGACCACTGGCTGTTATAGGTAAGTGATGAATCGCTAAATTCTACTCCTGAAACCAATACTACACTATATGTTAACTTGAATTTAAATAAAAACTTGGAAGAAAAAAGGTTACGTAAATAAAATACCAGACTGTTGAAAATTCCATTTTCACTGATTTGTTAAATGCCTTTTTGTACATAAATTAATTTACCTCTGTCTATTCTCCATTTTCCTGACTGAGTAGAGTCCCATTTCTCTCATTCATTTTTAACATTCTTGAGATTTCCCAATATGTCTATGTATCTTATGTATAGATTGATTTCTCCTGAGGTTTTATTTGTCCTTTGTCAGTGATTTCCAAGTCGGTACCATAGAGCTCTTTTCAATTCCAGTTTATCTAGTCAGACACCACAAATATTTTTCAAAATTACTTTTGTGGAGGATCAGTTGTGGGGAATTGACCAGGGACTGAATATTCCTCTTTTTCTTTTACATATTGAGATGCATATATACTATATGAGTTTAAGAAGGATTTGTGAAAAGAAAGTGAGAAAAGGAGAAAGAGATGGAGGGAGGAGTGTGGGAGGAGAAGAAGGGGGAGAAGAAGAAGAGGATGTAGAAGGAGGAGGGGGTGGAGGAGAAGGGGACAATGATGACAATGGGGCAGGAAGAGGGAAACAAGGAAGGAAGGACTGAAGGAAGGAATGAAGGAAAGCTAAAAAAAAATATCAAAACCAAAACATACTGTCCTAGACCATGAGAATGTTAATATTAAGGAGAAATTTGAATTTGGAATCAGGAAGCATTAGTTCTGAAGTCTTCACGAGATGACAGATGTGGTCATCGCAGACCATCTCAGACATTTTCAGTCAAAAAATGGAATAAAGTGTTCCTAGTAGTGGATCCTGTCCCATGAAGTTTTGGTGACCTGACACTTTACAGATAAGCTCTGAATATCTTAAAGATACACTAGATAAGCTTTTCCTCCTCAGGTGACTGGGCTTTCCCAAAGGAAAAGTCTGTGCAGGACTTCAAAGACTGTCCAACTTCTTGGAAGCCTTCCAAAGCCTTCTATAATGCAAATGTTGCTAACACAAGTCTTTCCCACACCCGTATCTCTGGCATGCTTATAGAAATTCCAAAGAATGTTCATTTTTAAAATATAATCTTCCACCAAGGATAGCAGTGAGAGGCATCACCTAAAAGCATGAACCATGTTCAACCATGAACAATTTTTTGCTACCCTCCACCTGCCCAGGGACATCTAACAGTGTCTGAAGATTAGTATCTCATGGGTAGAGGCCAGAAATATTGCTGATAAATATCCTACTTGCACAGAATAGTCCGCCCAAACAAAGAATCATCCCAACACAAATATCGATAGTGCTAAGATTGAGAAACTCTTAAGAGCACAGAACTGTGAACCTCAATGCGTAAGTCACTGCTTGGAGTTCTTCACATAATTCTGTGTTCTCCCACATCTGAACTTTGCATTAAACTTATAAAAGATTTCTGCTGAGGTCATCATTGTTTGTAGATGGAGTTATATGAGTCAGAATAAATTAGGATACATCTATTTTCCAGGAAGAAATTAGGAAATTAAGGTGAAAGTATGGAAGCAAAATGCCATTGGTCCCCATGGCCATGTTATTAGGTTTTGCACACTTTCTAACTTTAGTTAAATTGAATATTAAAACAGGCTTTTTGACATTCTTCTTTGACATGACTTTTTAAAAATGTTTCTGGGTTTTACCTATGTGATTAAATTGATCGAGCTTTCCTAATTTCATTGATATGCAGTATCCCGTTGTATGAATACACTCCAGTTTATTTTTCTGTGCCACTGCTGTGCAAATTTGAGTTGTTTCCAGTTTTCTACTGCTGAAGAAGTTCTGCTATAAACTTTCGTTTGTGTCTTTAAGCACACTTAAGAAGAAAAATTGGGTTATATTCAAGTTTATTAATAATGTCAGAAGATTTTTCCAGAAAAATGTACTTTACATGCCCACCAAGAGATCAAGCATTCTAGTCATCCACACCTTCACCAGAATTTGATATTGTCTGACTTTTAATTTTTTTAATTTAAATAAACTGATTTTGGGTTTAATTGTCATTGCTTTGACAACTAACTAGAGTGAGTTTTCCCCCCTGTAGTAACTAGCCACTCTTGATTGGTTCTTTTTTTGATTCCTATGTTTACTCTTATCCTCCTGGGTTTTCACGTTTCCATCTGGGATCTTTTTTCCTTTCCTGAAGAAAGATAGAGATACAGACAGATACAAATAGAGACATATGTGCAGGCTTCCTGGAAATGATTTCTCTGATTCTCTTCTCCGTTTCTAAAGAATATTTACACTGCATATGGAATTCTGTGTTAGCAGTTATTAATTTCATCATTTTAAGTATTTATTCCATTTTCTTGTGGCTTCAGGCATTGAAATTGAAATGTCAGCTATCAGGATAAGTAGTCCTTCTCTGAAGATAGTAGGTCTTTTTCTTCTTTAGGCTTTAAAGATTTCTCTTTTTGTGTTTGGTTTTGAAGCTCAGTTATCAACCAAATACATACTTAGGATTATTGTATCTTGATCCAGGAAAAGGTAGGTTACTGGGCATAAACGGAGATACTTCATGATGAAGACTACATTTTCTGTTACTGACATAGTGATTCCCGACTCTGTGTGATTGGTTTCTGCATGATATTCCTTTTTTCCACCCTTTTGCTCTTTGTGAATTTTGTTTTTATTTTTATTTAAACTTTGTTTCCTGCAGGCAGGACATGATTGAGTCTTGTTTTTTGGGTTTGTTTGTTTGTTTATTGTTTTGTTTTTCATTCAGTCTGATATTCTCTCCCCTAAATTTGGAGAGTCTAGACCATTTTCTGATAATGTGATTGTGGAAATGTTTGACGTGGAGGCTACCTTTTTCTATGTGTTTTCTATTTGCCTCATTTATTCTTCACTCCTTCCCTGCCTTCTTTCAAATTGAGTGGGTTTTTTTAGTATTTAGTTTTATCTACTATGGTGGAATGAATAAAGGCCCTCCAAAGATGCCCACACCCCATCCCCAGGACTCACTAATATGCCACATGACATAGTAGACAGGACTTTGCGGATGCGAGTAAATGAAGGGAATTAAGATGGGGAGATGCTCCTGGACTATCCAAATGGGCCCCATAGAGTCACAAGGTTTCTTATGAGAGAGAGGCAGGAGGATTAGAGCTGGTAGTCGTAGATGTGATGCTCGAAGCAAGATGTTGGTGGGAGAAGAGGAAGGAGCCACAAGTGAGCAATGCAGTCAGTCACCGGAAGCTCAAAACTCGAGGAAACAGATTCCCCCTCCCAGAACTTCTCGAAGGAACCGGTCCTGCCAGAACCTTGACTTTATCTCAGCAATACTCATTTTGGGCTTCTGACTCCCAGACCTAAAAGAGAATACATTTGTGTTACTCTAAACCACTAAGTCTGTAGTAACGTGTTACAGGGGCAATCTGAAATGAACACAGATGTGGGTGCCTGGAAGGGGGATGCGGCCATAAGCCATACCTGAACATTTGGAAGTGTCTTTGGAATTGGCTAACCTGCGAAGGTTGAAGGGATTTGGAGGCACATGATATAGAAGAAGCCTAGATTGACTTGAACAGAAGGTTAGTCGAAATATGGATGCTAAAGTCTGTGGGTGAGGTCTCAGAAGGAGGTGAAAACTGCTATCATCTTAGAGAATACTAACTCATTGTAGACTGCTGATAGAAGTTAATGTTTAAAGCACTGCTCCTGAGGGCTCAGAAGGAAATGAGAAACATGTCCAGGGAAACTGGAAGAAAGAGGGCGCTTGTTATACGGTGTCAGAAACCTTAGCTGAATTGTGTCCTGTAGTTGTGTGGAAAGCCAACAGTTAGCAAGCAATGAATTTTGAAATTTAGCTCGATGATATTTCCAAACCTAATGTTGAAGGTGTAGACTGGTTTCTTCCTGCTGCCTATAGACAAATGTGAGAGGAAAGAAAAAAAAATTGAGGGGAGCACCTTTAAACAAGAAGAAGCCAGGACTTGGGGTGTCTGGGTGGCTCAGTCGGTTAAGCATCCAACTTCTGCTCAGGTCATCATTTCACGGTCTGTGGGTTCGAGCCCCGCGTCGGGCTCTGGGCTGACAGCTCAGAGCCTGGAGCCTGCTTCGGATTCTGTGTCTCCCTCTCTCTCTCTCTGCCCCTCTCCTGATCGCACTCTTTCTTTCAAAAGTAAATAAACATTAAAAAAATTTTTTTTTCAAGAAGCCAGGACTTGATGATTTGGGAAATTCTCAGCCTTCCAGTTTACAAAAGATTCTAAATTAGGAGATTTGCTATAAAAAATGCATGCTCTGGTGAGAAAGCCAGGAGTGTGGCTGAATAACTTTTGCTGGTGCCTTGACTCTGCTTAAAAGGTCAGAATATTCGGTCACACAAAGGCATGAGATTTAAGAGATCAGGCATGTCTGATGGAGCCCTTCAGCCATCTCAGCAGAAGCTGACAGTAGAGATGGGATTACCCAGGAAAGATCGGTGGGGGATCCTCTTATGTATTAAGAGTGAATTTCTATGACACACACAGGAGACCCACAAGGGTTGGCGAATGTATGTCACGGGACACCCTGCCAGCATACATTGAAAAAGACAGAAAGAAGACACAATGAAAACGAAAACTCAGACTCCCTAAGTTCTACAGGCAGGAAACAAGCTGATAAAACTACTCCACATGTCTAACACACTGTACCTTTCATTCCGAAGTGAAGGACGGCTCCAAGAGTGGGGCTGTGGGCCTGGAGGGTAGATCCTCGGACTACGGAAGATAATTCCCAGGTCTTGAAATCTAATGGGGTATTCCCAGTCGGGTTTCAAAATTGCTTGAGACCAGTGAGTGACTCCCTTTCTCCCTTAATTTGCTCCCTTTTGGAATCAGAATGTCTGTAACTGTTATCCTATGCCTACTGTATTTAGGGGACAGCCAACTCATTTTCTAGTGTCACAGGTCACAGGTGGATAGAAGCTTTGTGCTGGAATGGATGACACCCAAAGTCTTACCATCGCTAATCTAGACGATTTCGATGATGAGATTTGGGACTTTTGAGCTGATGAGACCCAGATGAGATTTAGGGCTTGAGTTAATACTGCAGTGGATTGAGAGTTTTAGGGACGTTGGATTAGGTGGCTGTATTTTGCTTGTCGGGATGGACTGAATTTGGAGGAGGAACCATAGAGATCGTGGACCGTAGTAAGCTGAATAATATAATGTATTACAGCAGCAAGAATAGTAAATGAAGGCGCCTACCCTGTTGGATTATTGACTATAACTCTTTTAATGTTGGATTATTGACTATAACTCTTTTAATGTTTTAGTGGTGGTTGTCAAATTTACAATATGTGTCTTCCAAAAATATGTTGTTACTTCACATCACACATCAGAACGTCAGGGGCCCCTGGGTGGCTCAGTCGATTAAGCATCCGACTCTTGGTTTCGGCTCAGGTCAGGATCTCACAGCTTTGTGCGTTCGAGCCCCACGTCAGGTTCAGCGCTGGCAGCATGGAGCCTGCTTGGGATTCTCTCTCTCCTTCTCTCTGCCCCTCCCCAACTCACACTGTCTCTGTCTCTCTCAAAATAAATAAATAAGCTTAAAAATTTTTTTTTAATTTGGTTTTTTTAATTAAAAAATTTTTTTTCTAGTTTATTTATCCTGAGAATGACAGAGACAGTGGGAATGGGGGACGGGCAGAGAGAGAGAGTCCCACACAATCTCTGGGTGCTGCCAGCCACAGAGCCCAATGTGGGCTCGAACTCACGAAGCCACGATCACGACCTGAGCTGAGACTGAGTTGGACACTTAACCGACTGGGCCACCTGGGAGCCCCTAAAACTTCGTTTTCGATAAATAATTCTTGGCTGACAGTTTCTTTCAGTTGGTTTCAGCATTTTAAAGAAGCTGTTCTAGTGCTTTCTTGCTCATGAACTTCAGGTAGCAACGCTGTAGTCATTTTCAGCTCGTTCCTCTGTGTGTATAACCTGGCCAGTTAGACATCTTCTCAATCACCTCAATCACCATCTTTACGCTCCTTTCCGAACTTTTAAACACCCACTCTTTCTCCAGTTTTGAGCATTCCTTATGAATATGATAGAGCCATTGTGAATTTTAGTACTTGGGTGTGTATTATTTTTATTCCTCATGCCTCTAGTGTTGTTATTTGAAGAAGCCCGTATCTATCTAGACTTACCAGAATATATCACTTCTCAGCCCTTTGGCTAAGATCAAGTGTAGACTTACCTGAATATTTCTCAGTTCGTTTGCTTTTTATTCCCTCTTGCATCACGGGTGCTGCATTTGGGATTATTTCCCTTCTGCTAGAAATAAATGGGAATTTTCTCTAGTGAGGTTTGTTTGTAGCAGTCTCTCTCTCTCTCTCTCTCTCTGTCTCTCTCGTTTTCATGTGTTTTAAAAGTTTCAGTTTGCCCTTTTTCTTGGAATATATTCCCCAGTTTTCAGTTATTTATTCTCAGAACATCGCGCATTATATTTACTTCCTTCTGTCTTTCTCTATTTCTTTCGAGAACTCAATTGCTGTTGCAATTGTCCCTTCTCTAAAGCTAATCTATCATTTGTCCCTGCTTGCTTTTAACATCTTTTTTTTTTCTTTGCCTTTGGTGTCCAGAATTTTACTTTGATGCATCTGGCTGTATTTTTCTTTTTTAATCCGGCCTAAGATTCAGTGGTATCTTTGTCCCAGTGCCCTGGTGAGAGAACCTGAGCCTGGAACGTGTATTAAATAGTCATGCTTTAATTGCGAGACAACACCCCAGAATAGAAAGACGCCTGGGTGGCTCAGTCTGTTGTTCCCACCTCTTGATTTCGGCTTAGGTCATGATCTCAGGGTCATGGGATCCCACACTGCATCAGGCTCTGTGCTGATAGCGGGGAGCCTGCTTGGGATTCTCTCTCTCTGCCCATCCCCCACTCGTGCATGGACATGTTCTCTCTCTCAAAATAGATAAATAATCATTAAAAATAAATAAATAAATAAATAAATAAATAAATAAATAAATAAGGGGAAAACATGGTGAGGCAGGGAAGGGTGGGAAGCAATACAAGATGATGGGTCACTATTCTAGAGATGAATTCATTTGACGTTGCAACATGAGACAGCCAGTCAGTCATACAGCAGGTGTGGCTGCTGAACTACTCAGGATGTCTCCAGAACAGCTCTCCCCCCGCCCCCCCCCTCGCAAACAGAGCCTCAGAGAAGTCCGTGGAGGGAAGTGGGGACAAAGCATAATTGCAAAGATTACTCCTGTTTCCTATATTGGATTGGTCAAAGTTTGCAAAATTCTCAACCATTATGACTTAAAATACTGCCTCTGTCTTACTTTTTTTTCCCTCTCTTCTCCTGGAATACCAATAAAAAGTTGTGTTATATCTCTCTTTCATAGTTCCCTCTTTTCCTCACTGCTGCATTCTGGATAATCTCCTTAACTCTGACTTCCTGTTCACTCTTTTTCTCTTTACTAAAATAATTTTCTATCAGATATTTTCATGAAGTTTTTTATATCGGTTACTATATTTTTCATTCCTTGAAGTCCTCTTTGGTTCTTTGTAAGATCTGCTTGGTCATTGTTCATGCTCCTAATTTTTACTAATGCAGGTTGGAACTAATAACAGCCAATCCCCTTTTGATTTTTTACTTAGATTATATATATTTAGTTTATATTATGGAATTATGGAATTCTCATATTCTGACATCTTTCTGCATATAACTTTTCTCTTCGTTTTATTGTTGCCTCTCACATATGGTGCCTTTGAGGGAGTTGGATAGAAGGAGGTCATAAGTTTTGCCTGAAAAGTCCATGTTTCTCTGAATGTATCTATAAATTCTTTGAGGCTTGAGATGAAGTTGTGTGTTTCTGCAGAGCGGATTGCACTTTTCCAAGGAACCTGGGACACTATAAACCCAAGATCATTTGAGGCTTTTTGTTTTGGGTCTTTTTTTTTTTTTTTTTGGATCAACAAACTATCGTATACATCTATGTTGGCAACCTGTGGTGTGGGTGGTGCCTTGTAGTCATGAATTATTATTTTTTTAATGTTTGTTTTTGAGAGAGAGACAGAGTGTGAGCGGGGAAGGGGCAGAGAGAGAGAGGGAGACACAGAATCCAAAGCAGGCTCCAGGCTCTGAGCTGTTGGCACAGAGCCCAAAGCGGGGCTCGAACTCCCCAACCTCCTGATTGTGACCTGAGCTGAAGTCGGACGCTTAACCGACTGAGCCACCCAGGCGCCCCTTAAGAATCATGAATTCTTAAGATTTTTTTCCATCCTAGCCCACATTTCAAGACAGTGCTCTTCATTTCAGAACTAGTGGTGAAGAGAGTGTTAGGTTTATTTCTAGTTTAGTACATTGGGAGTAGACCCTTTGAGTGTTAACTTTAGGAGGATTCTTTTTAACTTTTCCCCACTGAAAGGGCCCTGAGTTTTGTCTCATGTCCCCCAACCTCCCAAACAACCATTAAAACTAAAATTTCGGTTTACCTGTGACCTCAAGTTATAAGCCATCTACAGCGTTTGTCTTTTGACTGGAGTGTTCTGTACTTTCTTGTCAAATGATTGAGATGCTTCAGAAAAATTTTAAAATATTGCTTCAGCATGTTTTCAACAAGATAAGCAAGCACGTCGGGCTCCTAGAATGCTTCATCCCAGGAATTGGAACCACATATCTATAACTGGAACTACACACACACACACACACACACACACACACACACACACACCTCACTATATGTATTGCATATATATCACTACGTGTGTGTGTGTGTGTGTGTGTGTGTGTGTGCATGCAGGTGAGGGTATACCATTTCAAGTGTAAGAATATCTCTTGGATTCTGTAAGAGGAATTTCTAGCCCAGTGTTTCTACCACTGAGGTCATCATGGTATTTAGAAAACATTTGTGTCTTTCCTAAGTCAGTATAGAACAATGAGGCTTGAATGGGCAAGTTACTCTTTTAAAGGTGAAGAAAAAGAACATGTTGGAAAAAGCCAAGGTGGTAAAATGGAAAATCCCAGCGTGACCTCCAGACACGCTCATATCCACCCAACGAGAAAGCATTGTTCACCTGCAAATTACATTTTCTCAACTTGCTTAATGATTCCCCATGAACAAACTACCACAATCTAATGTTGCAATGGCCCAGCTGACTCCTGCATTGCATCTGAGTGAGTCATTCCTGCGTAATGCAGGTAAAGGGTTTGAAGTTAAAACGCCATGACCGACAACAGCTCAAAACGAGTTTAATTACTAGAATCTATTTACCCTAGAGATGCTCCCCCAATGTCTTTAAAGTAAATGAAGTTGCTTTTCCAACTCTGTATCTATACCCAGGAAAATTAACAGAGTATTTGAGATGGAGCTTTATAACCAATGCTAAGCAAAGAAGCCATTGTAAAACTATCCGAATATAACCTATTAACTCTTAGTAATATCTCTGTCTTGTATTTCATGAAAATGTGAACCCCCCCAAAGTAATCACGTGTCAAATACCATTTAAATAATTTTATTGTCGGTACTAATGTAACAAACCTAAAATCTACTGTGCCTCAGTGGATACTGAAGTTCCCCCAGATTAACTGGGTTATTTTATTATAATGTACACACCTCAAAAAGAAATGTCATGGATACAATAAAAATCATTGCACAGAAATAGGGATCAAACACTTCCCAGGAGATATTAATGTCAGCACAGGTGTGTGGAATGTACAAGCTCACTTCGCTTGCTAAGTTTAAATCTTGGGGAAACTATCGCAAACCCTTCAGAATGTGCCCCACTTTTGTCATCTTTGTGAGTTTTTTTCTTCGATACTCACAAAAATACTAGGTACTTGAAACAGAATTTTTATTTCAAATGGCAACAAAGAAAATATTGCCAAACTTACAATCAAATTGAAATGGAACATAGTGTTAGAACTGAAGACGTAAAATGAGTGGATTCGGGTCCCTCATTTTACAGAGAAGTAAATAAAAGCCCAAGGCTGCGAAGTTAGTCAGGGCTGGAATTAGAACCTAAGGGGTTTTTTTGTGCTCAGGGCTCACTCTTGTATAAACCATATTATGTCATCCCCCATTCAAAGTCACATCATCTAAACCTAGTAAGTGTCAGTTTCACCTGTGCTTATGAATTAAGATTTTCCCACAGAGATACAGAATGAGTATCAGCCTAAAGGTGAGGCGTGACTATCAAAGCTTTTTGCATTAAACCTAACTCGAATTCTGTGCAGCCTGAGGACTCTCAGCATTCAACTTAAGCATCTACTCTTAACATTTTTTGCTGAAATAAACCACTACAGACTTTGTGAATTTATAGCTAGCCAGTGGCATGACTGGAGGATGAATTCAGTCTAGTCATTGCTTAGAATGTTGACGGAAAACCTCCTTAAGTACATTTTTACGTGAAGCAAACAGAACGAGAGCACTAACTCTTATCCAGAAATCACTCTTGGAAAATCACTACTTTCATGAAAATTCATGGAACCAAAGAACACTGAAAGGACTTGGAAATGATCTAACCAACCTACTTGCTTCATTTTATAGATGAGAAGACAAAAGGGCAAAAAGGTTGAAGTTCTTGCCCAGAGTTGAGCAGTTAGTTATTAACAGTACTGAAATTAAAGTTCAAATTGTCTGACTATCTGGCCACCTGTTATTAATTCTTTCATTTTCAGAGGTAGCGAAGGCACTAAGTCATGTGATTTCACATCCTCCTCGGTCATTCTTTGGAATGCTGTGTGTTCTTTCTACTTAAAATGTGGAGATGATTGTCCTGTTTTTTTTAATTCTAGTACCCAGTTGGCATTAGTGTTACGATTGGGGTCTCAGCCTTTTCTTTCATTTCATTTCCTTCTCTAGTGCCAATATCTATAAACAAAGACTCTTCATTTATAAGATTTCAAAGCTGAAGAGTCCTCTGCTGCTAAATGATCAGGCTCCAGTCTACACATCCTTGAGAAAAGAAGCAGGGCTCTTTCTGCTTACAAACGTGAAATTAAACACATCCGGAAATTGTCTTTATATTCATGTAAAAATGCTTGGGAAGTGTTTTCCCCTTCCTACCATGTCTATCCTGCCTCATCTGAAATCTTTGGCTCAAATGAGCAAATTCTTATATTCTTAGATTCAGCTTGTACTAAAGTTTCAATTGCCCTATCAGAACATAATACTCTATTGACTGATTTTACACTCTGTTTTTGCACACAGTGAACCACAAAATACTGAATTTCCCTGTGAATAATGATTAGAAAAATTAGCAAAATTTAAATGCACACTGACAATGACAGTAGTCATTTTCTTATAACCACAGCTGTCGTTAGTTTTCTTCTACCCAACTTCACTTCTTAAACATTATGTAAAGTCAATAAAGGTGTTTTTATATATAACAATGTGTAATTTAATATGTAATTTGATATTGTGTGCCATCATTCAGAAACATGCTTAGCAAGGAAATAAAACAATTTAGACCCAATGAATAAAAAGTCAGGATAACTGGCATTAAAAAAAAAAAACAAAAAAAAAACTAAAGCATTACAATGATAGACCATGAAATTTTAAGGCAAAGACTATTATTTGGTCCTAGAATCTCAACTCTGGAAGCAATTGTTCAGGGGCTGAGATGAGTTTCCCAGGGCCGTCAAACCCAGCCAATGAATCTGTATTTCTAAATTTTTTACATTCTTTACTTTTAGAATTTTGATTTCATTTTGTATAGCTTTTTTATGTTTCTATGAGAGCCTCCATATTTCCATTCATTGTGATCGTTTTTCTTTAATTCCTGTATGCTAAGCCTATCATCTTGATCTTCTTGAGTCTATTTCTTTTGACTGATTTTTCTCTTGAATATGGATTGTGTTTTCCTGTTTCTCCACCTGTCTAATAATCTTAATTTCATGCTGGAAATTGCGCAGGATACTTTTTAAGAACTCTGAATTCTAGAAACTCTGTCAATTCCTCAGAAAAGTGTTAATTTTTGATCTTGCATGCAATTAAATCTCTGGCTGATCACTATGTACTTGTGGAAGAGTGGTTTTGACTTTGTCCTGATGGCTCTGTATGGTTTTGTTCATCTTCTAACAGGAGTCGCTTAGTCCTGAGACAGTCTTAATTCTTCAGACATGGCTCTTTTGGCATTTCAGTGCTTCGTGAGGTATTTACTAAGCCAGTCTAAGTCGGTAAGACTCAGATTCCGAACTCAGTCTCCCCGTGGTGGGCAAGTGCTGAGATCTCTGCTCAGTTCTTTCGGTCTTCCCAGCTGTTGTAGTTCATTCGTGTCCCTGCATTCTCTTCATGGATACACAGTGCCAGCCAAAGATTCGCTGAGGATTTTGATGCAGATTTTGGAGTGCCTGCCCCCTGTGTTTCTCTTCTATTTAAGATTTCCTCCCTTTATTTTCACACATTTATAGGTGTCTTGAACTCTACCCTCCAGACGTCTCAAATCAATAAGACTGCCCTTGCTGATTGAGTCCCACATGCTGCAGCTTAAGGAATGGAGGGTGCCTTCAGGAAAAAAAGCTCTATACATATGTTCTCTCTCATGGCTTTACTCTTTTAAGAGTTGAATCCCTCCAGTTTCTGCTTGCCTTGGGTCTCTTTCCAATACCTTCAAATCCATTTTTTTTTAAGTTTATTTTATTTATTTTGAGAGAGAGAGAGCATGAGCAGGGGATGGGCAGAAAGAGGGAGAGAAAGAATCCCAAGCAGACTCTGTGCTGTCAGTGTGGAGCCTGACTTGGGGCTCGATCCCCTGAACCACGAGATTATGACCTGAGTTAAAACCAGGACACTGACCCTTAACCGACTGAGCCACCCAGGTGCCCCTCCAATACCTTCACATGGTTGTGTTTCTTCTATTTATTTTTTTAAGAGTTTTAAATTTATACCTATACCCTGATTGCTTCTTTGCAAGCATTTACACCCTTATCTTTTCTGGACTTCTCTTGAATAAGAAACAAACTTTAATGTGTTTTAATCCACTATTTTTGGGTCTCTGTTACTACGAAGCCAAGCCTAATCTTATCAGACACAGCGACGATCAGAATACACTGCCTGAGAAATGGAATTATCAGTCTCAGGATGAGCCTGAGACAGGAGGCAGAGTGGGTTCCACGGGAAGACAGCTGCTTCAAATGCCATTTGCCGAAACTGCAAAATGCAACCAGCAGACAGAAAAAATGGCAAAGTTTTGCCAGCCTTGGTAGTAAAGGTTCTTTAAAGTATCCCATAAATTGAAAACAAACAAACAAATCTAAGTAGGACACTAGGGAGAGCTTCCTTTTTTTACACGTTCGATGATCATAAATTCCAAATTTAAAAGACTTCCAACACATAAAATATGAGGTCCCAAAGCCATATGATCTAGTCTGACTGTCCATGCCACCTGGTCGTCGGCTAGAAAAACACCCTCGCTATCCCTATACGCCATTCAGAATGCAAGGTGACTTTTTGGTTATATTGCCTTTTTGTCCTTTCAGATTGGATTTACTTTTGTTTTCACTTACCGTTAGTGGAATGACTACACACAGTGACTTGCTCTCAATTACACGTACAAAGATGCTGATAGATACTCACACATAGAACATCCTTGCCTAGGATTCCCATCTAAGACCAGAAACAGAAGCCCGGACCTAGAAAATGATCAAAAACCATTGGCTGATGCTACGTTTCTGGCACAAGGATAGAGCTTCTTGGAGGTCTCCCCCCTTACTTGCCTTCCTCTTCTGGCCAGACATCAGAAGATAGGGAAACAGGAGGCAACTTCGGTGAACTGGATGATGTTGTCATGGGTGGAAGCCACAGGTGGTGAGAGAGAAAACATGACACCCAGTTGCTTTCAGCTACTCAACTGCTTCTCTAATCCATTACTAAGTAAGAAACTAATTTGAGCTGATTATATGCAATCAAGTTTGTTTGTTTTCTGAATAGGTTCAGTCCCTGCTGGAGTTCGGGAAAGCTCTCTTTATCAAATTGGAATCTCTTCATGGAAGAATAATACTATTTATTGTTGTTGTTGTTGTTGTTGTTACTGTCCCCAGGGAGTTGACAGATGCGGGACTGTATTTCCCATTACACAATATTTTCCCTATCTTAATCTCTCTTATATGTTATTGTTCTGTGGTCCCCTAACCTTCTGGCACCATTACCACTTTGTACTAAGGAAAGCCAGCAACAGGGTTCTGTGCTGGGCAATGTTTATCGACATCTTGCTACCCACCCATAACACAGTCACCGTGGAGCCAGAACATGTCTCTCTTTCTCTCTCTCCCCACACATACGCTCCACCTGCCTATACTACCCCCACCCCTTGAAGTACCACCACCGTTCCCTGCTTCCCTGAAGAGCCTTTGACATCAGCTTCTGGTCTTGGAAAGATGACAATTTAGAGACTCGGGTTGCTGTCGCGAGAGCGCACAAGAACACCAGGTAGGAAAGCAACATTGCTTTCTGTGCAGGTTGTAAACGCCACTCTTCCCAATTCTCATGTTAGGTGTGCTGTAATCTAAGGAGCATGCTTGTCTCTGAAATGTAAATCTTCACTTAGACTTTCTAAGCAAGTTTTCAATCCTGGAGAATTAATGTCCTGCACATCTTCTGCAACTCACTGAGGAGGTGTGAACTTTATATATCGAGGCTATTGACTCCCCCTAACAGTAGGATATGATCTTTGAAACATTTATTTCCAAAAGAAAGCATCTCCTTAAATCGTTTCCTTCATACAAATGTCTGGATCGCTCCTTTGAAAAAATTGGAAGTCATCTGAGAGGGAGGTGGCTAGAGTCTGAAGAGGATGTTTTTTCCCTGTCACATGTGGACACCAGACTGGCTAACTTAGGGTCTTCAGAAATCTGTCAAGTCTGAGTAAGAAATATAAGAAAATATTAAAATGCCTCCATGGGGTAGAAGTGTCTGTCTGTGCAGGTTTAAAGGAATGTAAATTCTTTTAAAAAAAGTTTTTTGTTTTTTGTTTTTTTTATTTTGAGAGAGAGAGAGAGAGAGAGAGCGGGCAGAGAGAGAGGAAGGGAGACAGAGAGAATCCTAAGCAGGCTCCATACCATCAGCACAGAGCCTGAGGCAGGACTTGAACTCACAAACTGTGAGATCATGACCTGAGCTGAAATTAAGAGTCAGACCCTTAACCAACTGAGCCACCCAGGCACCCCAAGAATGTAAGGGGTGCTTGGAAATTTTAATTGCTTGGAAATTTTAAGGAAAAAAAAGACCTTTTTCTGGAACAATTCCTTTCTGGGATGGAATGGCTGGGTGGCTCAGTTGGTTAAGGGTCTGAATCTTGATTTCAGCTCAGGTCATGATCTCGGGGTTGTGGGATTGAGCCCCAAACTGGGCTCTGCACTGAGCAAGCAAGGAGCCTCTTGGGATTCAATCTCCGCTCCTCTCTCTGGCCCTTCCCCTGCTGTGCTCATTCTCTCTCTCTCAAAATAAATAAGTATTTAAAAAAAAAACACCAAAAACTGCTTAGAATTAAAAAACAAACAAACCACCCTTTCACCAGTTGCCTGAGAACCAGTGATAATCATCACATTGCCTTTCTTCAGACATTAACCCCTTAACACCTCAAGGGCCTTTCAACCAGCTGAAGACAAAGCAATGGAAACCACACACTTGCTTTGTTGACTTGCAGGTGTGTGTCTAACGCATTCTTTCTCAGACTAGGGTATTTGGAACACCTATATTAAAATCCCCCAAGATCTTTCTTTTTTAGTGGGTTACTGGGCTATTTTTCGGAGCTCCTGAATCAGAATCTTTGAGTTAGGAGCTCTGAAATCTGTATTTTTAATAAGTAATCATATAGTTCTTACAAAACACCAAACGTGAAGAGGCAGGTCAAGAAATATGGCAAAAAGAGAGGCCTGCCAATATTATGTATATATTAAATATATAATATTAAATATATATTGATATATATTAAATTATATTTATTATTACAGTATTATTAAATATATTAATATATACCAAGTATCAAACATATATGTCAGATATATATATATATATATATATATATATATATATATATGAAATGGAAGCAAAATGAAATTTAGCTGGGACTTTCCAGATAAAAGCATATGTAATAAAAATCAACTATATTATATTTTGTTTTGTTTTGTTTGTTTGTTTGTTTGTTTGTTTTAATATGAAATTTATTGTCAAATTGGTTTCCATACAACACCCAGTGCTCATCCCAAAAGGTGCCCTCTTCAATGGCCATCACCTACCCTCCCCTCCCTCCCACCCCCCACCAACCCTCAGTTTGTTCTCAGTTTTTAAGAGTCTCTTATGGTTTGGCTCCCTCCCTGTCTAACTTTTTTTTTCCTTCCCCTCCCCCATGGTCTTCTGTTAAGTTTCTCAGGATCCCCATAAGAGTGAAAACATATGGTATCTGTCTTTCTCTGTAGGACTTATTTCACTTAACATAACACTCTCCAGTTCCATCCACGTTGCTACAAAAGGCCAGATTTCATTCTTTCTCATTGCCACGTAGTACTCCATTGTGTATATAAACCACAGTTTCTTTGTCCATTCATCAGTTGATGGACATTTAGGCTCTTTCCACAATTTGGCTATTGTTGAGAGTGCTGCTATAAACCTTGGGGTACAAGTGCCCCTGTGCATCAACACTCCTGTATCCCTTGGGTAAATTCCTAGCAGTGCTATTGCTGGGTCATAGGGTAGGTCTATATTACATTTTTTAAGGTACCCAAGTTCTGTCTCTCTTTGGCATGCCTGTTAAATTAATATTGAAAATAAAAAAAATAAACATGCAAATTGAAGCACAGTAGACCCTTGCATTCTCATGTTCAAAGTTAGTTATTAGTGATTGCTTTTTTTTTCTTAAGACCACAGAAAGCGGAAGTGGGAATGAGCCTGGAAATATCAATATTCTTTGGGATTTTATACTTCTTTTCATCTTCAAAGTGCCTTACAAAATTCTCTAATTAGGCTCATACGCTCTGGCTCCTAGTTGTATCTCTAATCATAAGACAGCATACCTGCTCTTCGTTCCTTAGCTCTGATAAACGTGCCATTCTTACTCATTACTAAATTAAAGGGGAAAAAAGTGTTTGTAATAATTTCTACTTAATTAAAACAAATCTGGACATTTCCTTAAATGTAAGTCCAATTGCCTGGACCCTAATCTATAGTAGCAAAGTTTGGCCATTATTTATTCAGCACACAGGTAAGTTTTAATTGTAGAATTATCTAGAATTAAACGTAGTGGTTAAAACAGTTGCATTTCTGACCAACCTAAAATATTACTCGAAAGGATTTCATTTTATTTCCTTGAAAAATTTTTAGTTTTACATATCCTTGCTGTTTTAAAAATCACTTTTTAGCTGGCTGTGCTTTTTAATAAACTTTTAGGTGTATGTGAGATAGGTTAGTCTTTAAATTGAGAACTAAGCATGAAGATCAGAAAGTCTATATTTTATTTTCATTTCTGGCACTAACTAGTTATACTATTTCAGATAAGTCATTTATCATTTCTGGATGTTGGTTTCCTCCTCTGTAAATTAGAGACCTGTCTTCCAGCTCTGTGACCCTAAGAGTAACTGTATGCCTCTCAGCATGTCTAGTCACGCACGGGTGTTCAAGAAGCCTGTCTAGCATGTTCTGTTAACATCAGGTGCGTGTAGAGCTTGAGCATAAGAAGAAGCTACCTGGTCACCAGGCATTTCATCCCTCAGCTATAATATGGCCAATTAAATAGCAGTAGAACTAGCCAAAAATAGAAGCATCTGAACCTAAGTCTTTCAAGCGTGCCTTTGGCTTGAACCCATGTTGTATGGACAAAGACTATCGAGTCACCCAAATGTCTACGGAGTCACTGGAAAATGTTACCTTTACTTTCTTCCCTCCATCACTATCCGAGGCCTTCTTCAGAATTCAAGTCCCTTTCTCTCGTTTCGCCTGCTGTGGAAAAGTATGAAAATAAATTGCCATTTGAAGCTTTATTAATTACTCACACCTTGAGTGAAGGTGATGTCGTGTCCTTTTCCGAGAGCATGTGTTGGGTTGAGATGAGGAGGAAGGTGAAAGCTTTGGTCTGGGGCGAGCGTGGGTGTCGGGGAAGAGACATGATCTCCGTCAAACTGGAAGAAAGAATGAGAAAGTGAATGATGAGAATGGAGGATGCACACATGGTCGTCTAGGAAGCAGAAAGCCCTGCCTGCCCACGTGATGCAGCAAACAGTAGCGATGGCCTGGTCACGAGGACCTATTCTTGTAAACAGGATTCCCTGCATTTGCAACCTCCTGGGGGCATATTCCTTTCAGGTCTAGACTGTGAACCACGAATGTAAAAAATAAAAGATATGGGGCACCTGGGTGGCTCAGTCAGTTGAGAGTCTGACTTTGGCTCAGGTCATGATCTCACCGTTTGTGGTTCGGGCCCTGCGTCGGGCTCTGTGCTCACAGCTCAGAGTCTGGAGCCTGCTTCCAATTCTGTGTCTCCCTCTCTCTCTGGCCCTCCCCCGCTCACACTCTGTCTCACTCTCTCTCTCAAAAATAAATAAACATTAAAAAAAATTTTTTTTAAACAAAAGATAAAAAGAGAGAGACAGACAGACAGACAAAGAGAAGAAAGAAAAGAAAAATGGATTCCAACAAGTCAAAGGTCCCCATGAGTTCCATGACTATGTGAGTTCATGCATGTGTGCTGGTGGCCCGGGACCAGGAAGGGTTAACAGAACTAAAACGGTCTCACTTCAAAGTGGGTGGAAAGGTAAAGAGCACAAGGATCACATCTGCCTCTTAATAAACATACAATGTGATATCTGGATAGATAATTGTGTTTTCTGTGGATGCTGTGAATTCTCCCTTTGATAGGATCTATTTCCTTGGGTACCTTGGGTTAGAGATGATCCAAAGAAATACTGGTAATAACCTCAGAAGCAAAAAAGGAATCCAAAATATTCTGATTTGATATTTTACTCCTAGTGGACTCTTTTTTAATGTTTATTTATTTTATAAGAGAGAGACAGAGACAGCACTAGCGGGGTAGGGGCAGAGAGAGAGGAAGACACAGAATCTGAAGCGGACTCCAGGCTCTGAACTGTCAGCACAGAGCCTGACACAGGACTCGAACCCACGAACTATGAGATCATGCATGACCTGAGCCGAAGTTGGAGGCTTAACCGAATCAGCCACCTGGTCGCCCTGTCACAGTGGACTCTTGAGAAGGAACACCACTGTGATGGATTCACATTTTAACTAAATAAAGCATGTGCCTTTTCTCTCAGCACAATGTTCTGTTAGGAATTGGTACCATTGCTTTGGTCAGACACCCCTCCACGGCAGTTCGACAATCATGAAACCCAGTCTGTAAGCAATGAGGACTTTAGGGTAAGCATATTCTTTTTTTGTTCAATATATGAAATTTATTGTCAAATTGGTTTCCATACAACACCCAGTGCTCATCCCAAAAGGTGCTCTCCTCAATACCCATCACCCACCCTCCCCTCCCTCCCACCCCCCATCAATAGGGTAAGCATATTCAACAAAGAAAGACCCAGCATGCCCACTCTAATTTGAATTTAAGATAAAGAACAAATATATTTTTTAGTATCACTATATCTCATGCACTGTTTGAGCCATACTTCCGCTTGGTTTCTCTGAAATTCAGGTTTCGCAGAGTATCTTGAATTTAATATGGCGACTTTAGGTGGTTTTCAGCAGAACTATTTCAGCCTAATCTTGATGGTTTGAACTGAAATATGGAGACGCGCTTTGTTCTTTTTTCACATTATCCTGTTACCAAAAAGAACAGGAGACCGACTCATTCCCGCAGGTTTGCAATTAAAATACCGAGTGTGTGACCATGTGCGGCCATAGCCTTTGGCCCAATTTTATCATTTTAAATAACCATTTCTAAACAAGGGGAGAGTGCTTGCAAATTACGGAAGACTTGCATAATCCGCATAACGTCAGGATTGAATCCAGATTAAATAAGTGAGAGTCAATGATTCACTGGTGCTTTGTTAGTCACTACATGAGTGTAATTGTGTAATACGTCTCTGTACTTTTCACTCCTGCCTGTCTTTAGGAGACACAATGCATTGTTTTCCCTGTGTGACATGCTCTCTGCTCCAACGGGGCTTCAGACCCAGTCACAGCCCCAGCTGGTCTCACAGGCCCTGAGAACCCCACCTGGAACCTTGAAAGTGGCCAGGTACTCGTCACCTAAATGACAGTTGACCCTTGAACAACGCAGTTTTGAAAAACCTTGTTTGTGCACAGGTTGTTTTTTTTTTCCACAGTAGAGTTCTATAAATTTATTTTATCTCCCTTATGATCTTCTTAATAACATCTTTTCTTTTATATACTGTATGAGGCATATATACATATAACATACAGAATACATTTCACTCAACTGTTTATGTGATCAGCAAGGCTTCCGGTCAACAGTAGGCTATCAGTAGTTAAGTTCTGGGGGAGTCCAAAGTTACAGGTGGATTTTCAACTGCACAGGGCTTGGTGCACCTAAAAGTTCAACTACACACTCTGTGCACCATCAGTAGGGCCTTTAGCAGATGAAATTGACTCATTCAGTTCCACTCAAGCATCTTTGGTTTCCTACCTTCTAAGCGCAATGTACGAATAAGGAAAGAAAATAGTCAAATAGGAAATAAAAAAGCGTAAATCTTTCTGAAAGAGTCTTCACTAGTCTTCTACAGCCCCTGATTCTCATATGCCCCATCAGTCTCAGTAGATAACTCCCTTTCAGCATCAGAGAGAAGAGGCGATGCCTCTTCAGACCCTAAGCCCAGGGAAAGGGCTGATTCTGTTGAGGCAAGTCCTGTCCTTCCATACCTGCCCTTGATCTGTCTTCCTCCTCTCTCTTCGGATCTCTAGTCTTTTGTTTATCCCCGTGCTGTTTTCATCTTCAACCTCCCTCTCTTCTGTCTACTGTTCCACCACTGGTATGCATTCTCAAGTGTCTCCTCTATCAGAAAAATGGAAATAAAAATCTTGCCCTTGGCCCCTGTTGTTTCCAGCCGTCTCTCTCTTTCCCTTCCCTTTTTTTTTTTTTTTTAAATTTTTTTTTTTAACGTTTATTTATTTTTGAGACAGAGAGAGACAGAGCATGAACAGGGGAGGAGCAGAGAGAGAGGGAAACACAGAATCTGAAACAGGCTCCAGGCTCCGAGCTGTTAGCACAGAGCCCGACGCGGGGCTCGAACCCACGGACCGTGAGATCATGACCTGAGCCGAAGTCGGATGCTTAACCGACCAAGCCACCCAGGCGCCCCTCTCTTTCCCTTCCTTTAAAAGGGGTCTTTGAACACATCTTCAGTCCCGCACGCTCCTTAACCTCTATAAACACCGACTTCTGCCCCTGCTTCTTTCCCAGTAATCACCCAGTTGTTCAATCTAGCAGACTTTGTTGTTTCATTCCTTATTTAATAAAACCTTTCTGCAACCTTTGACACTCACTTTTTGGGGTTCATGACACTGCTTTCTCCTTAACTTTATCCCACATCTCTTGGTGTTTTTCCTCAGGTTCTTTTGTTGGCTTACCTTCCACAAAGCTTGCCTTAAATTTGTGTCATTTCCAAGTGTTTCCTTCTGAACTCCCATCTCATAGTAATGAGCACCTTATCCCTGCGTGATTTCAATTCTTCCTGTTGCATCAACCACCATGTGTGTTTTAGAGCAGAAACTGTGAACTCAAGCTGAGTCAAAAGCCAAGCTCCACTCCTCCTCCGTGGGGCTGTAGAAGGGAAATCACTAACTGTTCCTCCCCACACCAAAAACTATCGTCAGTACCCTGCAGGCACAAACCACCGGGGATAACACTACCTTCGTTACAACAACCACCCAGACTACTGGGAACAGCAAGGTGTCTGAGTAAGAGGAAGCTAGGAAGAACCTAATACAGGATCTGGGTATCAGTTGGGTGATTGAGGGCGGGTCTAAGGAAGAGGGCACATGGTCTAGACAGGGTGTTGTGGACAATAACCAAGCAAACAAATAAATGTAAAAAGCCAAATGTTTGTCATTCAATTTTACTTGCACAGCATCACAAGATATATATATACACACACACACCATGGTTGCATATATAGTGGCAACGAAGTGGTTGGAATGACGACAAAGAATGTAATTCCCATGTACTTGCTCTGGAGAAAATCAGACAGAGGGACGGGCAAGCTGCCAAAATTGTCGGTCTTTCAGATACACGCTACAAAGTGCAGTCGCTTCTCTGAAGTTTGTCTGACTTCATCTGCACAACCCAAGTCCAGAAATGAGCTTGCCAATCTACCACAGTCATTTCTCCATCAAGAGTTCCAGTATCTCCCTGTTGAGTCTTTCCTGGAGTATCTTACTCCTCTGGCTTCCTTGTTTCCCCATAAAATGAAAAATCACAACAATTCAGTGAAGCTATATTCAATGGAAACAAACTTCAGAAAGGGTCTGCAATATTAATTAGAATGTAACTTAAAATATCCCCAGTACCCGCGCTATGCTCTATTCAGATAACATGGCTGCAGATGAGGTTAAGATGCCTCTGCCTTACATTTTTGGATCAATCATAAAATTTGGATCAGTGATAAATCAAGTAGGGAATCAGGTATCTAATTTGAATGTCATTGTAAATATATATTTCTTAATTGAAGAATTAATACTCTGCAGAATTTAAATGTTTGCTCCTTGGTGACTGTTGAATCCAAACCCTCTTTCCACAATTGAGAATATAGGATCTTAATAAAAACAGTCCATTTCTTTTCTTTTTTAATTCAAGTTAGTTAGCACATAGTGAAAAAGAGTCTGTTTCCATAACAGTCTCTTTGTAATATTTATTGGGTCAAAAATCATAAATGGTTAGTCCAATCTAGTAAAGATGATTTCACTGACAGTCTCAATCATTTGCTTATCAAACATTCAATTATAATAGAAGTAATATTTATTTGCCCATTTGCTAGATGCTACGTGCTATGTTAAGCATTTTACCTAAATTATCACATTTAATCCCAACAGTAATTCCATGACGAGGGTAACATTATTTTTCAGGTTTTATATAGATGAGGAAGCTTGATTTAGCAAATTTAAGGAACTTGTCCAAGGTCACACAGCTTGTAAAATTCACACTTGCTTTCCTTAGTCCAGAGTCTGAGCCATGGAAGGGAAAATTCTGTCACCACGAGAACCTGTAATTCCTGAGGCCACATGGACATGAATATCTTTAAGTAGCTCTGAATTATTTCCTTAGGCGTTTCCCTCACATTCTCCATTCATTTCATCACACGTTTTTGGTGATCTGTTTCCTGAAAGACCCTGTACCAAGAGACTCCGAGGAGGAACCACCCAGAGAAGTGAAATTGGGGAGCAGTTCTCAGAGTCTTAGCTCATGGCTCGAAGCTAAGGCAGGAAGACTTCTGTGGTGTATCCTCCTTCTGGGTCAGGTGTCCCAGTAACAGGGGGAAATAATCGAAGGCAGCGTTGCACCCTATACTCTGTGTGCACGTAACCCGTAGACATCTCGGCTAACTGCTATTTGACGTTACTACAAAGAGAGAAGGGCAGAAGGAGCTTGTAGCCAGAGCTGAATGCAGTGGCCAAATATTTCAAAGAGAACTTCTCTGCTTCACAAAATAACCATCACGCTTAGTTATTTTTTGGAAGAGTGGGTCCATCAGTGTATTTTTTCCCTTCGGGCACTAGGAAAATTGGCCCTGGATTTTGCTTCCTGTTATAATAAGGATCCAAGCTTTGTGCTCCTGGACAGTTTTTTGTGTTTTGTTTGTTGCTTTTTTTCGTTTTTTCAAAATGGTTTCCAGACTCCATTTTCCATTTAGTACACTCTGTCCTGTTTTCCATACGCTTTCATGTTGAACAATGTTACAAACCTTTCTTTAGTCCCACATAATTGCTAAATAAATGGCCAACCGTGAATATCAGCAGCAGACTGTATTTACTTCCTTCTAAGCTGTTTTTCTTGCATTTTTTAAAAATGGTGAAATTCAGAATAGGATCATGTTCTGTTACAGACAAGCTCCTAGATTGCATCCAGATAGAGTATCCATTATTCCCAATTAAATAATTTTATTTCTGAGTACAAGAGAGGAATGGGAAAAACCACTTACCATGCACTCAGTGTTGATGATGAGTACCATTGATTGTCTCCCTGCCCTGTTTCAGAAATTAAGATAGAGACTTTGCTTATCTCATAACTCCTTACAACATCTCCATAAAGTGAATATTGTTCCCATTTCACAGATGATAAACTAAAGCCCAGAGATGCTACACAGAGTGAATGACAAATGTTATTCCCTAATAAAAACTCAGATTACATCCCAATATTGCTTTAACAAACGTAATTGGCACTGTAAATCTGAGACATCCCCATTGTTTCCAAGCCCTAATTTAAAAAAAAAAAAAAAAGGCATCGTAAAATTGGCCACATACAGCACTAGTCATAGAATGTAAACTTAATCATTAATTTAACCATACACATCGTTTAGTTTTGCTAAATAGTTATTGCTCTAAAAAGAATCACAGATGCCCCAGGGGGAAGAAGAAAAGCCCCTCTTACCACTTGTCATTTCTGCTGCCAGGTTGCCAGGTGGAAGTGTCTGTCTGTTAAAACTCTGACTTCGGGGGCACCTGAGTGGCTCCGTCAGTTAAGCGTCCCACTCTTGGTTTCGGTTCAGGTCACGGTCTCACGGTTTGTGAGATCAAGCCCTGCATCAGGCTCTGCGCCGACAGCGAGGGCCCTGCTTGGGATTTTTCTCTCTCCCCCTCTCTTTCTGCCCCTCCCCGGCTCATGCTCTCTAAATAAATACATAAACAAACTCTAAAAATAAACAAACAAAAACCTCTGACTTTATGGGGTGCCTGGCTGACTCTTGATTTCAGCTCAGGTCATGATCTCATGGTTCATGAGTTCGAACCCTGCATCAGGATCCTTGCTAACAGTGCAGAGCCTGCTTGGGATTCTCGATCACCGTCTCTCTCTTCCCCTTCCCAGGGCACCACCCCCCCCGCCTCTCTCTCTCAATAAATAATTAAAAAAAAAAAACAAAAAACCTCTGACTTTGGGATAAATTTTTACCCCTTGACTCCTATGTACCACTTCTCCTCAGTGAGACACTGCAAAGGGCAGATGCAAAAATTACCTTTAATTTGGAGCCACTGACAGGCAAGTTACAGGGATAGATGAGGATATCATAGGAAACAGAATCCATATCAGTCATTCGGAAATAAAATTAGATGTGTGAGCAATATGTCATTTTCCCCCTGAGTTTACCTCTTCTTAACCTCATTCTCCCCTCTTTGACTGGCTTCTTAAGTTCCCCTGCTTCCCTCAAAATCCACCCAGAATCCCCCTTCTCAGTTCTCTTGGCAATGAACAAGAAAGAATTTTCCTGCCCAGGTTCCTTAGGACTTTGCCTCAAGTGAAGAATGGAGAAGAGACTTGCCTTTTGCAGGCGCCCAGTGCCTAAGGAATAATATTCTCTGGAGATCCTTTCAGAAGCGTTTGTTAGTTCTTCCATTAACTAGCAGTTACTAGTACTCTCTGCCTGCTCCTGGCCTTAGTTCATTCAGTTAGTAAAACCGTTTGCTGATTCATTTTCTTCTCTTTTTTAGTTACTTCACATTTCTGTCACAGGTGCCGAATTAAACCCGTCCTAAACCTGAATTAAATATGTCTTATTCCACCCACCATACCTTCCTACAAGCCATGCTATGCCCACAGCCAAGTGATATTTAAAACACACACACACACACACACACACACACACACTTCTATTGAATATCCAGGAGATAATAGCTACAGCTGTTAACTATAAAGTAAACTTCATGGTACACATGAAGTTATTTACTTGTGTTACTTTAGAGCATTTTCTGACAGAGAATATGAGAATTCTTTCATATACTATCATGCTTCAAGAATAGATATTCATCTCCAGGAAAATGGCTCTCTTGAGTTATTTATTTGAGAATAATAATAATAATAATAATAGAATACTGGAAACTTCTAGAAGCTGGAAAATGACTTGCAGTAGCAGCAGGAACCTGCCCAAGTTGTTCTCTTTTCCTCCTTTCAAACCCTCACATATGTGTTCATTTAGTCCTGCTAAGTGAATTTTTTGTTTAAAATGAAATGCTCTAGGGCGCCTGGGTGGCTCAATCGGTTGAGCGTCTGACTTCGACTCAGGTCGTGATCTCACTGTTTGTGAGTTCAAGCCCCAGGTCATGCTCTGCGCTGACAGCTCAGAGCCTGGAGCCTGCTTCAGATTCTGGGTCTCCCTCGCTCTGCCCCTCCCCACTCATGCTCTGTCGCTGTCTCTCTCTCTCTCTCAAAAATAAATAAACATTACAATTTTTTAAAATTTAAAAAAATGTCCTCTAATGATAATGCATAACCAAATGATTAAAATAAGGAGGTCTTCCTTCTTCCCTTCCTTCTTTCTTTCCTTCCTTCCTTCCTTCCTTCGTTCCTACTTCATTTCTTTCTATTACTGAAAACTCATGATAGAAAGACATTTTAAAATTTACCAGCAGAATTGAATTGGTCATTCTAATCATCCACTCAGTACCTGTGAATTCATAAAAAAATGATCATGCACATTAACTGTATTCATTTGGGTAGCAATAAAAAAACTAATTCTAGGATATTTCAAAGCTGTATCTATCAATTCCATTTACAATAAATAGAGATTTCCTTCTTCATGTTGCCTTCTTGATAAGTCAGTAAAAACTGCCCCATAATCAACTGAATGGATTGTAATGATACTTAAAATTAAGAAATTTGCTATCATTCATTTCATTTTTTTTTCTGAAATGCTGTATTCTCTGAAGAATGAAGATAGGCAATTCATCTTTACCACTGAGGTTGTCTGAATGTGTATTTTTGGAATATAAAGACATACTTTTCATGCTGTGATAAAACTCACATACTTTGGGGTTGCTCCAAAGCCAAAACAGTGCTGCCGACAGATAGTAAAATTCTCTGGGGATTCATCTGTGAGAAACTGAGGTCAAACTTTGAACTTGGTGTTGTGGACAAGTGACAACCAAAACGTAACTCATTACACATTGTCAAGTGTGGAGCTAGAACCTTAGAAGCATATCTAGAAATGTCAACTACATATGTGGGAAATGAAATACATGTATAGCAATTTGTAGAAATAGAAAATTATCTCTAATTATTCTTATTTAAAGCAGATTGTTCTGAAACTGTAATTGACTTTATGGTTTTGCACATCTGAGCTTTATTTTCCTGCTTACCATTTAAGTAAACAATACATGTATCTTTTTAAACTACCAATTAGCATCTCAGTACATGAACAAATATCCCTCCTTTGACCAATCGAATATAGACATAAATCTTTGACACGATTTGACTGAAAACACGTTACATAGAAAGGTCTTGAAACACCCACACATGTGTAGGAAACAGAAGTAGTATGGGTTTGGGGCGCCTGGGTGGCTCAGTCGGTTGGGTGACCGACTTCGGCTCAGGTCATGATCTCGCGGTTTGTGAGTTCGAGCCCCACGTCGGGCTCTGTGCAGACGGCTCAGAGCCTGGAGCTTCGGCTTCTGTGTCTCCTCCTCTCTCTACCCCTCTTCTGCTCACGCTCTGTGTCTCTCTCAGTAGTAAATAAACGTTAAAAAAAAAAAAAAGAAGTAGTATGGGTTTGGAGAGATCACAGTTTAACCATTTTCCAATAGGATGCAAACGAACCTTTTCGTCCCGTTTTGTAAGAGCGTCAAGAGGCTTGGTTTCCTCATAATGTAAGCTTCTTGTAAGTTGCCTGTGAAACAATCAAATGGAGGTTGTAATCTCTGTGTCCACTCCCAATCTTGTTTACAATGATGCTCACTTGCCCTTAAAACGGGGACTTGTTTTTTTCATCTCACCATGTGTGCAGTTAGTTACTTTCAAGAAATTATAAAAAACTTAATTCATAACAGTAAAACACAAAAATTAAACAGCAAAACAAAAACGCCAATACAATCAAGAAATTTAAAAAAAAAAAACAACAAACCTTATCTTTGATTTTTAAGAATTATTCTTAAAGGGTTTTAAAATTTGAAAGCCATTGAAACAGGGCCCCGGTCGGATCCAATATATTATTTTCCAAAAAGGTGTTTAATGGGCCTCTACAGGGACATTTCCTAAATCCTAAACATAGCAATAATAGAGACGACTCTCATTAATAGATCATGACTGATGCTTTAAGCCACGCAAACTATTTCTGGGGTTCCCCACAACCCTGTGAGGTGATACGATTTATCTCCATTTTCTAGTTGAAGGAAGCAAGACCTACTGAATTTAAATGTCTGGCTCAAAATCATACAGCTAGAAAAGGGCAGAGCAGTGGTCTGAAGTCTGCTCAGCACAGCTCCAATAGTCTTAACACATTCCATGTTGCTTCCGGTGGCCCTGAGGCAAAGTGTTCCTGGTCCTCACAGATCAATAATGATTATCTGCAATGAACAAGCTGGAAAAAGGGAAAACGTAGATTGCTGGCTTGCAAATTTGGTTGCCACCATTTAATGTCTTTCATTTCCCTATTCCAAAGACTGTATTACTTCCTAACAAAACTGAAAAAAAAAGGAATATATTTTGTGAGTGTATCACGCGTTTGGTTAATAAAATGCCTAACTAGAGTTGATGAATTTATCCCTCCAGGCATGTCAACATTCTATATTTGAAAAGTATAAAATGTACAACGGGGCCATTTTTGGCCATCTTTTAAAATAATCAAAACTTGCCTCACGACTTGGAATTTAAAACTCATTTTCAATCATTGGTTGACAGAGTCTTTATGTCAATTAGATACAGATGCCTAACCTCTGACTCCGTTGGAATTTATTTTACATCACAAGTTCCACCTCTCTCAAAAGAATACTCTCTTAAATTCCTTTTGCTACAAGAGATGAGACACACTGCTAAAGAAAATGAAAATAAAGGTATGTCCTTTCCAGTAAAGGACAATGAGCGTCTTTCCACAAATAACCAAAGAGGAGGTCAGACACTAAATTCCTGCCGTGGCCACCCTCTTGGTAATCCTCCAAAATTTGTAGGGGAGGCGTAGATCCTTGCTAAAGCTAGGTCCCGCTCAATAAACATTAAAGACTCGCTCCTGATTTTTCCCTCTCCCAACACAGTCAAGTACACATCCGAGTATTACATTTTGTCCTGAGACTCATGTGGACATAAACTATAAGGAAGAGAGTATGGGGAAATTTTGAGCCAAGTTCTGTATCCCTGGCAGAAGCAATACATAATTATTGAGTGGATGCTCTGAAAATTTGTTCAAGCTCACGCTTTGGTAGTAGAATGGAAGTGATGATCACTATACCTGGTAACAGTAAGAAAGAAAACGAAGATTCATAGTTATTTCTGGTCCCTGTTGTCGTCTTTGGTGAGTAAACAGTGTTTAGTCAGGTGCCAAATTCAAGCTATCCACGTATGTTAGTTGGCTAAGCTAATTTCAAAAAAAATTTGAATAAGCCACCAATATTTTAAAAAAGAACATCTTACACAAAAAATCTATATCCTAGTTCTTTTGAAAAATCAAACCTCTATATCCTGTCCCCAGAAATTCTTCCTGGAGCAAAGTGAGACTCATTCATTTCTACAAATGTTTAAATGTGCACAGCATTCTTGTAAGAGATGAGTAAAACACTTAAGAAAGGCCAAAGATAAGATCATTTTCTAATTTCCTTTTTTGTGCCTTTTTTTTTTTTTTGGCTTGTTTGTTTTTCTAAGTTGAGATTGGGGGAGGACAGGTAGGGAAAGTTGAAAAGGAGGCAGGAGACAAGTTACCAGCAAGGTTAGTTCGATTGTTCTCTCGTTAATAAGAACATATTTTGAAGCAGTTACGCACATTACATTTTATGCGTCTGCCTAGTGATACTCCAGTGTATCCATTCGATAGAAAGTTCCTTACCTTCTACAGAGTCTCACTTGGTGACAATGCAAACTTATTTCCAAATTAGAAAATAATCTTTCAGTACATCCACCAATACCTGTTGCCATATAAGTGCTCAAAACTGACAACAACAACAAAATTAATGCAGAAAGGGATAAAGAAGTGTTTTTGGTTATACAGCAGACTGTGTATGTACCTATGTCAAACTGCTTTCGCTAGTTAACGGTGCTTTAACTTTTAGGAAATGGGTGTCATTGTTTAAATGTCCTGTAATAAATCATCTCTGTGAAATCAGACTAGGATTGTAGTTAAAGCACAACTTTCAAGTTTGTTACATGATGGTGATTGTACCCATGCCAAAATCCCATGGTGCTCTGGGGGAAGAGACTATGTGTTAAGGTAGATTAAAATCACTATACATTGATTACTGATTTTTAAGTGATAATAAGTGTCAAAAACTGAGTCATTAAAAATGGAGCTTTATGAACAGGCAAATATGTCTGTAGGTACCTGTCTCAGAGTCGCAGGTTCAAGTTCCCCGTAACCTTTAACCGAGTGGTTTTTTACCTGTGGTTCCTGGATCCCCTAGACGTTCACACAAGAGCTTTATGAGGTCAGACCACGAAGCCCTAAAGTGGAAAACAAAACTTGGTATGTTTGAGCTATTGATGTTTTGGGGTGTGTGTGTGTGTGTGTGTGTGTGTGTGTGTTAGGAAGAGGACCTATAATTTTAATCCATTGCACAAACCCCATTATAATTCACTAATAAACATTGAGAGGAAAATAACAACTATAATTTGGGTCATTTGTTTAATAAGGTTAACCAACGAGTCAGTTATAACTTGGATCATTATTCACTTATGTCAATGGGCGAAATGACAGCAAACGTTTAATCAGGCAGCTACGAGAGCACGTGCTGTCCCATCGGCAGCTTGGCATTCATGGCTCAGCTGCCTACAAAAGGAGTTGACTTTAGAGCCGTGATGTCAGGTGACCCTTGCATTTAATAACTGTGACAGCGGACACAAGGACTCTGCTCTTTCTCCCAACAGTTTAAGGGGCATCAGAATGGAAAGGGTGTCGAGTGGAAGGGTATTGACGAGAAAGCAGGAGGGAGTTCTTGTGGAGAGATTTCACACATTATGAATGCTTTGTGAGACTTGATTTAACAGAATACATTTCTGCAACACTAAATGCATTTTGTACAACAGCAAGCTTTCCTTAACAAATCCGTATGTTTAAAAAAAACAGATGAATTGTATACCATGCTTCAGGGAAGAAAACTTTAATGATTCAGAGAAAACAATAACTTTTCCCTTTACCCTCTAAAAGTACATTTTGTGAATTCTGTACTATCTAACGTTAGATTGATTGCATATCCTGTGATGTTCTTTTTCCTCTAGAGGCAAGGAATGGAAAGAGGGGGAAAAAACCACATTCACTTTGAGGCTTTTCCTTCAAATTGTCAGTTGATAAACATAATTTCTCTGTATTTTTGCCTCACTGATCGGAAAGGCTGGTCGTTAATGGCCTTTTATTACAAACTTCCTTTAGTACGCAGCCCAGCAATTAGGCATGGGCACGCTCCGTGACCCCTCGTTGCCTCGCCACCGGCTTTGATCAGAACTTTGCTCAGTGACACACATCTAATAACCAGGAGGGGCATGAACTGAACCATCAACACCTTGATTTATTCCTCAACTCACATCCTCGGCCAAATAGGGGTGTAATTCGCTGCTATGCCAATTGCCAATATCACCTTGTGTTCGGGTTGGGGCAAAAACAAAACAAAACAAAATGGAAAAACAAAACAGGCATGCCTCGCTACAAACAAAAGCATGAGGACAACTCAGCGGAAATTGCAGCCTCCGTGACCACCTGGTGCGGTCGCTTAGAAGCAAAGAAATGTTGCCATCAGTTTTGTCGCTTTGCTTTGCTTTCAGTGCAGTTTCTTTCTCTCTCTCTCTTTTTTTAATTTAGTACAATAGAACCAAAAAGAGAAAGGACTTTTGGGAAGAGCGCCGTAACTGACAAGCAGCATTCTTCTCCGGTAACATTCCAAGCTGTATAGTCCAAAATCATGAACATTCGATTCGGCAGGGTTCTTCACACGGATAAGAGTTGAGAAATGCTCACCAAATTTTTTTTTTTTTATTCTTCACTAATGGATAGGAGAAAACAAAATGGCCGTGACTTACAGCACCTGCCCCAACACTGCAACCCCAAGAGTAGCATAAAACAAACCAACTAAAATTCCCATAACCGAAAGTTCTGCATCAGTGGTCCCAAACTGTAAGGTTTCACGAATCACCTGGGGATCTTGTTACCATGCAGATTCCAGTTTGAAAGGGCTAAGGTGGGACCAGAGTTTCAGCATTTCTAACAGGGACTCCCCCCTCAATCCCCCCCCCCACTCTCCCCCCACCCTACTCCCACCCTACCTCCACCCTACCCCACACCCCACCCCCACACACACCTCCCCCACCCCACCCTTCCCCACCCACCCCGGCCCCCAGGTGAGGCCAATGCCTCTGGTCCTTGAACCACTCTTTGACTGGCAAAGTGCTAAGTAACTCAGAGAGTAACCATTTTTTAGCCCGATTAATCCTCAGTGTAGTCTGTGTGTCACTTCATTTTGCATTTAAAGATATTCTGGACTCCTGCCCACCGGATTAGAAGCATAATAAAGCATTTAGAATGAGCTCTGAAGAAGGTTATCAAATACTCTTCCTTAGAGACATTTAGTAAGATTCCATGATAATTTATAAAGATGTGTTTTTGTTATTATTGTGGAAAACGTGGAAGATACAAAAACGGTAACCAGGTCAACAAAAATCACCCATAATCTCATTTTCCAGAGATGGAGTCTTAACATAATGATGTATATTTCTCATTAGAATCAAAGGTACTTACACATTTCAGACCTAATTCTTTTCTTCGATTCTTTAATAAAGTTTAAATTTTATTAAACATTATTGCTGTTTTATTCATTTTTCTCCTGAAAAATGAGATTTAGTATTCTGGTCATTGGGGGTACTATAATTTATGAAATGATTTCCTTTCATACAACATGTATGTTGCTTCTGAAATTTCCTTATTTAAAATATCACAGAAACATAGTAATGACATTTTTAAAATATCTGTCACTGTCACAACTTGATACAATTTTGTGTGTTATGTGTATTATGTATTGTAGTCTTACAATAAAGTAAGCTAGGGAAAAGGTTATTAAGAAAGTTATAAAGAAGAGAAAATACATTTACCATACTGTACTGTGTTTACTTTAAAAATCTCAGTATAGGGGCTCCTGGGTGGCCCAGTTGGTTGAGAGTCTGACTCTTGATTTCAGCTTACGTCATGATCTCACCCTTTATGAGATCGAACCCCCTGTCTGGTTCTGTACTGACAGCCCAGAGGCTGCCTGGGATGGTCTCTCTCTCTCTCCTTCTCTCTCTGCCCCTCTCTAACTCATGCTCTGTCTCTCTCTCGAAATAAATAAATAAACTTAAAAAAAATCCCAGTATAAGTGGGTGCACAGAGTTCAAACCTGTGCTGTTTAAGAAGTTACTGTACATCAAAATAGCTGATATTAGACAGGATTCTGTTGGCCTCGAATGATTAAAATACAATTCAGACTAGCTTTAAGAAGAGTGGTGGTGAAATTTATTGACCCCCATAACTAGGATAATAAGTGTATCATCTGTCTGAGCCACATGACTTTCATTTAGATCAAATAACTATTTTTCTAAATTTTTGATTATTTTGAATTCCACAATTTCTCATACACATTCAAACATTGTGACTGCTAATATTTGGGCTCTGTTTGCAACAAACTAAAAAGACTTCTGTAAAAGTTAAACGACAAAAGTTTTGGGGCGCCTGGGTGGCTCAGTCGGTGAAGCATCTGACTCTTGATTTCAGCTCACGGTTCATGGGTTCAAGCCCCACATCCAGCTCCAAGCTGACATTGCTGAACCTGCTTGGGATTCTCTCCTCTCTCTGTCCCTCCCCTGCTCCAGCTCTGTGTGTCTCTCTCAAAATAAATAAAATTCAAAAAAAAAAAAAAAAAAAAAGCTCTATGTCAATGTCATGTGTTTTAAATAAAAGTTACTTCCAAAATTATTTTCAGTTTTCATCCCACTTATAGATGGAGGTTCGCTTCATTTATGGCACCAAATCAGATATTATTATAAATGATATCCTAAATTCAATGGAAAATTTCAACACTAAAGATCAAGTTTTTGTTTTTAAGGTGATACAAATACAGATTTGGATGGAGTGATGCTCTTATTAATAGGAAATCTATAGACCAATGATATTCTACCAAATGAAATGTAAGCTGTTTTTCTTAAAAATGACAAATACATTTATATCCTACAGTGTTTTTTTTTTTTGTTTGTTTGTTTTCTGATGAAGCTGATTTTGAACACACACACACGTACACAATTTAGGATGGGTGTGAACCCCGCATCCTTTTTGCTACCACCATGATAGAATTCTCAGAAGGTTTACATCTCTGAAGGACTGTTTTATAAATCAACTTAAGTGCTCCGCAGTGACATTGAACCTTTGGTAAACGAGTCATCGAAATTCTCATTGCATTTGGTTCGAAATCAGTTGGAAATCTTTAAGAAATAGAGCAACAAAATAATTCACCTTCTGAAGATTTTTGCCAACTGCAATTATTGATAACAACGTTTGTAAATAGGGATATGATGATTTGAGAACGAAACTGTGTGTGCTATTTACGTTTGAGGTGTTACAATTCTGCTTTGCAATGCCTCAACGTGAAGATGATATCTTCAGGTGATTTTCCTTTTTTGTACCGAATAAATATATATTCTATACCAGGACAGAATGAAATTGAGAAACCCTAGTATTGTGTGGCTTTTAATTTTGTGAAGCATTCAAATATAAATAAGGACAACTTATTTGATGAGTTTTGATTTCTAAAAATATGATCTTATTTATGTGTGTGGTGTTTGTGTGTGTTCGAGAGAGAGAGAGAAAGAGAGAGAGAGAAATCTCTATTTCTTCAAGAAAACACAAAATGTGTTAACCAGAGCTCCTTCTGGGTAGTGGAACAGAAGAGTCTGATAAGGAACATCATTTTTTTTAATTTTTATTTATTTATTTTGAGATGGGGAAGCAGAGAGGGAGGGAGAGAGAGAATCCCAAGCAGGCTCCATGCTCGAAGCCCAACACGGGGCTTGATCTCACAACTGTGGGCTCATGACTTGAGCTGAAATCAAGAGTCTGACCCTTAATTGACTGAGCCACCCAGGCGCCCCAGGAACATAATTTTTATTTTGCATCTTACTATCTGAAAATTGTATCTTGAGCATGGATTGCTTTTATGATAATCAAACTTTTTGTGAATCTAAGAACATAGATAAAGGCAGTACCTTGAAACACATTAATCCACCCCCCTTCATGGGTATTAGAAGGAACTTTAGAAATCTTTAAAACTCCAAGTTCATAATTCTAATGGTGACGATTTTGAGAACTGCACCTGGCCAGAGAAAGAGAAGTCTAGACATTGGTTCAGGTTTTAGGTAACGTCAAAGCCACCATTCTAGTTAACAAAGACAAACACATCTTGTTCAGAGGGCTGGGGTTTTCTGTGATAATTCATTTTGTTTCCGTGTCAGCCAGACCCAGTCACAAAATCCAAGTAATTTCCCATGGAAAAAAAGGAACATATTAATCTTGGAAGTAGATAATTGACTATTTTAAGGCTGGAGAATTAATAGATGTTACCTTCGTATATTTCACCACCGGTGTAATCTCCAAGGAAAGAATGAGCAGAGTAGTTACATTTGTTGAACTTACCTTGGCAGCAAAGAGCACTTTTTCTGGCAGTGATCATGTACTTAGCTGATAAAGGAAAAAATATGTTTGAGAGACCACATGTGAGCGTTAGGAGACATTATTTTCCTGGAAATCTTCTTGGTCCCAAAGAAACTGCTAGTTGCCATCCAAACGGCAACCCAAGCTTTTCTGCAAGACATTTTAGATCTATAGATAAATACAGACATAGATGCAAATAAAGATCTCTTGCAATATTTAGGCATTCGATACTAAGTAACTAGATTATTCAACAGACAGTTACCTGATTTTTTTTTTTCTCACACCAGATGGCTTAGCATCACGATACAACCATAATTTCTTTCAGGATGCAAAGTTTTGTGTCTGCAAGGGCATAATTCTAGATCAAGTGTTTGGTCTCAGAAGAAAGTTAAAGTTAATCTCGTCTATGCATACACTCAACTCTAAGAGAATGCATTGTTTTCCCAGCTTTAAGAGGTATCAGGTCTCTCTGTGACACCATCCCAGACCATTTTAGTCAGAAACAGGTGAAGCAGAGACTGTTATAAAATAGCCATACTGGATGAATTTCATGAGCCATTGACAACCATGACATAATCCAAAACTATTTTACAAAACATTTACATTTCTCCAGAATTAGTTTCATGAGTTCAGGAGGTTTCTACTGGGAAACTTGCTGAGGATGGGTCATGAACTTTGAATAATGTCAAGAGCTTGACCTCTAAATGTGGTTACCAGCTTGGCATTCTGACATGCTCTCCTTTGCTTCGTCACTACGGAAAGGAACAAATAAAGGTAAAATGTCATGACACCTAAACTCAAGGCAAGCATCCATGTGAAATAAAACAAGACAATATGCAAAATTATTTTATCCTCTCGTGTGCCCGGACTCAAGTCAGCTATAGCTCCTTTTTCCTTTTGAAGTCGAAGTCAGACATGTAGCTAAATATGGTCTTTTCTCTCTTCTCAAGAACAGGTGTCCCCCAGGGCAGGCACGTACTTTCTCTCGTTTTATCACAGCTCTCTTCTATAACGGAGAACATACGCGACCAAGGGAAGACTCCGCTTAGAACGTATGTGTCCTCCAGAGGGGAGATTTTTGTACGGCTGCTTCCGCCGCCGGGCCACGGGAAGAGTGGACGCGGAGAGGAGAATGAAGTTCTGAACTAACATGCCACTAGGAAGGATAGGACTTGGGATGGTGCGGTAAGAGGAATTCTAAGACGGCCTTCAAGATTTGTGCCCCTGATATACCCACCCTGTGAACCTCCTGCCATGCAGCTTGGGCAGGACCTATGAGCAAGATGATAGATAACTCCTGCGTTAGAGCACCCAGAGAAACAGAACCAAAAAGACAGATTATAATAGGTAAATAACGTGGATAGAGATACAGATGATTGGAATTGGCTCACGTGGCCGTGGAGGTTGAGAAGTCCCCAACCTGCCACCTGCAGGGGAAGGAGGAAAGCCAGCATCACGCAGCTGAGTCGGAAAGCTTCAGAATCAAGGGTGTTAATGATCTAAGTCCCAGAGTCCAAAGGCCTGAGGACCAGGAGGTCTGAGGTCTGAGGGGCAGGAGAAGATGAACGTCCCAGCTCTAGAAAGAGAGAATTTCACCTTTCCTTGCCTTTTTTGTCTATTTAGGTGCTCAATGGCTTGGATGATGCCCACCCACATTGGTGAAGGCAGATCTTCTTCACTTAGTCTACCCATTCCAATGCTATTCCAGAAATGCTCCCAAAGGCACACCCAGAAATAATGTTTTACCAGCTCTCTGGGGATCGCTTGGCCCAGTCAAACTGACACATAAAATTAACCATCATAATTTTCCTGATCTGTGTGTTATATGGCGAAGGGAAAGGGTCTTTTCGGGTATAATTAAAATCCCCAAGCAATTGATTTTGTGTTAATCAAAAGGGAGATTATCTTGGGTGGGCCTGACCTAAGCAGGGGAGACTTTTAAAAGAGGATCTATAGGGCCAGTATAGAAGGAGTCAGAAAGATCTGAAGCAGCAGAGATGCTGCCCTGAATAACCAGGAGCGGCCACACGGCAGGGATGACGGGTGAACTCTAATTGCTGAGTATCAGTCTTCAAGCCACAAGAAACTGAATTTTGCCAGCCATCAGTGGGCCTGGAAGAGGAGTCTAAGCTTCACATACTCCACATTCCCAGGCTGCTACCCTGATTTCCCAGTCGTGGGACACTGTGAAGAGGATGCTGCTAAGCTGAACCCAGACTCCTGGCCAGTGGAAACCGTGAAACAATACCTCTGTGTTTCAAGCTGCTGCAATGGTGGTTCCTTGTGATGCAGCTACGAGTAGCAAACAAATCCAGAGGGAATAAATGACGAGCACTACAGGCAAACAGTTGATCCAGCTGGGACCTGAGTCCTTCCAATCCGTCTTCCCTGCCTTTCCCCCCGGAGCCATTCTATTCTTCTCTATGGAGAGGAAGGGAGTATGCATTCTACCCATTTAGGTAACACAATAAATTCTGGTAGATACGATTGTAAAATACGAACCGATGTGTTTCTGGTCTCTCCATTCTGGCCAAGGCATCCTGGACTTTCCGTCGCCGGGAAGGACAGAAGGGAAGTCAGTTCTCAGCCCGTAAGTGTCAAACTGGGCGTTCAAAAACTCAGGGCAGGAACAGAAATGTGAGAGTATTTTGAATTGTAAACAATCCCAAATGTTGTTTTATTATAAAAGCTGAAGCTTGTGCTGTAAATAAGAGATGTGGGAACTATAGTTGGTGGTGGAAGAGCCAGTTTATCTGCCCTGGCCATGGTAATTATTCCATGATCTGAGGCGCTACAGAGTCAGCAAGGGGCCGTCTGGTGAACTGCCTGAGAAAGTTCTGTGATCCGCTCCCTCCCGCAGTGGGTCCTCTGCCTCAGAGAAGCAAACAGTAGGCTTCCCAAGAGGTCTGGGAACAAGCTGAAATCCGGCTGCCCTTCAGTTCCCAGGAGGGTCTGTGAAGGAAGCGGGTGTGGAGGGGGACACCGTCTCCCAGAGACTCTCCCCACCCTTGTGGTGTGGCCACGGAAGAACAGAGACAAGCACGAAGTCTGTGAGGCGACAGAACACGGGGGAGGGAGGGGTCCTCATGCTTCCTGAAGCTCCCGGATGATGCTGGAGACCTTTCAAACTTCTCACGAACCAAGAAAGACGGGACTGGTTGCAATAAAAGGACTTACTGACCCTTTGCTCCAGGTGACCTCCAATGCCTCTTCCACGTCTAGTTTCTTAAAGTGTAATTAACATACACCGTTCTGTTAGTTTCAGGTGTGCAACATATCGATTCAACAATTCTGTGTATGGCTTAGTGCTCACCGCAATGAGTTGTCACCTTCTGTCACCACACAATGTTCTTGTGAGATTATCAACCGTATTCCTTTTACTGTACTTTTCATTTCCGGGACATATTTGCTTTAGAATTGTAAGTCTGTACCTCTTTTTAAAAATTTTTAAAAATATTTATTTATGTATGGGAGAGCGCAAACAGGGGAGGGGCTGAGAGAGGGGAACAGAGGATCTGAAGCCGGCTCTGCGCTGACAGCAGTGAGCCCAATGTGGGGCTCGAACTCGCCAACCTCGAGATCATGACCTGAGCCGAAGTCGGACACTCAACTGACTGAGCCACCCAGGTGCCCCAGAAGTTTGTGCTTCTTAATCCCTTTATCTGTTCCACCCATTCCCCTTCCCATATTCCCTCTGGCAGCTACCAGTTTGTTTTCTGTATTTAAGAGTCTGCTTTTTTGTTTTGTTGTTGTTGTTGTTGTTGTTGCTCATTTGTTTCTTAGATTCCACATATAAATGAAATAATATGGTATTTGTCTTTCTCTGACTGACTTATTTCACTTAGCCATATACCCCCTAGGTCCATCCACATTGTTGCAAATGGCAAGATCTCGTTCTTTCTTACGGCTGAGTAAGACTCCATTGCATATAGAAACCACATCTTCTTTATCCATTCACCTATTGATGGACACTTGGGCTGCTTCCCTCTCTTGGCTCTTGCAAATAATGCTGCTAGAAACATCAAGGTGCATGTGTCTTTTTGGATTAGTGTTTTCGTTTTCTTTGGGTAAATCCCTAATAGTGGGATTACTGGATCGTATAGTATGGTACTGACACAAAAATAGATCAGTGGGATAGAATAGAGCCCAGAAACAAACCCATGTTTATAAGGTCAATTAATCTACAACAAAAGCGGCAAAAATATACAATGGGGAAAAGACAGTCTCTTCAATAAATGATACTGGGCACGCTGGACAGTTCCAGATCTAATAATACTCCATGACTTTATAATAGATGCCCTCAGCAAGGTCTAGGGATGAACCCAAAAGTTAAAGTTAGGTGACTAGGACAAATAGCAGCTCATCTTCTTCAATTATACAGCATGTGTCACCTGCCGTGACAGTGAACAATCTTAGCTGTTCATCCCTGCCCTAAGCATACGGCGGAAATTTGAGACACTGGAGATTTCCTTCTTCACATGCCCTGTGTTTAGTTTTCCTTTGTACTACCATCCACTGGATTGCGACATTTCTGAGCTGGCAATTTGGGCCCTCGCTTCTTTCCTTCCGCACCTGACTTCTAGGAAACGGACCAGTTCCCCAACCCTTTGGCAGCGCAGGGAGCCACATAAAGATAACCTCTGGGCACAGGGCACCTTCCCATTTTGGTAGCAGTCGCTAACGTGCATATCCTTTCAGTGGCGGCGTGGATTCGCACTCTGTGGCAGGCGTTAGCAATGCAGATTCCCTCTAACTTGTTAACACAGTGGCCTGAATCCTAAAAGATGCGGCTGGCCTTTTGTGAAGCAATGTGCAAGCATCACATCGCACCTTTAAAACTTCCTATGCTCTGCTATTACGTGATTAGTAGAGTCTGCAGAAGCTGGAGTTTTACCTGGATCGCATTCTTCTAGGACATCCCAAATCGGGCTTCGCAAGTGGTTCTGAAACGGTGACGGTTCCTCAATCCCCACCGGTCAGTAACCTGCCCAGTGGGGAGTGCCACAGTGCTCTGATACAGAACGTTGCCCCACGTAGTACATATAGCATGCACAAGCACCCTAGAACATGGTTTTTACCATCTATGTTGACACTATGAATGACAGATATTAACTACCTATTATAATAGAAGAATATTATAAAACTGGGCAAAGTTAGATATTTCCCTGGCTGTATTTTTCTTTTCATGTACACCATAGAATGCTGTGCTGTTTTGGACTACTTAGGAGGTTAATGTTGAACAGGCTTGAAAGATGCTTTTCCAGATTTGAGCGGTGCCTTGAGGATGGGTGGAAGAAGATACGTAGGCTGACAGTATCCTCTTTGCCCTTCAACAATGTGTTGAGAACATCGTCAGTGTAGATATTATCACTTATTTCCATATATATCAAGCACCGCCCTCAACTTTTCCAAACCTCTTTAGCTCCTTTTTATACAGCCTTTATGGCCCTTAGAAATTCCATGTAAGTAGTAGAGATATTATTACATTCCATCTAAGTAGTAGAGATAGTATTTTCGTTACCTGATTTGCCGCAACTTAAGGGCAATGACATTGAACTTCTCATTTATGATCACTCTGCAGTGTCTAGCAAAGATATATTTGCTATATATTTCTGGCTGGATAAACAGTTTTGAATGAATGAGTGAGTGAGTGAGTGAGTGAGTGAATGAATGAATGAAACTCAATGTAAACCAGAACTACCCAGTGGGCTTTACCCTGGCTGTCAGTATTCTTCACTAAATGTGCCTTTGGCCAGCCCCATATCTGAACGCCCGATGTCAAACACGGATCAGAGTCAAACTTACAATTATAAAACAAATATGCCCCGGAAATGAAAAGTACAGTAAAGGGAATACGGTCAATAATCTCACAAGAACATTGGGTGGTGACAGACGGTGACAACTTAATTGCGGTGAGCACTAAGTCATACACAGAATTGTTGAATCTGACCAAACACATTAAGGATGCTGAAGACGAATGTTCCCGGCGACTATTTGGTAGGTTGGACGTGTGTTAGGTCCTCCTCTGCCATCTTGTACATGTTCTACCAATGGCCCCTTTCAGCGTGGAAGAATTACATTGCATCGTCGGTAGGCCCGTAAAACAAACTCTAAGGTGTGTGGTTAAAATCTTACCAGAAGCAAGCTGGTGTCACCAAAGTTAAGTCAAAAGCAGAAGACAGGTAGAAATTTCTGACGGGGAGTGGCAGACCGAACTCGCAGCTGACGCCTTCCCCGGCAAATTGTCGCGAGGCTGTCATCTCTGACGTATACTATGAATGCACACCCAGGTGCCTTTCGATCCCCTTCAAATTTGGGGCTGCCTCTTCCTGCTCTTTCTCTTCAATATTTGGCTTGCGCTCCTCTGTCTACAGAGGAAGCCAGGATCAAATGATGGTCGTCTTGCTTTTTTATACATTGAGGCAGGTGGTCAAGGAAAATCTCGTGAGTGCCTTCTAGATGACAGACATGTGCCAGGTGCCGAGAAAACAGCAAACGGACCGATGCCATCCTTTCTTGGAGTCACTGCAGATCCACACAGGCTGAATACACAGCGAATCTCTGAGATTCTTAAAGGAAACTAGCATTCACAGTTTTGTTTGTTTGTTTGTTTTAATGAAAATTTTATTTCAGGTCCAAAAGGTGAGTGACAACATCATAGTTCCAACAGAGGATGTAAAAGGTCTGGGTCGAATCTTGAAATGGCAAATAAAAGGACTCCATTCTCTAGCACTGTTTGATGGTTATAGTTGAAATGCCCCTTACAAATTTGGTTTGAACTTTCAAAATTAATTGACATACAAGCCTTGGAAGAAACTCGGGAGCAGCGAGATCCTCAGGACAGTGAGAGTTTGGGTTTTTTTCCTTCTGAATGTACTATGTGATATTAGGACACAAGATGAGCGGTGTTTCTAGCTATTAAAAACCGCTTTTATCTATGTTTTATCTGCCAATGGACCGGAAGGGTTTTTCAGTCTCACTCAATCTGTGATTCAGGAACAAATTACACAACAGCTTCGTTGCAGAATATTTTTAAATGAGTCGTGTTCGTGTGCTGGAACTTTTAGGAAATTGTCATTGTATTTTTTCCCCTTGTTATTGCTGCTGTTTTCATGTATTCTTGTCCCTCCTCATCGTGTTCTCTATCTTTTCCTTTGTCTCTGTTTCGAAATAATTTTCAATCCTTCTTTAGATCTTCAGCAGAATCACCAGATCTCATCATGGAGGCAACATGTGGGAAATGTGCACGGGTCTGATCCAGAAGAGGCATAATTCATTGCCTCTAACATTTCACTGTCTAGAACCGAGTCGCATGGCCTAACGGGAAGCAAAGGAGCCTCGAGCATATTCTAGACATATGCCCGGTGCTTCCGTTTCACATCAAAAGGAGGTAAAATGGATTTTGGTAGGCAACTGTAGTCCCCAACTCAACCACCATGCTTATGGTTTCTTATGATATTTCCGGTATCTTACTAAGAAGACCAGTTAAGAAGGTAAAAACAAAGAGAAACTATTTTTTAAGTGATAACATAATAAAATAGATTTTACATGACAAATATATTTCATTAACCTACTGGAAATTGTAATCTTACATGGGATTAGGTTGAGACACAGACCCAAAACTGAATTACTTAAGAGTGGATATAATCAATGTTAATTTTTTCCCCTCGATGTTGGTTATGAAAAACCTTGAATGTTTCTCCCAAACCAATAGCTATATGATCTAAAATTGAGGGCAAGAAAAGTATGCAAACTTCTAGTGTCTAATTTTTTCTATTCTTCAATGCAGATTTTTATGCTCACAAGTAATATTACATCACTGAGCTCAACAATTCTGGGAAAGGAGTCAACTTCCTTTATTGCTGTAACTTTCTCCTTTCGGCCACCTTCACCAAATCTACAAAGTGGTATGAGCACAGAGAAATGGCGGTGTCATTTTCAAGGCACTGGACATCAATTTTGCTTTCCAGATAAGCACTATATGAACCTACCGGAACAGGGCGGTGTTTTCAATGCCCATGTGTGACAGAAGCCAAAAGGTTTTAAAGCAAACACACAAACGTGTCATCTAATAGTCCATCAGCCAGCCCTTGCCACACCGATAAACCTTTTATCTCTCTTTCCCAGATTTTAATCAGCAGCTTGGTTTGCATGTTTCTTGTGTCACTGCAGCAACGAACCTAACGGGGATTCTTTATGCCCTGAGAAATCAACTCATTTGAGCCTAAATGAAACATTTCACTGTCTTGTTTTATCTCCCTCTCTATTCACATTAACATAATAGCTTTTAATTGGATTGTATTTGTGATTAGAGTCAGCAAAGGTGGCATTCTCTCAGAGGAAATTGACCGCGAGGCAAATGTCTGAGACTCCATCTGGGGGACCGTTCTCAGCTCTTGCCCAGGGAAAGATGCTGCAGGAAACCCAGCCTCGGGAGTCACCGGGCAACTCGCTTTCCCTGACAACTCCCGGTGCAAGTCTGCTCTGCTTCTCATAAAGACTTAGAGACTCAAGTATCTGAAATACTCTATTAGTATTCAAATGCGCGTTCTCAAAAATAGTGTATTGACAAAAGGATGCTATAAGTGAGTGAATTGTGATATAACCCCAGGTGGAGGGGGCCTCCCCAGGTCTGACACCCGAAGCTGAATCTGAAAATCAAATGACCGGCATGTATGATATATAGATACATAGGAAATACACCTTTGTATCAGAAAAACATCATAAATGAAATTACAACTAACCGAGTAAATACATTTGTAATTTATGTCACCACTCCAGGGCTATTATCTTTAATATACAAATTCCAACAAATTAATTGAAAAAAATACCAATGGCACATATGGATAAATGATACAAAAGGGAATTTGCTAAAGAGGTACAAATGTCCACTTAGCATATGAAAACAAATACTCTTCAGGACTGGAAGACATTTAAATTAAGACAACATTTCTTACCTTGCAAATAAACGAACAAATAAATCAGGTGTTTAATGCTTCCAGAGAACAAAGTATAAATACTTTTCAACATCCAACATACTTCCAAAAATTCTAGCAATTGGACCAAACCAGGAAACGCGAGGGATGCACATTGGAAAGGAAGTGGTAAAACTGTGTGCACATTTCTGTATATATTTATGTATGTAGAGAATTCTGAAGAATCCACCCAAAACTATTAGAACTAATAAATCAGCGAGGTTACAATGCAAGATCAATGTACAGAAATCAACTGTATTTCTATATGCTATCAATGAACAATCTGAAAACAAAAAGTGAAAAAACAGCTCGATTTATAATAGCAACAACAAGAATTAGGTACTTGGAAATAGATTTAACAAAAGAAATGCAAGATTTTCATATCGTAAACTATAAAATACTGCTGAAAGAAACTTAAAAAGGCCTACGTAAGTTGAAAGACACCCTGTCTTCACAGATTTGAAAATGTACTATTGTTGAAGTGGCCACGCTCCTCCAAATTGATGTACAGATTCAGTGGAATCCATGTCAAAATTTGAGATATTGTAGAAGTTGACACGCCGATTCTAAAATTCATATGGAAATTCAAGGAACCCAGGTGCCCAAAATAAATAATTTTAAAAGAAAAATACAATGGGGAACTCACACTTCCTTATTCCCAACTTTACCACACTGCTAAAATTTTCAAGACAGTGTTGTACTGGCGTAAAAGATTAGCATATAGATCAATGGAGTAGACTTGGGAGTCCAGAAATAAGCCCTTACTTTGATACTCGATTTATTTTTGACAAGAGAATGCACACAAGGCCAGATGGTATATCACATTTTAAGAGTACTATCTCTAGGTTATTCCCCAATGTCAGTGCAAAATGCTCCTCCCTTTGATCTGAGTAACAACAATAAAACCCATCTCTGAAATCAACTCAAGCATATAGATACCTATTGCCCACCCCCACCCCCAACCCCAGCATCACATCAGACACACATAGAATAATCCCTTGGAGACAATCATCACAAAAGGAAAAGCTGGGAACGGCTAAATCACTTCTGTCCCACTGAAAGATTCAAAGCCAACCTGTAACAAATTTAGAAGTCCAATAGTTGCCAAAGGTAGACAATGAAGTTCAGTGCATCACTTTTATTTTTTGAATGTATTCACTTGCTTATTTCACCCAAATGCACATTCTAGATCTCCAGCAAACACATAGGGCCAGGAAATTCATTCACCTGCTGGTTTCCACCTAGATCAAGAGCCAGATGTTGTGCTTATTTTTTAGGATATGAAAACATTTAGAACATAGTCCTCCATATAAGGAATACACAGCCCTCTGTAAGAGGGGATGAACAGATAGGTAGAAAAATTAGGTAAATTGAAAGATGATAGATGATAGATAGAAAATAAGTAAGATAAAACTGTACACATGCAATATAAAACATCTTTACGGGACTTGGTGTAGTCACAAAGGTTGGCATGGTGAATTCTAGGGAGGAAGAAGAGGTTCAAGGAGTCTGAACGTAATTCCGTAGGCAATAGTAAGTCTCCAACCCAGAAAGGGCAATTTCATTTTGCTCTGGCCCCTGGTCCAGAGAAAATAAATACCATTGACTTGATGTCACTACAAGTGTAAGCGACATTATTTCTATCCTGTAAAAAAATAATAGCAGCTATTAGAAAGATTTTTCCTAAGCTTTATTTGCAGTTGTAAACTAAACAGATACTTGTAAAAAATGGCCACTTAAAATGTTAATTTTATGAATGTTTACAATAATCAAAGTCAAAGGATTAACAAGCCTAAGGGGAAGGTGACGGAGAAAGAATGGAAAATTAATTCAGTGTCTTACAAAGTATGAACAAATCCTATGTATTTACAAAATAATAACAATAGTTAAGCCCATGAATATAAGATACTTGTGTTTTTATTACATTTTTCAAAAAAAAATTGCAAGTTAAGAAGTGTACTATAAAAAGGCAAGAGTCAGACTATGAATCAATGTCTCCAACTTAGCCAAAGCCAGATGGGAGTTTTCCACTGGGGGTCCCCTCTTTCTGCTTTCTCACCAAAGGCCCTCTAGATTTCCCTGGATGATTTTCGCCACATAAGACAATATCCCTGCGGTTTCAAAAGAATGCCATTTCCACTTGTTTCTGGCAGAATCTAGTCTCTCTATATGTTATTTGCGATTTGAGGATTCTCCAAAAAGCCTAATTTGTGATTCTCAGGTCTTCTGATCCTGCGTGTTGAATTTACAGAAGTCCTTCCGATACCTACTGCGCAGGTAGGTTCAGTAACCATAGCAGTGGCCGAGTCCTTACCAAACACCATGCATCCATTTCCTGAGGATGCCACGCCCAGCCAGCCCCACAAAGAGCAGCTTCTACAAAAGCAAATTCTTCATGCCTGAAACGTAGAAAAATGGAAGCAGGTTCTGATGGTCATGATAGGATTTCCTAAATAGTCTAAAGAAGACACCCCATTTCCTAAAAACTTGATATAATTAAAGAAACAAGAACATGTCTGCTGAGACCCACAACTCAAGGGCCCGTCTACATTGAGAAAAGACCACCGTTACAGAGATGGCAGTTATTGCCGCCATCTTCCTGAATGTCCATTACTTCCTTGGCGCTCAGGGAAGCACATTCCATACGTCTCGGGTACTTTCATTCACTCCTTACAACAACTCTTCAGGAATCCATCGCTCTCTTCATTTTACAGAAAAGGGAACAGGTTTGCAGCCTTACGTGACCTGCCTAAAGTTGCCCAGTTGGATGGCAGAGAAGAGGTTCAAGCCTCCACCCATCAGACTCCAAAACAAGTTTTCAGAGAGTTCAGATGAGTTCTGTGTGAGTTGTTTTTTGGTATCCTTACACTTGCCTCACTCAGCCTGAACTTTATCCTCTGAAAGAATAGCTGAAGAGCAGAATCACTACACTCCGGTTCTTCTAAGAAGCACCAAGGGAACTTCAGTGTCCTTCCACTGTATTGTCACTACATGGTGGCAGTCTGGACCCACAATACTTGCCACGGCCACTCTCAACATTCTAGTATCTAGAACTTTAAACTTGGTCATAAACTGAAAGAGAGGGGCTGCCTGCGAGCTCAGTAAGACCATGCAGTATGTTCTAGGTAATGTTTTCTGCATGCTTATGGAATGACACTAACTCCAGAGCCAAGGCTAGTGACACGTGCCTGTCACCACTGCTGTTTCCCAAGGGCCTTGAGAACCAGGCCCACAAGTGTGAAAAGTCTCTGGTAAGTTCGGCATACGTGTGTATCATTCTGAGTCTTCTCCCTACTGGTCTTAGCTCCACCTCCCAGACCAGTTTCCTTTTCTACCTGACAGTATAGCAACAATTTCAAAACTGGTTTAACTGTCGTGTCACACTGATGTTTTATTTTTCTATAAAGATTTCTCCTTCAGGAAAACAGCCTTCGTCAACAACCGGCCTGTCTGTAAAAACAAACAAACAAACAAAAAACAGCAAGCTTAAATTTTTCCTGCCATTTGGCTTTCTCTTCTCTCAGGTAAACGTTGTTCCCAACACATGGCCACTCTGTCCCTGACAAACTGGGGTTTGCCTTTGTGATGCTACCTTTCATAGCAGAAGAAAAAAGAAAGAAAAGGAAGAGGAATGGAGGAAGTAAGGGTATTGCTGGAGAGGTGACACCTCCTAAGGCTGCATCTCAGAGACCCATTGGGCTTTCCTCCAGCAGGTGGTCAGCCACTCCCTAAATCTCCCAATCTGTGAGTCTTAGAGGTTTTTTTAAAAATTTTTTTTAATGTTTATTCATTTTTGAGAGACAGCATGAGCAGGGGAGTGGCAAAGAGAGAGGGACAGAGAGAGAATCCCAAGCACCCTCCATGCTGTCAGCGCAGAGCCTGACATGGGGCTCGAACTCACGAGCCATGAGATCATGACCTGAGCTGAAGTCGGACACTCAACCGACTGAGCCACCCAAGTGCCCCTCTTAGATGCTCCATCACATTGAAAATTGGACACATGCCTACCCCTTCTGCCCATTCACGAATTTTCCACTGGAAAATAACTACTTGAAACTAATAGGAAAACTCAAGCCCGTGGAAGCTTTTTCTAGGTCAGGTTTTGTTCTTGCTGTAAAGCAAAATATAAAAATGTAAAATCCAAGGTTTGACCTCTGAATCTTTTTCATCACATGGATCTTAAATTTTAACAACTTACCCTTGAGATGCTGTCCTTGTTTTTCTGTCCCTTGTTTCCTATCATTTTTGATGCCAAAGCTTTTTGTAGCCTTTTCTGAAAATTACTTTTTTGTGATTAAAATACAATTTTCAAAGACTTCCAAACCACCACTTGCTTTATTTTGGCAAAAAAAAAAAAAAAAAAAAAAAAAAACCTCCCATCTCCCGAATATTGCTGATAAATCAACAAGACTGGAATTAGAGCTCTTTCTCTATAAGAGTACATGGCTTTCCAGGTAATGTCTTGGGTTTCTGTAACTCGGGTGGGAATAAAAGTCAGACAGGGATCCAGGCTAAATGAGCTTTTTAAAAAGTGTTTCTTGAGTGGTAGTACACTTTGACAACAAATGCCAAGAAAATAGGCTTCTCGTGTCTAATCAATCTTTCCCAAATGCTTCATCAAAAGGGATCTTGGCGAACAGGTTTAAGCAATGAATATCAGCGGAATTCTAAGTGAGTAAATATGCTCTTACCAATGGTTTTAAAAAGAAAGCCAGGTGAATTTCCAACAAGATGTCTCCCCCCCCACACCCCGCAGTGAGGGAGTGTTTACAAGTCTCCATCCAGGTTTGTGTCCAGGCAGGTGCTCTGATTGGAGGTGCACATCCAGAGACGCTTCCAGAACTTAACTGAAAACACTATCCTGGTTGCTGTTTGTTTGTTGGTATGTTTGCTTGTTTTCATTTTTCTGACTAAAGATTGCTACTGAGGCACTTGAAAGAAGCATAGAGTAGAGTGTCATCGGTGGTACTGCACATCTTGGAGGTAAGAACGTGAGTACCCCGAGACGTTGTATCACTCTCGTCCCATTTGTTTCTTTGATCCTTACAGGACACCACTCGCTGATACCACACATCATATTTCCAGTTCACTGAGTGGCGCAATATTCTCCAAAATGATGTCTGCACACTTCCAGGCAAGCACAAGATGATAACAGAACCAAAATGTATTGAGCACCTAATATATGCCCGGCTGTGTGTCAACAGCATATATACATTTTCCCATTTAATCCTTATAATATCCGTGAGAGAGAAATATCATCCCATTGACAATTGAGGAGACCGGGAGCTACGTCACTCAAACTAAATCCGAGTCATCAGGTGTTAGAGCCTTAGCATGTGTGTTCTCCATCCATGCAGTTTCCATCTTCCATGACTCTGCAGTCTTGTTGAAGAAATAAGACATTGCTACCCAAAATGCTGGCCAAAACTTCCCCAACACACACACACACACACACACACACACACACACACACACAGAATAGCACAACTAAATAATATATTGAAAGGGAAATATAGCATTACCATTATCACCAAGTTTTGAGCAATTCAAGAGGAGACATTTTTAAAACCTAGTGAAGAACATCTTTAAAAGGGGAGAAGAAATGGAATTGGTTTGGTCTGGCAGGTGGGATTGGAAGATCAGGAGGGTTTCCAGGGTTGTACAGAGGACCTTGAGGTCATGTTGACATTATACAATGTGGACACTTCCATTTAATCAACAGCTTCAGTAGCAAGAAGTCATGCTTTCTATGGATGCAAATGGCGAGGTGAAATGCAGTTCCCCGTGTGGAATCTCATCGAAGTGTATTAACTTTGACCCTGGAGTTCCATTTCTAGAAATCTTTACCCAAGACAAAAGAAGAGATTCAGGAAAAAAAATGAACTCATTCAAAACATGTGTGGTGAGCAGCCCTGTGTGCTGGCTTTCCAGGTAATGTCTTGGACCCTATGACATAGCAGCAAACCACACCAGGAAGTTGCTCTTGGACTTTCGAAGAGTCTTTCCTGAAGCATTACTTACAAGACCACCACCACCACCAGCTGGTTCCAAACTACATGTCCGACAACAGGGGGGTGTTTAAATAAACCGTATCATGTCCATAGGACTAAACCCTAAGCAGCCATGAAAAATCATGTTTTCAAGTATATTTAAGAGCACCAAGAGATATTCCCAGTAATGCATCACAAACAAACAAACAAAGGAATCTTTCCCCCTGGGGCTAAGTAGCCTGCCAGGTCAAATTTTAGGCTTCTCTAATTCCGCTGGGAATAAAAATCTAAGAGAGATTCAGGCCAAGTAGGTTTTTCAGTCGGTCCTGCTTGCATTATGATCCCCAATTTTCAAAATACGTATGATAGTACTCCAATTCTAAATGCCTATTTATAGCGATAGCTAAATGAGCGTAGTTATTCCTGGTGGCAGCATTACATTTAATTTTTATTTTCTTATTTACATGTCTATGTTTTCTAAAAAAATGTGCAATGTTTTCTGACCAAAAAAAATTTTTTTAAATAAAAGAACAGAGATGAGTACTGAGTAATGTATGGAATTGTTGAATCGTTATATTGCACGCCTGAAATTAACCTAACACTGTCTGTTACTTACACTTCAATTAAAAAAAAAGGAGGAAGGAAAAAGAAAGAACAGGAATTAAGACAATCTCACCCACATAATTTGTTGCCCTTCCTTCAAATGGCATCAGAATAACTAATTGTGATATTTCCTTACACTGGAGGTCTCTCCCAAGTGTCTCCCAAGTGTCTTCAGAGGTATAGCTCCTGTTTGTGGAATAAATGCCTTTACCATAGAAGTACAACGGGATTATTTTAAATGGTAAGATTCAGTTCATTCCATTTCTCGCTCAGTTGGTCTCCTGTCCAGAAACTGGATCCGCCAGTTGTACCTCTCAGAGGGCCTAAAGTGAATCAGCCCATCCAGGTTTTATGGTTCCACGTCCATCATGTCTGGGCAGTTCCATCTTGAGAGACAAACAGCCTTTCAGCGAATTTACAAGGTGGGTTGCAAGAACCTTGCAAAGTTCAGGAAACCACAAGTCACATAAGAAATAAGACTAAGGTTGCCGGCTTCCTAAAATTTCTTCTGAAAAACAAAGTGACTAATAGTGAAGATATTTCTATAAAGACACTCAACACAAAGTAAGCATTTAATAACATTCGTTTCTATCCTCCTTCCTTATCTGTTTGAATCATATCTTAAGACAACATGCACTCAAAAACTTTCATAACTAAGATTGTCAGAAACGTTGCCACTGTGATAATATGGTTGCGGAAAGTTTAGGCCATGAAAGGTTGGGATTTTTTTTTTCCTTTTAAATGACCTAATAGTCAACACGCTTGGAATACATCACATATATGGAAGGAGACGATAATTGGTAAGAGTTTGTGTTTATAGTTGACAAATGATTTCTTTTTCCATTAAAAGAAGAAAATCTACGCTAAGGATGTGTGGGGGCAGGCATGATTACGTCAGGTTACTCATTCCAATGAGGGTGAGAAGTCTTGCTTCAAAAGGAATTTCATTATGCCTTGTCCCCTTTTCATATTCAAACGTGGGAGTCAGGATTGAAATCCTGGATTTTTCGGATGTCTGCATTCTAAAAGATTTTGTTTACGTTAAGGCTTAGGTCACTTTAATAGGTATGTTTTAAGGAAAACATTACCTTTGTATGACCTCTGGGATTTGAAGGTGAAAACTCAGTCACTGGAAAAAAAAGTTGTCGTGGATGAAATCTCCAACCTTAAAGACAGTCATCCTGTGACTGTCTTCCTACAGCAATAAAAAACGTTGAACCACAGCTGGGGCAAAGTAGGTTCTGATGGATCATGATTCTTAACTAGAGAAACACAGACTGACAAAAAAAAAAAAAAAAAAAAAAAAACACGGTAAAGGAAAATAAACTAGCAGAATTTTCTAGAAGCAGCAAAACATTTTCAGGAAGCAGGTTCTAACCTCCCCCCACCCCATTCTTAAATTGTTATTATAAGCTAAGCATTTTACCTCCAGAGGGAAGAATAAATTTCTGCTGGTTATCATATATCAGAATTACACAGGACATCATCTGTTAATGATCATTTATTCCTAGCTACTTGAAGAATAATACCCAGTAATTATAGCAAATGTAAGTCAAATAGTAATAGCATACTTTACATAGTATAGTAATTATAAGTTATGTCCATGCATCTGGGACAAGGGTCTTTTATGCTCGGTATTAAATCTGAACTGCAATTTATTCATAATACCACGGCTAGGATTGAAGAAAGGAAGCTTGCCTGTAGAAAGGAGACCTGTCCCCCGTTTACATTTCCAATAAGTCATTTGAAGAAAACTGCTCTTTGCATGCCTTGCTAAACCCAATTACCACCAAGACATCATAAACAAATATTCATTGCATTTACAGCTGGTTCTTTATTGCACAATGCAAAATGTATTGTTAAAATTTAAACCATTTAAAGGGAGTAAGCGCCCAGATTTCTGCATTCATTTAAAATTTAATTGAAAAAAAACTCAAGCATGTGTTGCAATATTTTCTTATTTGGAGACTGCTGCTAAATGAACAATCATATAAACTCTCAAGTCTAGCAAAAGTCAGATAGAAATGTGGGCATCTCTGGCTTTGATATTTCATAATGCAGGAACCTATCAGTTCACTTAAGTGAAGCGAGATTAAATAAAAGTTTTATAAAAAATTCTAAGATAAGATGGAACCATTACAAATAACAATAACTTAGGGCGCCTGGGTGGCTGAGTCGGTTGGGCCTCCGACTTCGGCTCAGGTCATCGTCTCACAGTCCGTGAGTTCAAGCCCTATGTCAGTCTCTGTCCTGACCGCTCAGAGCCTGGAGCCCGTTTTGGATTCTGTGTCTCCCTCTCTCTATGCCCTTCCCCCACGCATACACGCGCACGGTCTCTGGCTCTCAAAAAATAAGTAAACATTTCAAAAATTAAAAAATATCACAATAACTTGATTCATTAAAAGAAAATAGAAGATTCTTCAAGGCCCTGCCTCAGGCTTATCCAACGGCTCCAGCCACGCTGAAAGAATCCCCCTCTAGGCCTTCTGTCCTACAATGAAATTGCTCTTTGGTGACAGAAACCCAGCACTCAGGTTTTACCTTAAATCCTCTTCCTTAATTCTTCCTCCAAGAAGCCTTCCATGCCCCCTCTCCAGTCATCTTATGTTACGCCCCACTGATGGCCTCCATTAACATCCTTTGCCTTTCTCTGATTGTCATTTGTATCGTATTTCATTGCAACTGCTTGTTTATTTCTCTACTAATCTCTTCTCATGGGGGGCGCGGGCGGGAGCATTGTTCCAGCTCAAGGCCAAACGCCAAACGTCCGGTACCTACCACAGTGACTGGCACAGAGCATGAGCCCAGTAGACATTTGTTTTGTTAACGAATGACCCTAGGTCTGCGGTCTCCTGTCGCTGTCCAGAGAAAAGCTTTGGAGATGGGGTGGGGAGGACAAGGTAGCCGGCAGGGGCCAGGGAATATCAGGCAGTGTGCTGGGAAGAAGTCTACCCAGGTCCCATTAAGTTTGATCATTTAATCCGTAAGCAGGTTTCTTTTTCACCCTGTCTCCATTCCCTGTCCTTTGCTTGCCTGATTTTATGTATCAGAGCTTCTCACATGCTAATGTTTATTAATGAAATTCCATGAAGGGCATTTGCCATGCTTATTTGCTCACAGAAACTTTTGTTCTGAGAGCGCCTACTAAGATATATGTGGTGCCCAGGAAACGTAATGGGAGAGCTGTCCTGAGTAACTCTTTCTGTGGTGTTATATTTAGCTCTGCATCTATAACATGAGAATAAAACCTGTCTGCAATGATCTGATAGGAACAATACAGATGTTATTATGAATCAAAGCATCTACTGATCTCGCTGATCTATTGCATGATAAGGACTTGCGTGACACTGCACCGGAGGGAGGGATTTCTTGACTGAAAAAGGAAAAGGCTCCACATAGAAACATCTCTGTGCATCATGAATTTTAATTCTTCTACAGATTTCCAGACTCCCGTTTGTTTATCATCCAATAGTATTTATTAAGCAAGTGCCTCATATATCTGTGTTTAATATTAAATAAATAGTCTTCAAATGAATACTTAAATCAATACATGATGATGATCTTTAACAATTCATGTCTTTCTCATTGTGTTTAAGACCAAGCCTCCCAGGGGCGCCTGGGTGGCTCAGTCTGTTAAGCGTCCTACTACGGCTCAGGCCATGATCTCATGGTTCGTGAGTTCGAGCCCCACATTGGGCTCTGTGCTGACAGCTCAGAGCCTGGAGCCTGCTTCAGATTCTGTCTCCCTCTCTCTCTGCCTGTCCCCTACATGTGTTCTCTCTCTCTTTCAAAAATAAGTAAAAACATTTTAAAAATTAAAAAAAAAAAGACCACCTCCCAACAGAAGGTGCAACCAAATGCAGAATGCACTTGAGAAGACTTCCATACTCCATTGTTCCCAGTTTTATGCCTACCTTACTGACGTGCTCTACGCAATACAAGTCAGGATGAGATTTCATCGATTTTTTTCTTTGTTTTCCATTAAGATTTGTCTTTCTAGAATAACTTTGATATTAGGACAACTGAACCAATATCACTGTGAGAAGCCAACTTCTAGCGTTTCGGGCAGAAGGGAGACAACAAAGGGCAAGCTGAGCAATGCCATTATGTCCAGGAATGGAAGGAATAACAACCATAAAATTAACTACAAGCCTATAATAGTATTAATTTCGTAGAGTCGAACAAAACTCTCATAGTTTACGTTAATATGATGACTTTGCGTTTCACAATATTTCTGTTATCCTCTGTGTATGAGGAGACTGGGAAAGACATTTAGGAATTTTTTAACCAAAGAACTGTTGCTATTTACTGATGGCAAGGACATAAGCATTTTGACAGTTGAGGTGAACTATAGTCAGACTAAAATTTTGGAAAACAGATCTGAAAAAAAAGAAAGAAAAGAGACTAGGGGCTTCCCATGAGTCCTCCACTTCAATGACCCAAACTCATAAGATGAAACAACATTAAGTCAAAAGGGTAGAGCCAATGATTTTTATATGGTTACTTTTAAACTTAGCCTGAACTTGACATGAAAACATCACGTTTTCCCTGAAACTAGGGAAAGATTCTAATATACCTACCTAAATCAGTACCCTTGCGAGTAGCCAACTTCTAGCGTGCTAGGCAGCCCAAGATGGACTCATATCATTAGTATCATCTCGAGAGTGGCATCCATCATCTTTACCTTAGTCCATGTGTTAGCAGCAAGCCACAGATCCTTCTCACACTCAATGGTAGAGGATCATATGAGCGCATGAACACCAGGACCGGGGGGGGGGGGGTGGGGGGTGGGGTAGGGCCACTATAAAGTCTGTCCACTACAGCCACTAACAACCTGTGAATTGTACACCATTTAGCAGCTACTACTAGCAAAGAATGGATTCTTTTCATTGACACCAGCTGGGAAAACCCAAAGGAAAGACTCAGACTGGCCCAGCTAACGTCAGAGGTCCATCACTGGACCATCAACTGCAGCCAAAGATGCACGGCTCCTAAGTTATTGAGTAAGACAAGTAGGAAAAAAGGTGGATCCAAGAAATGGGGGTTAGGGTTAGGGTTAGGGTTAGGCCTACCCGAAGAGCGGCCCATACAGCTTTCCAAATCCTAGCTATTCCAAATTGGGTAGCCACTGTTCTATAAAACCTGATCCACGATATTGCTTTGTAGTCTTTCATACTTGGAAGTCTGGCTTTCCTCCCAATTTCAGTCAGACTGGGGGAAGAAATAAAGAAATATCCTTTTTGGGTGGCCCTGGGTGGCTCAGTCGGTTAAGCATCCCACTCTTTGATTTCAGCTCAGCTCATGATCTCACGGTTTAGAAGTTTGAGCCCCACATTGGGCTCTGTGCTGACAGTGCAGCCTGCTTGGGATTCTCTCTCTCCCCCTCTCTCTGTGCCCCTCCCCTGCCCCCTCTCTCTCTTTCTCTCCCTCTCTTTCTCTCAAGATAAATAAACATTTTTTTAAAAAGAAAGAACTACCCCTTTACTCACAAGGACTGCCAGATACATCACAGTTTTTAGCCTTGAGATATGGAGGTAAATATTTTAAATCTAACAACATTTGAAATAATTCTTCTGTAGCCAAATAAAATAAAATACCTTAGAGAGGAAGCTCAGGGTATATTCCTTCTAGTATTTGCGATAGTTCCACAATGTCTATTTGCTCTCTTCTTAACAACCTATTAAGGCTTATCCATACTACAATGAAATCATGCTACAGAGGTAAAAACTCAAATTAAGAAACACTCCTTAAATTAACTCACATTTTCAACATGTCAGATGCAAACTGCAAGACTAAAATTCAGAAATTTTTTAGTAACATATTTTACCTGCCTGGCTTAACTGAGCCTGTATAGAAGTAGATAAATAATACTGTACGTTTAATAAATAGGGGTCAGGAGAAGGTACTCATAAATATAATTAAAATAGAAACCCACCACTGAGAAACCAGTCTAGAACTTCCTTCTATATTTGAAAACAATACCATAGTCTCGAGCTCTTAATGATTTTTAGTTCATAGTATTATTCTTAGAAGACTAAGGCTACAGAAGTCTCTCTTCCTAATCTCAATATTTTCAATTTCCACATCTAACACGCAAAAAGCACTAAAACGCAATCTGACTGAGCTTTTACCGATGACCGAAAATGCTCCCACCGTGGCACATTCAAAATTAAAAAGGCATTGGCTCGTTTGATAAAGAAGTACGAAGTATGTAGCTATGTGATGCAAACTTTAAGAGACAATAAGAAAATAAGGATAGTGAGGAATTTCCAGAAATGCTGTTTTTGTGTGTTTGGGATGTTAAAGCAGGAAAGCAAATTGCCAAAGAAGAACAGAAACATAAATTAGTTCAAGAGACAGCTAAGACATCTTTATGGAAAGAGAAAATTGATGGATCCAGACTTCGAGCATGGAGGTGGAGTTAAAGGGCATGAGTTTGTCTTCTATCAGGCAATCCTTAAAGCCAGTGAATGGTAATGCCTCTAAAAAATGTCACTTTTCAGGATATCCTTTTTTATATGCATTTCCCAAGCAGAGGTGAAGTGGGAGGGCAGCCCTTTATTGGGGTGTCCAGTCTATCAGCTTAAACTAGACGTCCTGGAGCCAGGATCTCAAATATTACCATGACCGACCTAACCCCTAAGGTTTGCGTATTGACAGTGTCATAGAGTTAACACTGTTATTTGGCAGCCTTTTTTTGTTTGTTTTGTTTTGTTGGGGGTGTGTGTGTGTTGTTTGTTTGTTTTGGTTTTGGTTTTGGTTTTGGTTTCTGATGGGATCTTAAAAACAAGTCGTGTTCTGAATGTAGTTAATTCCAAGGAACATTTTACCTTTATTGATTGAAGCACATTCTAAACATCTTTATGACACACACAGGCATAAATTCTTAGGTTATGTATGGAGTTACCAGGCAGTTTAGAAAACAGTACTTTGGGGAAAAACAAAACAATCCTCTGATTTGCGTATCGGGAACATACAGTTCTTGTCGACTTCCTGAAGGCTATGTCATCCCTGAGAGATCTTGACAAACTTTTGGTTAATGACGACTTCAGACATTTCCCAATCCCCAGTCTCCCAGATGCTGTGAAACTGATTACGGTCCTCTTTTAAACCAAGAATCAGTGACGCTCAACTGTTTCATAAATAAGATACCGAAAAACTGTGGCACGGAAGGTGGCACGGAAAAATAGTCATGGGCGGAGACTTTGCAGTCCAATTACAGAAATCTGGCTGGCAAATAACCGCTCTTTAAGTCTTTGTTTTTCTCTGTAGAGTGAATTTAAAGATACTACCTACGATCTGTGGGCGTTCTCTGAAATGATGTGTATTGAGTGCCTAACCCATAGGAAACCTTGATAAGACTGTTAACAGTGATTACTGTGCCCCACATATTATTTGACTAGAAGTGTTCCATTTTTTGTCTCTTTTAGTCCCCAGAGCAATCCGTTCTCTTCACAGACCTAGGAGACAGGCTCTGCAAGGGTCAGACATTTGCAGAAGGTCCCAGGGATAAGCAGCAGAACCAAAATTGAAGCTCCAATCTGTGTGCCTTCAGCCTGTTGTCTCTCCCTCAGCAAGATGGGAGGACTGGAGTCTTCTTGTCTCCCCAAAGACCGAAAATATAGTATTCCAAAGAAAAGGAGGAAAAGAATCCTCCAAGTATCTTCTGATAGACCGTCTTAAAGCTAAATCTGGTGCTTGCATGGAGCAGAGAAAATTCTGACCAGCAAAATAACTTCCTTTCCGGCTCTTTAACATGACCTGCTTTTTTTTTTTTTTTTTTTTTTTTTTTTTTTTGTAGGAAATTTAATCATGCATCTGTTCATTCATTCATTTAACAATTGTTAAGTATCTATTATGTACTCAACCTGGACAACACTCCATGTGGGTGCCAGCCACCTAATGGAGGAGGGTGGCTGGCTTGTATATTAACCAGAGGCATAAATCCCCAAGTGATGTGAGAAACAGAGAAGCTTTGAAAGAGATGTAATTCAATCAAATTAGGAAGCAGAGTAGCAGTTCCATTAGAGAGGTGGGTGCCATCTGATAAATTCTTTGGACAAGTCAGTCAGTGAGAGAAAAATTCAAGATCCATCAGAGAAAGCATGATAGAAATTCAAACAGAGTTTCTCAACCAGGATCATCAGCGTGTTGATATTAGAAATACAAAGAGAAGAGTGATGGATTATTTAAAGAAATATCTCCTTCTTCAAGTTTTATGCAACAACAGTTTACCAGTCAATAAATTGGCAAGACCATCCCCTAAAAAAAAATGGGTGTTTCCACATTGCTCTACCAGATGGAAAAAGATTATAGTTAGAGAATCAGAAGTCTGTTCCTAAAATCTTTAGTGTATATACGTCCTTTGTATTTTGAGAAGAGGAGTGAATTTCTCTCAGCATACGAAGTGCTATATATTTTAGCCATTGGACAATCCTCAGTGTGTACCTTGAATTATACTGATTTATAATCTTTAGCTCTATTTTGCTGTAGCACATTTTCCCCACAGATTTTCATGGTGACCGGCTGTGCAAGAGTCATCTAGTAATCATGATAACAAAATACAAGGTCATACACAAAAATCTGGCTCTCTCCTTTACCTTCTCATTTTCCAGCAGCTCTGGTTGCTGAAGTCTCTCAACTCATTCCTCAAACCAGGACATCTGTGGGCTTTCCACTGAATTGTAACAGCAGAGCATGATGTAGACTGGAGACTGCCAATGGTCTCAAAACCATAAGAAAAGGAAACTCCTACCACGCAGTTCCCTTCTCCCTGTGTCAACCTGCCTCCTGGATCTGCCTGCTTTGGGTTTCCTTCCATTGCCCTCACATAGTTATTTCTTTATGTTTTATCCAGAATATATAGTTATCGGCAAGAAAAGTTAATCCAACTGGAGCTTGACTATAAACAAAAACAAAATTCCAGACTTGAAGTTCCGAAAGTCAACGTTGCACTTACTAATACCATTTTTTAAGAAGCACTTTGAGCCTATTGAAGTGAAGACTCCCCCGATATCTTCTTTTGTAATGAAATTGAAAAATCTTTGTCTACTACAGAGAATTTCCATACAAAGTCCACAGATCTTCCACACTGGAGAATCATTTTGCAATTTCAACTGATTTGTTTTACAAACCCGATCCCTAACAACTTTGGGTGACCATAGCTTTGGCTAATTCAGGCATTGTGAAAGAGTCTTAAACCGCATCTGTTACAAATAACTTGCAAAGATAAACCAGAATTCAGGGAGTTCCGATCATCTCATTTGCCAAAGACGCTTCCCCGTAAAGGTTAAGAAGTTGAGTAGACAGAAGTATCTATCATCCAGAGGAGGTCTTGAGATAGTGAAACATGCTTCTACATGTGTACTTCATAGAGTTGGCGATCTAAGATGGACACGATTGAGTTCGGGATTAAGAATTGGGAGATACTCGCTTCCCCGCCTTTTGCCCAAGATCGAGCATAATATCTGTTCTTATCAGTTTAATATCTGATTCCTCCTCTATTGAGGACAATGTATTAAACGGATTTTGGAGCAGGGAGACAGAACAGGGGCTTGCTCCAGTCGCTCTACACATGGACCTGGTGCTACTTCCAGGAACGGTGTGTACCACCCCCAAGGGCACCAGTATCCCTGCAAATGTCATGCTGCTTCTGGCTTTTGAAGCCATCCCGTGGAGCCATGCCCAGAGGAGGAGGCCCACTGGTTTCCTTGCGGTCCTGCAGCAGAGGCCGGGCAGGAAGCCAAGTAGCCAAGCTCTAGTGTGCCCATGCGCACCTAAGGCCTACCTTCTGCGTGGGACCGCACGTGTCCACCATCACGTGTCAGCTGACCTGGGTGTTTGGGGCCACCAGACTCAGTCTCACCACATCGCATCTGCTATAGGAAAGTCCCGGCCTCCCCCTGTCTCCTGGTGTCTCTATCTCTCCCCTATGTCACCCTCTTGTCCCCCCAGGAAGAATTAGAAGATAGATGTTGGAAAGCAGGTGACAGAGGAAGAAACAATTAAGTCTGTTGGTCAGGCCATCCCTTTGTTGCTAGTTTAAGAGACTTCAACCAGTCTCAATTTAGACTTCTTTTAGTTATTATAGCATCTAGTATAGGATTATAGTATCTAGACGTTTGTCATTTCTCTTATCAGAAATATGACCCATACATAAAATTGTATCTCTTTTTCTGAAACAAACCTCCCTTTAATTCCTCATCATTCATAAAGCCCTAGTACAACAGTACACATTATTTCTGCCATTAGACTCAAGTATCGTATTTATTGCTACAAATAGATCTATGATCTAATAAAGACAGATGCACTAATATTTTTTTGCATGCAGGAGATATGTTGAAACACCTATTTCTCCCTCTTAAGTAATAGAAGCTGGCATTTGAGAAACTTTAAAATTAAAACTTAATGAATCCAATTAAAGTACTCAAGGTCATCTTAAAAAGATAAAAGGAATTCCAAGCCAGCACGACTGGATAGTAAAAGGATTGCATCTCTGAGTACACTCATGAGGAGAATGTGTAGACACAAGGGCTCGGCTCCTGAACCAGAGGAAAAGGAATCACAGAAGCAAAGCTGAGCAATGTCCATGCGAACAGGACGAAGCTTTAGGCAAAGAAAAGTTAGCATTTAATTTCAGGAAAGACTATATTTTAGAAAGCTCACTTGGTCAGCCCAAGGCCATACCTAGTAAGATCACCCTGATGTCAAGTACATCTCTACTGCAAAGATGGGTATATCAGAAAATCTCATTCATTCATTCACTCATTCATTTGTTTAACCAGCTTCTACTGAGTGCCCACAAAATGCTGACACTGCACAGGAGTCGGATAAAATGATGGCGAGCGAAACAGACAGGACTCACACTCATTTGCTTTCACTGTGATAGGAATGATAAGCAATGATTGAATAAGCTAGAACATAATCACAAGTAGTGATAAGCTCTATAAAGAAAATGTTTAGGAGATTATAAAAAAATAGTAGTAAGAAATGGGATCGGGGAGGTTTGGACATATACCCGAAGATCATATTATTCTAATTTTTTTTTTAATGTTTACTTATGTTTGAGGTGGGGGGAGGGGTAGGGAGGAAGGCACAGAATCTGAAGCAGGCTCCAGGCTCTGAGCTGTCAACACAGAGCCCGATGCAGGGCTCAAACTCACGAATCACGAGATCATGGTCTGAGCTGAAGTGGGACACCTAACCGACCGAGCCCCCCAGGCGCCCCAAGATCATAGCATTCTGAATTGATGGGCAGGCATGTGATCCCATGCATTCTGATCCCAGAGCCCATCTTTCTAAATCACATAACATGTCAGCAGAACAAACATGCAGAGAATACAACTTTAACCTGTTTTTAGTTAGATCTTTTATTTTCAAATTGATCCTTGCTATCAAGCCGGCTCTTACAGAGTGGCCCAGTCTCTGCTCCTGTGCCATCACCATTGACCCTCATCATTCATTTAAATGTTCTTTCCCACAAGCAAATCTTGAAATCCAGGATCAGAATCTTCTGCTATGGCCATGCCAGTTCTTGACCCAGGGGCTCGACACCAGAATATAAAAGTCCATATTGAAGGGCTCAGATTCAAAGTGTTTTTTCGATAGTGCATTTATCTCTGTGTTCTGATACCAACATTATAAAGGCTGGGGGAAGGCCCGTTTACACGGGAAACAAGTAAAAACAGTGCATTCCAACAACAAAAAAAAACGCAGCGGAATCCATTGCTTCTCCTTCCACGGGTAGAATTTTGATACTAAAATAATTCTTTGAAAAACTCAAAGGGAACGAAGCCCATTACGTTTCTAAAAAAAGGACAATCCTTTCTAGATCCACTGAAGTCTGATGTATGACAAGCTTCGTTTCAAACACGCTTTTAAAAACATGATGTAAGTCTGACAAGTCAGACTTTGTAACTTGGCAAAGGCAAAGTTTCTGAAATGTATTTATGTGTGTGTTGGGTGTAAACTGTTATTGTACTCGAAACTTCTTGAAAGGGATTTTTATAAGTCTCATCTTGTCTCTCTCAAGTGGCTGTTAAAAATAGAGAGTTTATTGGCAACTATTTTTCCTTGTGTTAGAGAAGGATTAGCTTAATCCTGGTGAACTATCTTAACACTTCACTATATCCAATTTTATACAACTAAACTTTCATTATGCATAATACTAAACTAACTGCCCGTCTCCTAAGCGATTCAGAAGTTATACATTTGCCAGGTTTGTTTTTATAGACCTATGAAACTTAAACACTATTCTCTAAATGAGGCCATGTTTTGCTTTCCTACCTACGCCTGAATTATTTTAATTTTGGAGTCATGTTTATCTTTATTTTTTTCTACAAAATGTTAGAAGCTTCTTCTGTGTATTGCATCCGGCATGATAGGATTAGTCAAGCAAATGTTGGGATCTTCACTATGGTGCACGGTTTACAAAGCTATTTGAGCTCGTCCTTTTAAAACAGCCCCATTCAGATGTAGGACATTTGTGCATAGGACCCGATAGCTCTTCTCCTTTCCAATTATAAAAAGTCCAGTCAGGACATTTTTCCCCTCTCACCCCCACATTCGGGGCCAGTCCAAAGCTGAGTTAAACAGGCAATATGTGTCCTAATTCCCCACCAACACATAAAACGTCTCTTTTCTTTTTCTTCTCTGGTGTTTCCTCTACTTTTTTCTCCTCGTTTAAAAACATCTACTGTCCTTTCAGGAACAAGACCTGATATCAAGAAATAATCTGACTTTGTTTCTGATAGAAAAATTTGCATTCCCTCTCATAGGTGTATTTGTCTTCTAAATCTTATCTCTACTCTTCAAATGAAAGAAGGTGCCCCTTGTTAAAGAATTTCAGAGGGTTGTTTGTCACTCATGTAAAGGCATGCACCTTGTAGCTGCATGATCTGGACCATGGAGCATCCAAGGTCAGTGATGGAGAAAGAGACAAATGGAGGAGTCACGCCGGCTCTTTCTTGCCTTAGAGTCATTTCTTCCTTTGCCAGTCCGTTGGCCAGGACAAGTCAGGTGCCTCAACCCAATTACCAGGGAAGTGATGAAATGTGGCTCTTTGGCTGAGCAAAAAACGATCTTGGCTTCTTTCCTTACCCTTTGCTCTCCTCTTCCTACACAGAAAACACACCCGTCTCCCCACAATAGATAATCCCAACTCCTGGCCGGTCCCTGCACATGACTCAAAGGCTAGATGGTGCTCAGTGGTGTCTTCAGCAAAATTAGATACGACTCTTTGTGATCCGGAGATGCATGAACTCAAATGGACACATTTTCCCCACATACTCACACCCAAAAATCTACAGTGCAATGATGACAGGATAACCTCGATGGACATTCCCATTCAGAAGGGGGAAGACCAGAAGACAGGAAGCAGCCATGATCCCGTGGCACTTCTGAAATGCTGATGGTGGCAGTCCTGCCCTGTGAGAGCTGAATACGTCTCAGTTCTCTCCCTTGCTGCACCCCAGCCACCCTCGGGGGCTTCCTTCTCGTCCATTTTCCAACTTGGCCACGTACGAAGTGACCTTTAGAGGACAGGCCCTCTTTGAGGACTGTTCAGCTTTTCAGCTCAGTTCCAACGTCAGGGATTTTGATGACACAGAGTCGTTTTAAATTTATTTATTTTTTCCACGTTCAGTTACCTTGGGACTTCATTTCCCTCCAGGACAAAGTTGGTTCCTGATCTTAGTCTGGAAGCATTTGGCTTCTAGAAAAAGACAGTTGGTGGGCACGGATGATCTGCCACAGTTAGGTATAAATTAGATCCTCCCAGGAGTCCTGAGATGGAAGTACTGCCACTTTGACTTTTGACAGATGGAGAATTGGGAAGATACTTCGGGAAGCAAAGTATCCTTCCTAGAAGGCCTCCGAATAGGCACAAAGGTAATGCTCGCGTTGCCAGTGTGACATTACGTGGCCATATTGATGTGTCCACGTGGTCTGACTGGGCCAACCCTGGAGACAATGGAACATAAAATTTGGAAATTGGACTCCTTCCAAACAATTCAAGACTTGCAGTCACTACATGTAGGTCGTGTACACTATTTTTGTATCTTTCGCGCCACAGGCATTAGGCTTTGGGTTAGTTGTGTGCTTTTAAACCAACCACTAAGATGTTCTGTTGGATCAGATGGGTGCCTGTCTCTACATTCGCCAGGAGAGGCCGGACACAACTTATTTGTTATAACACGGAGTCTCGCATTGTGCAATCAAAACTTAGGAAGTACCTTTTGCTGATTATGAGAAACATAACATTAAAAAAAAAAAAACAACAACTTCATTTCTTTTTTGTCCCTATGGCTTAATTCTGCAAGGGCACAATTGGATGTGGCAACTATCTGCTTGTTCTGATTTCTCATCATGAGTTTTAAACAGCTCATGCTGTGGGGACTGACATTTCCAGGTCACAGTCAAAAGGCATAGCCAAGGCTTTCGGTCATGTCTAATTCTACTTTGTACATGTGCTACCTTTCCTCAGAGCATAATTTTGTTTTAGAAATGAATTACATTAAAGACACCTCAGAAGCACCGATTTAAATCCTGCCCTGCCAACCATCTTGGGGGGATTTGGTTACATCACTGAATTGCTTAACTAAAACCTCCACTTGATTCCAGTGAATTTTAAAGTAATACAACTCTTTGAAAAGTTCCCCCTTCCTCTCCTTCTCTCCCTCCTCTTTCCCTCCCTCTTCGTCTTCCTCCTCCTTGTTAGCATTCTTTTTAAGAGACAGAGAGCAAGCAGGGGAGAAGGACAGAGGGAGAGAGAGACAGACAGAATCTTAAGCAAACTCCACGCTCAGCACAGAGCCCAACATGGGGCTTGATCCCACGACCCTGGGATCATGACCTGAGCCGAAACCAAGAGTCAGATGCTCAACCGACAGAGCCACCGAGGCACCCCAGTCCTCCTCCTTATTATTTTTTTTAATGAGATTGATACCCAAGAACATTTCCGGATGTAGACTGTCTCTGACTTGGGCCCTACCCCCACATAAATTGTGGCAGGGCTGGGATTAGGACAAGATGAGCCCAGAACTCCCCTGAGGCCCATGACTTAAAAGGATGCCCAAAATAGTCATCAAGATTAGCAATATTTAAATGCAATATATTAAAAAACACAAATGGGGGTGCCTGGGTGGCTCAGTCGGTTAAGTGGCCGACTTCGGCTCAGGTCATGATCTCACGGTCCGTGGGTTTGAGCCCTGCGTCGGGCTCTGTGCTGACAGCTCAGAGCCTGGAGCCTGTTTCAGATTCTGTGTCTCCCTCTCTCTGACCCTCCCCGGTTCATGCTCTGTCTCTCTCTGCCTCAAAAATAAATAAATATTAAAAAAACACTTTTTTTTAAAAATAAAAAACATAAATGAATGCAAATAATCCCCGATGAATAAAATGTCACATTTTAGAATGAAGACGCATTGTTGTTTGTTTTATTCTCCTGCGTTCTTGTGGGAAGGGAACAACCATTTCCGATCGGCCTGGGCCCACAGTCAGAGAGGCCACAGTGATCCTAGCCGTGGGATGATAAGGCGTGACAGATGGCAGAGAGATGGGGCAACACGAGGCTTTCTATAGTCATGATTTTGTACGGGAGAGCTTATGTTCCCGTTTCTACTGGGTTCACAATATGACAGGGGGGTTCACAATACGAGAGGGTGTTTTCATAAAGGCATGTGGGGTGTGCCTATTTCCCCTCCTCCTCAGACTGCAGCCCTGAGCGGTGACCTTGGCAGAGCCTCAGCTGGTGCCTTTAGTCCTCGTCCTGTCTTCAGCTTCTCCAGCTTCCAAAGAGCTGTTCCCCTAATCGAGTCTTTGGCTCCTTTCAGCCAAGGTTCAGATGATTCCACGCTGTGCAGGCAGATGCTTAGCAAGGACTCCAAGGAATCTAGAACCTGGGGCCAGAGGAATTCACGGCTAAAGCCGGATCAAAATTAGTGAGTATCGTGAAACTCGACATGACCGAATTTCCATTTTCTCGCTGAGCACATCACATTCTAAACTGCCGCGGGCCACACTGGAGAGCTGCCTCCCACGGACCACATCGCTTCCCTGGGACAGTGTGTTCTCGGGGCTGAGTGCCCACCGACATACAATGAGCTTCCGGGGGCAGCTCTGTACCTTGAAGGCAGGCTGTGCTGATCTAGGAAAACTGTTCGATCCCAACAGAATCTGGAAAAATGCAAATAAACGAGTAAATAAATTAAAAAAATCAATCAAATAGATAGCTGGTTTACTGTAGAAAACTTTTTAAAAAACAGACGTTTTTGCATGTGGATCAGCTATTTGGATATTTCCATTATGGGTATCCTTTAACAGAATGTATGAAGTGATGTGTAACAATGCTTCAGAGCTGTTACTTTTGAATTTTTTTCTTTGGTACGTTTCATTTGCAGTCTTGTAAAATTCTCTGACTTGGTCCTCTTTTGGAGCATTCTACTTTGCTAGGTTCCATAAATGATTTTTTTTGGATGATTATTCATTTATTTTAAGAGAGAGAGAGTCAGCATGAGCAGGGGAGGAGCAGAGAGAGAGAGGGGGGAGAGAGGATCCCCAGCAGGCTCCATGCTGTCAGTGCAGAGCCCGACTCGGGGCCCGAACCCACAAACCGTGAGATCATAACCTGAGCCAAAATCAAGCCAAAATCAGACGCTTCACTGACTGAGCCACCCAGGCGCCCCAATGATTTCTTTTAACTTTGGAGAGAAAGGTGGGTGTGTACCCAGTGGTCTTGTTCATTCTTCCCATTTCACTTAATGTGTATCTCTCAAAATAAAGGAACGGGACTTGAAATATACGTCTACAGAGAGAAATGCTCATAGTAAACATCCACCTTGTTTCATGCGTCAGTTGGATGGCAGTTGGTGAAGATAACTATTTAGTAGTAACATATGTTACTACCAGCGACTGGTTCAAGAGTTGCTTCACGAGAACAAGTCCCCACCCCCCCCCCCACCCCCCGTTCCCGGAGTACACCCTTTCCTCAAGGAGGAGGCTGTGAGCCAGTAAAGAATCCTAGTAATTGACCTCGGTCTATACATCAAGTCTAAATAGACACGGAGTAAATTGCATAGCATTTGGTAAAACAAGTTACTCACTGTTCCTCTTTCAACCCATAATGACTGTAATTCAATTAGGCTTATTGGCTGTTATTCAATATGATGCTACTGTAAAATTGTTCCTTTGCAATACAAACTTTAGAGTTAAAGAGCCTGCTTTTCTTCTGAAAGCACATGAGCTCTCTTGCACTGGAACAGGATTTCATTATATTTAAAAACTTTTTCCACTGTTTACTTTATCACTGGGGTCAGATAAAGGAGCCAGAGTCAAAATTAGTCTCTTGCTCTGGGATGGGGGAGAGAAACCCCAGTGGAAATCAACGGTGGATTTATTTGTATTTCCATAGTGCAGAAATTACAGGAACATTAGCAATGTTGGAAGAAAAAGCATGGGAGAAGGGGAATGTCCATAATCTTATTATTGTGATTATTATTATTCCTAAAAGACGCTACAAATAATCTGGGATATTCTGTACAGGGTATTTAAAATAGTCTACGGATCATGAATATTTTCAATTAATTTCAAAATTTTTCACCATACGACAGAATACTGCCCGTGCTAAGCCTACCATAAGGAATGTATGAATAGTTTTCCTTATCTACCCACAAAAAAAAGTGCCTGGATATACAGCTGACTTTTAAATTTAAAAAAAAAATGTTTTACAGGTTTGAGGAATTTTCATGTAACTTAAAAAAGAATCCGATCTGAGTAGATATGAACCAGAGGATGGGCTTGAGTTATTATCTCTGTGATGAGTTACTAAAACTCTCTCTGTCTTGTGTGTCAAAGAGGGCTTTTTGTGAGGAGTAAACGAGTTTGTACATACAGTACTTGGAAGAGTCCCTGGGGCATCATTGCAAGTCTCAAAACAAAAACGTAGCTACTTTACTCAGATCAAAGCCACTCTCATCATCATCATGTGAAATAATATAGAACTCATGACTGCCACTCCTTCCACCAACCAGTTGATGCTCTGAGAATACCATTTGGTCTTCCCTACATTAGAGTTACACCCCTTTGGACACACACACACACACACACACACACACCTAATTTACATAATCCGGGGACGTAAGGATGATGACTATACCATTTGTGACCCTTACTGTGCATAGCACCCATGAGAAGTTGAAGAAATACTTTATGAAGTTTTGATGTGACAACATTGGGGCCGACCCTCATGATTCATACCACTATAGGATCTAAACATTCATACCTAGACCTAAATTAATATAAGATATTTAGAATATTAAAAAATATATGTTATAAGTCATTGTGTTTCTTCCGAAATTGCTTAGAAAATGTCCAGATGCCTCCCGTGTTACTCTTATTCCTGAGCAGTGGAAGCTGGAACTTGTTATTTTCGTTCAAGTATTCTGATATTCATATTACTTGGATTTCTCTAATATTATCTGGTTGACTTAGCTCAAGGTCACTTATTCTGAAATCACCATGAAGTCATATGGAATGGAATTTGACACTGAACAAAAGAGGCCAGTTTAACTTTCCCTTGACATTTGCACTTTGTATACAAGCATCTTTTAGATTTACCATCATGGAGAAAATCAGTCAACTTCATATTGTCAGGTTTCTTAGTATGTCAGACATCTTGTTAAAAGTGATAAATTCAATTAGTTTGTTGAATTTACAGAACGTCAGTCAACTTGACATGTTTCTTTTCCCTCACCACAGTAAATAAACTAACCAGTTTTCTTTTCCCCCTCTTCCCTTCTGCTCCCCACCAACCAATATCACCAGGCGTAGTATGAGCTTTGGAAAAACTTATTCATTACCAACCATTTACCAATTGATTTATCATATCAAATATTTTTAAAGTTGTGTATTTCATAGCACGCTAACTATTGAAACAATGGTAATCCACAATACTATCCCAAAAGGCTACTATTGCATTTATATGTAAAAGAATATTTATCCATGGAAATTACAAAGAATGTATCTGAAAGTGAAGTTCAATAGCAAAGTGAAATGAAATATTACACAATATTCCTTGAATATGCATATCTTATAAAGTGATCTGCCTTAAGAAGTGATATACGGGGGGTTCCTGGGTGGCTCAGTCCGTTGGGCATCTGACTCTTGATCTCAGCTCAGGTGTTGATCTCAGGGTCTTGGGTTCAAGCCCCACTGTGGGCTCTGTGCTGGACAGGAGCCTTTTTAAAAGAGAGAGAGAGAGAGAGAGAGAGAGAGAAAAGGGGTGCCTAGATGGCTGGTTGGTTAAGTGGCCGACTTAGGCTCAGGTCATGATCTCATGGTTCGTGAGTTCGAGCCCTGCATCAGGCTCTGTGCTGAGAGCTCGGAGCCTGGAGCCTGCTTCAGATTCTGTGTCTCCCTCTCTCTCTGCCCCTCCCCTGCTCACACTCTATCTCTCTCTCTCAAAAATAAACATTAAAAAAATATTTTAAAGAAAGAAAAGAAATGGTATAAGGAAAATATCGTTACAACCGATGTATAAGGTATTTTTAAAGTTGCGTATTTCAAAGTTGCACATTTCACTAACTATTGAAACCATGGTAACCCACAATACTGCCACAAAACAGACAATGCAAGTATTAGGGGAGGGAAACGAGACCTTTATTTGAGGTCATCTGCCAGTTCTCTCATGGCTATATGGTCCTTTAAGGGTGGTTCCGGAGCTCTAAATCTCTTCCGGGCACTTTGGATCAACTCTTAAGTTGATCCAAGGATGGACTGAAGTTGGGGAAAGGGATGATGTGCTCACAAAATGAGCCCCTAACTGACCCTTGACTGGCCTGTGCAACGAACAACCGTGGGTCAAACCCTCCGCTTGTCAGGGCTCTGTGTTGCGACTGTTTGGAAGGCGGGCCCGCTGTGCTCTCCACCCAGAGCAGGAAACACGGGCACACCACCGGCTGGATGTACGAATGCCCACGCACTGCCTAGAAAATCAGATGATTCTTTAGTTAACCGATGCAAAACCGTTCCCTTTTGGGACAGCTGGCAGGCTTGCATACCCCCAGATACCAGCCAAATCCTACGCCTCACTGTTTTATAAGGGGTGCTGTGCTGTCACAGACCTCAGGGGAGTCCAGCACTTCTGAGGGTTCACCCCGCCCCCGGCCCCCTGCCCCAGGCCACTTGCCACCGCTCGTGTCTTACTCATCCTTCTGCCTCCTGCGGGGGAGGGGGAGGCGTTCCTCTTCCCATCAGTGGGTGGTTGGTCCTTCCCCATCTGCCCTGCGTCAGTGTAACGGGGCACCTCGTTTGACTCCCGTGATACAGGAAGACAGTTCGCAGACTGTTTTCTCCCCAGAAAGGTGTTAACCTCCAAGGTGCTTTCGTTGTGCTCTCTTTCTGCCCAAGTAATAGGCAATTGTTGGGCTTCACATCTGGGGTGGCTCAGTAAGTCTGAGATGAGGCTTAGGAATTGGCGTGGAATGCTGCTGCCGGCTGTGGGAACCACAGTTTGAGAACTGCTATCTAAGCCTTCTGAAACGGACTTACCTCCTGGGGCTGGGTAGGGATCCTGCCTTCCCTGATATATATGGAGACCTGAGACTTGAACAAAATTGAGGTTCCGTAGGAAGGAAGAAGAGAGGGAGGGGCTCTTTGGCATTTACTCCTGCATTAAAGTATGACAAACAGGTGAATGGCCCCAGGAGATCTTGATCAAAAGACACAACTCTCCATGAATGAAGTAGACTGGACCACAAAAAATCCGCACCCAAATCTCTAAAAAGAATTTCTGGGATATTTAGATATTCAAGCAGACACCCACATTGCCTTGGAGTAGAGAATTCTCTCCTCCTCATGCTGACTCTGAGACTACTGGGGGCCCTAGGCCACTTAATTTAAACTCCCAGCTGCTTAGGGTCTATGGGATATGTACTGAGGCCATATAAAATTTGTTTCTACCTCGAGGGCTATTGTCAGGCTTGAGGGTATGATTCTCCTAATCTCTGATCCCATCCTGGGGGCCCATGAGAATTCAGACCACTCTACGTAAAACACACTAAACACAGTTCTGTTTCATTCTGGGGTCCTCCTGGTCTCCTGGTCCTCATCCAAAAAGGTTACAAAGATCCTTTCTGCTTTCGGGTCCTCAAACTTATCATGGCATGACAGTTAATTTTTGTGTCAAGTTGGGCTTAAGGACGCCCAAACTGCTGGTAAAACATTGTTTCTGGGCATTGCTGTGAGGGTTTCCAGAGAAGATGAGTGTTTGAAGTGGTGAACTAAGGAAGGAAGATCTGTCCTTGCCAATGTGGGTGGACATCGTCATCCCGTCCACTGAGGGCCCAAATAGAACAAAAAAGGCAGAGGAGGGGCAAATTCACTTTCTCTCTTCTTGAGGTGGAGTATCCGTCTTTCTCGTCCTGGGACACCAGAGCTCCTGGTTCTTGGAGAATTATACCATTGGCATATATCAGCCTCTATAGTCATGTGAGAACCAATTCTCATAATCTACTCTCATCTATCTATCTATCTATCTATCTTTCTATCTATCTTATTGATTCTGTTTCTCTGGAGGACCCTGACTCACACACATGGAATTCTACTATTTACTCTTTTGCCCATCATGAACTTGGCTGAGCAGAGAGGTACAGGCACAAAGGCCCATATGAAAAGCCAGGCATCTATCTCAATCCTTTTCCCTCTGGACAGACTCCCCTTCTTCCCTACCTGGGAAATCTTTAACCATTCTGAAAGAAGAAAAACTACTCTTCTAATTATTTTCCTTTTGTGCCCAGATTTCCATTTTGAAACTTGTAATACAATAATTTCCATTTTTTTATTCTCTGATGTTCTGTGTAGGAAAATTTCCTATAGGCAATAGGATACAGAGGAAAATAGCACAAACATAAAATAGATTTATTAAAAATAAAGAAACTATGCCACAATAATAAAATTGAAAATCATAACCTATGCCCTGTCCCCAATGAACTATCCTTTGAATATGCCATACTTTTTCTTATATATTTGAGAGAGCATTGAGCATAGAATTATGTATTCACCGGGGCGCCTGGGTGGCTTAGTCGGTTGAGCGTCTGACTTCGGCTCAGGTCATGATCTCACGGCCGTGAGTTCAAGCCCCATGTCGGGCTCTGTGCTGACAGCTCGGAGCCTGGAGCTTGCTTTGGATTCTGGGTCTCCCTCTCTCTCTGCCCCTAACCCACTCTCATTCTGTCTCTGTCTCTCTCAAAAATAAATAAATATAAAAAAAAAAAGAATTATGTATTCGCCAGCGGAAAAATTATGTTAAGGAGAAACTTGACTGATCTTTACAAAATTATCACTGTTTTCTACCATAACAATGTTTTTTTTCCAACACATCCTGATCCCTCAGCTTTCGGAAAGACTCCTAGAGCCCAGAGATAGAGCGCTTTTTCTCCTCGAGTAGTGGTAATTCACAGTGAAGAGGAAGATTTGGGTGCTTCTCCGAATGAGTTGTATTATAGGTTCTGATAGAGGGTACTGGCGATGGATGGGATTTTAGAAGGAATTTTTATGAATTTTGATGAAGTGAAGCCAGGGACCTTTGTAGAAGCTTAGCATATGTTTTAGTTTTAGGTGGTCATTTCCTTGATTGATTACTGATGATAATGATTTAAATATGCCAGGAGCATACACACTTGTCATCCACAGCATTCTATAAAAATTTTTATAGTTCTAAGTAATAACATCAGTAATTGATTAGAACATTTAGACTGTGAGCTAACTGGACTGGTTATACAGGTAAGTTAAATGAGATAATATACATTAAAATACGCTGCAAATATGTAAATATAAACTATATTTATATAGTTTATATATTTTTATATATATTATGTACATATAATTATATGTTAATATAAACTATTAACAACGCCGTAGCCCATGAAACCTGTTCTCATTTCTCCAATTTAAGATTAGAAATTGGAGTTTCTAGTTCAAATGAAAATTCAGGTTAGTGAATAAATATGGCCAACAGACACATGGAAAGATGCTCGACACCACTAATTATCAGGGAAATACAAATCTAAACCACAATGATATACCAGCTCTCACCAGTCAGAATGGCTGGTATCATACCAGGAAACACTAAGCGTTGGCAAAGATGTACAGAAAAGAGAACACTCATGCACTGTTGGTGGGAATGCAAACTGGTACAGCCACTTTGAAAAACAGTTTGGAGTTTCCTCAAAAAATTCAAAATAGAACAATATATGATCCAACAATTTCATTTCTGGGTATTTATCCAAAGAAAAAAAAACACTAATTAAAAAGAAAATATATATATATATATATATATATATATATATATATATATATATAGCACTATGTTTGTATTGCAGCATTATTTACAATAGCCAACATATGGAAGCAACCCAAGTGTCCATTCACAGATGAATGGATAAAGTTGTACACACATACACACACACACACACACACACACACACGCATGCACACACACATGCCCACACCAAATGGAATATTACTCAGCCATAAAAAATAACAAAATCTTGTCATTTGCAACAACATGCATGAACCAAGAGGAGATTATGCTAGTTGAAATAAAGCTGACAGAGGACAAAAACCATGTATTTCCACCTATCTGTGGAATCCTAACAACAAAACGAACAAAGAAAAGCAGACACAGATTCATAAATACAGAGAACAAACAGGTGATTGCTAGAAGGGAGGCTGTAGGTGAAATAGGTAAACAGGATTAAGAGGTAACAACTTTCAGTTACAAAATAGATAAGACACAGGGGATGAAAAGTACAGCACAAGATATATACTCATTAATGCTGCAATAACTTGGTATGGTGACAGATGGTAACTACACTTACTATGGTGAGTATTGCATAGTGAATAGAATTGCCAAACCACTATGTTAGATACCTGAAACTAATAGGACATTGTATGTCAACTCATTTACAAAAGAAAGAAAATGTAGGTAAGGGGCATTGCCTCAAACTGCATTCTGGATTACCATTGTTTAAATAGCGTACTGTGTATTATACAACTTTAAAAATCTTCTGTACAACAGTGGAAAAGATATTTTCCATATACCATTTCTTTTCTTTTCTCTTTTCTTTTCTTTTCTTTTCTTTTCCTTTCTTTTCCTTTCCTTTCCTTTCCTTTCCTTTCCTTTCCTTTCCTTTCCTTTCCTTTTCTCTTTTCTTTTCTTTTCTTTTCTTTTCTTTTCTTTTCTTTTCTTTTCTTTTCTTTTCTTTTCTTCTTTAAGTAGGCTTCATGCCCATGCAGAGCCCAGTGTGGGTCTTGAACCCAAGACCCTGAGATCAGACCTAAGCTGAGATCAAGAGTCGAATGCCTGATGAACTGAGCCCCCCGGGCTCCCCCTGTATACCATTTCTTAAGGAGGATCACTTTATAAGAGATGCACACTCATGGAATATTGCGTAATACTTCATTTCATTTTGCTATTGAACTTCACTTTCAGATACATTCTTTGTAATTGCCATGGATAAATATCCTTTTACATATAAATGCTACTAACTGCTTCATAACTAAGTAAAGGCAGAGGAAATTATGTAGGTTGTTCTTTAAAGTCACATGAACTAGGGGTGCCTGGGTGGCTTGGTCGGTTGAGCGGCTGACTTCGGCTCAGGTCACGATCTCACGGTCCGTGAGTTCGAGCCCCGCGTCGGGCTCTGTGCTGACCGCTCAGAGCCTGGAACCTGTTTCTGATTCTGTGTCTCCCTCTCTCTCTGACCCTCCCCTGTTCATCCTCTGTCTCTCTCTGTCTCAAAAATAAATAAACGTTAAAAAAAAATTTTTTTTAAATAAAAAAAATAAAGTCACATGAACTTGGGGCACCTGGGGGGCTCAGTTGGTTGAGTGTCCAACTTCTGCTCAGGTCCTGATCTCACGGTTCGTGAGCTCAAGCCCCACGTTGGGCTCGCTGCTGTCACCGCAGAGACCACATCGGACCCTCTCTCTGCCCCTCCCCTGTTTGCACTCTCTCAAAAATAAACATTAAGTAAATAAACATTAAAAATTAAAAATTAAAAAATATAAAGTCCTTAAACTTGGACTTTAATAACTACCATAGGCCATGAGTCGTTAGAAAAATGTCTCTACTCATGTCATTTAGAGAACGGTTTTGTGCAACGGGCAGTTTCAGACATCAGCAAGCATCACAGGTACAAGGCTTACACATCTCTTTCAATGTCAATGCTTCATCAAGAGCTCTCCACTTTCACTGCCATTCAGGTGTAGGGCAGCAAAGTGGAGACCCAAGACAATTAATGAAATCACTGTCACTTCCACACAAATAATTGTCCATCAAAATGCCAAAATTTTGAAAAGCCAAAAAAAATGATAACACTGACTCAACTATATGGACAATTGTGACAATTCTTAACCCGATTTTTCTGTGTGCTCTTAATTTTTATTTTTACATTGAGATATACAAATACTTAAGCCAAAGTACTCTTTTTGGTCAACACTTCATTTTTTTATATTTATTTTTAAATTTACATCCAAGTTAGTTAGCATATAGTGATGTAATGATTTTAGGAGTAGATTCCAGGGATTCATCCCCTGTGTATAACACCCAGTGCTCATCCCCACAAGTGACCTCCCTGATGCCCCTTACCCATTTAGCCCATCCCCCCCCACAACCCCTCCAGCGACCCTCAGTTTGTTATCTATATTTAAGGGTCTTTTGTGCTTTGTACCCTTCCCTGTTTTTGAATTATTTTTGTTTCCCTTCCCTTAGGTTCATTCTGCTTTGTATCTTTAACTCCTTATATGAATGAAGTCATATGATATTTGTCTTTCTCTGACTGGCTAATTCCGCTTAGCATAATACCCTCTAGTTCCATCCATGTAGTTGCAAATTTTTAACATAAAAGATGCTGGGTGATGCTAAATAATTCATCAGGAGTTATTGAATGACAGTGTCTTTGAAAACAGAAGATCCCCAACTACCTTCATTAACCCATCAAAAATGTCCAGGTTTTCCACAACCAAAAGACATGTGGGAAAATGTTTCAAAACACAAAACAGAAGAAGGAGAAGGAGAAGAAGAAGGAGGAGGAGGAAGAGGAGGAGGGGGGAGGACAAGGAGGGAGATGGAGGGGGAGGGGAGGAGGAGTGGGAGGAAGAAGAAGGCAAGTATAGTAAAACCTTGGCTTGCGAGCGTCATTTGTTCTGGAAACATGCTTGTAACCCAAAGCACTTGCATATAAAAGCAGATTTCTCCATAAGAAATAGTGGAAACTTAGGTGATCTGTTTCACAACCCAAACATATTCATATAAAAATGATTACAGTACTGTCATATAATCCAAAATAAGGAGGAAAATGCAAAATATAAAGAAAAATAAACAAATCAGCCTGCACTTACCTATGAAAACCTGATGGCTGAGGTGAGGGAGACAAAAGAGAGGAGGGTTATTATGTAGGACAGCTTTCACTCTCACTAACAGAATCACTGCTATCGATTGGCTCAATGGAAGCTTTTTCTGCATGGGGGCCATTGTATCCACTCACATGGATGTTGACTACAGTCCAGTGTTCATAAACTCTTGTCATGAACCGTATTTAATGTAACTGGCAATAAGGCAGCAGAGGAAAGGGTCTCTATGGGCAGGCCTACCTAGAATGAGGGATAAGCTTACTCTTGTATGGAAAAGGAAAGGACTGACCACGGGTTCCTTTGAAGTGACAAAAAATATCCTAGTACCAGTTGTGGGCATCTTCCAAAATTCTGAAAAATCACTGATTTCTGCCAAACTCCGTGGCCTGAGACCAGCATCCAAGCATGGGAGATGATCATCCACAATCCCACACTGAGAGAGAGAGAGAGAGAGAGAGTGAGAGAGAGAGAGGGAGGGAGGGAGAACCATTGGCTCAGTTGTGATCATGTGAAGTTCATTGCCACATACTACTCATATTGCAAGACATTGCTCATTTGTCAAGTTAAAATGTATTAGAAATGTTGGCTCATCTTTGCTCAACTCTCAGAACAAGTTACTTGCAATCCAAGGTTTTACTGTGTATGTATTTACTACCTTCCTTCCACTACTCATTTTTAAACCCCTATAAATTCACTACAGAAGGGCCAAGTGATTATTTTATTTATTTCTGGACCTGAAAGATCCAACGTGATTTCAAACAATGTATTCATTAAAAAAAACTACATTATGGCAAACGTTTAACAATGCTTTGCTGTATCAGTTACTAAAAGTGATAGATCACTCTTGTTGTATGAGGGCACGGGCTCAGAGTTATTTATTTTCATTCCAGAGGTTTGGCATTTGAAGTCATTGTAATATATTTTTGAAATAACATAGAGGCCAAAGATAAAGAAAATTTAACTAGCCATAAAGGCCAAAATCACTTAGAAATATAAAACAATAGATGCTAAAATTTTCTTTGGTTTAAAAAACTGGTTTTATACCAAGAGCTTTCTTTTAATATTTTATTTTTGGGATAAACTTTCAAGTTGTTTTAGACACCTAAATACTGGAAAATCCTATCAACATACTCTAGCAACTGCCCCTACGTTTGTAGAAAAAAATTCACTGAATGGAATTTGTGAACATTCTTCTAAACGTAATGTTTTCTGTGACAGCTAGTAAAACAGAAAAGAAAGAAAGAAATCTCACAGTCGTGAGATCGAGCCCTATGTCAGGGTCTGCAATGGGGGAGAAGCCTGCTTAGTTTTCTCTCTCTCCCTCCCTCTCTGCCCCCTCCACAGCTCTCGTTTTCTCTCTCTCTCTCAAGAAAGTAAGAAAAAAACGTATTTGATAGACAGGTACAGCGTTTTTTGTGGCCTCAAGACACTCCATTACGATAACATAGTTTTGCAAACAAGTTTTATCCCCAACACACCCTCTTCTAAACATAATCTTTTGTTTCAGCCTTACCCTATCTTTAACATTCCTATGCATTATCCTTCTTAAACAGCTATCCTCTATTATAACTGTTCAGTCATCGCTGAATCTCTCTAGCCTACCACTCCCCTCCATAAATGCTCACATCTGATCATCTAGAAATGCAGAAATACAATGCAGGCCGCATAGGTAATTTCAAATTTCTAGTAGCCACTTAGATTCCAACTCGATTTGGAAGCTGAATTATCACTGGAAATCTTTTTAAGTTTACTTATTTATTTTGAGAGAGATAGGGAGAGGGGAGGTGCAGAGAAGGAGGGAGAGAGAGAATCCCAACCAAGCTCCACACTGCCAGTGCAGTGTGGCTTAATCTCACAAACACAGGGCTTAATGTGTTTGTGGCCCTAAGACACAGGGCTTCATCTCACAAACTTTGAGATCGTGACGTCAGCCGAGATCAAGAGTTGGACACTTAACCGGCTGAGCCACCCAGGTGCCCCTCATTGGAAATCTTTGATGTGGGTTTAGATGCCATGAAATTTACAGATCCGAAAACTGAATCATACATACTCTAAGAAGTCCCAATAACTAAAAAGCAGAAGTTTTAAATGTAAATTTCAATTTGTGAAAATTAAAATTAAAGATTCCATTTCTCCCACAGGCCACATGTGGGGAGTGATATCCAGGACTATAACGTACATACTATTCACATATTACCACCCACTGTGCGTGCAGGAGTGAGGGGAATAGACACATGTGCTGTTAAACTTGAGCACAGACACACACATATATGTGCATGTGGCACGTATGATGGTCAGTGATAACAACCGTCTATGCTGAAGTTAAAGAGCTCTACACAGCAGATTGCCCGAGCCGGCAACCAACAATCCCTAACACGCCTGCCTGTAGGCACCTTAGGTTCCCACCAAGAACCTAGCCTACGTGCCTTCTTTTGAATCGGGGCTAAGCCTGTGGTGGCTCCCATCATGAGAATGTAGCAGATAGGATTCTATACGACTTTTTAGCCTTATCTTTAAAAGCAGCTTTCATTTTTGTTTTCTCGGAAACCAGCCACCATGTGAAGAATCTCACATTAGACTAGTTGACGATGAACGACCACAGAGAGAAAGAAGCCGCATGAAGAACCAAGGAAAACCCACCGATGACCAGCACCATATGAGTCCACGTTGGGTCCCGTGGTCCCGTCTGACCTCTTCCGGGAGACTAAGGGAGGAAAGGGCTAACCATCTCAGCCAGACTGCAGATGGCACGCCCTCCTAGCAGATGCCTCGAGCACTGTGGGACACTCAAGCCACCCTGGCTGGGCCTTTTTCAAAAGCTTACCTCAAAAAATCATTGGCAAATTAAAGAGGTATCATTTTAAGCCAGTCATGTAGTCGTGTTTGTATAGAACAAAGAACTGATGCAGAAATTGACACATACAAGCAACGTGTTCCTGTAACAAAACCTAAAACCTGTGCGTAGAAAGAGTCTGGAAAAACATCAAGGAGACTCTTCAGTGGAACCTGGAAAGGTAGTAAGGAGACTGCTTTGGAAACTGGAGAAAAACCCAGAAGCCAGCTAAGTAGTGGCAGAAAACTTAGTGAAACTGCTACCTGTAGTAACTCACAAGATGGAAAAAAAGCACCTCAAAACGTGTAGATCTGGCTGAGGAGATTCCAGGAAGAAATGTGGAAGGTCCCAGTTGTCTCCTTTTAACTACGTATAAGGTCTTGCAAGAGAGAAATAAGCAGAAAAAAAGAATCTGTCTAGTTTTTGTCATCAAAATTTAATGGAAATATAGAGTGCCCGGGGTCGCCTCTCCAGTTAGCCAAAAATCTTCAAAGTAACAAGTGCCTTTAAGGAAACAAACAAATACAAGACTGCCAGGAGCACTTGGCTTCAGGGTCAACACTAATTCAAGGATGCAGCTGGAAGTCCTTTGGTAAAGACCAGATTGACACAAGTCAGCAAGTCAAAGATTCTCTCATCTGGACAAAAAGGCGTCTAAGATTCTTAAGGGTAGTATCTCACACCATCTCACTCAAAGGCCAAAGTAGAGAAGGGCCGGTCTTGAAGAGGTTTGTAATAACGGCTTTTCCCTAATGGATTTGACTATAATCTGTTACATAGGAAATCCACAATATTTTAGAGGACATTTTAGCCGATAAACTAGGTAATTCCAAGGTTCAATAAAAGAAGACTAGCAAAGAACTGAGATTTGTGTGCAGGACTATTTTCAAGTACCAAATTATCATAGTACATAAAATCACACAACCAAATGTAGAAGCATAGTACAAATGTGTTTTTCCTTCTGGTTCTTATAAGTAATTCAACTTAACATGAGCAATCGATGCATGCAGACTCAGCATCTGACTTTAGCTCAGGTCATGAGCTCATGGCTCATGAGTTCAAGCCCCACGTGAGGCTCTGTGCTGACAGCTCAGAGCCTGGAGCCTGCTTCGGATTCTGTCTCCCTCTCTCTCTCTCTGCCCCTCCCTGCTCATATTCTGTCTCTCTCTCCCTCTCAAGAATAAACATTTAAAAAATGAACACTTAATTTATCCAAAGCAACTGTTTTAGTAATCCCATACTAACAAGTTCATTCCCCTGTTTCTCCCTCTGACTGCCATAACTTGCCCTGGAAGAGACAAATCATCATTTAGATCAGTAAAGATTTATACCGAGGAAACAGAAAGTGAAAAGTTGATACAAAGGTCAGCCATTATGAACATTACCGTTGAACTACCTGTGTTTACACTCGACAGTGTCGAAACAGGGCTGGAATGTTAACGCCTGTATCACGATCCCCTATCTGTCATCCATTTGACTTAAGCATACTGACTTTAAATTATATCGTCAGCTTTACTAAAAAATAAATAAGCCAAAAATGCCAATGGCGGTGTCTAAGAAAGAATGGCATTTTTATTTCTGTGACAATTCTTTTTCACGTAATCTCATCACTGCAGCTACGAAACGGCATTCTAAAGTTTCCGAGGTATAGACATGCCTTCTCTGCTTTCACTTGCTGGTATACTCGCACCCACGTTAAACGACTTACAAGGTGTTTCCTTTCAATTCTTGTTATCCGCAAATAAACACGGCAGGCGTGGAAATAAACACGGTGGAAGCATTGAATGCTCTTTTGGATTCAGTAACTGGAGGCCCCATTTTCTGTCCCACTTTTAGACATCCTCCCCCAACTGTCAGTTCTGTGCAGCGTACGTAAAAGTAGGAAAGTTTGTGTATCGGGGAGGAGTGTGCGTATGTGTGCGTGCAGGCCCATGCACATATGTGTAGAAAGAGAAAAGTGGCTGGGGGGAATGAAGAAGAAACAGTTTCTATTCTGATGGCCGCTGTGCTTTACTTCTTATTTTTCAGCGTTTCCACACCATATCGGAACCAAATCAGCCCCAATTCTAGCAATGCTTCTCCACTAACAATGTCCTTAGGGCACATTAAAGTGCCAAGATTGGTTACATTCCTTTCTGTGCGAGGCCACTCTTGTTCCCTTATTAGAATCTGTTGCTTGTCAGCAGGCATTTAGTAACCTAATTGGAACACCCTCTCCTTCTAAATCAACTAAAAATTCTCAGCTTATATTTCAATTCCATTTCTAGGCAAGCCTCCGCTAGCCCCTGGTTTCCTCCTCTTCTAGGAATACATGATTGTTTTCTTTCCGAAGCATGAGGCCGACATTATAGCTTGCCCCTCGGGGAAGGATAATTTGCTCATTGTGGATTAGTTGCCTTCAGCAGGTAAGTCTCACCTGGGTCACATCCTTTAAGGGTATATCCATGGACAGAGCTGCCTGAAAACTTTCACTGGAATGTACAAAACTCTGCCCTGGCTTGTCTTGCTCTATGATGCATTTTCTTTCCTGGGCTAATTTTCTCTCAAAAAGCTAATGCCATTATAACTGGATCAGTAACTTGTTGCATTTTATTCCATGCTGTTTTGGTTTTCTGTGCTGCCCATCAGACAAGCTGTACCTAGAGGAATGTGGACTGGCATTCTGGAAATTTCTGACTCCACTGTTGCACAAAACCTCTAAAAGAAGTTTCGCTTAACCTGCCCAGCCTCATTTCTACATTAAACTGGATAATTAGTAAATATATGTGTATGGTGCTGTATGTAGGAGGAGTGCTCTCAATGCCACATGCATAGTGTGCCCCAAAAATAAGAAATTTGGGCTGTCTGGCCAAAAAACATAAAATGTTTCATATCCTACAATCTCCCCAGTTTACTATTCTAGGAGAAGCTTGTAAAGAATCGTGTTATGTCTTAGCACATTTTGGCCCTGAAAAATAATGTCTCCCAACCATAATATCACCAGGAAACCGGTGTTACCATAAATGACCCTCTTCGTGCAATTCACGGATTGCACGAATTACGTACGTGTGCATTTTGGTGGGGGGTGGGGAAGCAGTCATAGCTTTTATCATTTTCTAAAATGAGACAGACTCTTCAAAAACATAGTAATAACTGGTGCTCTAGGTTAACTGATATTTTGGAAGCTATTGAAAATACAGACGGTAGTTTAAATAATTAAAGGGGCATCTGAGTGGCTCAGTCGGTTGAGCGTCCGACTTCAGCTCAGGTCATGATCTCACAGTTCGTGAGTTCAAGCCCCACATCAGGCTCACTGCGGTCAGCACAGAGCCCACTTCAGATCTTCTGTCCCCCTCTCTCACTGCCTCTTCCCCATGTGCGCTCTCTCAAAATAAAAATCAAACATTAAAAAAAATTATTTAATGGCACCGGTTTTCTTTTTCTTTTTTTTTTAATTATCTCACATGACTATCTTTGGCTTTTCCTTTATATTAATTTCCCATACACATCCATCACTCCATTACTCGTGATTCTATAGCATCCATTATTCAAATGAATCTGATGTGCTGTGCTCTTTAAAGCTCACTAAATGTGATGGTCCCTACCTGCTAGGTAGTGAAAAGGAACATAGAAGTGAAAAATAGTCTACAACTACAGACTCTTTGCTGCTTGAATTAGGAGTAGTTTGTGAATGATGGGGGAATACAAATAGAGTAGTTTCTGGCAGGAAAGTATTTTGCGATAAATTAAAACTAAGTATGTGAAGAAGCAAACCTTGAAAACGCACAGGCCAATAAATTAGAAGTAATTCAGTAGGTTCGCCTAAATTAGTCAGATTAACTAAACTAATTCCTAAATTCGTTAATACTTTTCATAAAAGTTTTATTTCATAATGTGTTTATAACCCCTAACATCACAACATGTCTTTTTTGTGCTTGGATGTATCATCATGTTTATTGGGTAGTTATGAAAATCCCATTATAAATCATGTAACCAAGCTATTTATTTTTCAAACGAGGAGGCAAACTCATTTCAACTGTAATTTTGTGATTGCTGTTTCCTTAGAGGAATATTTACAATTCTTTCAAGGAATAATAACCAGAAAAATATTCTTTTCCAAGAGTTACCATCCAAGATGTCCTCCAATGACCTCCGTCTCCTTGAATACAAACAGTTGCAGAAGGAAGTCACAGTGGGAGAAGAGCTTCATGGGTTGTTGCTGACTTTGAAGACAGAAGAAGAGGAACATGAGGCAAAGAATTTGGGTGGCTGTAGAATCGGGGAGGGGTCACCCGCCAGTGAACAAGAAATAGGGAACAGTAGTCCTGTGAGTGCAAGAAACCGAATTTGCCAACAAATTGCCAACTGTTGTCCCCTCCAGTCTTCAAAAAGGAAGACGTGATTCCTGCTGACACCTTGATCTCAGGGACTCGGGTGAGACTTCTGACGTACAGAGCTGTAAGGTAAATTTGTGTTGTCTTCGGCGACTGGATCTGTGGCAATTTATTATAACAGTAATAAGAAACTGATGCAGGTGTGTTTTGCATGTGGAAGGGATGTGAATTATGGAGTACTAGGTGGTAGACTGGTTGGTGACCAGCCTCCAAGATGGCCCCCAGCGATTGCTGCCTCCTGGTATTCACACCCTTGTGTAAGCCCCTTCCCGAGTGGACCAGAGATCGTCTGTGTGGCCAACAAAGTGATGGTATGGTACTGTACTATTGATTTATTGCCTCTCAACTCCAAATTCACTTTTTTGTTGTTGTTGTTTTTTGTGCCTGTTTGATGAAATGCATACCGCTCTTGAGACATTCTTCTTTTGCCGCCTGGCACTATGTTAAGCTTTGTCAATAGAGGGCGCTGTAGAGACTTTTGGGGAGGAAAGATTTTCTCTCCCTGGTTGTGTGGGGCTCACCTGGCAGGTTCCTGAAGCCCCTGGGGTTCTCTAGCTGCCATCTCTTACAGGAAGGCCACCTCCTCTAGCATCAATTTTCTCAAGAGCAGGCGACTTCTGACTGTCTCTAGTGAGACACAGCCCAGTAAGAGCTTTACCCAGAAACTTTGGGGGTAGATTTGCACGGCTTTGCAGATGTCTCTGACATTCAGTGAGCCTTGGTCACACCTTCTGCAGCTGGGTGTGTATCTCAGCCCTGAGGAAGGGTCTTTTCCTTGAGGGTTTTCTTGGTCCCAGAGGCAATGGTTGTTCCTTATTTCATGTATTCCCATATTCTTTAGAGTTTTTACTTCGTAGCTAATCCCCTTATTATCCTGGTCCGGTATCATGGTTAGTGGATTCTCTACATTAAACTTTCCCTATTCAAGGTCCTGTGTATTTCCTCCTTCCTGGTTGGACCCCAACCCAATCACTTCTGCATTTGGTTGTAAAAGTCACTGTAGCTTCTGTCTTGTCACGCATTCTCTGATCGTATGCTTTGGGGAAAGCCGACTGCCACGATCTGAGCAGCAACTGGAGAGGCCCGTGTAGTGGAGAGCTGAAGCTTCTGGCCAACAGCCGTCTGAGGGGACTTCAACCTGGGTGCGCCAGCCCAGTCCAGCCTTCAGATGGGACTGCAGCCCTGGCTGACAGAACTGCAACTACTTGAGAAACCCTGACAGAGAGCCCCCCAGCTCACTGCTTGCAGATTCCTGGCTTCAGATACTAAGAAAGATAATAAAAGTTTGTGGTCTTAAGTCACTAAGTTTGGGGATAATATGTAGCGATAGACACCTAATATACTTGTCTTAAGGCTTATTTTATAGCTTTTAATGTTTATTTATTTATTTTTGAGAGAAAGAGAGACAGAGTCCCAAGCAGGCTCCACACTGTCAGCACAGAGCCGAGAGTGAGGCTCGAACTCGTGAACTGTGAGATCATGACCTGAGCCGAAGTCAAGAGTTGGACACTTAACTGAGCCACCCAGGTGTTCCAAGCTTATTTTAAATATAAAGAAAATTATTTTTATACAAAATATAACGAAATATCTTTGTAATCAAGAATTTTTTTTAATTTTTTTTTTTTTTGAGACAGGGAGAAAGAGCATGATCAGGGAAGGGGCAGAGAGAGGGAGACACAGAATCCAAAGCAGTCTCCAGGCTCTGAGCTGTCGTCACAGAACCTGATGTGGGGCTCAAACCAATGAGCCATGAGATCATGACCTGAGCCAAAGTCGGAGGCTTAACTACCTGAGCCACTCAGGCACCTCTGTAATCAAGGATTTTGATCAGTCCATAGACTGATCATTCCACCGGATGCTGGAAGTGACTCAGGGAGCATATGTAACATCCGTTCTGTCAGAAAGCTCCCGAAGGGTGACCAGAAGCAGCTATTTTACGCCGCTCAGCTTCAGTCTCTCAAAATATGACCAATACCATCTACTTCAAACTGAATTAAGTGGGTGAGTCGATGCAAAGGATCTATAGTAAGTGCTGGGCAAAGGGCAGACACTATTAGAATTAATAAAACTCTAATCCACATAGAGTACTGGAACCATTCACAACGGTTTGTTTAAAACTAATTTAATCTGAAGCATGTATTTTTATGGACTCATCTTCCAAGCATGCTATGTCAGAACCTCTTGGCTATATTGCATTAACTGCTCCTTTATTTCTTTATAATTTTCACCAGACTATAAGCTTCAGGAAGGCAGATATTATGTTCCTTCTACTCATAATTTTAGCCTCAACGGCTAGAATAATATCTGAAATATAACAGTCAAAGAATAATACCTGCTAAATAAACGATGACTCTAACTCATACAATAATATCCCCGCAGAAATTTTTGTTAAAACCATCTTTGCGAGTGTTGAACTACACTTAAAATATCCTAACTTTTTAAATAGTATCAATATTAAGTATTTGAGATACCATCAGACTATTCAATTAATACCAAACAGGGCTCCAAGTAAACTTTAGAATCTTCATGGAAATAAAATGCAAGAACACTACATCCTTTACCAAAATTTCAGATATCTTCCCACTATAATCAATAGTTTAAGAGATTTCCTTGGTACACTGCTTATATTTTATCATTCTTCACCCCTTAATAACAAGCCTGGACCTTTTTTTTTTTTTTTTTTTTTTTGCCAATAATTTTCATTGCAACAATTACCAGTATTCTAGGACAATACTCCTTGTTTGGTTGACAATCTCTCTCTTCACTGCTGGTTGTGCAACGGGTGGCTCATGATGTCACCTCTTTCATCCTATGAAGTGAGTACATTCAGAGTCAAGGACAACGTGTTCCATATTTACAATAAAATTACGTTTTCCTCATTAAAAGGCAAATCCTTCATTTCAAAAACGTGAATAATTCTTAAAATAGTATGCCAGATGGCTAAATTTACGTGCTGAAGAAAGCCTAATTCAGGAATACTTTCTGGCATCAGTCCCGAAACATTTTCATTTGATTATGGATTGAACATATTTTCATTCATCTGAAACTCTTGCCTCTCTGTATGTTGGTCTGAGATAGGCAAACTCATGTTGGTAGACAAATTGGCCTCAAAAAATAGGGCACTCTGTTTAAATGATCTATTTTTGTTGACCTGTTGGAAAGGTGGCCTCACGCTGGATGACACGTGTCCAGGTAGCAAGGTCACATACGTCCATACTAAAATGCACAGAGGTAGTGTTCTGCTTCACACTGAATGGTGATCACTGAACTATACAACAGGAAGCTATCATCTACAAGGGGCTGTAAAGGTAAGGACCAATCGCATACAACTCTGCTATGCCTTGATACATTTCACTGCTCTTTGCTTTTCTGTTTTGTTTTGGCCGTGTTTATTTTTCTTGTTTTCTTTTTTCTAATCTTTCAATGGTGCATTTCCTCCTAGCTTTAGGTTGAAAATAATTGCTAAAGGAAGTTTCTCTTTTCACTAGTCATTACCATAAGTCCGTGAATTATTTCAGATCATGCTTGGGCTTTTTTAAAAAGTCATTTTCCTTCCCCTCCCCCCTGGTCTTCTGTTAAGTTTCTCAGGATCCACGTAAGAGTGAAAACATATGGTATCTGTCTTTCTCTGTATGACTTATTTCAGTTAGCATAACACTCTCCAGTTCCATCCACGTTGCTACAAAAAGTGAGAGAGGGAGGGAACCAAACCATAAGAGACTCTTCAAAACTGAGAACAAACTGAGGGTGGATGGGGGATGGGAGGGAGGGGAAAGTGGGTGAAGGGCATCGAGGAGGGCACCTGTTGGGATGAGCACTGGGTGTTGTACGGAAACCAATTGGACCATAAATTTCATATTAATAAAAAAATAATTAAAAAATTTTTAAAAAGCCATTTCCCACCCCCCATTTTTGTGTGTGTGAATTGGGGCTTCTTCAGCTACTCCACTGGCTGGCGCTCTTCCCATGTAAGCCCGTCCACTCTGGTGTTCCTCACACAACACCTTCGCTATTGCGGTAAGCCGGAAAGTGTCAAGTGTGTGTGTTTGAGACTCCTCTCGAGCTGAACTACAGTTTGCACATCTGTACACCTGTGTAATAGCAAGTATCCCACCTTATTTCACCGGGCTACACTAAGAATTACATGAGATGCCGCGCGTGACAAGGTTCCATGAGCTGCAATGCATTCTAAAGCTATGCGTTGTAATTGTGCTCCGCTAACCTACTTTGCTGTCTTTCCTAGAATTGGCATCTTTATGCACAAAGATCCTCTACCCAGCCAGTTGCAATAGATTCCTCTTTAAAGACCCACTCAGACTCGACTTTCTCCCAGAACTCTTCTATGAAGACCGTTCGCTGGGTCTTCGAGCTTGGAACTTCTAACTCCGAACTTCTGTAACTTACCAATTGTCTCCATCTGTTCCGAATTCATCATCAGGTCCTGCATCGTACCATGACACTTGCCTGTTGGCGTGAGTCTACCACTCCATGCCCCCATCAACCACACGTAGGGTCCATGTGCTTAACTCCATGCCTTACGGAGCACTGCATCTCTAATACAAACCGCACAGCTCTTTTACACCGTGCGAGGGGAATAACATGCTACATTTTTACTTCATGTGGCCTCTCCCTTGACATCACTGCTGATAATCCTCTTTCCCGCCTTCCCCTCCAAGCCTCTTGTCCTGGGATGCTTCTTTGGGGTACATGAAAATATTGAAAACTGACTTCAGTAACTTAAGTCTTTTACACGTAAAGTTTATATTAAAATATTTACATTAAAACCTTCACTTGGGGTTTTTTAAGTTAAAATTTAAGTGTTTGTTTCTCAGACTTTCTCTATTTCGGCTCAAAGTGAATACCTCCCTCTAGCCTCTGTGACCAGAAAAGAATGAAATTTGTCATACAACTGATTAACTGAATTATCTCTCTAAAAAAATAGTTCTCGGCAAAGCTCAAGCGACAAACCCCAGGTCAACTTTGGATGCAGATTCTGTTTAAAACAATGCTTGTCGATTAATTTTTTCCCCCGGGTACTTGGGGATATTTTTCAAGCCCAACATTTGGCTTAACAGTAAGAGGGTGTCTGGCTTACTCTGCCCATTTTCAGCATCATCTCATCTAGAGGTCCACTAAGACAAAGAGTAAAGAGAGATGGAGGAAAGCACAGTTTGCTAAAGTGTGATAATGTCTTCCCAAGACTCGTGTGTTTATCAGCTTTAAAAATTATGTGAGAATGGGTGTAGGTATAACAACATTAAAACCTCAAGACATGGCTGCTGAAATATTCACTGTCCTCCAAGAATCTATTTTGTAGCCAAGGAAAAATACATTAGAATATTTTTTTATGTCCTTCATAACCATCTTATGAAAAAATATGTTGATTTTGACATTCCAGAATTGAATGGGTGTGGTGCCTTGGCGGCTCAGTCATTAAGCTTTCAACTTTGGCTCAGGTCATGATCTCATGGCTCGTGAGTTCCAGCCCCGCACTGGGCTCTGTGCTGACAGCTCGGAGCTGGGAGCCTGCTTCAGATTCTGTGTGTGTGTTTCTCTCTCTCTCTCTCTCTCCCCCCCTCCCCTCCCCGTTCTCTCTCTCTCTCTCTCTCTCAAAAATAAATAAATATTAAAAAAAAAAGAATTGAATAGGCAACCTGTATCTCACATTCTTGGGATACAACTTTTGCTAAGCAAAATATTATGCAAGGAAATTTTTTCATGGTAATTTACCTCTCTGCTTCCCAAGTTGTACGTTCTCAAAATACTTCATTAAACATAAGTTTTAATAAAGTACCTTGTCTAAGTTTGCACAATCCAAGCAAACTTCATAAAACACTTTGCAAAACTTTGTTTAATTAAACACAACACCACACCTTCGCTTTAAACGTAATGATCATAATTTCTTACAGACAGTTTTTAATGAGTTTGCACTTCGCTATACCCCTCATATATTTTCCTCTCCTTCCAGGCACAGGTGATGAAATTGTGATCAACATTATGAAATTGGATCACAATTATTTCTTTAATCAAAACAAACCAAGCCTTATGCCATAGGTGTGGAAATCCATATTGCTGTGCTTTCCAATTGCAGTCATATTTTGTAATCAGCACTTTCGGCCAAACACAAGGTGTAAATAATATGGAAAAAGGAGAAGGCATGTTCTGTCTCATGCCGTTGCCAGGTATGTTTCATATTTAGATATAAACAATGAGAGAAATTCAAATTTCACAACAGTTGACTCATTTCTGCCGCTGTCAATGCTTGTAGTTTATTTGTAGTTTCTCATGATTTTATGAACCGTAAAGCTGTTCTCTTGTTTGCGATTCGTTCTCCCCTTAAATGATTACACTTCTGCCATGTTACCCATGCTCATTCCATCTGATACTAAGCAGTAATTCAAAAGAAGTCTCTCGCAGAGAAAAACTCAAACCTCATGTACTTATCAAATGCCGTCAATGCCCAAAGCAGGGAGTCACTGGGGAAAAATACAACATAAGACATGATCGCGAAGTTGCTAATATCTCATGCACTTTGCATCTAAAATCTGGGATTCCTGAGCCTGAATGCCCGTAAAGCATCAGAGTCTGATATCCTAAGTGGCCCCAGCAGAAACATCATTCTAACAGCCTTGTTTCGGAAGGTGACTATGAACAAATTACAAATAAGCCAAATTGGTTCTCTTTGCTGTACCATCACATTAAGGGCTTGGGGTCCTTACGATGACATCTGGCTGAGTGGAAGAATTGCCCAACAGCCCCGTGGGATTTTCGAACTCCTGCATTAAATACTAGAACACACTGGAGAGAAATCTCCACTTCTGTATGAGGAAGACAATATGGAGGGAATGTGTTAAGAATATGTTCACCTTGGCCATTCCCATTTCTGAAGCCTTTGTTTCCCACGCCGATTTATTGCTCTCTAAGTACTTGAGGAAGAGGTAGGAGGTGCTATGAAAAGATTAAGTAGCCATAAAGTCATTATCAATATTTGTATTCATTTCCAACTGAAGTTCTTCTGTGAATAAATATTCTAAACAGCAGGATGGCCAATCCATGGTGCTGATATAAAAGACTGACATTTTTATATGGATTTTCCTCTTGCCTTATTCTCCAGCTCTTTTCTAGTCTGGAAAATATATCTATTAATGTGCAATCTTTCAAATTCCATTCTTATTTTAATAATAATCACAAATTAATGATGTGTAGTCACATGTCCATTTTCTTGGAGGAAAATAACCATATGCTTCAATAACTAAAACTTCTATTTCCACAAACTAATTAAAAGGCCTTGTGGTACAGTAATCAGAAAAACAGGTGTTTCATTTAGTTTCTCTCCCTTCAAGGTTGAAGAGTTGCAATTCAAACTTCCCCGTGATTCCTTTAAAGTCAAGGAAAGTCACATCGCTCTACGCTGCCTATCACACGACAATACCTTTCTGTACCACCCCAGGATTACGACAGAATATAAATCAAGAAAAGAAAGTACACTCTTTTTATAGTGCAATATGCTAAATTGCGACTGGGATTTTTCACAATAGATTTGGGAGATTTTAGCTCTGCAAAAAAGGCTCGAATCCTGTTTACTTTTCTCTTCGATAGATCGAGTATAATATATATGGATACGTATATATAAATTTAATCTTCCAAGAGATGTGGCCTGCTATAGGAGATATAGGAGATATATTCCATTCTTCTTTCCCCAAATGTAATCATCTTATCAAAACCACATCTCTAGGACATGTTCTTGTGAGTACAGGGTGCATTACATACGATTTCATAATACGCACCGTAAGTCTGGAAGACTTCGACCCTATCCCTGCTGTTGATTATTTAGACCCTGACATATTGCAATAAAACATTTCATCAAGCACTCCAGTCCAGGGAACGATAGGCATCAAAACTGTATTGGTAATGCAAAATAAATGGATCGGGGTTGAAAATAATGAGTTTGGTGGATTGTATCTGTCACTGTGAATTATTATTGTTGAACATGATAGGGCAAAGCACTACAAAAATAAAGCTTGTCTTCTCTAGTTAAAGGTGAGACAACTACCTCTAATGAGGTACAGAAACTCAAGTGTGAATTATGCACACTTTATTAATTATTAATTATACACACAAAAGGTTTATCTGCAGGCCCAACCTTGCATTTTTGTGTGTATATAACCATAGAACAAAAAAAAAGTCCCCCTTGCTAAAGCTGGGGGTAGTTCACAGTGGCTCTCGCCAGAAACCGAAGGAGACGTTCCATTTGGCCACATCTGACCACGCAGAGGAAAAAAAAAAAACCACACACAAAAACACAAAAACCAAAAACTTGAACATGTGACAAGGCACCAGCAAGTTGCTGTGCTGATTCTTCCACTAATTTGCTCTGTGATAACCTGACTTACCTCCGGAACTCAGATTCAGTATCTGTGAATTAAATTGTCTTTAAATTCAACTCTAGCTTCAAAACGCGCCTTGATCCTTTATATAAAGAATTTGTTTTTAACTGAGGGAAACTGGTGGGTTTTTCTTTCTACAGGCAGAAAGCTTGGTGGAGGATGGACCTGAAGGATAACTTAGGTTGCTTCTCTTAAGGAACGCAAACATGAGGGAAACGGACGCCCGTTATTGGGGAGAAAAAGGATAATAGAATATTCTTCTTCACTAGGCAATGTTGACCAATCAGAGCAAGGGGAGAGGAGAGCTGGGGTTGGGCCAATTTGCACAAAGAAGCTTCTAGAAAAGGAAGAGCAACAACCCACGTGTTTTCAATTGCGCAGACTTTGAAGTTCACACAATCTGGTTGAGTGGGTGTTGAGGACGCCTTCTCCTAAGTTCCCCTGACAGAAAAGGACACTAACATCCCTGAAGGGAGGGAGAATCTGGGCTGTTGATCAGGGCTCAACACGGGGGATAAATCTGTGGGAAGGCTAGTATCATCTACACCGTACTTGTATAAACATATCTAATTGTATTTATGGCTTCAAATTGTATTCTAATCATAAGTAGACATTACGTTTACATTAACACTGCTTGTATTAAGTTATTTAAACAACGTTGGAGTTTATAACTGGAAAACAATACTATTAGTTAGTCTGACAAATAGGCGTATCTAACTGAGGCCTTGCTCCTGGGCCCATGACATCGTATCTTATGGTCCTACCATGGAGATGTATGTGGGAAAAGGAACAATGTCTTGTCAAAAAATCAAATCAACTGCATGTAAATATTCAACATTTTTTTACAAAAGAAAATTGCCCATTGTAATAGAGGAAACGAAAATATTGGGTGGGAATATGAAGCCAATGTGGCAATGTACGACTCCAGTCTCCCCGTGTCCCTCGATAACATGGCCACAAATCTCTCATTTGGCACTGACCTCAACGTGCACTGTTTTTTGCTTGCATAGATCACAGAAGAATTGACGATAAGGAAGTCATAGGAGAAGACTCTCCTCTGGAATAACCTTGAGGTCACTCGGTTTGAGAAAAAAAAAAATCAGGGGCACCTGGGTGGCTCAGTCAGTTAAGCATCTGACTCTTAATTTCAGCTCAGGTCATGATCTCGTGGTTCACGAGTTCGAGCCCCACCTCAGGCTCTTTGTTCACAGTACAGAGTCTGCGTGGGATTCTCTCTCTCTCCCTCTCTCTCTCAAAATAAATAAATAAATAAAATTTAAAATTTAATTAAAAAAATTAAACTAAACATTGTTCCTCCCCCCCACCCAAAAAAGAAATCCTTAAAACTGCATGGATGCTATGAATTTACACCACAAAAGCTAGATTAATTCTCCTTGTCCACCCTAAATCTACTTGTAAAAACTTTTTTTTTTTTTTTTTTTTTTTTTTGCCAATGTACCCATTTCTTCCTAACCCCTTCCCACATAGAAACTTTCATAGCCAGAAAGTACCATCATCCCAGGTAACTTGCAAAACTTGCCTGGAAAGAAAAGGCAAATCCCCACAAGATTTGAATGTTAATGGAGGGAGGGATAAAGGAATCAGGAGAGATCAGATTCCTTTCCTACCTTTACTGCCTTGTTCAGTGCTCAGTGTGTAAGACAATGAAGCAGCACCTGCGGGTCCTGAGGGCAAAAGGGGGTGAGGGCAGGGGACAGAACGGAAGCAACCAGGCTCTCAAATCTAATGGTAATGCAGATATGCACAAATGTAAATGAGTGTATAAGTATTTTTGAGCCCTTTTGGACAGAAAAAAAACAACTTGGTGAAACACTGCTTAACAAAAACAACCAATCAAACGAGGAACCCAAGAAACAGGAAATGAAATTTGAAACTTAAAACAAAAATAACAAAAAAAGAAATGCTTCATAATTAAACACCTGGGGGCATTGTTATTCCAGAGCAAAATACAAATATATGTATATTTGCATATATACATAATAGCACTCGTGGCCTTCAAAGTCACATAAGCAATAAGGCTGTGAAAGCTTTTAGGGAAGATGGTCAAGTGATATGCTTCAAAATTGAAACAGATAATTTCAGAATATCACAGTTCTTCACTTTTTGTTGTATTTATTTTTAGTCAATATTTTCATATCTTAAATGACAGTTGAGGCAGTAATATCCCTTGGGAAACAAATTTGACTTTTAGGAAATTCTTTATCCAATTCAATTAAAGTAAAATTAAAGGCTGTTTTGAGAATAGCAGACAGATTATGATCCCATGAGTATAAAACTATTTTTAACTATCTGTTGATCTACGCATCTTCCTTTGCCAAGGTGTAACTTTTATATTCTGTTCTACAGCAGCCCTTTCTGCTGGTTGCAGAGGGATGTCTGAAATAATGTTCGTTAAAAGCGAATGCTGCTTGGGGCGCCTGGGTGGGTCCAGAGTAAGCGTCCAGCTCTTGATTTCCACTCAGGGCATGATCTCACGGTTCATGGCTTTGAGCCCCACATTGGGCTCCATGCTGACAGCGTGGAGCCTGATTGGGACTCTCTCTCACTCTCTGTCTGCCCCTCCCTAGCTCATGCATGCATGCACATGCTCTCTCTCTCTCTCTCTCTCAAAATAAATAAAGAACCTTTAAAAGTCAATGCTGCTTGATTCAGGGTGGTGGGATTTGCAGTGATTTGTTGTTGTGATTTTCCACTACTGGAATTTTTTTTAATATGAAATTTGTTGTCAAATTGGTTTCCATACAAGACCCAGTGCTCATCCCAACAGGTGCCCTCCTCGATGCCCATCACCCACTTTCCCCTCCCTCCCACCCCCATCAACCCTCAGTTTATTCTCAGTTTTTAAGAGTCTCTTATGGTTTGGCTCCCTCCCTCTCTAATTTTTTTTTCCTTCCCCTCTCCCATGGTCTTAAGTTTCTCAGGATCTATATAAGAGTGAAAACATATGGTTTTCACTGTATGACTTATTTCACTTAGCATAACACTCTCCAGTTCCATCCAGGTTGCTACAAAAGGCCAGATTTCATTCTTTCTCATTGCCAAGTAGTATTCCATTGTGTATATAAACCACAATTTCTTTATCCATTCATCAGTGGATGGACATTTAAGCTCCTTCCATAATTTGGCTATTGTTGAAAGTGCTGCTATGAACATTTGGGTACAAGTGCCCCTATGCATCTCACTCCTGGATCCCTTGGGTAAATTCCTAGCAGTGCTATTGCTGGGTCATAAGGTAGATCTACTTTTAATTTTTTGAGGAACCTCCACACTGTTTTCCAGAGTGGCTGCACCAATTTGCATTCCCACCAACAGTGCCAGAGGGTTCCCGTTTCTCCACATCCTCGCCAGCATCTATAGTCTCCTGATTTGTTCATTTTGGCCACTCTGACTGACGTGAGGTGGTATCTGAGTGTGGTTTTGATTTGTATTTCCCTGATGAGGAGCGACGTTGAGCATCTTTTCATGTGCCTGTTGGCCATCTGGATGTCTTCTTTAGAAAAGTGTCTATTCATGTCTTCTGCCCATTTCTTCACTGGATTATTTGTTTTGGGGTGTTGACTTTGGTGAGTTCTTTATAGATTTTGGATACTAGCCCTTTATCCAATATGTCATTTGCACATATCTTTTCCCATTCCGTTTGTTGCCTTTTAGTTTTGTTGATTCTTTCCTTTGCAGTGCAGAAGTTTTTATCTTCATGAGGTCCCAATAGTTCATTTTTGCTTTTAATTCCCTTGCCTTTGGAGATATGTCAAGTAAGAAAGTGCTGCGGCTGAGGTCAGAGAGGTTTTTTCCTGCTTTCTCCTCTAGGGTTTTGATGGTTCCTGTCTCTGAGTTCGAGCCCCGCATCGGGCTCTGGGCTGATGGCTCAGAGCCTGGAGCCTGCTTCCGATTCTGTGTCTCCCTCTCTCTCTGTCCCTCCCCCATTCGTGCTCTGTCTCTCTCTGTCTCAAAAATAAATAAACGTTAAAAAAAATTTTTTTTAAATAAAAAAAATAAAAAAATAAATGATTAATATCTCCAGAGTTCTGGGTGGCTCAGACTCTTGGTTACAGCTCAGGTCATGATCTCACCATTTGTGAGATTGAGTCTGGCAGTGGGGTCCACGCTTATGGCACGGAGCCTGCTTGGGATTCTCTCTCTCCCTCTCTCTCTCTGCCCCTGCGCTGCTCATGCTCTCTCCCTCTCTCTCAAAGTAAATACACTTTAAAAAATAATAATAATAAATGTAAAAAATAAAAGACTAATATGTCAATAGCAAGTTCTAGAAAATCTATTCAGATGAGCTCTTCATATTCTTAATTATAATCTACTTCTATATGTATTATAATAGAGGGAGGCACAGACAAACATAGAGGGGTTTAGAAGACATAGAAGAAACCACTAATCCAGCTTTGAGATACAATAGGTGTTGAAGATGGGTTCTAATGACTGAATAGGAGTTTTCTGCATGGGGACTGAGAGGGAGGAGAAGTGCAGGACAGTATTACTGGTCCAGTGAACTGTTTGTGCCAACAGCAAGAAGTTAAGCAGCATGAGTTCACAGAACTGCAAATGGGTCAGTATTGCTGGCATGAAGCAGGGCAAACAGGACTCAGAATGGTAAGAGAGGAGCAAAGACTGTGTACTCTGATATCATGAAGTTTCCGGTCTAGTGAGTGCTACTAAAGCAACAGACGAGAACTGACAACGGGATAAGCGCCCTGATGGGGAAAAAGGCAGACTTTTCTACCCCTTCTATTTTGAGCCTCTTTATCCTGTGACAAAGGACCTGAAAGAAAGGGACAACCATTTTCTTTACTGTTTCTCCCAGAAGACATGCGTAGACTATTTTCCCCTTCCCTACCCCCCAAACCAAGAGCACACTGCACACACAATATGGTGGCCAATTTGACAATATATTAGATTTCGAAAAAAAAAAAAGACATGTTAGAGTCTCCAGTGGCCTGATCTAATTTCCCATGAGGGGCATGCAGATGAGCACCCCAGCATGAAACTAATTATAACCCTTGCCATATTTTGTTTTATATGTCTTTATGTGTCTTATTTCCCCCCACTCCCTAAACCAAATTACTTGAGGACATGGGTATTTTCTTATACATAGGACCTATGCCTCCTTGGGCTCTAAATAAATATTTGCTTCTTGACATTCAAGAGAGACACAAACAAAAAGATTAAATATATCTGCATTTCACTATGAGGAATATATATATATATATATATATATATATATTCCATTGTAGCTAACATACATTGTTATATTAGTTGCAGGTGTACAATACAGTGATTCAACACTTCCCTACATCACCCGGTGTGCCCCAGGACAAGTGCATCCTTGATCCCCATCTCCTAGTTCACCCATCCTCCTGCCCCCACCCTCTGGTAACCAGCAGTTTCTTTTCTATAGTTAAGAGCCTATTTCTTGGCTTGTCTCTCTCTCTCTTTTTTAATCCTTTGCTCGTTTGTTTTATTTCTTAAGTTCCACATGAGTGAAATCATATGGTATTTGTCTTTCTCTGCCTGACTTATTTCACTTAGCATTATACTTTCTTTTTTTTTAATGTTTACTTATTTTTGAGACAGGGAGAGCCAGAGCATGAATGGCGGAGGGTCAGAGAGAGAGGGAGGCACAGAATCCGAAGCAGGCTCCAGGCTCTGAGCTGTCAGCACAGAGCCCGACGCGGGGCTCGAACTCACGGACCGTGAGATCATGACCTGAGCCGAAGTCAGATGCTTAACCGACTGAGCCACCCAGGCGCCCCTATACTTTCTACTTTTATCCATGTCATCGCAAATGGCAAGATTTCATTCTTCTTTATGACTGAATAATATTTCTGTGTGTGTGTGTGTGTGTGTGTGTGTGTGTGTGTGTGTGTGTCTATCGATGGATACAGGCTGCTTCCATATTTTGGTTATTGTAAATAATGCTGTTTTAAACATAGGGGTGCATGTATCCCTTTGACTTAGTGTTTTTGTATTCTTTGGGTAAATACCCAGAAATGCGATTGCTGGATCACAGAGTAGTTCTATTTTCAACTTTGTAAGGAACCTCCACCCTCTTTTCTCAGTGGCTGCACCAGTTTGCATTCCCACCAACAGTGCGTAGGGGTTCCTTTTTCACCACTTCTTCACCAACACTTGTTTCTTGTGTTTTTTATTTTAGCCATTCTGACAAGTGTGAGGTGAAATCTCATCATGGTTTTGATTTGCATTTATTTCCCTGACGATGAGTGACGTTGAGCATCTTTTCCTGTACCTGTTGGCCATCTGTACTTCTTTGGAAAAATGTCTGTTCATGTCTTCTGCCCATTTTTTAAATGGATTATCTGTTTTGGGGGTGTTTAGTTGTAGAAGTTCTTTATGTTTTTTGGATACTGACCCTTTATCGGATATGTCATTTGCAAATATCCTCTCCCATTTCGTAGGCTGCCTCTTAGTTTTGTTGGGTGTTTCCTATGCTGTGCAGAAGCTTTTTATTTTGAGGTAGTCCCAACGGTTTATTTTTGCCTTTGTTTCCTTTGCTTCAGGAGACATATCTAGAAAACCGTGGCTACGGCTGATGTCAGAGACATTAGTGCCTGTGCTCTCTTCTAGGATTCTTATGGTTTTAGGTCTCATATTTAGGTCTTTAATCCATTTTGAGGAATTTATATATTTTTTGATGTTAATACTTGCAGCGCCAATCGAATTTTTTCAACTCTGCTTATTCCAACACAAACATAATGTTATTTCTTTGTGGTAAATGTCCTTAAGTGTTAACATAATTATGAACTAAAGAACAGCGGTAGGATTTTTCATCATAGACATCTTTTCCTCTTGAATAATAGACTTTGCTGATCTTCTTTCTAAAGCTGTAGACACAGAACTACATGGACTCATATGAAGCAAGGCTGAGCTTCTTGGTTTCATCCAGTGCCAGGACGCGGTGGCATCTGGAATCATATCTCATTACATTTGGAGAAAGTATATTTGATTGTCAGGAATAGGTCTCCCCTAAGGCATTTCTCATTTGTAGGGGCAAGGCAGGTGCCTTCTCTTAGAATTGTGCCATCTAAAAAGGCATGTCTTATTTCAATATTAATTTAGTAACAAGCTAGCCACAGTAATTACCTCTTTAGTTCTGCTAAAGTACATTTCCTTGTCTAGACTTGGGCCAATGATTGCATTAAATTGGCTACAAAGACAATCTACTCAACGTATGACTAAAGACAAAAGGAACGAAGAAGCCAATGCTTTTCCAGATAGATTTATCATGAAAAAGATCAGCTCAGGGGGCTGAAATGGGGAATGTGCTGTACTCTGTAGTGGGAAAGTTATGATAATGAGAAATGCCACACGTATCCTTAGAACTGCGCACTTATCAAAGGGGCTTTCACATACATGATTTCATTCCATTAATTTATCAAAAGGCCAAACGGAGTCCAAATAACTCCCTGGCTACGTGCACCTCACTCACATCTTGTACATTCTGCATATGAACGAAGTAGCTTTTATGAGACTTGTCTGCCTAAAAAGGGAAGTCAACTGACAAGTGGAAAACACAAGATCAACCTTGGGCCAATTTCTCCATGATGACATCGTTTTTCTCAGTTATTATGCAAAGTACCATAAAGAGGTCATTCAACCCCATTATTCCCTTGGGGTAGAGAAATAAGTTATTGATAAATAAAGGTGTCATTTACCTTAACTACAAGGTGTTTGAGCTAAAGAATCTACAGAAATATTCCCCTTGGAATATAATAAATTATTCCTCAACTCCACCAATGAATTTAACAGTTTTTAAAAATCTTTATCAGGTCATGTTTATTGAGGAGATATAATACTTCATGAAAACAAGGCCAACAAGGGACTGAGCTGCTGTGGTTCTCAGAATAAATCTCTTTATTTCTTACCAAAACATCTAATCGTATATTTGAAAAGGGGGACACCATTTAGATTTCTTTCACCTGCTAACTCCTAGGACTTCAGGTAAAGTTTCGCAGATGACAATATCTTTTTCAAAAAGTATTCATCTGCACTCTTTCTTGGATGGTTAAGTTCCATAGCAAGAAATGCTACAAGGAATGTTCAAGCCAGTTATTCAGGTGATGCAAGAACACTATTTGGCTTTCTGAGTATTCGCAGAGAACAGTCCTTCACTGGTGATGTACAGACTGGATTGCAAAACTGACCCCAGGTGTTGGGCTCAGGCTTCAGGTCTAATCTAGGGGGAAGATTATCAGTCAAATCCCTGTACTGCGAAGCCACAGATATTTGGCCCAGTGGAGGTATTCTTTGAAAGTAAAACAAAACAACAAAATGAACATCAAGTCCCCTGACACCTGGCCAGTCTTCAGGTGCACCGTGCTCCTCGCCTGGGTGTGAACCTCGGGCTTCGTTCCTTCCTCAGGTATGTCTTGATCTCTAGCTCACCTTTCAGCACTGCCCGGCAATGGAATATCACGATTCCAGATTGAGAAAACAATTCTTCTGGAGTTAGGGAAATGAAGAACGTTTCTGGTCATGGAAATCCCCTCGGCTTTACACCAATATTGTATTCATGTTTGGAAAATACCACTTTGTTGCTCTTTCCATTTTAATCTGCTTCAGTAGTTCCTGTCTTAATTCAGAAACCAAATGTGTGGCATACCAGGGAAGTCTTGGGCCAACTCCAGATCAATAAAACCAGAAAATAGCCATCAACCAGCTAACCAAAGTTGCTGTCCTTGCCAGATTTTATGCAAAAAAAATTGAAAAGTGCTTACAAATTACTTAACGTAATCACACTGACAGTTTCAGATATGACTGGACTGAAGGTCAAGCAGAGAGAGTTGACGCCTTTCTGTCCTCGTCATCCACATTTAAAAGTAATCTGAAGGAAATACGTGAGTATGCCAGAGGAAAATATTTTGTTCGTTACATCACAAAAGAGAGAATGAATTGCCTTCTTGACTTACACACCTGATTTTTCTTTTCTGGTTTCTTTCCCCTGGACTTTGCAATGGAGGGAACGTTGATCAATGTTGAATCCATGAACCCAACAATTCATTCTCTTCCTCAGATTTTGATCTCAATAATCATGATCATAATAATCTATGAATTATAATAATCATATAATAATAATAATCATAGACTTAGGGAAATTTAGAGACAGAAGGAAGCTGTATGCAACATTCATTCATTCAGCACCTATTCTGAGTAAGGCCCTCGTGCAACTCTATTTTCAAACACATGAAGCCAGTATGTTTAATGATTGCTTTGGGGTCACTCAATCAATATAGAGCCAGGCCTCCAGACATCCAGGACTCTTGAGTCCAAGGCACTTCTGTTCCCTTTTGACCACGCTCATTTCTCTCCCACAATCAATTATGTCTCCCATATTAGACCCTAGGTCAACGTGCTGACAAGACCAAAAATTGTCTTCACTGAACATACCATTTGACATTTATTTGGGGTAAGTTCATAAATAAATGGACAAATTGCCTAATGGCTAGCCTGCACTAAGGGCCAAATTAAAATTTTTAAAGGAAGTTATGAACCACAAATAATAAAAATTCTATTAAAATTGAAACCAGGAAACATGACCCGTTGAACTGTTAATCAAAAAAACAATCAGATCAAGAGGCAAGATCTTTGTCTGCAGGCCATGGTAAAAGGCTGGGAGAAAAACTGGTAAGTTTGTAGTCTCCATAAGGCAATTGATAACTAGGCCTTCAAATGATGAGAACTGTCAAAGTCTCTTTAAGAGAAATAGAATGCCCCCATTCATACCCTTCTATAGATTACTAATGACCACTGCCTTCCGATGAAGAATCTTCATATCAATGGTAATGCATCAAATGTGTTTCCTCACAATGAATGTATTAATAATTATACTTAACTTTTGGGATGCCTGGGTGGTTCATTCGGTTGAGCATCCGACTTCGGATCAGGTCATGATCCCATAGTTCATGGGTTCAAGCCCCACACTGGGCTCTGTGCTGATAGCTCGGAGCCTGGAGCATGCTTTGGATTCTGTGTCTCCGCCTGCCCTCTGCTCCTCCCCCATTTGCACTCTATCTCTCTCACTCCCTCAAAACTAAGCACTTAAAAATTTTTTTAATTAAAAAAATAATTATATTTAACTTTCCAGAAGAGATACTGAATTTTGCTATTAAACATGTTTAGCATTTCACATGTTTCCCATTTATAAATTATTTTCCCAAGTAATATATATTTCCCTTAGGATTTTTTTTTACATTCAGCATCACCATCTCATTTTTTCTCATTTTCAGACATTAAACAGAAATGAATCAGTGGCAGAGGTTCTGCAATTTATGGCATCCCACACAGCAGCCTGTGGACATGAACTGCCCCTACTATCCTGGAGTGCAAGGCAAGAAAAATTGAGTCAACGTATGCCTCCCACAATGGCTTAAGTAATTTATCCATTATCAATTATCTAAACGTTAGTTTCTAATCTTAACCTTATCTCCTAACATGCCAAGTTTCCTTCTGTCAGTTATATCTATACAAAAATGCAAACTCATTTTGATCTGTCGCTGGTTAGGAACGGTAAATGAGTTCTTAAAGTCATCATAAAACGCTTAAGATCTAAGTAGTCTTTCTTTTTAAATATCCACAATAGTCCATCCATAGCTACTGAAGAATTTATCAAAACATATGAATACTCAGAACAAATTTATGGAACGTAACACAGATTACAGCAATTTGGAAAAACACAGAGTTACATCCAGATTTCACCAATATAGATTTTGTTAATGTTTATTTATTTATTTTGAGAGAGAGATAGAGAGAGAGGGAGAGAAGATAGAGGAGAGGGACAGAGAGAGAATCCCAAGCAGGCTCCACGCTATAAGCACACAGCCCAGCTCGGGGCTCAATCCCATGAACCATGAGATCACGACCTGAGCCAAAATCAAGAGTCAGATGTTTCACCAACTGAGCCACTTGGGTACCCCTCGTCAATGTAGATTTATTGTGGGGTTTAGACATCTAAGTCTAAAGGTAGAGCAAGTTTCCTTATATAGTTTTGGGCCATACAAATGGGGAGAGAGAGGGTGATGGTAATTAAACTATTCATGTGACTTCTTTCAGTCTGTCTTTGTCTTTAACTGGTCTTCAAACCTTCAAGCTGGTGACTGGAACATCCATTCTGGACTCCCGGACACTCCTGTTGATGACCCTCCCACATCCCTGGATTATGCCATTTTGTTTCCCACTTGCAGAACATGCCCCATCCATTAAGCACCGTAAAAATTCTATTCTGTCTGTAACTTTAGTAAAGTTAACTAATTCATTTTTAATAAAAATGCCTTGGCAAACCCAGATGAAAGTCTTATACTGAGGCAATCAACTACTTTTCTCCAGATAATTGCCACCTGGGCTGAGAAATTGAAAGCACGCCAACCTAAAATGCTTTTAAAGACTTCAATCAACATTCTCTCCAAAAATGAAGAAATAAAAAGCCACAGGGCAGGATCATGGATCTCACACTCCATTCTGAACACTGAACAGCATTGCATATTTATATTACAGGGACTTGTCCTCCAAATTTGACCCGGGGCTGGCCTCTGAATCTGTACAGGGAAGGGAAGGGAAAGGAGAGGGGCTGGATGGTCCAGAAAAACTAGAAACAAACTGTCTTATTAAATTACCTGTATTTGTATGCAAGCTGAAAACAATACACATCTGCCAGCCTCCAGCCTCAAGCTCTGCAGGTTTACCTTCAGACGTCCTAAAACAACCTTGTGGTGTCTGCTTCATTTCTCTGATTTCTTTGACTCTTCCTGAACTTGCAGACAAACCGATACAAGGACTTAGTCCCTCTCTTCATTTGCTATAAAATCTTGCTTGAAAGCAAAGGTATTCTTCCCAGAGAACAAAAAGGAAAGGTTTTCTTTTTAAAGAAGTCGTGTTTCGTTCTCCTAACTCACAGGAGCATTTGTAGTTACTTCAAAACAAAGCAAAACAAAACAGAGCATGCATTGATTGAGGAATTTTTGAGTCATTAGGGTTTTAAAATACAAAAGAGGTGTGGAGAGGTAAAGATACTTGAAATAAGATTTCAGTTTTCTGTATTTTCACGTAACTGGCTTTAGTTTCTGTTACATTACTGCCTTGCTCAAAAGCTGGGACCATCAGTAGTCTAGCTGAATTGGATGAGTTGGTTAATCAATGTACATATAGCCCGGCCAATCTGGTCATTCCACGTACATGTATCTTTAATCTGATTATTTTTGTGGAATCCATTACATTGATCTAGTTAATATCTCTTATTAACAAGAAGGGTGACATTAAGACTACCTAACACTGACGGCTTTATATTATCCTGTCCTGGCTGAATGGCGAGGGATACCTCAGGTGGTGACGAGTACATTTAATGACATCATTTTTTGTACTCAAGAACTAAATCCATTTGGATGCAGTCCAAGGGAGACGAACCTGAAGACAAGTTCCACTTTGTAAAAAGTGTAATAAAAAGTATATTAGAAAAAAAAAAAACAAAAACGAGGGCTAAAAATGTTATGTAATAAAATGCTATCTAATAAAATCTTTTTACTGAATCACTTCATCGCAAATCATCTTAATTACCTTGTAATAACTGAATATTCAATAGAACTAAATATTTCAAATTGTGATGATGCTATTTGGCTTATACGCAGAAAATCACCATTGAGTTAAAAATATCAGCCCCAAACTGTGTGCATAGCAAGATTTATGAAGACTCTTTGGGCTTATAAAAAACATGCCCTCCTCCTAAAAAGCCAGCGCAGGAGGATTTTTCCCATTTTACAACCGCTGTGTTTAAGTCAACTTCTCAAGCTCACACAGCTAATAAGAAATTCTTTCCCAAGCTGTATCTGCATCTCTATACTTTTGCGATCTGTTCCCGTAATTACTTTAAAGTTTAGAGATTACTTTTAATGATCCTAAACATTTCTCAGTTCCATCTTCAGACACCCAAACACTTTGGGGATACACACTCATCAGAGGTTTCGTTAACCACCCCACTCTTCAGCTCCCCAGTTGACTTGCCTGGGGAAATTACCTGTGTTTCTGGTTTCCCCTCTATAAATTAAAGATAATAATAAAACCTACCTCCTATGGTAGATGCGAAAGCTAAATGGGCCATCATATTTGTGATGAGCATAACATAACATATAGAAAAGATGAATCGCTCTGCTGCCCACCAGACACTAACGTAGCACTGTGTGTCGACTACAGGCAAATAAAGACTTTTTAAAAAGAGTAGCTCAATGAGGATTTTCTGCATTAGCAATGGAGGGAAGAGAAAACCACAGTGAATCATCTCCCTTGAATCCTTCCAACTTCCTCAAATTTGTTCCTGGGCTAAGCAGGCCCCTTACAAAATCTACTATGCCTATAGCACAATTGCTAAGAGAAGTAACCCCAGGTCGGCATGAAACAAGGGGTGACCATTGATCCAGAAGGGATACCCTTACGTGGGAACAGCCAGTCCTTGAAGTTGGTTGGTATCCACTGGTGTGGTTTTGCATAATCATAATGATATAATATTTAGATCAATTCAACTCTGCAAATGTAATGAGGGAACAGGGGGTGATTGCTACATTAATGGGGGAGTGGACTGATGGGGATAAAAGCATGGGTTTCAAGTTGAGAGACCTGGGATCAAATCTGGTTCTCCCTCGCTGGGTCCTTTGGGAAGTCGCTTCAGCTTCCTCTTGTATTCCTGAGGCCCCACCCCAGTTCAAGCCACTCATTGCCCACCTAACTGGTTTCCTTGCCTACAAACCCATCATCCACACTGTCACCGGAATGGGGTTATAAACTAAAATGATGGAAGCCCAACTAAATTTGAATTTCAGATAAAGAACAAACAATGTTTTAGAATAAGTATGTTTTGTGCCAAAGTATTATTCCTTGTTATCTGAAATTCAGAATTAGCTAAGGTTCCTGTTTCCTGGGTTTCTCTTTTTTTCTCTTTTTTCCTGAGTCTGGCAATGGTACACCAGAGTTACCTACCAAAAACGTAGATCTGATCGGATATTCCCATCTTTAAATCATCAAGTAGCATCTTGTAAGTGAAGTGTTTGGTTACAATTTCAATCCATTGACATACACAACCACTTTCTATCTTTTCAACATCGTCTTCCACCACTTCTCATCTTCCCGTTTTCCTAATGATTTGACTTTGTGCCTACTTTCAAGTTTTCAATTCTTCCAGAAATTCCAACTCATATCAGGCATATCTTTTCTTTCTCTCACTTCCACACACACTCCTACGCATCTGTGCGCCTGGGTGGCCTAAGTGCTTCTTCTTTATTCTTTTAAATTTATGATAGACAATAGAAAGATAGATAGATAGATACATTGATCCATTGATAGATACATAGATACACAGATAGATACATAGATACACAGATAGATAAGGAAATGGAATTTTCCAGAAAAGATTTTAGCAACATTCAACAATGGTCACCCAGTGCTAATGCACAAGAGTCCTTCTGCACTTAGAGATCTCTTTATGTTATTCATTATTCCATTCAACAGTCATTTCTTCAGTGGCTAGTCAAGTAATGCATATATAATGTGTAGGGGGACAGAGCGTGCATGATATAGGAGATGAAGCCATTTCCGTGTTCAAGAGGCCAACAGTCAGAGTAGCTAGAGCCCCTACCTCTCTGCCCAATTTCCTTTTTTTCAAGTACATGAGGTACTTTGCCTCCAAAGCGCAGTACTACGTTACTCTCCATTACTCCTAGGGATGCCACAGGAGTGCACTATAGAAGATTGTCACTGAGCTGCAGCTACTGTTCAGCATTAGAAAGTTACGGGGCACCTGGGTGGCTCCGTCGATTTAGTGTCTGACTCTTGATCCCAGCTCAGGTCATGATGTCACAGTTCATGGGTTTGAGCCCCAGGTCTGGCTCCATGCTGACAGCGTGGGGTCCGCTTAGGATTCTCTTTCCCTCTCTCTGCCCTTCCCCACTCATGTGCTCTCTCTCTCTCAAAATAAATAACAAAAAAAAACTTTAAAGAAAAACAAAACAAAAGAAAGTTATCAAAAAAGGAGCACCTTGAAGAAAGTTCTTGTTGAACTGGAACCCATGCTCAGTGGGAAAGGATGGCAGAGAAGCACCAGTAAAAAATTCTTTAAGCTTTTCATTCACACGAGGGACTGAGCCCCAGGGAACAGATGTACACAGACCTACAGGGAAAATGGTGGAGACAGCAAGAGGTATTGGTGGGCTCTTATTTCAGACTCTCGAAAGATTCCTGCAGTTCCAAAGCAGATAGAATGAGCGTTAGGGTTGCGTGATCCCATCCTTGAACGTAATATGTGTACCTAGAGAATGGATCAGCCCTGAACCCGAGTGTCAACGACATTTGCTTTCAGAAGAAATGGAACAGTCTGTGCCTGAAGGGACTCCTCCTCTTGAATCCCATTCGAAAGTACACTTTCCTAGAGCAGTCTGTCGGGAGACGTCATCATTCCTAGACGCTTTGCAGATTGACTAGGACAGCTTCCTCTTCCACAGAGAGGTGCACGGTGACCTGGACACTTTGGACAAATCAAGAGAACGGGTAACGGCCGTGTGTTTAGATTTATTTTAAGTGAACTTGCAGTGAACACACGATGTTTTTCAAATAGTCACCCGCCCCCCCCCCCCAGCCTATTTATGATATAATTATAAATTCACTGAGGTCATTCATCGCACATTAATGCATCTTTGCTCCTCATCTTTCAATGCTGCTGCCTGTTTCCGTTGTCCTCTGGCAGACATTGCTGTCACTAGGGCCAATTATGGCATCTATTTAGCTTTGCCTTCTGACCGAATGGACGCCTTGTTCTCTGACCGATGACAGTCTTAGAAGGCTACAGCCAAACTGGCCGTTAGCTTCTGACCTCTCCGTAGCCAATCTTATTATGGTAATTGCAAGGCTGGAAGGAGCAGACACCAGCCCAATTACACCTGTCCCTGTCCCAATTCAGCCTGGGCTTAAATTACTCCATGGGGTAGCGTGACGTGGTTCAGCCGAACAACTTTTTCTCTATTCTTGTGAAGTTTGGAGACAGACATTCCTAATTATGCTTGTCATTAGGCTATAATGACCCAGTATTTCTTTAAATGGCATCATTCTTTATCAAGGAAACCAAGGCACTATAGTAATTGATAACGTTCCCGAGGATTTCAAAGCAAACAAATCTTTAAAATGGGACTCCTCGATTTATAACAGCGTATAAACAGAAAACAAGGCATCTAATGTTTTCTTTCGCAGTCATTTTAATATTAATGCTATACACAGATATGAGTGTTTACTATTAATATGTCTTTATAAATATTATATTTGTATTACCTAAATCTGTAAAACTATACATAATTAATTCTATAAATGGATAGCTGTGTGGCATATATACACAATTATGTTAAAGAATATATATGTGCACGTTATGGCTAAATGAATTAGTTTTTTTTAAACTGCTTTATATAAAACATTGGGGAGGGGAAGCTTTTAAATTCGTTTGAAAATTAAATGTTCTTGCTGAGCATCCTAGAACACCGATGTATAATAATATGCCCCTATGAATCTAAATTGAAATTAACTACACATAGTCCTTTTTATTTTAGTTAACTCTTACTAGAATGCTCTATTTACTTTCTTACCTTCTCCTAGAGAATTGCCCTCGAAACACGAGAAGCAAAAATATTAGAGTCCCCAGTTGGTTCAGTCACTCATAAGTCATTGTAGAGGTCTCGAGATGCTTCTAGTTTGACCAAGTCCCTTCCAGGAATAGGAGTTCTTGAGACCCTAAGTCCAGAAGCTCTTCTATATTCAATCCTAGTGCGATGGTGGGGTCTTCTGCCCCTCTTCTCTTTATTGGAAGAGCTATTTTGGCGATTCTGGAGAGAGCAGCCTGGGCTTTATTAACACCCTGCTGCCTTGAATGGAAGAGTTTATTCTCCGTGTTTTTCTCTTCACCACCATCCCCATGGGACACTAAAGGCAGGGTCGTTCTCTGGACTCCAGAAACTGAATTAGAATAACATAAGATCTCCCCCCAAAGGCATCAGAGCATGGCCCGAGACTGATACCAGAGACTGTCTTCACTCACATCCACGGGGTTCCCCCATTACTGAGATCTATCGTTGCTTTTACATCAACCAGAGGTCTGACTTCCCCACCAGACCAGAGTGCACGGTGGGAACTACCAGGCTGTGTTCCAGGAACCCCATTCCTGATAATGAAACTGCTTCCTTTTTCCCTCAGCCTGTTTCCTACATTGGTGGTGACAGCCACTACGAGAAAGAGGGCCATCTTGAGATTTAGCGAAGAAAGAATTTACAGGTCTTGACTCAGGGCTCCACACACAGTGGGGATTTTATCCATGTTAGTATTCTACAAGGTACGCAGTCAAACAGAGCTGAGCTTGAGTCTTGGCTCCCATGTTTACAAAACTGTAGGGAACTTGAGCCAAACACTTAATTTCTCTAAATGGGAGTGGTACATGAGATGATGTATGCAAAGTTGTTGGCACTCTCTTGACCTGCCCCCCAAATATCTCACCGGCCCTTGCACTCTCTTTCTTTGGATGACTGGGTCCTACACCCACACAGTGTATATGACCACACATCATCATATGATGGCATTTCCTTTTCACTGGAGGAATGTTAGGCTCTTCCCACTTCTCCTGACTGGTCTTGCTCACCTGCTGCCTCTGTCATCTCTGCTTCTTCTGAGGCGGAGACCTCCAATTTTGTGATTCCTGCCACCGGGTACTGGCTGGCCTTCCTTTCCTCCCTCTGAGATCACTTTCATTCACAGTGTCTTCATCGATGGCTGGATATCATCAGTCACTGGGGATAATACACCTGCAGTGGCTCTTACACTTCATGAAGTCCCTGTCAGAAGCCAAAAAGACACTGTCATGACGAGCAGAGCCTTCTGCCCCTGTGTTTACCCGCAGACTCTTCAGAAGCACACTGAGCCCACGTCAGGAACAAGTCCTTTCAGAGAGCCTGTTTGGCCTCTCTCTTTCTCTTTCTCTCTCTCCTCCAATTTCTCCAGTCATTCCTTCTTAAAGTCTTAAGTCTTATTTATCTTGAAATTATGGTGACATCTTTTCAACTCCAGTCAGACATCAGTCTAGGGGTGTCTCTGCTTTTGGGTTTTTATATCAGTTGGCCACAGATAGGGGTAGCAACAAAACTGTCTCAAAACCACTGTGATCACTGAGTATACAAAGCAGAGATTCTCCTAAAACACAAGTGGGTATTTGTTAACCCCTGTTCATTGTTCTGTTTCTCGGCTGACCCTCCCTACTTCCTTGGTGAACCAGAACATATCAAAGGCCTTTTAAAAAATCATATTTGGGGCACCTGGGTGTTCCATTGGTTGAGTGTCTGACTCTTGATTTCAGCTCAGATCATGATCCCACGATTGTAGGACTGAACCCCTCATCGGGCTCCATGCTGAGCGTTGGGCTCCTGCTTAAGATTCTCTTTCCCTCTGCCCCTCTCCCTCTCTTGTGCTCTCTCTCTATCTCTCTAAAATAAGCAAAAAACAAACCCCAAAGACAAACAAACAGCAAAACATATCAAAGGCCCTAAATGTTGTTGCTTCTAAAGAGGCTATTCCTTGGAGATTACCTGTGCCTGCCTCACCCAGCGTTGACTGATGCCCGAAGAAGAAGAAGAGAAAGAGAGAGAAGACAAGAAAAATGATGATGTGTGCCTATGATTTAATCATTCCTGGATAAGACCTCATCGATATCAACATTTACCCAAATCAAAGTGAGTTTCCTAAACTCGGGTCAAAATAAACGCAAAGGATACAAACAGAAGAAGTGGGGAGGGTCATCTTTTTAACCAAATAAAGCGCACCAGGTTTTCTCTCTCTCCCTCTCTCTCTCTTAGGTGGACAATATGTGGTTGCCTGGCTAGAGCTTGTCATCTGTGTTTATCTCATCTGGTCATCTGTAATTAGATTGCAAGCCCCTATGGGCAGTGGCTGTGGAGCTGTAATCCAATTTTGTACACAGTGTCTGGCACATTCTCTTAACCATAAAGAGGGTGCTCAATAAATATTTATTGATGATGGTTATCTTTAATTCCTCAGGAAGCTTAGGCAACTCTAGGCCACTCTACTTAGCTGAATGATAATGGAATTGATAAACTATCATGGGGGAAAACACATGTGTGGTAGATTTTTAAAAACCAACGCACCATCAAATATTCAAAATGGGAGGTCGCATTTAGTACCCGAGGGACGTGAAAGGTCTAATGCATTACTTTGTGCCAAACCTGTAACAGTGATCTGAGCACTGGAAGAGACAAAACATCATAAACCAGGGCTTTACATGTGACTCTTCTGGCACTTTCTTTAAGTGATGCTGAAGTTTATAATATTGGAGTTTTTCTCTTCACCTACCAAATTTTCTGAGAAGTCAACTAAATGGGTCCATAAAGCCAATGTTATTTTAATTATTGGCAAACATATTCATCAACCCCAGATGGTTTTTCTTTGTTAAAAATCATGGAACTGACATCACTGGGAACATGATACACATTTGGCCGATTACAGTCTCTTCCAACTACAAAACGTTTCTAACCCTTGCAAACAAAGCCTTACACAAGAAGTGAACTAATCGGGGATGTTTCTTTCTCTACATTTGAAAGAAAAAAAAAAGTCTAACTGCTCTTGAAATGCCTCCAAACACACAGGTCTAATTAGAAACACACGTAAAGCCCGTAAGAGAACAGGTGCTTTTTTTTGTCACTTTTAAAAAGTGACACAGTGAGGCAAGAAATTCCAGAACACAGGAAAACCTGGGGACACTCTTTAAAGGCTTGTTTAGATGCGAAGAGAAGGCTGTGCTTGCACAGTGTATTCAGGAAATACAACTGCTGTGTTAAGCAATGCCCACTGGATGGGATGCCCAGCCAGTGGGAATATTTGGCCATCCTTCTGATACTCTAGTGGCAAGGTTTTGAGCCATACATTTTGTGGGCCTTTCCCCTACTCTTCAATGCAAGTATGAGGTTAAAGAAATATGTTGTGTAAGAGGTAAAAGGGTGAGACACAGAGACAGAGAACAAGGAGTTCAAGAAGAAAGCAGTGAGATTGCCCAACATGGGCTTGCCCATTCGGAACATTGGAGAAGACAGAATCCATTGTTTCTTGCAGATGATTCCTTTGGAATTCTTTTCTTGGCTTCTGAGACTGGTTCACCTTGTGACCTTAAATTTTTCCCTTACTGCCTGGTTCCTTTGCCTTTGTGTCTTACTCTGCTCTTCAAAACGAGGAGCTTCTGTTGATTGAAAAATGGATAGAAAATAGAAGAATTCCATAGTCATGCAGATAATGAAGACCCTTCACCTGGATCTCTCTCACCAGAGCTAAGGTTAAAGTGCTTGCTGTCTTTTATCTAGTTATCGCTAAAAAAAGGTTTCCTCCTCATGGTTAGGGATGTGGTTTTCAGGCCAGTTTCTCTTGTAGTTGATACGTTCCTGCCCATGCCCAGTACGTTAGCATTCGCAACTGGACAGTCAGGAGTCCATCTCGTGACTCATGTGGGATTGGAGTTTTGGCTTTCAGATGCTGCCTTCAGTTTCTCAGAATTGGATCTTATCGTCGCGGAGTCTAGAACTGCACTCTTCCTGGGTGAATTGTTACCACGTGAAAAAAGTAAGTGAAATAGCAGAACGTTTGTGTGCGTCATCCAGGATGACCAGAGAAAATGATATAGGGAATGATGTTTAGGGACTAGTATAAAATAGTGCCCCTGAAAGAAACTGCCCAGTGTTCAGAAACACCCTTCCCCCAGCTGGAACCCACCTCAATCCCGTGAATACCATGCTATGGCCAGGATGCCAGGGCACTGACCATGGGCATTAACTGATTCTATTTCCTTCAGCCAATTGTTCCATAGCTCTGATTCTTGATTGTCCCTTCCATGAAATAAACACTTGTGAAAAGGTGACCACTGAGATCCTTTCCAGCTCCAGGAGCTCAGGAAAGCAGTAAATGATCGTCAAGGTTCCCAAGAGTAAAGAGGCTGGTCAAAGGTCTGTTTTCGTCCCTGCTTCCCTGATCAGTAGCTGCGTAAACTCGATTTTGAGCAAGTGTGCCCCCTCTCTAAGCCCCAGCACCCTTATCTTAAAAGTGGGGCTGACGACACTATGTACCTGTGGGGTACCCCAAGACTTGTCGTGGGGTTGACGAAGTTGACGCACGTAGCATGCCTGGCCCAGGGTAAGAGCTCAGTAAATCTAAAGCATCATTATAACTTTGATATTAGCATTACGATTGCTCTCGGTTCTCACAACGCATGTGTCGGAGATTATTGCCAGTAGCAAGGGATTGAGAGCACAGCTGTGTGGCCAGGCTGCATGGACTGGCACCTCCTCTTGGTCACCGAGATGACCACATGACCCCTGACCTGAAGTTCACAATTCCTACCGCTAAAGTTTCTATTGCCTTCGGGGCAGGCGTTGGGGGTTTGCATCTTTTTAGTTTTGTCCTTATGGTTTTCTGTGCATTCCAAATTCTCTACATGTAATAGCAATTACTTTTAAGACAGAAAAAAAGAAAAGCCCGTTTTGTGTGTTTTAAATTCAATCTTCCCTAGATCACGCACTAACCCTTGATGAATGCATAAACTGCTATTTATTTTATGGACACGAATCATTTCTTTGTTCAGAGTATAAGTCTGCCCTGTCCTCATTCAAGTCACAAAGGGGAACACGTTTGCTTTATGAATCGGTGCGACAGGTATTCGTGGCCACATCCCGAGGCCTCCAGCAACCTGAAATTTCTCCCCAGAGCTTCGTTGCTATGGGATAAGACAAATAAGATTCCAGGAGTGTCCTTGGGCATTCCTCAAAAGCAGTGACTTCAGGGGTGCCTGGCTGGTGCAGTCAGTAGAGAATGTGACTCTTGATCTCAGAGTCGTGCCTTCACGCCCCACATTGGGCATGGAGCCTACTTAGAAAAGAATTGTGAGTTCAGTTAGGACACAAACAGAGACGCTGGGGACCCATGCAGTGGCCTGCAGAGATAGGGAATGTCCTGTGTTTTCTGCCTGAGGTGATCAAACCATTCTATTTATTACGAGCTCATCTTCTGCTAAACGGGGCAGGTAGGTAAAAGGCCTCAAATAGTGCCTTTCATCACTCCAGATTATTAACTACAATGAAGGCTTCTTAGACAAGAGGGGAACAAATCCTAGAAAGAAGGCCAGAAAGCAACCATTTTCAAGGGGAGAAGCAAAGAGTGCCAGTAGGTAGGGGTGCAGGAGAATATATAACACGGCCAAAAGGAAGAAAAAAAACTATTTCCTGTGATTAATATGAATGATGAAGACTTTCAGATAAATCTATATACATACAACTTTACAGTTGATAAAACATTTTACATACATCAACGCTTAGCAAACATTCCTACTAATGTGTGGCTCGGGACAAAGGAACACGTGTGTGCCCTGTGTGTGTTTAGGAGGATGCAGAAAGACAAAGAATGGGCATAGCCTGTGGTAGAAGAACCCAGAAAGCCTGAAGTTTCTTTCAAGACTTGAGATCGTATCTGAAAATGATACAGATTTCTCATTTCTCTACAGTAAAAGAATGGAACCAAACCCTGGTTGTCTGATCCTTTGCCCATGACCTTCCTAAAGTGCCATGCTATCTGTCTCTCTCTCTCTTTTAATGTTTATTTACCTATTTTGAGAGAGAAAGAGAGAGAGCAAGCGGGGGAGGTGCAGAGAGAGAGGGAGAGAGAAGTGCAAGCAGGGTCCCGCCGTCAGCTCAAGAGCCCATGAACCCTGAGATCATGACCTGAGCAGAAACCAAGAGTCGGATGCTTAACCGACTGAGCCGGCGCCCCCATCCTGTCTCTTCTTCTGGGTAATAGGACACACTGAAGAAATGCCATTCAGTCCCTGTTCCATTGAACACCCAGCTCCATAGGTGTCAGCAGTTATGAAAAAGGATGTTAGTATCCCAGGGAGGGGGGGAAGCGAAACCGCAGGTGGGAACTCCCTGCTCCGTAGGTAGGGAGGTGAATAGGTAGAGTCTGATGAAGCAAAGTGGGCGCTTTGCCGTCTTCCTGGAGCACGTATGCAAGCTGAGACTGAAAGCCTGCCAGCAGTCATCAGACAGTGATCACTACCCACTTTGACTGACTCATGTAGGAACAAATGATACAGTCATTAAAGATCTACGGTACAGCTCCTGAGACTTTGAAGTGCAGGTCAGGAAACCGAGACCTGAGGGCACAGGTAGTATCTTTATTTCTCTTTCGTCGTACAGCCCGACTTCAGAAAAGAAGATGAAGTTTTTAACGATTCGTTTAGTCAATGGTAGAGGAACAACCAACATTTTTCCATCTGAATTCAGCCCTTCTTTTCTTTTTTTAAATTTATTTTTAACGTGTATTTATTTGGGAGAAGGAAAGAGACAGAATGCAAGCTGGGGAGAGGCAGAGAGAGAGGGAGACCCAGACTCCGAAGCGGGTTCCAGGCCCTGAGCTGTCAGCACCGAGCCCGATGCGGGGCTGGAACTCACAGACCTTGAGATCATGACCTGAGCCAAAGTCGGACGCTTAACTGACTGAACCACGCAGGCGCCCCCAAAAAAAGCCCTTCTAACTCATACTTGCTGAAAAAAAAATCCAGTATGTACAGTAAGAGGGTCTTTTTCCTTGTTAAAGTTATGATTTCTAACAGCAGGCTGACTGGCAGGTGAGGTTTATTCTACAAAGAACAGGTGGGAAATACTGCTTCTGGCTTCTCTCCTTTTTCACAAGGGTCTATTCGCCCTTTTATTTAATTTTATTTTTAGCCACCTGAAATCAGACATTATGGTTGGTATTGCTGCCGTCACTGTTGCTTTCTCGTGGTATTATTGTTATCGGTATTGCTTTTATCGTCAATGCTTACATTTGCCCGGATGACGACCATTTTCTCGGATCAAAATTACTTCTTGCAGGACAGCTTGTAACAATTCTCTGTTACATTTCTTCACAAAATAATTCTTAATAGGTCTTGCAGGCGAAGCATGCAAGTAGTCTCTCGGTCTAGCAAAGTCTTCATTTTCCTCTACTCTTGAACGGTGGAGGAACCGGACAGGGACTTTGCAACTGGCCGTGATTTTCCCTCGGCGTGGAGAGGTCACTCGGCTGTTTCCTGGGCTGTTATTTTTGAGATGTCTGCTGCCAGTATAATTGTTCCTTTTTCTAGATAAGCCTGTTCCCCAAAATTGCTTTTAAGTTTTTTTGGTTTTTCTGGTTTTGGTTTATTTTTTTTATTTATTTATTTATTTATTTATTTGGTGTTCTGCAGCTTAACCATGAGATGGCCAGGAGGCATTTTATGTCTCCTTTTGGGACTTGATGTGGGTCTTCATTCTAAATATTTGTACCTCGCATCACTTTTGAAAAGTTATTAACCATTATCTTTTTTTTTTAATATCTCCTCTTTCCCTTCTCTGCGCTTTCCTTAGAACACCGATTCTTCCAGACCTACACCAGACTTTTTTTCTGTGCTCGTGTCTCCTCACTTCTTCAGATTTTCTAACTCTCTCTGCTATATTCTGGGTAATTCATTCATAATTTATTCCCTTCCAGTTAATTTCTTTCTTCAGCTGCGTCTAAGTCACAGTCGATTTGCCTATTGGGTATTAACTTCCACAATTATATATATTTTTCTCGGCGAAAGTTCTATTGCGTTCTTTTTCAAGCCCGCATCTCTTCTTGGGGACTTGTCTTTCCTTTTGCTTCTTTGTCTTCTTTTCTCTCTCCTGGCGGGAAGAGCAGAGAAAAGCTGCTCCTTCAGAGGCGTCTCCAGCAGGACAGCCAGTACGGCCTCTGCAATGTCGCAATGTCACATCCAGGGTGCCCGCCACCCAGAAAGGGAGGGTGACTTAGGATGAGACAGCCGTCTTCTGGCAATGCGACTCCCCAAGGGGGCCGACAGCTGAGGGCTGTCCAGCATCTTCAAGTCCTTGAAGCCACTGCCAGGGCCAAGGCATAGGGCAGGTGCTACGTGTTTTCTCCACACTCCTATGAGGTAGGTACTATGACCAAGCGTCACTCAAAAGTGGGGAAACTGAGGCACGTGGGGAATAAGAAGCCGCCCAGCCAACCATGACCCAATCAATGAGGTGGCAGCACCAATATGTAAATAGAGGGCATCTGGTTCTCCAGCCTGTGTGAGTCCTGTTGCGCTGGAGTACCTGAGGTCATGGCTGCTGTCCTCCCCCAACCTTATAGGAGCACATTACTATTCTATTTTGCTATTTTTGTATCCCAATTCCCACACCCATTCTTCCCTTCTACACGTAAATGGTATTGTGCTAGAGAGATCACATTCGTCTTGTGTGTGTGTGTGTGTGTGTGTGTGTTTAATTCAGCACTGTTTTTAAGACCTATCTATGTTAACACATATGCTTCTATTTTATGTCATTGACTTATCCAATAACTCATCTCTTTACTTGTATTTTTTAGTTTCTTTCAGATTTGATTTTACTTTGTCAAGTTCTGGGGGTAAAGAGGTAATAGTCTTGGTTGTTGAATGTATAGATTGTTGATTGCACTGAGTTTGTTCTTTGTGTCTGTTTCAGCGTTTGATTGCGAGCTCATCTTCCGTAGGATTTTCGGTCCCAAGTGCCTGGACGGGAGAAGGCCTCCCTAGAGGGGCTTTGACTTTGATTCTCGCCAACGTCCCAGGAACAGCACTGACCTTGGACTGATTTTATGTTAATTTCTCAGCTAGCAATTTAACTTCCAACCCTACCTAAGGAACAAGACTGGTATTCTGATTTTTTATAAGAACACTTGGCTCTGCCTTGAGACCAACACGAAATACGATTGATTTTGTCTCCTTACATTTGTGAGCAGGTTTTTTTCCAGTCCCCTTTTGCTCTGTGCATAGCCCTTCAGACATCTGGATCCAAGCCGGGCTTCCATTATAGCGCCTTCTTCAGGCGGTCTTATCTGCCATTTAGGCATCAGCGGTAAAACCCAGCCCTGCGGCTAGTGTTGGTACCACCCTCCTCTTCTCCCAGTCTCTCACCTGCTCAAAGAGCACCTGTAGTTCTAAAATCTAGGCCATCCCTGTCTTTCTGGTGAGTTCAGCTGACATCTTCAAAAAAGGTTTGCTGTATTTTATTTGGCATTTCCAGGTATTGTTGCTGGAAAGTCGGTCGATGGGCTTAGTGTGTCATGTTGCCCACACCGGAACCATGTGTTCTGCTGTCCAGCGGGAGAAGAAGAACTCACCTACCTGGACAGCGACAGCCTCTGTTTTCAATTGCTCTACTGAGATCTAATCCATGCCATGAAATTCACACTTTAAAGCACTCAACGTAGTGGATTTTAGGCTCTTCACAGAGTTGCACAACCAGCACCACAGTCCATTTTGGGGCATTTTTAACATCACCAAAAACGTGTACCCTCGTAGCAGTCACTTTCCATTTCCTCCACCTGCCTCACCCCCCTCAACACCTGGTAACCACTAATCTGCTTTCTGTCCTATGGATTTGCCTGTTCTGGACATTTCATGTAAGTGGAATAATATTGTATCTGCCTTTCGTTTCTTGGCTTCTTTCCTGCAGTGTAAGGTTTCCAGGGTCCGTCCATATCGTAGCCTTCACGACTACTTCATTCCCCTTTCCTGCTGAATAAAATTCCCTTGTTTGGATACAAGGGAATAGATACAAATTTTGCTTGTTCATATTAACGGAAATTTGGGTTGTGGCCACTTTTTTCACTATTATCAGTTATGCTGCTGTGACCATTCAGGTATAAGATTTTGCATGAACGTGTGTTTTTTTATTTCATGAATATATTTCCTCTCACAACACGTAGGAGAGGAATTTCTGGGTCGCCTGGCAACTCTGTTTAACATTTTTCAAACGTTTTTCCAAAACAGTTGCACCATTTTACGTTCCCACCAGCAGTGTGTGAAGGTTTCAGGCATCTCTTATCATGCTAAATGCAATGGATTCGATGGGGTGTTGAGTGGTAGGTGACTAGACATTCCCACATCTCTCTTATTCACTCTTCTATTAGATTGGCAACCCTGGCTGTCCTACAAGCACCTCAAGCCCAACAAGTTCCCGATGGAAACCATCATCCTTCTGCCCTCCTGTAAATGTGCTTCTCTTATATCCACCAACGTGCCCGATACAGAAATCTCAGAGAGTCATTCTGGCTTCCTGATCTCACTAATGCCCCATTTTAAGCACCACTCAAGACCTGAGTTTTCTGCTTTCAGAAGAGCTCACAAAGCTCTGTATTCATTCTCTGTATCTCAAAAGTGTCATACTCTCCATTCATTTTCTCACTTCACTCATTGCAATGTCCAGTTGATGGGTTTCCTACCTACCTGCCACCTATCAACCATCCCGTGGGCACGTGGCCATTGTAAACTGCAAACTGCAAATCCAATCACATCCGTCCTCTGCTTAATTTTCTGGTGGCTTCCCCATACTAACAGGACAATCCCCAAATTCTATAGCTTCTGGACCCCTTCAGGATGCAGACCACACTCACCTCCGCAAAGTCTATCTTGCCGTTTGCCACTACACAATCTCTGTCCCTGCCAACTGAACTCAATCTCCAGCTCCTCTGCCTGTAACACTCTCTCCATTTTCTTGATCACATCATCTGACTTTTACCACCCAAGTTTATATTTAATGACATGCTATCTTGTACTTTTTAGTAGCTTTACGCTGTGACTCCCCCACTAGATGAGGACTGCCCACGATTTTTGCCCAGTGCCAGGCCACGGTAGGAATTCAGTTTAATCGTGTGGTTGCACATCAGCTCTCCCCCTGGCTGTCTTGCAGGATTTACCCGTAAGAATTCCATGGAAAGCACAAACACGGTGTATCATCTTCTGTCGGCAACATTTCTCCAGCCTCTATTCTGGCCATATTGCAATATGCTGGGATCTTGTGTTACTGGATAGATTGGGATTTGGGGTCTTGAGACATACCTATCATTATTGTTGATGTATTTATATTTGCAAATTAACTATCTAGTGGTCCTTGCATATCACCTGGGGGAAGGACAAGGATGGTTCTGTGTCAACTAATTCTAGTGAAATTGAAGTAGATTACCTACTCTCTAAGCTCTCTCAGAATTTTATCAACTCAGAAGCAGAGAGTTATGGACTCTCTTTAATAAACTCCCTTGCTTGTCATCCACTGACCATAACTCACATCTCACTGGAGCATTAACCAGAGGTGGAAACTTCTCACTTCATCAGACGCTGCTTTTCTGCTGGTTTATATAGAACGTTTATTTGTGCCAAGCGCTTTGATATTTGGGGGCTTTATTATTTCTCCTTCCCCAAAGTCCCAGGAACTAGATAAGAGAGTTTACCAACCTTTCACAGGTAAGAGAACCAAACTGCTCACCTACCATCAAACTGTAATTAGAACTTACAACTGCCAAAGCCTGTGTCTTGTTCGGTTTGTTATACTTTTATGCTGCATATGTTTTCTCCTTTTTGCTTGTCTTTTTGCTATCTATGTGTTACTTTAAGGTTTTAAGCGCCTCCAGAACAGTCAACAAAACTTGCATTTAAAACATGCAGAGGAGTTTTGAAAAACGGTCCCTATTCAAACTCTACAACAGGTACAGGGCAAAAATTGTTTTGGAGCGTTTGTAATGAACACTTTGGGTGTTTATAATTACAAACTTCCTGAAGTTCTATGGGATATAATTGAGCTGTGTGACACAGCTCATGGCATTTCATGAGCATTTCAAATGATGCGGAACATAAGGTCTTAGCTAGTTTGTTCCCTGCTTTAGAACATGCAAAGAATCTTGGACAATGAAGTCTAAAATCACCTAAAATTGCCATCGTATCTGCCACATTCTTGCTCATCGTATGGACCAACCATCATCAGCTTGATTGGCCTTCCAAATATAGGCAATACATATTAATTGTACCAAATTTAAAAAGATGGTTCTCGTTCGTTGCTCAACTTCTGTTCAATACTGACAACCAAACGTTAATTTAAAAAATATAAAATTATATATATATATAAAATATAAAAATTATATATATATAAAATTATATATAATATATATAATATGTATATTATATATATATAATATATAATATTGTATATTATATATATAATATATAATATTGTATATTATATATATATAATATATATAATGCAACCTATGCAGATGGCAGGCTAATTTACATTACCCGACCACTGATTCTAAACTTTCAAATGCGTCCTTAGTTATCCCATTTTGTGTCACTTTTCAAAATCCCTTTTACCACTAACACCTTAATGAAGAAATCCCCTGATTTTTTGATTTGTGGAAGATTTACAAGAAATGTCCACAAATGCCTACGTTCACCCTCCCCCCCCCCCCACACACACACACGCAGCCTCAATTCAAGTTGTCTAATTATTGCCCCTAATTCTCTTACCGGGGAACTGATGGCATTGTGTGTGTCAGATACAACTCCTATCTTCACAAGACAGAACTATGTTGCCTCCAGAATTTCAATTAAAAAAAAACCAAAACAGTCTTTGGGATTATGTGCATATTCCACAGGTGACATCTGGAAAACGTGAAGCAGTTTCACCAAGGAAGTCCTTGGAGTAAGTCCTTTTGTTCCTCTCAAGCTACAAGAATATGAATAATGTTCTGATGTGCCGTTGTGTCAAGAAGTGCCCTTTAGCACTTGTTCAGTGTTCTAAGATTGCTAACTGAAAACACTAAGCTGCTGCATCAGGTGGCTTGGTGGAGAGCAGCACTGCCCAATAGAAACATAACATAAGTCACCAATGTGGACAACGTGTATAACTTTGAATTTTCTAAGTCGTCACAGTTAAAAAGTAAAAAAAATATATATATATGGCATTAGTTTTCATAGCACATTTCATTTAACATAATATAGTATCATTTCAAGATGCAATAAATATAAAAGTAATTGAGCCGTAACTGAGCCAATACGAAGTCTACGAGATCTCGGGCGAAGTACACCCACCCAACACGTGTCCATTCCAACTGACCACATAGAACTAGCCCCCCGGGCTGTACCGTGCTGTCCTGGACAGTGTATGTCTAGAGTGTCTCTTGCCATCCTTTGTGGAAGCACCAAAATATCAAGGCTGGCTTTGCCTTTAACGTGCCCACGGTTCCCATCACAAAGAGATGCCCTGGTGTACGTCAGCTAACAACCTCAATAACAAACCAAAGAGGAAAAAAAAAATCTATTCTCTGAGTTCGATCCCAGGAATGGGATTCGGTCTTCCCTACAAGCAAAAATATGGCCAAAGACTGGCCACCCACTCACTAACTCCATCCTCCACTTCCCTCTCAAGCAAGCAAACAAAAGAACAACGGCCATCGAACCTGTCTGAGTCTCCTTGTAACCACAGCCTGGGTGTCTCCATATTGTCCTGCTGTTACAGGGACACGCGTCAACTTCTTTGATGATAGCTACACAGGAGGAACAGGAAAGAACGGGGTGTGATCCGCCAGCCTCAGGCCCGAGGGCAGAGATTGAAAACCCACGATATGAACTAAGACAGAAGTCGTCATTGGAAGGTTGACTGAATTCATTGTAGTTTGAGCACTCTTCTTTCCATCTTTTCCTGCCATGCAGAAGCACTGCTCCCAAAATACACCTGTGTGTGCAATACAATATTCTGTGGAGGGAAAAATACTCCCTGATCCCGTGCCCCACAGCGTTAAGATCGACAGGCCTACAATTTAACCCAAAGCGGAGCGGCCACAAACGCTCTTCTCTTTCACACGTAAATATTTAATCCCTGTTGGGAACACGCTATTCGACGTGCCGGAGTCATGCCTTCCCATCATGGGTTTCATAGATTAATTACAAATTGCTAAACAGGCAGGACCTCAGTGGCCCCATTCATTGGGTCATGGACATGAGACTTTACCCAGAAAACCTGTTTCCTGCACTCCTGAGCAAGGAGAGAAAGGTAAACTTGGGGATGGAAGCGTTCCAGGGGTTGGGACTAGACATACATTTGGGGTGTGGACCAGGTTTTGTGGAAGCAGGCAGCTTGATGCGATCTGAGCTAAAGCGTTAGACAAGTAATTTATCATTGCTCATCTCCTCTCTCTACATGCGTATGAAAGAGAGGCACAGGAGAAATAAACTGCAAGGGAAACTCTCAGGTTAAAGAAATTGTACTCAGGTTGAGATCTAACAAAACGACACAGTGGAATCTGGCTTGTCCCTCTTCCTCTTTCTTCCTTCCTTTCTTTCTTTCTTTCTTTCTTTCTTTCTTTCTTTCTTTCTTTTGTGTTGTACTAGCTTTAATTCTTGTAACAGCTCTCTGATGTAGACACTCTTTGTTCTTCTCTTTTAGAGATGAGAAAGTGCGCACAGAGAGGTTAAGTAATTTGTTCAAGCTTACTCAGCTTGTAAGACGGAGCTGGGCTACAAAACCCAGGCAGTCTAGATCTGGAGGCAGACCTTCAACTGTCTCTGTAACATATGGTCATCCTGCACATGGGTGGGCAGAAGAGTGTTTCTCTAAAAACACCAGGTTGAAAGTCCTATTAGTCTTTAAAATAATAACTCCCTCAATGTGTCCCAAACTGCTACCAGTAGGGTCCCTCTTTCTGATGAACATAACTTCCAAGGGGCCCTAATGAAGCGTGAATATTATCAGCATTGTTTCTACACTAGCACAAAATGTTTACCAGCTTTGATGATAATAACAATTAAAGAAAATCATTTCACTGTTAGGAATAGAATCCTGAGGAAATTGAACACAGGATGAGTTTCTTAGGACAGGAGGAGGGATCCAGAAAAGTATGGAATCGGCATGAAGCTATCAGAGAGGAAAAGGATAAAGGAAAAACAATGCAAATAAGCAAAGATTAATACAGGACACTGTTGTCTATATATTTAGCCAAAAGTTCACTCTGTCCAAAACCCAGCAAAGCATTAAAAACTCTAACCCAGTGAAGATTCAACAAAAAGTAAAAGGCAACGAACTCTTGTCCAAGCATCTCATTTTTGCATTTCTCAATAGTTATATTCAACAGGTATTGTAATATAAGCATAGCACACATATTTTGAACATAAACAGACCGAACTCTGTTCTGAACATGTGCTTGGATTTTTTTTCTTGAATCCTCACAAAAATCCTGTACAAAAAAAGGGTCTCATTATCCCCCTGATATAGGCGACAGACCTGAAGCCCTTGATTGTATCCCAATCTAAGTTCTGTAGGACACACAAGATGGCTTTCTTGGGGCAAAACTTAGAAGACGCAGCTGGTCCATAATAATGAAAACAAAATGTGAAGGTATCATTAAGATCCCCTGTTTCTCTCCAGTGTCCATTTGAAATCCGATGCCTTTACACAAGAGCCATTAACGTGCCCTTTTGACTCTAGCATTGTTTTTAAAATAAAGAATCCTTGTATCAGAAAGCCTTACAGAGTAAGAGAGGGATGGGGTAACTAACTTCTTATGTATTGTATCTTTTTACCATCCACTTTCTCTTCTCCTATCCTTAAAAACTGATCGCCAGAATGTGCTTAAAAAGTTATACTTGAAAATTGAGCGTGAGAGGTAATTACAATCAAACACCCTACAACTGGTTCATGTGGATGATCACAGGCGACTTCACAGAATCTAATTCAGAGGTGATGGCCCCTTAGGCTCTTGATGGGTGGAGATCATCTTGCAGTTTTCCTAAAATAAGAGGTTTCCTCAAGAGGAAGAACACTTCCTTTTAAGTTTGGCTACCTATGGAAATAAACGAGGTCCCCTTGAAAAATAACCACTATTGCAACACGGGATTAATTTTTTGTAGGGCAACATGTTGGGCCATTACATCAGTGGTTCTTTATCTTTTGGTGCCACACGCTCCACAGAGAAACCTCTTGAAATTTTAAAAATATTGCCTCTGAGAAAGACACATATACACCTACCCAAATCTGGGGAATTGTATAGACCTCACTAAGCCTATACATGTGATGCCCTCTGTGAGATATCGTATACACGGATTAAGACCAATTGAGCAAAACCAAGGGCTAGACTAGCAGATACTGTCAGGGGGCTGGGGCTGTACGTTTGAAACATCTAAATTCACGAAACAAGGGCATTCCCAGCTCCTATGTTGAGCTATATCATGAGACACATTTATTTTAAAAGCCTCCTAGAACAATAGAGAGAAACTACCTCTCCAGAACCTGACCACTGGCTTCCTCTTCATTTTACAGTGATGCGTCTTTTTTCAGTGCGTCTCTCTCTTAGGAATATATACAAGAGAATAAATCATGTTCACCTGTAATATCAGGGGAAAGCGATGTTGCTAATTAAGAGCAGGGCAATTCGAACTTCTTCTTAGCCCTGGGGAGGAATACCCAGGTGTGCTGAGACAGATACGCTCGGAGGAAGAAAAAGAGATGCTCTATAGTCAAACACACAGCACTAGGCTTCTTTCGTGAATTGATTTTCCCACTGGGTGACATCCTGGCAATTTCTGTTACCCAACCAATGATGTAACTAACTACATGGAGCTGAGAGCTGGGTCAGATAAAAAAAAAATGTTTAATCTAACAAAAGCAGCGTCAGTCTTTGCCGTGAAGGGAAGCTGATTTAACAGGCAATAGCAGATTAAATAGGAAGCTGAAACAGGGAGAAAAAATCATATTAAACCGTTAAAAAATGAAGATAGAAGAACATCACAATGCCAATTATTTGGAGAAAAAGCACAACGTTACCATAGAACTTTCAACAATAAGATAAATGATATCTACTTTAGATGTACAAAAATAGGTCTTTTGTTCTCAGTATATATTTTAAATTAAATGCTATTGTTTAATTAATAGACTGTAGTTTCATGCATTAAAGAAAAGCATAAGGTCACATGATGATCTTAGACCACAGAGTTACTCTCGAATCTCAAAAACAAGGACAGTCAATGTGGTTCAAAGTCTGGAGCGTAAGCCACCTATGTTTTAATTCCCATGGTATTTAAAAAATCAGATTCTTGGGCCCCACTCACCTGTTGAATCAAGAACAGAAGAGTAAAGTCTGGGAATTTGCATTTTAACAAAGGTGATCGGGCGTCAACCTACTAAAATTTGAGAACTGCTGATTCTCGTACCCTCACTTGGAACTCTCCAGAAAATGTCATCATAAAAAAGTGGTTCTCCCTAGAAACACCCCTTTGTCCCCCATTGCTACAGACTGGGATTTTTCTCCCGTGTTCACTCTCCCTCCTCCCCATCACTAAAACCCCTTTTTCGTTTTTTGGGAGATCCCACACTCACCCTGTTTTTCGCCCCACGACAGCCCGGTATTGTTTATGTAGGCTGAGTACAAGTGAGGGAGTAGAGAGGTCTGTATTCCCAGATCTCACTGTTGCTATTTCCTGTTGATGCGGCTCCCACCCTGTGACCCCATCCTGGCTCTCACACTGTATCCCACCGCTATGGTGGAACACCTAGATTAAGGACGGTGACACAAAAGGAACCTTTTCTGTTCCAAGACCCACCCGTTACTCCTCACGTACAACGGTGAGGTGGAAAAAGAGTGGGGGGAGGCAAGGTCGTACAAGTGAATCTCTAAAGTCCCTTTTTGTCTCATCATTATTAAGGCTATCGTCAAACAGATGCATTCCCAAGGGAGAGGAAAAAAAATGGAAGCAACAGGACATAACAAAATGAAGGACGAGTAAGAAATCCAATTCTTGTACGTTTCAGAATAAAGAGGTGGCCAGAGATGGACCGAAACTGCCAGCAGGGTTGTGGCCGGGAAGAGGGCCCTCACCTCCATCCCCACCCCCAAGGTCTTGCTTCATAGTTCTGGTCCTCAGTTCCTGCTAATCGTATCACCCCATCCAACCCATTGCCCAGTAGGGAGCGGCAAGATAAGAGTGGGCACAAGCCTCTCCTCCCAGGATGGAAGTGTTCTGCTGTGTCAAGAGGAGTTGTGGACCTTTTCCTACAAGGACCCCTCATCGAGACTCTAGAATGCCATTATCTGTCAGCATCTCACAGATTAGAGTCAATACAAGTTTTAAAGTCTTCTGTTAGTCTGCCTGAAACAGAGCCATCAGTTACTCGTTCACTCATTCTGATCACATACGTGAAATTAATACCAGTTTTCTGAATAACTGAACTGTTTTATCATGACCAATCTTTACGCGTTTGGCAGCCTCTCAACCAATGAGCTTTGGATGCAAAGAAACCTCAGTTTAAGCCAAGCTCTGCCACGTACTAACTGCATGATTTGAAACAACTGCTTTAGTCTAACAGAGCTCGGGTTTCCACATCTGTGAAATGAAGATGATAATTCTCTACCTGGAATGAGTTCTTGTGAGGTTTTAATGAACCAAGGTGTATTGACCTCTTCGACATGGACCGTGTGTCTTCGGGAAGATCCACGGGCAAACAAGCAGTCCTTTTACACGTGCTAACTTCTCTGGTGGAGGCTGGGGTGTCAGTAAAGAACTTCAGAAGGTGGTGAGGAGGTTAGGGGTGGGCGAAACAGGTGGAGGTGATCAAAAGGTACTAACTTCTAGTCATAAGTCCTAGTGATCTCATGGACCACATGGTGACTATAGCTCACAAAGTGAACTCTTTGAAAGTTGCAAAGAGTAAATCTCCAAAGCTCTCGTCACAAGAAAAAAAGATTTGTAACTGTATTTGGTGATGGATGTTAACTAAACTTATTCTGGCAACCATTTTGCAATATGTACGTATACAGTAAAACCTTGGATTGCAGGCAACTTGTGTGAGTGTTCCGCAAGACGAGCAAACATTTCTGATCAATTTTAACTTGATACACGAGCGACATCTTGCGATACGAGTCCTACGTGATGCTGAACGTCACATGATCACAACTGAGCCAATGGCCTGCAGTGAAGGGACGCCCTCCAATTTTGAGTTTAGGAAGATCACTCTAACCACAGTGAGGACTAGCTGTCCTGTAAAGAATCTGGCACGTGCAGTTTCCAGTAAGTGATAGCTGGTATTATTTATTAAATCATTTGCCTCTTGCAGATTAGAATAACCCTCGTGTCGTCTAGGGAATATTTTTCACATGCCTCTTTCCTTACTGAGGTATTGTGTCTGTTGCTTAACTCGTCGTAAATTATGTTATTGGCATTCTACTCATCAGCAAGAATAGCGAAAGCAGTTCTAGATAATATAACAACTTAACGCCTGAAAGACAGCTGCCTACCTATTGATGTTGTTCAAAACACACCCAGGATTTAATGCACAGGGGCTTCTGGTTCTTTGGAAGTCTCTCATTATAAGAAGCCCTACAATTCAGATCGGTGTTTCAAATACTTGACTGTTTGCAGTAATAACCAGTCTCAGCTGATTGATCACTCTCATTACTCATTTTTGTAACCCAAACTTGTCACCTTTCTCCTGCCACTCTCAGAAGTAAAACCTCAGGCGTAAGCCTCAAGCAGCACAAACCCACACAGTCCCAAATGCAGGTGGAGGCTGAATGCCTAGAAAATTCCAAAGCTATTTTCTTGTCTTCTTGTGATGCTAGGCAGCTATGCTCTAGTGTCAATAGAACAGAATTGCTCTTGGCTGTAACTTTTTTTAAACTTTGAGGCTGAAAATGAATCCCATCCACCAGGGCACCACTTAATGTACATGCAGGAGAAAGGGGGTGAGATCATTTATTTTCTTCCGTAAAATTCGTAAGAGAGGGGCTCGCGTCATCGAGCATCTTGATTCTTTGGAAAATGTTTTAGAATCATCTATTAACTTGGAACATTAGTCACAGACAATATGCACCCCAAGAGACATATATGTGAGTCACTGACCATCTCCAACAGACAAGCAAGAAAGTCAACTGAGTCCCACCGGCCTCCCCATGAGTCACTCCACAGTGAAGGAACTCTGCTCCTGTAAAAAGAGCCCAGCACCCAACAACCCCCATCTGTTATTGTTAAGTTAAATTCTTTGCATATGTCTGCCTACATTTTTAAATCCATCACTGCTCCTATACCAACCACAGCATTGTTTTGAAAGTTTGCATTTTCCGATTTTCCCCCCTTTTTTTGTTACTGTCTGAACATGACCACATTTATTCATAGGCATTTTGAAATGTGTGTCAAGTGCTTTTTTATTTTTTTACTTCTTTTAATTTAAATTTTAGTTAGTTAACATACAGTGCAACATCCGTTTCAGGAGGAGAATTCAGGGATTCATCACTTACATGCAACATCCAGTGCTTATCACAAGAAGTGCCCTCCTGAGTGCCCATCACCCATCTGGCCCATCCCCCACGCACCTCCCTCCACCCACCCTCAGTTTATTCTCTATCCTGAAGAGTCTCTGTGGTTGGTTTCCCTCTCTCCTCTCCCCCCCCACCCCGCCGCCCCCATATGTTCATCTGTTTTGTTTCCGAAATTCCACATAGGAGTGAAATCATATGGTATTTGTCTTTCTCTGATTCAAGTGCTTTCTAAACATTTAGCACTGGGTTAAGTAATATAAATGTAACACATAAATGTCTATTATTTTTTGCATTAAGAAAAGATAGCTATGCATGCGGAAAGGATCTAAAGAGATGTGAAAAACTCTTCTGGGGTTATTTTAAACGTTTTTTTTTTTTTACTCTCTTATTATTACATAGTTTCCTGTGCTAATTTTTTATTAATAAGAGTATTGCTGCTAATGATAATAATAATTACTGGGTGCTTTCAACGTGTCATGAACATACTTGCTGTCCCTGTATTAATACTAACTCTAGGAAGTAGTTAGTATTATTAACACAGTTTGCAGATGAGGAAACTAGGAGTCACAAACATTAACTCACGTGTTCAAGGCCCAACAGTGAGAAAGTGTACAGCCCCTGGTGTAATGACTCCAGGTTCTGTTCTCTTAACCATTACGCGATGCCACGGTCGATGCCAAAACAAAATACGTATGCCTGACCTCGAGAAAATTCGAGCTGTGGAGAAAGCCGTGTGTCCGTAACATATTGCATGATGATACGAAAATATAGAAGAGCTGACAAAAAGCAGATACCCGATGAATAGCAGGGTCGATAAAAACTCAAAGGTCGGCATGTTTCCAGCACACTGAAGACGTCCGTCAGGGGAATGTTTACGTCTGTGAAGGCTTTGAATTGGCTGAACGAGGATGCAGGAGCCGGAGGACCCTGCAGGGAAAGTGGCTGAGTAGGAATGTCCCTGGAGAGCCTGGGGAGGAGGAGGGAGCTAGGATGGTTAGGCAGGGCTGGTCTGTAAAAGGCCTTTACTGTCAGGGCGCTTGCCTTGGGCCAAGGCACAGACCCACTGGAAACAGGAAGAGGCTCTCTGACATTGAAAGATCACGGGCTTCAGAGTCCAAAGTCCTACACTCAACCCCATACACTCACCCCACGTGTGACCTCGGGCAACTTACTTCATCTTTCTACCCGCCGGTTTCTGGAAAAATGGCTTTTGAAATTAAAATATGCACCTTGCAGGGTATTTCCTGGGTGGGAGATCATTTGCACAGAACACTGTGCTCCATACCTAGTAGCTTTTCAATAAACAGCAGCCATCTTTCTCTTAATTTGAAGGCTTTTGTTGCAAAGATGGTTCCATGGCTTAAAATAGTTTTGATCTTCCTGCATATAATTTCCCTCAGGCGGAGACTGTGTATTCATTGCAAAAGAAAATCTGCTTCGTTATTTTTTTCTAAATAAGGATTTATTTTGTTCTACTATGAACGTGCAAAAAAAAAAAAAAAAAAAACCCAATGTCGATAATCCAAACTCTCTAATATTAACATTTTGGTGTATTTTCTCATTTAGTTTCCCCTGGGTGCGATATTCTTTTATTCGCCATGATCATTGGATACGTATCATTATTGACCTTCATTTTTTAATTTACGTGTTGCTTTTGCTAAACAGTATTACAGAGATTGGTAATTTACCAGATTCCGTTCTAATTGTCTTCAGCAGCTTTCAAAAATAAAAATTCACTCAAAAGTTGGAGATTCGCCATATTAACGCGAGAAATATTTAAAAAAAAAATTGAACCAAATACAGGTTATTGTTCTATTCCTCAAAGGAAGTTTCTAGACTAAGATACAATCCCTGCCCTCACCCTCCAGGAGCTTCCTAGGGCAGACAAAATAAGGTTACAAATGACACGGAATGAAGCGTCAAGGGATGTGAGTACACTTTCAGTATGTCTCCAAAGCTGTTCCTGGACCGTGTGGCACATCGTTGAGTATCTTGTGGAAAGCATCGCTGAGGTGCTTATACTCAATCGGACGGATCCTCAAGTGGACGCGTTAAAAATCTACTACATTGTTTTGCACGTTTTCCTCCCCGACGCCTGCTCAGAAAGCATGGGCCCTTCCCCACTCCTCTGCTCTGCCTGTCAGTTTCTGGCCACTCAGGGAACATTCTGCAATTTGTGAAAGAAAGGAAAGCTTTGAAAACAGAACCCCGTTCTTTTTTTAGTGATATACAATGTTGACAGAAATATACTCCAGAGGAATTTAATGCAGCTTTTTTTGGTTCCTGGCACCGCTCCTTTAGTGCATCAGTAAGTGAAAAATGAGCTCGGAAACTCCTGACAACGGAGCAGGAGCAGGAGAGCCTTCCCCTCAAAGCCAACGATTAGATTCTACTGTACAAACAGGGAAATGTCTCTGAACTCCTCACCTCTGAAAGGTAAACACTGAGAAGGAAATACTCCTCCCACGTGCTTTGAAGCATTCACCTTGTAAAAGAAAAAAGAAAAAAAAAAAAGGACTTCTTTAAAGAGTTCTTCATGCAGAGAGAAGAGGAAGTTCTTTGAAGTCCAGGATAATTTGGGGGGACCACGAAACCAACCATGCTTCTATCTACAAGCAATCCTGACCTTTTGGGCCAAAAGCAAGAGAACCACAACCGGGTTATTCGTCAGTGTGAGCAAAAACAGAAAATGAAAATCTCCAGGAAAAGTTACAAAAACTATAACCACCCAAGAAACAGCTGTCTTTATCCTCTCTCCCAGCTCCCTGTCATTCCATAACGGAGAGAGTAAAAGAAATCCATTGACATTTTTTTTCTCCTATAGAAGTAGCATTACGTGATAGAAAAGATATATCTTTGTGAAGAGATCCAGATAGAGTAATGTGTCTTGCCTTTTAATTAATTCCGTACCCCAAGCCAGGACCCAAGGGTTAAGTACCCCCCTGATTTAAATGTAAATGGTAAATTAAGTAGCTTATTGAAGGATGTTTAGAAAGCGTTCCACAAAGACAGCTGGAAAATTCCCAGGAGGATGGGCCGCTTGGGCAATGTCCTATTGATTCTTCTATTTGTCCACATGGTTCTCGCCCAAACCCCAACAGCCTATGCAGCTAATTCAATCCTTCTTCTTCAGAGCCACATCCTTCATCGGAGATTCTGAGCCACAATTGATGGTCACCATTCTTTTGCACAGACACGGTGAGAACAATGTCTTAAGTCATCTCGGAGACCTCGGTACGGGTTTGGACGCTTTACACCGGAAACTTTGACACAGAAGTTTTAGAGGCATGGAAAGGCCAAATATTTTTGTTTTATTACACATAGTTGTAAAACTACTGCTCTTCTAGAAAAGATACGTTGTATTTTATTAAAAAAAAAAGTATGTGTGTGGCTTCCAGTCTTCTCCTACTTCTAAATGTCTACAGCACAGCCTGTTGGCTTGGCTGGCCTGACGCTAAGGAGAACAAGGCAGCAGAACTGTTTGCCCCACGGGCCAGACAGCTTTGACCCCTGTGAAATGACGGTCCACACACCCCGTCCATCATGGGCGGGAGTCCCTGGGTGTCACAGGGATGGTGATGAATCTGGGCAAATAGAATAAAAAGTGATTTTTTAATAATTTCATAGAGGCTTAGGACCTTATAAAGTCTATGGTAGGTCATCATCTCTGTTTTTTAAAAATACCAAACACTCGGGGCGCCTGGGTGGCGCAGTCGGTTAAGCATCCGACTTCAGCCGGGTCACGATCTCGCGGTCCGTGAGTTCGAGCCCCGTGTCGGGCTCTGCGCTGACAGCTCGGAGCCTGGGGCCTGCTTCGGATTCTGTGTCTCCCTCTCTTTCTTCCCCTCCCCTGCTCATGCTGTGTCTCTCTCTGTCTCAAAAATAAATAAAAACATTTAAAAAAAATAAAAAATAAAAAAAAAATAAAAAAAAATAAAAATACCAAACACTGTATGTAAATAAGTCAATAGATACATGTCGTCTTATGCTTCGAGACTTCAAAGAAAAATTCTCAAAACCTTCTTCAGTGTTCAGTAATGGCTCCAAATGATATGGGTTCCCTTAAGAAAGGATTTAGGATTTCTTCCTAAATCTGGGGAGAATACCCTCAATCCACACACTATAGTCGCAGGACAAATGAAACTACCCACTTTACATAGCACATAGGGCATAGGCAGACTATGCGTATGCATGCATAGCCATGGCAAGATGTGGTTCGAATTGTACACATAAAGAGGTTCAAGGTAAGTTTTAAATTCAATAAATATTTATGGTTGATTATATGCCGGGCACTATCTTTTACACATTAGGAGTCCCGATGAAAATATGGATGATCCATTCACAAAGGTTTACGTAAGGTAAGGAAGAAATACTCCATGGATATTTTCTGAGCCTCTGAGAATAATACGGAGGGATTCAATTATGAGGCAGCTGCTCAAAATACTAACAAGGTGAGAGACAGAATGCCAGCTAAACAGAGCAATGAGGTAGTCCTACATGGCATTCCTATTAGTCTAGTTTATCTCTTACATGCAATTTTACTCCTAACTGCTGTGAATTGAGGTCTTTATTTCTCACACATATTAGTGTTTTATGTCATTCGAGCCCCATAGCATCTTTTGAGGATAGGTATTTTTACTCACATTTTGCAAGTGAGGGAACTGAGCCTCATGAAGGCCTAACACTTTTCTCACAGCAAAGTAGCTAATAATTAGGCCCAAAACTTGGGCCCAGTTAATCCAGACCTAAATCCTATCAATACTCCTTCATATCATGTTAGTCACTGTGCAGGCATTCTCCAGTGACAAACAGATCATATTCCAATACTTTGTTTGGGAATCTAAATCTGCATTTAGTCTCTGTAGAAACTACTCTACAAATGGCAGTAAAATCCCAGTCTTGTACAAGAAAAAACAGTTCAACCTGTATGAAAATGAACCATGTAGACTTGTTAGACAGAATTCTGGGATCTGGAAACAAGAGATTTGCAATGACAGCCCCTCACTACCCAAGGCATTTGCATTTTTGCAAAAAATACCTCGTATGCCAGAATGAAGCTATAATTGGCGAAACTGCATGTACTATTTCAGACAGAAGCGAAAGCAAAAGGCTAGTGTAGGAAGAAGAGAGGTTAGGGCTTACTTAGAAATCAAGCACAGAGGTCACTTCCACTTAAGATACACTTTATTTCCATAGCTTTTTTTCTTCTGCACTTAAAAAAAAAATTCCAGGGCAGGGGCGCCTGGGTGGCTCAGTCGATTAAGCGTCTGACTTGGGCTCAGGTCATGATCTCAAGGTTGGTGAGTTCAAGCTCCGCATTGGGCTCTGGATGGTGCAGAGCCTGCCTGGGATTTTCTCTCTCTCTCTCTCTCTCTCTCTCTCTCTGCCCCTCCCCACTCTAAGTAAATAAGTAAATAAATAAACTTAAAAAATTGCAAAACATACCAGAAATATATAACAGTACACAAATATAAATACACCTCAATGAATTACCATAAATTAAAAGCCCATGTAAAATCCTTGAAGTTCAAGAAGGAAGACGTTGCTAGAACTTTGGAGACTGCTTTCTACTGTCTCCAGCTCAAAACACTTGCTGTCCCCTGATGGAAACAATGTTACTTTTATAGCAATCCCTTGCCCTTACTAACTATGCATTCATCCTTAAATCTTTTACTCAAATTTTGCCTATTTGTTGAACTTTATACATATAGGATCATACAATAAGCATTTTTTAGAGTCTAGCTCCTTTTATTTATTTTTTTAAATTTTTTTAATGTTTATTTATTTTGGAGAGAGACAGAGATAGAATGTGAGTGGGTTAGGGATAGAGAGAGAAGGAGACACAGAATCTGAAGCAGGCTCCAGGCTCCAAGCTGTCAGCACAGAGCCTGACGCAGGGCTCGAACTCATGAGCTGTGAGATCATGACCTGAGCTGAAGTCGGACGCTCAACCGACTGAGCCACCTAGGTGCCCCTAGTTCCTTTTAATCAACATTATATTTATCACATTCAACTGTGTTTGAGCAGTTTTAATTCATTTCTTTTCATAAGCTTTATAAATTCCACTGGACATGTGTCAGTTCTGAAATTGGTTTTGGTTTTTAACAAGTAAACAAAATCCGGAAATGAGCATTCTTGTGCATGATTATTCTCTTTTCTCTTAGTATATACCGACAAGTAGAATTTCAGGTTGTAGTAAATGTAAATGCTTAATTTTAATAGATAATGCCAAAATGTCTCTAAGATGGTGCCCGTTGTCACTCTCACACGCAATGTGTTAGAGTTCCAGTCTTTGCCAACACTTGGTGATGTCAGGTTTTTTAAATATTAGCCATTCTGGTGAATAAATCACGTCATATAAATGTGGTTTCAGTGGACATTTTCCTGATTACTAATAAGATTCAACACCTTTTATACATTTACTGGACAGTTGGATGTCGTTTTTTAAGAAGTGCCAGTTAAAGTCTTTTACCTATTTTGTATACATTATAAGTCTTTTATATACTTGATTTGTTGGAGTTCATTATACATTGAATATTTGTTAGTTACACATGCTGCAAAATCTCTTCCTGTTCTGTGGCTTGCATTTTTACTGTCTTGTGTCTTTTGATGAAGAGAAGTTATTAAATTTAGTGCAATTTAAATTTCCAATTGTTTCCTTTACGGCCAGTAGTTTTTATATACTGTTTAGAAAATCTTTATATGTTCATGAAAATATGTCCCTGTATGATCTCCCAGATGTCATAGCTCAGTACGATCCGCCTGGAATAACTTTCTGCACATGGTAAGAGATGGGAATCAAAAATAATTGTTTTGCCCCATTACTAATCAATTGACCCAGTACCACTTGTTGAAAAAAAAACCAAAACAACACCTTTCAGGACGCACGGGTGGCTCAGTTGGTTAAGCATCTGACTCTTGATTTTGGCTCAGGTCATGGTCTCGTGGTTTGTGAGTTGAAGCTCCGTGTCAGGCTCTGCGCTGACAGTGTGGAGCCTGCTTGGGATTCTCTCTCTCTCCCTTTCTCTGTCCCTCCCCAACTCTCTCTCTCTCAAAATAAATAAATAAACTTAAAAAAATGCCTTTCCCCCACTGCTCTACAGTTCAACATTGTCAAAAACAAGCATACAATCATGTATCTATCTCTGAGCTAATTTCATTCCCATGCCCTTGTGACAAATTAGACTGTTAATTACTATGTTTATAAATATGTCTTGATATTTATTATGGCAAGTCCTCTCATCTACTTCTTTCAAGAATTCCACTATTGGTCTGGCTTTTATTTTCATAATTTTTTCAGAATCACACACACAGAGTTTGTGGCTGATTGGAATTGGAGAAAGTCGACATTTTTTTACAATATTTAGTCTTTCAGTGATACGTCCCTCCGTTTATGTAGGCCTTTAATTTTTCTGAATACTGTTTTGAAGTTTCCAGTGAGGGAAACTTACACATATTTTGTCAGATTCATGTTAATATATTTCATGTTATTAATGCTATTATAAAGTATATATTTTTTTAATTCTACATTATTTCTTATATAGAGAAACACAAATTGATTTTAATAGCTTTAAGTCACATATGCTAAACTGTACATATTTTATTTTATTTATTTATTTTTTAAACATTTTATTTATTTTTGAGACAGGGAGAGATAGAACATGAACAGGGGAGGGTCAGAGAGAGGGAGACACAGAATCTGAAACAGGCTCCAGGCTCTGAGCTGTCAGCACAGAGCCCGACGCGGGGCTCGAACTCACGGACCGCGAGATCATGACCTGAGCCGAAGTCGGACACTTAACCGACTGAGCCACCCAGGTGCCCCAAAACTGCACATATTTTAAATGTACAATTTGATAAGTATTGACATTTGTATACAGCTAAAAGACACCATCACAATATTAAGAGAGTAAGCATATCCATCACTCCCAAAAGTTACCTTATTTTTTTTTGCCTCCTACTGTTTCTTTTTTTTTTTTTTGTATTTATTTCTGAGAGACAGAGAGAGAGACAGAGCATGAGTGGGGGAGGAGCAGAGAGAGAGGGAGACACAGAATCTGAAACAGGCTCCAGGCTCCGAGCTGTCAGCACAGAGCCCTACGCGGGGCTTGAACTCACGAACCAGGAGATCATGACCTGAGCTGAAGTCGGCCACATAACCGACTGAGCCACCCAGGCGCCCCAACTTGTTCTTTTTTGTAACTGTCCTACCCCCTCCATGACCTCCAGTCCCTATCTGAGCCCAGATTTGCTTTTTGCACTTTAGTTTGCATTTTCTAGAATTTTATTATTTTTTTAAATTTTTACTTAAATTCCAGTTAGTTAACATACAGTGTAATACTAGTTTCGGGTATAGAATGTAGTGATTCAACACTTCCATACAACACCCGGTGCTCATCACAACAAGCTCACTCCTTGATCTCCATCACCTATTTAACCCATCGCCCTGCCCACCTCCCCTCTGGTAACCATCAGTCATCAGTTTGTTCTCTGTAGTTAAGATTATGTTTCTTGGTTTGCCTCTCTCTGTCTCTTTTTTTCCCCTCTGCTCATTTGTTTTGTGTCTCAAATTCCACATATTAGTGAAATCGTGTGGTATTTGTCTTTCTCTAACTGACTTATTTCACTTAACACTGTCTAGTTCTACCCACATCATTGCAAATGGCAAGACATCATTCTTTTTTTATCACTGACTAATATTTCATTGTGTACATATACCATATCTTCTTTATCCATTCATCACTCGATGGTCATGCGGGTTGTTTCCATAATTTGGCTATTGTAGATAATGCTGCTATAAACATCAGGGTGCATATATCCCTTTGAATTAGTATTTTTGTATTCTTTGAGTAAATATCTCATAGTGCAATTGCTGGATCATAGAGTAGTTCTATTTTTAACTTTTTGAGGAACCTCCATACTGTTTTCCACAGTGGCTGCACCAGTTTGCATTCCCGCCAACAGTTCAAGAGGGTTCCCCTTTCTCCACATCCTTACACATCCTCCACATCCCCTTTCTCCAACATCTGCTGTTTCCTGTGTTGTTAATTTTAGTCATTCTGACAGGTGTGAGGTGGTATCTCGTCAAGATTTTGATTTGTATTTCCCTGATGGTAAGTGATATCGAGCATCTTCTCATGTGTCTGTTGGCCATCTGGATGTCTTCTTTTCAGAAATGTCTGTTCATATCTTCTGCCCATTTTTAATGGCATTGTTTGTTTTTTGGGTGCTGAGTTTAATAAGTTCTTTATTTATTTTGGACACTAACCCTTTCTATGTCATTTGCAAATACCTTCTCCCATTCCATAGTCTGCCTTTTAGTTTTGTTGATTGTTCCCTTCACTATGCAGAAGACTTTCATTTTCATGAAGTCCCAATAGTTTATTTCTGCTTTTGTTTCCCTTGCCTCAGGAGACATATCTGGAAAGAAGTTTCTATGGCTGATGTCAAAGAGGTTACTACCTGTGTTCTTCTGTAGGATTTGTATGGTTTCAGGTCTCACATTTAGGTCTTTAATCCAGTTGGAATTTATTTTTGTGTATGGGATAAGAAAGTAGTCCAGTTTCATTCTTTTGCATGTTGCTGTCCAGTTTTCCAAACACCATTTATTGAAGAGACTAGAGTGTCTTTTTTCCACTGAATATTCTCTCCTGCTTTGTCAAAGATTAATTGACCATATATTTGTAGGCTCATTTCTGGGTTTTCTTAGAATTTTACTATTAATGAGTTCATATAGTATGTACTTTTTAAAATCTGGCTTCATTCCCTCACCATTTTTGTTTTGATATTCATTCGTGTTGTTTCATGTGTGAATAATCATCCATTATATTGTTGAGGAATACTGCATGTATGGATATACCACAATTTCTTTATCTATTTACCGGTTGATGGGCATTTGAGTTACTAAGAACATTTGTGTACAAGTCTTTGTGTGGGCATATGCTTTCATTTTTCACGCATAGTTACCTCTAAGTGAAATGGATGGAGTGTATGGTAGGCATATGAAAATCATTAAGCCAGTTTTCATATCAGAATCATTTTGTATTATTCTACAAACAATGCATGAGACCTCCAATTGTTCCACAGCCACACCAGTCTTTTTAATCTTAGCCATTCTAGTAAGTGTGTAGTCTTATCTAATGGAGGTTTTAATTTGCAATTCCTTAATAATTAATGATGTAGAACATCTTTTCATATATCTGTTTCCGATTTTCATATCCTCTTTGGGAAGTGTCTATTCAGGTCGTTTGCCCATTTCTTTTTTGTTGGATGGCTTCCTTTCTTATTATTGAATTGTGAAAGTTCTTTATCTATTCTGAATATAAACCCTTAAAAGATACATGATTTGAAAATTCTTCTGCTCCATGGCTTGTTTTCCATTTTCTTAATAGTATTTTTCAAAGAGCACAAAGTTTTAATTTTGATGGATTATAATTTATCAACTTTTTTTCTTTTATGAATCATACTTTTGGCATTGTGTCTAAGAAATCTTTGCTTAACCCCAGGTGCTATGGACTTAATTATGCCCCACTCTGTTCATATATTGAAGCTCTAAAACCCAACATAACTATATTTGGAGATAGGGATTATAAGGAGGTAATTAAGGTCAAATGTGAGCTTAAGAGTAGGGGCCCTGATCCAAGATGATTAGTTTTCTTATGAGAAAAGATACCAAAGAACCTGCAAGCTCTCTACCATGTGAAAATACAATAAGAAGGTGGCACTTACAAGCCAGAAAGAGAGCTCTTGCCAGAAACTGAGTCAGCCATCACCTTGATCTTGGACCTGCCAGTCTTCAGAAAGGTGGGAAATAAATTTCTGTTGTTTAAGCCACCTAGTCTATGGTATTTTTTTATAGCAGTCCATGCAAACTAATACACTAGATGATAAAAAAAATTGTTCTATATTTTCTTTTAGAATTTTTATAGTTTTAGATTTTTACATTTAGGTCTATGATTCATTTTGAATTATTATTGATCTTTAATTTATTTCAGCAGTATTTTCTGGTTTTTAGTATCCTTAAGTGTTTCATTTCTTATGTTTTTCATATTGTTGTAAACAGTATTTTTATTTCAATTTCTAGTTGATCATCACCAGTATTGAGTAATGTAATTGATTTTTATGCATTGATCATATATTATGCAAACTTACTAAATGCACCAATTATTTCTAGTAGCTTTTTTTATAAACAGGATTTTCTACACATACGCAAATAAACTCAGTTTTACTTCTTTCTTCCCAATCTGGATGCCTTTTCCTCTCCTTGCCTATTACATTGTCTAGAATCTTCAGTACAATCAATGTTAAGTCAGAGTGGTCAAAGTGAAAGTCCTTATTTTGTTCTTAATCTTTTAGAGAATAAACATGGAGTGTTCTATAATAAGTATGATGTTTTCTATAGGATGTTTAAAGATAAAGGTCTTTTGGGGCCCCTGGGTGGCTCAGTCAGTTAAGTGTCCGAATTCAGCTCGGGTCATGATCTTGCGGTTCATGAGTTCAAGCCCCGAGTCGGGCTCTGGGCTGACATCACAGAGCCTGGAGCCTGTTTCGGATTCTGTGTCTCCCCCTCTCTCTCTGCCCCTCCCTAGCTTGCACTGTGTCTCTCTCTCTCTCTCTCAAAAAGAAATAAACATTAACAAAAATTTTTTTAAAAAGATAAAGGTTTTTTAATTGCAACTTTAATTGATAAAAACATATGCAGATTATACGTTTCTTCCTTAGTGAGCTTTGGTAGTTTATGTCTTTCAAGAATTTGTCCCATACTTCTAAGTTTTCAAATTTAATACCTTAAGGTGCTTCATAATGCTCTCATATTTTTCTTTTAATACATGCAGAAACTAAAAAGATGTCATTTTTCTCATTTCTGATATTGGTAATTTGTATTTTCTTTTATTTCCTAACTGATATGAATAAAGGCTTTTATAAGCATTATTGATCTTCTCCAAGAACTTGCTTTTGGTTTTACTGATTTTTCTCCATTGTTTTTCTATTTCCTGTTTCTTTGATTTATTTCTTATCTTGGGCTCACTTGGAGTTTCATTTGCCCTTTCTCTTCTCATTTCTTAATTTAGAAGCCAAGGCCATTGACTTATGATCTTTCCTCTTTTCTAATTTGTGCTCATTGCTATACATTTTCTTCTAAGTTCTGCTTTGGCTGTGTCACACAAGTTTTTAAATCTTGTGTTTTCATTTTAATTCAATTCAAAATATTTTCTACTTATTTTTATTTCTTATTTGACCCATGAGTTATTTAAGAATATATTCTTTCATTTCCAAATACCTAAGAATTTTCCAAAACTCTTTGTTGCTTTTTTATTTAGTTTCAGTGTAGTCATAGAATACTGTTTATATAACTTTAATCATTTTACACTTTTTGAAACTTATTTTATCCTCATAACATGGTCTATCTGGAAAATGTTCTGTGATTCCTGGGGAGTTGGTGGGGAACCATGTGTGTTCTTTTGTTCTTGGTGGAGTTTTCTGAAACTGTTAACTAGGTTGATTGAAAGTATTTCTGTAAATATAAATTAAATTGGTTGATAGTGTTGTTCAAGTCAAATATAATTTTTAGTGATTTTCTGTCTACTTTCTATCTATCATTGAAACCTCTGACTATATTTGTGAATTTACCTATTTCTCTTTGCAAGCCTAGTAATTTTTACCTTATATAATTTGAAGCCCTGTCAATAAGTGCACAAATATTTAAAATTTTATGTCCTCATGATTAATTGGCCCCTTTACCATTAAGAATTGACCTTTTAAGTTTTTATTCTTTCCTCTGAAAATTATTTTTCTGATATTTATATAATTATTCTGACTTTTTTCTGATTCATTTTAGTATTGAATTCCTGTTTCCATTATTTTACTTTTAACCTATTTGTGTCTTTATATTAAAAATTGCCTTCTAACACATAGACCAATGGAATAGAATAGAAACCCCAGAACTAGACCCACAAACGTATGGCCAACTCATCTTTGACAAAGCAGGAAAGAACATCCAATGGAAAAAAGACAGTCTCTTTAACAAATGGTGCTGGGAGAACTGGACAGCAACATGCAGAAGGTTGAAACTAGACCACTTTCTCACACCATTCACAAAAATAAACTCAAAATGGATAAAGGACCTGAATGTGAGACAGGAAACCATCAAAACCTTAGAGGAGAAAGCAGGAAAAGACCTCTCTGACCTCAGCCGTAGCAATCTCTTACTCGGCACATCCCCAAAGGCAAGGGAATTAAAAGCAAAAGTGAATTACTGGGACCTTATGAAGATAAAAAGCTTCTGCACAGCAAAGGAAACAACCAACAAAACTAAAAGGCAACCAACGGAATGGGAAAAGATATTTGCAAATGACACATCGGACAAAGGGCTAGTATCCAAAATCTATAAAGAGCTCATCAAACTCCACACCCGAAAAACAAATAACCCAGTGAAGAAATGGGCAGAACACATGAATAGACACTTCTCTAAAGAAGACATCCGGATGGCCAACAGGCACATGAAAAGATGTTCAACATCGCTCCTTATCAGGGAAATACAAATCAAAACCACACTCAGATACCACCTCACGCCAGTCAGAGTGGCCAAAATGAAGAAATCAGGAGACTATAGATGCTGGAGAGGATGTGGAGAAACAGGAACCCTCTTGCACTGTTGGTGGGAATGCAAATTGGTGCAGCCGCTCTGGAAAGCAGTGTGGAGGTTCCTCAGAAAATTAAAAATAGACCTACCCTATGACCCAGCAATAGCACTGCTAGGAATTTATCCAAGGGATACAGGAGTACTGATGCATAGGGGCACCTGTACCCCAATGTTTATAGCGGCACTCTCAACAATAGCCAAATTATGGAAAGAGCCTAAATGTCCATCAACTGATGAATGGATAAAGAAATTGTGGTTTATATACACAATGGAATACTACGTGGCAATGAGAAAAAATGAAATATGGCCTTTTGTAGCAACATGGATGGAACTGGAGAGTGTGATGCTAAGTGAAATAAGCCATACAGAGAAAGACAGATACCATATGGTTTCACTCTTATGTGGATCCTGAGAAACATAACAGAAACCCATGGGGGAGGGGAAGGAAAAAAAAAAAAAAAAAAAAGAGGTTAGAGTGGGAGAGAGCCAAAGCATAAGAGACTGTTAAAAACTGAGAACAAACTGAGGGTTGATGGGGGGTGGGAGGGAGGGCAGGGTGGGAGGGAGGGCAGGGTGGGTGATGGGTATTGAGGAGGGCACCTTTTGGGATGAGCACTGGGTGTTGTATGGAAACCAATTTGACAGTAAATTTCATATATTAAAAAAAAAAAAAAAAATTGCCTTCTTATAGGAAGAATATAGTTGGGGCCTGCTTTTTCATTCCAGTTTTACCATCTTTGTCTTTTGATTAAGGGATTTATGCCATTTACATTTAATGTGTTTATTGTTATATTGGGATTTTCATTTTTTTTACTTGTTTTATGTTTGTCTTAAGTATTCTTTGTTCTCACTTTGCCTTCTTTTGAATTAATTTGGTATTTTTTTTATTTTGTTTTCTTTCTTTTTTTTTCCCCTCATGTTTTTGTAATTGGAGTTTCTTGTACCTCCTTCTATTTCTGGGTTTACTATTTTCATCAAATTAGAAAAAAATTTTAGCCATTATTTTTTCAAATATTTTTCTGCCCTTCCCTCTCTTCTCCTTTACTCGAGACTTAAACTACATATATATTAGCCTCTTTTAACTTTTCCATTGACTACTGATCTTCCATTTACTTTTTCCCCAGGCTTTGTTCTTTGTGTTTTATTTTTTGTAGTTTCTATTGCTATGCCTTTAGGTTCACCTAGTTATACTCTCTTAAATATTTTCTAGTGGTTATATCAGAGATTCTACTTTGCACAGTTGACTTAGCTAACTCTAATATAACTGGCATTTTTACAATTCTTTCTAGACAATGCAATTATCTTGAAACATTTTAACTCAATCACCTCTACAACTAATATGACATTACTATCATGTGTCTTCATTCTACACATACTTTAACATTCACAGGACATTATTATGATTTTAATCAACCAATATAGGATATATCCTCACATTTGTCTTTTTTTTAAATTCTTTTATTTCCTACCAAATTTCTGACCTTCATTCTAGAATAATTTTCCACCTACTTGGAGAATAATCTTTAGTATATCCATACTGCTGTTCTACTGATGATAAATTATCTCTGTTTTTGTCTGAAAATACGTTTTATTCCTGAAGGATGTTTTCACTGAATATAGATGTTTGGGTTGCCAGTTACTTCCCCCCATTTTAAATATGTTATTCTATTGTCTTCTGATTTATTTTCCTATTGAGAACTCAGTTTCCAGTAGAATAGTTATTCCTTTAAATGCAATCTGTTTCTTTTTCCCCTCCTCTGGCTGAGGTGTGAGTTTTCTTAGTGTGATTTTCTTCTTAGTTATTCTGCATGGAGTTTATAAGTCTTATTGAATTTGCATCATGATCCTTTATCTTTTTTTCAGCTGTATCTTATCCACTATATAACTAAAATATGATATGCTATTAAAATCACATATGAAAACTTTCTAGAGCCTTTATTTGAATTCTTGTTACACTTCCCAGTTCTCTAACAAAATTCTCAATTATCTTTTATCTCTTTAAAATAATTATTGTCATTTTTTATTTGATTTGATTTTTAGACAGAGAGAGCACAAGTGGGGTGGAGGGGCAGAGGGAAAGAGAGAGAGAGAATCCAAGCAGGCTCAGTGACCAGCATGGAGCCTGTCCCGGGGCTCTATCCCACAACCCTGGGATAATGACCTGAACTGAAATCAAGGGTCAGATACTCAACCAACTGAGCCACCCAGGAACCCCATCCATTATCTTTTATCTCTTTAAACATAAAAATTAGAACTCCTTTAGGGTCTATGTTTGAATATTCCAATAGCTGGAGCTCCTATGGGTGCATTTCGGTGATCTGAAATTTCTGCTGGTTTTCCTTCATGTTGTTTTGTCCTTTCACATTCAGTTTATTCTAGAAATGATTGAAGACCAAAATCAATGTTATCTTTTTGCAGAAAGAATCTACATGTTTGAGTCTGAAAGGTATCTGGAAGTAGAAATACTCCAGGAAAGTCAACCTAATGCTAGAGATTAAGATGGTGCAAATCTGGGCTTTTCTGTTTGTAGGACATACCACGGATTCATCCATATTCCCGGGATGCAGCCCTCAGAGTCTTAACCAAAGCAAGAGTTGTTCACAGGTGTTCATAGCTTGAGTCAGTCTTGCTCATCACTACCTCATCCTTAGCTCTGCAAGACTGTCAAAGATGGGACTTACTGTTTCCATATTTGGATTATAAAAAGGGAAAAACAGTATGATTCAAAACAGCCCCAAATGTTGAAGTTATTACCCTAAACCTGCATCCTCTCCTAAATCCTGGTTCAGTTACTTATCTCTTATTTGTCTTCTCTCCAGCACATTTGAATAGACTTTCAAGACTTTTCTTTTTCCAACTAATCTGTTTTTTCTCAGCAGGGAAGTGGTTTGAGATATTTAATGTATCATTATCGAAAAGGGTAACTCTTTTTCCACTTGCCTTTGTTTTGTTTTCAATTGTTACTATGGCAGGGGGGACTAAGAATACGGGCAAACGAAGCGTGTGGCTGGTAGTGAACAATTGTAGGAATATAAGTATTATTTATAATTTGAGTGCATGTTGTTTGTAATCTTCCCAAATAATTGAGGCCAGAGATGCTTCTCACTTCATCCTTGATTTAAATAAAATAGATAAATGCAATCTCAACATTGCTCTCTCTGAACTCCCCGTAGCTCTCCTCTGAGATATTTAGGTGGCTCTTACTTAAACTACCTATATTGTAATTTAATTGTTTTGTGTTTTAAGTCCGCACCCTTGGAGTAGTTTGCAAGGTACTTTAGGAATAAGATTTTATCCTAAATGTTTTTCTACCTCCTTTTGGTACTTAAGACAATCCACATTATTAAAATGATGGGAATTCAGGGGCGTCTGGGTGGTTCAGTTAGTTAAGCATACGACTTCAGCTCAGGTCATAATCTCACGGTTCATGAGTTTGAGCCCCGCATCGGGCTCTGTGCTGGCAGCTCAGAGCCTGGAACCTGCTCCAGATCCTCTGTCTCCCTCTGTCTCTGCCCCTCTCCCACTCATGTGTGCTCTCTCTCATACACACGAAAATAAATAAACGAATGAATGAATGAATGAATAAATAAAATGAGGGAAATTCGAGAAAAAAATAGCTGAATGAGGTTCTTGTGCCCTTGGCTGCACTCCAGAAGAATCCCAAGGTTATTTTGTTGCCATCAGGATCTTCACAGCCTGCCAATGCCATCGTCTCCAACTGTCTTACAATCCTGCTTCCCCAATGCCTAGACCCAGAAACTCAATGCTCTCGTGGCTTACATGTCACGCACCCCCACAGTCACTGGATCCTCAGAGCTGTGGCTTGTAAATTCTAGTCCTTCTGCCCAGACTCCCTTCCTCTCTGCTATACTGTCTCATCCCACCACTCTCCCTATCTAACACCCACAAACTCCTGCTCAGGTATGAGAACTCAGTTTAGACATCACCTCCTCCAGGAAGCTTCCCTAATTTAAATGCTGACTGTAGCATTACATCTTACCTGCCCCCATCACAATGCTTTCGGGACTATATTTTAATCATCTCTTTACCTGTATGTCTCCTGCGCTGGACGATAAATTTCTCAAGAGGCTTCTGAATTCATTGTCTGCATACTTATTGCTTTTTCAGGTCCTAGATTCTCAATAAATACTAAGTGACTAAATACAGAGTCAGAGGGAATGAATGACTATATCCTGAATTAACAGTCCATTGTTGAAAATTACACAAATGATGGATTGTAATAATATGTAAATGAATGTTTTAGAATATGTTGTCAGACTTCCGTCAGCCATGCTAAAATAATCAAACGTGTCTTCTTAAAGAAGAGAAAAGGGCACGTGTAATGTCCATCTTTAAAAGAAGGAAAAAGAAATACTGGTCAGCTGAAAACACAGTGCCTGGAAAGTTGCTAAGATAAATCATCAAAATGATCAATTTGCAATCACCTAGAAGAGCATAACAGACTGGGTAGCAACCAACATGGCTTTTAGAGGAACAAATCATGCCAGACCAATTTAATTTCCTTCTATGATAGAGTGACAGGCCTTGTAGATAAAAAGGAAGCAATAGATGTAATCTCTCTAGACTTCTGTAAGCCTTTGATTCTGTCCTACCTGACATTCTCATCAACAAACTGGGGAGATCTAATCTAAACCACACAAGTATTCAGTGGGTGCACAGCTGACTGGGCAGAGGCGTCCAGAGAGTGGTTGTCAGTGGCTCAACATCAGCCCAGGAGAACAGAACTGGCAAGAAGCCTTGTTGTGGGGCGTAGGATCATTTGGAATTTTTACAGTTAAAACACAAGATAAATTATTGTCTTTAAAAAAGATACATGTGTAATGAAGGATACGTTTGCAGAGGAACTGCTACAAACATATTTGGAGTCAAAAGAGCATCTCTGCCTAGGATTACTTGGCATAAAACAAATGGACCAGCCAACAAATAAATACTTGGTAAGCCCCCCATCTTGGTACTGAAGAGACTGCATTACATATGGATTAAAATCCCAAGTCTATACCAGTACCCCCAGAAGTGTTAGAGCCCCCCCACCCACTCACCACCACTGCCCATATTGTTTCCCGAGCGAAATCTCAGCTAATCAATACCCTGACCCTGACATCTGTTTGGTCTGTGTTGCGTGGACTGCTGGCTGCACCCCTACTATTCCTTGTCCCACCTTCCCCAGCTGGCGACACAATCATTTCAGCCCAAACTTCCCTCTTTTTGTTCTGTCTCATAATGTCTATTTGCACTCTCAATATCCACCCACCTGTTCTAATCCGTGTTTTCTTCCCTTGCTCAATATCCGGAAGGTGTAGGTGAATGAGATAGATTGAATGGAAACTCAAGGTAATAAGAAGTTTGGGGAGCAATATTTAGAGATGAGGTGATCAACAGGGCCATCTAGGATTTTCTTCTTAAGGACAATTTCGGTAGGTTCGGGAGCAGGGTCTGGAAAGTAAGAGATGGGAGAAAGGTTTGATGGAGTGGGCAACTGAAAAGGATGAGGTAAAAGAGAATAATGTTAGAAGTCTAGTTTGGGATTCAGATGAGAACTGGCCATCAACTACCACCAAAAAGACAAGAGGTAACAAACGTTAATGACGATGTGGCAAAAAGGGAACCTCGTGCACTGTTGGTGGGAATATAAATTGGGGCAGCCACTGTGTGTGGAAAACAGCATGAAGTTTCCTCAAAAAATCCAAAATAGAGCTACCCTATGATCTAGAAATTTCCTTCTGGGTATTTACCCAAAGAGAATGAAAAGAGTAACCCTAAAAAATATCTGCCCTCCCCACCCGCATTTATAGCAGCATTATTTATTAATAGCCAAGACATGGAAATCACCTGTGTATATCAGTGAATGAATAAAAACGTTGCAGCACATACATACGTCAGCCTTTACAAAGGGAATTCTTGCCATTTGCAACAACATGGATGGACCTTGAAGACACTATACTAAGTGAAATAAGTCAGACAGAGAAAGATAATACTGTATGATCTTGCTTATATATGGAATCTAGAAAAACAACAACAAACTCATAGAAAAAGAGAACAGAGGTGTGGTTGCCAGAGGCAGGGTTTTGAGGGGAAGGGATCGTCGAGGGACGGCGATCAAAAAGTACAGACTTCCAGTTATAAGATAAATAAACTAGTCCTGGGGATGGAACGGACAGCATGATGACCACAGCCAACACTGCTGGGTGACGTACAGGGAACTTGTTAAGAAAGTAGATCCCATGAGTCCTCATCACAAGGAGAAAATTTTTTTCTTTTCTTTTTCTCTGTATTGTATCTATATGAGATGATGGAGGCTAGCTAAACTTACCATGGTAATCATTCACGATATAGGTAAGTCAAGCCATCAGGCTATATGCTTTAAACTTAACACAGTGCTGCAAGTCAATGAAACTGGGGCGGCGGTGGGGAGGGTGATTACCAATCAAGACAATGGCCAAGGACGCCTGGGTGGCTCAGTAGGTTAAGCGTCCCACTTGGGCGTAGGTCATGATCTCACGGTTCGTGGGTGGGAGCCCCATGTTGGGCTCTGTGCTGACAGCTCAGAGCCTGGATCCTGCTTCGGATTCTGTGTCTCCCTCTCTCTCTGCTCCTCCCCCACTCACACTCTGTCTCTCTCTCTCTTTCTCTCTCAAAAATAAATAAACATTAAAATTTTTTTTAAAAAAGACAATGGCCCAAAGATAAGGCACAAGAGGTCAGAACAGCAGAGTGGAAGGAAAAGCACTTAATTTGAAATCATAAATTTGCCACATATTTGACATTCAGAAAGTCATTCAAATTTTCCAAGCCTGATCTGTCAACTGTAAAATAAGGTTATTACCTAGCCAATAAACACATGGGGATCAAATCAAATAATATCTATGAAAGCACAGAAGACTATAAAGCAGTATACAACTATTAAATTATTATTATTATTATTTCATTATTATTATTATACCATATATCATTATACCAGATGATACCTGCTGGTCATATAAGCTTTAAGCCAAAGAGGAAACTTCTAAAAGAGGGGCAAGAACTTTCATTAAATGTCAGGATCACCTTTAAGACCCAGTGGGACATCCTTGTGTAAAAGGAGACATAGCGTCATCTCTTTGGGTGGTAACCTTGGAAATAAAAAACTGAATTCCTTAATGATTCAGGAACCCCTCCTCAGTAGTCATTTCTATCACCAGACTCAGCAGGGAAAGTCTAAAAACTCAAATCACTATCTAGATACATAATGTCAACCACAATAATGACAGCAACGTAAAAGTCACCTTACCTCAGGTGTTATTTCAGGTGAAATGCTTTGGGGGACAGTGTTATTCATATAATTGCTTTAACATCCCAATTTGCACATATAGGCAGGATGAAAGGAACCCAGGAAGAAGTGATGCATTCAATAGCATGAATTATATTTGTCCCTTAAATTTCTCAGCTGGGAGAATCCCCTGGCTGGGGAGATTGTCCATTTTCTCAAACCAGTTGTATATATCCCACCTTTCTGCCCCAAATTCATGGACAGTGAATATAAACTAAAATTATCTTGTCAAGCCGATCTTAACTGAATTCAGTGAATCCTGTCCTCTCTTCTTCCCTAGCACCCACTTCAAAAAAAAATTTATTTTGCTTAAAAAAAAAAAGAATACATGATTTTTATACATTTTCATGGCGGACAGAACTATCCACTTTGTCTCCAATACCTTTCAGAAGAACACATTTTTAGAAAGTTAAGCGAGAACATTGTTAAGATCCTTCCTGTCCTGGTGCAAGGCTCTTTGAGATAACTTGAGAATTCACTTCTAGGCCTCTCCCTTCCCAGGAACTATGAAGCAAGAATCCAGCAGTAACCATCTCAGGAGCATTCACATCTTTTCCATTGCTTGAGATGTCTAGATAATAGCCGGGATCCTAGTAATACCCGTCATGGGCTTACAGATTTGTGGGTTGCAAAAGTTTCCCCCAACATGCACATACTTCATGTTCTTGGACTGTCAAACTATCCCAGTGAAGTTATTGGATGCAATATCATTCTTCCCATTTCACAGGCAAGGAGACTGGTCAACACAAGCTCATGTCATTGGATATTGGTTGAACTGTACTTACCCCAAGAGCTTTGCTTCCTAAGAAGGAATTCTGCTACGTTATACATTTTTTTATAGCTGCTGATGTATTTTGAATATAAGTTCTCCGTAAAGGTTGTAAGTATCACTCTCAGGAGGCCGCTTGTCGATTCTAAATATTCGTTTGTAACGAATGTGATAATTTTCTTCATAAGATAAATTTGAGGGTGTGGACAAAGTGCATCTCTGTCATTCAATGAGGTGATGCGACAAGCCCATTGCTGGTAAAGTCTGAGCAAATGAGGCCTTGGGATGGCAAGGACGTGAGTCGAAGATGATGACAGAGGAGATCCGTGATTAAAGCCAATGATCTGGAAGACAGCTATGAATTAGCCTGCTTTGGAGGAAGAACTATGTTTCACGGTGTAAACTATGGTGATGGTTTTACTCACAGCAGCTATAATTCCCTTTATAGACCTGAACTAATTCATTGTAATCCACAGTGAACATCCCACAATGAAGTGTTATTTTACCATTTTACTGCAAGGGAAACTGAGTAAGCAGCCTAAAATAGAATGGAAATGGTGGCATTTTTGAATGTATTAATCATTAAAGTATTAGGTATTTATTAATTATTGGTTAGTAACAGTATTCGAGAGACTTAACCCTTGGCTTAGACCTTGGTTAAATACACAAAAGAATTTCAATCTCAAAATACAATTCAAGAAACTGCCTAATAAGGTTTCCCTTTTTCCCCATTTTACAGAAGGGACAGAGGGCTTAACTGGAAGAAGAAGAGAAGGAAATAGCAGATATGAGGAAGGAAGGAGGTGGGAAACCATTATGAGTGGTCACGGTTGTATTTCATGCATCCCCAAGTGAGCAGGAATTCTCAGTTAAAGGCAGGAAGCTTAAAACCTACCATCGCCTATGAATGCAGTTTGATATTTTGAATTTCTTCTCCTGCGTCTAATTTCCATTTTTTGCATCCTCTCTAGTGCTTTCTTGGAATGCTGGCCACACTAACGAAGCTCAGAGGCACTTACTGATTGCAAACCTCATGTCATTGTTTGGACCCAAACAGAAAACAGAGCACTGGAGCGGCGGGAGGTGCCAGGAAAATGTGCTATAAAAATGCAAGTGGAATTAACTGACAGCAGGCAGAAGGTGGAGGGGGAGAGGGAAAGACAGTGAAAGGAAAAACTGAACAGAGCTTGGGTCTAGATAGAAAGGAGGAAAAAATGTTAAGCATGATACTGCATGAAGAATTCTATTGATATTTGAAGATTACAGAATAAACATTAAGGGTACAAACTTGCAACCAGTAGGTAAGTAAGTTCTGGAAAGCCAAGCAGAGCAATAGAATACTGTATCATAAAGTTCAGAGTTGCTAAAAGACTAGATCCTAATCGTTCTCACCACAAAAAAAGAGATATTTGATGCAACAGAGGTGCAAGCCTACACTGGTGGTGATCATATTACAATATATGAATGCATTAACTCAACACACTGGACACCTTAAACTTACAAATGCTAAACATCAATCCGATCTCAATAAAAACAAGAAGAAACATTATTATTTCCTCAAGAATCAGTGAGGATGTGGGGTACCCGGGTGGCCCGGTTGGTTAATCGTCTGACTCTTAACTTCAGCTCGGGTCACGATCTCACAGTTGGTGAGTTCGAGACCCACGTCGGCCTCTGCTCTTACAGCGTGGAGCCTGCTTGGGATTCTCTCTCCCCCTCTCTGCTCTTCCCCACTCACTCTCTCTGTCTTTCAAAATACACACACACACACACACACACACACACACACACACAAAAGAATCAGTGAAGGTGTAAGAATGAGGGAGGACTTCCTTAATAACACAGAATCACCAATGAGAATTTACTCCGTGTCCAGCTCTGTGCTGACACTTTCCTTTTCATGACCTCAACTAATCTTTATCACATTCCCATAGCATCACTGTTTCAGTGATGAGGAAAAAAGGCCCAGAGAGATCAACTAGCTGTCCCAAAGGCACACAGCCACTCCAAGGAAAGCCTTCTCTGAAGGAAAAGAAGAAACAAAACTAAGCATAGTATTCTAAGTATTCTCAGCATAGTATTCTTTTTTTTTAAATTTTTTAACATTTACTTATTTTTGAGAGACAAAGAGAGATAGAGGATGAGTAGGGGAGGGGCAGAGAGAGAGAAAGACACAGAATCTGAAGCAGCCTCCAGGCTCTGAGCTGTGAGCACAGAGCCCGACACGGGGCTCCAACTCACAAACGGTGAGATCATGACCTGAGCCGAAGTCAGATGCCCAACCGATGGAGCCCCCCAGGTGCCTCCACTAAGCCTAGTATTCTAAGTATTTTCTCATTTAGGGTAACATACAAGGCACAGAGAGGTTGAGTTGTGCATGGCCTGCCAGCACATGGCCAAACCAAGATTCAAACCCCGACTGAAGAACCCTGGCCCTTAAAATAGTTTTAACAATTATACCGACCTCATGAAGTGGTCGTTATCGAATGAGCTGACTTGTGTAAAATGCTTAGCACTGCACCCGGTACCCAATAAGCATTTAACAAATATTAATGAAATCTTTTAAAAATATAATTAAATATTACATTATTAAATATTACATTATTAATAAGATCAGACCCTGCTGCTTCTCAAAATGTGGAATACGAAGCTGATTGCTCAATGTTCTAGGAAAAATTCACGACAAGAGAAGGAACAACAGCTAATAAAATCATGGGCTCTTCAAGGACAGCTCTCAACTTGGATTTGAACACAATGGAGTTCTACGTGGCAATGAGAAAGAATGAAATATGGCCCTTTGTAGCAACGTGGATGGAACTGGACAGTGTGATGCTAAGTGAAATAAGTCCTACAGAGGAAGACAGATACCATATGTTTTCGCTCTTATGTGGATCCTGAGAAACTTAACAGAAACCCATGGGGGAGGGGAAGGAAAAAAAAAAGAGGTTAGAGTGGGAGAGAGCCAGAACACCAGATTTTTAACGCTCATTATACTGGGCATGAAGTTAAGGAGAATGATTGGCCAAGAAGAAACTGAACCAAAAGTTGCCCAGGACAGTTGCCCAGGTAGTTGGCAGTGTAGCACAGGAGGAAGATCAACTTAGACAAGGGCGTTGTTTTTTTTTTGAGGAAAAGGAAGTAGAGTAACATATTTCTCGAGCTCCCTTTCCATCACTGACCAGGGTCCCTTCCTTGTCCTCTGAGCTCCCAGAAAAGAAACAACTTTCTTTACTTTATTACCAACAATAAGGAAAAATTTGTGCCTTAGGTGCAGAGAACCTAGGGATGGACAAGAGGCTCAGACCTGTGTGTGCACTCCAGTTGGTCTCCTGTTCAAGTTCTCGCTAATAAATTGTGGGCAATGATTTTTCCTTCCTTTGGAATAATCAGGTTGTATTCCTGGTTTGGACTTTTGCAAGATGAAGGACGCTTGATCTCTCAGCCCGAGTCAAAGAGCAGAGAATTCCTGTTTGAGCTTTCGACCTTGCTTTGCTGTCTAAGATGAAATTGTGTGGACAGCAAGGCCAGCTTTGGGGCTAGCAACTTGGGCGATCAGCCCACACCCTGTGCTCAGAAGGACCCTGTGCTTGATTTAACGCTTTGCTGCCACTGTCTTGAAACTCTTAAGAATTTTATCTTTGGACAGATGTTTTGTACGTGAAATCCAATGAGACAATGACGAATATGTGTGAGCAGAGGAAATACACAGATTGTTCCTCCGTGCCTTCTTGGCCCTTTCATGAATAGCATGAGTGATGCCCCATGACCCCCGATGTGCGGAATTCATAGAGATTCCAGGAGAGCACAAGGCAGGCACGTTGCATCCCTAGAAGGTGCACGTATGGAGAAGTGAAATAAAAACAGCTGAGTTACTTTTGTGCAGCATTTCCACTTTTGCTAAGAACAAACTACATATGCTGGAGTATGCATTGTGTGATTTCTGTGAACACGAGTTCAGTGCTCTAATATCTGCATCAAAAACGGCATTGCGCAATATAAAGATTAATTGTGCGACGCGTGCTAACAGCTTAAATTTTTAAGTTTTCTTTACCTAGAATGACATTAAATTGCCAAAAACAGCATGGCTCGTTGAGAGAGAGAGAGTGTGTGTGTGTGTGTGTGTGTGTGTGGAAGAACAGAAAAAGAGCTTTATATTTCAATGCCCGTAATGGCACTTTTTTCCTGTTCTTTGAGCAAGAGGCCCACATTTTTATTTTGCACTGAGTCTGCAAATGATGTAGCCAACCCCAGTTGATACGCCCCATGTGCCTGTGAGCAAGGGTGTTTCTGAGGCTCCCCTTTCTTTCGAATTCTTTCGAATTCGTCCCATATGTCCTGAGTCACCACTTAGCCTAGGAAACTCCTGGTGTGTTTGGGGAGGTGAGACCAGTGACTGTCCCACTGCTTTGGAGTGGTTGGATCCCTCGTAACCATTACTCACTCCCTATACCTCTCACGCCTTGGCTGCACTAAACCACCTTCTTCTGTATTCCCAGAGTCCTCAGGGAAGCCCGCTAGATCACTTCCTATTCTACGCTGGCTTGGCTTCTGTAGTTCTTCTTCCTCCTTAGACTGATAAGTAGTTCTTGGATGGTGAGGACAAGGACCCTGTGTCATCCATTCATCTTGTCAGGTCCAGACCTTGAACACAGGGCCTTGGCAGATGGCGGTCACTGAGAAACATGGTTAAACTAAGTTACATCTCCTCCCAGGTTTCACCTTCGCATCCCCCTTGACACACGTCCTCACACATACATAATAAATCCCTTTCTCCCCTGGTCCCTAATTGTAGAGGAGTAAACTGTTTTCTCGTCTTCTCAATATCCCAATGAACTAAATACAAGAGCAAATAGTCTGATTCTACCTAAGACATACTCCCTAGCCACCGAGAACAAACCCCTTTCTTCATCTTACGGCACCTCTCTGTCTGCCCTGCCTCCTATCTCAGAGAGAAATGGAAGACGCAAAAACAGGATAGAGGTTTACAGACCAGAGTTTCGTACCCAGATTGGTCTCTAGCACATGCCCCTGGCCACACGAGTCAAGCTTTCTGAGTCTCAGTTTCCTCATTCTATTAAATAGTGTGATATTAGTATCCTCAGATAGTAGAGTTGTGATATACGCACGTTGTTCCTATCATGTTTGCCAGGTATTTTGTGGACCCATAATACATAACTGATTTTATTATTACTATTCCTGTCTTCAAGAAGTTTATATTATTAGGCGTCCCATCAGTGTTACATCCTCTGAATGTTTAGTTAAGAGCAGCCAAAGAGCAGAGACGCCTATAAAGCACCTGTTCCCTGAGCTAGTGAATAGGTTAAGCACTATGACTACGTAACGTGCTTCTCTTATGAAGAAGATTCGGCGGATGCACTGGAGCCTGAAATAAACATCTCTACTCTATGATGATAAGTAAAGAATAGGCACCCTAGGCTGGGGAAAAATGTAAGCGTGCGTTTATTCTTATTCATGGTTATACCAATCTGTGTACATAGAGTAGGCAGGGGGCAAAGGGGTGAGTAACCCAAGAACGTTTTGTTTTGAATGCAGGGCTAGAATGCTCTAGGCTCTGGAGTTGTATGAACCGGTCACTACCAAGCCTTGGCCGACGAATTTTGTTAAATGTACTTATGCGTCAATAGACAATTAGGCTACACTCTGTGGTCTGAATCTGAGCGTAGGATACTTATAGGTGGGGACTACATTCCTTTAGTTTAGGTCTCCCTTCTAGCAGGCCAAGAGCTGCTGGCTTAATTACCTTAAGAGTAGTAAGCCTCAATGTCCAGGAATACCCTTGGTCCTCCGATGGCCAGAGGGTCCCCTGATTCGCTTTCTCTTAAAATTCCACTTCTCAGAGCGGAATTTTAGGAAGGCATTTTTAGGAAGAATCCTTTATTTCTCGATATTTAGTGAGCACCTACTTTGAGAACAGAAGATTAATAAGTTACTGTCCCTCAGAAAACTTAACAGTCTTTCACAGAGTATCAGGAAAAGGTACCAATTTATTTCACTAACGACACAGTGGACTTCTTGAACTCAACATTCGGACCCATGTTGCAAACTGTAAAATTAATATTTAAAGCCACAGGCTGTGTGTGTGTCCGTGTGGGGGGGGGGAGGCAGATGACAGCTGATGAGGGTAAAGTAAGCAGAGATTCAAAGGAGATAAGGTGACAGTGGCAGTTAATGAGTCAGCAGGTGCTGGTGGCAATGACTTCAAGAACTGGACACAGAAGCAAAAACTATTTTTAGATTCCACTTTCTGTTAATGCCAACTCTTTGCCAAAGAGCATAGGTTTCTCTTTACAGACCGAGGGCCTCCTTTTCCGGCTTTTCTCGTCCTTGCCTGTAAGTAATCTTTGGAACAATGAGTATTTCAGACCTGTCTCAAAATGTTTTCCAGGATCTAACTTTGCAGTGTTTGGTCTGCTTCTTACGAACACAAGAAAATTCCTTATTTCGCTAGTCATTTATTCGATTTTCTTTCTTAGTCTTCTCTGGGATGGCCTTAATAAGGACAGAGTATTCCTGAAGGTCCTTTCTGGCCACATGGAGAGACTATTCTCTACAGACTCTGTTCTGTGTACGCTCTCCATTCCTATGATGGAATGCCAGCGATGTTACCTAGAGCAGCCTGACGGATGCAACAATACGTGTATTCATCGGAATATTGAATAGTGAAACGATTCTACAGCACAGGCTTTGTGATCTGTTGATCACAAGCCCTGAGATTCTAGCTTTATCCCCCTCCGCACACCACCCTCTACCCCCAGAACAAGCATTTTATTGCACGTTCCATGGCGAGATTTATGACAATTATCACCCAAATCCATAATTAGCAAGTGGTAACAGATAGGCAGATAGGAGTGACACCTTTGACAGATTGACACCCCCTCCCTTCAAAAACACCTGCGAGGCTTCTCATTCTAAATGTGACTATACTCACACAGCATTGGCAAGCCTCGTCTCGTGTTCACGGAGGAGGAGGGGGCTATAAACGCAACATGTTCTCACAAGCATGGCAGAGCCCATGCATAAACCATTTGGCTTTGCAATTAAAAACAGGTTTGGCTTCCCTCTGCATCGGTTAGACAACGTCAAAGCAACATTCGTCCCGAAAACGTTCCCTTGTGAATTCCAATGAACTGTGAGTCTTGGGTTTCTCTTTGTTTGCATGTCTTGAGATTGAATTTTTGGAAGGGGTCTGTGTGTTTCTTTCCGGGGGTAAAGCCACCTTGGTCGCTGACACTTTCCATTCTGTGTTCCTTGCATACACGGTTAGCATTTTGGATTCGTTCCGTCAGGCTCATTACCACAGGTAAATTAACTCTCCCAGTCTGATCCTCTTGCCCTAGGAAACGAGCGTTCGTTCTAAAGACCTGCCTAAGCAATTGACTCGCACAGACTGGCCCTGAGTTTCAAAGATACTGAAAAACAGAAATGTGTTTATTCCTAGGCAGTACAGCAAACTTGACTACAATGATGTAATGATGGCTAATTACATCTTTATCACTGTCATTCCTGGATGGTGCACTTGACTACTGGATCCCATAGAATTTGGAGAAATCACTACTTCACAGCTAAAGCCCTTCCCCTTGCCGTACAACGACGAGCTTAGAAGATACGACACAGGCCAATCCCAGTTGCAGTGAAATCATCTATTTTTTACAAGATAGTTGGCCTTCCGCCGTTTTTTCTCTTATTCTTTTCCCCATTTAATTAAACAGAAAGAAACAAAAGAGATATTGCCGTTGAACGTTTGCTGCAAAAGACAGTTTCGAAAGTTCTGCCACAGAAGAAATCGCAAAGTTGCAAAACCTAAGCCGTGATTCACAAACCGGCAGAAGAGTTCCACTCTGCCTGCGAAGAGATCTCAGCACGAGAAGAGGCCACCAGCACCCAGGCCCATCCACTGATAACACAAAGTTCCGTGACAAGACAATAGGGCACAAACGTCAATTTGTCGATACTAATGGTGAGGATCAACATTAATTAAAAGACAGAGACAGACAAAAAAGAACAATTGATGTCAGTGGCACGTACTTGATGTAAAAGTGACCATGGAACGATGCTTCCCCTGTTTAATTTACAATTCTCACCAAACTCCACTTAAGAAATTTCAGCTTCTTGAGTTATTTATTTAGTTTATTATATTCAGCCTCTTTGGGCGAAATTATCTTCTCTCACACTACCCCTCCAAAAGTTGTTCAGTGGAGTAATTGCTAAAATACAGAAGGACTTTTTACTGCATCATTTTGAAGTGCATAATTTGGCATAAAGGTAAAACATTTTTAGAAAGTATGAAGCAAAAACATTATCAGAACAAAGTAAATAAAAATATGCTAACACGTATAATAGTATGTGTGATTGCATTGAAAAACTTAAAAAAATGTTGAATCTATTTTGTCTTTTATTTTAGTTAGATGCATGCACATAATTTCATATTTTTCACAAAAAAAATATGTGTTGCATGTTTTTGGTCTGTGGACTCACAGTGAATGGAAAAAGAAAATACGTGTTCTTAAGTATGAATTTTTATATTTGCCTTGAGGAAGGAAATCAATTCCCTCAATTAACAAGGTATTAACCATAAATAAATATTTTCCATTTTCATTAATTCCATGTACTGGAAGTGTTTTATTGACTTGGGCTCCCTTTTGCTGGACTGCGTGTTTTATAACCGTATACACTAAAGGTAGAGCATAAGAAGTAACGTTAAATTCAGTCCAGCTAAGGCAGAGAGATAAATTCACCCTCCAGTGTCACGAAAATTGCATTACTACTTTGTAAAAAAAAAAAAAAATTATGCCTGTAAAAATAAAGTAGAAATACACGTGTATGCAAATAAAATAACTCCACAAATCTTTCTGTAACTCGAGTCTTCTCCATTTGTCAAAATATTGCTTAATATTGAAACATTTCTTAATGAGCAAGGAACTATCAATTCATTTTTCAATGATCGATTGGAGGGGAAAGAAAAGCTATGCTTTTATAAGCGTATACATTTCACTAGAGAAGTGACCTTACGTGAGTACATTCTTTATTAATTCAGTGCTAACGGCTTCATCTCACGGTTGTGGATCCTCTGGTTGTGTTCCCCAAAACCCCATAAATGACGCGATAAAGTGACTAGAGAAGGCTACTGAGTTAGAGAAGGGTTAAGTAATGAACTATTCAGAACTCACTTTGGAATTGCGATAATTAGCTTTTGCGAGAGCTCCAGTAGGCCAAATGTGAAGGAGTGGTTCCAGGAGAGGGTTGGAGACTCAGAAAGTTCCCCAGAAAATTCCTAGATCTTAATCACGAGCCTACATTTCTGTGAATCAAACGACCTCCATGTAAAGAAAAGGTACACACATCATTATATCATGATAGGGATGCGTCAGAACCGCAAAGTCCCACGGCCGAAGGGATTCTCAGCAACTGGAATTTACATAGCAGTTTCTACAAAGTTCTGTCGGCCTTTCGTTCTGTTTTGTTTTCAAGCAATACAGTCAACCTGAAGGGGCAGACTCCGGTTTCCTAAACTTACTGGAAGTCTATTTTCCGAGGAAGCTTTCTTTCTGGAAACAAAACAAAATGAAAGCTTCTGTATTTTGGAACCACCTCCCTTCTACCGCTCATATAATGCAGAACATGAATAAGCAGGCAGGTCCTCCCTTTGCCCCTGTGGTTTCGAGCCAGGGACGGAGCCTCAGAGTGAAATTCTGTGTCTCTTCCTTTTCATTTTGGGTCCCACACCTCCTGTAAAAACATGGCTGAAAGCACAGACTTACCACACAGGTGTGGGTTCGAAGTAGCTAGTAAAAATGATTTTAAAACACTCGGAAACTGCCAAGCTCTGAGAAAACGCTTATTAAAGACTAATAAAATTGTGAAAACGGAGGAGAAAACATCCAGTCAACTTTTTCTTTTTTTTTTTTTTTTTTGCGCACTTTAAGGAAGTCAGTTTGGTTTCCACGTATGTGGGCCTGGCCGTGGTGGATTCGGGCAAGAAAAACGAGCTGGGCCGTGATTTCACAATAGAGGGAGGGCCAGGGAGGGTGAAAACAGCAGCTCAGGATGCGCGAGGTCACCCATGAAGGCACAGTCGCTTCCCCCCTCTGCCATTCTAATTGTGCACTCTCACCAGTGGAGTAAAAACCCTGCGCACCTCCCTGGGCACCCCCAGGGAGGGTCCCCGCTCCCCCTGCTCAACCAAGTATGAACATTGTCCCTGGAGACTGACGGTGGTCAGGGAGTCTCTTCCTGCCAGAAACCTGGACCGCGAGGCAAGCGACTGAGTGAACTGGGTGGTGTTTTGACAACCAGTCTGGGACTGTTTCGCCTACGGTGACCCTGATGGCCACCACCATGGTCTTAGGGCTCCTGACGCTGTCGCTGGATCGTCTTCTCAGAACATAATGGTTTCACAAAGACCAAAAGGAAAGGATCTTTTCCCCCAATTTGGTGGCATGTGTAGGCTGTTTAATTTTTTTATTTAAACATTATTTGAAGCTACAAAATGATTTTGTAAAGCTAACTCAATTAATCAGCTGAATTCTCTGTGGCTACTTCGTTCCTGAGAATGTAGTGACTCCGGTCTTTATTCGGTAGGCACACTTTTCAAACCCGCTTAAGTCTAAGAATCTCCCAGGATGTTTGTTGAAAATACACATTCCTGAGCACCGCCCTAGACCCAAGGAATCAAAATCCCTAAAAAGGAGTCCCGAACATATACAGTTTTGTAAGCATTGCAGGCGTTGCTTATGATCAAGCAAGTTTGGGAAATCCAACTTAATTTGAATAGATTCAGTGCTGGAAATAACAAAATGCCCCAAATGAAGAAAGAGAGCGATCTCTATTATGTATCTCCAAGAAGCACAGTGATCTCTTTCCTTGGAGACTTTCTGAGGTCTGGTGTATAGATTTAGAGATAGCACAACCCACCAGGAGTTGGTGTGCAGTTCAAACATGCACAAACACATACGCAAATATTTTTAAAAGCAGTCTCACAAGCTTTAGGGAAGTATCCAGGACAGAAATTATAAGCAAAGAGCCTCAAACATAGTGGTCAAAAAAAAAAAAAAAAAAAAAAAAAAAAAAAACCAAAACTGCTAAACAATGTTAAATGAAAGAGAAAATTATGCAGTCACATAATGATATCTAATTATCCAGCTACTTGGCATCTCATGAGAATCTAGCCCAATGTAGTGAATTTTGTGTATCGTGTAGATGGGAGCCTAAGCACTGTGTGTGTTTGTATAGATGTTCGGGTAGGAGTCCAAGAACGCAGCTTCTAAAGACAAAAGCTGGTAAGAGTATGTTGCTTTGAGTGAGATAGAAAGGAGCAGTTACAAAAAAATATAGTGCTTTCTTTTCGGGATTATTACTTCTGAACTGAAAATAATATTCATTGCAAAGCCAAGAAACGCCAAGAAATATGTCGTAGGAAAATGATTATCTTTTTGTCACTATTTGATTAAGAAAACCGTGTCCAACTACCCCACATCACAATAATTAATAAGTTCTGATGTTTGGTAGAGAAGACAAAGTTATCCAGGCTGCCTAACGCAGAAGTTTACATAACAAACAAGTAAAGAAGAAAAAACAAAACAAAACAGGATGAGTTCAGTTGGGCCAATTCCTACACACTCACTGTACTACAATCTCCTCTAAGGTAATACCTCTTATAAGTCAAATAGCCCTTCCTACCCCCCGTCTCCACCAAATCCACATGAAGTTGAAGCAGGGGGGTGCAGTGTCTTATCTCACCGTGCAATTAAGATTCTAGGTATTTCTCCCAGAGACTTCTTCCGAGTAAATTGCTACTACCACCGACCATAGTAATACTCTGTTTTGGTGTATCACAAACATAGCAATATTGAATAAATCAATGGCTTCGTATCGCCTTATTACAAACACAGAAACTGAGGTACAGTTGGCTGATTGGCCTGTGCTCACAGGAGCTGGAAGGGATTTTTAGATCAGAGAGGCCAGTCAATATTCCAGAAGTACCCGGCGACAAGCAGGGAGCGAACGGTAATTACTGTCATTATGAGTTTTATCTGTATATCCAATTCAATAATCGTCATGTCCATAAAACTTCACAAAGGGAAAAACCATGATAAATAATGTAATGCCAAAGTAACAAAATGAAATTTCCACCTCTAGAAATTTTAGTGACTTTGACTACAGTGGCAGTCTGTATCCCAGATCATTGCTTGGCCTTTCACTTAGCTTAAATGCCTCTAGGGGATCCTAATAGCTATATGATATGTTTGCTTTGGAATCAGATACCTGGACCTGTTAGCAGATGGCCTGAACACTCGGTGATAAATTCGACCTTGTCTGTTTGCTTATTTGTTACCTGCATGTTGTGATTGAACATGCCCACTCAAAGATTGGCTTTAAAATGAAAAGCGAGAGTCTGGAAAATTGTTCACATGATATTCATAGGCTGAGGTCAACGGTAGTACCTTAAGTCTATTTCCAAATGGAGATAAAAAAGGAAATGTAACTGCCTCTCCATTTGTTTTTATTTACCTATAGACAGAGAACGCTTAAAGACTTCCAGAGAGCCCCGATCCATTGTGAAAATAAGGTTTAACCCCCAAACTGTGTCTGCTTTTTCCTCATTTCTCTGGATTTGGCTGCAGGAAAGTGAGAAGTGAGATCAAACAGCAAGCCAAGGAACTTATTTTTCATCTGTTCTCCTCTCCCCATCCCCACCCCTGCGAAGCCACCAGCGCGAGCCAGGCGATGTTGTAAATCCAGGGAGAGTTTATAGGCAAGAGCATAATGTCTCCCGGACTCCCAGCAGAACACACCTGGAGTTGCTTCAAATGCGAACAGTCCCGGGTTTCGGCACACCAAATCACTAAGACGGGGGAGAGTCCAGCCAGACAGAGGACCCAGCGTCTCACGCTTCTTTTGCGGCCAGCGGAAACGTCCAGTAAATGGCGACCGCGCAGCCCCTGGACACGAGAAACCCATGCGTACAAACCCACGTGAAAAAGAGGGCCCCAGCGTAGCATCGGTCAGGCATCAGATACCCACTGAGAACCCACGAGTATATGTAGCATATGGCCACAAGGAGAAAAATCAGCCTAAGATACGGTCCAGCCCTCAAGGAGTTTATAATCTCCATGAGCAGATGAGATTTAAACATGAGAGCATCTTTGCCAAAAAAGTGACACATGAAAGGTACACAAATATAACTGTAGCAATAAATACATCCTTCGGCATTTCTAAAAAAGTGAGATCACAGGCTCCCGACGTGGCCGGGAAAGGAATAAATTACACAGGTTGAGCAGTTACAGATCTAAGGGAAGTGGGGGGGTAGGACAATAATTATTTCTGATGTTAAGGATTTACCCTCACATCTCATTGTCCCTGACCCACCTTACTTCATTGAAGATACTCTCTAGCCAGTGAAAAGCTGAGAGGTGAGATCGCCATCACAGAGGAAGTAGCAACAGAAACAAACATTCAGAGGTGTTTTTCCTTTTGTTAGGTTTTCAATTTGCTTGATTTGACTTATTTCCTCCCTGTAGAAATGTCTGAAGCTGGATGTGCTGACTGCTCTCGGAAGGACGAGGCGGGGGTGTTGAGGAAATCTCTGAGCACGCTGAATAATTACGCTCTGCTTTTCTGCATATACACTTCTGATATCACAGTAATGGTAGTCGTAACAAGTCAGTGCAGATTCGCAAAAACAAAGTTAATGAAGAAGCGAAGACTGCATTCAACTCGTCATTTTTTTTTAAGTTCCTTTGTTATGTCTCGCCGTTCTCGCCCAAACTTCTTCCACAATTCTCTACTTGTTTCTAACATTGACTTAATGTATTCAGACACTTTATCCGCAGTACATTTTTCACAATTCAGCTCTGACAGGAATGTCTCTTTAGCCCTGTGGTGGATAGAAACCCATACTTTCGCAGCTGCCCACAATGCATGTGGGTTACCAAGGTCATTTCCATGGCTATTGCAAACATAGAAGAGCTGACTCCCCACCTAAAAAAATAAAAATAACAAAAGGATGGAGAAAGAAAGGGAAGGATGGGAAGAGAAGGAGAGGAAGGAAGGGAAGGGAAGGGAAGTGAAGGGAAGGGAAGGGAAAGGAAAGGAAAGGAAAGGAAAGGAAAGGAAAGGAAAGGAAAGGAAAGGAAGGGAAAGGAAGGGAAATGAAAGGAAGGGAAACGAAAGGAAAGGAAAGAAAGAAAGAAAGAAAGAAAGAAAGAAAGAAAGAAAGAAGAGAGAGACAGAAAGAAAGGAGAGAAAGAAAGAAAGAAAGAAAGAGAAAGAGAAAGAAAGGGAGAAAGAAAGAGACAAAGGGGGTAAGGGGGGAGAGAGAGAAAGAGAAGAAAAGGAAGGAAGGAAGGAAGGAAGGAAGGAAGGAAGGAAGGAAGGAAAAAAAGGAAAGGAGAGAGAGAGAGAAAAAGAGAAAGAAAGAAACAAAGGGAGAGAGAGAGAAAGAACAGAACAGTAAGCGTGTATTGTTTCACAGCCCTGTCTTGGCTTGTCACAGATATTTCCCTTGACTGAAATAATAGTGCAATAAAGTTACAGCATCAGTTACTTCAACAGCAAGCCTCCCACCCACACAACCTTGCCACTCAAATGTCTTGCTTGTTTTTCTTGTTACCTTATTATGATCAGTCTCTTCGTCAAGTCTCAGTTTGACTAACCTGTTGCCATAGGTACTACTAGTCGATCAACTTTCATCCCATTTAACAAAAGGAAGACCATGGCCTTGAACGCTCCTGCCTCCTCCACTACCCTCAAGGTTCAGCCAGATGATCTCGCTCATCAGGGGTGTCTGAGACTGAGGGGCCCTTTAGGACCACAGACTCTTTTTCTTTAGTCCTTCCTTTTATAATGAAGATGTTGCTTGAGAGAAGTTGTCAACTTAGCATCCGATCCATTGAGACATATATTAAGGACTATGTCTTTTTCCCTTCTTCACCTTTACATTTGGAGGAAGGACATTCCAGCAACTTGTAAGGGAATGAGGAACCCAAACTGTGGCCAGAAATAAAAATGATAATCACTGACACTGACATGTTGCTCACTGTATGCCAAGCACAGTTCTGAGAAGCTGGCTCCGGGCCACTCGTGAACCCCTCATCACACTTCAGTGCTGTGGGTGCTCTAATTACCCCCATTTTATAGACCGGAACCTTAGGGTGCAGAGAACTGCTTGTTTTGCCCAAGGTCACATGCACAACAGGTAAGTGACACAGTCAGAACGGAAATCCAGGCAGCTCGATTCCAGATTTACACTCTGAACTCCTACCGTTCTGCTGAAAACAAGTCACGAGCAATTGCTTAGCAGTTTTGGTGCAGTTAGAACACTTGCGAAATCTGGTCCAGGTAAAAATTCTAAGTACAAAAAGTCATGGGGGGAAAAATGGCAAATGGGCTTGAGGAGTGATTGCCCCCAATCCATCATTAAACCCTGAGACTCTGAATCCGTGTATCGAATTTTCTACACCTCAAGCCACATATGGATAACTATGTTTCAGATCCAAGAAGCACTGAGCTGGGTTTCCTCGTCCACGTCCACGTCCACGTAATAGAAACAACAGTACCCTACCTTGTAGGGTTGCCGTGCAGATGAAGGTAATGCGTGCAGAGCAAAGCCCCTGGCATAGAGGCCGACACATGATACGTGATCAATACGTAGCAGCTACTACTTATAACGGTTATTGGATTGCTTCCCTGTCTTCCTCACTATCAGATTTACCTCACGCTTCGGTATCTACTCTCACTTCAGAAAGCAAATAAATGTTCCCACTCACCCATCAAAACAAACCACAATGCTATGAAACGATATCCTCAACAGAACGCCTATTGGGAAACAGGGAATACGCAAGCCAGTATTTCCTGGACTTAATAATCAGCTCTCAAATGAAGCACTTATATACGATGGTGAAAGTTGTTTTAGAAAGATCTGTTAGAGCAGATACAAAGATGGAAACTCGGATAGGCGTGCTGACTGAAAGAAGAAAGTTACAGCCATGTAGTTCTAATTAGATAAGGCACATCCAAATACATTTACGACTTGGGAACGTAACTCCATGTGTTTGCGGAGCCATGAGAGCAACTTTCTCCTGCGCAGTCTTCTCTTCAGCCTGATTTTCTCCGCCTCCCCCTTCCCTTCAGGGAAGGAGAACAGATGTCAAAGCACGTGAAGGACCACAGCTTCCAGACTTCACGGAAAAGGGCCAGGCGAGACCAACCGCCTAGTTTTTTTGCCCATTGCTTCGGCCTTGGCTCTTCCCCATTCCACTTCAAACACAGAATTGGAGTCTTCCTTCCAGTGGTCACAGAGGCCACTGGGTTCCAGGCACAACCCAAGAGGGTGTTTCTCCTACCTCGATACGGACAATGTAAAGTTCATTACATCGCAAACTTCAAGGGCCACACCTAATCTAATTCATACGTCCGGATTTCTGTTTCCCACACTGAGAGATCAAACGTTCATTCGAGTAGATGTGACCAACAGAGATAGGTTTAGACCCGCACGTGTCTTCGTCTTTATCTGTATATTTGTGTGCCTGGATTTGTATGTGTCCGTATACGCATGTGTCCAAACATATGTGTGCTCATCTGTGTGTCGTCTGAGGGTGTATCTGCCTATATGTGTCCGTGCATTTCTGTGTCTCTCTTTATCAGTTGTGTCTGTAGGTGCTTGTGTGTCTGTGTGATGTGACTCAGTGTCTGTATGTCAGTGGGCTTGATGGCTGTGCACATCTGTGTGTGTGTGTGTGTGTGTGTGTGTGTGTGTGTGTATACACATGCACGTCCGTGGGAGCAGCGACGCAAAAATAAACACAAACGCATTCTAGAGCACAATGTTGCTGTTTCAGAGACCAGCGCATCAGAGATGCGCACTTGATCCAAGCTTGGTCTGAGCAAGGTTAGCAAAAGAGGGGGAAGAAGAGTGGATGGGCCAAACGTGCAAGAGCCAAGGACCCTGATGCGTTTGTGGCTACGCCTGATTCATGCCACCACCGCCCACACTGAGTGGACCGCCTTCTCACGCACTTTTGAAGGGATGTATGAGAGCATATCCCCGGGGCCACGGCGGTTCCCACTTGAGACATGAGTCCTTCACACATCCTACACTTGACCAAAGGAAATATATTTCCCTGGAAATGTTGGCGCAAAATGACAACACTGTTACGTGAAAGGTGAACAATCAGGAATGACGCACATGGAAAATACGGACTTGACAGAAAGAAACCTGCAGAGCGGCTAACTTAACATGCCACTGTCATTGAGTGCAGCAACTGTCCTGTGCAAAAGAGATCTTCTGAGCTATTAATAAAAGTTCCTGGAGAAACGTGAACAGTGGTTGACTGCCAGGTGCTCTTACGAATAAGATTTAACCTGATGTGATAAGGCTGAAGATACTTAGGACAGCTGCTGACAGTCTCAGAAGAGGGAGACACCCTCACAGAAATACAGCCTTTGCTTTGTAAAATCTCGTAGAAGAAATAAGGTGACACCTCGCGAGACCTCTAATCGCGAAGCTTTGGGAAAGACCGGAATGGCTTCATTAGCCACTGATTAGCTTTTGATGAGAGATAGCCTCTTCGAAAATATTTGAATTCACCAGCTTGATAAAAACTTTTACACACCAGGGGCGCCTGGGTGGCTCGTCGGTTAAGCGTCCGACTTCGGCTCAGGTCATGATCTCACGGTCCGTGAGTTCGAGCCCCGCGTCAGGCTCTGTGCTGACAGCTCAGAGCCTGGAGCCTGTTTCAGATTCTGTGTCTCCCTCTCTCTCTGCTCCTCCCCTGTTCATGCTCTGTCTCTCTCTGTCTCAAAAATAAATAAACGTTAAAAAAAAAAAACAAAAACAAAAAAAAACTTTTACACACCAATTCTGGTCTCTCATCGGGAAGCTAATACCCAGGATGATTTTTCCAGGTATTTTTCTTCTCGAACATTCACTGATCATTATCCTTAGGATAATTCTGCAAGAGAGCAGAATTCTAAACAGCCCCAATCCCCATCCCAGCCCTATGCTTGCCTGAAAAATTATTTTTTGGGTGGCTGGAAGAGGAGCTAAAGAAAAAGAACAAAGGTGATCTGAAAAGTAACTTTGGAAAAGTTTGAGAGCCAGAATGACTAGTTGTGTGTGTGTGTGTCTGTGTGTGTGTGTGTGCGTGCGTGTGTGTAACTACAATAATTGATATCAGGGCACATTTTTTTACAAGGTCCTGGGCTGGTAATCACAAGACCTGAATTCTACTCTTTACCCTTCACTGATTTCCTGATAGACCTCTGGCAAGTTGCTTCAAGTCTCCTCAGGGTGGTTTCAAGGGCCCCTCTTGGCCAAGTCGTGTTGATTTGAATCCTTTCTCAACCACTTCATAGTTGTGTAACTTTAGGCAAACTACTTCACCTCTCGTGCCTCTGTATTCTTGTAAGAGTGTAGGGGCACCTGGGTGGCTCAATCGGTGAAGCGTCGGACTTCGGCTCAGGTCATGATCTCACAGTTCGTGAGTTTGAGCCCCGCGTCGGGCTCTGTACTGACAGCTCAGAGTCTGGACCTTGCTTTGGATTCTGTCTCCCTCTCTCTGCCCCTCCCCTGCTTGCACTCTCTCTCTTTCTCTCAAAACTAAATTAAAAACATTTAAAAAAAATAAAAAGAGCTCACAGGGTGGCGGAGAAGGGCAAATGAGATAATAAATATAAAACACTGTTTGGAGCGTCAAAAATCCTAATAAATATTAGCCATTGTTATTAGCTCTGACTCACATTCTCCTCAGGTAGAGCAGGAGAGGGTCAGAACAGATGATCTCATGAATTCTTTCAGTCTTCAGGAAAACCGTCATACAGAATACAGCTAATAAGCCAGACTCCCAGAGCCCCTACAGCCACAAGGAACCCACCTGTGATCTTACTCACCAAAGCTCAGCCCTCCGTGTTGTGGGCTGGTCACCCCGGCCCTCCTGATTCCTCATCTGCCTGCGGTTCTGATGACCATGTTTATCTGATTTCTCAGACTACAGTAAGTTAGATGCCCCAATTAGGAAGGAGAAAGAATGTTGGAGGCAAGAGTGATTGCAAACAGTCTGATGTTAAGAGAGTGAATGACTGCAATCACAGAATGAAGTATGTGCCCCACCGTGACTCCGTCATTAAAACATTCTTGAAATACGTTGAGTAAACCGTTCAAGGCAGCTATTAACTCTAGAGCTATTTCTATTAAAAATTACTCACATTTTGGGGCACCTGGGTGGCTCAGTTGGTTGAGCATCCGACTTTGGCTCAGGTCATGATCTCACGGTTCATGGGTTCGAGCCCTGTGTCGGGCTCTGTGCTGACAGCTCGGAGCCTGGAGCCTGCTTCAGATTCTGTGTCTCCCTCTCTCTCTGCTCCTCCCAGCTTGTTTTTTTTCTTTCTTTCTTTCTTTCTTTCTTTCTTTCTTTCTTTCTTTCTCTCTCTCTCTCCCCCTCCCTCCCTCCCTCTCTCAAAAATAAATAAACTCAAAATTTTTTTGTATCGGTTTCTGATAATTTCCTTTTTTGGCAAGATGTTATTGGTTATTATTGAAGCCTCTCTTCAGATTTGCTGGCCCTCTTTCATTTCTCCTGAATGGGCATCTCCAGACCCACAATGGATGTGGCAGGGCTGTGCAGAACTCGTTTTTTGTTCCCAATGGGGAGGTAGATACAAGGCGAGACTATCAGGCCAGGTAATCAGCACCGGCTCCACCAAAGCCTCCCCCACGTAAGCCTGATGACTCTTCTAGCACCACGAGAACATCTGTTACGATATTTCCAGCACACAATGATAGAAAGCCCCATCACAAAATGCCTTCAATATCAAGGACATTTATTGTTTCACATGCTTGCAAATCCGGAGAGTGAAAGCTTCCAGGCACAGAATGATCAACGGCACAAGAATGTCAACAAAGACTATGTTTCTTTCTCTTGCCTGCCTACCGTCCTCAACACCCACTTCATCTTACGGGTGGTTGCCCTGTAGTCCTCGGATGGTGTCGGTGAAATTGGAGCTGTGAGCTCTCTTGTTTTTGTCTAGTAAGATGAAGAGAGAAGGCTCTACCTCAAACGCTGAGTGTAAGTCCTTCCCTCAGTCTGTCGGGGGGATTCCAGTCATAGACCTATCCCTGGACCAGTAAGAGAACCAGTAAGATTGTCCCCCATCAGGTGTGATCTGCTCCTAGAGTGGAGAACGAAGTCGTCTGCTCCTTTGTCATCTGGAAGAGGGGTAAACACATAAATGACTGGGACCCTTACGAAGGAATACAAGGGAATAGGTGTCGGGTGGGTAACTGAACGTTTCTGCTCCACAAAGTAATAATAAAATTCACTTCTGGATTATTAAAATGGCATTTCCATTTTTAATCTACCTGTACTCTCCTTCATCAAAGCATTCGTGTCAGGTGGTTATTAGAATAAAAATCGTGAAGACGGTGGGCAAAGGCATTCTCCCATAAATTATTTCTATTTCTCCTAGGACTCCACTATTTTAATTTAAAATCAAGCACCAAGATCTTTCAACTTTTTGTATGCAACCTAAGAAATGTGATGGCAACTCCCACAAAACCAAGCTTTATTAAGAGAAAGCAATCTGGAACATGGATAGATTTCATTTCCCTAAGGGCAAAAGAATATGCAGTGTAGTAGATCCATTTGATAGGGAAGAAATATGTAGAATAAAACCGAGAGCATGATACAGTGGGAAAAGTCTCAGACCAGAAATTGGAGGACTTTTGTTTTTGACCCACCTCAGCCACTGAAGAATTGTGTCCGTGTAAGTCCTTTAAGAATAGAACTGAATTGGAGGTTGCAAACTGGCACCCCATAAGCTCAATCTGGCTCTATTGTGAATTTCTTGCTGGAGCGGGGAGGGGGACGGAGGGTAACATCTACTGTCTAGCTGTATGTGACATAACCCTCCCGTTGAAGCATAGTAACAGAGCTCCTGAGAGTAAACACAATCAACCACCAGAATTCAGGAATTATATACAATGGTTCAGAGTCATATACAATGAAAATAGGCTTAGAAGTTATCCCCAGAGCCACCGAAGACCCATTATATCATCAACATATCAAAAAATAAATGTCTTCATTCAGAATTACTGAATGCCAGGGATAATTGCAAGATAGTTCATATAACTCAAGCCAAAATCTTTTTTATCATCCTGTATTATATGACCCTGGCCTGTTAAAAGAAAAAATGAGGGTAGTGTTTTAAAGGGACAATCTGTCAAAGCGGCTACTCTGATTTTTCTTTTTTAGTTTATTTGTTTATTCAGAGAGGGGTGGGGGAGGGACAGAGAGAGAGAGAGAGAGAGAGAGAGAATCCCAAGCAGGCTTCACACGGACAGTGCAGAGCTCCATGCGGGGCTCGAACTCACGAACTGTGAGATAATTACCTGAGCTGAAACCAAGAGTCGGATGCTTAACGGACTGAGCCACCCAGATGCCTCAACTCTGATGTTTGAATTTCATGAAGTCCATCCTTCTTAAGAATCTACATGTGCTCTAGCAGTACAAATTACCTCTTCCTGGAATCAGAAGGATTGGCCATGTATACACATACATGCCACTTGAGCTCAGTTTACTTGCAAAAGAGCACCTGACTCGGTCTCATCACGCGACAGTGAGACCTTTGTCTAGCTGGGAAGCTTTGCTCCTTCAAAGAAGCACCACCAGCCACAGCGCTCCTCTGGGCCCGTGGAATGTCCTTCCTGATGCATGTGTCAGAGCCTAGGCAAAAGTGCAGCCAATGCATTTCCTTTTAACTGCTCAGAACTATTCATCAGCATTAAAGGTTTTTGGCACATGTTGAACATTACCTAATCATATGTCGGTACAGAAGCTTTTAGCATCTTGTCACTGTTCATGGTGAGCCATCCTCAATGTTGTAATATCACTGATATCTCCAGAAGATAACCCAAAGGTGTCTACTGGCTATATAATTTGTAAGACGTTAATACACACTGGAATGATCAGAAGACAAAATTATTTTTATCATCTTTTCCTGATAGTGGTGTTGATAAAATTCGAAGGTGGCCTCGGGGGCGGCTCCCTTGAGTACTGGTGTGTGTTTGTCTGCTTATGTGTTTTAAACAAGTGACTTAAACTGCCAGGTGGGCTAATCATTTTTCACTCTTTGCCAAAGACTTGCCTACTTTCTGACTCGAGGGTCAGCTTCTGACATTCGCTCTCTCTTGTTGGAAAAAGTTGCTATTTTCAACGTGTTAGTCCTTGATCCCAGTGAGTGTCAAAGAATGAACCTCAAAGAAATTTTAAGGAAAGTCCCAAGAAAAGTTTGAAGAGTGTGCCTCCATTAGCAGATAAAACAGTTTCCAAAGATCCTTAGTAAATTGCTTTCTGAAAACCCAAGCAATTCAATTAAAAAATAACACATAAATCCTGCATTAAACTTTTGTTGCTTAAATGCAGTTGCTCTCTGCCAGAGCCCGAGGGTTTTCCCAAGCAGTGATTAGGAAAATGAGCAAAGTGATCCCTTTGACCGCATTAATTGATCTGTACAGTGGAATTTCAGAAATATTTTACTGAACTAATTATGTAATTTTAAAGCTAATCTGATGAAATAATTAAGGAAAAAACCCCCACAACTTTTCTGGGTCCTTTAGATTAACATTTCAAAGCTCTCCAACATCTGGCCCACTTGCCCTTTACAATATTTTCAACATGGCGTCATTGCATAAATGTGCATTCCAGCCATCTGGGTCTTGGCCCTCCCTCCTCTTTGCTGTCGTTCACCACGTGTCCTGGCTTGAGATGTTTTCATTTTTCTTTATCCTCTTCTTGGCGAAACCCAAGTCCTGCTTCCTCCAGAAAGTTTTTGCAAATGGCTTCCTCTCTGAACCCCTACGGTACTGATCATCTATTCCACACATTGTACGATCTCTTGACTTATTGCTATCACTTTGTATCTCTATGGCCATTCTTTAACCGACCAGGTATTTCTACTTCCTATGCCTCACACAGATTTCCTGTTCCCAGGGATGTTGTGTATTTGTCTTTATGTCTGTTCAGAGCCTTAGGAAATGCCCAGCCTAATGTGTGGCTGATATTGATTATACTAGCTGATTTGAATAAGTGAACTGATCTAGTTAAATCATTCACTTGAAATACAAAGCTAGAGCAATGGACTGTCAGGTGATAGTTGTAAGATGACTAACTGTATGTATAGTCCAGAAACCTGAAAGAGATTTCCAAGTCTGCCACTTAGGAGCTAGCTTGGACAAGTCATTTCATCTCCCAACTTCATTTTACTCATCTGTCAAACTGGAAGGATAATAATGACTCTCTTAAATAAAAAGCTTCTCCACAGCAAAGGAAACAATCAATAAAACTAGAAGTAAGCCTACAGAATAAGAGAAGATATTGGCAAATGACACATCTGGTAAAGGATTAGTAGCCAAAATATATAAAGAATGTATACAATTCAACACCAAAAAAGAAAAAAATTTAATCCAATTGAAAAATGGGCAGAAGACGTGAACAGACATTTCTCTAAAGAAGAAGTACAGATGGCCAACAGGTACGTGAAAAGATGCTCCACATCACTCATCATCAGGGAAATGCAAATCAAAACTACAATGAGATACCACCTCACACCGGTCAGAATGGCTAAAATTAACAACACAAGAGACAACAGGTATTGGTGAGGCTGTGGAAAAGAGGGGATCCTCTTGCACTGTTGGCAAGAATGCAAACTGGTGCAGCCACTGTGGGAAAGAGTATGCAGGTTCCTCAAAAAGTTAAACATAAAAGTACCCTATGATCCAGCAGTTGCACTACTGAGTATTCACCCAAAAAATACAAAAACACTAATTCTAAAGGATACGTGCACCTCTATGTTTATGGCAGCATTATTTACAATAGTCATGATATGGAAGCAGCCCAAGTATCTATCAATAGATGGGTAGATAAAGAAGATGTGCAGATATACGTGTGTGTGTGTATATGTGTGTAGGTGTGTGTGTGTGTGTGTGTGTGTGTGTGTGTGTGTGTATGTGTGTGTGTGTGTGTGTGTGTGTGTGTATTATTTGGCCATAAAAAAAAGAACAAATCTTGCTATTTGCAATGACATGGATGGAGCTAGAGATTATAATGCTAAGGAAAATAGGTCAGTCAGAGAAAGATAAATACCATACGATTTCATTTATATGTGGAATATAAGAAACAAAACAAGCAAAAAGGGGGAGGGGGGAGAGAGAGAGGCAAACCAAGAAACAGACTCTTAACTAGAGAACAAACTGATGGTCACCAGAGGGGAAGTGGGTGGGGGTGGGTGAACCAGGCGAAAGGGATTAAGAGTGAGCTTGTCGTGATGAGCACAATGTGATTAAAATAAAAGCTTCAAAACAAAATGACTTTCTTACCTATTTCACTAGATGACTGTGGGAGCCAAGTGAAGTAATATCTTTGAAAGTGTTTGTGCAAAATTATTTACCTTACAAATATGAATGGTCATTGTGAGGTGAAAGAAACACTACCTTTAGAAATCCTACATCAAGTGTAGTAAAGAGTTCCTAAAAGTATCAGCACTGCTGTTAGTTTTGAGGTATATTGTGACAGGGCGCCTGGGTGGCTCGGTCGGTCCAGCATCCGACTTCAGCTCAGGTCATGATCTCAGAGCCTGGAGCCTGCTTTGGATTCTGTCTCCCTCTCTCTCTGTCCCTCCCCCTGCTCATGCTCTGTCTGTGTCGCTGTCTCAAAAATAAATAAATATTTAAAAAATATTTAAAAATAAGGTATATTGTGATCAACTTTATACAGTGCTGTAGATGTATTGTTCTTAGTTTACAGATGAAAGCTGGAGGATTTCTAGAACTAGCTAATGATTGGTGTAAAATGAATGACAGCACCAAAATGAGATGCCTTCCTCGTTCTAGTCAGTAGTTTTGAGCCAGTGGCCACCATGACTTCTTTCTAAATTTTTCTTTAAGCACCACTAAAGGTCTGATTCTTAGCGAGAGATATAAAGCAACCCTCCCAAAATACCAATCTGTCCTCTTTAGAGTTCCTGGCACCCTACATCAGTATACATAACATCTCTGAATTCATAATTGGGCTCCATATCTCTTCCGTCTTCCAGTGTTCTTCTGCAGTCCTCTGACCCACACGCCATTTTCTTAAGTCCAGATCTTTACCATTTCTTCGTTGCTAACTTCCTCTGAGACAATTCCATTTGGAGGTCCCACAAGACTCTCACAATGAAGAAAACCAAACCTGACTTGCCATCTCTTCCCTCTCGCACTTCCCATCCTGAAAATGGCAACTCTTTCTATGTTGTCCATCTCAAGACATGCACAGCCATCCGCACGGTGGCCAAAACCAAAACCTGAGAAGCCATCCTCGGCCTCAGTTTTCTTCAAGACTTACTCATTCCTGCTAATTCTGTCTCTTTCCCTTCTCATCAGTTCGTAGGCTTCCATGAATCTGCATGTCCAAGACCTGGGGTTAGCTGTCCATTGCTTTACATCACCATCACTGCCTTCTAAGTGTATTCCCCAAGATCAGGTTTGCCTCCCTTCAACTCATTGTCCATTCCGGACCAGAAGAATCCCTTTAAGACACAAGCCAAGTCCTATCAATCCCTTTCACTCCAGTGTCAACCTCACTGGCTCCCCATTTCCATCCACCAGGCGGATGTAAAAAGAACCATGCATCCAACTCCTGGATCACGTGAAATCAGAGCCTCCCCCACCCAGATCATACCCTTCCTCCCTTGAAGTCTCAACATAGATGTCAATGTCCCCTGAAGGGTCTCTCTATTAACTCTCTTCTGCAAACTGACTGGGTAGCATGCTATACCTACCCAACTGAGCATTCTGTCACTGTCCTCTAATTACCTTCTTCTTGCCTATACAACCCAGTAGCTTGAAACCTCCTTCAGAACAGGACCAATCTTTCACCAAGTTGTTTCAGTTACTCCTGTCCCCTGAGCCCATCCATGGTATCTGATACATAATATGCTCTCAATAGAGAAAATAAGTAAGTTATTCTCCCTTCCTCTCCACCTACTTTTCTTCATCCTGAGCTAGTCTACCCTTCTGCTCTGTTGGATGTTAGGAATCATGTTTCTTTCAAGACATCTTAAGTCTATCTGTTCTGGTCAGTCCTTACTCTGCACACCTTTCAATGTGTCAACTAAATGAACGTGTATCGTTTCCACTTTTCAGAACGCCATGGTCAAAACTGACTGTTGAGGTGCTGTGTGTATAGCACCTCTCAACATCAACTTTGAACTCCTTGGGTCAGCTCCTCTGTTCTTAGACCTTCAATTCTCCCTGACTCCCTACGTTCACCAGCACTCAGATGCTGCCCACTAAAGTTGATTTAGGCTGTGCTGTCATTCCGTCCAGTGTTCACAAACCCAAGCTTCTGTCAATCGTGCATCGCCGCACATCTTTCTGCATTCACTGTCTCGTAACACGGGCTGTTCATTATACTTCCATCTGGCAAGGAACTGGAGTGTTCACTGACAGAGAGGTAGAGAGCAACGTGCCCAACCGAGAGCCAAGCAGGACTTTTAAGCCAAAGGTGTGCTTTCTCCCTAATCTGGGGCTCCCCCTTTCATGTTGGACAAGCGATTCTTAATACATTAGGTTATTCACCTATTAGGAGAAGGATTTGTAAGATTCCTATTGGCTCTACACAAGGGTATATTACAAAAGAAATAATCGCCAAAACAAATGACATAGCTGATGGCCAATCAATGACAGCCAAAAAGGACAATACCATAGTAGACAGAAATCTCTTTAAAATGCTTGAAACATGTTTTGAAATAGCTAGAGTAAAAAGCATAGAGCTAGATCATCCAGTATTTTAGATTTACAGTCATACATCCTGTGTGCTTAGCATGAATATTCTTAGGTAATGTCATTTCGCAGCTTTCTACTTAGAATACATTTGAATGGCATTCACCAAATTAGCAGTCTTCCAAGGACAAAGGGCCTAGAATCAAATAACAAACAAATATTCAAGCAAGCGTCAAACCGTTCAAAGTATACTACATAGATCCCATTTTCTTATTTATTTTTTATTAAAATGCATATTTAATTTGTTTAAACCATTCCAGGCAGAATGTCCAGTAACTAAGGTAAATGCGTTTATGAGAAAAGAGGTAGCAAGCAGATAAGGCAGCTGACCCAAAAAATCTGTAAAATTAACTCCATTTTCTTTTGATTTTATATAGATAGTCACTGCCTTCACCACAATATCAGACGCTGTGGTTTGTGCTCCAAATGTTCTTTTGTTCCAACACAGCTATCTACATGAACATCAGAATTATCACTGCCACAATGAGATTTTTTTTGTCTTACTTTAATAATAATATTCCAGTAAGCTTATTCCAGTAAGCTGGTAAAACTGTGTGTGTGTGCGCATGTGTATAGATATATATATATTTCAGATTCTGTCTTCCTCTCTCTCTCTGCCCTTCCCCTGTTCACACTCTGTCTCTCTCTCTCTCTCAAAAATAAACATTAAAATTATAAGATGAAGTATTTACACATTTAAAAAATTACTAAAACTTACTGATCTTAAACCATATTGATTTCCCTTATTTTTATAGGTTGGGATGTAACAGTGGTCATATTATTTCATGTTTAATCTACATAGTATTCATTTATGCTGTAATGTTGTAGTTAGCTTACATATTTCCTAATTTGGAGATGTTTTGATAGTTTAAAATATAAGGACCTTATAGATAGTGCTGCTGTGAATATCTTCACTCAAATTTCTCTTTTGTACACATGCCTAAAAATTAAATGATGGTCAAGGCCTAGAAAAATGTATAGCTCTTATGACATCATTCTGGGTTTGTGGCCAGCAAGATTAAACCAATTTATAAATGCCACCAATGACAGCCACATGCGAATACACATCCCCCTATAGTCCAGTCCTCAATAGTTTTTTTAAATATGTCTTTGTGTTTTATTAGGGTAATTGGCATAGGAAGATACCTAAAATCTGCATAACTTTCATTTACTTTACTATTGATGACAATGTGTATCGTCACCACGATCCTTTACAACTTCATCCACACAGTGGACATCTAAGGACCAGGCTGTGTGCCAAGGGCTGTGTTAAGACAAGACCGTAAGGAGGAACAGGACACTACCTGTCCTCCCAGGGGGATACGTGTATAAAAGAGAAGCCACAACAAAACAATGCTGCTACACCCATTCAATGGAATACTACGTAACAGTGAAAAGCAATAAACTGATACATGCAACAACCGGGAAGAGTTTCAAAAGCAAGGTGCTAAGTGAAAGAAGGCAGGCTAATAAGCTGTATACTGTATCAGCCCATTTATATGATTTTCTGGAAAAGCCCAAAGCATATTCACAGGAAACGGATCGGTGGTTACCTGGTCGTAGGGTAGAGGGACAGGCCTGAGGGAAGGTGCTGGGTGACAGACACATTCTGTATCTGGACTCTGACGGATTGCATGGCCACCTACACTGTCGAACGCACACAGCTGTACTCCGAATAAGGATGAGCTTCACTAAATATACATAGTATTTCAACATGCCTGACTCAGAAGTGCTGGGTGCCTCCACTTAGAGTATGTGATAAGAGTGAAGGCTGCTGGGATTTGTATTTCTTCCATATCCCTTCCTGACTTTGTGACCCTACATATTTATTTAACCTCAACCTCAGTGTGCCAATCCCTAAATTGGGTGTAATACTTCATGGGGTTGTTAGGAAAGATCATCAATGCAAAGCATCTAGGAGACTGTAAGAGCTCAATGGATTTTTTTTTCTTATTGGAGTGTTACAGCAGACTGATATACACTGTCCAGTGGAAAACGGGCAAGTGGCCAGAAAAGCCAACACAGGAAAGAAGGAGTACAAATATCCATGGATTATAGAAAAATAGCTTTGGCTTCACTACGAACCAGCAAGATAAATATTAAACACAAACATCACTTTTGCTTACAAAACATGAAGTTTTCTTTCTTTCTTTGTTCTCTTTTTTCTAAGAATGAGACCCCATAGGGGGTGCAGCTGTGGAAACACATACTGGTGTGTCACTGGTAAACGTCACTAGACCTACATTTACAGAAAACAACTTGGTGGCAGGACCAAGGGTATGAAAGTATTAAAACTCTTCAGTCTAGGGGCGCCTGGGTGGCTCAGTCAGTTAAGCGGCCACCTTCGGCTCGGGTCATGATCTCACGGTCCGTGAGTTCGAGCCCCGCGTTGGGCTCTGTGCTGACGGCTCAGAGCCTGGAACCTATTTCGGATTCTGTGTCTCCCTCTCTCTGACCCTCCCCCGTTCACGCTCTGTCTCTCTCTGTCTCAAAAATAAACATTAAAAACAATTAAAAAAAAAAAACAACTCTTCAGTCTAGTCATTTGGCTTTTAAAAATGTCTCCTATAAGTGCCGATTCATAGGGGCACATGCACCCCAGTGTTTATAGCAGCACTTGCAACCATAACCAAATTACGGAAAGAGCCCAAACGTCCATCCACTGATGAATGGATCAAGAAGATGTGGTTTCTATACACGATGGAAAACTACTTGGCAACGAGAAAGCATGGAATCCCGCCATTTGCAACAACACAGATGGAGAGGGAACCGGAGGGTATTGTGCTGAGTGAAATAAGTCAGTCAGAGAAAGACAGATACCGTATGTTTTCACTTGTATGTGGAACTTGAGAAACTTAACAGAGAGCATGGGGGAAGGAAAAGGGAAAAATAGTTTCAAACAGAGGGAGGTAAACCATAAGGGACTCTTAAATACGGAGAACAAACTGAGGGTGGATGGGGAGGAGGGGGAGAAGGGAAATGGGTGACGGGCGTTGAGGAGGGCACTTGTGGGGATGAGCACTGGGTGTTGTATGTAAGTGATGAACCACGGGAATCTACCCCCAAAACCAAGAGCACACTGGATACACTGTATGTTAGCCAACTTGCCAATAAATTATATTTTTAAAAAACAGTCAAGAAAGATCAAGAGTATCAATGAAGCTCAGAGAGATTTATGCGCCAGGTCAACTATAGTCATTAATTTATAAAGGAAAAAAATGGCAACTCCCTAAGTCTTAAAGAAATAAATTTCGGTATCTGCACGCTGCTATGTAACCACACAAAAATATGTTTTGCGAAATTACTAAATGGGCACAGGAAGAAATACAGCCAAAACATGGACTTTTTTGGTAGATCTGCAGATCCACCTCCTGAAGAAAACTCGAAGTTTCTCTCGTGGCAAAAATTGAGAATTATACACTGTGCCAAAAGGCCAAAAAGCCCAAGAACGATTATGGTGGCCTGGGAAGGTCAAATATCCCAGAGTAATTAGAGTATGGCGTTCACAGGAAGAAGCGATAAGATACAAAATAAAAAATTAGCCATCGTGAGTTTTTAAAAAGATCAGTCTGTGGTGCTAACAAGCCCAGACTGTATTTTGCAAACACAAACCATTAGGGCTTTTTAAGACAAGCCTTAAAACAATCGTTGTATTTTAGAAAGATACCTCTGGTGAGTAGGGCCGTCCCATTTTCCTCCTTTGGACATTTACCACATGGAATTAGAGATTTTGAAGTAGCTGAAAAATTAATAGCAAGAGATATCTCCCAAGTTCAGCCCACCAGATAGGCGATTACAACCCAGCTACATTCACGGTGATTTAGAACACATCATTATGGATTCACAAATGCTTGTTGAATCCATTATTTTCATAGGAAGGCAAGCCCATTATTGCCATCACCTGTTTTTTTATTGTTTGGGTTGGATGATTTTCTAACGAAGTCTTGTTTCCTCAACTTTGATCTTTTTTTTTTTTTTTTAAACTTCTGGGCTGTTTCGCCCCACTTTTAGAACATGGTTTAGCTCCCGGGTATTTTTCAAATTCTATTTTTTATTTTTTAATTCTCGATGGGTTAATAGGCTACTGCTTGTGCCATACAGAACCCTAAATCAGCAGCCCAGTTAAGGTGGGTCGTTCCCCCTTTGCTTTTCAAACTCTGAATCATCATTTTGCGAAATGGCAGTCACTGCTTCTAAATAGCAGTCAAGGCCATTGGAGTGGTTACTCCCTGAACGAAATGCCGTCTCCTTGGCCAAACTTTTATCAGAAGGCGTTGCAGAAACTCATTAAGTCACTTGAGTCAAAGATCCAGGTGAGCCATTCTGAACCTCCACCCAGTTCACCTTTTCCCTCGGGTAACAATTAATTATATTTTTCCCTTTTCCTACTCCCACCTCTACTAACATTCAATGTTCCACATGGCCACACACACTCACTCCGAGTTTACAAGCTCATATGAGGTTCACCCGCTTGGCGCTCACAGGAGAGAGATAAGAAATAAAATGTCTACAGCTTTTCTACCCAGTGCCTGGCAGCAGGAAAAACAAAAATTTTAACTTAGTCCTACAAGTCCTGTGACTTAATCTTAAACATTCTCCATTTGACTTCACATTTGAACTTCTTAATGAAAAAAGAAATAGAAGGCAAACACTCTACTTGGAAGTATTCAAGGGAAAGTGTGCTGTCTTATTATTCAAGCAATTAGCACAGCGTACATTGTTAGACCCAGTCTGGGTGCAAAATTGGTGAAGCTCAGAAGTGCGTGAATCGTCACAGAAAGTGCATGGGCTCTGTGGTGAATCGAAATGGGCTGGAATACCAGCCCTCTCATTTCCCAGCCGTGTGACTTTAAACAAAGCGTTCCACCTCACAGGACCATGACTTCACCTATTGAACTAATACCTGTCTCAGATGGTTGCCTTGGATATTCATTGTAATAACATATTTAATGCTAAGCAGCATGGCTATTCCTCGGGAGGTAATAATGCAACGATAATAAACACCCTAATAACACCATTCTAAGCATACTATCTAAATTAATTCAGTCCTGCCAACAGCCTCATGAGGGAGATACAGTTGTCCCTTCAACAATGCAGGTTTAGGGGTGCTGACCCCCTTTACAGTTGAAAATCCATGTATAATTTTGACCCCCCCCCAAAACTTAATAGCTTATTACTGACCAGGAACCTTATCAATACCATAAACGCTTGAGTAACACATATTTTGCACATCATATGTATTATAGACTGTATTCTTATGATAAAGTAAGCTAGAGAAAAAATATTATTGAGAAAATCATAAGATAAAATACACTACTGTGTTCTACTGTATTAATGGAAAACAAAACTCTACAAGTAGACCTGTGCCGTTCAAACCCGTGTTGTTCAAAAGTCAGCCTTACCACCACTACGTTGTTTTACAGAAGGGGAAACTACACAGAAATGTGAATTTCTTTATTTAAGATCATAAAGATATGAATTGCATAAATCAGATTCCAATCCAGAATCTACACGTTAAGCACCATGCCTCTGAATGCATTCCCTTCTCTCCTTAAAGATCAAAGAAGAGGGTTAACTGCCTATGACCCAACAATTGCACTACTAGGTATTTGTCCAAAGATACAAAAATGTTGATTCGAAGGGGCACATGCACCCCAGTGTTTATAGCAGTGCTATCGACAACAGCCAAATTTTGGAAAGAGTCCAAATGTCCATCGACTGACAAATGGATAGAGAAGATATGGTATGTATATATATACATATATATGTATGTATATATATATATGTATATATATATATACATACAATGGAATATTACTCAATGATCAAAAAGAATGAAATCTTGCCATTTGCAACAACGTGGATGGAACTAGAGTGTATTATGCTAAGTGAAATAAGTCCGTCAGAGAAAAACAAATGTCATACGGCTTCACTCATATGTGGAACTGAAGAAACAAAACAGATGAACATAGGGGAAGGGAAGCAAAAATAGGATAAAAACAGAGATGGAGGCAAACCGTAAGAGACTCTTAAATACAGAGAACCAACTGAGGATTGCTGGAGGGGTGTTGGGTGGGGGGATGGCCTAAAGGGGTGAGGGGGCATTAAGGAGGGCACGTGTCGAGATGAGCACTGGATGTCATATGTAAGTGATGCACCACTAAATTCTATTCCTGACACTATGTTAACTAACTTGGATTAAAAACAAACAAACAAACAAACAAACAAAACTCACAGTCATCTTCAGGGTTAGTAATTGAGTTGGAAGCTAGGACCTGCAAACCTAGGTCTCCAACTCCAGTCCTGTGTATTTCCCCAAGAAGAAAAATAAAAACAAGACATAATAAAGTATCGGATAAACGTAGATGTTGAGCTCTACGAAACTGGAATAGAATGTTGGACTATTGTTCTGTTATAATGAAGAGTCCGGTTACAGTGACTGCTTAGTTGGGACAGACTGGTTCTGAAATAGTCCTGTCAGGTCCCTACCCTGCTTACGAGCTCCACAATGCTCTGGAAAGATCCTGTCTAAGGAGCTCCAAGGAGGAAACCACTGCTTCAGCGAGTACTCCTGTCCACGTTCTGTCTCGTGCCGGTATCTTACACAGTTGCAACTGGTCCCCAGCGACACTCCAAAGTAGGCAGAGCTGGATTTTGGTGCTGCGTCCCTCCCTTTCTCCCTGGTGTCTCTCCCTCCGACTCACCGACCCCCTCATGCCCACCCTCTGTCAGTGAAGTAACAAGTCCCTCCAGTAAAATGACAGTCAATAGAGTTGACGCGGTCTAGCTGGTGATGGAGGCCCTGGAAGTCACCTGGTAGAAACAGCTGCCCACCTTCTCACCCACCAGATAGACCATTACCGTTGGCATCACTGGTAGACCCATCAAAGCCTCCTAAGCCTCCCATGCTTTGGGGGTCACCAACACACTTAACAAGTCTTGTGTCATGCCTCCATATCTAATCCACAGGTATTTTCCCACACCCACCCAAACAGCTGCACTGGCCGCGCAGTTCAAGGCCAACAGCAGGGAGGATAGAGCCAGCTGTAACTGAAGACAGGGGTGGTGTGGATTTGTTATCTGGGCCCCGTCCGCTTCTGACCCGAGGCAAGAGGAGCCTCGGAAACCATTCTGGCTCTCGTAAGGGAAGAAGCGATGTGGGTCCAGGAGAGGTAGTGACAAGAGACTCTCTTTCCTTAAGTGAACTCAGGGGTGATGGGGCTGCAAGGTGTTAGGAGATGGGTCACCGCCTATCCCCGGGAAGACTTACTGGCCCGACAAGGATGGTCACAGTTAACACTTATCAGAGCACTTGCCATGCCAAGCATTCTCCAAAACTCCTTCCTGGAATACCTCAGCATCCTTACTCCAGTTCTCTGATGTTGGTACTATTACCCCTATTGTACAGATGTGAACAAAGACGGGGAAAGCTTAAGCAACCCTTCCCCAGCTTACATGGCAAGTGAGGGAGACAGGATACAAACCCAGCAGTCTGCTGTCGGAGCCCTTGTTCCAAACGCCTTATCCACGAGTAATCAAAGCAGGGGTTGGCAGGCTTTTCCTAGGATGACTCAGATAGTAACTGTTTTTAGGCTTAGCAGGCCATATAGTTTCTGTCACAACTTACACACTCTGCCACAATCAACTGAAAGCGACTCTTGACTTAAGTATGAAAATTTTTTTTAATGTTTATTTATTTTTGAAAGACAGAGACAGAGTGCGAGCAGGGGAGGGGCAGAGAGAAAAGGGAGACACAGAATCTGAAGCAGGCTCCAGGCTCGGAACTGTCAGCACAGAGCCCAATGTGGGGCTTGAACCCACGAGGTGTGAGATCATGACCTGAGCCAAAGTCGGATGCTTAACCGACTGAGCCACCCAGGGGCCCCTTGACTTATTTAAACCAATGGACTTTGCCGTGTTTCAATAAAACTATTTATGGGGCGCCTGAGTGGCTCAGTTGGTTGAGCATCTGACTTTGGCTCAGGTAACGAACTCGAGGTTCATGAGTTCGAGCCCTGCGTCGGGCTCTGTGCTGACAGCTCAGAGCCTAGAGCCTCCTTTGGATTCTGTGTCTCCCTCTTTCTCTTCCCTCCCGCTGCTCATGCTCTCTCTCTCCCTCCCTCAAAAAATAAATAAACATTAAAAAAATTTTAAAAAACCTTTATTTATGAACAAGGAAATTTGAATTTCATACCACTTCCTGTATCATGAAATAGTCTTCCTTTGATTTAATCTTTTCCCCAATGACTTAAATATGTATAAACCATTCTTAGCTCATAGACCGTATGAAAACCAGCGACAGGCCAGTTTTGGGCCACAGACCATGGTTTGCTGATCCCTGATCAAAAAGATGAAAAGAAAATTAAAACAAAGACATATGGAGAGAAATATGAATCGCGTTATTTTTTTTTCTGCCATGTTCACGTCGTATTTATTTCCATCTGAAAGTTATTTCTATCATTCTTTTTCCTACCATTTGAACCCGTGAAGTCCACCTGCAGAATCTGGTTCAAATGTCCAGGTTTCGTAAGTCGTGAGGCCTTGGGCAGCTAACGTAACTGTAAGTCACAGCTTCCTCCTTTTCTTAACAGTAGTTATGTCACCACGTTGTTTGTCACATGCTAAAAAGTCCTTTAGTATCCTGCCCATTCTCCTCCATCACACCCCAAACACAGCCCCCACGGGAAAACAACAACAACGACGACGACAACAAAACTTCTGCCTTGTTCCATATTCTCAACATTCCGGGAAAAACAAAATCTCATCTACACAGAATCCGTCCTGTTTGTCTTGAGCTCGCTCCCCTGTAGCGTCTAGCTACCTTCTCGTGTGTGCCCGTTGCCAACTTTCCACTCGTCTGGCTTTGACTGTTTCACGCATGTTTGCAATGCTCACGGGTCACAAGGAGAACAGGCAGATGCCAAGCCTTCGTAAAGAAACTCTGTGAATTAGCACAGGCACTATTTTTCTCTTGTTTAATTTTACCTTATTTTATCAGGCCATAGGTGTGTGGGACGCTACTCTGGGATGGGAGGTAAGGCGATGAGCCCACTGAAGCGTGTTGCTGAGACCGCTGAGACCACCGATCGCTACCATGAGCCTCATTCTCTAATATTTATTGAACATTTACTGTGTCTCTGGCTCTGTGAAGTTCCCTCATCATTTTCCGTTATAGGGACAGATGAAATGCACAATCGGGATGCTAACAAAAACGCGGAAGTTACCAGGGAAATCCATGACTCGGCTGTAAGTCCCGTTGCCTCATTATCTCAGCCTCACTGTTTTCTTCTCAAAAGACTTGTGGGCAGGTAGCACCAGTAAAGTTCACCATTTATCGGCTGGCAAATCAGCTGAGCATGACTTGGTTATCTGATTCTCTATTTCAGAGGACTGATGGGGTATGTTCTCAGAAGCGCATGACGATTCATCAGGAAAGAGTGAGCTCTGGTTCCCAGAAAATGCCTTACTCGTCATTTTGAGGTTTCCCTATCACCAGAGCCAAATGTTTAGCCCCGGTGGTCTTGAAGAGCAAGGAAGATCCTGGCCCTTTTTGAGAAAGAAATAGGCTCTTTGTAACTTATAGAGCGTGCTGATGGGAAATCACGTAATCATGGCCCAGATAATTTTAGCAATTAGGCATCTCGGTTGGAAGCGTTTGCCATGGCTTCAGTGTGCTTTAGCAGACAAGTGCCCAGCTTCCTTCATAGGGCTGACCCCAGGGCCTCCAAAGCCTTCGGTACGTTTGTTTCGTGGTGAGTTAGGTGAGAGCTCTTCCTGCTTCCCAGACCAGCCAGGAGTATACGCGGGACAAGTCTGTTGATGAAATGTTTTATTTTAATTTTTGATTTCTTTCCGGAACCACAAAACTACTCAACGAATTGAAGACCTGACGGTGAAGCTATTGGCCCAAGTGGTTTCTTGATTTGGTTGTAAAATCAAACTCTAAGGAGTGAGTAGAGAGATCATTGGACACTGAACCCCTCCCTTCCCCCCCCCTCCCCAGGAAATCCATCTTGGACGAAAATGTGAAGTAGGCAGAGTTGACCTCCAGACGCGGCCACGTCTGAGCCAACATCCTCACTGCTGCTTCCTTGGAGGTGATTTCATGCTGCCTGATCCCTCGTAGTTAACGGAAGTAAGGTAACACTGGAGTATATCCTCTCTCTTCCAGTACAATGCGATCTTTTATTTTGAGAAATTACAATGATGCTAATGCACAGCAATAAATACGTCATAGCAGCATCTCATGCATTTATCACAAGATGGTGGGGATGAAGTTTCCTAGTAGGATCCTTCCAGGGACCTCCCCTCTTAAACCAACAGACAGCCAACCCTCACTTACTCCACCAACATGTGTACAGCCATTTTGCTACCCTTTCATAATCCATTACCCAATTTGGGGGGCATAATTAGAGACATAAATGCCTGCTGTAAACAAAGGTTTATAAAATCTTATAATCTACTATCTAATAGAAATGCAACTCCCCATTCCCTGCCAGAGGATACAAGGGATCTGTGAGAAGGTCTGCTCTCTCTCCACGCCTCACCCCCTCCCACACACGTGGAGACTGTTTTATGCAAGAGTAATGGGAACAGAGAGTCCTGGCGTATAAAGGCAGCAAACGTATCTTTGTTTGTTCAGAAACATCCTTGTCTCTTACTTCACTATCAAGAACACTGCTTAAAGAATGGCTGGCGTCTAGTAGTCAATCAATACTTTTTAAAACTTTTTTTTGTGTTTATTTTGAGGGAGAGACAGAGCATGAGCCAGAGAGGGGCAGAGAGAGGGAGACACAGAATCCGAAGCAGGCTCCAGGCTCTGAGCCGTCAGCACAGAGCCCGACATGGGGCTCGAACTCATGGACCGCGAGATCGTGCCGTGAGCCGAAGTCAGATGCTTAACCGACTGAGCCACCCAGGCGTCCCAATCAATATATCTTAAATAACAAAAAAAAAAAAAAAATGTGACTAATTTGTCAAGTCTGGGGAAGCAACCAGAAGACACGCTTTTTTGTTGTTGTTCTGGGTGCTTTGTGAGTTACAGTCTAAAGAAATTCTTACTCCAAACATTTAAATATCTGGAGCCAATAAATATTTCTCCTGTATGTTGCTTCAAGTGCTTATATCCACTTATTTTCCCATCTTAAAAAAAAAAAGATTTTTAAGTATAACCCTACCCAAGAGAAATGGAAACTTATATCCCTACAAAAATGCATTCACAAATGTTTAGGGTGGCTTTATTTGTAGTCACCCAAAACTAGAAACCACCTAAATGTCCCTCGTGTGCAGAATGGTGCATATGCCAACTGGTGGTACATCCGTGCAGGGAACACTACTCGCTGATAAAAAGTTGCAGGCTGCTAACACACGCAGCAACACGGATGAACTCAAAAGCCTTACGCTAAGTGAACGAAGCCAGAGCTAAAAGGCTGCATATTACGATTCCATTTACAGAAACTTTTTGTCAAGACAAAACCATAGGAACAGGATTGCCTGTGGTTGGGGGCGGGAGAAAGGACTGACTGAAAAGTCGTGGGGGACCTCGGCGGGCACGATGGACTTGCTTTACGTCTCGATTCTGATGTTGGTCACTCAACGGAACCCACTTACGGAACCCCATGCAGAACCTAGCACTTAAAAAGGTGGAATTGTAAATTACACCTTAATTTATAAAAATGACAGGAAAAGTGTACCAATGCTCTGCAGCTCAGTCAGGTGGACAGACTCTTGCAAGTGCTCACTTTTTGGACCTGCTAAAATGCACCTTTTTTTCTTTTCTTCCCTTTTTTGAGCTTTAAAGTTAGAACCAACAAAAAGGCAGCATCTGTTCAGAGAGACGAATACTATGGAGATTTGGTTACATTTTTAGGGATTTGTGTTTGGAGGCATTACTGAGGGGACCAAAGTTATAACACCGCAAGAACTTGTGGGTCTCGTAATATACCGATCCACCAGAATTGTATGTTTTTACCTGGCTAGAATGTAATAAGGATAAATTAGTTAATGTCTGCAAAGGACCGTGAGGATGAAAAGCACCAGGTGAGTTCTAGAGCGCCATTGTTTATGCTGAGACTGGACTGGAGGCAAATGCATTTTCAAAGGCAGGACGTGGCCAGGATTTTCTATCACTCCGCGTCGATTTTCCAACCAGCTCCCGCGCAGAAGTTACAGAGCTCTGCATCCCTGTACTGAGGTATAGACCACTCAAAAGAAGAAAGCCTCTACACAGATGCTACAGAAACAATAGCAAGGTGGAAGCTTGGCCAAGAGGACCTTTCAAAGACAAGAGCAAAGGCATGGAAGTAAACACCTTAGAAGGAAATAGAGCAAAGCATATTATGGATGACAGAACACCCTACCTTCTGGAATAGGTGTGTGTTCCAAAGTACACTGCATACCCAGAATTATTCTACTAGAAGTTTATTATGGAGAAATAAAGAATCTCTTTGTAAGTAATACCATCTGAAAGAATACGATGGGCAAGTTCAGGATTTTATAGATTAAATTTCTGACAAAAGGTCACGGTCTTCACTGGAGAGCTCTGCGGCCGAAGACCGATGTGCCCAGATTCAGGGTTCATTATCTCTTCCTTCAAACACGGTGAACACAGCTAACTGCAGCCCACGGACGATGCAGACCCTCCCGCCACACTTTTCCTCCCAAATATTTGCATTTGTTGTTTTTATTTTTCTCTCCCTTTATTTCCCCTGCTTCTTCTCTGGTTGAAGTACAAAGTAATAGCAAAGACCTGGCCAAAAGCCAAAGAGTCTGAGGGAGAACGAGGAGAAAAGAGAGGTCTGGCGAAGCATCCGGTGGGATATTCTGGCCTTGAGTCATTAGACTTTCCACTGTAAGAGCATGACAAATGAACCTGCAGGTGTACCTGCTAAACTGAAAAAGCAAAACGAAGGCACAGCCCTCATTTTTCTAACCTAAATGTTGAATAAAGTCATTGGAAGGACAGGTGTCTACACAACTTTGATGGGCAGCACAGCAGAGTGAAAAATTTTATTAGACCAAGTATTTAAAAATTTTTTTTTCCTTGATGTTTATTTATTTTTAAGAGACAGAGAGAGAGAAAGCACAAGTGGGGAAGAGGCAGGGAGAGGGGGAGACACAGAAGCCAAAGCAGGCTTCAGGCTCCAAGCTGTCAGCACAGAGCCCAATGCGGGGCTCGAACCCACGTAGTGTGAGATCATGACCTGAGCCGGTCAGACGCTCAACCGACTGAGCCACCCAGGCGCCCCTTATTGGACCAAGTATTATGAAATCTCAATTCTGCCATAAAACAGCTGGCACACATTGTGCAGGGCACGTGGTCTCCCTGGACCTCAGTTTCTTCACCTGTGAAATTACAGTGTTTCATGAGATCATCTCTAGGATCCTTTTCTAATGTCCAGATTCTATTTGTTCCCTTTAAGGTAAAATAGCTATTGTGAACCTAGAAATAACTCCGAGATTTGTCTCTTTCCGTTCTCCAATTTTTGAAACATGTTAACAGGAAACAGTACCATTACCGATACTGCAATTGTTAGTTGCTTTATTTTTACGAAGAATGGGAACCTCCTATTGAGCCTCAACCACACCCACCATTCAAAGACAGGCCAGGATACACTTACAGAATGAATAGAATGTTAAAAACGAAAACAAAAAACCACTACTTGCCTGCAGGCCGAGGGGACTCCTGTTAGAAGATTATTCTACAGAGAAAAGGATCCTGCAAAGTAAACCCAATCCGGAAGTGTTACGCTTTCAAGAGCAAGCGATTCCGACAACCTGATGTCCAGCACTTGGCTCTGCCTACCCGCCCAGCCCCCACGGGACTCTTAGCCAACCTACACGACGCGATGCCTCCACAGAAGAGCAGCATCTCCAGCATTATGCAGCATAAGCTCCTTGAGAACACCAAAAGATGGGTAGGGGAGGAGAAATGGCAGTATCTCCTGGCTGGACTGACAGCCTGGAAGCCACAGCTATTTAGCCAACTGTCACAGTAGGGACCCAACCCGGAAGTGCACACCCTGAGTGGCAGGGACTCCCACAGGCAAGGGGTTCCAGTCAGGAAGGTGCTGAAGCTGGATGGACTTTGCAGGCTCCCCAACTCCAAGGGGAGGCACACAGATGGGCTGTGTGTGTGTGTGTGTGTGTGTGTGTGTGTAGATATGAAATGGTCCTGCCAACGTCCAGTTATGAGGGTGGCAGGAGGAATGGGAAGTAATTGGTCCAGAGGACCAGAACGGAAATAGGAATATGACCCAGCAAAATTCAGGTTGGAGTTGTGTCTTTAATTCCCAATATTGCCGTAATACTATGATTTTTTCGCAGAAGAAATCATAGGAAAGGAGCTACAATTATTCATCCAATTCACTGTGTAAGTATTGAAGAGAAGGAGATATATACTTCATGTAAGTCAATACTGAAAGAAAGTCACACAATTCCTTCTCTGCTCTCAGCTGAATGCTAGGGATTTCCTGGTCTCTACTGGGAACCCAGAGGCCCTTCTCAGCCTCACCTTTCCCTTCCTTCATTCCATAGTTTGCCTTCTGTCCATCTGTATCATCATATGTTACAGTACTACCTTGAAAACTTCTTCTAGTGTATACAGTGAAAAGGGCCATCCCATTCAGTTAGACATTTAGGGGATTGAGGATTTGGATCAACTCAGTCCCTAACTTCAAAAATATTTTAAGTTAGGGGCGCCTGGGTGGCTCAGTCGGTTAAGCATCCGACTTCAGCTCAGGTCATGGTTATGATCTCAGGTCATGATCTCAGGGTTCAAGTCCTGGGTCAGGCTCTGTGCTGACAGCTCAGAGCCTGGAGCCTGCTTCAGATTCTGTGTCTCCCTCTCTCTGCCCCTCCCCTGCTCATGCTCTGTCTCTTCTCTCAAAAATAAATAAACATTAAAACATTTTTAAAAATTTTAAGTCATATTTTATATTTTAGAGGAAACTATCAAGAAGAAATTTGATGCCTGCAAAATATAAATGCAGACTTACTTATTATAACAGAGTAAAGATCCATAGAACAGATGCTGAGCTTGTTTACAAGGAAAATTAAATCATGAAATTAGGATTCTCGTCCATGTAGCTGGCATTAAGTTATTCTATTACTACAATTTCTCTCTCCCTCTCCCTCCCCCGTCCTTTTGTCTCCACTCCTCGCCTTCCTTATCTCTAGGAAAACCTTCCCATAATATCATCTGACATTTTGTAAGGGCTCTAGGTCTTATCCACCGTAGTGATGACTCCCGTAGATTCTGGGGCACCTGAGTGGTCCAGATACAAGTGGCATCCTTCCATTCAAGTCAGCAGGCTGCTGAAACTCAGGAACTGGGGTGAAAGCACAGGTCAGGTGTTCCTACTCATACGTGCTCCCCCCGCCAGCCAAGTTACCCATTCCTTCTCTCATTCATTTCGTTTTTATGTTTTCCATCCAATCTTTTATTCAACAAATACTTTGGAGTCCAACTGTTCTTTAGATGAAATGCAAGGCACCTTGTGATATACTTGTGACTTTTTATCATGTTCTACTTTATTATTTAGCTGTCCTTCAATAAGGCATGACTACGTGCCAGGAACTGGACTGGACACTTCATATGCATTCGTTCATTTAATCTTGACACCAAATCTGTGAAGCCTGGGGGCCTTCCATGGTTGGTGTGTAAAGAAATGGGCTCAGAAGATTCAGTAGCACCTTGGTAGGTAGGAGAGATGTGTCTTCCTGACTCCAATGTCTGTTCTTTTTCTAGAACATACTAGATAACATCAGAGCTCCTCTGATTGAAGCAGATTTCAGGGATTCAGCTCAGATCTCCCCTTCCTTGAGGAGCTCTGTAGATCTTCCAGGCTCCCCAATTTGAAAGCCATGGCCCTACTATACTCTTTTAACCCCTGCATGATTTACATCTCCTCAAAGATAAGAATAGTATCTTATTCATTGTACTAATTTCCATAGCATCTTGCCCTGGGCCATGAATTGTGAAGCGTGCTCAGGAGAGAGGGGCTGAATTTTTCAGCCCTCCATTGTATGCAAATTTATGCCAGAGAACAGTTGTCATCCTTTACGAATTTGCAAGGCCATTGTGTTTGATCGCTGCTATCCTTGACCGTGAGCAAATTCGCCATTAAGGTAAGACTTTAGGACTTAGGTTCTAGGAATAGGACTTCACAGCATCAGAAATTTTCAGAAGACTAGTCTTTGTGTGTGTGTGTGTGTGTGTGTGTTTATGATATCTCTAAGCAGAGTTGAGAGAACTCGAGTATAAATATCTAATTTCTACTCCTATTTTTGCAAAGTATCAGGTAGGCCAGTAGAGCATGTGACTAGCTATCCAGGAAGCGCAAACCGGCCTAAGAAAACCAGCCATCAGGATAAAACGACGTGAAAAATTTTACCTTGGTGGCTCCTGGAGACTGGGAGAATGGTCTGAGGCAAGCTATGTAGGGCAGACACATCTAGCTTCTCTTGTCACATGGAATGCAGGTAGACAATTTCAGAGACTCACATCTCCCTGGAGAACCCACCTGGGAAATGTTGCCCAACTGCATTCCAAAGAACCCTGGTGTCCCAAGATGGTAAGGGACAGATTCTATGGACAGTTTGGGGGAAATATTGCTACCGACCTCTGCTCTTCAATATTCTCAATGCATTTGAAAAACTAAAGTCTCCAGAAGACTTGCTCACATTTACCAAGCTTCCTTAGCCTTAGAAATGTTTTCCAAGGACTACCAACCTTGCAGAATACTAGCTTTCATTACACTCATTTTTAGTACTTACATGTAGCAAAATGCGACATTCTTTAGGTATTACTACCCTCAGTCATTGACCTTGGTCTAGGAACACAGAAGTAGCCGCAGGCCTGCTTGAATTTTAATGAGTGGACCAGAGTGGACCAGGACAGGGGTTGGTAAACCTGCCAGAGGGCCTTTACCTTCCCCTCATGTCATTACAAATAAAGTTTTATTGGAACACAACCGCACCCCTTCATTTACATAAGGTCTTTGTCAGCTTTCAGTTACAAGGGCAGAGTTGAGTAGTTATGACAGCAATCATGTGGCCTACAAAGCCTAAAACCTTACTATCTGGCCCTTTACCAAAAAAATGTTGGCCTACCCTGGTCAAGAGTATCTCATTTCTACTTAAACCATGTTTCACAAAAAATCGAATTTTATTTTATTTCATTTTGGTTTTAAAGTGTATTTATTTATTTTGAGGGAGAGAGCACACGTGCACACACGTGCACGCAGGAAAGGGCTGCCTGGGCACAGCCCCACTCAGGGTTCCATCTCACAAACCTTGAGATCATGACCTGAGCCGAAATCAAGAGTCAGATGCGTAACCCGGGCGCCCCCAAAACGTGAATTTTTAGAAACCACTGCAGCACCGTTTCTACCTTCAATTTCTCTTAAGTCCAGACTCCCATGCATATTTATTTACTGAGGTGCTTTGCCGTATTTCCAATGTGAGACCCAATTCCCAAGAACAACGGAAATAATCCATGGTTTGTACTACCCATGGGTCTAGCCTGAATGAATGAGCCGATTCTTACTGGGGTTTTTTCCCTTTTCCTACGTTTGCTTTTGTTCAGATTTTTATTCCCTTCGGTTAAGCCTCCTACTCTTACCTTCCAAGGCTTTTCAGTTCAAAGAAGTTGTCTGAAGGACCCTCGCAATTCCCCCTGGTTCTGACACAAATCACAGCCTTTGCGGTACCCTCTCCAAACGTGAAATGCAAGGTGCAGGGTCTCTGTCTCCACGTGGAGGGTGGGAGGGTGCCACGTTCATGTTAACACCCAACTCCAGCTCTGACTCCGGCTCCAACTCTGTTTTAATGTGCTAACTGTGACAACACTTTAACCACATGAATAAAAGTTGAATCCCAATGCAATTTGTCAACGAAATCCCTTGGGAGCATCTTTCTGCAGAAGAAAGTCCCAGGACTGTTCCTTTAAGGAAACACGTGGATTGTGTTCTTTGCTTCTCCCAACATTCAGAATTAAGCCCCTCCAAATGGCTTACACACTGAAGTTTATAACCTCAGCCTACACAAGTCCAGTGCAAAAAGATCTACAGCCTGCAGGCAGAGCGAGGAAGCTCTTTAAAGATGAATCATTTTCATAAATGAGTGCAGAGGGAGGTCAGGCCAGGGGACAAGGAAGGTTCCATGTGTGCCTGAGATAAGGCCCCATCCATCCTCCTCTTGCTGTCGGGTCTTGATGGGTGAACATTGCCTTGAGCTCCCATAAAACATGTTGTTTGCAGAAAACTTGCAGGTGGTTCATAAAAAAGTCCAAACTGTTACCATGAAATTTATCTCCCACTGCGGGATCTGTTTATAATAGAAACGAAGGATCTCAAATAGAAATTAAGTATCTCAGACTGACTTATATTGGCTGGGAGAATTGAAAAATTCAACCTGCTTCCCAATCGTTGCACTAAAAACGTCAAAGTATTTGTATTGATGACATCTTGACAAGATACAAGTATGTTCAAAAGAAAAATAATGTGCATTGTGTGCACAGCCCTTCATCCCCGGGGTACGAATAAGCTAGGTGAGATTTTATTGGGAGAATTTAATCAGACGACTGAACTCTTCATCACATTTTATTTCTGAAGAGTGTCAAGGATCTGTTATTTACAATTTTCCCATCTGTATGGTCAAAGTGAAAAGGGCATCTCAATTTTTTTTTAAGTTGTTAGGAGATGTTCATTATCTTGAAGCCAAACGGAGATTGGGGGCAACGGTAATGTTGGCCATAATTTGACTTATCTCCATACAGAAATGGAAGGGAAATGCTGGGACGATTCACACAGACAATTCAGACCTTAAAACCTCTGGTACTGGAAATAAAGAGATAAGTGAGGGAGAGAGGTGCTAAATTTTGTTTGTGTTTGTAATTGACTCAATTTATCGCATCCCATGCACCTATACCCGATCGGTGGTTTCAAGTTGCTGGAAATAGTTGCAGACATCAGTTTCAAATTGATGAACTTAGCACAGCTACGCAGGACGGTACGCTGAGAACGGTTCACAGAATCTGAGCGTGTCAGAGCTGGAGGGGATTCGGGGGAGTCTGCCGCCCAGGATTTCAACCCCTGAGCACAAACGTGAAAGGCGATTGTACGCAAAACGAAGGCCTTGGCGCGCTCCCTCTACCGGGTGGGTCGCTGTGGTCTAGACCCACATGCCATCACTCACCCTCCGACCCCTCCTCCTCCCTCCACCCAGGATCAGCCCACGCAGTGGGCCGAGCGGCACCGTAGCCAATCCAACACCTTTATTTGACGAATGTGTGTCATGAGACCGGCTTTAAGCGACAGCAAGACACCAGCGACCTCCTCCAACGCCTTCTCGGTGCTGTTGCGCCTCGCATCTACCTGCCTTGGACCCCACACTCTGGCCACCTGGCCACACCCACCCACTGGGGCCCACTCTCCTGAAAGCTCCTGTGCTCCCCACCAAAATGGTGTCCCACTCCTAACTTCAGGCAAAATTCGCATTTTATCCACCTCGTTCCATCCCTCGCTGCCTGGAAAAGATATCTAAGGTCTTCACAGTCCTAGACCTTAAGGTTGCCCTCGTTTTACTGGTAACACGTTGAAAGGGGATATATAATTCTGGCCAGATGTGTTACCCCAAAAGAATGGATTTGTAACTATGGAGCGTCAGGCATTGTGGTAACCAGAAAGGGGTATATTTGAAACCAGGGGCCTTCTCCGCACTTAAGTGGCCACTTATATATTTTTTATAAATATGTAGGTGTTGGGGTGCCTGGGCAGCTCCGTGGGATAAACGTCCAGCTCTTGATTTCGGCTCAGGTCATGATCTCGGGGTTCGTGAGTTTGAGCCTCGAGAGGGGCTCTGTGCTAGCAGTGGGGCCTGCTTGGGATTCTCTCCCTCTCTCTCTCTCCCTCTCTCTCTCTCTGCCCCTCCCATATAAACGGGGGTCTGGGTAATATGCTAGAAGGCAGTATTGTCTGCGTCGCTGAATGATTGGCATTTGTGATTTTAAAATCATCACACAGGTATGACATCATCAGCCTGCTCCTCTTGTCCTCCACTTCAAGCAGGATTCTATCTCACAAATGAGGACACGAAGGAGTTACTTTCCTAATCCTAAAGGCCTCGACGAAAAGATTTCTCCTCGATCTCTCTCTCGTTTCAGTGTTCAATATCACACGCTATCGTGGAATGCTTTCCAGTCTAAGCCCCTCCCATGACAAGGTTTGAGACAAGCCCAAGACTCATTCATTCCTTGAACAAATATATACTGTGAGCTCATCCAACATGCAAAGAAAGTTTCATGTAGCCTAAAATCAAGCAAGAAAAAAATGACAAATTTAAATATTTTTGTCAGTTGTGCTATAATAACAAATAGTAATAATTATAATATGTAGAACTTATATAAACTTACTAACACAACAAAAACTACTATGCTAAGGATTTCATTAAAAATAATTTACTCCTGGGGTGCGTGGGTGGCTCAGTCAGTTAAGTGACCGACTCTTGATTTTGGCTCAGGTCATGATCTCCCAGTTCGTGAATTCAAGGCCCACACTGGGCTCTGTACTGAAAGCGTGCAGCCTGTTTGGGATTCTCTCTCTCTCCTTCTCTCTCTGCCCCTACCTCCTACACACATGCACACACACACTCTCTCTCTCTCTTTAAAAATAAATAAAAAAATAATTTACTCCTATAGCAACAGTATGGAGTGCTATTATTCCCATGTACAGGTGAGAAAATTGAAGCTTCCGTTAAGTTACTTGCTCAAGGTCATCTAGCTAGAACGTGGCAGAGCTGGGGGGTTATCAAATGAAATTTCAAGCTTTCTAAAATATTTTCAGTATTTCCCACTTGCATGACCTCAAGGCACCCACTAATAATTTTTATCTAGAAGAAAAACAAACCTACTCTGTGTTCCAATGTGCCACCAACTGTCTCCATTTATTTTCAAGCTGTGTTGGTCTTAGCTCAACTTCTGAAATGGTAGTTCTCACAGGATAAGTTTATGAAGGACACTAAACTGGAGTATAATACTGCTTTTACTAATCATCTTGATATTTTGCCAATGGAGGCTTAGTGTTGAATTGCTAATATAGTAATCTGCATTGGTCCAAAAGGAAACCTTCAAAAAAAAAAAATCCCAAGACCCTATTCTCCCCTGCCCAACCCAAACGGGTGTAAGTTGTATTTCTCCCCACCAAATAGACAGCAGAATTTTTTGGTCATTTAGAATTGTTTTAATAAAATTGATTTAAGTGAGTCATTGTCCTAATTTACTCACCCATTCTCCAAGCTTTTATAGAATACCTATGATGAAGCACAAGACACATCAGAAAATGGAAAGATGAGCCCAATGCCAACCCTCTCCTCAAACAGTCTTGTGAGGGAGGTAAGATATGAGCATCAATAAAAATAACATAAGGTAAAAAGTGGGAGGGGCCATGAGAAAATAAGCCTCCAGTTTGGAGGTGATCAAATTAGGCTTTGTGGTAAAGAGGCCTTTGAGTCAGCACTTGAAGGCAGGAGAAATAAATGCCCATTCTAGCAAAGTCTAGCAAAGCAAAGAGAATGTTTGATATGTAAGAACAAAAGGACTTTTTATTGAACAAAAAGTGTAGGCTGCATTAGATCTGGTGACCGTCACACAAAGGAGTTTGAATTTTATTCTTGTAGAAGGAGGAATTCATGAAGGATTTTTGAACAGGGAGGAGGCAGACATTAAAGCTTTGCTTTAGTACTATTGGTCCATCTCACACCAGCCATCAACGCTTCCTGAAACAAAGGAAACACTGAATACACGTTTCAGGATTTGTTGGGGCAGCACAGGGAGTTGGGAGGAGAGACTATCGGAGCCGTCAAGGGATATTTTATTCGAGCCCAAACTAGAAGGTGGCAATACAGAGGAAAGAACAGATGACAAGGATTTTCTAGAAAAACAGTTGACATAATCAGATACCAGATCTCAGGTGATGGAGAGAGACAAGAAAGAATCCAATAGGAGTCCTGAATTACAGGTGGGATAGAAGTAGCAATATCCAATAGCACAGAGAATTAGAAATAGGATTTCTAGTTGCCCAAAGCTTGTCACTTTTGTAAATGTTGGTCTGAACCTTCATAGCCCACAATGTGCATGGATTCCATCAGCAATAGAACATCGTATGATACGATAATACACAGTAGAGGCAAACATAGAGGCACGTGCATTGACGAGGACATTTGCAGATCAATATTAAAACTGTAGTGAGAAAGGACGTCTGGGGAGTGAGAAAGTGAAAAACCTGCAAAACAATTGGCTCATTATTCAGAAGAATCACTTGACTCTGGCAGGTTGCAATCATTCTCTTGGAGAAAACAAACCAAAAAAAAAAAAAAAGCAAAAACAGATAAAAACAATGAAGAAGATTGAGGAATTAGGCTTAATTCTAGCCTGAGAGTCATATTTTGGAGAAGAACCATAGGAAATATAATTTCATGTATCTCCAGCCAAGATGAAATAATGGCAGCCAAATTTGCCTCCCACCTGAAACAACCAAAGACCCAAAATGGATCCAAATGTATGAAAGAATGGTAAGATCACGTATATCAGACAATGAAGAGCAGTGATCCTTGAAAGATGAGGGGCACACAGGATGAGGTTTCTAAGAGCCACGGCTTTCTGCCCTGAGAGCTTCCAGGCCACCGTGCAAAGAGGGGCAATTCAGGTGGAGCTTGGCAGAGTGTGTGAGTTGTGGAGGTAGAGGTGAGGCTCTGGGGAGAGCAAAGCGGTCCTGCTCTAAGGACCAAGTATCAGAGAAGAGACAGCTGCTAAAAAAGGGACATTTGCAGGGGCTCCCCTCTGATACTGAACTGAGTACTAATCATCTCATGCATGTGATGAAGCAACCCAATGGCAGGAAAACCATCCAGAAGAATTTAGAAGAGGTAACAGAGCCTGGTACCCATGTAGGGTTAGGGGTAGTTCTCATGAGTCAGACTGGAAAGCCTGAAGACTCACAGGACATTACACAGAGTAATAAATGGGTCCATCCTCAGTTGTGGGGTATAATTATTCATGGACTGTGCACTGTTCCAATTCACCTAACAAATCTTAACAGCAAGAGCCAGAGGATCAAACTGTTTCCGAGTAACTCAACTACATCTTACAACAAAGTTCAAGAATGTTTACAGAAATTAAAAAAATATATATCCAGCACCCAATACTGTAAATTTCACAATGTTTGGCACCTAATCAAAAATCACCAGGCAAATGAAAGAGAAAGAAAATATGATCCATCCCAAAGAGAATAATCCATCCATCAAAACATACCTAGAACAGACACAGAGATTAAAGTTTTCAGATAAGGACATTCAAGCCACTATAACAAATCTATTCCATTTATTCAAAAGTTAAGTAGAAAGATGGAAAATATTTAAAAACCCTGGTGCACGTTCTAGAGATGAAGACATCAATGTATGACATGGGAATCTCACTGGATGGGATTAATGACCGATGAGATGTTATAGGAAAAAAATTAATAAACTTGAAGACATAGCACTAACAACTATCCCAAATGAAACACAGACAGAAACGCAGAGGGAAAAACAAAAAGAACAGCACGTCACTGAGCTATGAGAAAATTTCAAGCAGCCGGATACGCGTGTAATTGGAGTCTCCTGAAGAAGAGGGGAGGGGAAGAAAAGCATCTGAAAAAAATAATAATAATGGCAAAATTATTGAAAATTTCATGAAAACTATAGACCCTTAGATCCAGGAAGTTCAATAAATCCCAAGCAGCAGACACATGAAGAAAATCACGCCGAGGCGGGTTATAAGCAAATTGTTCAAAACCGGTGATACAGAGAAAATCTTAAAAGCAATCAGAGGAAATGTTACTTTCCCCACCCCAATATTTGAAGAACGACCAACGATGAAGATGACAGCAGATTTCTGTTCAGAAACAATCCAGTGAGGAAACAGAAGACCAATTCTTTAAATAAAAACAGACAAATCCATATGAAGACAACCACGCAGTCATAACATCTATTCAGCCAAAAAAACCCTAAATCCTTTAATTACAAAACGTTATGTTGGATGGTGATCCATTCCATCCATTATGTTGGATGGAATCAAAACCCTTAGATTCCTCAGCTGCACAGCAAAGGGTTGAATACATAATCTCTACTTATTCTTCCAGTTCTTTTATGTTTTTATTTATTTTTGTGAGTAGCCCACACACCCCTACTCAAATCATAACAACCTCTACAATTTCTCATGAACTGGGTGCTCAGGGTACAGAATAAAAAGTACCAGGTTCCCAGATTTGGAGCCATCTAAAACTTGACTTGGAATCCCTTTTGGATCTAGGGACCTAGGAGTAAATAACAATGCAAGATACAAAGCCATGCGGGAAGTACTCTAACCTAGGCGTGGTAAGAGACCTAACGTGCCTGGGAAGAGAAAGCTACGCAGAACTGATGCTTCAGCAACGCTGAGGTCGAGGAGATCTCTCCACACTGGAAAGGAGGCTGGAAGGGATCAAGTACAGCATGTGTAAAGGCACAGGAGTGCCAGGGAATAGTCACATCACTAAAGAGAATGCAAATGTCAAGAGTTCAAGTGCATGTGGCAGATTGGCATATAAGGAAGTTGAGGGGATCCTAACAGGGTCCCCTGTTGAGTCATGAAGGGATTCCATGTCATGTAAAGAGGCTGGTTTCCAATCTTCAGGTAGTAAAGAATAACGGAAAGATGTACTTTTAATACAAAAAGAATTTGTATTTATATATTAGAAAAATATTAAGGCTAATGCAATAGCTCCCCTCCACTTATCTACCCAAGCCTGCCCCTCTTACGGTGATTTTAGGTAAAAGAGTAACAAGGAAATGATCATATTAGCACTTGAAACATATCACGAAGGGGGATCCAAATCTGAGAGATACCTGGAACTGGAAAATTGAAAGAATCCCTGATTGCAACAGAATGATCATCAGTTGGGGGATATAAGGCCCATCCGAGGTAACTTCCTTTTGGGGGGAATCAAAGAAGATTTTTTTTTACATCAGCAGTGTCATTCAAATGGGCCTAAATGCTGAGATGAGGAAAGACAGGAAAGAGCATCTCACTCGGAAGGACAAGCGTCAGAAATGGTACGGGGGCGCCTGGGTGGCTCAGTCGGTTGAGCGTCCGACTTTGGCTCAGGTCAAGATCTCACGGTTCGTGGGTTCGAGCCCCGTGTCAGGCTCTGTGCTGACGGCTCAGACCCTGGTGCCCGCTTCAGATTCTGTGTCTCCCTGTCTCTCTGCCCCTCCCCGCTCACACCCTGTCTCTCAAAAATGAATAAATATAAAAAAAAAAATTTTTTTTTTTTAAAGAAACGGTACAGAACAAGGAAGGCGCTGTATAATATCTCAAAACTGCAACCATTCCAGTGGGACTTAAGCAAAGGGTCCTGACTGGGGCATAAATGAGAAAGGGGCTAGATTGGACATGGGACATCCACAAAGGGCCTTTGGGCAGCCAGCTAGGCTTTAGGGAACTATCGGCAATGTCTGAACAGGAGATAGGCACAGTGGTGGAAGATAGGAAGGTTGGGGTGGATTCGAAGGGAGGGGGCCGGGGACCTGGTTATGAAAGTGCTCGAATAGTCCAGTTGATGCTTAACTGAGGGCTGAGTTGGCACGGTAGCACTGGAGGGACAAATGCCAGAGCCATCACGGAAGCCACGTGTGCTGGGGGTTGGGAGGGGAGTTGCAGGATTTCTGGAAAGCCAGAAAGCCTCAGGCTCAAAACTTACTCGGGCCCTTTTTGAGTTTCCTCTTGTTATCCATGAACTCCAGACTGGAGTTAGTAATCTGGACCTATTCGTGCCAGCATGTCCCATAAAGATATAAAAAGAGATACGCAAGTTCACAAATAGACATACACACAGATAGAAAGATACACAGATAGGCTGATACCAAGGTACATCGACTCACAGATTGGAAGGATACCTGCTTGTTATTCCAGAACTCCAGTGTGCATTACACGAAGGGAAAAAAAACGTTCCCAACTTTAGCTCCAGACATTTCTAAAAAACTGGGTGATAGGTCAGAGCGTGAGTGGGATGAACAGGCGTTCTAACTTTTCCAAACCAGTTTTTCCATCTCTCCATTACCTGACATGACCAGAATAACAGGCTCGCCTGCTGTTTAAACATAAAGACGCTCCTACTTTTCCCCCAGATGCCCCGAGTCCATTTATGTGCACACAGAAATTCCGTTTTAAGCTCTCTTCCTAAATACACACGAACAGCACCGTGAGTGACATGATGTTGCGGAGTCAACCATGCTGGCTCTTGGAGCCTATGTGAAGTTCCAGGTGTTTCAAAACCTCAGGCTCAGGGCACCACACTCTTCCTAAAGCTCTTATGACAGCTCTAATCCCCAGCTGAATGCAAACAGCAACAATCCGATGGGTTACCACAGTGGTGAAGGCAGTTCGCACATTTCATAAATGCTGATCACGCTTTTAAGTCATCACGTTCTTTCTTGTGCAACCTCGCTTGAATTGCTAGGTAGCTTAGTTGGGTTTATTAGTTAATGCTATATGATACATAGTAATAACAATTAATTCTATCACATTCAAAAGGAAGTAGCAAAAAGATCCTTCACTGTGGTTTAGAAAGCAGAGGTAATTATAGCTCTACCCTATAATTTCATGGTTTATCTCTTTCTAGAAGCATGCCACTGGATGGTAACAATGGAGATGCTATGCAATGTTCGTTGAGAAACCGGGAGCCATGTGAAATGGCCAAGGGACTTACCCATAAAAATGTGAACTGTTGCTGGAGACACAAAGCTAAGGAAGACCTGACCCACAGCGATTTTTACTAGACAACGGGAACTCCTATTTGAATAAAATTCCCAATCGATTTCAAATCGAGTGACCAGTATCTTCTCTAAGGTCTCCTAGATAGGAAGGTGCTCTGGTGCCACGCTAGTGTGTGGCTGTCTGTCAGAGTAACTGTCCCTCCCCTGTCCTGCTGTCCTGACACAGTAATACAAGAACTGGGCACTTACGGTTACAACCTGGGTTTGCATTTTGCCTCGTAGGCAGCACTACGATTTTAGAGGAAAGACTTGCCCCACAGAGCTCAGGTGTCTCGTCTATAAATCGAGCCCAATACCTAACTTAGATTATTATTGAGAAAGCAGGTAAAAGGGCTTTGCAAACTCTAAATCCTGGAAAAAAAAAAATCATTCTCACGTGTGTTTGTTACCTGACACGCTATGATCACAGGAATACAACGTATTCTATGAGAAGCACTAAAATGCTTTTCATTAAAAGTTTATGAAATGAAAACGGTTACGCATGGCTTTCTGAACCATCGTAATTTTACATTTCGCCTTCACCCTTGCTAGAGGAGTGCCATTTCAGGTGGATATTAACACGGGTGCTATTTAGCAAGGCCCTTATGAAGAAATAGGTACACAGCTAAGTACGGAAATATTATGCAGTCAGCCACGGTTACTGCTTAGATGATGAAGCAAAAGACGGCTGAACCGAAACGAACACATGTCTAGCACTGTGTTGTGCAAAACCCTTTCATGTCCAGGGAGAGGAGGTCGAATGCGATTCCCTTACTAGTCTTAGAATCTCTGTCTATCAGATGGGAGCATCTGTACTAACGTTTGGAATACTAATGTCGTTTTCTGTTGTAAAGAAACAAAACTAGTTAAGTCTTGGTGGCCGCCTGCGCCGTCCCCCCCCGCCCCAACATCTGACCAAGAAAAAACCAAAATGCGTCAAGTTTACGAAGGGCGACGTGAAAACAAAACCCGACAACAGAGAAAATGCTAAGCGAGGTCTGGAGTTAAGACTCTAGAAATATTCGTAGGGCTTTGGAAATGGTACCGGTGTCTGCTCAAACCTGACACCAGACTTAAACCTCTCCCACTCCCAAGCCAATTTGGATGAAAACCAGCTGCACTGGAGATTCAGCTATGTAAGAACCTGTATTGTCATTCCCAGACCTGTTTAAGCCCTTTTAATAGATCAAGTCAGGATGCTATCCTCATAATTTAGTGTTGTGAATAGTACAAATAAAGCCTTCAATGACATCTAATCAGAGTATTTTCTTTTCTCTTCCCCTAGACCATTATTCCACAGAGGTCCAGATTTCCCCAGCCTGTCAGTCACTGGGACTACAAGCCGCCCAAGCGCATTTGAAAGCCATCGGGTAGCTAATTTGCCAAGATAGATTTAAAAGACATGAGACGGCTTCTGGTTGTGGTCTTTCTGGCTCCTACCACACAAAGCGGAGTCCTGAAGCACACGGGGGGAGGATTTCTTTTGCTGCTGGTGAGCTATTGTTTAAACATTGATTGCCTCTTTTTTCTATCATTCACTTACCACCCCCTGCCTCCCCATACACCGCGCCACCAGTCACAGACTTCATTCACAGCCCATCACCTGAAAGCTACGTGCTCAACACGCTGACAAAAATGAGCCACTTACAGGTCAGCGCTACGGGGGAAAATAACACTCGTAGATATTAACTAAGCCTTGAGTGAATTTTTCTTATCTACTCAAAAGACTTACATGCTTTTTATGGCAATGAACTCTGATATATACAACAGAAAATGAAGTAATTCATGTTAAAGTAATTTCATAATGCAAAAAAAAAAGGACTATACAAATGCAAGACATTTGAGAAATATAGGGCACACCTCGGGAGGAAATAAAAAGATCCTAGCCAATTTTTCCCAGCCGACTTCACACAGAGCAAGTACCTGGAGATTTGGGGGCCGGGGAAGGAACACAGATTTCAGAACCGGACCCGGTTGTGAGTCCTGAGCTGGTCTTGTTGGTGACCATGGACAACTTCTTTCCTTTCCCTACACCTCAATTCCTCATTTGAAACATGGAGATAATATCGTCTATCTCATAGGGTCATTGGGAGTAAAAATGAACTAATTTGCATAAAATGTTAAACAATCTCTGCCTTAGACTGAGCTGTCAATAAAGAGTAGTCATTATTATTATTTTATTATTACTAATTGCTTTGTGTTCTGTGATTAGAAGCTCAGTGGTTTTTTTTTTCATAAAGCATAACACAGAAAAAACCCACAAAGCACAGAAAGAGCAAAAATAATCTTAAACACATGTATATAGTATCAACTATGAGCCACGCATAATTGAATCAAGAAATTGAGGCATAAAGAAATAAAGCAATTTGCCAAAGGTCTTATGGCTAATAAGTAGTGAAGTGGGATTTGAACCTGAGAAGTCTGACTGCTGAGTCTAGGCTGCTGACCTGTATACCCTAAAATAAACATATTCCAAAGGCAGCTATCCGTAATAGTTGTGGTCCTTTGGGTTGTAAAAACCAGAAGCACACCTCAATGAACTTGAGTAAGAAGAGTTTATTGCAAGCCCAACAGAGGCTCTTGAGGCCATGAAGGTCAAGTTCCCAGTCACGAGTCACAGGAGCTAGAGCCAGAGAGTTAGTTTTGAGTTCAGGGCGGTGCTGGGGCCTCGGCATTCCGCGTGACTTCTGTTCCCATGTTCCGATGGAAGGGTCCATCACTCCACAAAATCTTGCAAGTCTGTTCTCCCACAGCTCAATTCCTCCATAGTCCAATTAGAGATTCCAAGGAAAAGACTCGCCATGATGCATTTTAAGGGTGGTGCCCACCTCTGAGCCCGTCAGGTTGGCCGAAGAGTCTGTGTCCCTGCGCAAACATGGCGGCCTCCATCCACCATGAGCAGAAGCTTTAGAGGAAGGAACTATTTACAAACACTTCCAAGTAGATCTTTCCACCGTGACCTTGCTTTCCTCTTCTCCTCCTCTTTGCAGGAGGCTGAGGAACACAGAAGTTGAAGTGTCTCCCCAGGTGTAAAATGGGGGCGATAATAAGAACTGCCTTATAGGTTTACTTTGAGTATTGAAAATATATAAAACACCTTGGCATAAATCTTGGCACACAGGAAGGGTTCAGTAAATGTTACCTATAACTTTATCATTATTCCAAGCCCAAGAGCCTTCATACATTTACTTCAGCCTTTTGAGTGTTGAGCCCTCCAAGCTCCTTTGTCCCCTTTCCTTCCAAATTTTTGCTTTCTCAACATCCCTGTGGTCACGCCATCCAAGGGACCAGAAAGTGAGAACAGATGCAAAACTCGGCAGAGTAAGGCAGTGTGTAGACAAGTGTGTGTGTCACAGACACTGCTGATTGCCACCTTTTTTGTCTTTTTCCTTAGTAACAGAATCTCAATTTTATTTACCTGAACGTGGCGTGCAGCTAACATTGCATTTCCAGCTTCCTTTGCAACTAACGTGACCTCGGGACTAAAGTCTGACCAATGGGATTAAAGCAGAGTTTTGTGGTTTTCCATGATGCTGTTTAAAGCAACCTGAGTCTAGTTGCACCCTTTGGCCCATCTGTCTTTCTGCTTCTCCAGTCTACAGCATAAACATGTTGGTTCATGTTCCAGGAGCCACATTAGGAAATGGAAGCCATCTGTTAAGGGTGATAAGAGAGGGATAGAGAGAAAGAGAGAGACAGACAGAGAGAGTCTGAGTCCCAGAAATCTATCAAGGCTCCATACCAGCTCTGGACTGCCCACTTCCAGATTTTTATTTTGCAAACATCTTGCTTAAGCCATTTGTTGTTAGTTCAGGTTATTTGTATCAAAATATAATAGAATGTTATCCTGATGCAATAAATCTGGAAGTCTTGAATTAATATCTAATAATTGAAATGTTAGAGATACATTAATCAGAAAAGAAGGGATAAGGGGCACCTGGGTGGCTCAGTCAGTTGAGGGTCTGACTTCAGCTCAGGTCATGATCTCACGGTTCATGGGTTCGAGCCCCGAGTCGGGCTCTGTGCTGACAGCTCAGAGCCTGGAACCTGCTTCAGATTCTGTGTCTCCCTCTCTTTCTGCCCCTCCCCTGCTCACACTCTGTCTCTGTCTCTGTCTCTCTCAAAAAGAAGCAAATGTAAAAAAAGAGAGAGAGAGAATGGATAAGTGAAAAGGAGAAGATAGAAGAAAATAGATAGGATCCTTGCAGTCAGAAATCATCTTCGAAAGAAAAACCACATGCTATAGGAGAGTTTTTGTTTGTCTGGTGTGATTAGCCCAAAGGGAAATTATCATAAGCTGGTACTCCACGCTCAGATACACATGTAGATACCTAGATGCCCACCAGAGACACTAACTGGCTGAGTGCAGCAAGTGAGTAAATGACTTGAACTTTATCTTGATTCCTTTTTTTCAAATGGACGTCCTAAACCCGACCTTACCAAAGTAATCTGAAAATTATTTCAGACATCACCCGAAATACTTCAGTAACATCCTCACACAGTTTCTCGCATTCCTTGCCAACAAATTCTGCGGTGAAACGTCGGTTCAACCACCGACACGAATTCCCATGAAAACAACGAGCAGAAGAACTCAAGGCTTTGAGAATATCTGCAAGGTCCGGCCTGCCGTATCTTGTGACCCATGCTTTATTTGACTGATAGAAGTATGTTGTGGCTGTATAATCCTTAGTTTCAAAACTTACTCAGCCTCGTTGGGCCTCTCTTTCGTCATTGGGAAAATGTTGCTTCTTTTCCCCCAAAGTGTCTTCCAAAATTTAGAAGACATTCATTTGTGCACGCTTGCATTCATTCATTCATTCATTCATTCATCCATTCAATGTTAATTAGGCACTTAAAACCTCCCAGTTTCTTCTCAAGTCTTTGGGGACCACAAGTGAACAAAACAAAATTCCCGTCCGTACAGAACTTATCCTGTAGCTGGGGACACCGAGAAGAGAGTTGGAGGAAACTGTTTATTCAGTTACGGTCGCTCTGATGGTGGGGCTGTGGCCATGTGGTCTCCCTGATGGCTGGACCGGCTGCTCTGTCAGGGTCTGCCAACAGAGGGCGCCAGAGGGAGACTGCGATGGGTAGGAGGGAGAAGGCACCTGCTTCTTCCCATTTGCCTCTTGTCTTCTGCCAACTGTACCCCGGCAACTGCTCATCACCTGTCAACGACAGTTGATTCCAGAAGCTGCAAGCGATTCCAATTTTCCGTTTTCCACACTGCAAGAACCAGCCTCACTGTACCCCCCACACACAGACCCCCCATCCCAGACAGGCAGTGCCCCTTCCTCAGAGGATAGAATTTCAGCTCATAAAGCCCCTCCTACGGGCCTCTGAATTTTAATAATCCCAGCCTCTTCCTTTGTTTCCCCAGCCTGCCTCACTCCATCAGCACTGCCTCAACGAATGCCACAGACGCTGTGCCTTCAACAACGGAAGTTTATTTTCTCAGCTCTCAGGGCTGGAAGTCTGAGCTCAAGATGCAGACAGGCTTGTGTCTTCTGAGGCCAGTCTCCTTGGTTCACAGCTGGCCGCCTTCTCCCTGTGTCTTCACGCGCTGAGTCCCAATCTCTTTTTTATAAGGACACCAGTCATATTGGATTGGGGCCCCCCTCCAATGACCTCATTTTAATGTAACTGCCTCTTTAAAGGTCCTGTCTCCAAATACAGCCACACGTTGAAGGCCTGGGGTTCGGGACTTCAACCTGTGAATTTTGGGGAAGACACAGTTCAGCCCAAAACGTAGCCCTCGCGGCTTCCTACAGTTACCACCTCCGTGAAACCTCAGTTGCTTTTTACTTATTTATTTATTATTTTTTTTTTTTTGGCCTTTTCCATCCTCCAACACTTCATTAAGACTCTTCTATACTAAATGCTCTCTGTTAATTGGATTATGTGGTTTCTTGTCTCTCCAATGGCTCCTGGCTGATACAGTATGTCACATGGTGATGATTCTAGGGAGGGAGAAACAAAAAAACCAAGTCGAGACAGGGAGTAGGGAGTGCTGAGGAGAGGGTGGCTTTTAAACAACAGAGGATGGCTGGGAAAGAATTCACCAGAAGGTGACATTTGAACCACAAGCTGGAGGAGGTGAAGGAATAAACCATGAGGCTCTCTTGGGGCAAAAGCATCTTCTGGCAGAAGAGGGAGCATGGTGATAAAAGCACTAAAATTCTTATTGAACCTTGTGCAACGCTCTTTGAGACAAGTCACTGCAGGACCCGGAGCTATTGAGTAAACCCTCCCTCTGAGGGACTTTCTGTCACATGCATATCAGCAATTGCCGGTGGGGAGCTGGGCAGTACTGAGCAACTCTCACCTTAGAAAATAACAATCGAGAATTTTAGAGCTGGCCAGGATCTTGTGGTTCCTTAACCCACAGTGCAGGTTTCGTAGATCTAGACCTAGAGAGATGAGTTCACTTGACGAGGTCCACGCGGGCTAGTGCCCCGCTACTAAGTTCGGAAGTCGGTGCGAGGCACCCCTGTGTGCAACTTCCACATCAATAATCGCAACAAACGTCAAGTTGAGTGGAAGCAGGTGGTTAGGGACCAATGTCCACCAGGAATGTCCAGTTCTCAGGTAAGAATATAAAGCGTCATTGCTCCAACAAAACTTCGGGGGTGTGCTAATTCATCTTGGACACATATATGTAAAGGCACGGGCACTGCTTTGCAGCTTAATAACGAAGCAACGATGATGCCGTTATCACACTTCAGTGCAGTTTTTAGCGTTTCCTGGCCCATATTGCAGGTACAAGCCTAATCTTGGATTCTCTTCCCACTCTGGACCTAACGTCAGCTGCTTCTCTCCCCTCTCTGAAGCCGTCAAGAGTGGTCCCTGCAGAGGTCGCCTTCCACCCCTTGGAATAGGATGATCTTCCCTGTTCCTTCATTTGTAAGGCCACCAGGACACCCAAGGCAGCAACACCTGCTTGTAGAAACAAAGCCTGGCAGCTGACAGGATTCTGATGACAAGGCTAATAGCACGAGAAAAGGCATGGCACAAGCCATTCTGCAAGCAGTGTTCCGAAGCTCACCTGGCCAAGCTCTCAGTATAGGATGTGTATGCTTTTGCGCCATGAAGATAAAGTCTTTTGTTTTCTTTCTAGAGGAGATGGCAAGAGCTTTCCTGTGCTTGTTGGCTCTGCTTTGGGACCTAAAGTACATTGTCACCATTGCACACTGACTCCTGACAGTGGACCCAGAGAAGTTAAGATGATTGCCTTGAGAAACTCGAGCAGTGCATCAAAATATCTGATACGTGCTGCCTTCCTAACCCATGGATTCCCACAGTGTGTTTGGCTTAGATGGGAACCTCGTACCTACTATGTTTTTCTGTATCTACTAAGGATTCCTTTCATTATCATTAACAGATACAGTAAAACCTTGGTTTGTGAGCATAATTTGTTCTGGAAACATGCTTGTAATCCAAAGCACTTGTGTATCAAAGGGAATTTCAAGAACCCTTGGTTCAGTTGTGATCATGTGACGTTCACCGCCCTGTACGACTCCTATTGAAAGACCTCACTCATTTATCAAGTTAAAATGTATTAGAAATGTTTGCTCGTCTTGAGGGACACTCACAGAACAGTTTACTCGCAATCCAAGGAGGTACTGTATTTATTTATGTTGACTTATATACAAGGCAGAGGGGCAGGTAATGACAATTACAATACATAAAATTCTTAGCCTCTAAAATGGTTATCAGATAACTGAGAACAGTGGAAGCTGAAAAGACTTTGTGATTTTCTTTCTGGTTTATTTTAAATTTTTTTTTTTAATGTTTATTTATTTTTGAGACAGAGAGAGAGCATGAACAGGGGAGGGGCAGAGAGAGAGGGAGACACAGAATCTGAAACAGGCTCCAGGCTCTGAGCTGTCAGCACAGAGCCCGACGCGGGGCTCGAACTCACGGACCGCGAGATCGTGACCTGAGCCGAAGTCGGCCACTTAACCGACTGAGCCACCCAGGCGCCCCATCTGGTTTATTTTAAAATTGGAGACTGAGGCCAAGGTGGTTGAGTTAACCAACTCAACACAAGTGGGGAGTAGTATGGATTAAGAGAAATACAAAGATTTTAGAGGAAGAAAAACCATGAGATTGTTGTTGCTGGGGAAGCTTGAGTAGGAGAACATTGTTATTTTAGTGAAATACATGTAATGCTGCCTTTAAAGATAATTTCTGTAGAGACACGTTTTCACATATGTGCTACATACAGCATGGTTTTAAACTTGGCTTCCATCATAAATATAGTTGAATATAAATTCAATGCCTTTGGGAAGGAGGAGGGCGGAGGGCGTGGGGAAAAAGCGTCTTTTACTTTATACACGTGACTACTAAATGGTAACTTTTTATATCAGGAGTCCTTAATATTATAAGAAAAATTTTTAAATAGATGAACTCAAAGTGATCATCAATAAAGCTCAGCATGCAGAGGGTCAATCAACCCAGGCTTCACCAGTGAAAAAGAAGGGCTGAAAACACTGTTCTTGAATAAATAGAATATCCAACAACTCCCAGTGTCTAGAACTCACTGTGTATTCAGGAAAGTGGCCCAGAAAAAAAAGTCTTACCAAAATAAAGAGCCAAAAGCTAAACATGATAGTCTAATAGAGAACCAAAAAAGAAAGACTCCACAACAAAACAGAGCTCTATCAGGACATTAGCCCTCCATCTCCAGGGAAATTGAAGCACTTTTGATTAAATGATGATAAGAGCTGAAAAAATAATCCTAGAATTAATGTACCTAAGCATTGGCTTATGTGTGCTTGGAACATTTAAACTTTGAGTGCTAGTTGCTAACTTATCCAAATGGACTTCTCTGAGATAAATTACCAATACTTAGGTTTTATTGGCATTTGGAGTTTCTTTCTTTCTTTCTTTCTTTCTTTCTTTCTTTCCTTGCTTGTTTTACCTAATATGTTTTGCTCTTTTAGTTTTTTATTCGGTTTTGTTGTGTGCTTGATTTCGACAGCATTCTGATCACCATGTGGATGATTTGGACAATAATATGGGAAAGACAAGCTGTGGCTGGCTGGGGCACCTGGAGAGTCTTCGGGAAGAAAGTAAGACTCTCGAGCTGAGCTTCAGTATTTCAATAGCCTTTCTTTCATTGTCAATTGAAAGTGGAGCTAATGAAAATTTGGCACCCTGCCCCTCTCCCCTACTCCCTGTAAAGCCATTTTTTTCTCCTTTTTTTTATGCATCTGTCATGGTAGCTTTGGTCAAATGGTTAGCTACATTTATCTATAAAATGTAAACCACTGCTTATGTTGTTGTTTTTATTTATTCGAATCCCCTAAATATTAAATATTGTATAATAAATATAGTTGCACACACGGGATCTTATGAGACACAGATAATTCCTACTTTTTACATAGGTATTGTGTTCCATAGCCATGGGAAAACACCCAGTGGCAGCCACCAATGCCTCAGATGGTTCGGTCTATCTCATCAACTTTCTCTCTGATCTGACACCCCTCTTGAACCCACAGATGTCCCCCAGCCCACAAAAAGCACCAACATAGCAATAATTCATGCTTTACATCCAGTTTTTTAGTGGGGGGGGGGTTGTTTTTAATTTTAATTTTATTTTTCAGTAAGCTCTACACCCAATGTGGAGCTTGAACTCACAACCCCGAGATCAAGAGTCCCATGCTCCACCAACTGAGCCAGCCAGGCACCCCATGCTTGCTATCACAGTAAGCTGAAACAGACATCATGACTGGGAGCAGAGATACAAATTAAATAGATGGAAAAGAGGTTTACTCTCCACAGCTTGTAAAATTCCGGGACCGTCCCCGATCTTCCCGCTCATTCCGTAGCTGTCCTCCGTCGGCTTCCTCCCTTACCATCCAGTCCAGTTGCTGTGGGGGTAAGAATACTCCCCTACTCTCACAGCTTCCGCTTGAGGCGAGGGGGGACTGCTACAGTCTGTGTCTTGCCTCCCAGTGAGCGTTATCCCTGTGCTTTGGCCCCCCGCTCTGCCATCACTCCCCTCACTTCCGTCTTAAACGTGATGCCAAGTCCCGATTCTCACTTGCACCTGTAAGGATGAAGCTGCGGGTGTTTACCTGTCTAGAAGTCTCCAGAAGTCAGTGCAAATCAGGCCAGTTGCCCCTGGCAACAACAATTAATAGGTAGGAGGGTTCCAGGCTCAGGCAGTGTCTCTTTCCAATTATATGTACTCATTTTCATGAGGTGTTATTTAATTCCCAAGGTCTCATGATAAATGGTACCAATGTCATTCAGCTTTGAAACGCAATTTGTGATGGCGCTACGTAAAAAGACCCTATATTAAATAAAAATTAGTCTTAATATTAGGTCCCTCTGTTCTCTGCGCAAGAAAACTCATTGCAGAGCAATTCTCATTTGGAGTAATACATCTCTGCTTTGAGAACCATGATAGCAGAAAACTGCGTAAAAGAGAAGGAAACGGAGCTTCAAAATGTCAAACAACATCTGTTTCCCATTTCTGAGAATTACAGAGCTTTCTGCAGCCCTGTAACCCCTTAGCCCACATTGTATCTGTCCCTTCATAGTTTATGAGCTTTATCTTCAGAAGCCTTTCAGTAAATGAAACCTGATATAGAAAGTGAATCTCTGCTTTAGGCTCTCTCCAAGGATTAGGGACGAGATTTATTAGAACAACACCGTTCATGCTGTGATGCTTTAAGGTTGTGTCAACATTTCAATTATAAACCCATGCTTCCACGGGTGTGTACGCCCTGGAAAAGAAAATAATTCTTCAGCTTCAAATTTGGAAAGTGGGATAGTCATTTGAGGTCCATGTTTGGTTCCTTCGAATTTTAAAAAGCTGCAGGTGACTGACCTTTCTAAGTGCGGAAAATTATATCCCACATACTTGTGTCACTGGGTACTTCGAGACCATCCCGCAGTCAAAGCAAAAAATGCAATGCTGAGATGATAAGTTAAATAATTAGAGCAAAGAGTCTAAATAGGATCATTCTGGAAAACTGCAAAGTGAGTCAGTATTTTCACATGGATTCTAAGAATGAGGCAGAGGCTATTTTGTCACGTGGAGTAATCGGTCTGTCACATTATTCTTCCAGCTATAACTGTAGGTCAACCAGGCAGCAGTGGTTTCTGCTGAGTGACCCGCAAGCCACACCCCTGCTGTCTGGAAGAGCAGTGGCTCAGAGGTCTGAGTCGGGGTGGGGGGGGGGGGGGGGGGAGGTCAAGGTCAACCTAAAACAAAGAGGTGGGCGTGTGAGTTCATCTTTGGTGCCCTCCTCCCTTAGAGTTCACCACTCTCCGTCTGCCCCCCCCACCCCACACCCCACACTGTCCCCTTAGCCTGTCCTCCATCCTGAATCATGGCTCTGGTTCTAAGACTATCTCCTGGCACCCTCCTTGTCACTGGACACCATGCTTCGGTCGAAGCTTACCTGCCGTCCGCTTGACTGGTGGGGAGATAAGAAAGTGTCTCAGAGGTTTTTACTGATCACTAGCAGCTGCTGTGTGGTCACATGGCTGCCCGTCTCAAAGCTCTTTGCATCTTCAAGGAACAAAACCAGTGAAACAGGGGCACCTCCACAGGTTCAGTGGGAAGGTATGTTAAAGCAAGGGGTTTAAAAGCACTCTTCAATGAGGTATATTTTTGCAATGGAGTATTACTCGGCCCTAAAAAAGAATGAAATCTTGCCCTTCGCAACGACATGAATGGAGCTAGATGGTGCGATGCTGGGTAAAAGAAGTCAGAGAAAGACAAATACCATATGATTTCACTCAAATGTGGAATTTAAGAAACAAAAGAAAAGAAAAAAAGAAAAAGAGAGAGAGATCAACTAACAAACAGACTCTTAACTACAGAGAACAAACTGATGGTTACCAAAGGGCAGGTGGATGGGGGGATGGGAGAAATAGGTGACAGGGATTAAGGAGTGCACTTGGGGGTGCCTGGGTGGCTCAGTGGGTTAAGCATCCGACTTCGGCTTAGGTTATGCTCTCAAGTTTCATGAGTTCAAGCCCCCCCCACCGGGGTCTGCACTGCCTGCCTGAGATTCTCTCTCTCATCCTTTCTCTGTTTCTCCCCCTCTTGCTCTCTTCCTCAAAATAAATAAATAAACTTTATAAAGAAAATAAGTGCACTCGTGACAAGCACTGAGTGATGTGTGGAAGTGTTGAATCACTGTATCGTATACCTGAAACTAACACGATCCTATGCTAACTATCTAGAATTGAAATAAAAAACTTTTTAAAAAGCACTCTTCAAAAAAAATTTTAAAAAAAAAGCACTCTTCAAGTAACATCACATGGGGCAACAGTACAATTCTTCTGTAATTAAGAAGAATTGCAATTGTAATTGTAATTCTTAATTGTAATTAAGAGATTTAATGAATTTTTCTACTTTTCTATACTATGTAGAGAGTTGCTCATAAATTAGAAGTTCCATGAAAGCAGGGATCTGCTGTTTTATTCCCTGCAAAACACCAAATATCTAGCACCTAGAACATTGTAGTTATTCAATAAATGTTTGGAAAATGAAGGAGGACTTAATGAGCATATTAAATATCTTTTTATCAGTTCTGAAAGCTTTACAAATAAGCAACCTGCAAACACATGTCCTCCATGAAGAAAAAAATATCTATTAACATAAAGAAATGAGTATCGGTATGTTGGCATCTAGAGTGGAGTGATACAGAAAAGATCACATAAGAAATAAGGGAGTAGCTAAGAGAAATGCCAAAGAGCAATGCTTGTTCTTTTTTCTGACCTTAAAGACCACCCAACCCTTTACTATGTAGAATTTGAAACTGAAACAAAGGTTAAGTTTTGTGTCTCATCAACTGCGTCTCCTATTTCTCAAATATGAAAAGCGTCTCAAAAGCAATTTGGATTTTAAAAAATAGACAGTGCTTTGCTAATCCAATCAACCAGATTGTGAGTGCCTTGAAGGTAGGCGAGTACAATTTCTTACCCAGTTGTCATGTCCACAAAGATCGTACAATTTCTTACCCAGTTGTTATGTCCACAAAGATCCTGAGTGGTGGCTTGCACACAGAACGTGTTTGTAGACCTTTACAAAGTATTATCTTTATGAAGAAAACTGTGTGTTCATTTGTTAATGAAGTCTCGTGCCGCTGTCAGCAGAGGAACTGAACTTGGCTCCTTGACCCCTCTTGGCCCATCCTTTCTCTTCTACCTTTAAACAGCCAGATGGTCTCGACAGTTTCCGGAGCTGATAATCTGCACTCCTCCATCCATCTTCTGTTACAGCTCTGTGGCCCTTCTGGAGCACTAAGATTGCACTCAAGTTCCCTGTAAATCTAAGTCTACTGCAGGTAGCCCACAGAGTTCTAGACCTTTCTATGGAAAGCAAGGGTGCTCGAATCGTCAGAGCTGTGCCCTTCCAGGTTGCTGAAAAGAGGGAGACCCTCTATGTAAATAAATAAATAATAAACAAACAAATACATAAAAGTGTGCCTAAGTGTTTACCTCCTTACTTTTAATAGCAGTTTCTTTATGAGAATAAGGGGGGGGGGGGGGGCGGGAATCTCCACGTACCGGCATAATCAGAGTCTGATTTCATTCCAGCAACTAACAACAAAACAATAACAAAAAAAGCAGGGGCGCTTCTTTTTTTTTTTTTTTTTTTTTTGTGTGGTCGTTTAATTAAATTCTTTCAAGCCGTGTGCAGCAACACTGCTGGGTAGATCTTGTAAGAAGAGATAATTAAAACACAAACAAACTAGTTCTTTCATTTGGAATAGCCACCAGTGCACATGCTCAGGGCGGCTGGCCCTCACGGAATCCCAAAGGGTCCTTAGTATGCAAACCCAGTAGGCTTGAGAAAGAGGGTCGGCAGTTTGTTTGAAAGCTACAAACCCCTTCACGCTGGGAATCAGGCAAGATATCTCTGGAAAGTCAGACTTTTTCTGAGACGCTGCCAAAGGAGCCGGGCCAATGAAATGGTGCCTTTGGCAACAGGCTCTCAACAGACTTGCAGGGCTCAGAAAAAGAGGTTTTTCGGTCTCGGGCTCAGGTGAGGCAATCAGGGACTGCTAGGCCTTTCAAAAAACGAAATAAAGTAGGAAAAGGACAGGAAAATATGTTCACACTTACACACGTGTTTTTCCCAAAATGCTAGTAGATTCTGTTTTCTGATGCCACGTGTGGTGTGACTGGATTCAGAGTGACGGGTCAATCCCACCACGCTATTGATGACGTTCCCAGGGGATATTCGGGATAACTGGCAACCTTACTAAATGCAGTAAGGCATACTGACCCGTGTGGGGTCTCCGCAATACCTTTAAGACAGCGCAGCATTTGCAGTGAGAGAACACCTAAATTTGAACCGGTCTTCCTCTGTGGTCTTGACAAAGTCACGATTCTTTCTGAGCATCAATCTCCGCATCTCGAAATTGTTCATGATGATACCTGGACTTCAGCACAGCTGTGATGGACAGCTCCAGGCACGTTAAGAGGGGTCCCACCTCGGGCATAAGCCCTGGTATCTATAGCTTTTCTGCCCTCGAGCTTTCTCTGAGGACCTTGGAAACCACTCTGCCCAGGCACTAGCCCAGTCTAAGAGACAGGGAGAGTATTATCTCCACCCCAGGCTCCTCCCCAGCAGCCCTGAAGCAATGGGGGACAGGAGTCCCTGGATAAATGCCCAGCGCGCCCCCCCCCCCACCTTGTCTGGAAGGCCAGTTCAGAAGTGGGTTCATGTGGCCTTTCTCTGCACCTGCTCAACGTGCACTCCCTGACCTCAGATTCCTGGCATCGACTCCCAGATAAACTACTGGCCTCCTAATTCTTGTTTCCGCTTCTGCTTTACAGATACTAAACGAAGCCATTTCTTCTTCTTTGTCCCATATTTGTTGCACGGCTTACATAAGGTAATATGTGGAAAGATTTCCTTGTGAACTCTAAGTGCGTGGGTAAACGTGGGTGGCAAATACTAAGATGTCGCTAGCTATTATTTCAATCCAAGCTGATACTGGAAACATTGAAATTGCATTATTACGCTATGTGTTTTCCCTATTCCAAGCATGCTATCGCTGTCATTGATAATAAACATGTTCCGGGCACCAAAAATACATGTAGCACTAGGGGAAAGTAAACAATTGAGCAACTTAGGTGGACGGAATTTCCCGTATCCTATCAAGTCTCTGTAATTTACTCTTGTAAATTAAGTTCTTCCCCCTCTCATCCTCCCATACACTTCCTGCTGAGCCTTCCATGCTCAGCTTATCCATCCGTTCATTCATTCACCAGTGTCTGCTGAATATTCAAGTATACTCCAAGTATCTTCCACCTCAAAAATGCAAAAACCCCAAACTCCTTCTCCAGGTATCATCCTCATTCTCTTCTTCCCTTTATGGCCACACTTCCCCAAACGGCATTCCACACAAACTTTCTTAACTGCTCATCTTCCATGCCTGGTGCTTGACTTCAAACTCTTACTAAGGTCGTGAATTGCCTCCATATTAATAAGTCCCAAAGGACAACCGTCTTCATTTTAACTGATTTCTGAGCAGCATTTCACGCTCTTGGCCACTCACTCCTTTTTTGGCTTTCTGTGATTCCTGCTTTCCTGGTTGCTTCTTATAGTTCTGGCCGGTGCCAGAAATTTCTTCTTACTTCTACGCTTATTTCATTCCAGGGCACTTCCAGTTGCTTCTCTTCCAGATCAGTTGAGGTCCTTCACTTAAAGCAAGGGCGTCCAAAGATGGTTAACAAATAATTCAAATTAAGGGTTTGGGGTAGCTAGGAGAAATACCCCAAATCATCCCAAGTATGACTGGTCCTTGCAGACGGGAAACCATCGGCAGCAAGCCAAGCCCTGGACACGGAAGCTGGTCCAGGAACATCCCAGGAATTCAAGGTGGCTGCAGTTTCACTACGGCTAACCCTAGGGCACCACTGCATGGAGGATGTAGATTTGCCTCAACCACTACGATGGCCAAGAGCAACATTCTGCATCTCCTGAATCTAGACCCAGTGCCCGTGCAAGTGGCTGGGGAATCTGCACCGCACAACCAAAACCAAGTTTATGACACCTGTCAAGTGAAGTGTTCTGCCCCCCACCAAGTCTCATGAAAGGTGGAATCCCACAGCCATAGGAAGATGGCTTAGATGCTGGGCAGCCAAAAATAATGGCAGTTAGCCACGACCTTGCCCAGTCAAATGTAGTCTGAAGCTTTTCCTGAAATGACCTCTTCTCTTGGGAAATCTTACCAGCTCCCACGGCTTTGAAACTCTCTTATATATCAATGACTCTCAAATCTGGACTTCCAGCTCACGCCTCTTTTCTGAGGTTCGGAGTCACACATTCAAACGCATACCTGACGGCTCCATTTGGATGTCTCATAGATATTTCAAACCTAAGAGGTCCACATTTGATCTCTTGCTCTTCATGGCCATTCTCAAGCCAGAGATGCCCTTCCTGACCCCCAGCCATGAACGTCCTCGAGATCAGAAGCTGTATCAGTTTTGCTCACGACCGTAATCCCTGTGCCTGACGTTCATTTCTTCCCTCAGTCATCCATCCATTTTTTATTTAGCCAGTCAGTCAACCGATGTGACTGGAGCACCTACCGTGGTGCCCGAAGTGAAGACATGTCCCTGCCTTCATTGGAGCTTGCCCCGCATAGAGAAGGTGCTCTCAAATGCACAGCGAGAATTACCCCTGACCTCAGTCAAGAGCTGCTCCCTCTCCCGTGACTCCTACAACTACTGTCATATGGGTCAGTCTGTGCCGTGCTGATCTACCTGCCTCTCTCCTCCACTGGAATATAAGTTTGAAAGCAGAGGTATTTTTTTGTTTGTTTCTTTATCTTCAGTATTGGTGCCTGAATGCTAGACACATGTTATGCCAGGCATAACTTATATAAAATCTAAAGTCACACTTGCACAATACCTGATCGATCAAAACGCTGAATTTAGAACAGGATCTTGTCATCCTTTTTTTCCTTCTTATTGAACTTCCCAACCCCCCCCCCCCCACCCCACGGCCCACATTTCCACCACAAGTGTCTAGACCCAAAGTCATTGTGAGCAAAGAAAAGAGTGCATTAACAGTAAGTCCTATCACCACCATTTGCAAACGGCTTCCAGCCGCATGTGTCTCCACCAGCAAATGCACCCGGACAGTCCCTGAGTGAGAAGCTGGCACTGGGACATACCTAACTCCCCGAGAAAGAAAGTTTCCTTTTAACACATCTGTGGATTTCTTTTTTTTTAAAAAAAAATTTTATGTTTATTTATTCTTGAGAGGTGGGAGGAGCGGGGAAGGGGCAGAGAGAGACAGGGACACAGAATCTGAAGCAGGCTCCAGGCCCCGAGCTGTCAGCACAGAACCGGATGCGGGGTTCGAACTCAGGGACCATGAGATCATGACCTGAGCTGAAGTCGGATGCTTAACTGACTGGGCCACCCAGGTGCCCCATCACATCTGTGGATTTCAATCTGTGGATTGTGGACTTCTTGGAAAAAAAATGGCATCAGGCCTTAAATACACACACTGTTTGTTGCTTCAATCTGCTATGAAGAAAAATTTGCAAATTATTAAGGTAACATGATTGTGATGTCTGTGGTCCCTCAATCCCAAATTGAAAACCACACTCTGCCAATGAAGTTTTGTTTCGTGGGTGTACTTTCATTATAAGGCTTTAGTTTGATTATGATTTTTTAAAAATCGAACTTCACGGACTTTGAGACTCTTCAGGAGAAAAAATGAGATTGAACATTTAAAGTCAAGTCTGACCTAGAAAATAATGGCTCCGTAGTCACTATAACTGGAAAACCATGTGAACTGTGAACGTTTATAATTTTTGAGCCATCATAAGTTTTGCAAATACTGAACTTTATTTTATTTTAATATTTTTTCAATGTTTATTTATTTTTGACAAAGAGACAGAGCATGAGCAGGGGAAGGGCAGAGAGAGAAGGAGACACAGAACCCGAAGCAGGCTCCAGGCTCCCAGCTGTCAGCACAGAGCCTGACACAGGGCTCAAACTCATGAACCGTGAGATCATGACCTGAGCTGAAGTTGGCTGTTTAACTGACTGAGCCACCCAGGTGCCCCTGCACTTTAATTTAAGGTCTGCCTGGAAAAAACGTTTGGAGTGGTTTTAGGGACAGCAGGCTGCCTTACTGCCAAAACTTACCTCCCAGTTCAGTTGTTAATACCTAAAATTATGCCATTAAAATTGCATTCCTTTGGCTTAAGGTTTGGTTCTCCATGTAAAATGCAATTATCCCCAGGAAAGGCCATACTTAAAATAATGACCACCATTTACCCCTAACTCTTGTCTCAGTGTTTAAACATGGGTTCAAGTAGAGAAAAAGTAGGACATGATTCTTAGGTCCACCAAAAGGAAATGAGTCCAGAAAAGAAAATCTGGAAGTTCTAGGTCAATGAAATGACATCTTTGCCTGAAACTCTGTCCTGAAAAATTAATTTTTAAAAAATTTCTTTAATGTTTACTTTTGAGAGAGAGAGACAGACAGAGCACGAGCCAGGAGGGGCAGAGAGAGAGGGAGACATAGAATCCGAAGCAGACTCCAGGCTCCGAGCTGTCAGCACAGAGCCTGACGCAGGGCTCGAACTCATAAACTGTGATATTATGACCTAAACCAAAGTCGGACGCTTAACCTAATGAGCCCCCCAGGCACCTTATGTCCTGAAAAAACAATCTGAAACACTGGAGATTGGGTTGTGCAAAGCAATCTGACTATATCTGCATGTTGAGAAGAAAAAGAAAATCCATAAGAAAATCTTCCTTGAGACATCTCTTGGAGTTTCTCTCATGATTTACCAGATTAAAATAAACAACCGATAATCTCAAAGCAAACTGCTTCTGATGTCTGTCACTTAATACTAAGCTGCTATATTTAGCATTCCTAGATAAATAAACTCATTCCTGGCCAACACCGGAATTAAAGAACCCAAAGGGGCTTTATGAAAATTCCCCTAGGTAATCGATACTTTTAACTGAGTTAGTCCTGGATCAAATACCTGAAATGAAATGTGATAATGAGCTGTCACACCTAGGAGCCAACCACCTATGGCCAAAAAAGAACCATCCAGATGTCGTCTTGCCTCAGAAAATCAACATATCAAATATCCTGTCAAAATGCATCTTGAGCCATGAAGAAGAAAGCTGAGTACAAACTCACTGAGATATTTGGAAAGGACTTCCCCATGATGTCACTGGAGAACTTCACCTTGGTTCCACATCTTTCTCTGGCTATAGAGAGACAGCATCCTTTTCCTGCTCTTTCCATGACTCTGTGTTTTCCTTCCCCTGCAGAACAGAGAGGGCCGTGGTGAGCATTCCAGTCACCTCCGACTGAGGCCAGGTCTCTCCACTGGGACTTCCCCCCCGCACAACAGTCCCATCTGACGCCGCTGAACAAGGCTGATGGTCAGACTAAAGTAGACATTCCCAAAGGATCAGAAATGTGGAGCGTGAGCAAGGACTAGTCACTTCAACATCATTGGCCCCGGTCGATTATTAAATGCTTACAGTGGTGACGCCCACAGTGAACTAAAAAAGTTAAGTTTCTGTTCTGGAGACAAATGGATTATTTGTGTAAAAGACCCAGACTTTGAGGCGGCCATATTCGTGAAAACCTTCTCTGCTTAAAATTTGAGGAATCGGGCTCAAAAATGATATTTCTGTATCACAGAAGCCTTGATCAGCGCTTCCTTGGTGGTGGTGGTGGTGGTGTTACTTACGCAAACAGCATGGCGCTGAGAATAGAAAAGTCAAAATACACATCCGACCGAGCTGTCACAGCTGGGGATGAAGTACAGAAGACCAAGGTGGCCCAATTTGCCAAGTTTCTCTTTGGCGCCATATGTTTATATGGTCCCAATCTCCATAGGTTGAAATCCTAACCCCCAGTGAGATGGTTGGAGGTGAGCAGGTCACGAGGGTGGAGCACCATGAATGGGATTAGTGTCCTTATAGAAGAGACCCCACAGAGCCCCCTCCCTACCTCCCACCGTGTGAGGGCACGGTCAGAAGACGGCTGTCTGTGAACCAGGAAGCTGGTCTGAGCCAGACACGGACTCTGCCGGCACCGTGAGCCTGGACGTGGCAGCGTCCAGACCCGTGAGAAGTAAATGCTTGTCGTTTAAGCCCCCAGCCTGTGATTTTTTGTGCCATAGCAGCCCAAACAGATTATGACAGAATTCTAGCGCATGTTTTATGCTTCTAGGTAAGCTACCAGGCACTGGGGACATTTGTCAAAAGCAGTCACAAATTAGATCACTTAAGTTTTCAGGCAAGCTTGATCTGACGATAGTTGGATGGGAACGATCTTCATTTCTTATGTGCTGAAATCATCAGCTTTAATAAATTTCACAATTTCCTCTTTCTCTACACTTCATTGAGCAGACTGGGGCAAGAACCCACTCAGAAATGACCTCACAGGATTATAAGTGATAAGGTCACTCGGTTCCAAAAGAAAACTATGAAAGTAGCTCTTCTCCAGGTCCCAAGATCCTTTCCTTGTGCCTTTTAATCCAGATGTGTCCTACTTTCTAATACCATCCCCCTCCCACCTTCCCACCACGGCCCACTTCACCCTCTGATGCTTTCCTATTACTCCAGGCTTTTCCACTCGGAAGTAAAATGGAACCATCCGGGATTATTTGAGACCTAGACCAAGGTATCTGTGCCTTCATAGGTATCATTTCCTCCGGCATGCTTAGAGCTTAAGACATTCTGGAACCCACTGACCACCCATTGGTGGGAAGTGGGGAGGAGACCCAGATAGCCCACAGACACAGCTAGAGGTGTTTGTGCAGAGACCTTTACACAAATCCTCACAAAAACCTTTATCTGTAAGCCTAAGTGTCCCTTCAAAGAAAGTTAAATGAATTCCCTGAGGTCACATAGCTAATAAGGGCCAGTGTGGGGATCCCAACTGATACCTGTCTCTTAATCTACTGCTGATGGGCTTTTCACTGTGCCCAACCGAACCCAAATGAATCCTTGGTGGGGGATCTTGACACTGGTCCATGAAGGTAAGTGAGACTGTGGGTCCGCAAAGCCCCTCAGGTTGTGGTAAGTAACCACACAACATCTCTGCCCGGGATTTTCTTTCCCTACCTGCGTTTTGTCTTTGTCCTATTCTAGCTTCAATGCCTTTCCATTCCAAACTAGCCTTGAGGTTTGTTTGTTTGTTTTAATGTTTATTTATTTATTTTGAGAGAGAGAGTGAGAGAGCAAGCAGGGGAGGGGCAGAGAGAGAGGAGAGAGAGAATCCCAAGCAGGCTCCGTGCTGTCAGCACAGAGCCTGATGTGGGGCTCAATCCCACAAACCGGGAGATCATGACCTGAGCCAAAATCAAGAGTCGGACGCTTAACCGACTGAGCCATCCAGGCGCCCCGGTTTTATTTTTTAAATCAATTATTATTCATTCAGTCTTTAGACTAGAAACCCTCTAAAGACCTTGAGGCACCATACAGAAAATTATTGCATAATGAACAGTAAACATTTGCATTAGCAAGAAGATATAACTGAGAACGTGGCATTCCCACTTTCTTCTAATCCGGGGGGAAAGGGGGAGGTTCCACCAGATTAAAATGGTCCCTTTCCCCCTACAGCTCCAGTCAGGCTTCCTGTCACCCTGACTGGATACGAAGCCATGACCAGACAGAACTTCTAACTTGACCTTCACCCCCATCCTCCCCAAAATGTGCATGTACTGCCTTACCAACATCCCGCACATACTTCCTAAATCATCAGACCCCACTGCTTCTCCAAAATGATTTAAACCGTCAAGAAAACAACACCTAGGACCTCCAGGGGAAGTTCATGTGTCCAGTGGAGGGTAAGCGTGTCATGGGTCCTATCTGATTGTGACTGCTGTCTTGATGACGTCTCCACTGGAGCCCAAGCAAGAAGGGAGATTGAACCCAATGGGAATTGCAGAGTGTAGGCATTGGCGTGGAAATAAGTAAAGACATCAACGGGGACTCTTCTTCTAAGTCTTCTCCAGTGTCATGGTTGAATTGTGTTCCTCCTTCTCCAGAAAAAAAAGGGGGGGGGAATATCCTGAAGCCCTGACCCATAGTGCCTCAGAAATGGAGCTTATTTGGAGATCGGGTCTTCACAGAGGTAATCAAGATAAAGTGAGGTCATTCAGGTGAGTGTAAGTGCAATAAGACTGCTGTCCTTGTATAAAGGGACAATTAGGACACAGAGGCAGACATGCACAGAACAGGGAGACAATGTGGAGGGACACGGGGAGAAGAAGGCCATCTACAAGCCAAGGAGACAGCACTGGAACAGACTCTTCTCTCACGACCCTCAGAAGGAGCCAGCCTGCTGACACCTTGATCTTGGGCTTCCAGCCTCCAGAACCGTGACGGACTACATTTCTGCTACTTAAGCCACCCAGCTGGTGGCATTGCGTTGAAGTAGCTAGCAAACTAAAAAAAACCAGAGGACTTGTTACCGTACTCGGACAGTTGATGGTTGTCCTGAAAAAACCCAGAATTGCATTATCTTCCGAAGGCCAAAAGGGGAATGCCTGGAGAATAAATCCCATTAGGCGGTGTTCCTATCCCAGGAAAATGAGGTGAAGGAACGTAGTTGATCCCAAGGTCACAAGTTAGATGCTAGCTCTCACATCAGGGTGGCCTGACTGCGGAGGAGTGTTCCGGAGCTAAAATCCATTTAGAAGTAAAGCTTATGTAATGTGGGAGGCACGTATTTCTGTATCAACACGAAGAATCTGAGAAGATTCTTCACGAATGCCGTAGTGTGAGTCCATTAGGGTGCGGGGGAGGGAAGGGCAGGGAAGAGTAGCTCTCCCGTGGGATCCAGGAGACAGCTACCAGCTTGGTCTGGAATGGGTCTCCAAAGACAACCTGAGGCTTCTCATCTTCCAAGTGGAGTCTCACTTCAGTTGGGATGTAATGTGGGCCGGAGGGAGGCACGGCAGAACACAAAGATAACAAATTCAGGCGTCTCAGATAAATGCCTTTACTGTGACTTTGCCCACGATTTAGTCTCTTGTGTGGGCATTTCCCTGGGGATCTCCGGCCTGCAGGAGAGGCCGATGTCAGCCTTGCTCCATATGTAAAGTCCCCGGGGAACTCTATGGAAATGGGCACCGAGTGTTCCCTTTGGAAGGAATTTCAGAATCTGCAATGTGTTCTCTTGAATCGTGACTCTCGTTAGACTCATCACCGAGACCCAAAGTTGCTTAATCAGCTTGTGCCCGAGGCTTACCATCTCCCAAACAGGGATGATATTATTGGGTTATGTATTAAGACCATGGGCTGAAAAAGTGAGCTAGTGGAAAACAATTGGTACACAAATACCAGACGAGGGCATTCGGTGCATTTTTCCAGTCCTACTTCGACACAGACAGGAGGGCTCACCTCGTGCAGTGAGATACTTAGTTTCCACTCTATTCTTGTGTACTGGGTCCTGCATCAATGTCCTGTCGCTGCTATCGCGAATTATCACAAACTTGGTGGCTCCAAACAACAGAAACGTACTCTCTCACGGCTGTGGAGAGGAGAAGCGGGAAGCCAAGCTGTTTGCGGGACCACACCCCCTCCAGAGGCTCTGGGAGCGATGCCATTGCTTGCCTCTTCCAGGTTCTGCTGGCTGCAGGCATTCGTTGACTTGTGTCCCCATCACCCGGATCTCTGCCTCCATCTTCACACCGTCTCCTCCTCTGAGTGGGTCTCCTTCACCCCTACCTCTCTCAGAAGCAAGCACGTGGTTGCATTTAGGGCCCACATAGAAAATCCAATATGATCTCTTCTTCCTCTCAACATCCTTAAACCGATCGCATCTTTAAAAAAAAAGAAAAAAACAAAAACAAAACAAACAAAAAAAAAACCTAGGGTCATTTTTGCATGTACAGCACAGCTCAATTTTTTTAAAAAAATTTAATTATTTTATTTATTTTTGAGAGAGAGAGAGCCAGAGCACCAGCAGGGGAGGGGAAGAGAGAGAGGGAGACACGGAATCCGAAGCAGGCTCCAGGCTCTGAGCGGTCAGCACGGAGCCCGACGCGGGGCTCGAACTCACGGACCGTGAGATCGTGACCCAAGCCGGAGTCGGATGCTTAACCGACTGAGCCACCCGGGCGCTCCAACCAATCACGCCGTTTGCAGCAGAATGTAATACCCATGCTTGTTCCATCTTCACAGTTTCCAGGGATTCAGAAGTGAATATATCGTTTAGGGGGAGGAGCGGAGGAGGGTTCATTTTTTTTTCTGCGCACCATAAGCCCGAACCACAAAGCCTAATTTAGGGCTACATTTGGAAGCCTGTCTGTCTCCTAAAGATGACCACTGCCCCTAACGAGGGATTTTCATTTCAGCCCTTAATCCCAGACCCCACATTACGTGGCGTCCGAGATGTGTGTGAGATTAAGATTTCAGTGTTGACCTGAGTCATACCCCTTCCTTTCTCTCCTCTATTTGTAACATCTAGCCAGTGAGTTACTGAAAAGTGACAAAACCGGATCTCGCTCATCCTAATTCTGATAAGACTAATAAGAGACGCCAAGATTTCAATCCTCGTGTGTGCTTTTTCTTCTAGATTCCCGAGGGTTCTACCTGGTCTACGAAAGAGCGTATAAAAACTGCATCTATGAAACACCTTGTCTTGTCCCTCGATAATCTACCACTGAGAAATTGTGTGCAAAGCCCTGTGTTTTTCTTCTCAACTGCAAGGAAGAGAATGAAACTTTCCATACAAAAGTACAGTTTTTACATCCCCACATGCTGGAAAGCTTCACGGTTCAAATATCACTTTTTTTCTCCAGGATTTTATAAAAGCATAGATTTTTCTTTCTTTTACTGTTTCTTTTTTACCCTCAATCACCCAAATCCTTATCTGTCTAGAATCATGTAGCACAGAGGAAAAAAAAAAAACTGAAAGTAAGAATTTCTTTTCTTTTTTTAAGTGTTTTAATGTTTATTTATTTTTGAGAGAGAGAGAGATTGACAGAGTGTGAGCAGGCAAGGGGCAGAGAGAGAGGGAGTACACAGAATCTGAAGCAGGCTCCAGGCTCCGAGCTGTCAGCACAGAGCCCGACCGACACAGGGCTCGAACCCACGAAGAACAAGATCATGACCTGAGCCGAAGCCAGATGCTTAACTGACTGAGCCACCCAGACTCCCTGGACAATAAAAATTTCGAAAAGCACTCTGGAAAATTCGAATTCAGTGTAAAACTTAAAATTTTGCAAAAGATGATGTTTGAGGGAATTATGGTTACTTGATCTAATAGCTGAATTAAGGAGCTACCTGGGATGGAGCATAATTTAAGATTTGTTACCCAAAATGGGGGTGCCTGGGGGGCTCAGTCGGTTGAGCGTCCAACTTCGGCTCAGGTCATGATCTCACAGTTTCTGAGTTTGAGCCTCAGGGGCTCCCTCTCGGCCCCTCCGCTGCTCATGCTCTGTCTCTCTCTGTCTCTCAATAATAAACAAACATTAAAAAAAAAAATTAGAAAAAAAAAGATTTGTTACCCAAAATGAATATAGATATAGATTAGATATATAGATATAGATATAGATATAGGTAATGTTGCTTTAAATATTATAGAAATATATACATGTATTTAGAAGTTTGGTTGGAGATCAGAAATCATCTGCGACACTTCAAGGGGCAAGGCTTTAGAAATTCAATGGGGCTCAACCTTAGCTGTATGTTAAAACCTTCTGAGAGCTTTCTGAAAAATGCCAGTGCCTGGGCCCCGCCCCAAAACAGTCAAATGAGAACTTTCTCCAAGGGTTCTAAATGTCGAGCTAATGTTAGGAACCAGAGTCAATGCTGACTTTAGACATTCATAACCTAGAGTGAAGTGTCCTGCCTATTGTCTGCCTGTGGGTGTCGAAGAGTACACAGAGAAAAGACTGTGCACGAGCAGCGAGAAATAGTAAATAATTTAAAATAAAACGGTTGTAAGGGAAGGCAAAGAGGGCCGCCAGCAGCCCAAGAAATGCGGGAATGGCTGCCAGGCGGAAGGATTGTGAAATGATGTGCAGTCCCCTATGAAAATGTAAATCCTACATAAATCCTTTATCACCCAACTGTGTGGGGACCAGGGAGCTGGCTTTGCGAAAATATATCTTTGGAACTTCTTCCTAGAAGTTTCAAGTTTGGGGGAAGAAAGATGGCAACAGACTGAAATTCCAGAACTGGATAGTTAGGAAAATCCTCCGGAGGTGTGTATATATATATATGTATACATATATATATATACACACACATATATATACACACATATATATACGTGTGTGTATATATATATATGTATATATTTGTGTGTGTGTATATATATATACGTGTACGTATATATGTATACATATATACGTATACATATATATGTATACGTGTATATATATGTGTACGTGTGTGTGTGTATATGTATATATGTGTGTGTGTGTATATATACGTATACGTATATATGTATACGTATATATATGTGTACGTGTGTGTGTGTGTGTGTGTATATATATATATATATATATATATACACACACACAAATAGGGGAATCTCCATAGAAAGTCCTTTTACCAAGCTGTCCGTGTTTGTGTATAATGCGGTCATCACTTGTGTGTATTCCTCTGAGAGTTGCTCAGTTGAAGTAGTCATAATCGGACAGCAACTCCTCCCAATTTCCTGTCATTTTCTACATATCTACCATCATTATTCTTGCAAATGAAAGAAAAACAGCTAAAATTATTTGAAACTGATGAAGGGCCTTTTCGTTACGTGAAGTTTTTGCCTTTGATTTAGCAAATTGCTTAGATATTCCTCGATTCATATCAACATAAACTGTAAACTGTGGCCTCTGTTTCATTTTCCCGGGTTCCTCCCCCTGGTCCTTGATGTTCTCCAACTCTCATCCAAGGTCTGACGTGCTAATTTGCTCATCAGTACCCACTAGCCTTCCCTGGCTTAATTAATAAATATTTGCGACAGAAGCAGGGTAAACAGAAGTCTAATTCATGAACTTGATCATTGTTTATCCCCCCACTGTGACCCTCACTTGAAGCCATGGTCCTGAGTCTTATCAGTAGGCAACGCTTCTTTTCTTTTTTTTTTTTTTTTTTTGCCTCATTATTTGCATATCAAATATATCATTTTAAGCAGACTGCTCACAGCCCTTGCTCCCGGGCAGTTACAGACCCAGTTGCCCACTGGAGCTGCAGAAAAACATCTGTAAACCACTGTGATTACAAGAGAAGAAACGGGGGCAGGGATTATTCTTGTCTCTCATTCAGACTCCGTCCTCCAGAAATCAAGATCTTCTTCGCGTCCTGCTTTTGTGTGCTTAATTGATTGACCGATTGATTCGTTTTTAATTGGAGGACGTACTCTCCTGAAATCAGAATGCAACACAGGATCCTCCAACATCTAAACTTTGAATTTCCTGTCCCCAAAAGTTCACTTGACCCCTAGGGACGGATGCCTCAGCAGATGGGAAGGGGGATTCGGCTGCATTATCATTATGGAGAATTCGCTGGGCTTTTGCATTATGGGAAATCGCTGGGCTTCCAAATATCTTCCCTTGAAACAACTTCCCCTAAATTCCAACCGGGATGATGGTGGCTACTGCTTCAGATGGAGTCCCGTTGTTTTGTAATGCTCAGGAATTTGAAGGTACAGGATTAGGAGAGCTACCATAATTCTAGCCCTATCATTTGGATTTGATCTGCTGAATTTACCAATCCCCATCCCCCACCCCCGGCCAGAATCCACCTTCTGTCATTTACAGGACACCTTGCGTGTGTTAGATTATTCAAATGCAACTTTCAAATCTCTGATGGGGTTAACGGTATTTCAAAGATTTTAGAATTGTGTCTCAAAGCTGTTTCATTCGCATGACCCACTTCTCTACAGAGTGTTTTGGAGACGTGACCTTCGGGCACTTGAAACCAAGATAACCAAGCAAGATCCAGCCCTGAGGCTGACGGCTGGCTTTTAAGAGCTCCACACAGAGCCCCCAGGAGCAAGAATAAGAAGGAAAGGATACTATCATGGGCTACGTTAATTATGTACCTAAAAGTAGCATTGTCTTCTTCCTCAAAAAAACTAAAATACCACAACGTAAAAGCCATGTGTCAGACCTAGTCAATGTACTAAATGAACTAGGCAGGAGCGCGGGAAAACAGTACTGCGGTTCTTTACCGAGGGCACGATCACATGGTACAAAGAGCGCTAGAATCGAGAGGCAGAAGGGCTGAGAATCATACCAACTCTCCCACCAACCGTCCGCCATTTGAGGAAGGTCCATGCTGTCTCTGAACATCTATTCTCCCATCTGTACGAGGATATGATTGGATTACATTCACATGCATTGAACTATGCACCTCAGAAGTGATGCCGAGTGTTCTTTTGAAACATTTATGTGATCAAATAATCTGGGGGTGTCACTGTATTTCTTACACACACGTAATCGTGGGGATTTTCCATACGCATTAGTGTATCAGGTACATCCTTGAGACATCCTAATAAAGCTTTACAACGAATGAACCAACTTAACTGTGGTTTCCCAAACATATTTTACCAAGAATCCTCACTCCTATGTGTGTTCAAAACAGTGCGGCAGAGCGGGACAAGATTTCTCAAAGGGCCCTCCAACTGCGATCAGCCCCGCCTGGAGTCAAACAGGCCAGGCTCACTAATGGTACAGCCGAATGTAGCGGTTGTAAGTGGCATCTCAGAAACCAGACAGCCCAGGTTCAAAACCACAGCTACTTTACCTCCTGGCTTGGTGACCTTAGTCCCACTATTTAACGTTTCTGTACTTGGGTCCTTCATCTGGAGAGCTGAGATAGCAATGCGATCTATTTCATAAGGACATTATGAGGATTGAATGAGTTAATAAAATATATCAAATGCTTAGCAGATTACCTAACGCCTAGTAAGTGCAGTACAAGCGTTAACATTACTGCTGCGATATCACAAACCCTTGTCAAATGTAAGAATCGAAAAGAAGGAAGAGCAACGTGAAGGGAAGGGACATTTGCTGAGTACCTACTGTATACATATATAAAATCTCATTAAACCCCCATAAAAAGACTAAGATCAAAATATAATCATTTCGTTTTACGGGTCAGTAAAATAAAACTCCGAGGTATTAAGGAATTTGCCTGATATTCCTCAGATATTAACATGAAAACGCGAAGTATCCCTGACTTCCAAACGCAAGTTCTTTCCACCATATTCTACTGCCTTAAGGGTGAGAGGTAACAACCTATCATTCTAGAGATAAAGAAATGAGTCAGAGAAGCGAAAATATGTCCTAAGATAGCACAATGAGATTCAAATTAGAAAATAATCCATATCCTGTCGCCCAACCCTGTAATGTGTTCATTACTAGAAGCCCAAATGCAGAAGGACATGGGCAAAGGGAAGAAGGAATTATCACTAATTTTGATCTCGTGGCAATTTTTTACATTAAGATTATTCTGTCTCTTCATGGAGTACCTACTGTATGTATTATGCCCCATTTTAGTGGAGATTTTGCTCTCTCCTACCTACCTCAGATTATGTTTTTAAAGAAGCATAGACATTTAAAGGTCAAATTAATTCTACCGCCTCCAGAAAGGATTGGATCAAAATAATTCTCAAACGATAATCCTTTACCCTATTCTACTTTTAAATATTCAGAGAGGAAAATTCTGTGACTTTGGTAAAAAAAAAAAAAAATCAAACATTACTAATATATTTAAAATTTCATAATATGCAAGGACCTTTGAGACGTTGGTGAAAATAAAAACACATTAATCAAAAAAAAAGAGAGAGAGAGAAAATGGAATAAGAAGATGAATTGATTTTCCATGATGAGGTGCAGTATTGTGCATTAAGAACTGAAATTCAGGACCAAGGACTTGGGGAAGTAATTTATGGGATATTAATCTTCCCTTTTAGCAGGCAAGGCACAACTTAACTTAGATATGTCTGCTGCATCCAAAGTTTTAAAATATGGGGTCAAAAAATATATCCCTGCCACGTATCCCATCCTGCCATTCTGTTGGGTTCCTCTTATCACTCAAACTGGTTTTTTACAGCAATGTCAAAGATGATAGAGCTTAGAGAGATTTCCATTTTGCAAGTAAAAAAGGGCAGACAGGTTGTGTACAGCCTGGCGTGTACTTAGATGGAGCAGCCAGCCGCTTAATCCCCATCATCAGAGCCACCCTGGGACCACAGGGCATCTGATCCAGCGGGCAACGTGCGGAGAGAGGGAGGGGCGCTCGGAAGGCTTCTCAGCATCTGAAATTCCCCATTTCTGCTCCGTGAGTGAGAGAAGGAAGGGATGGGGGTACTGCTCTGATTTGGGTGAGAGAGAACAATCTCTTTCCGTGCGAGTTTACGATGATGAGAAACCCGTACGGGGATTGACACGGGACTCCTTTTAACCTATGCAGCAGATAAACCAGAGGTCTGTCGACAGGACATAGCTAGAAGGGCCCAGTGTGAATTTGGGAGGACAGATGCAAATGGAGGAGGGGGTCCTTGGCAAGTTCTATTTTATCCCTTTGCTTTGCTTTCAGGGATACACTCATGGGCATGAGAGGATGGTCCCCTTGCAAATGCAGAAGGCAGTGCCTACCTCAAAATGGTTTGGGGTGCCTGGGTGGCTCAGTTGGTTGCACTTCCAACTTCTGTTCAGGTCATGATCTCACGGCTCATGAGTTCGAGCCCTGGGTCAGGCTGTTTGCTGCCGGCTCGGAGCCTGGAGCCTGCTTCCGATTCTGTGTCTCCCTCTCCTCTTCCCCTCCCTTGCTCATGCCCTGTCTCTCTCTCTCCTTCAATAAATAAACATTAAAAAAAAATTTTTTTTTAATGTTTTGGCCAAGTTTGTACTTTGGGGGCTAGCTCTCCATTCTCAGAGAACCAGTACAAGTCGGGGCTTTTTCCGTCTGGACTAACAGAGATAAAGGTTGATCTCTGTCCCTGGGGCTGAGACAGAAGCTTGCTCACCAGAATGTAAAAAAATAAATAAACGGAAAATTCCTGAGATCCTAAGATTTTTGTGATGCAAATCCAAAGGAATTCTCCCACCTGGAGATTCCCGCCCTTCCCTACCCCCCCCCCCCCCCCACCCAGGTCACAATTAGAGGCAAATGCACAGCAAAGAGGTGGTTTCTGGGAGAACTACGAGGGCGTTCGCTTAACGTCTAGGATCTTTCCAAAGCTGACCTTCAAATGTACACTTGAATGAGAGCAAGACAGCTAGGGGCTGCTTGCAGTTCTCCTCGCCTGCTTAGTTCTTACCAATCTTACCTACCACGCAAAATAGCCAAATCCATCCTGGGAGAGACATCTTCCCCATCTGTCTCAGCAAGGAATACCTCATATTTACAAACCGCCGAACAGAAATGCCCATTAGGAATCTCTCACAAGCATTAAAGAGGAAGGTGAGCTGAGAGTACACAGTTCCTAGGCTCTACTCTTCAAGAAAATCTAGCGTGTGTTGTCATAGCCTGAGACATTGAGCCCCAAATGCCCTTTGCACCCCTAATATTGCCACTTTGTTTCTCAACTTTGAACCCTCTGTGAAGATGCCTAAGCATGAACTCTTAGTGTATCACTTCCGTTTATAGGAAACAGTTCCTGACTCCTTTTCCCACAATGAAATTTACCCATGCAGAAACCTTTCCATGAAGGACTGTCTTAAAAGAAAACTCGGGGGCTGACATAACCCATTTGTGTGTGCAAGGAGCAGACTTTCGAGAGAATTGTCAGAGTGTGCCATTTCAGAGTTAAAACAAAAAAGAAAGTTCTGCAGCCCCTAAATATCTTTCTCTCCAGTGTCCCAAATACTTATGCAATGGAGAAGGCTCCAGAAAGCCCCCTTTTACATGCAAATATGTTTTTACCCTAAAGGGCCCCACATTAGTCCATTATCACATTAGCAGATTAGTTCATCAGATTAGCAAAGCACAGCCCTGAGGAAAAGAGACACAGGACAGGTAAATTTAACCAGGCATACTCTCCTCCGGGAAGAGGGAATGGAGACCAGAGTCATTTTCCAGGCGGGAAGCTATCGGCCCAGAAAACCAAGACACCAGAGAATCACATGGTTGTCAGGTTTCCATTCCCAGATGCTGGCCCCCGGCACCTCGGACTCCAGCAGCCTGTCTATTGTCCAAAGCCTGCACTCTGTGGGTGACTCCTGGCTCTACGGCTTTCCAAATTAACCTCCACTGTGCCTCAGTTCCCTTATCTACACAATGGGAATAATAATGGTACCTACTTCATAGGGCTATCGGATTAAATATTGATTTAATTAAATGAATTAGCCTATGCGGAGCATCTAGACTAGTGCATGGCAAATAGAAGTACTACGTGTTAGCGTCAAGAGTCAATAAACGAGCCAAAGATCCCATTTGTGTAAACACACACGTATGCATTATAGAGAAAGGTTGGAAGAGTATTTGCTGAATGCTAATGACTCCGTGGTAGAAATCGCCATTGATTCTTTTCTTACGCACCTACAATTTAAAAATGTAACATCGAAGGATGTGTATTGGCACAAGAAAATACTCATGATACAGTACACGAAAAATTAACAATGCTGAATTAAACTTCCTGTTTTACTACAAATAAATATAGTTTTATTTGACCAAAAATAACAACATGTCTATTTCCAAAAAAAAAAAACAAAAAGGACTAACAATGGCCTTCCCCACGTGACAAGATTGCAGAGACTCTTAATTTCTTCCGGATGTTTTTACACATTTTCCAAATCTTCCATAACAAACACATGATGCTTTTAAAACAGAAGAAAACACCAACTGTTATCAAAAATAAAGATTAATCATGAGAGTTCCATTCAAAAAATAGAAAAGCTGAGATTGAAGCAAGGAATGAAATTAGTAGAAAACCCGCTTGACCTCATTGCCTTTCCTCTGCTCGGAGTTGGCACTGAGCCATGCCCAAATTGGATGTGCAAGGACTAAGGAACTGTGAGAACCAAGAAAGAAAAAGTCTGGAAGAGGCTTCAAGATGCGGGACAAGAGAGTAGAGCTTAGAGCTAACCATGAGTTCCAGGTAGGAAGTTCCCTACCGCCACCCAGGGCAAGTGTGGAAGGGCAGAGCCGAGCTCCTCTCCTCCTAATTTTGCCTGTAGCCAACCAAACGCACATTTGCAAAACCGAAGTGCTGAAAGGACTCTTCTTCTTACTCTTAGAATTTCTGAGGAAGTTAGAGAGGAAAAGAAATAGGAGTCGCCTTATTTCATAAGTAAGGAAAGTAAGACCCATGAAAATAAAGTCAGTAAGTTGCTCCAGAGTCAAGAATGAACACCCACAAAGCCCGTTCCTGGTGATTATTTTGGTGGCAACAGGGAGGAGGGAACTATCTTCTTTTCTGGCACTCCTTCCAGCCTCCAGCTCCAATCTAGTAAACTTGTACATATTAAAGTATCAGAAGCAGAATGTGTTAATTTACCAAGGGAGATTAGGACTTTGTAAATCCTGCTGAGTATACAGGAAAATCTAATGCCATGACACGAATTGCTCATGGCGGCATCCTAGAAATCAAAGATGCGAAGGCCTGAAGTCACTTTCCCAAGACTCTTCAAATCAGGCAGCAGATCCATCGCTTGAGATAACGCCCAGGACCCCCCCCCAATATCAGTCAGTCTTGTTTCTTAAGACCACATCTCCATAGTAGGGTGTGTGTGTGTGTGTGTGTGTGTGTGTGTGTGTGTGTGTGTTGTATGTATTCCTCAAAATGCAAATGGAAGGAGAGATCCAAGGGTGGTAACAGGAAAGACTACCGCATCAAACAGACCTGGGTTAGAGTCTAGATCGCTCTCTTTTCTTCCTGAGTCATTTTGAGAGAGCTGCTCACCTCACTACGTCATGGCTCATCATCTATGACACAGGGTTTATAAAACCTACCTCCAGTGCTCTTAGGTGATTCTAGACATCCGATGCAAAGCGCCCACCTAACACGACGTTTAGCACAGAGTCAGCACCCAATACTTGGTGCAGCTGGGGTTAAAAAAAACTACAGACAAGTAAAGAAGTTTTCTTCTCAGAGTCCTACAACCTGTCTTAGTTTGGGGCGGGTGCCGGGAGTTCCCTTGTTGACCTAGGCTTTGGGGAAGGAAGGGAACACCCAGGTCGGCCTCCTGACCGACCTTAGCTTCCTGATCACCCATGAGCATCCACCTCTCTGCAAATACCATGTCTAAGAAAGCCATGAATCCAATATTAAGTGGCCACATATTTGAAAACAAAAGTTGCCTTAGGAAGCAAGTCTCTAGTTCAGGAAATACTTACTCCATGCCTAGTACTGAAATTGCTTTGAGAAATGAGGTACAGGGAATCTTTTTTTTTTTTCTTTAAAGTATAGTATATTTAACCCAGGAGCCCAAACAAACATCATTTTTCCGAGTCAATCCGCGGCGGGATTCAAATGCTCCTCGCCACAGTGTTGCAATCTAACCTAGACACTTGGTGGTGAGTTTATGGGCCCCAGGTTCGTATCCAGCTCTCTTCTGGAGAACTGATTCCTACACGGAGCAATTGTTTTCACTCACATCTTCCTATGTGTCTTCAATACAAACACCCCCGTTCCACCTGCAAGCCCGAACACCCCCGTCCCTACAGTTCTGCCACCCCAGAAAATGCAAGAGCATTCCCCAAGTCCCCAGAACTCCACAGCTTTGCAAACTTCCTGTGTCAAGCGTAGGAGAGGGGGTGGGGGTGGGGGTGGGGAAAGGACACTGAGTTCCTCTGGAGCCCCCTCCTGACATTTCCAGACTTATTAGCCGGTTTTCACACTGACTTCAATCAACCTCTTTAATCCTCCAAGGAAAGAGCATTTTTAATTCACCGATTGGCCGATAAGCTTGAAGCCAAAAAATGATTTACACGTAGATGAATTGTACTTTACAAGATGGAGTTTGGAGCATTAGCCGCGGATCTGAATTTCCTATCTGTCATTTATTTGCCACATTCATTTTTTCTCTGCCATTACCCTTGCTGATTGTGATCTTTCAGCGCTATTGGGCCCCTGCTTCCACAGTTTTTAATCTGCCTTTAATCCCATAGATTTTAAATATTCCCGGCACCGAGAGACTGGAGGCAATTAACTGCCCTTCTGATGCTCTCCTTATCAGTTTCCTCCTTGTATCTCCCAGAAGCAGCCTCAAGACACTTCCAGGCTGACAAATACTACCCGCATTTCAGATGAAGCATCCACTGCCAATGGGGAGGTGAAGCCCAGCTGTGCAGGCTGACGTTGAGCAATCACGGTCCTCGCCGAGGAGGAAGCGGGCCGGAGAGGTTTGGGGGCCGCGCGCGTGCACCGTATGCTGGAAGCCCCGGGTCCCGCGCCCCGAAACCATGGCCTCGCCACGTGTTTGGGGACTTGACAAATACGCGACCCCATCCCATCACTTCAATCTGATCGCCGTGTTTAACCAGAAAGCCGTGTCCAGCTCTCTGGCTTTAATGAAGGATTCAGATGGGATGTCAGACGCAGAATCAGAGAGAAGAGCTCCTTGAATCTGGCTCCGGTCCCCTCCCTGGCTCTTGTTCAGTTTCGTGCTCGTTTCTGGTTTTTAACGTGTCACGCTTAGGAGCTGCCCCCCGGATTTCCCAACCACTGCTTGGTTAAAAGTTTCAGCACCTCTGACCGAAGCCCAGTCAGACTTGAACGAAGTCAGATGCTCTGGCAGAACTTCAGACGTCATCCTGCCGTGTCAAAGGCTCACGGGCTCTGAGTAGACCCGAGGAGCCTAAGCAGGGTGGAGCCGCTTAGAAGGAACAATGTGACTCCCGAAAGCCCATGTGTTCCGTCCACTAGTACATGTGCATTTAAATACACCCTAAAAAGCACTGGGACTCTAGTTAGAGGCCACCCGGAGTCCTTACCAGAGCGTCGCCCGTCTGGAAGTGCTCTCCGTTGGCCTCTCGCGAAGACAAATAAGCTGGACTGCATCGCTGACCCCTGTCACTGATTCCTGAGTAAAAGTTTGGAGCCTTTCACACCTTTGTCATGGTTGGGCGTTCCAATGAAACACCGAATGCAGAGCTACGACCCAAAAAAGACGGGGAGAAGATATTCCTGACACCATCCAGGCCCCAGAACCCTGAGGGCCCCAGCCTCCTCTGCAGACACAGTTATTTGAGTAGCAACCTGGCTTGCAAATGACTCAGCTACTTGGACTTTTCGGGAGAAGGATATGCACGTCGGTTGTAGGTACAGAGAACACATCCGAAATTCTCGTACATTCTTACAGGGAGGTCAGGCTGCCATTAGTTCACGTCCACCGAGGGGACGCCTTGGTCGGCACATTCTTCCACGGCCTACTCAATCGTTTTGGTGGCACCAAATGTGTTATGCCAACACCTCCTGGTGGGTACGCCCGAGTGTGTCCCTGACAGAGAAGCTCTACCCCTCCACGCAAGTGGGGACAAAACGATACAAGTTTCTGGCTTCCCTCAGCGAAAGGGTTGGGGCCCCCCGATCAAACGATGTTTGCTGGAGATGAAAAACAGGCGTTCGATCAACAGGCCACGGTGCATCCAACCGGACGCTCTGTGTCTTTTGGAAGCTGCTCTGTTTCTTACAGCACAAAGATCACAGAGGGTGACGTCAAACAAACAGGAAGAAGGGATACGGTGGGGGAGACAATGCGTTACGTGCATGTGGTTAATTGATTAACTGCACTTTCTGCACTAAGAGAAAACGGCAGGCCCTTTCGGGGAGGCCTCACGGCCACCCCAGACCACGGCCAGTGGACGGGTACTGGGTACGGGCGGAGCCCAAAAGCGACGTTGAGGCATTGTTTGTAAACAACGCCCAGCACCGTAAACAAGGGAAGCGTCGAGAGAGAGCAGGTGATGGGGAAGAGGCCAGAACTTGGTTACAGAACGGCATCAGCTCCGGGCAGCAGCTCTCACTGTGTTGTTTTTTTTGTGACTTGCAGCTTTGCTAAAGCATTTTAAAGATTCTTGCGGGTCTTTTTCAAGCTGCCAGCTCTAGCCTACGAATTATGGTAATGTGCCACTTCTGAGCCCTCGGCAGGATTTGCAACAGAGAAATCACATCAGCCTATGCTGATTAACAATTCCATTCCATCCAGAGATTTATATAAAAAAACTATCTTACATTTTGCTTTTTAATAAGAATGATCGCTATCTCAAATTGAGTCCCAGCAAATTTTAATAAAGGCCCAAGGTTGAGTGGCATTTTGCATGCTGATTTAGCTGTGATTGCTGGCTTTTGATGAGCACTAGCCTGGCATGCATAGCTCTCCTCAGAGCAGGTTTAAAGACCAGGAGTAAGGAAAAGGATAAAAATAAAAACTTCCAACTAAAATTCGAGGTCTTTTCTTTCTATGATTGATTACTAAATAAATACGAACATGTATCTTTGGATTCAGCCTGAGAGTGAAATTCCCTACAGCTAAACAGCTGTTTTTTTAATGGCTTTTAATATACTAACCTGTCAAAATATGTTAACTTTGATGACTGCAATTATTATTTTAAAAGATGTTATCAATCTGTTTATCTGTCTTCTCCCCCGATATTTCTTCTCAGGTCGAATGGAGAATCACAAGCAACTCACGTTTTTTGTTTCCTGATAAGTAAACTGTCCATAAATAAGTATCTCTTGGGGGGAGGCATTCTTCTTTGTTAAAAGAGAAGGCACACTAATTGTTCTGAACAATAAAACTAGATTTTCAACCTTTGCCGGTGGGCGATGAAAGACGTCTCCAAGAGGGCGAAGGTTATACGGAAGCAGCAATTATGGATGTTTGGGGATATTTTTTCGTACCTTAAAAAAAACCAAAGAAATCAGTGGTTATAGTTTTACGGGATGGTGTTACTGCCATGTTGTTGGATGGCATTTATCCCCATTGCCACTGATTTTATTATTTTGCAGACGGATCGATGTACGCAATTCCCACACCGCCATGAAAGTCACCCCAAACAGTTAAGGGGACATTCTACTCATGCTTGCCTGCCTCCCAAAGACAGGTTTGATTGACCAATACAGAGCAGAAGTTTTTTTTTTAAAAAAAGCTAAAGAATGCAAATGGAATTCAGCTCATTAGCCAAAGATCAAATTTCACCAACTAGGTAGAGATCCTGACCTAGAAAAATGTTACAACTAAATCACAGAAATAACTACGTCTCGAAAATGCATAAAACGGGTTTCAACAGAATGTTGGCAGGAGGAAAGTACCTTTCCAATAGGCAAGGACTTCTTGGAAATAGCATTTGCCCCCACAGAAACCCTTGTCTAGTCCTTGTTTTAAAGGGTACGACAGAAAATGAGCAAATATAATGTTCATTACAAAAGAAAGTAATCGCATGACTTATTATGTAATAACTTAGCTATCCAATATTATCAAGGAACTTTCTAGATAACTGAAGTCTATCCCTTGATATTATTGTAACCACCTACAGTAGAAATTTACTTATAACTTTTTTCATTTTTATACTTTCTTTTAAAAAATTCTGGGAAAGTTAACCACTTTTGTTTCAGTTACTCATAATGCTCATTTCTGCGACGTTGTAAATACTATGTAAATGATGAATAATGATAACATAACTATTATATATGATTATTCACTCGCTCAGTAAGTATGTATTGAGCTTCCACGATAAGCCCGACACATTGCCAAGTCCTGGGATACAGTGATAAAGAAGACATAAGTCTTCTACGGTAGCTTACTGTCTACCACAGGAACGAGGAAGAGAGACATTTATCACACAGGGTGATCAATGCTGTGACAAGGGAATATACTGGGTGTTATGGGAAGCCACTGACTGATGAGAAGGGAATCAGGAAAAAGATCGATAGTAGCTAAGTTAAAAAAGAGTGGAGATCTTGGAGTTGAGAAAGCAGAAATCTCAATAAATCATAGTACCTGTAAGTAGCAGGATATTCAAAGCGTTTAGCAAATATTTATGAGCATCTATTATGTGCCAACCACATTTCTACATGCTGGACTAGTCACGAAAGAGATAGTCCTGGCTCTCATGAATGTTACACTTTAATAAAGAGAGCCCCAAACCAGTATTTTTTAAAAGCAAACTTGAATCGTTACATTGTACACAGGAAACTAATGTAACACTGTACATTAACTATGCTTCGAATAAAAAAATTTTTGGAAAGCTACCAAATCCACAATTCCACGTAAAAATGAGTCAGTACTACAAAGACAATTAACTGCAAAGATGGGCTTGAAAGTCATTGGAAGGCTATCTCAGATCGGATGACCAGAAAAGATTTAAGGGATTTTATCCCAAGGGAAATTGGTAACAACTAGAGGGTTAAAAAAAAAAAAAAAAAAAAAGGCGACCAGGTTTCCATTTTAGAAATCCATCACAGCTGCCCGAAGAAGAATAACTTGGAAAGGAGCAAGTCTGAAATCTGGGAGACCCAGTAGGAAACAGTTGCTTTAATTTGGGTGAGAGAGAAGCAAGTAACCTGCCTTCAGGTAATAAATGGTCCTCCACCGCGACAGTGGTACCATGGAGAGAACTGGACAGTTCTGGAGCTACTGAGGAGGTGACAAGGACAGGTTCTTCTTATGCAGTAATGTGGGCTGGGCACTCAAGAGCCAAGGACACAACACTGGGGCTCTTGGCTTAAGCAGTCCTTGGAGAGCTCTGTCACTGACATAGGAAATACACAAGTAGGCTTGGGGAGATGATGACAGGTTTTCAGTTTTGCTCATGTTGATATGAGTGTAAGAGGAAGTCTAAATACAAGGATGAGTGTTAATATAAGGATGATGTGGGATATTCATGTGGATATAACAGATATGCAGTTAGATATACAGGTCAGAAGCTCACTAGAAAATCTAGAAATATCTTCCTTTGTGCTAGATGGCTGTGAATCTCTTTCCATTTACATCTCCTTCTTCGAGATCAGCTGTTACTATGTACACAATTTAGCCTATTTTCATTTCCCCAAACATCTTACATATTCCCACATGTTGCCTTTATTTGTGCTTTTTATTACTTCTTTCTTCCCTATATTCACCTGTCAAAATTCTAACCCCGCAAATAAAGAGTAAAATTTAAGAGACACAAATATAAAAGAATGAGAATAAAATTAGAGTAATATAAGTTTTCACTAGGATGTGTTGGGGGAGGGGACTTATCAGTAATAAAAGAAAATGAAAAAACAAAGAATATGAATACACAATTTACAAAAGGAAGCTTAAGTAGTCAATGAGAATATATAAAGGAGATATTAACTTCACTAAAAAATGACCAAAGAAAACAGTGATAAGAAACTATTTTCACCCATTATATTCCCAAAAAAATCTAATGGGTGAAAGGAGTAAATTTCATATACTCTTACATTAGCAAAGATGAAGAAAACTAAGTATCTTCATATATTGCCTGTAAGAATTGAAATCGATAGCATTTCTGGAAGGGAATTTGGCAAACATCTAGTCAGGCTTTTGAGATTTATACTCTTTCCTGGTGAAATCATTCTGAGAACTTGTCCAAAGGAAAGAACCAGTAATGTACATAAATCTTCATGTATATGGATGTTCATTGCAGCTTAATTTATATTAGAAAAAAAGAGACTAAATATTCCATTAATGGACAATTAATTAAATAAGTTACAACAAATACAAAAGGCAGTATCATGTAATAGCATAAAAGCATCATTTAAAGAATATTTAATAACCCAAGAACACATGTGATATCTTTCATTTTTAACACAATGATAGTTATTAATTATGTTAAAAATGAAAATGGAAAAATTATCCAAAAAAACCCCACATAGATCACCGTTTTATATATTCTTTTGTATCTTGTTTTTTTTTCACATGTTCTACCATGAATAGATGCCACAAAGATACTTGGTTAAAATTAATATCTATTTTTGATTTTATATACGAATAGAAGAAAAATTTTTTAACATACTAAATAGTGAAATATTGGAGGAAATCTCATTGAATTGACTGCCACTTAATATTTTTCCGAGAGTTTCAGACTAAATAGGACAAGAAAATAAATAAGAGACACATAAATTTTGACACAAAGATAAAATTATTCTTTAGAGATGTATGTTTCTCTGCCCAAAATCAACTTGAAAACTCTTAGACAAAATGAAAATGCTTAGTAAGGTGAGTAATTAAAAACATGTGTCATAAGACAGAACTGTGGAGACAATAAAAAGATCAGTGGTTGCCAGGAAGGGGGTGAGGCAGACAGAAAGGCAATGCAAAGAGGATTTTTAGGACAGTAGAATTACTCTGTGCGATATAATGGCGAATACACATCATTACGTGTTTGTCCAAACCCATGACTGTACGACTCCAAAAGTGGACCCTAAGGCAAACTATAGACTCTGAGTGATTATGATGTATAAATAAAGGTTCATCTTTGGTAAAAAAATATATATATATATATCATATTATATTATATTATATTATATTATATTATATTATATTTATTTTATTTTTATATATTATATATTATTTTTATATATTATATATTATTTTTATATATTATATATTATTTTTATATACTATATATTATTTTATATACTATATATTATTTTTATATACTATATATTATTTTTATATACTATATATTATTTTTATATATTATATATTATTTTTATATATTATATATTATTTTTATATATTATATATTATTTTATATTATTTTTTACTATTTATATTTTTTATATATTTATATTATTTATATATGTTATTTTTTATTATATGCATAATATATATACACCGTTCTCTCAGGTGATGTGGATAATGGGGGAGGCTGGGGGGAGGGGGAGGGGGAACATGGGAAACCTCTGTCCTGCCCTCCAATTTTTGTGTAAACCTAAAACAGCTCCAAACAAAGGGCTTAAAAACAAACAAACAAACAAACAAAAGCCCCCAAAGCCGTCAGCGTCCATGTAGGCTATCGATACCAGTTAGAAAATATAAAGGAAAGAATTTCTCATTCACAATAGCAGCCTCAAGATGCAGAACAGTCACAAATCAGTAAATAAAAGACCAACATTCCAGTGGTAAAAAACGACAAGGGAGACGAGCCTCCGAAATGATGAAAACTGGGTAGCTGTTAATGTTGGGAGAGCGTGCGAAAATGAACAATTCTATACATAGTAATGGGGGGTATAAAGTAATATGACCAGTTTAGAAAGTACTTTTGACAGTATGTTTCAGGTATACATTCTTTACAATAAATACAAATCAAAATTTAAAAGCAGAAACCACCAAATACCACATAATGTCTTTGTCTTTAGTGATACTTCCAGAAGGATGACTTTTCTCCAATCCTTGAACTCTCAGGTCTTCCCCTCCCCCCATTTACATTTAGTCCTATTTCACATTTGCATGTGGTCTTTCCGTGAGAAACTTTCTAAGTTCTTTGCACACTGTAGGTACCTGTTAAATGTTTCCTTAAGTGAATTCCAAATTACAGAAAATCTGTTTTTAGGAACAATCTGATATTTATAACCAAGAAGCCAAAGTGTGTTATAATCGACCCAACATTTTGTAAACATTTTCCAAACCACTATAAACTCAGCATTAATTATTCCTTCTTACATTTACGTTGAACAGATTTTAGCAACTTAAAAAATATATAAGGTGACCCAAAAGTTAGCATGCACCCCACACACAAATCATTGTATAAAATATATGTGTGTGTATATTTAAGTATCCATATATCCACCTGTATTTATCCCTACGTATTCATGTATCCACATGTATCTATACCAGAATTAGAATTAGTCCTATAGGTGACATTATGAGGAGATGATATATTTTCAAGTGATAACCTAGCTGTTAATAAATAGTCTTGGTAAATTAAAAATATTCACCCACTCATCATCCTCGTTGCATCAGATGATGTTTGATGGGTTTTCAACAGATTACATTGCATAACCTCTTTCCTTCAGGCAAATATAAGATACTATTGGGCTCATTTCAGAAATAATAAAACTGAGATCCAGAGAATGCATCACTTTCCCAGGGTTACCCAATTGGTTGATAGGAGATTGAGAACTAAAATCAAGTTTTTCTAGCTCCAAACTAAATATTCCTATTAAGCCATGAAGAATTTGATACACTCACTTGCCACGTACAGGAAATAAAAGTATTTATTGCTGGTTTCTTTCTCCAGATTCTGTCATTCAATCACACATGTACATGTATGTGTGCATATGTGCAAGAGAGAAAGGCCAAAGATAACAATTACAAAAAAAAAAAAAAAGAGTATCATGAAGGAGAAGTAAAGGGAAATATTACAATGACTCCTGAGTTTCAAGTTGGGGTTACTTGAGAATGACAGTTCCTCCTCAATATCTAAGAAGCTACTTGGAAAACTAAAAAAAGTGGAATGAGAAGTCAGATGGAAAGAAATTGGTAGGAAAAGAGAATAAAGAGGAAATAGGAGGATCCCAAAGATTGAATCTGAGGCAAGCCCAACAATGAGGTAGGAGGGAATCAAAAGGTAAGAAGAAATGCTGTGGCTGGCACCATGACCCGGACATCCCCTCCTCGATGCCTCCGTCCTCCAAATAAAGAACCAAGAAAGGTCGGAGTGGAATCAATCAGATCCTCTTTCTCGAGAATAGGAATTGGGACCCATCAGTTGGTGGTGGGAACTGAAGCCCGTGGTCTTGATGACTTCTGAAACCAGCAAACATGAAGATAGGAAATCCTGGAAGGATCCAGGAGAAAGAGGGGGAGGAGGCAACACCAGCTAAGAGATCCAATGAAATCCATGAGCAAAAATGAGATTGTAGCGATTTCAGTCCTTCTTGTCTTCCCAGTCCACGTTTCTTAGCAATAAACACAGTGGAAACCAAGGCACATGGACTTGCAAAAAATTTCAGTCTCTACTATTTGAAAACAAAGAGCGAGTATTGACTTTGAAAATAAACTCTGAGGGGCGCCTGGGTGGCTCAGTTGGTTAAGCGTCCAACTTCGGCTCAGTTCATGATCTCACGGCTTGTGAGATGGAGCCCGGCATTGGGCTCTGTGCCGACAGCTCAGAGCCTGGAGTCTGTCTCAGATTCTGTGTCTCCCTCTCTCTCTGCTCCCCGCCGCCCCCCCTCCCCCCACTCATGCTCTGTCTCTCTCTGTCTCTCAAAACTAAATAAACATTTTAAAAATTTGAAAATAAACTGTGAACAGAGTGGTAAGTGATAAAGCCAAGTGGAGACAGTTCAAGAGAGAACATAAGTGTGGTATGATAGGCAGTCTGTATTTCCTTCATTACACTTCCAGTATTTCCTGATTTGTAGAGTAAGCCTGTGTTATAATTTTGGGGAATCAATAAATTTCCTTTTGGGGCACCGGGGTGGTTCAGTCAGTTAAGCGTCCGGCTTCAGCTCAGGCTATGATCTCAAAGTCTGTGAGTTCGAGCCCCGCGTTGGGCTCTGTGCTGACAGCTCAGTGCCTGGAGCCTGCTTTGGCTTCTGTTTCTCCCTCTCTCTCTCTGCCCCTTCCCCACTCACACTCTGTCTCTTAAAAATAAATAAACATTAAAAAATTAACAAAAAATAATAAATTTACTTCCAAGAAAAGAAGTGGTGAGGAAGACATGGAAACCAATGGAATAAACCAAAAGTTTAAGGGACACCTGGGTGGCTCAGTTGGTTAAGCATCCGACTCTTGGTTTCGGCTCAGATCATGATCTCACAGTTCATGAGATTGAGTCCCACATCAGGCTCTGTGCTGAGAGTGTGGAGCCTGCATCGGATTCTCTGCCTCTGTCTCTCTCTCTGTCCACCCACCCGTCTCAAAAATAAACAAACATAACTGTAAAAAAAAAAAACCCAGAAGCTTAAATATGAATATAAGAGAGATGGATAGAGAAGAAATGTGAGCAAGTAGGGGCCAGGGACACTGGTCAGCAAGAAGGATCTGTGATGGTCGGAGAGCAGAAGGGGCGGAGTCAATGGTAACCGATAAAGAGAAAAGAGATCCTTGCAAGGGGCTACCTTCAGAAGGATGTAGGATGGGTTACAAGTGAGGCATAGGCTAAAAGCCGGGCCTGACTAAGAAACAATGAACAGACATCTCGTCCTTGGGGAAGGTGGGAGGGATGGGGAAGATAAGAGGATGAGTACAAAGATTTACAAGAATCAGACAAGGGGATGATTGACCTTTCGAGGGGGTTTACTTTTGTTTGTAAAAAGAAATGGAAGAAGGTGGGGGAGTTCTGCGCTGTGAACACACACACATACACGATGAGGGAATGGGGAAATCGTGGGTATCAATAGGGAGTCCTAGGAGATAAACATCAGATGACCACCTGGATGCTCTCAAAGTCCATTTAAAGTTACTTCTGAACAGAATCAAATCTGTACCTCGCTGTGACTTGACCCCAGGTTCATCATATCCATCAGACTGAGTAGATACAGAAGCTACTGCCTCTAATACTTCCAGGGGGCTCCGAAAATGTTTTAATTTTTTTTTTAAGTTTAGAGGGAAAACAATGAACATTTTAGGGAGGATGATTATAGTCATCTTTCTACCAAAGCAGTCATAAAATATGAGTTTCGATATTTTTAAAGTATTTTTAAAAATATTTTAATATTTAAAATATTAAACACTAAACTTAAATTTGTTTTCAATTTTTTTTTCAATATTTTTTAACGAAGGGCCCTTGGAAGTTATGAGGATGTGCGCTCTCAGGGCAGCGAATGACAAAGTCAGGGGGAAGGGTTGTCAGGGAATAAAACCAGTGTCCAAGAGGACAAAAGATGGAGGTGCTGGCTTTTACTGAAGGCGTTACGTATGTGGCTGATGGTGAGGATTTTAAGGCAGAGCCTCATCAAGAGAGAAGAATCGAAATGAGGCAAGGCTGAGAAGGAGCAAAAGAGGAAGGAAGCAGGTACACAGAAGAGGAAGAGAGGAGGAGTAAAGGGTGTGATTGGAGACTGGGAGCACCAAGCGTGAGACCGTAGCAACCAAGAGGTGCCTTGTGGTAACGAGGCTAAGGAAGCTTGCTGGTAGGGCACACGATTCAGGTGCTGGGGGCCAATTACAGGGGGGAAGGATCTGTGGATGCGACCGTCCGTATCAGGTACACAGGGAATCCAGAGGCTCTCAGAATTTGGGGCCACCAGATCAACAACTCTCCCAAGAGCCTCTTGCACTGATATCGCAAAACCAAGTCCTTGTGCGGTAGCCAGAAGAACACTGAGGTAGGATGGATGAGAAGACCTGGTCCCAGGTTGGCTTTGTCACTAGCCAGGTATGAATGGGACAGATAAACTTGGATACATGTCACATCTCCTAACGGTTCTATTAATACTGTGCTTGCCTGAAAGCAACAGGCTAGACATTTTCAATCCTTTGATGTGTCCCGAGCTCTTATTTCCTTTGTTCCATAGTTCCATCTTGGGTGCAACACAGATTGCATTAGAAGAGTGGTCCGCATCATTGGGGCACCTGGGTGGCTCAGTCGGTTGGGAGTCTGACTTCGGTTCAGGTCGTGATCTCGTGGTCCGTGAGTTCGAGCCTCATGTGGAGCCCCGCATTGAGCCCCGCATCGAGCCCCACAAGGGACTCTGGGCTGACAGCTTGCAGCCTGCTTCAGATTCTGTGTCTCTGTCTCTGTCTGCCCCTCCCCCGCTCGCACTCTGACTCTCTCTCAAAAATAAAAAGAAAGAAAAAGAAAAAGAAGAAGAAGAGTGGTCTGCATCATAGATACCCGTCCAAAGGGTTAAGAGGTAGACAAACCTTATAAACGGGTAGAAACACATAGGTACAAGAGAAATGGAGATTTCCTCTTTTGTTCAAGAGGAGAAACCTTTTTGTTATCATCGTATCACTTCTCCCTTTTCAGTAATAACCATGAAAGAAAATGCCTCCACTTTTCCATTTCTTGTCTTTTGAAGTTAATTCCAATCCTAACTGTAAATCAGAAATGGTACAATCTTTTGATATGTTACAGAGCAATGAAAATTTAATTTAAATAGTATCTTCCTTTTTTTAAGTGCCTTGTTCAATTGAAGCAGAAGCAGCTGGGAATGATGGCTCAGTTAAGAATAAAAAGTAACATCAAAGTAATGTCTGTCATTATGATTTCAAACAGCATGTGTCACTTGGAAAGGTTTGGGTAAAATATTAAAAAAAAATGTGGTAGACTAAGTGAAATAGAATACAAGCATATAAAAAGTGAGATACCCTGTAAATTTCTGAATTACTTGGCTCCTAAAAAGTCTAAAGGCCAATTTTGAAAATGAACAAGCCCATTGGACATTAAATTCTTGCACGACTACGTGTGTATGTGTGTGAGGCATCACCGTTCATTTACCAACGCCTCATACAGGTTCTTGGCTTCAAAAGTAAGCGTGCTTTTTTGTCACTAGAAGCACCGAGCTCAGAAAGGGTCCCTGCCTCCATAGGTTCCAAGCGCTACGCTGGCATTGAGGTGGGAGGGTCCCTGCAGAGAAAGGGAGGAGCAGAGAGGGAGGGGCGGAGCATCTCGCAGGCCACGCCCCCACGCTCTTCCTGGCTTCTCCAAGGACACTAACTCACTGCAGTGGATCCTAAATTCCCCAGCCTGATGTTAATTTGGAGAACAACGCAAGTCACTGAAAGAGGTAAGATTTCTGGAGGAACAGCGGGCTTTTACTACGAAGTGAACAGGGTGTCTGGACAACAGCCCTCAAAGCCAATAAGCTCTAAATGTGCACCTTAGTAGACTTCCAAGGAGGAGAGGGCTTGAGCCGGCTCCCAGCAGAGTCATTCGTTTAATGTCAAAGACCTTCCAGAGCACATACAGTGAAGAGTCCTAGCACCACTGGCTTGCACGAGCGGAGTCTCCGTTGTGTCGGTGAACAGCCACCTTCGTCTCTGAGAGGAGGCAGGGAAGTCAGACCCACTGGCAAACCCATCGGCAAACACAGGCTGGTGTCTGTGACGCCGGAGGACCCTTTGTCAGGCTTAAAGGCACGTTCAGGAACACCAGCCCCAGCTCCTGGGTGCTCCATGACACTGCTGCTCTGAGCCCTGATAAGATGCTATCAGCAGTCCCCCCTAAGTACTTAAAGGACTTTAAGCAGATCACTGGGGCAATTACCATAAAGAGGGAAAGATATGGGCCTTTCTTGATGGCAGATTAATATTGACCAAAAGCCATTGATTTTTCTCTGCATCTTATTTCCGATGGCAAACCTGTCTTGCAGCCACCTGAAGTTGGTTGGTTGGTCGGTTGGTGTGTGATTGTACCGGAGAGTGAGTGATAATATTTACATACGGCTATTTCAATGAATAGCCCTGCTTTTAAATGTCTGTGTGGTTCCGTGCATTCGGTTTTCCCACTGAGGTGCTAGGAGACGGTGCGAATATAAATGGTTACAAAGATTCTTATGTTCCATATAAATACCATTTATTAAGTGCCTACTATATTCCAGGCACTGTATCAGCCATTACACATGTAGCGTAACTTAACTTTCACAGAATTATACCTACTGCAAGTATGCTATCCTTACACTAAAGATGAGGAAACTGATGTCCAGAAAGATCGAGAAAACCGCTCAAGCTTAGAGAGTAAGCAAAGAAGGAGGGACTGTACATTGGTATAGTTCTATACAATTCTAAAAGTAATTTTACATCTATCGCATTAACTATTCAGCAATTATCCAGTGCAAAGGTATTGGAGAAGTAGAATTCAGGGTATGCAAAGGTTAATCGTATGTGATGATTGTTATAAAAATTTTTTTAAAGACAGAGTGATGACTGTGAAGTATCTAGCCTGGGCCACTAAGCGCATGATAGTGGCTTCATGTGACAGTCAGGAGAAGAACGAAAAGAAATAAGGGATTAGCAGAAGGTGTGAAATGACAAGTTCACTTGGGGACAGCTTGCTTTGTTTTGGGTTTGTAAAACACATTTTTAGGTTATTAAAGTAAGGGCAAAAAAAAGAAAAGAAAATTGGGAGGCGAAGTGAGGAAGAGTGATAAATCGTGCATTATGTCACCTCTCCTAACACAATTATCCTCAATTTTGTCTTCCAATGTTTTGTCGTATGTCTTTTTGCTTTTACTTGCAGTGGAAGGCATACATCTCAAGATGCTTCTTTCTTTTTCACGATGTGATATTTCAAAGGCATTGCCACATAATCTTCACATTTGTCTTTCTTCCTGGATTCCATCTCATCCAGTGGTTATACTAGATAGCTGACTCCACAGTTTCTTATATTGTTGGCATCTTGCTTCCTTGTGGCTTTTTGGTATTTTAAATCGTCTTGTGTTGAGGAAATTTATGTACTTCTCTTAGGGCAAATGCTGTGAAATATGATGCTGGGTGGATCCATTTCTATTTATTTTTTGATGCTGGTAAATTCGAGTGAAATATTTGCTGGACATGGGAATTGGGCATCTACCACTCAGGAGAGAGTCAAGGCCAGAGATGCCGATCTGGGAGGAAAGAGGAAGATGTGGGGGATGGGTGCAGTCTTGGGTGCTGTGGGAGTTTTCAGACAGGACTCCTAATTCTTTGACACCTCTTCTAATGAGACGTTAGACCTATGCCCCCTCCCCATGAGTCTGGAAGGACTTGTGAATGCTTCAAAAGAGACGTTTTGATGGCTGGAGGGAGTGGGGTGGCTCAAATGGCAGGAGGCAGACAACACTACCCAAGGCTGGGTCATTAGGCTTACGCCGTATCTGCCTGCTTCTTTTGGCATGCTCATTCACTCTATGTTCCCAGTTGCCATGCTGGGACAAGCTCTAGCTCCATACAGATGGTCTGGTTGAAGGTCAGATGACACTGCTCTTAAATCATCCCAGCCCAAGGCCCAGAACTGCAAGTGAAGAAGCCTTCAGATGACCCCTACCTCCTATTGTTTGAATGGTACCCCACGTTCCTGATAAGGTAACATGGAACAGAAGCAAGCCATCCTCACCACACCCTGTTCAAATTCCTGATCCACAGAACACAAGAGCATAATAAAATGATTAAGGCTTCGCGACTCCCAGTTTAGAGTAGTTTGGTACATGGCAATAACTGAAACAGCAAATGGTACCTACAGGTGGGTTGTGCTTTAACAGAATCTAAAATGCGTGGCATTTTAGGGATAGACAGAAGCCCCATGGGCCCCATGGACGTTATCACTGAAGGCAAGTGAAGATGTAATGAACTCAACCATCGAGGCGAGGGGAATTTTAGGAAGAACGTGGAAGGCGTCATCTGTCTCTTAATACCCCAAAATGAATTCAGAGAGTAAAAGAAGAAGTAAACTAAAGAATTAATTACTCTGGTTTTGATGATCATTTGGAGGAAATGTAACTGCTAACAAATGAGGAGGCAGTGTGACAGCAAGCCAGCATCCCCAAGATAAGAAACGGCCTCGGCGCAAAGATCAAATCCTAGGTCACGAAGACTGGGTCTCAGGGTGAAGACAATTTCGAATGTAGAGAATCCACAAGAATTGTAAAATGGTGGTTGTGTTGTCCCATTAAGTTGGGGGTGGGTTTTATAATGCAAAAGATATCGGAAACATGCACAAATGAGATTGTCAGATCACAAGAACCTTGGGTGGAAAAGGAGGAAAGCAATTCGACGCCAGAGAGAGGGAGGGAAAACAGCATATTTCATAAGCAGGATGAGAAGAGATATTCCTTAAAGGAAGAGATTGCTCCTTAGTCCTAAAAGGAATATAACTTCTTTCCCTCATCATGATTATTTTGAGATTCAGCCATGTCATTTCTTGTATTCCACTGTATACAAGGGCCACCAGTTGGTTTTCCATCCACCCTTTGACAGACATTTGAGTTGTTTCCAGATTTTGGTGATTATAAAAGATGCTGCTATGAACATTCATGTACAGGTCTAAGCTTTCATTTCTGGAACATAAATTCCTAGAAGTGGAATTGCTGAGTCATATAGGATGTGTGTGTACTTTTTGAAGAAACTCTCAGACTGTCTTCCAGAGAAGCTGTGCCATTTTGCATTCCTACCAGCAACGTACGAGAGTTCCAGTGGCTCCACATCCATCATTGCTTGGTATCATCAGTATTTTCGATTTTAGCAGTTCTAATAGGCATGTACCAGTTTTAACTTATATGTTTCCAGTGACTAATGACCTTTTCATTCGCTTCTGTTCCTACTCCTTATCTTCATGGTGACGCCTGTGTTCAAATCTTTTGTTCCTTTTTTAATTGGCTTGTTGGTTTACTTCCTGTTGCATTTCAAGAGTTCTTTATTTTGTTTTGTGCTTTAAATGTGTATTTATTTACTTATTTTAGAGAGAGAGGGAAGGAGACAGTCCCAAGCAGTCTCCGTGCTGACAGCGCGGAGCCCACGAGGGGCTTGGAGTCACCCACTGTGAGATCATGAGCTGAGCTGAAATCAAGAGTTGGACGCTCACCCATCAGAGCCAATTTATTTTGGATACAAGATCTCGGTAGGTAGGTGATGTGCAAATGTTTTCTCCCAATCTGCAGCTTGTCTTTTCAATCTCTTAACTGTGTTCTTCAAAGAAAACGTTTGAATCAACGTTTGAAATTAAGAAAACGTTCTTAATTTTGATGAAATCCAACTTATTGATTTTTCCTTTATGGATACTATTTGCCAAACCGAGGGTGGGGAGGGCTTATCAGAATGAGGAACTACCTTAAAGACGTTGGATCATCCCGTATCCTGTTTGGAGTAGGGGTTACAAGAATCTGTGCACATGTTAAGACACACAGAAATTATACACCAAAGAAATGTGAGTGCAAAGTTTCAAAAAAATCTTTCATATCTAACTAATATATCTGCAGGGAAATAAATGTAACTGGCATGCATCAGAGCTTTCTCACGCAGACAACCTTATTTTTATTAAAGCAGACACAAAACATCAAAAAGCAGCCTTTAATCCTGACATGTAGCTGGGACATCAAAGTGGCATAAGTTTATACTCTGACACTCTTCCATCTTTTAATGTAACTTATGTGTCAATTATATGCTACTTTCAATTGTTGACCAATAGGAAAAGAATCAATTCTTTCAGGAAGTTTGCCCCGTAGAAAAGATGCTGATGTTTCATTTATATCCAAGCAGGATGGCACACAGGGAAAAGGACTGGAGAAGACCGGGGCTGCTTCTGATTATCCAACAACAAATGAGCGACGGCAGGTGTCTAAGTGACCCAAAACATTTAGGACCTTTCAAAAGTATTCAGGTTATTGACTCCACCTGCAGATGAACAAAATCAAACAATTTGGTCTTTTTCCCCCGCCTTTACAACTAATCAAAGCCTGAAAGGTCTCAAAAGAACCTTCTAATTGGTTTCATTGTTTTGTTTATTGTGCTTATCACAGAACAGTTAACATTTACACTTCTAATAGACCACCGTGACATTTCAGTTGGTTTTAAATGACCCTTAATGGTTTTCTATGTTCCGGCAGAGCCAGAGGATCCATTCTGCTCTTTGCCCTGATGGCCTTAGAAAGTATGACTATCGAAGTGTGGGTTCACACGTGTATTAGAAGGGTTAATGTTTGATCTCATCCCGCCACCAGTGATGCGGATGTGACACCAGGAGCTGACCGGTGTAGACTGCTTGCTTTTTCCTGTTTCCGCCTTGCGTTTTCTCACTTCTATGGCTTTCCTCACGTGATCTCCTCCTCCGCAACACCCTTTCCCATCATTTTGCATGCCTCCAGGGAGCCATCCTTAATTCCACAGGCTGGCACAGAGCCCCCTCCCCCTCTCCAGTGCTGCTGCCTTGTTGGTTACCATTATTTGAGTATCAGTCACATCCTTCCTCCTATGTAGTTTATTACATATTGATCTCTTATCTCCATTCCACTACGGCTTCTTGTAGGAAAACATCATGCTTCATTCAGTTTTCTCTCTCAAAGCGCCTTGAACCTTGAGTCCTTTCATAGGTGACTTGCAAATGTCTCCTCCCATTCTGTGGTTTGTCTTTTCATTGTTCCCTGGGTTCTTCAAGGAGCAAACTTTTAAACTTGGATGAAGTCCAGTTCATTAATTTTTTCTTTTATAAATAACGTTTCTGGTGTCATAGTTCAGAACTCTTTGCCACATCTAGAGATTAAAGCGAGCATGGGGAGGAATCTACAAAGGGTCATCCTGACAGAATACTGAGGGAGTGTTGGAATTGTTCTGTATCCTCTTCGTGATGGTACTTAACAAGAATTGATGCATGTGTTAAAACTCATCGAAGTGTACAGCAAAATATTTATTTAGCACTTTCTAAAGTGCTAAAAGAATATTTTATTAAGCACTTTCTAAAGTACTAAAAGAATATTTGCTTGATTCAATTGTACCACTAAGGGAACTATTTTTGCTAACGTACCTTGAGAATTTAACTCCCCTAACCAAAAGTCACACGCTCATGTCCCATGAACTAAGGAAGCTAAGTAAATACTGTGTCTCCATCAGCAATCTAGATTAAGCACTGGCTCTATGCAAAAGTACTTTTTCCCCTCTTTTTAGATTACTTCCAGTGGCAACCAGACACATCCCTAGTGGCCTGTGAGCCACAGCAGAATAAAGATATTGTCCAGCTCTGGAGGCTCTCCATTTATCCCCCTAGTTGGAGTGATGCAAACAGCGCTCCGTCTATACTGTGTGTCTCCAGTATGAGCCCTTCCTGGAAGGAGAAAAGTGACGTGAACACAGGAGGAGGAGGCAGAAAGAAAACTAGCTTCTCAGTGCCTTCCTGCTCCTCGGGGAGACGCCTTCAAAGTGGTGAGGTGCGGGAATATACTTCAGCTCTGGGCACTCTGCCATGGGCCACACCATCTTGGGAACTGGTCTGTGTATCTTGTACACGCCTCATTATATCCTGGCTTCCTGCACAACTTTGTAGGAGTTCGCCTGCAATGTCCCCACTAGAGATGTGTATTGGCATCCATGGAGCAGGAAATGCTGAAAGCCTCCCAGACCTCACACACAGAAAGGAACTTTATTGCAGGGCACCTGCGTGGCTCAGAAGGTTAAGCGTTCGATTCTCGATTTCGGCTCAAGCCATGATCTCATGGTTCCTGAGATGGGATGGGGATGGGGCCCCGTGTCGGGCTCCACGCTGACAGCACAGAGCCTGCTTGTGATGATCTCTCTCCCCCTCTCTCTGCCCCTCCTCTCCTTGCGTGCTCTCTCTTTCTGTCTCTCAAAATAAACTTTTTTCTTTAAGTTTAAATTAAAAAAAAAAAAAAGAAAAAAGAACTTTACTGCTCCTGAACCCAAAGCTCAATGGCTTTCCACCAGAAAACTTGGTCTCTGATTCCTTGATTCTGTTGATGCATATGCATGATGGATGTATACAGGTACAGTGCCTTAAGGTCTCCAGGTCCCTGCGCAAAACTAAACTTGCCACAAACTAAATCCATTCATTAGTAACATAATTACAGATTCAATCCTCAACTAATCTAGAAGACAATGGAAAAGGCCCATGCAGTTGGCACTTACACCCTACCCCTAATAAATTGCATACAATTCTTTGCAGCACTGTGTGCCCCACCCTTTCCTAAGTGGCAGTCATCTGTGGTCACGTGGTGCCGTAGTAATATAGAGCCAATTAGCCTTGCATACGGCAGTAAATTGGGATTCCAAGTGCAAACTCCTTACAGGTTAGCCTCCCCCTCCAAGGAAGCCTATGGAAACTCAGGATAGACTTAAATTTCCGCTTGGCAACCTGTTACCATTGCAGAAACTATCAAACCGATTTCCTTCTTCCCTCTATCATGATTTTATGTGTCTGAGAACTGGCAGAAAGAAAAAAAAAAGTGCTGTTAACTGTCAAATTGTTTCTAAGGGCAGAGAGCATCCATGGAAAATAAAATTAAAACTAATTAAGATCAGGCCCCTGTAGGATAACACTACATTTGAAGGAGTTTGAAAAGACAAAAAATACAAACAGGTTAAACTTGCTTTTACAGGAGTTGCTGCTTTTGTTTTCTTAAGAGCATCTGAAATAACAAAGTAAGTTACTTGATATCATTTAGTTTATCAGTCTATACTAAAAGAACATCCAGTCACAACCGAAATGAATTGAACAAACACAGAAGTCCCTGCTCTCATGGAACCTACATTCTCATGAGCAACACAGACAGCAGACAGACAAGCACACAAGATAGCAAGTGTAATGTCAAGCAATGAAAAGTGTGATGTAGAAAAAAATAAGCAAACAAAGAGGGAGCGATCAGAAGAATCATGACAGACTGGATGATCCAGAAGTTCTCCATCTGGAAGGAGATTTCTGAGCAAACTGAAGTTAGGAGGGAGTAATACAACTATAAAAATTTTATACAGAGATTATTCAATAAATCATCCTAGGAAAAAAAGCGCCTCAATTATTTGAGGGGGAAAAAGATGTTTCTATTACATTTTAAAGCAAAGTTAAATCCAGATGGCTTAAATTAGTTACATGTAAAATAGAGACAATTATTTTTTTAAAGCAAAGAAATATAGGTAAATATTTGTGTAATCTTGGGTTGGGGAAGGATGTGCTAAGCATCTGAGCAAAACAGAAAATGCTAGGGAAAAACCTGAATTACACAAAAATGCAGAATTCTGGCATGCTCGGAAAGACCCACAGACAAAATAAATGAAGAAATGACAGGATGAGAAAATAGTGGAATACAAAGATTTAAAATCTCAATATATAAAGAATTTTCAAATTAAAAACAATGCTTTCAGATAATAAGATTATCTGAAATTTTAGATAATATTAAGAAGCAATTCACAAAAGAAGAAACAAAAACTATCAATACAGACGAAAAAGTTCAAGCCTCACTTGTGTTAAAGAAATGAAAATTGAAACAGGATGGATATCCCATCCTTTTCCATTCAAGTCGGCCAAGAGTGTTTAGAGATAATACAGGGCAGAGAATAAGCACTTCAGACACTGCTGTGGGGAATGGTCCAGCCTGCTGGGCAAATTGACCATATATATGCATGCGTCCTGAGGAAATATTCATGTATGCAAACTAAGATTCACAAACGAGAATACTGATGCATTACTTACGGTTTCTCCAAAGTCACGGAGTTCAAGGTGGAATAGGAGAGGGAAAGTGAGGAGAGACAGTAGGAAAGTCTGTGTGAGATTTTAGTGCCAATCAGAGCAGATACACTTGGGCTGGTTTAATATGATAACATTTTAAGTAAGATTTGAATTGCAAAGAAGCTCAGCAGAAATGTATGGACATACATCTTGAACTATATATATATATATGTATATATGTGTGTGTGTATGTATATATACACATATATAGTGCAAATTTACATACAAATTGGAAATAACCCAAATTTTCAATATTAAGAAGTTGATTAAATAACCACATAACCATACTGAAAACTACTTGCAATTATATTGTCTATACTTCGTGATTTGGGAAATGTCTATAATTAATTGCAGAAGATTTTTTTTTAATTACAAATAGTATACACAATATAATCCCAATCATACTTAAGGAAAAAAATCCATAATTTATGTATGGAATAATGATAATGTGTCTAGAAAAAGACAAAGACTGTACATTTCTATATCAAAATAATAACAGGGTTATCGCTTGGCAGAAGAATTATGGATGATAAAGTGAACACTTTAAAAATGAGTAAATTGTAAGTCTGGAGGCCTTTATACACAATGATTCTAGAGGCCTAATATTATATTTAATTAATTACTATCATGTATCAATATGTCAACATATTAAGTGTATTATAACACTAAATAATTTTGTACAACATATATCTTAATTAAAATTATATTATTAAATCATATAAATTTAAATTGTTTATTAATTAAATGTTAATATAAAATCTCCATGATATAGCCTCGACCACGTAAGAAATAAAACACTTCCTCTTTGAACAGATTCATGAACAGTTGTCCCGTTTAGCTCTGATTTTAACTAGATACGTAACTATTACACAAACCAGGAGCGAAAATATATTTCTCTTTTTCCCTAATATTCTCTATAGCCAGATGGCGCTTCTCCAAGTCAGGAATTAATTGCTCTACATACTAAAACAGGCCACAAAGGAGAGAAAGCATCAGGAGACAATTGAGAAATGATAAGAATTACCAGCATTCGTATAGTGCTTTGGAGTTCTAGAAAGTCTCACACACAAACTCACACTACATTCAATAGCAACCGTGTAATGTAGCTGGAGAAGGCAAATGAAGGTGTCGTTTTTACAGACAGAGGAATCTGGCCGCGAAGAGTCCACGCGACTAACCCAAGAAGAGATCTTTGATTCTCTGCCTTCTCTACATAACCAAACGTAGTTAAAATGTGAGGTTTTAGGCCAGTAATTGGCCAGCTTCTAATTACCAAGCCAAGCCTGAGAAAACACTTCTTTACTATCCTTTTAAATATATGCCATACAGGACTCTACTGTTAAACTCAAATGAACTAAAACTGACTTAGTCTGGATCCTTTTGAAAGCGCTACCACAGTCCTAAAGATAGAAGGAAACATCTGGGATATTGCGAAAGGAAAGATCGGATTCCTGCTCTGAGTAAGAAAATGCTTTTACGGCCAAAATTCTATGGATTCTGCATGGACGGCTGAAGAGAACATAGAGGCCAAAAGCAGTCACCAATAAATTCCAATCTTCTCCCTACTGTCCACGTCAATGAAATGATGGAATATTAAAATATACCCAGAGGCGTGTATTCTGCTGCTGTCAGTTTCACCTAGAGAGGTGTAAAATTAATCTTTTTAGGACAGGCTAGACAACGGGAAAAGTCAACTCCAGAAAATATTCCGAAATACGTCACTAAAATAAACTCCATTTTCTCCAATGCTGCTGTCGGATGCAACGAGTTCTAACGTCCCACATCCCACGGAAGTTCTAACAAGAAACCGGGTATGGAAAAAAACGTATTCCCTTTCACTTGGGCATTTCTCACAGTCATGTTAAACTAAAATTGCCTTATTGTGATTTGGTTATTCACCACAAGATTGACCTAGTGACCTCAATCGAAACGTGAGTATAATCTCAAATTCTTGTCTGTCCTTTCAACCCCTTCTCTAAACTCAACAGTGACCCGTGTCCGTCACCAGATTCCGTCACCTCTGATTTGAACTCACAAGTGTATAGCGAAACCATTCCAGCCGGCTCATCCTGTGGCCCTACTAACACTGCCTTAACCCACCACCTCTCACCTGTACAACTGCTACCTCTTCCTACGTGCCCTCCCAGCCTTCATGTTGTTATTATCAATTCATTCCTAAACCCCCATCATTTCACCCATCTCGCACCCAACTCTGTTTGGTGCCATTTGCAAAAATTAAACAATTCTTATTATAGAAGTCACATATATTCTCACTGTGAGAAATCTGAACATTCTAAGGACATGAGGATTTCTTTAATCCCCCAGTTATACCTCCTGAAGACAATCCTGATTTTTTAAAAATCCATTTCAAAACAAAACGATGAAGATGCCTAATAATGGCTGCAGGAGTGACTGACTGTCCTGCATTGATTCTCTAACTTGGCTCATCTAATTTAAATAAAAATATAAGATTGGGACAGAGACTATTTCTTGCTTGCCCAGAGGATTTAATGTTATAATAAATTACACTCAGTTTTCTCATCATGTCAATTTTGTGTCTGTTCTAAATGTGATCCTCCTGGCTAGCAATAAGAATGACATTGCATTTGCTTTATTATTTGGGAATAGTTTTAATCTGGTGAGAAAGAAGAAATTCAAGAAAAAATTTAGTTAAAAGGCATTAAAGAGAATAAAATTGAGACTGCTAAAAAGAAAAATTAAATCAAGGAGGTATGCTAGAGTAACGAATGATTCCAAAATCTCAATGGTTTACTCCAACAAAAGTTTGCTTCTTACTGTTGCCACCTGCCTGTCATGGGTCTTTTCCAACTCTGCCATACTTGATTTCTTTTCAGGAGCCAGACTAATGCAGTAGTCTCTGTCCAGAGTCTTGATAAATGCTTGAGGAAGGGAAAACAGAGCATGGTGAATCAAATTCTGGCTTTTAGAACATCTTTCAAATAATGTCTCACATGTCATTAGCCAGAACAGTCATACGGCTAAGTCCGAAATCATTGGAGTGGAAAAGTATAACTGTGGCTAGGGAAAGGCAGCAAATATTTGTGGACATGCAGGTGACCCCTCATGTCTGATGCTATTATGATCTAATCTTATGGAAGCTCCAGACAATGCAATAAGACAAGAAAAGTATATAAGGAGCACAGATTTTAGAGAGGGGATACAGTTATCATTGTAAACAGGTAATTACTTTCCTAGAAAACTGAAAAGAACGAACTGAAAAGTTATTAGAATTACTAAGATATTCTGTTAAGATGGCTAGTAAAATAGACAGGAATCAATAGCTTTCCTACACACAAGTAACAACAAGTTAAAAAAGGAAGCTACTAGGCTTGATGTTCCAGTTTGAAGTAAAGAATTCAAATTCCAACTTCACAATTATATTCATATTATTTAATGTTGCATAGCATCGATTCTAAGTACTTTGTACATATGTGAGTTATTTAATTCTCACACCACTTTTTATCCCCATTTTATAGATGAGGAAAGTAAAACAAAAAGAGATTAAGTAACTTGCCATAGTTCAAAGAGCCAGGAACTGGCAAAGACAGAATTCAAATCTACATACTGTAATAGCTCCAGGGCCTATGCTTTTTACACTATTTTGTTTCTCTTATCTACCTAAGAAAACATGTACAGACATGATACAAATATTTCACCAGTTACAGAGATTATTGTTTTTAACTTTATAACACAAAAAAATATGTCACAATAGCTATGATTATTTACAGCTCCAAACAAAATAGCAAACTTGATTAGAACCATATTCTTTTACTCATGAGGATAAGGAGACAAAAGCAAGTTATCACATTAATACAGGAATAACAGAAATAAGACCAGGCTACATTCCTAAATCTACTAAATTATTTGTGTTGCTTACATTAAGAGACTCCATCATCTACGAATCAATACACTTTCTGCAAAGGAAAAACCCTTTTCATTTAACTGAAGACTTAAAATGGTAATAGTAACCAAATTGCTTTTTTTTTTTAATTCCACAAAAGACAGAAGAAAATGTCCTAATCGTAAAACTCAAAATGGGATGAGCCCAGCATTGCTGCCAATTTTGTTATCATTCCCATTAGGAATCTTGGCAAACTGAAGAGGAATCCATGAAGAAAGTGAAAGATGAATTTTGTGTTGTGTCAGGTGAGTCCTTTCTGGGCCACCACCTGTGGGTTGGGCATGAGCTCTCCGTGGCATGGGCTTTACTTGGAAAAGGAAACCCTGTGAGGCTGGGTCAACAAGAGAAGAAAAGGCACGAATCCTTATAACTAGGCTATCCTCCCAAAAGAGAAGGGTGCAAGGTCTAGATGGCTTCTGCTCCTGTAGTGTAGGTCTTTGTCCCCCTATAGGACTTTGGCTCCCTGCCATTTACTGTTTTTATAGGACCCCCCCCCCGAAAAAAAGAGAAAGCAGCCTTGTCGGTGGGGGCAATAGACAGGCTACTTAGAAATCAGCAGCATGGAGATGGGGTACCAGCTGTTACTGGACTTGCCTGGCAATGCCAGCTGCCCAGAACATGAAGTCCACATGGCAAACAGAATTTTGCAGTAGCCTCACTTTGGGAGGTACCTCACATCCATTGGGACTCTGAGCTCAGGTGCAGTCCCTGGAAAGGGGACATCTCTAGGTCTCCACGCAATTTTCTGGCCAATCCAGAAAAAAACAGCTGAATTATCACTTCGGATAATTTTCTTACTGCATCATAGTGGGAAAGAGAGCTTGACGTTCTGGGCCTAAAGGTGCACCAAGTCAGGTTAAAAGATTTTCTTCCAAGTCAATTTCAATCTAAAGGGAATCCACAAGTAAAAAAAAAAAATAATTAGATTTTAAGAACACTGTAGTGTTTCAAGCAATACATTAATTGCTTTATCTACTATTTTATGAAATCCTTCTGATAACAGCATGATGGAGAGGTTACACTTCCCACTTTAGAGATGACCAGGTCTGGATTCAGGAAGGCAGAATAAATTTTCCAGTGCCACACATCTGGTATGCGACAAAGCAGAGATTTGAACTGACACTGGAATGAGTCTTAAACCAGTTTTCTTAACCACTACTCCGCTCTACCCATCTTAAACTATTGACTACCCTTGTGAAAGTGTCTATAAATTGAAATCACTAGGGGCGCCTGGGTGGCTCAGTCGGTTAAGCGTCTGACTTCGGCTCAGGTCATGATCTCACGGTCCGGGAGTTCAGCCCGCATCGGGCTCTGTGCTGATGGCTCAGAGCCTGGAGCCTGTTTCAGATTCTGTGTCTCCCTCTCTCTCTCTGATCCTCCCCTGTTCATGCTCTGTCTCTCCCTGTCTCAAAAATAAATAAACGTTAAAAAAAATAAAAAATAAAAAAAAACAACTGAAATCACTATTTGCTTTTTCCACATTTGGTACATGTCCTGGCACGAAGGCCTTAAATATATGCTTATTGAGTGAGTCAATAATTGACAAAGGCTAAATGAAGAAAAAGTAGGATATTTTAAGCTTGACATACTCTAAATGTTTCTGCTTTGATTTTGGTACATCTTGTCAAATTGCCTTACGATGTGGACTTAAAATAATTCAGAGAAAGCAGAGTTTGTGTCAGGTCAGCTGTTATAAAAGTAAATTTTATTCAGTGATATGAGTATCAGTCCAATAATGCCACAGGTCAAATTCCTTCCTGCATATTTACTACGATATGCAAGCACATATATGAAGACAGAAGGAAGAGGGATGAGTATTTTAAGGCCTCTAAATTAGACCTGCTAGAGGAGAATATATTGAAACATAAAGTAATTTGCAGTAAGTAAACTTATCTTCCGATCTTGAATTTTGGCAAAATATCAAGAAATTTGGAAGGGATCAAATTCCTTTTACCTTCAGGAAAAAGAAGTAGGACGTCTTCCGCCTTCATAAAGCCAGGAAAGCGTATGCACAAACCAGCTGAGGACATCCATCATTTCTTGGATTATCCATGCAAACAACAAAAAGGAAAGTCTTTCCTCCTATGGCGTTCTGTTTCCCTTGGTGAGAACTGACCGGGGGAACCAAGGATGAACTGAGATTGGAGGCTCTACAGATCTCTCAGGCAGACAACAGCAGAACGTGAAATGCAGTGAGGTGCTCGAGGACAAACACTGAATTCCTGTCCTCACTACCAGATGAAATTTTCCCTGAGTCACCCAAGGAAGTTGAACATTTGATGTTGGGTAGTCGTGGCATTAAGTCTTAACTGCTTTATCTCTAAATCCTATGAGCCATCATAATAGGGGTAATGACCCTTTTCTACTTCACAAAGATGGTTTGCAGATTAACTAATTAATGATTATAAAGTGTTACATCTTATTAAGTTTATTATGATCATTAAGTTCTCATGATGAAGAGATAAATTTTGAAATCTGATGTTCAGTAGGTGGCGTTCTTCCCTCTGGATCTATAGTGAATCCTAGCTATGTTCTAGGGACCAGCTCTGACATCTTTGGACACTTAATTGTTGAAACAACACTATCAATGAGCACTTTCTCCAGGCACATGGAAGAGTAAGGAGGGCATAACTATCTTTCATCATCATTTGACTATCATCCCTACAAGCTTTGATACTGGCTTCCTAAATAATACATAGTATATAATCAAGTATACATTTTCCAGTAAATTTTTTTAAGCATAGTATAAATACTATATTAATCTATAAAAAAACAAAATGTGAAATAAATTTACAGTTATGGAAAAATGTGTACAAATAAAATATATTTATGTAAATATATAAATGTAATAAAATATAATAATAGCCAACATTCATGGAGCATTTAATTAAGTACTATTTAATTGCCTTGAGTTGTTTCATTAAATGCACTCAACAATCTTTTTTTTTTTTTCCTTACAGTGATAGAAAATGAACTCATTTGGTACTTTTTTCTATTCCGTATCACTGAGTTCAACTTTTTGAGTTGCACTGTTTTGGCTTAGGCACATCTCTAACTGAAGGACTTTTTAAAAAATTCATTTTCCAGAAGACAAATGAAGGAACAGAAATATTACGTAATTTGCCTAAGGGCACACAGAATGTGGGCGATGGAAACACCTACATGAACCGAAGCTGTCTGAATCCAAATGTCCACCTCTCATCTGCTAAACCTTATTTCCTCCCATGCTGCCTGCCTACACATCACCTAGTCGCCATGAGAAAATGCTTACAACAATTTTATTTTGAACACAGAACATAAAATTTACATTTCCTTTATGAAAAACATGGAAGATTTTGATTGAATATAGGCAGAAATGTTATCATGCTAATACTTTGGAATTATTTTTTAAAAGGCTTGAGTTACATTGTTTGTATAATAAATTTTTTGTTTACACACGTAAGTATATATTCTACTATTGCTAAACTTCTGAATGGTGCCCTTGTTTTCTTTCCCTATTAATTCAGGGAGTGTCTGCGTGGGGAACGGTTTGGGGAGGGATGAGCGGTGAGAGGGATTATGGGCTTTAGAACTTCTGGATGGAGTTTCCTGGAGACAATGACAACACCAAAGCTCTGTACTTTTCCTCCACAGGTGGAGAGTTTGGCCCCAGGACATTGTTTAGGTGGTAGAACTTACTGGCAAGTGAACAGACAGAAATTTCAGAATGCCTTGTGAATAGCTACCACTGTACTATCACCTTAAGAATTTTAATCCTTGATATAACTAATGATCCTATTTATATATGTTGATCAACAACCCTGATATGTGATATGGGTATCACTGAATTATTTTTTGGCCTGCCCCAATAAGACCAGGACACAAATATTGATTTAGACTTCTTTTCCAATGTAGAATATGATCAATAAGAAAAAAAATCCAAAATACATAGACTCTGACCTGTCCTTAAAAAACACAGGAATTGCCATAACTGTTTTTTTTTTTTTTCAACTTTTTTTTTTTTTTTTTTTTTTTATTTTATTTTTGGGACAGAGAGAGACAGAGCATGAACGGGGGAGGGGCAGAGAGAGAGGGAGACACAGAATCGGAAACAGGCTCCAGGCTCCAAGCCATCAGCCCAGAGCCTGACGCGGGGCTCGAACCCACGGACCGCGAGATCGTGACCTGGCCGAAGTCGGACGCTTAACCGACTGCGCCACCCAGGCGCCCCCATAACTGTTTTTTAAAGATAATTTTTAGTTATAACTGTAAGGAGAAACCTTACAGGGTTTCCAAACGGAGAAAAAGTCCATAAAGTGCTAGACTTCATGGGGAAATGCATCAGAAAAAAAAAAAAAAAATGCTTCTAAAACTTCCATAAAATTCCGTGCAGACTCAGCTTACGAAAACCGGAAATGAGGCACCAATTTTAAGGAAAATGGCTGCTCTCACTGTCATTGCTGGTATTTCAACTGTGGTGAGTGGAATTTTTGCCTTCTGGGACTGAAGAGTCCAGTGGAACTCTGACTGCAGTGAAGCTTGGAACTCGGAATTCCAGAGTCAACCCTCAAGCCCAGTGTCTTGTGGCCCCAATATGGCCACCATATACTTTCTTATTGATGCCAACAGGGAAGGGGTTCACTTTCATTCTAGAAATGAAAATCAATGGGACTCTATGTAAAAGATGAGGAAGAAAAGAAAAAGATTAAAACTTTGTTAACAGTCTCTTGTGGCTGTAATCCAGCGTGGTGGGTCTTAACCGTCTTTGTGATGGGTTACCTAATCTCTGGATGTGTTCCTGGTGGTGAGGAAAGAGAATACATGGGGCTGGGCTTCAAATGATAGATCTAACATTATTTTTGGAAGTTCACAGTAACCGAACGGTGACAGTTAACTCCCCGCAGGTAACACAGGTAAAATAAATTTAAAAAAAATAAATCACAACGTTACGTATTTATAACGCTGTCTCTCTGAATGATCTATATGCCATACCACTGCATGTAAGTAACTACATTTTCTCAGACTTATATCAAACTCACCACAGGCTGTCTTCACATAGGAGCTTGATGAAGCATCCTAAGAAAATTCCCAAGAGACAACTTTGAAACAACCCAAACAACTTTTGAAAGGTCTTTTTGCGTCAAAATTATAGAATCGCGCGACGAAAGCTTACACGGCTTGACCTACACTTGTCACATATACAAACACTTCTCTACAAATCACTTACACAGAAACACTTACACTTGAATTGACTTCCGAGAAGCGTCATGAAATCCGTTTTCTCATCGGTAAAGGGGAGCTAATAACAGCAACTCTACCTCACTCATTTGGATTAGGGGAGCTTATTTGGAAATTAAAGCCCAAGGGGGGAAAAATGCCGTTCGAACACAGTTGGTTCAAATTTGTCTTTTTTCTAAATTTGACGAAAGTGTCATTCTCAAAGGAGGACACCGTTTCTGGAGAAATGCACCTAGTGTTAGAGAAGGAAGTGACACATGCCCAGAATAGAGAGAAATCAGCCAAATACATTCCGGGCACTAACATGGAGACAGATGCTGAAGTCAGAGTGCTCTCGCGTGCACCTGCCTCCATCACCGTCACTTTGAATGATGTCGAGGTATCATACGTACACAAAACTTAACATTTAAATCACAGAAGAGCAGCTATTTTCTGTACCACCCACTGCAGATGGTCCTTCCTGTCTTCTGAAGCGCTCCATGAGCCAGTAAATTTTGTCACATTCTCTATTTTTGCGAGAGAGAGAGAGAGAGAGAGAAAATGCACATAAGTTGGAGAGAAGAAAAGAAAGAGGGAGCGAGAGAGACTCCCAAGCAGGCTCCACGCTGCCAGCACAGAGCCCGATGCAGAGTTTGACTTCACGACGTGTACGACCATGACCTGAGCCGAAATCAAGAGTCAGACGCTGAATCGATGAGTCATCTGGGTGGCCTGACATTCTCTCATCAATCCCTAACCCTTTAGTGTAGTGTGTCAAGCCCACTTCTATCTAGGACCTTTGCACTTGTTGTCCCCTCATCTGGGCGGCTATTCCCCAGGTCTTGGCAAAGCTTACAACTTCACTTCCTCCTGGTTCCATCTTGGATGAGATTCCCTGCCCAGCACTCCTTGCCCACCTTCCCTGCTCTGTGGAGACGGAGAAGCCTGACTCCTTCAGTTGCTGTCAGTTTGTGTAATAGTAAGCACTCATCAAACACTCCTTGTGTATCAGATTTGCTAGACAATTACAGCTCTATATCCTCACCACCACTCAAAAAAATCTGTATCCTCGCCTCCCCGTTACAGATGAGGAAACCGATCCTAAAGAGGTTAGGTAACCTGCCGCAAATCACAGAGAAAAACCAAGTAATCTGTCAGCAACCAGGTCTAATTACCACCACGTGGACAGCATTTTGCTGGTTGAGGATATAATGAGGTCACCATGCTTCACCTCTGCGGTCAAGGAGCTTCCAATCTAGTGGAGAAGAAGGTTGAATGGTTAGAGAAAGCAGCAGCAAGAGCTGTGGGCACCCAAAGGAAGGAGGAATCACAGGAAATGGAAGCAGGAAGATTTCACAGACATTATGGACTAAAGGTTTGCGTTCCCCCCCAAATTCAAATGTTGAAGTTCTAATCCCAACACTGTGATGGAATTAGGGGGTGGGACCCTTGGGACGTAATTAGGTTTAGATGAGGTCATGGGGCGGGGTCCTTCAGATGAAGCTAGGCCCTTCTTTATTTTATTTTATTTTTATTGTATTTTAGAGAGAGAGAGCATGAGCAGGGAAGAGGGGAGAGAGAGGGAGAGAGAGAGTCTTGAGCAAGCTCCATGCTCCGCATAGAGCCCAATGCGGGGCTGGATCACGGCCATGAGATCATGACCTGTGCCAAAATCCCGAGACCCACACCGACCCAACTGAGCCCCCTAGGCGCCCCAGAATTAGGGCCCTTTGAAGAAAAAGACCAGGGAGCTTTCTCTCTCCCCCGCCCTCTCTCTTCTTCCCCAAGCCAGGCAGGAAGTGAGCCCCCTCACCAGGAGCTGAGTCAGCCAGCACCTGGATCTTGGGACCTCCAGCCACCAGACTGCAAAAAATAAAAATCTGTTGTTTGCATCACCTTCTCGGTGGTATTTTGTCAGGGCAGCCCGAGCAGACCTAGATAGCAGACAAGTGTGGTTTGAGCAAACCAGCAGGAGAAGTAGCATTTCAATAAACAAAGCGGCATTTTTGGCAGTGGAAGTTGCCTTTTAGCAACACATCAGTCCCTAGGTATAGAGCGTATTAAACAAGATTTCTTATTCAGCTTGAGAAAAATAAATATCTGTGCTGCTTTTTAAAAGATAGTCAGAATAAAGCTAAAACAGGCGTAGATTTAAGAAGGTGGAAACGATGTGTCTGTGCGGGGAGAAAGATGAATGGGTGAGAGGGAACCGGGTTCACCCCTCTGTCTGTAACATCGGAGGAGACTCTGTGCTCCAGCCCGGATTTCCCTCCAGTGGACTGGAGCTGCAGGCCACGGTTGGCAGATGTGGACATTTCTTTGTGTCACAGAGTTTTAGAGAGAGTTTTGCCCCGAGAAGCACCTGTAAAGTGCCATTTGCTGTCACAGTTAGTTTAGTTGCAAATCGGTTCAGTTTCACAAGTACGGTCCACCTGGGATCTGAAAACCCTCGTGATGTTTTTTCTGCCCCTGACATCAGTGTTATCGGCAATCAGGACACGGCAATCCAAAGCTAGCTGACAACTGAGTTCATGATGCCTACGGCAAAAATATCAAACGCGTTCTCCCACAGCTGGGCTAGGTCTGCCTCCTAGACAGATGTAAAAACTTGTTCCAGATAGTGAAGTTGGAAAGTGTGCCTTGAGACACCCAGAGACTAGCTCAGTGGTTCTCAAATTTGGCTGCACAAGCAGATCACCTGGGAACTTTTTTTAAAGGCTATTTATTTTGAGAGCGAGCACACACATAAGCAGAAGAGGGGCAGAGAGAGAGGAAGAGAGAGAGATTCCCAAGCAGGCTCCATGCTGTCAGCACAGAGCCCAACGTGGGGCTCGAACTCATGAACCTTGAGATCATGACCTGAACCAAAGTCAAGAGTAAGATACTTGACCAACTGAGCCACCCTGGCGCCCCAGATTACCTGGGAATTTTTAAGAACTCCTCATGCTCTGGGGTTAGGACTCAGGCATCTCTCTATATTTTAAAGTTCCCAAGGTGATTCCAAGGTGAAGTTAAAGGTTGAGAATCATTGCTTCCATTTGTCTGGTGGTTTCAAACCTGCATCTACATTCGAATTATCTGGAGAGTTTCACAAAACAGTGAGGTACAGATACTACCCTTAGAGAGACTGATTCCACGGGTCTGGGATCAGGAATATTTAAAAACTCCCAAGGTGACTCTAACAGGCACCCAGGGGGAGAACTATTGGTACTAATTCCATACTTATCATTGTATTTGTGCAGTTCTTTAGAAGGAACTTGGTGATTGAATAATAATAGCCAGGCCCTCAGTAATATGAGACCCCAAAGAAGAAGGGATACAGAAGGGCTACAGTTGCCCTCAAGACTGGAAAAGAGAAGAGGAGTTTATCTTTTGGCCACAGCTTTCTGAGCCAACTGTGTTCTTAGACCAATTAGACAAATTATGCTACAAACTAAGACTGAACACCAATCAGGTATCTATGGAGAAATCTTAATACGTTTGTTACTCAAAATTTTCAGGTGCAGAAAGATCCAGCCCTTAAAAAAATTGTCCTTGAAATCTTGTTCAGGCTCCAGGAAAAACAGGAGCTTGTGATTCACCTTGTATTTTTTTGCTGCCTTTTTCTCCTGTGTCGACGGCTTCCAAGTATTGAGCGGTAGGACGATATTTACCTTCTGAAGTTCCATCAGCCCTGACATTCAGCATGTCCAAACTGAAATCGTCCTCTGCTCCCATGAAATCATTTCCGTCTTCCAATCTCACTGTCTCTGGGAGTGGTGCCTCAATTTCTTTCTCTGCTCAAGCTCAAAGCCTTGGGTTGTATTTTTTTTCCTTCTTTCTTACATCAAGTTAGAAATCACGTGGTGAAATTCTCTCCCACACACAGATGACATCCACCCTTTCCTCTGCATCTCCAGGGACTACACGATACACGAGTCCCCCTCATCCACGTGGACACATTGCAGGACCCCCAATGGATGCTTGAAACTGCACCCCACGTATTATGTTTTATTTCCCATCCATCCGTCCATCTATACATACCTATGATAAAGTCTAACATAAAATAGGCGTGGTTAAGAGATTAACAACAGTAACTAATAGTAAAATAGAAGAATTAGAATAACAGACTAATGAAAAGTTGTGTGAATGTGGCCTCTCTTCTCTCTCTCTCTCAAGATATCATGTTGTACTGTATTCGGTTTTCTTGTGATGATGTGAGATGATAAAATGCCTACGTGATGAGAGATGAAGCGAGGTGAATGACGTAGGCACTGTGACATAGCGTGAGGCTACTAGTGACCTTCTGACGTGACTTCAGAAAGGATCATCTGCTTCCGAACCACGGTTGACCATGGGGAGCTGAAACCACCGAGAAAGGAAGGTAGTGTACTAGACCGTCATTGTCTTCCCAGTGTGAATTACTGAACATTATCATCCTCATCTCGTCCTTGAACATCACCGACAGACGAAACTTACATGTGTGTCATTTTCATCCTGTCACTTTCCAATTTATAAACTCCAAAGTGACCCTATTTTCTACCACTTCTAAACTACATCTCTTCTCAAGACGCATCATCCATGGATTTTACACTCCTCTTCCAATCTTACACGCCCAACGACGCCCATAAGCATTTCTGCCTTTATTTCGTCACTCATCCTTGGGGTGTTCTCTGTCCTCGCTGCTCACCCACATCCCACCTATGCTGGTAAGCCCAGCAGGATAGCTACAAAAGCCACTGTCACAAAGTACCCTTGTCTTTCAAGTTCAGTTCAAGAATTGACATAGGCTAAGGTTAGTGTTTAGATGACAAATCTCGTCAAGTACATTGTAAATTGCATTTTATGTTCAAGACAGAATGAAGAACATAAATGAGTTGACGTCAGTTTCCACTGGAACCATCTATATGTGTGCTGTTCTGCTGACCCAGATTCGGTGACTCTTACTAACTTCAAAGGCTGCTTGTTCCAAGGCGATTCAGAGGAGTAGGAAACGAGAGCAATGCTCCAGAATAACTGGGCCTTGAAAAGTAGTGCCTCCAGAGAACACGGCTTACAACAAATAGAAAAGACTAAAAAATTAAAGAAAAGTGCATCTCCCTCACTTGAGTGGACCCACACCTCAGCAAAAGACAGACAAGCCCCATGAAGCTTATGTTATATCATGAAACACACAACTTCAGGAAACTTTGTGATTTGAACATTTACAGGGAAAACAAAAATCAGTAGTTGTTCAGAATTCATTTTACAGACCACCGCTGTTACACCGAATCATTCTGAACTGTTCCTGTTAGAATAAAGAAGTTTCTAAGGTTCCTCACAAAGTTAAAAATAGAACTACCCTGTGACGCAGCAATTGCACTACTAGGGATTTATCCAAGGGATACAGGTGTGCTGTTTCGAAGGGACACCTGCACCCCCATGTTGATAGCAGCACTATCGACAAGAGCCAAAGGATGGAAAGAGCCCAAATGTCTGTCGATGGATAAATGGATAAAGAAGATGTGGTATATATATATGTATACACACACACACACACACACACACACACACTGGAGTCGATGGATGAATGGATAAAGAAGATGTGGTATACACACACACACACACACACACACACACACACACTGGAGTATTACTCGGCAATCAAAAAGAATGAAATCTTGACATTTGCAACTACATGAATGGAACTGGAAGGTATTATGCTAAGTCAAATTAGTCAGTCAGAGAAAGGTAAATATCGTATGACTTCACTCATATGTGGAATTTAAGATACAAAAGAGATGAACATAAGGGAAGGGAAGCAAAAATAATATAAAAGCAGGGAGGGGGACAAGACATAAAAGACTCTTAAATATAGAGAACTGAGGGTTGCTGGAGGGGTTGTGGGTAGGGGGATGGGCTAAATGGGTAAGGAGCATTAAGGAGGACACTTGTTGGGATGAGCACTGGGTGTTATATGTAGGGGATGAATCACTGGACTGTACTCCTGAAATCATTAGTGCAGTATATGCTAACTTGGATGTAAATTTAAAAAAATAAATAAATAAAATAAAATAAAATGAAATAGAAAGAGTAAAGAAGTTTCCAGAATAGCAGTTCCCACGGATTTTCTGCAGGGAGCAAAGACCCCAGAGGACTTCGTGCACCGCACGGCAGGAGATACCTAACAATATGAAATTACACCACAGCGCAGAGCCTTAGCAGAAGGTCCTGGATCGCTCCCCTCCAGGCTGCGTGCCCCTGTTTTCATTTCCAGCCCTGGGCCTGATGAGGTTTGCAGGCCAGACCAAATCATCATCACCTAGTGATGTCAGATCTTTGTAGGATTTTTGTTGCTTTTTGATACTGAATCACCGAGGACCATCTGTATTAAGAAAGTGTCTTTTGCTGAGTCCGGGGATACATTTCTTTTCATTATTTTCAAAAGAAACATTGAATTGCTTTGCTGGTTCACGGTTTTCAATCCCTTTGCGTTTTTCTTGCATGTACACTATTGTCATTGAGGTTATGGAGCTTGGGAGAAAAGAAAATTCAAGAATAGGAGCGAAGTCGTGTTATGAATACAATTCAAGTGGTGAGTTTTTCTACCCACAGAAAACAGCTCTCCCGATGCCCCTCGTGTTTGAGAGCGTGTCCTCTGAGCTGCGGTCGCGCCACACGTGCTCCACTCGGGGCACGGGTTACGCTGTGCTTTCATTTCTGTCCTTGCTTCCCGCCTTCCCACTAGACACAGGGCTTTTTTAGGACAGGAACTGTGGCGTTCACCTCCGCATTCCCATGGCCTAGGCAGGGCTCAATAAATGTCTGTGGAACGAACCAGAGATAGAATTCTGTGCTTTCACACGTATGGGAATTGGAACTGTATTTGTATAAAGACTAAAGAAAAAAGGCTATTATGGTAAACAGAAAGAAGATACTGGAACGGAAACTGATCCCCGAGGGGTGAAAATCAGAAATGGTTACAGAAAAATTTGAGACAATTTTCTTTTTTTTACATCCCAGAATCACGGAAGAGTCCACGCAAGAAAAACTAACACAGATCTCCGTCTACGAGGCCAGGTTCAGATGAGGGGCTAATGGGCCTCTACACATGCCTAGCGCCCTTCCTTTGCAGAGTCCGTGGGACAAAAGTAAAGGGACGTTACTCCTCAGTCAAGGGAGCAGATTGTCCGAGGGAGCAAACCAATGGGAATAATTGAAAAGATGAAAAGTGGAAGGATTAGGATTTTTTAAATGCTTATTTACTTATTTATTTTTGAGAAAGGCTGGGGGGAGGGCCAGAGAGGAAGGGAGAGAGAGAGAATCCCAAGCAGGCTCCGCCACTGTCAGCACAGAGCCGGACGCAGGGCTTGATCTCACAAACCATGGGATCATGACCTGAGCTGAAATCAAGAGCCAGACTCTTACCTGACCGAGCCACCCAGGCGCCCCAGGGCTTAGGAATTTTACTGGAGTATAACATATATACTAAATTTGTCCATGCACTAGTTTTGGATTTTACTGAGCTCCAATACAACAGAATAAATCTAATGAACTTTGGCACCAGATGTCAATACCCTGGTGGCCTTTGAAAATAAATATGCCAGGACCTCCCCAAGTGGGAACAGAGAGGTTCTCTGCGAGAGTCATCTTAGGATGCCCCCTAAAAATACAGGATTTCAAGTACCTTAAGAAGCAGTTTTACATAGTTTTTCATGGGTACAGACTCTGGAATCAGACAACCTAGGTCCAAATCCTAGTTCTACTGCTTACCAGCTATGTTACTTTGCAAAAGCTATTTATTCTCTCTGTACCTGGTTACTTTGGATAAAATACACTGTCTTATCTCATTGGTTTTTGTAAAGATTCAGTAAGATGAGGGGCACCTGGGTGGCTCAGTCGGTTGAGCATCCGACTTCGGCTCAGGTCCTGATCTCATGGTTTGTGAGTTCAAGCCCTGCATCAGGTTCTTGGCTATCTGCGCAGAGCTCACTTCAGAGCCTCTGTCCCCCACTCTCTCTGCACCTCCCACGCTCATACTCTCTCTCTCTCTCTCTCAAAAATAAACACTTGAAAAAAGATTCAGCAAGATGACAGGTAGTAAGCAGTCAACAAATAATTGTCTTTTTCTGTAATAATCATCCTACTGAGTGTGGCTGTAATTTATGTTTTACAAAAGACCACTGGACACTATTTAATAGTTCCGCACAAGACAATTGAGGAAGATTACTGGTTTACTGGTGTATCTCTGGCCCTTTAAGGCTGACACTGGAGTAGGAGAGTCGGGTCTTCCCAGGATGTCCTCACGTGCTCAAAAGGCAAGCAGTCTGATGGAGCATGAATCTGATCAATATGACAATGAATGAACTTTATCAACAACTCATCTTGTTCTTATGCACAATGCAAAATTTCAAAACAACAGAAAAAGGCAAAGAATTAAAAGGTAATAAACCAAATTAACTAATGTTATCTCTGGGTGAAGAAATGATATGTAACTTTTTTTTTTTTTGCTTTCTTTACACTTTTTACATATTACATATTTTCTTGTCAAGATGAGATCTTGAGGGACAGGAAAATGAGTTAATTTCAGATCATCTAACTTATCTCAACAGAAGCTGGATTTTTTTCTCTGTTTACTATGTTTTTTTTGCATTACTTACTAGATTTTAAGACTCCTCTCCATGGGGCGCCTGGGTGGCTCAGTCGGTTGAGTGTCCGACTTCGGTTCAGGTCACGATCTCATGGTTCGTGGGTTCGAGCCCCGCATTGGGCTCTGTGCTGACAACTCAGAGCCTGGAGCCTGCTTTGGATTCTGTGTCTCCCTCTCTCTCTCTGTCCCCCCCGCCCCCACTCACACTCTGTCTCTCCTTCAAAAAAATAAACGTTAAAAAAAAGAGACTTCTTTCTGTAAGAATGAGTCAGACATCAAAATTCTTCAGCAATAAAATTGCCAATTTGATAAACCAAGACCCACTTAGTATACTCCTGGGTAATGTGTTCAATGACTTACCTGGAAAAACCATTCAGTGTCTCCATACAAACTTGTGGCAAGCTGTGATCTTATTTCTTTATCTAGACACGATCACATTTATATTTTATTGGTGCTTTGTAGGAAGAAGCCTATCTGTGATCGTCAATTAGAAAAAAGACAAATTCAGATTGCATATGTTAGACTCAAAAATGTCATTGAGATCTTTTAAAAACCTAGCAAAACCTGTTAAGGCTTTTCATGGAGGTATGTATCAGGTAAGGCACACTTCTTGCAGCAAAATCTTAGGTTCCCGTGAGCCAGATATTAAAGACCACTTTGATAGTCCTGTTACCCAAGTAATTTGACCTACATAAGTAACAGCCCTCCCTTAAAAGTTCTCTAATGTTCCTTGGCCTTATCTCTCAGGAGATTCGTGTTTATAAAATGTGACTATATCATTTTACTGATATGAATAGCATACTTTTACGCTTAATAATACATACATCATATTTCACTTGTACCTCGACTAGTTGTCCAGGCTCCCCACTGCAATGGCAAATTGAAAGACATACCTGCATGACAATCATTAACATTACCCAATTATTTGCAGCAAAGAGCATTAAAGAAAAGGTCATGGAGGGCCACCTATGTGGCTCAGTCAGTGATCCCAGGGTCATGGGATCAAGCCCCGCATTGAGCTCTGTGCTGAGCATGGAACCTGAGTAAGATGCTCTCTCTCTCTCTCTCTCTCTCTCTCTCTGTCTCTCTCTCTCCCTCTGTCCTTCTCCCCTGCTCTCTCTCTCTCTAAAATAATTTTTAAAAAACTAATTAAAAATTTTTTTAAACGGTCATGTAGTTAATGGGAAAAAATTACAAAGGGAAGAAAGATTGGTTCATTAATGGAGTACGTGCTACGTGTTAATGAAATGACAGAACATGCGAAAACAGAGCCAAAAATCAAACTGAATGACAACATGAAGGGGTGGGAATTCAAAGAGACTTCAATGGTATAGGTATTTGTTTAAAAGAAGCATAAAGATAAAGCCCATTGATATTGCGGCAGGACTCCTAAATGATCAGTGAGACACCAGAACCTTCTGTGTTTGAGGATACAGGGGACTTGGACTTTAGTCCCAACCAGATCCTTAGCTGACTCTGAGTGTGTGTGTGTGTGTGTGTGTGTGTGTGTGTGACCCAGGTCACGTCGCTCCATACTTCTCTAAAGGTATGTGATTTGTAGGGCAGGAGACCTGGAAGGATTACATTAGAGGAGCCCAGTGTTTGTGAATGTAGCAATGAATGAACGAACGAATGAATAAATGAATCGATCAATCAATCAGTCCTCTAGAAATGAAGCCCCACTGCAGTGGAGTTAACCTCATAAAATGAAGCCTCGTCAGGCACGTAAAGTGAGAAGGGGTATGCATGCATGCTAGTGGAAATATTCCTTCTAGGATCTCTGGCCATGCAGAACTGGACAGTGATACACTTTCACATGTAGCTTCCACTTGAAAAGTACAAAGAACTGACCTGAGCCCAAACTACTGAGCTGTTACTGGGCTTTTCCAGCCTCTCTGTCATGGACACTTTTCTTCACCCACCCCCCCTTCTCCTTGGCTTAAACACCACTCGAAGTCAACACAGAAAAGAGATACCAATATTTCACTCAGTCGTTCGTCCATTCATTCACTCATTGGTTCATTTCGCTCAACTGAGCTTGGATGTATGTCAAGTATTTTCCTAACCAGACATTTGCCTTCAGTTTTTAACTGTGGGGTGAAAGGTTTCAGGCTCCATAGAAAGCATTTCTGACAACAAGCAGACAGACGGACACCAGGAACGCATCTGAGGAATTCCTGACACAATAGGAAGGGTAAGTCAAACTCTTACGGTGAATGGACTTACTTTCTTATCGGGGGCACAGGGGAGAGGGAAATCAGAAAGAATGGCCTGCAGTCTCTTCTCTTTCCTCCTCATGAAGGGACCCTGGTACCTGATGGCCTCCAGTTGGCCTAATCCCAAAAGTTATGCTGGGCAGAAAGTGCGAGCATGCGGCTTATATGTCCTACTTGAGGGAGCCCATCTCCTCCTCCAGAAGATTCCTCTCAATTCTGTCCCCTTTTACTACCCATTTTCTTAGCTTTTGTACCTTCCCTATGTCATCAGCTTTTCCAGAGATATATCCCATGCTTTCTAGCACGATCGGTATTTTTAGTTTGTATTAAATTATCATTTTCTTTCCCATAATTCCCTCCCCTTTCTGATGTCCTGTAACAATCCCTATGACATCTGTATTCCTCCCATGTCTATAAATAAAACTTTTGAGTATCAGAGAGAAGCAGTAAAATACATCCTCTACATTACTGGAGGCAACCCATTTTTCCCAGTTCTACTAATTGAGTGTCCACTGGGAAACTTCTTGTCTTCACTGCTGTGAAAAATACAAACAAGTATGTCATCCGTTTCTACCCTCTGGGAACTGAAATACTAACCAACCGAGTCTTATTATGAACCAACACAAACATAAAAACACACACACACACACACACACACACATGTGATATATATATATATATATATATATATATATATATCACCATCCACTTCCTTTTCATAACTGAAACCTAAGCTAATTAATTATTGACAATTAACAGATCTCAAACATAGTTTATGTCGTGACTATAGGTCAACAACCCAGTGCAAAATAATACAACCTTTTAGGAGGAGAGTTATGAAAATCACAAAGCCAAGACACCTGGGCGTTTCCATCAGTTAAGCGTCTGACTCTTGATTTCAGCTCAGGTCACGATCTTATGGTCCGTGGGATCAAGCCCCACGTCAGGCTCCGCACTGACAGTGCGGAGCCTGCTTGGGATTGTCTCTCTCTCCCTCTCTCCCTGTCACTCTTCCACTCATGCATTTTCTAAATAAATAAATAAATGACACATATCAAATTTAAACATCTGATAAAAAGAAAGAAAGAAAATTACAAAACCAAGCCAGAAGACGAATCAAATGCACAGTCCCATGAGACTTAGTCAGTACTTTATTCTCTCATTTTGTAACTCACTCCACCACACGGCTTTTCATGTTTCTATGCTAGTCCACTGGTTCTCAAAAGTCTCAGGTAAGTTTTGGGTTTTCTTTGTCTTTCTGAGGTGGGTAGGGAGTTAGGAAAAAAGGAAGTAATGGTTTTAAGAGAACTCTGGGAAACCTTCTTTAGAATAAATACTGTTGATTATGCAAGTGTTACTGGTAAGGTATTAAAAAGTAAGGCCCAATGACTTGGGCAGCTTTGGTGGCTGAGAGGTTCCTTCAGACATCAGAGTGTTGTTGAGAATACTCAGGGCCCCTACGAGTCAGTCCAGATGTGGACCCACCAGGTATGAAGTGTCTTTTAATCTGCAAGCATTCGATTAAAATTAAGGAAGCTATAATAAAACCAAAGCAAATGGGATTGCAAGGGAACTCCAAAAGGCATCTGCTCTCTCCTGCCCTGAGCAACACCGCCCTTCAAATATTATAGAATTTTGGAATCTATCTTTCGGGTAAGTCTTCTAAGGTGACTGCACCCTCACCACCCACCAGGAAGTAATTATTGCCACTTACTTTATAACTAACTTTCATGCTCTCTTCTAAAATATCAGTAAACTGTTAGTTATCTTCAATGGAGATAGCAATGAACTTGGGCCCAAAGTTGCCTATATTGTAACATGCCTGGGGCTCAGCAAAGCCAAGTTCCTTCTCAATAGCCTTCTTTGATGTAAACAATTCCCATTCATTTCACTTGTATTTAATAATCTAATTTTCCAACGCTTGGAACATCACTGCCTTGCTGCTTGAGCATTTCTTTCTCCAACTTTGGCTTACCTTCAAATTGAGGAGTCCCAACGGTGACAGGAAAGTATTACAATCCTCGTTTTGATAAGCACTCAATTCCACAGGCAGACTCTTGGGTCACATTGAAAGCTGGCAATGGCTCTCTGGGTTCTGAATCGCTAATGTGGTCAGACAGTGTGCTGGTCCACAAAGGCTAACATTCTCGGAAAGGGAGGTTCATATATGTCTCACAGTTTCCGGACTCCACAATATTTAAGGTGTCTAGGGGAACAAAGAGTTTAAGACAAAGTCCATACCTTCATGAAACGGATAACGTATTAGGAAAGGACGGGCAAATCGCGGATATACGAGAGGACTATAAATTCCAGCGGAAAGGCGTTACCCAAGTTAAATCAAGAGATTCCAAGAAGGAATGTTATTTTATATAGAAAGAGGTGAGGGAAGAAAAGCGGGAAGGAGTAACATCGTGTGCCTGACACCGCTGAACGTGGCTTAGTTCCTTGTGTCATGGCAGGGTGGCCTAGCAGCAGCCAAGACCCAGAATTGGGCAAGCCAGCTAGGGTGAAGTGTCCACTAGGGAAGCAGAGCCAAAATCAGGTGCTAGAAGAACATCTGGTCCAATAGGTATGTGGGGGTACCGATATGAAAAGCCATTGGAACGGGGAGCAAGTAGCCAGGCCCCTGAGGTTCCCAGCTACGAAGTCAACTCCAAAGAGTGGCCAGACTGGCAAACGGTTCTTGCAATATGGATCGGGCATAAGTGGATCACGTGTATTAGCTCACCTGACCTTCCCAACAATGTCACCGAGTAAGTACTATTATTGCCATTATGCAGTTTAGAAAGCCTGAGTTTCACAGGGATTAAGTGAAATCCTGAGGTTGGTGGCAGAGCCAGGCTTCAAACCCAGCATCCAGGCTTCAGGGTCATGCTCTTGGCGACTATGCTGCCTTGGCTGGCGGGGGCTGACTGCTGCCTGACTATTCATAGATGATTTTCAAGGGGAATATTTTCCTGAGACCCGATGCCTCCTCTGCAGCCCTCTTCTCGACTCGGCAGGACACCCTCAGGTAGCGTTCCCTTTCTAAGCTTTATTGAAAGGCACATCACCCTTCCCAACTGCATTTTGTTTCCAATATTTCAGGCATATGTAGGAAAGATAGAGCATAAGAAAAGCAAGTGGGTGGGAGAAACATCATCTCGCTTTCAATTATTTCCTCTCTGAATAAGATAATTGTCTGAATAAAAAGAAAAACGGCAAGAAAACAATGAACACAACAATGGGTGATACTGAAATGCCAGTTTCGCTAAGCAAAGCTACAATGAAAATAAAGAGGCAAGTTATTCCAAGGAAAGAAAGAGTGGGAAGGAGCCCTGCAAACATAGTAACTATATGTCCCACCCACCATAGTGGCTGAAGAAATGTCCCCTTCGCTAGTAGGGAAAAAGAAGAGTGTCCACACCAGGAAGTCGCAGAGAGGGGGGAAAGCAAACAAACAAAAAACTACTGACTTTAAAAAAAGCCAGGGGTGGGGGGGGACAGCTCCTGGGTGGCTCAGTCCGTTAAGCATCCGACTTCTGATTTCGGCTCAGGTCATGGTCTCACGGTTCACGGGTTCAAGCCCCGCATCGGGCTCTGTGCTGACAGTGCAGAACCTGCTTGGGATTTTCTGCCTCCCTCTCTCTCTGTCCCTCCCCTGCTTGCTCTCTATCTCTCTCTCTCTCAAAATAAATAAGTAAATAAATACTTTCTTCAAAAAGGGGGAAAGAGAGGAGCCATCTTTGAGGAGGTCAGGTTAAAGTAGAAGACAGTATTGTGCTGACGTCCGGGAAAATTAGAACAAGAGAAAGGTGCTGAATTGGTCACATATACGTCAGCTTTACCATCACGCAGGCCATCATTTTACTATAGGAAAACCACACTTTGAGTGCAAACGTGTTGATATGAATTTCAGTTTACCAGGTAGGAGAAAGAGTAACTCTTCTCCCTACACCACACGTTTTGCCTTTCCCTTGTTTTCTGTTTCTTTCTTTCTTTTTTCCTTCTTTTTTACCAGTGAAAGTTTTACTTCCTGTATAGAATTTGGGATTGACGTCTATGGGACGAATTTTCAATCTTCTGAGCTATTTTACCGTTTATAAGGCTTATGTTTTTTGGTAAAAATGTACCAAAGGCTCATATGTATATGTATATGTATCTCTAGCTATCTCTATCTCTGTACGTTTGTAGCCACAGAGACTTAAAACCGTAATTGAAGTTTTAGAAATGACCAGGACTGGGTCCTGGCTGGGCCAGCCACTTCAGCCAGTTTATTTTTTATTATTTTTTATTTTTTTAAATTTTTTTTAACATTTATTTATTTTTTTTGAGACAGAGAGAGACAGAGCATGAACGGGGGAGAGGCAGAGAGAGAGGGAGACACAGAATCGGAAGCAGGCTCCAAGTTCTGAGCTGTCAGCCCAGAGCCTGATGTGGGGCTCGAACCCACAGACCGCCAGATCGTGACCTGAGCTGAAGTCGGACGCTTAACCAACTGAGCCACCCGGGCGCCCCCACTTCAGCCACTTTAGAGACCCATACAGATTGCCATGGGTCAGTTGTACTGACAAGGTACACAAGGTAGACAAGTGATCGTATCAGCTGTGTGGAAATCTGCGGTAGAAATAAAAGATATTGACAGGATATGGCCCGAAAGAACTGCATATTGGCTCAGTTATATGTCAAAATATGAAACGTGACAGTAAGCATGGAGCTCAAAGCATATAAAAACTACCATACCGTATCAACCTGAGGATCCGTCCAACCCAGGGTCCTGTGTTTGTTCGTGTTCTATGATAAATCGGGTGGGGGGGTGTGAACTCTCCCTCCAAACCCCTTCATAAATAGCTTCACACCACCACTCTGTCTGTCCTAATCAAGAATGGAGCTTGTCCCCAAACTCAGCCCTACCATCCCAGACCCACCCACCTACAGGACAGATGAGCAAAATACCCCCAGTTGTAGCCCAGGCTTTCATACTTCAGGAGAGTAAATCCTTTGTCTGGCACTGGGGCTGTGACCCTTCAGCAGAGCTGTTATGAGCACATATGCTGAACATGGAAAGTTAAGTCCGTGCTGTACCCCGAGTCTTTAGGGTACTCTTTCCCAGACAGTTGTGTTCAGCTCATACATTCCAAGCTTCGCTTTCCCACACCTCCCACACCGTCCCCATTAATCCTCCACACTCTTACCAAATGACCTGAAATCCAAGCCGGATCAGCTCATCTCTCTGCAGAAACGGAGTCTGTTGGCTTTCATTGCCTACTAAAACACGGGTTTGACAGAGCTCATAGTCTATCAACGTCTCTCCCCGGTCTATGTCATGATTTGCTTTTAGGACTTCCATCCCCCTGTAGCAGCAAGGAGACACCCCCTTCCACCCCTGCAACGTTGAAAATCCAGCTCATCAGCCATCTTTCCTGTGAAGCCTTCAAGGATCCTTCCAGACAAAAAAGAATCACATGGTCCCCTGTGTTCTCATAGTACCTTGGGCATTCATCGATTCACGAACTTAACAATTATTAATTGAACGTTCACCACGGGCCAAGTGCTGTTCGAAGCACTAGGGATGCAGCATTCAACAAAATGACAAAGTCCCTACCCGTAGGGAGCTTACAGTTGAGTGGAACAAATGAACTGGAAGAAAATATACATCGGAGGTCAATAAGGACTACAGAGAGAAGTTGAGTCATGTACAGGAGATAAAGAGAGCAGAGGGGTATCACGAGGGCATTGTGATCTAAATTAAGCTGAGGAGGAGACCCTTCTTTAAGAGGTGAGATTGACCGGAGGCTTGAAGGAAGCAAGAGGGAATCCTGTAAAACTTCCAATGAAGAGCATCCCAGACGGCGGAAAACAATGCAAAGGCTTGAGGTAAGAACCTACCAGCCATGGTTGACACCGTCCCGGAGGGCAGGGGGCTGAGTGGAATGTACAAGGGGGACGGTAGCAGGAGGTGGAAGGAAATAGGGGGTGGATAGGATAGGAGCTTACAGAACAGGGAGAACAAAGGCTTTTTCCTCATGGGAGATGAGAAGCCTTTGGACCACGTTGAGCAGAAGAGTGACACGGTCAGATTTACATAAAAGAATCACTCTACAAAGAGCTGGTGGAAGATACTGGATGCAGAGATGCGGTTAAGAAGGAAGAGGATGCTCCCATGATACAGGAGGAAAACGTGGGTGGCTGAAATAAAAAAGGGGAAAGTGACAAGAAGTGTCAAAATCAAGAGACACTTGAAGACAGAGTTGATAGGTTTTGCTAAAACAACGGATGTAGGTGAAAGGAAAAGAGGAGTAAAGGGTAGCTCGGAGAGACTTTGCTCCATTGACACGGCGAACGAAGGAATCACTTACTGAGATGGGTGGGTGGGACAGGTCAGAAGGGGAGGAGGAGGGGAGGACCAGTTCCTTTTTGCACGTGACACACCGGAGACACCTCTTAGACATCCTAGCAGACATACACACAAGGCAGACGGACATTCAAGTTGGGAGTTTAGGGGAGAGGTTTAGTTTAGAGACGTAAGTGGGGGGACTTGTCAGGTTATATAGGTATTTCAAGCCATAAGATTAAGTGGAATCAGTGGGTGGGAGTGAGTATGTATACAAGAGAGATCAAAGGACTTGGCTTTGGGACTTTGCAATATTCAAAAGTTGGGTTACTAGAGAGGAACCAGACCACACAAAGCTATGTAAAACGGGCCAAGGGCTGTCAAGTAAGGAGAGAATCTAGAAAGGCGAGATTTAGTAACATGAAGGCCATTGATAACTCTGAGAAAAAAATTAATCAAGTGGTGGAGGCCAATCCTGGTTAGCATTGATTTAAGACAGAATAAGAAGTAAAGACAGTGATTGCAAAAGATGCTTTTGAAGACTTCCGCTCCAAAGGGATGCAGGGAAATGGAGTGGGGTCAATGGGAGGAATTTCTTAGACGAGATCGTTCAGCAAGTTTGAGGATAATAGGGAAGATCCATTAGAAGAGAGAGAAAAAATTGAGGGGCACGCCTGGGTGGTTCAGGGGTTAGGCTTGTGACTCCCGGTTTAGGCTCAGGTCATGATCTCACAGTTTGTAGGACTGAGCCCCACATGACAGAAGGAATTCGCAGTAAGGTAGTAGTGGTGCTGGTGATGACACTAGGAAGTTCTTTTATGATTGTTCTAATTTTCTTAATTATTTAGGAAACGGGATCTTTAGCCCCAGCGTTGGGAAAGAGAAGGTGTCAAGCCTTCTAAGTGGGACAGTGAACGCGGAAAAGAAATGGAGTGGCGTTCCCTTGAGCGCCCCCTGGAGGTTGTGAACTGAAAGAGCCAGATTCCCGTTATCTCCCAACCCCCTCCCCGCTCCCACCACTGTATTTAGGTTAGGTGTTCATCTTACTTCCCTCACCAAATCCTAACCTCTTAAAATAGGTATCTTTTCATCATTTCTGCATTTTCAGCACCTGGCAAAAATGTCCGATAAATATTTGTCGAATCATGATTACACGAAGGACCGGACACACATAAACACGACCCATCCCGGCCCGTCCATCCTGGGTCGATCTAAATCGGGCTTAGAAGCATCTGGGAGCAATGGCAGTGTTGTATACAGCACTGTACCTCTTGGAACACTGAGCAAAGAAGCTTGTACTTAGTGGTGATAGCTAGATATTTGGTTATGAAATAAGTGAGGGAAGCTTTTTAGGCCGTTGCAGATTCTTGTGTATTAAGAGACTCAAGTTCCCAAGATTTTGCCAGCCTAGTTAGGAAAACAGCCCGTCTTTATCCTTCATAATAACAATAGATTTTTTTGGATTTTGAGGTCGGCAAGCATACCAAGATAAGCTTAAACTAAGAACTGCTTCCCGCAACCTATGATTATCCCCTAGCCCACTTTACAGAAGGGTAACCTGGTACACGTCAGGGTCATACAAACCCAGAGGTCACAAATCTAAGCTCCTGTTCAGAAGTTGCCCAAATATAATCTATGACATACTGGCCATTCGTTTGTATTTGAACAAAAAAATAAAGAAGGTCAGTATATAAACTACAATTCATTGCTCTAATTGGACCTCCCTAAAGGGAAATAATACTTTCCCCCCAAATCGCTGTACAAATAGCGTATTGATTTATTTATACTTTGCCTCATGCCGCACAGAAATAAAGGGAGCGTATCACTTGATATTTTCCACCGACCCAACAAAAAAAGAAAGAACTAGTAAAATCTTGCAAGCCCTGAAAATCCTCCCCAGGGTCCTGATGCCATGGATATTTGCTTAGCTTACTATATTCATCCCATATAACCCTGTTTATAACAATCAAGACCCCCCTTTTCACCTTTTATCTGCATAATGTGAGTTTCTATCCTACTTCTCCCCCCCAAACAGGTGAAGAAAGGGTCGGGGAATTTCCATAGCCACCGCGTGAGACATAATCAGAGCCAGATGTCAAAGTTTGTGAATCAAGTGGACTCTTATACCATAAAAATGAGTGATGTATTTATTATAGGCGTCTAATTAACAAAATATGGTTTTAACATACAGCCAGCAGAGTGTAGCCCACTGTGTGCCCATAAAATACGACTGGCAAATTGGAAAGAACATAATGACTAAATCACTGCAATTTTCACCACATTAAGAAGAACCAGCTGGAGCTGTGCATTACATCTACCTAACATCCACCATCCAAGGAGCGAAGTCAGCCTTTAGTCTTCAGTCGATATTTGGTACCTAATTCACTTAATAAAAACGTTTGGGTGTGTACCGTAAGCAAACCTAAAACACACAGGTGACTGGAAATAAAAACCGGGCTCTATCTACAGCCCGAATTTCAGACGTGCTTTTAAGTCATAACTACTTTGCTTAAAATTGTCTTACGTGATCATTTTGTACACTAATTTATTTGAATGCCTGTTTCAGGGGCAGAAGAGAGACAGGATAATCTGGGGCCCCGTTATTCTTCAATCGTCCCTTTAGAGAGTCTGCTCTAATTGTAACAAAACGAGGCAGTTTGAATGGGCCTTCAGTGCTCATCAACTCTTTCTTTTTAAATTTTTTTTTTTAACATTTATTTATTTTTGAGACAGAGAGAGACAGAGCATGAACAGGGGAGGGACGGAGAGAGAGGGAGACACAGAATCTGAAACAGGCTCTAGGCTCCGAGCTGTCAGCACAGAGCCCGACGTGGGGCTCGAACTCACGGACCGCGAGATCGTGACCTGAGCCGAAGTTGGACGCTTAACCGACCGAGCCATCCAGGCACCCCTCATCAACTCTTTCTTAATACTGCTGTCGTTATATTAATACTTAAGGCGGATGATAATGGTAATAAGGAGCGAACTAAATGGCGAAGGACTTCTTTGTGAGGTGCTCCGACAATTAATCGATCCAGGCACGTCCAGGCTACTTGGGTCTTTCACAATTGGCAGGTGTATCTTTCGTAAAGCCTCAGGTCGACAGAAAAGAGAAAGGTCTTAACGGACCACCGTGGTCCCAACCTCGCCTGCAAACGGTGTGAGGACAGCTCCAGGCCCGGCCCGTGTCTCTCACGCGGGGGGGCGGCCGCACTGCCGACAAACACAGCGGCAAACAGCTGCCAGCATCTGCCCGCCAGTGCTCACCTGGGCTCAGGAGCGATCAGAAATCATCGCCCTTCAGCGCAGCGCCAGTCGTGCGGACCGCTGACTCTCAGCTTAGAAAGGCCCGGAACCCCGGGGAGAAGGCAGGATGCTGAACACGTCAAATGAAACCGTGCTTCTGGGGTCACACTTGGTTTTGAAAGCCGAACGTGTCCTGATTGTATCCAGTTAACCACGCGCAGGGCGGCTGTATTTTCTCTGCTATGAAAACGCAGGTGTTACCACACCAGGAAGTTGGTCACCTCGGGAGGTGGCTCTCTACAGCCCTACTTCTGGGACAAAGGTCCCACTTACTTGCAGGCCTGCGCCCACCCCATCCTCTCCCACAGTCTCTCAAGCCCCACGTGGAGGATGGAGTTGAATAAACAAGACTTGATTCACAGGAGACCAAATCCTCGTTCCTGGAGAGTGAGAAGCGTCTTTCCTGCAACGGGCACGGAGAATGCCCTGAAACATCTCGCATCCTTGACAGCAGAGCACAGCTTCTGGAGGGAGCCTGCTGGTGTTAGACGCAGCAAGGATATAATTTCTATTAATTTGCAAAAGTGCGGTCATTCAAATGAGAGCAGTAGACGGATAAAAAATCTCATGGCGGGGGGGAGGGGGGGGGGCGCCCTGGTGGCTCAGTCGGTTCAGCGCCCAACTCTTGGTTTCGGCTCAGGTCATGATCTCATGGTCCGTGGGTTCAAGCCCCGCGTCGAGCTCTGTGCTGACAGCTCAGAGCCTGGAACCTGCTTCGGATTCTGTGTCTCTCTCTCCCTCTCTGCACCTCCCCCACTCGCATTCTGTCTCTCTCATAAATAAACAAACATTTAACAACAATTTTAAACAGATCTCGTTGGGGGACGTTAATGCCACAGTCCTATTCGTTTAGGCTCTGCCTTGTAGGTCCCAACCAACAATAAGGTATCAGCACATAGAAGCATCGATCGGTAATCAAATAATCAGTAAATATCACTTGATAAACACCTATTACATATCTAATCTGTGCCCAGAATATTACTTGGTGCTAGAAAGGGATGCAAAATAAATATGAGACATTTTTCCTACTCTTTCCACATTTAAAGAGCACATGATTCACTTAATAAAAACTTTTGAGTATATTTTAGGCATAACTAACACACAACAGAATCCCTGGAAATAAAAGCTGGACCCTATCCATAGGCCAAATTTCAGACTTGCTTTTAAATCAAACTTTGAATCTCTAAACAAATGTATAATCATTTTTTTCCAGGGGAAGCGCAGTCAAATCTTTTACAAAATAATATTTGCATGTTTCTTTTTTCCGGGATAAGTTTTCTTTAACCACTTCTCATATGACTAGATTTTAAAAATCGCTCCCCTCCTTTATGGCCTCTTTCTAAGGACCACCCTGTTTTGAGCATGTCACTTAAGGTGATGCAGGTCTACGCATTCACCCTATGAGACTCTGTCCTCTTAGCTGGGAAATGGCAGAGTTAGGCTACATTCATATGATCGTATCCTTCCCTCGCTACAAGCACCGATTTGAACAGACTTGCTCTACGGCCGTTATACGCATCTAGACCTCCAGGGAACACCCACAGAGGGCACAGTCTTCAGATCAGGCTTGTTAAAATGAGACGAGCATTGCACAGTGGCCACCGCGAGGCACATGGTTTCCCGAGAATTTGTCAGCAACGGCGGCGTTACGTTGCGTACTGCGACGGACGGACCGACGCACTTGCAGGGACCCCGAGTGTGCCATCCGCGAAGGCTCCTGGAGCTCAGCTGGTTGAACTCACTCACTGTGCTGAGTAGAAAACAGAGCCCTACGTGCCACGCAGCTTGCTGAGAAGCGACACTGCCCTGAGCAGGGTGCATTTCCCCAAAACGTTGGTGGCGATATTTCCGATTCCACCCGGTCTTTTCAGCCCCTTGCCACGTCTCCAGCAGGAAGTGGGGTCTCTTTTCCCACGTCCCGGGGAGAGCTTCGAGGAAGCAGATGGAACGAGGTGATGCCACATGACTTCCAAGGCTAGATCACAGTAGGCCACGTGGGTTTGCATGGCTCTCCCTCGCCTTCTCTCACTCCCTCCTCATCTCTGTCTATCTCTTTGCACGTCTTTGGAGCCCTCAACCCCGGTGAAATGATTCTGATTTTCCAGAAGCCAACAACCTGGAGACACCCAGGAAGAGGCATCAGGGAGGCAGGCCCGTGCTGTTTGAGTCCTCCAGCCCTGCGGGCAGGCACGTAAGTGGTAGAGTTTCCTCTTGACGTTCCCCGACTGAGAACCACCCAACGGGGCCCAGAACCGTAAGAGATAACACCATGATGTCGTTATTTTTGGCCCTTAAGTTTGGAGATGGTTTGTCACCCAGCAATAGATAACTGGAAGCAAGACCTCTTTCTTCAAAGTCCCCCCGCCCCCACCTTCTGTAGAATTCCTTAATTTTCTTTCCCTAGAACTGCCTTGATGTGTGTGACAACAGAATTTGGCCAGGTGGCGACTCGAAATAAGAAAGTCACTTGGGGCACCTGGGTGGCTCAGTGGGTTAAGCAGTTATATGCATCTAGACCTCCAGGGAACAGGAGGTCTTTGACTTTGGTCTCCGACTTTGGCTCAGATCATGATCTCATGGTTCGTCAGTTCAAGTCCCGCATCGGGCTCTGTGCTGACAGCTCAGAGCCTCGAGCCTGACTCAGATTCCGTGTCTCCCTCTCTCTCTGGCTTTCCTCCATTCAGTCTCTGTCTCTCTCTCAAAAATAAAATAAACATAAAAAAAAATTGTTTTTAAAGAGTCACTTAGGGAAGTGGTCAGATCAAATCCAAGGTCCCCGCTTTTCCACATTCTCCCGTACTGCCCTTCTCCTTCCGACTGTCTTTACACCATGCTCTGCCTTAGCAGACCTTAGAAATAAGTGCCCCACACCACAAAGGAAGACACACACAGTCGGGTCCAGTTTGATCCTTCGTGTTAAATGCGATGGCCACTAGGAAGCAGTGGGCGCGTGAACAGAGCTCACAGATTCAGGTGTAAGTGAACCTGGGAGCCAATGAAGGCTCTCCTGGGTGTTCGGTCCTGGGCAATTGCTTAAACCTCAGAGCCTCGGTGTTTTTACCGGTAGATCAGAATCGTGCTCATCTCTGACACCATAGAGACGAGTACGAAGGATAGATGTAACAGCTGCTCACGGTAGGTGCTCCACAGACGTATTCGCTAATACCGTCACTGTAGCTGATCCGACTACTCATTGCCAATACTGAGCATGGCAAACAAGACAACTGGACATAATCCCTGCACGCTGGACCCCTGATTTCAGTGGCAAGGGCAGGTAGAGTGTAATTAGGTGTTTATAGGGGGGAAAAAGTTATACTCTAAAGAAATGATTCTATGCAGTTCTCTAAAATGCAATTGAACCTGGAGTTTCTGGGGAAACAAAGATTCAAGACTGTAGAACCAGAAATTTTACAGATTTGATGAAATAACCTTGCCAGCCTATTACTGACTCAAACCTATGTGAAATTAAGCAAAATGTCTGAAGGGACTGGAGCAAAAAGGATGTCGGGAGGTTTCTGTTTTCTGGTTTTTATTAGATTTGTCTGGGATTTTTGCTGTTGTCATTGTTGGTGGGGAGAGTGAGACGCGGGCATTGGCTGCAGTTAGAACACGCTCTTAGGGGGGCGCCTGGGTGGCTCGGCCGGTTGAGCGTCCGACTGCGGCTCAGGTCATGATCTCACGGTTCGTGGGTTCGAGCCCCACGTCCGGCTCTGTGCTGACAGCTCAGAGCCTGGAGCCTGTTTCGGATTCTGTGTCTCCCTCTCTCTCTCTGCCCCTCCCCCACTCACCCTGTGTCTCTCTCGCACGCTCAAAAATAAATAAACATTAAAAAACTTTAAAAAAATAAAAAGAATACGCTCTTTGCAACCAAGCGGATGCTGGTAGCCGCACACAGTAGTCTGAGAGGAGAGGAAGGAACAGAAAATGAGAAAGCAGTCTCCAGAGAGAGTTCTCATGGCCCTGACAATTCTCAGTGGGTAAGTGTCCAGGGAGAAAGGATAAAAAACAATCACAGGAAAATAGGAGCCTAACAATGGGGCTTATTCAAAGTTATTTGGGGGGGGGGGGGTGCCGGGGTGGCTCAGTCAGTTCTGTATCCGACTTTTGATTTCAAATCAGGTCATGATCCCAGGGTTGTGGGATCCAGCCCTGGGTCGGGGTCCATGCTGAGCTTGGAGCCTCCCTGGGATTCTCTCTCTCTCGTTCTGTCCCCAGTCTTCTGCTCAGGTTCTCTTTCTCTCCCTCCCTCCCTCTCTCTCTCTCGCTCTCGCTCTCAAAAGTTATTTAAAAGTTATTTTTAACTGATTACCATTCACTTCTATATACTGGAAAACTGGGGAGGCAATTTCTGGTTTTAAAAAGATGAATGGACATCTTTGCCCCCCCAATCTGGCATTAAGAAGATACTGTCCCGGTGGTGATCCCAGGGGCTCTGGGGACCGGGAAAGAGAGTCCCTTCAGCGCAGCTCTGGGCTTCAAGCCCCAGGCCGTATGTTCCCTCTCTGGGAAGATGAGTGCAAGTGTTTACACGTATCTTTGCCAAGGGAAGTCAACAGCAGGGACCTACCAGTGGAGTCATTCCCCACCCACCAGACACGTCAGTCTTCTGTTTCCCATTGAGGAAAAGACTCAGACTACGAGAAGAAAAGAAAGAAAAAGGCAGGGGACCTAGTTTTGGCCCGTGCCCTGACAATCCTAGCTGTGGGACTCTGAGAGAGGCTTTCTGATTCTTCCTCCGAAAATGCCTTCGTGGGGCTCAAAGACTTCTCCAGTCCTGTCCGGCTCTGGGAGGGCTGCTTCCAGGACACGAGTTCAAGATGCCTTTCCCTATCGTTTCCGGGGTGGTTTTGCTCCGATGCGAAATGAGAAGAGGAGCCCCCGAATCTCGACACGGATTATCTCTCTTAAATCTGAGTACCTGCCAGCCGCTGCTGTTTTAAGAACTCGCTCCCCCCACTGGCAGCACAGGGGCTCGCTCCATACATGATCCGCAAGTGTCACCGGTGGCCCCCAGCACACCCCGCAGCCCCGTGACCCCGAAGGATGGGCTGTCCCTCTGTGCACGTGAACCCATCAGCTACACAGCCTGCTGGATCCTAGCCCCACGGTGGGCCAAGCAGAATGGCCGCGAGAGTCTGATCTGGGATGGGGCTGCGCTCAGGAGCTGGGCAGTTAACCATCTGGAGAAGGGGAGACCCCCTCCCCCCAACATGAAACCAAACCCAAGTCCCCAGCGTTGGGGATGCTGAGCCCCAGGACAGAGGAGAAGGGGCGCTGGGAAACTGAAGCCAGAGGTCAGGGGCCGTCCCAGTGAGCACAGGGGGCTACGGGAGTGAGTCGAGCAGGATGCAGGGAAGGCCTGATTGTGTCTGGGGTGGGGGGAAAGGAGGCCAGCAGAAAAGGCAAAGTCAGCAAGCAACACTGAGGCGGAAAATCGTGACCGTGGTCAGGAAAGTGAAACCAAATAATAGAAGAAACGAATGTGATGGGGAGAGGGGGGCAGAGAAAAGGGAGGGAAGGAGAGAGGCAGACAGACAGGCAGAAAGATGCAGAGACAGTCTAGGCTGTTTGACCAAACAGCTGGTTCCACGGTCTACTAAACTGACACATAAAATGACCCATTAAATACGCTGTGTGAAAATGCCTGACCCAGAGGCAGGGACCCCAGAGAACTCTCATTCCTTCTGACTCCTTATTTTGTCTCTCTGTGTTTCTCTCAATCTCTCTCTCTCTCTCTCTCTCTCTGTGTGTGTCACTGTTTGTCCCCCCACCTCTTTTTTTTTTTTTTACATATAAGGTTAATCAGCAGACTTTGAGAACAGCAGATTATCCTCCAAGATGTGGGCGGGCCTCACCCAATCAGTTGAAAGCCTTACAGACAAAGACTGAGTTTCCTCCCTGAAAAGAAGGAATTGTGCCCCAAGATCGCAACGTAGAAACTCTGCCCGGTTAAGATGAATCTCTGTACACAGATGCCTACCCCTTACTTGGTGCGGTTTCTCTGGAGAATCCTGACAAATCCAGTACGTAAAGCATTTTTTCACAATTGCCCAGCAAGAAGAGTAAGGATGACCTTATCTCCTAGATAAGAAAGCTTCAAAGAGTGTGCCGCCAGTGGCCATCCCTTGGTGACTACCTCACTGACTTCCCCCAACGTCTTTCGTCTGGAAAACAACTGACCTTTATTCAAACCTAGGTCTTTCTTGCCTCCAAATCCACAGTGTCCTAAGCTTGGCAGGGGCTTCTGCAAGGCTTTTGAAAAATTTTAGGAATATCGTTTGGCAACACTCGACCGGAGGGCCAAACAGAATTCCGTCCCACAATTCTGCGTCTCTGGCCATTACGCGGTCCCGTTGCTAAAGTGGCCTAGCCTGCAGAGCTTGGGGAGGAGCCTTGGACGTGAAGGATCTCCCATCACTTCACGAACGCCAAGGCCTAGAAAAATTACCACCTCAAACGATGACTTCCTGAGGCAACACGACACCTGAAAGTCTGAGTGTATTCCCACCTCTGTTTCATTTATTGGTCCCTACGTCGATTGGTGCCGATTCCTATGTTCGGTCCCTATGTGGCATTTCTCATGCAGGGGCAAGCCTTATTCACATGCCCAGGTGCGTTCCGAGTTGTACAGGAGTGTCAAACCATCTCCTCATGAACTTGGCCCTCCCGTCAGCCTAGCAGCTTACCCCGGCGTGTGTATACCATGCCCAGAATTAATGAGCTTGGACGTGTTTGCAGCTCATGGTATCTGTCAGGTGTCTCACAGGAACCTAAAGAAAGGAGGGGTTAACCACCAACGGAAGCTTAACTTCGACAGCCTTTATTAACCCTGCAAGTGATTCTAACCACTACGTTCAGGATACAGCAATGGGACCTGGTTTCCTCGCCTCTCAAGGACCGCAGAGCTGATATTTAGGAAGAAAAAACTGTTAGTACACCTGTATATGTCTCATGTGGCTTTTGCTACCTACCAATGTAATCACTTTTTTTCGTGTGTGTGTGTGTGTGTGTGTGTGTGTGTTTTCCTGCCAGAGGTAAGTGATTTCTCCTGCTCGGAACTTCTGATTTTGTCCTTCTAGTTTATTTTAAGTGTGTTTATTTATTTTGAGAGAGACAGAGACAGCGTGAGTGGGGGAAGGGCAGAGAGAGAGAGACAGAGACAGAGAATCCCAAGGAGGCTCTGTGCTGGGCTCTCGGCGAAGAGCCCCCCTGACGCGGGGCTCGAACTCATGAAACTGTGAGATCATGACCTGGGCGGAAACCAAAAGTCGGCTGCTTAACCTACTGAGCCACCCCGGTGCCCCGAGAGAGAGCCCTTTTAACTATCAGATTACCAGCCAGCATTTTTCTTAGGCTTCCAGAATGAAGAATGTAGGTTGATGAGGTGAACCAGCCTGGTACCCTGAAAAGGTCGTGGCCTGGAAATCAGGATGTGCAGTGCAATAACTCCATCACTTAACCTCTTTGGATTCCATTCAGTTAACATGTACTGACTCTCTCATATGTATCGCACTGCGCAGTAGAGATATAAAGACAAACGAGCCACCGCCTTGCCTGTAAAACACCTAAGCTCCACTGGGACAGACATCTATGTACAAAACGGCTGCAATAGTGGATGACCATCGCTCAACGCAAAGATGACTAGATGTGCTAGAAAGTACTAGACGGAAGGACTCGTTCCATCCGGGGTGAGTTTTAGGGAATGTTTCTCAGCCCTCCCACGGCTCTGAAATTCAGCGACGTTGGGGACAAATCCAAGGAACCCTCAACACCGGGGACATCGGGACTCGGGAGGTCTCTGAGAGGACTGGGGGTCTGTGGCTTTGGGAAGCCACACAGTCTCATGCTTGCTCAGAGCCCAGCTGCCGAGCGGAGCCCCGACGGGCAGCTGACCCGCCCGGTCTCTCCCAGCCACGAGGAGTCCACGTCAACCTTGACCACTGAACAAGCCGATTCCCAGCATCCTCCGCTGCGGACTCTGTGCTGGGAGAAGACAGGCAAAGGTGCATCTGCCACCGAGGAGCCCACAGCCAGACGGGGGTGGGAGGAGGCGAAGGATGGACAGTGAGGCTGTGACTACAAACCCAGCCCAAGGCAGAGAGCACGTGGAGGGAGGCAAACAAGGGGCCGATTAAAAGGAGGAGAACGTTTGCTTGTAGAGGAATCGAAAAAACAAAAAAAGGCTGCAGGACACAGAAGCTCCCAACCGCCCTTTACCAACAACTGAAGTATGGGGATCATCCCCGGTTTTCAGATGACAACACTGAGGCTCGGTTGGCCCAGCCGGGATGTTAACAGGGGTTTCTGATTTCAGAGTCCACATTCTTTTTTTTTTTAAGTCTATTTATTTATTTTGAGAGAGAGAGAGAGAGAGAGAGAGAGAGAGCACGAGCAGGGGAGGGGCAGAGAGAGAGAATCCCAAGCAGGCTTCATGCTTTCAGCGCAGAGCCCAGCACAGGGCTCGATCTCACAGACCGGGAGATCATGACCTGAGCCTATATCACGATTCAGACGCTTAACTGACTGCACCACCCAGGAGCCCCCCCGAGTCTCGACAACCATGCTTGTTTAGGGTGCAGTATCTGATGCTCTGCTGGGATGCTCCGTTTAGCCCAAAGGCAATAGAAACAGTATTGTTTTGAAGGAGAGACTGTTCTAATGCGGCAGAAAAATCTAGCAGCAGTGTGGAACATGATCCAGAGCTGGGAAAGTCTGGAGATAAGGAGATCTCTGACCTGAATGCTATCGTAATGATACATATGCAAGAGCTATGAAAGGTCTGGACCAAAGCAATCGGCAGTTGAAAACAAAACAAAACAAAAAAAAAGACACACACGAAAAACACTGTAAAGTCACTGGGACCGGCTAGGGACTGGATACAGTGAAAGAGGTGAAAAAAAAGGGACAGTGTGTTTGGCCCCGGGAACCTCCTCCCAAATCAGAGTCATTGCCTCCATCTAACCTCCCAGATGCAGAAGCATGAAAAAGTGAATTTTCTGAATTTTTTTCTTTGCCCTAAAGTATGAATCCCACAAATTCAGATGTCTCTTGGACCCCAGGATATGGACAGCAATCCATTACTATTCCTGTAATGTCCAAGAAATTCAGCCTAAGAAAGTTTGTGTGTGCGTGGCGCCTGAGAGGCTCAGTCGTTTAGCATCTGACTTTGGCTCAGGTCATGATCTCACAGTTGGTGAGTTCGAGCCCCGCGTCGGGTGAGGTCGAGCCCGGCTTCTGGTAAGCTGCAGACCTGCTTCGGGTAAAAACACCAGCCCTGTGTGAGCCCCACTTCTCTCTCTCTCTCTCTGTCTATCTCTTTCCTCTCCCTCCCTCTCTCTCTGCCTCTCGCTTACTTGCACCTTCTCTCTGTCTTAAAAAAAAAAAAAAGTTTATTTTATGGAATGCAGATAGGCAAATTTTCCTTTATAGAAAGTCTGCTCCAATCACCTATTATTCCTATACTAGGTGCTTAATGAATAGGTTTTAAATGAATAAATAAATAAGCCACAAATACGTTCAGCCTCTTTCTCTTTGGAAGGATCTTCTCCATACCCTTCTTTCAAGTCAGAACTCCGGAACCAGGAGTTGAGGAAAGAAATACAGAACGTGAGGGCACAGAAGTAGAAGGTAGGCACGCAGGACATATGGTCAGGGACCTGGGAAGAAAGGTCTTAGCTGGGTCTGTCTTCGGATATCTGGTATGGCTCCTGACACGCGGCACAAAGACCTCAATCAATATTTGTTTAATGACGAATAAATGAATAAATGAATCAGATCGTCTAAACGGGAAGATCTTAGTAGAACATAGCAGAATAGGGGAGTTTTTGTAGCCACCAGTCCCATTAACCTAACATGCCAAGGTGATTAATGTTGCTTTTTCCAGAAGTCTTGGCCTGAAAAACTCAACACTGAACACCTGAAGAGAAAAAAAAAAAAAAATCCCATTAGCAAAGCTTGCTTTTCACAGTGGGAGACTCCCAGCAACCTTGCCAATATCCCTGGGGCCCAATACCTTTCTGACTTTGCAATAACTCCCAAGTTAAACAAATTGCCAAAGAGTTATAAGCTTCTTAGGAGCTGGCTGGAGTCCTCCGATTGCTCTGTCGGCTTCACTTTCCCTGCACACATGTTGGTGAGTTCCGTCGATAATTCGTGTGCCTGCAAGTTTGCCCTGCAAACCGGGGAGCGCTGGCATTTCTGGGTTCGCATCTGCTCTGTGATCTATGATCTACGATCTCCACTCCCTCCTGCCTTCACTTTGAACTGAACTGCTGTGTTAAGCAACCCCACTACCCACCACCTAACAAGCTGAGACGTGAGTCTTCATTAGAGTTACAACACTTGCAATTTATCCCAGGCTAACCAGTAACACCAGTATTCAAACTGCAGTGTGATGATAACCACGATGACCCGGACGGAAAGACCCGTACCGCCGCCATGATGTCAAGGAACACGCATGGCACTGGAGATGGGCGATGACAGAAGGATTAGATGGGACAGGCGTTGGAGAGCCCCACGGAGAGCTAAAACAGAGGGGTAGCGTTAGACTGTGGCCCTTAATTCACACAGCAGTAACTGAAATGGAGAACTGGGAGGGACACAGTACCTTTCACCCAGGTAAAGACCAGTCTGATCCATTGGGACAGACCTTCACCGTAGAGATTACACTGTCCATTTCAGTTAACAGCCCCAATTCACAAGTCACTGTCCAATCCCCAATTTCATTTTGAGTTGGGCAAAACTTAGCTACCAGACCAACTTCGGTTTCTGCGTGGATTCCTAGATCACGTAAGACCTGTGTCACGATCTCATTACACGCACAACGAGAAAGTTCTGTCGACATTTATTCCCCAGCGAAAGCTCCTTGAGAGGAATGATAAGCTAAGTTTTGTTTTGTTTTTCTTTGAAAAGCACAAATGTCTATAGTACACTGGTTCCACTCCTCTTCTGGGTGAGACAAGGTTTATGACAAGGGGCCACACGGTTAGTTTCTATTGGTATTGATTTAAGCCTCCTCCCTGAGATTAGAAGAAACAATCATTTTATTAACTACAGTCCAAGAGTTATGGAGAAAGTCTGAATCCACCTGATATCTATAATTCCATCTTTCCTCCTTAGCAGAGTTATCTTATTTCATCCGGGGTTTTTCCTAGGTGCACAAGCAAGATCTTTCAGAGGATGGGGCCCTGGGATTGGAAAGACGGAAGAGGAGGAGAGAGAGAGGGAGGAGGGGCCGTGGGCCTGCCCGAGGTATGCAGAAGTAAGCAAACCACACGCAAGTGTCCCGTATTCAAGACCTCCATCTGAAACAGGGTGGACTCAGATCGGAAAGGACCATGGCTGTGACCCGAATGCTTCCCGGGAACCATTCTCTCCTTGTCCAAAAATGCACCATTAGTTATCCTTGATAACTGCCATCTCTCATCCGGGCCCTTACAGATGACAAACAGAAACACTGGCCTCCTCGGAGGCCTTCCCACCTCAGTCTTTGCTAATTCTTTGCAATCACTTTATTTTCTTAGCAAGATAAATCCGCCACTCGGTGTTTTCTAGAGGCTTCATTATTTATTCTCCCACATCCAGAAACAGGTCTTGATAAAGCAATGTTACTTATAACTACTGTGCACCAGAAATCAGCCCAAGCTTTACCCGCCTCTCATGGCTTCTTTCTCTAACACGTCTCTTAAGTCATTTTATGGACAGGAACTCTAGGAATTCTGTCCAATCATTTACTCGTCTTAGCGATGTACATTTGACGCAAAGAAGACAACCGGAAATAACATGGCTCCGGTCACCCAGGAGAAAATTGCAAAGATTTGTGGATTGTAGACATGACCCCAGATCTAAAGCGGCGGGGGTGACTGAGGTCTGATCTCACCCTGTCCACACTTCATTAGTAACGCCAGCTCACTCTTATGCATCACAGTTTGTCCACCTGAGAATAAGTTTAAGTACAAAGTTTTGCCTCTTAAAATGAAGAACAGAACAAACCCCAGTTGGACGTTGTCAAACAACTGGCAAAATATGAACGTCACCTATCTAGCCTAATCATTACTGGTATTCATGGGCAATTCTGTGGTTTCCTTCAGAGTGGAAAGGAAAACGAGCTCTTAAAACGGGGTGGGGGGGGGGGGTTCCGAAACAATGTAAGATGTCAATATTAGGGGGAACCGGGTGAAGGGTATACCAGAACCCTGCATGATCTTTTCAACTTCTCTCTAAACCTAAGATGTTTTCCTAAAAAAAAAAAAAAAAAAAAAAAAACTTGTTTAAAAGAAGTCAGGTGGGGCCAAGGGGTGGGAAAAATAAACTCGGGGCCACCAGAGCATTGGAGAGCCGGCTCGAAACTCCAGTCTTCTCTGGCAGATAATAACCAGAGGGGACCCCACCAGAGGTGTGCAGAGAACCTGTCCCTTTGGTAACATAGATGAACGATCTCTAGGTTGCTCTTGGTCCCTGGAGAACAGAGTCACCAACACCTCTGTGAGGCAGAGAAGACTCCAATCCCTTTGCACCTGGCAGTGCGTCTCTCCAGCCGGACAAGGAGTCACTCAGAGGGCCATTTCAGCCAAACATCGGGTGGTTTCCTGAGTGCGCGCTCTTCTCTCCATTGAAGCACGGTGCCTTGACCAGCCGTTCTCTTCCTGCAACAAACACAGCCTGGGTGTGGAATCCAGTCCCTGAAGTTACAGTGAGCGAAGACACGTGGTATCTATGAATCTCTCCTGTGTGTGCGGGGAGTGTTTTAATCTCTTCTTCAAATTGTAAGGCTTAGTAGGAAGACAAAAAAGAAGGCAGTTATATCAGCTCTGTGCAAACAAAGTTAAAGTGGTCTTGGTGCCAAGATTAAATGTGATTGAGTGCTTCTGGATGAGGGAAGAAAAAACAAAACAAAAACAAAACAAAACCCAGACCAAAAAATAGAAAACCACCACAGTCCTTTGCCAACCTTCCTAAAATAACTACCATTGTGTTGGATTAAAAGGCATTTGCTGAAGATTTTGTGAAGAATTAAGCTTGTTTGTTATTCTTTTAAAACAGGAGGCAGAATAAAAGAAAAGCTGTTAGTCAACGTTGTCTTAGAAGATAAAGCTTTCAAGATAGCAGCAGAGTATCTGGGTCAGTGGGAAGTTTCGGTGAATGTGCTCGATTTCTTCAGAATTTCAGCTGCAAACTTAACGCTTCCTCCTTCCCCACGTCAGGGACTCCTCAGACTTGGACACTGAAAAGTGGCCTGTTCCAGGGTCCCGCGGATGAGAGGTGTCATACACCCCAGGGTTAAACTGTCACCTGCCACTAGAGGACTTGGGGACCAGAAGCAAAAAGGAAGGTAGGATTTGGCAGGCAGAGAGAAGGGAACTCCCGAATATTGCTTTGATGCTGTATCTGTTGGTTCTTCCTCCACAGTTCCATGGGGGGGAGAGGGGGTAGGGAGGGAATGATGCTTTCCCGTGGAAGAGCTCCCAGACCTAAACCCAAGTGTCAGCTCTGGAGAAAGTAGCCTGATCCCACAGAAGCAGCACAGACAGTAGTTCTCAAGCAGGGTAATTATGCTCCCTCCCGCTCCCACCTCCCACCCAAGGGGACATTCGGCAACGTCGGGAAACATTTCTGGTTGTCACAGCTGCTGTTGGCATCTGGTGAATAGAACCCAGGGAGAAATTCCTGCAATGCACAGACTGCCCTCCACAACCACCAATGATCTGGCCCTAATGGTGATCTTGCCAAGGTTGAGAAATGGCCCTAGAGAATGGAATGAAAATTGAAGTCCCTACTTTATCCTCTAAAAGGCTTACTTGAAGTTGTTAAAACTCCACAAGACAATGTTACAGGGTTACAAGTCTTTCTGTCATCCTGCTCTAGGATCTTCACCAGCTGCCCAGATAAAAAGACCAGCAGATAATCACCAATGGCAGAAAGCAGATGTTTTGAATATATACCACAACCTCTTTCTCTGGACACTTCTGTCAACGAATCCACCGACAAACAGGTTAGATGCCTACCACACGGTCAACCCAGTGCTTGTTGCCGTAGAGAATATACGGAGATATAGCGTGCCGCTGGAATTACATATTTTTAATGTTTATTTGTATTTTAGAGAGAGACAGAGCATGAGCATGGGAGGGGCAGAGAGAGAGGGAGACACAGAATCCGAAGCAGGCTCCAGGCTCCGAGCTGTCAGCACAGAACCCGACACGGGACTCGAAATCATGAACTGCAAGATCATGACCTGAGTCAAAGTCAGACGCTTAACTGACTGAGCCACCAACATGCCCAAGTAGAATTAAAACTAAAAAAGGAACACACTTAATGGAAAATTAAAATACGACATAGAAAATATTAACGAGAAAACCTCATAAAACATACACTTAGCTAAATATTAGAATTAACAAGTTTTTATGTTTTACGTAACCGGTTTAAAAAAGTTTAATGACAAGTAACACGTTCAATAACTATCGAGTAATGTGCTTTGCAAACCAGTGAATGTCCATCAGCATTACTTTTTAATTTTTAAATTTAATAAATGGGGTCCTTTCTTCAAAGCCACTGTAAGGCCACTGAAAGATTACACCGGCCCGGCTTTACCTACCTAAAAAAAAATAACGATAAGTGACAGCTCCAGGACAACTATCAGGAAAAAAAAAATTATGAGAAGGAAACTATTCAGAAAAGGAAGTTATCAAATTTAGGATAAATCGACATACATCACTCTTCACAAAGTCACAGAACTAGGTGGTAAAGAGAAAGTCTTTTTCAATGAGGACACACAAACCTTTTTTCGCTTAATTCTGCTCAAAAATGAAAAAGGAACACTGAATCCTCTGAATTTAAAAAGAGTGAAAGAATCCAAAAATAAAAATCAGGTAAGTAAGAGAAAATCCACTGGACTGAAAAGAAAGGAACTTCCCAAGGCCTAACAAACATATGGGACATACTAAACACTGAGCGAGCGCAGCATTTAAAAACTTGTATCTGACCATTCTTCCTTGATGCTTCTACCTGGACGTTATAATTGCTCGACGCGGTCAGAGGCAAGAATTTTACAGCAAACAGAGGTTTGAGTCAGGTGAGATGAAGCTGTTCATTCCCCTTGGAGAAGCCTCTGGCCCCCCGAAGCCCAGCCAGGCTGCCCAGGAGAACTCGTGGCTCCCGGGGCTAGGCAGCAGGACTGGAGGCGGAAATGGTTTGTGCTTCCTCCTTTGGTCTGACAGTTGGGAGTTAAGTGACAGATGACAAGCCAAATCCAAGAAGGTCCAGGAGCCACGCAACAGTGTTGGACTCATGAAGGGTTTGGAGGTTTGTTTTGTGTGTGTGTGTGTGTGTGTGTGTGTGTGTGTTGTTTTTGGTTTTTCTGTCTGCCATTCATGTTTCTCCAATCTATCAAGCAGGGGAGGAATAAAAACTCAACAGAGCAGAACTGTGGGGAGGAAGCCCTTTACCTAAGTCAGCACCCATCCTCTGGCCTCTTTGTCTGCAGCTGGTTCAAGTTGAGAAGGTCGGAGCTTCATACGGCATCCCTGTGAAAGGGGCGTCTCACAGCCCCTTCACGTCAGCATCTCTGCACTGCCAACTTACTTCTTGGCACCCTTGTTTGCACCCTCACACTCTTCTTGAAAACAAGAATAATACTTGGCATGACTTCAAACACACTGAGCAGCAGAACTCAACAACTGCCATCCTCCAGGCACACTTGAAAGAGGGAGAGTCACAGAAGAAGATGGACATCTGGTCTACCGGGAGTCTGCCTAGAACCACACCAGACAACAGCGGCAGCCTCACAAAGACAGCTGCCGCCATGAGGGACCAGGAACTTGTCAGCTTTAACAGACCACATGTCACAGGAGTGAGCAAACTCAAACAAGGGTGGTAAAGGTCTGATTAAAAACTTACATAGAGAGAGGTCCAGAAGGCATTTACTTTGGCTGAAAAAATAAAACCAATTTTATGTTTTAAAACACTTGTTACGTTTATTTATTTATTTTTGAGAGACAGAGACAGAGAGAGAGAGAGAGAACAAGTGGGGAAGGGGCAGAGGGAGAGAGGGAGAGAGAGAATCTCAAGCAGGCTCCATCCACACCATCAGAGCAGAGCCCCAGGCAGGGCTCAGTCTCACAAATCGTGAGATCATGACCAGAGTCAAAGCCAAGAGTTGGATGCTTAACCAACTGAGCCACCCAGGTGCCCCTAAAACAAAACAAATTTTAAAAATATATACATGTAAACAGATACATAGAACCCTTTCTAGAATTCGACAATTACAAAAAAAATAACTGCAAGAAAAATTACTTGTTGATTTTTTAAAGTTATTGACAGCCAGCCCACTTCTAAGACTGCAAGAGTTTAACAGCAATAAAATAAATACTTCATGACCAGATGTGTTTCCTAGACCATCTGGAACTCAGAGATTTCAACGTTGCGAAGGCACAGCCTAGGAAGACTTCGTGGAGAAAGCTGGACTTGAGCTGGCTTTGAAAACTTGACAGCCAAAAATACACTTTTCGTTGTTGTCGGGTTTTTTGTTTTTTCGTTTGTTTAATTGATTGGAGTACTCTCAAAAGTCACCATCATTTCCGTCCTTCAACAGAGAGTCTGGCAAAGTGGTCTCGGATTTCCCATTCATGCCTCCGACTTCCCCCTTAACATAACACCTCCTCCGGCTGCACTCTTCTCAGTGGGCTGCCTGCCTGACTGCTCAGGGTTGTGTCGTTCTGCCTCACAGGATGCATTTGCGTGGTTGATGCTCCTATCTGGTCATTTCTGAAGCCAACAGCCAGCCGCCTGCTTTGGCAAAATCACCCATCAGGCCGAAGGGGCACGGCAAGTGGCCTTCACAATAATACCTTTAACTTCCATAACTTTCCCCTTACCAAAATTTTATATAATCTATAATATCCGGCTCATATACACAGAGAAGAGGGAGACACTTTGACCCACATAAAGAATCAGATATGTCAACCTTGATCTGCAGCTGAGCCTCCCCCAAAGCCAGCCACAACCTCCAGACATCGATTACTCCTTGTTTAAGGCTGATAAGCATCATAATATTCTTGGTAACATATCAAAATGTGCTGACTAGAAAGCACGCCGCATTATGTCCTGGCGGGGCACTGGATAGGTGGTCCTACAGTCAACATTCTTACTCAACCACAGAGAGAAACTAAGGCACTTGGAGTCTGAGGAAGGGAATCTTCTTGAGAAGCCACTGAACACCACCTTCTACGGCACATAGGAGTTCTTTTCTCGGCATCCTAAGTGGCCTGACGGTCCAAGTAGAGCCTAATCTGGAGGCAGACGGTGCTAATATTTATGAGTTATTTCCATTATCAAGCTAATATTGGCCTCCCTGATATATTCTTATCCATCATAGTTTTAGCCTCTGGAAACACTCAGGATTCTGGGCACCAGGCGGAAGTCCTGGCAATTCAATCTCTACTCCGTCTATGGCTACACCTGCCATCAATACAAGTCCACTGGGAACAAGGAGTTTCTTTGGATCCCAGTCCTACCGGGAACAAACTCTTGTTGAAACCTGTAAAGAATTACTGTTCAAAGTGAATCAGAGTTACTTACAACTTATAAGCAATATTTTGTTTAGCGATAAGAACAAAGTTGAGTGCGAGAACAGTGTTAAAAGAAAAAGCAGAAAAAATAGACTGATTACGTATAATCACATATGTTGAACTATTTCTAGCCTAGATATAATCTTAATATAATGAGTATTGTTAGGAGAGATAAAGATAACAATAATAACAATAATTTTATTTATAAACCATTTTCCAGCCAATGTGCTCGGGGCATCGCATGATCATATACAATGATTAAAACACTATTAAAAAACATCAAACGAATTAAAACACAAGCTATTCTTTAGATATAAAATGAAGTAACGCTAAGGAATAGGGGCTAGTATTAGAAGTAAGGAAAAATGACACCAGGTCATAGGAAAATCACAGACTGGTTAGCATTCTGTCCACTCCAGTTACTCTGAAAAATAATCTTGTAAATCCTCCTTCTAATGTATTTGTATCCTAAGTGTCTACTTCCTCTTTAGTTCCCTCTTCCCGTATTAAAATTTCTCTCCTTTCTTAGATCCAGATCTAATTTTACGTCCCTTCAGTCCAATCCGCATGACAAACGGCTTTGTCGAAAAGAACCAACCCAATAAAAACAAAGCCAGTCATTAAAGCCATTTCTCTAAGGTTGGTGTTTTCTTGTGCTCACGATGTATTTTGGCTGTATAACCAATGACACTAAAAAAGGGAAAACCTGGTCAATGTCTGAGCATAAAGGCCATACAACTGTAATTTCCAATCTTTCCGCCATCGTGACACTCTCTCATTCTGAGTTTGGCAATAACCACTGACTCCCTCCTCCCTTCAGAAAAGATAGGGATGGTGTGAAAAACACTGTTGGTTACCTACACCACAACCGTTTCCTCCCCCTCCCCCGCCTTTCTTCCTTGCTAACAGAACACTATTTTTGTTCACAGTACCGGGGGTCATATGTTTGTGGAAAATGGGCCCCTCCCCAACTCCGGGGAGAAAGTTAACCCAAGACATCAATGTCAAACGCACTCCCCTTTGCCAGCAACAGGCTTGGTGTCAGCCATGTCATGAAACTCCGGCCAAGAGACACAACACCAAGTCTGATAGGAGCTTTTCGGGAGAGGTCTTCCCCCCCTGGCGTGCCTCAGGCTACGTGTAGATGGGATCCGTAGAACCACGGGGTCCCTATCCTGGGACCAGGAGATGCGGCACCCAAAGACGAAGTCGGCACACTGGGTTCAGTGGAATAAAAACGTGGAAAGACACTGGGTCCCCGAAGAATTTATCACGTAAACCATACCTTCACCGTAAATGGCATCTCTTCTCATATAAGATAGTTTCCTCCTTGTCCAAATCTGTTTAGCTGAGCGTCTTTCATTCGCAGCTAAAAGCCCTGTCGTCAACTCAAAAGGCATCTCCTTTAACAGAACTGAAATGAATTACATACTTTGGGGATTCGTATTTTTGGGAAACTCCTTCATACAACTGAGAACACTTGGAATCTTTTGAGTCAATTTGAGCAGCACTGAGGTAACATCTGAGTGCCTCGTATCTCCCAAGCGTACGAATACGTATCTCACCTCTTCTTAATTCCTATAATTCCATGTAAGATTGCTATCTTTTAATGTTCATAATAATGTTTATTATAGGTAATATCCGAAGCTAGACTTTCGTTTTCTTAAGGAGTTAATCAAGTACTGGATTCTTGCTCCTGGCGACGCTCTCAGACTGAATACTGGCTGCCTCGGGTTCCTACAGAATGTTCCGGGATTCATTTTGGAACCCTGGATGAAGTACTGTGCTGATAACACAGTTTTTTTCTTGGTGGGGTCCTGTAGGCATCTCCACCCCAAATCCCGGCAACTCCGTCCTTACTCCCGCCAAAACCCTGGGAGAGTCCCTTCCCCTTCTCTCCCCCACCTCATGTAATCAGGCGAGAAACTGTGACTTAACCTTCCCAAGAAGCTTAGAATGTGATCTTTTCTCACCGCCTCCAGTGTGAACACCCCATATTCTGGCAAACAGCTAGAATGAGGCTGAGGAAGGTCTGCACGTGCAAAATTCAAAGAGGCACTCAGTCTCAGGGTCACTTACACGGCTCTCGGTGAGTCTCTCCTTAAGTACTTAACTAAGGGAGGCCATCTTGGGGCCTACCTTATTCACCCTAGGCACGGCCTATCATTGCAATATCTCCAGAGCTCTTCCTGACACCAATCCTTGCCCCTCGACAGTCTATTCTCAACGCAGCAGCCAGAGGGATGCTTAATAAATGTGAAGCAAATCATACCGAACCCCCCGGACCACGGGCCTTTTTGCAGATGCCAGAACACAACACACACACACTGCTACATTAGGACCTTTATTCTGGATACTGTTCCTCCCAGAACACTTCTCCCAAATATGTGCTTTGGGTGTTTCCCTCACCTATTTCAACTCTTTGCTCGCGTTTCACCTTTGACCTCTAGCCTACCAGAACACCCCTGAGCCTTCCGTTGCCCTATCCAGCTTTTTGTTTTCCAGGGCGCTTGTCACTTCCTAGCTTGACTTTTTGTGTGTATACCTTAGCGTCCGCCTCCCCTCGCCGAATGGCAACTGTGAGGGCGCAGGAATTTTTTTGTGCTTTGTTCTCTGGTCCATCCCGAGCGCCTGGGAAAGGCTCTGAGCACACAGAAAGTGTTCCAATAAGTATCTGCTGAATGAGCTAACTAATGCAGCAGTCTAAGAAGTGACCAGTGGTGCTAGGACGTGAGGATGAAGCGGTGACTGAATCACAGTAGTGGCTCATAGGCCATTGTTTGAGTTTGGAGATTTATCCCAAGCACACAGTCATTGTGCTCGGTATCTTGAGTGGGTTTCAAACAGGAATGATGGAATCTGATTTATGTGGGGGGGGGGGTCAATTATTTGTTTATTTTGAGAGAGGGAGAGAGACAAAGTGTGTGTGTGCACAAGTCAAGGAGGGGCAGAGAGAGAGGGAGAGAGAGAGAGAATCCCGAGCAGGCTCCACGCTGTCAGCACAGAGCCCAACGTGGGGCTCAATGTCATGACCTGTGAGATCACGGCCCGAGCCGAAACCAACAGATGGACCCTTAACTGACTGAGCCCCACAGGAGCCCCAGTGTTTTAGAGTCATTTCCCTGTTACGTGGGAATGACTGAGACTGAAAAGTGGACAGAAGTGGGGGAGATGAATGTCTTAGTAAGGCAACATCTGATACACTCGGATTAGAGTGATAGAAGGAAAGGGTGGAAGAAATGGATGGACATTTTAAAAGTTGGGCCAACACACTTGCTGGTAAATTGGAAGCAGGCATCGCCTTTAAAGACAGGACCGTTGATATGGTTAAAAAAAAAAAAAAATGGTAGCAGGTCCACTGGAGGAAAGGGGTAGAGACGTTTTCAGGGAAGGTGGAACCGAGAAGATACATTTTCTAAATGCTAATTTTGAGATGCCTATTAGCTACCCAAGGAGAACCATCAGAAAGTGGCTGAAGAAGCCTGGTGGATGGAGGAGAGGCCAAAGCTGGTGATGAAGGGATGAAGTCATTGGCATCTGGAAGCTGGGCGCCCGGGTGACATCACCTAAGAAAGTTGGCTGTCAACGAAGAGAGCACAGGAGTGAAGGTATGAAATGGAAATGACATCTGGAAGACTGCCCTCGTGGAGGTTTTCCGCTCCTCGAAATCCTTGGATTTCACCTACTTTCAGAAATCTGTGTTTCTAGAGCCCCCTTCTGTGTATTTGCAGTCATTTCTAATTTCCTTCCTCGACCGTTATTTCCTCCAACGCATTCACTAATCCTCAGACTTGGCTTTCGAGACCTAGAACCATCTTCAAAAGTCTTTCAACTCCGTCAGTGTGTCAGTTAATTCATTATGACATATATGTTAAAACAATTACGTAAATTAAATAGGATTTAGTTCCTAAACTCAAAGTTGCTTCTTTATCTCCTCTTCTCCCTGACTGAAGACAATGGTATTTGTGCAACTGAGAGACAAGGAAAAACATCAGTCATTAGCGCTTCTCAAAAATATGCCGGGCGCCTGATATTTGGCCGGCACTGTATTTTAGCCTCACATCACCAAGGTGGCCCAAAATCCTATTCCTAGAACAACCTAGAGGGCTTTGGTGGCCTTCGGGGTAGTTTGTGTCAAACTAAGAGAAGGAAGATGGGGGTGGAGAAGAAGGTTAATCATTCCAAGGGGAAGAGAGAACTGATGACTGGATATCCCTGGAGACTTCTTTCTGATGACGTGACCTATCTGCCTGAGGCCACTGGTCCTCGACTGGACATGGAGATTATGGTTGGAAACTGAATCATAGGCTAAGAAATTACATTTCACCTTATGTATTTGTTGAACTTACCACACATGGCAAGCCACTGTCAGGATAAGCCTGGAACTCTGCTCAGAACAAAGTTCTCAACCCCTGAGCTCAAACACTGTATCCTCCCTTCTGGTGACAAACCTACAGTGGCTGTCCCTGGGCTCTTGTCCAGCAGCGCAGCTCGCGCAGCTAATGCTAGGTCATCCGCTTCTAAAGGGTCTTTCCACTGTTTGTTTTCTCTTGCTCTTATCACAAAGGTGGATGGTACTAGATATGTTTCTTTTTAGCCAGAATGAGGTAAGCAGAGGTCAACCCCGTGTCAACCAGAGATGTAGAAAAGCAGATATAGTTACAGTGCAAACCGGCCGGCCTAAAGTAAAACAAAAGAATTCTTTCAGTGACACTTCAAAACCAATTGAAACCATAGTGATGATCTGGGGGACGCTTTGTGGAGAGAAGTCAAGCCCAAGCCTTCACGCTCAAGGGCCCTTTGTGCTGAGCTGACAGAGGGAGGCAGATGTCTCAGGCGACTGCTTCGGTTTCCGCGATCTCAAACCCAGCGCTGGGTGCACCTTGGTCCCCTCTTCAGCGGGGGACTGCACGTGAGAGAGGTTGGACACTGACGGTGTCCAGCCTTTAATCCTTTCATGCTGAATCTATTCTGCTCCCGAAGTAGGAGAAGGCAGCACGCTTCCTCTGGCCACTGTTTCCTCCAGGCAAAGGGGAGATACAGGACGTCGGGGTCCCCACTATGCGTTGATCTCCACCATAGCGCCTTTCTTTACATCATCACTGCCTTTCTAGGGTTTGCACAGAGAAGGAATTCAATGGATATGTCAGGAATAAATTCCCTGACTTTTTTTTTTTTAAGTAGGCTGCACACCCAGCTCAGAGCTTAAACTCACAACCCTGAGATCATGATTTGAGCAGAGACCAAGAGTCGGATGCTCAACCGAGCCACCCAGGCGTCCCCAACCGCCTGTCTTTTAAATCTCAGTATCTCCGGGCACCTGGGCAGCTCAGTCGATTAAGCGTCCAACTTCGGCTCAGGCTATGATCTCAAGGCTTGTGTGCTCGAGCCCCATGTCGGGCTCTGTGCTGACAGCCTCCATCTAAAAGGCTCCTAGACCAAAAAGAATCTCTCATTTTGTTCTCATTCTACTTTCCACACGATTTAAGTTGGGCTAAAGCTACGGTCACTAACTCTTCTCCTGTTTCTGTTGTGTTTTGTTTTGTTTTGTTCCATTTTCCCACAAGCCCCAAGTCCTTCTAATTATCCTTTTCCCCGCTCAGGCCCCCATCATGCTCTTTTCCTCCAATGCCCACCTGCCCTCGTCCCCCCACGGTGATTCTTCCTCCTCTGTCATATATTTTATTTTGCTATCACCCTCACTGCCTGTCATCAAGCCCCTGCTTCTTTGTCTTAGCAAGGTGACCCCTGATGAAATCAAATCATCCATCAGCCTTTGAGTCATAACATGATAAAAGAAAAAAAGTGCTAGATGAGGTACTCTAAGAAACAACGTAACGCGACTATGGTTCAAGGGCTGTTTCCAGGCCGTCTCAAGTTTGTACTGGTCTACGACATTCTACCACCAAAAGCACTCACTTCCTATGCTCTAAGAATCTAACGAACTCACTATCGACAGACTGACTTACAGCCCCACTGGATGCAATCAATATAATTTGTTCTTTACTTCGTGATTACAAGTAACGGATGGAAATATATAAATAAAAATTATGATCAACTGAATTACTTTATAAATACACTTTACAAACCTCGAGGAATTTTGGATAGTTTACCATTTGAATTGAGAAGTTCCGGTCCAATAGGTAGATCCTGGGTCCGAGACAGTAGATGCGAAAGTAGGCATGATTGTTATGATTGTATCGTGATTGTTGTTTTCACCCGAGACTCCTGTTTGTCTTTCTAATTTGTCCTTAAGTGAAATCAGGTTTAAGACAAAAGCCCCAGTCTGATAAGTTACCTGCAAACTCAGCCCATTGGCTGGCATATAAAAGACACCCAATAAATGTTGACTAGATGAATAAATCCCAACATCTCGTTATTTTTGAGAAGATTAAATGAACTGAGATATACGAAAGCGCTTTTAGACACCTGGGTGGCTCAGTCAGTTAAACATCTGACTCTTGATTTCAGCTCAGGCCACGATCTCACAGTTCATGGGACCAAGCCCCACATTGGGCTGTGCTGACAGTGCAGAGCCTGCTTGGGATTCTGTCCCTGCCTTCTCCACCTGCCTCTCCCCTTCTTGGGCTCTCTCACTCTCTGTCTTCCTCTCTCTCGCGCGCGCGCACGCACAAAATAAATAAACGTTAAAAAATTTTAAAAAGAAACGTACAAACACCTTGTAGACTATAAAACAGTATGCAAACGGTTCTTATTAGGGCACACTGAGTACTCCTTCAACATGCTGACTAATCACATAAGGAACTAAGTAAGATTCAAATCAAAAGTACTACAGAAGTTCAACAGAGGCAAACACTGATCAAAATTAAGATTAAAACATGGATTCGTTCATATAAAAGACTCACATGCTAGAACAAAGCTTTCCACACTACACTATCTGTTCAACCACCACCGCATTCAATGACACATATTTTAGATTTTTGTTGCAATAGCATTGCGCTTCAAATACCAATGTTTATACAGATAGAATGAAAGGCTTAGCTACTCTGGAACAAAAAAATCAGTCACGCGGCGGTTCCAATAACTGAGAGGCTTCTATCTCCCTCATGTGACAGCCCGGCGCCCGGGTAGGTGAACTCGCGGCCCCTCGCGGCCTCGCGGCCCCTCGCGGACCCAGGTTCCTTCCCCGTTGTTTCTCTGCCCTGCTGGAGGGGAGTGTCTTCATTTGAGTGGTCAAAGCTGGTCATGAGCTAATCAGTGCTCTAGTTCAAAGGAAAAAGAGTAGAAAGAGCACACATTCTAAGGCTTAGGTCTCAGAGTTGTGTACTTCCCATTATATTCCACCGGGACGAACTCAGATGGCCGTCAATGGCACCTGGGCAACGCGGTTGCATATCAGGCGTCCACATTCCCAGACGCAGTTCTACAGCTCAACAGATTTTGGTGGAATATTAGCCACCAAGCTAGAAGGCTTTGTGAAGGATATAGGACGTGAAGTGAGCAATGAGGGTTATCTAAGATAACAGCAGAAAGTCTACAAAGAGCCATAATTACAAACTGTAAATTCCTAGGTCCCGCCTTTGCTGTCACCCAGGATCCCATTTCTTAACCTTAATCCACGCGTTCTTTTTAAATAAATTCTCGAGAAAGAATAATAGAACATCGTCCCCCAAGAGTCATACGGTAGGCTTTTAAAAATAATGTTTAAAACCTTTATAATAATGTTTAAAATAATAATGGGCACAGCAACACAGCCTCCACTCAAAATAATCAAGGATATAAGAACAAAACTTAGCAAAATTTAGAGTGTTCGTAGAGATAAATATTCATTGCCAGAAATGGATCGGCAATAGTTTTTCACCGCAACCATTTCTGAACGAGGCTCTCTACATAGCAAATGGTTTAGATGACAAAATCACAGGAGTAAAATTAATAATCATCACCACCACCATTATCATCATCAACAAAGTGAATTTTAAAAATTCTTTAAATTACACCCAGTGCTGGGAGTGACACAGTGACAGCACTAGACATTCTGTGATGAGAGAATGTGATGAGCTAGCTATGAAAGACAGTTTGGAATTTTCCAGATGAATAAGAGGAAAAAGGTCTTCTAAAGAAGAAGAAAAGGAGAATCTCCATGCACCAATGACTGTTTTTATTATTCTCAAGTTTTTAAATTTGTTTAATGTTTGTTTTTAAGTTTGTTTAATGTTTGTTAATGTTTGTGGCCACCCAGGGGCCACAAAAATCAAAATAAATCTTAAATTCTTTAAATGTTTAAATATTAAGGAGTCGGGATGGCCAGTTAAAACACCAAAGGAAGGAGTTATCTAAAATGTTATCGTTTATTCATTGATACAAAAGTGTTAACTCAGCACCTATTATGGGGCCCAATTCCTACACTCCAAAAGCTTTAGTCCACAATTTGGATCAGCTGCTCTTTCAAGACATGTAGGTATCCTGAGCACATGATCTCATTTAGGAGATTTTTGTTCTTTCTTAGTATCTTTCATACCATAGGAGTCACGGGAGTCATTTCCTAAGTCAGATGAGAATTTCAAGACAGATAGGGAGTTAAATTCAACCCCTGAACTGAAATTCTACTTCTCCACTGGTGACTGGTTGAACGCTCCTATTGGGAGAAGAACTGGACACGTAGTAATGGGCTCTCGGAGTACAGGAGAAATCTTCTGAATGCAATTATGAGCAAACTTATGGAATTGCATGACCAGGGATAAAGGAAAATCAGGCCAGGACCCAGGGAAAGTCATGCCAGGAAGCCTGAAGGAAATAAAGCACGCCCCCACTTGTATCTCTTCTGTTCCATCCTGGCCTGTGTTTTACAAGCATCGGTGTGAACATGGGCCAAGTGAGTAGGAGATCCTGTATTGCCCCAGGTTGGTCAGAGGTTAAAGCGTACCGTCATCAGTGGCGTGAATACAGTAGAAACGGGTCAGACGCTACAACAAAGAGGATCAGGACAAAATCAACGCCTCTGGACCACCGTTTGCAAGACTTCTCTCATTCCACAGGTATTCATTCATCCATTCCTTTTATTCACTAATTTCTTCATTCATTCTTCAACAACGATTCAACAATTATTTTATGTTATTCTACACTCAAAACTTTTTTTTGGGGGGGGGGGATATGACAAAAATTCACGTATTTTTCTAATTAGAATAACTTGCCTGTTTTTAATGTGTATTTTGAGAGAGAGAGAGAGAGAGAGAGTGCAAGTTGGGGAGGGGCAGAGAGGGAGAGAGAGAATCCCAAGCAGGCTCCACATTGTCAGCGCAGAGCCTGACACGGGGCTTGATCCCACGAACCCTGAGATCGTGACCTGAACTGAGATCAAGAGTCAGACGCTTAACCGACTGAGCCACCCAGGGGCCCTGAGAATAACTTTAATATCTTAGAAAGCTTGGCTTTAAAAAAAAATGTTAGCCGTGACTAGACTTTGTGAGTTATCGCTTTGCAATATATACAAATATCCAATCATGGGGCGCCTGGGTGGCTCAGTCGGTTGGGCGTCCAACTTCGGCTCAGGTCATGATCTCGCGGTCCGTGAGTTCGAGCCCCGCGTCGGGCTCTGTGCTGCCAGCTCGGAGCCTGGAGCCTGCTTCAGATCCTGTGTCTCCCTCTCTTTCTGCCCCTCCCCTGCTCATGTTCTGTCTCTCTCTGTCTCAAAAATAAATAAAAACATTTAAAAAATTAAAAACAAAACAAAACAAATATCCAATCATTACGTTGTACGCCTGAAACTAAGACGATGTGATATGTCTGTATCTCAATTAAAAACAAGAGAAAACAGTTGGGTAAATCCTCCATCCAGCAAATGTCCACGTACTTCCAGCACAGCTGTCTCATCCCCTTAGAACCATCTCGCATAGAAGACCTGTTCTACCCAGATTTTAGACCCGGGAAATGACATATTCAACTCAATAAGCACTGTTAGAGCAGAGATAAGAAATCCCCCCTCTTCTTGCGTGAGAAAACAAACACCTGCAGGCATTCACCTCTTGGGACCATCGGGGCTGAGGTGTCCCTCCCACAGAATCTGCCAAAACCCACCAACAATGGCTCCAGGAGGCCTGTTTTGGCCTCGGGATTCTGTTGCTAAACTCAGCCTCCCCTGAAGGAACACACAGTCTTCATTTACATGAGGCTTTGCCTGGCACTTATCTGCGGGACTGCAGGACAAATAAAACATCACAGGGGCAGAGAAGGGGGCGGAAACAAAGCTCGTGGTTATATTATCTCCCAAGATTTGGCCCCGTTTTGATAAAAGACGGCACCCTCCCGCCCTGTCCCCTGCGGCCACACACAAACTTGTGTTCTGCTCTAGCGCCGGGATCCGGGGTTAGATCTGGGTTTTAGACGGAAGATCTAAACTGATGGCTTTCGGGGCTGCCTGACTGGCTCAGCCGGTAAAGCATGCGACTCTTGATCTTGGGGTTACGAGTTCGAACCCCATGCTGGCCGAACAGCTTACTTAAACAAATAAATAAATGAACTGATAGCATTTGGCTGTGTCTGCCTTTAGGGCAGCTTAGAAAAAGTACCTGGTGGGTTGTTAAATAGTTGGCATTTTTATTACCAACTGTGCTGTTGACTAGGGAGGGAATAATTACTACAGTTACTTCGGAGCATAAATTGTTAAAAATCACCCAGCTGGTTAGTGGCAGCTATCATGGTTAGGGGTGGGGTTTTGAGCTCCAAATTAATACATGCCATTCTGCAAATTAAAAATCACCTCGGGGAGCGGCCTGGGTGGCTCGGTCGGTGAAGCAGGCGACTTTGGCTCAGGTCATGATCTCACGGTTCGTGGGTTCGAGCCCCACATTGGGCTCTGCGCTCAGCGCAGATCCTTCGGATCCTTAGGATCCTGTCTCTCTCTCTCTATCCTTCCCTCGCTTGCACTCTCTCTCTAAAAATAAATGAACACTTTAAAAAACTCACCTCAGGGAAAATGGTGGGTACTTAACGAACGGTAACAATTCCTGAAGACAGAGGCATAACCTTTGCATCAAGTCATACAGCACCAGAATCCTTGTTCTAGAAGAGAGCCCAGAAATAACCCATGCCAAGCCCTCGGATTCTAAATAAGCAAAACTAAGCTCAGAAGGGAAATAAGTGCCTGAGGCTACACAGCTGGAGAGTTGCAGGGCCGGCTTTGCTGGCCCTTGGCGGGTGGGGGGCGGTGGTATGAGTGACCGTGGCCTTGATTTAAGATCAGGATGTGATCCTAATATATTCAAGTGGACGTGTATAGAGAGACAATGGAGTGCAATATTTGGATTAGGATTAGGACTGTCCCAGAAAGTCTAGGTCCCCAAACGGGAGCATACACTTTGCTCTGTGGTGACTCAGAGGCGAGCCTGGGACAGAGGTCCCCTTTGGGACGCTCCTTCCCGGGGACACACATGATGGCATTCGTGCCCAGTCCCTCTCTGCAGCTCACCCTGACCCTACGCTTGCTGTTCAGCCACACACCTTGGTTCAGGGCTCACAGCCCTTGTCCTAAACCTTTGCAGATAAAGAAGATTCCTAACTTCAGATCGTTTCTGGAATTGCTTTCTGCTTCAGCCCACCGCCCCCAAGAAACTGGATTTGAAAACTAAGACACAGCAAGAAGGCATCACCGTGCTTCTGCAGCTCTATACTGTGTCTGTCACATCAGATTGCTTGACCCGTACGGAACAATGATTTCCTTCTTGTAACAACTATGATGCTTGGTCACGTTTTCACCTGGTCAGTGCACAGGATTAACAAAGAGGTCCACATATCCAGTTAGCTCTCTAGGCTATCTAAATAACCGTGTGTCTTCCAGAAGGCCGCCTCATTTCTATCGTTTACATTTTTATTTCCAAAGCGTTAGACTTGATCAGATCAATGTGCAAAGACTGGGGAAGAATCAGCTCTCCACTTTAGGCGTTATGTGGCTTACAATACACTGATCATTTTACAAAGAAGAGGGAAAAGGTTCAAACATTTTGGATCAATTAACAGCTCGCATCACCGGGTGGCCTTCCACACACGTTCCCTCGTGTTTCTCCAGTTGACATACATTTTTGGGCAAATTGTGGAATTTATCTCTTGCACATCTGTAGCATCAGTTCCATGGAGGGTTAACACAAACTTCTGTAATGATTGGGAAGGGGACGGTTTAAAAATCACACCAACTTGGGGCCCCTGGGTGGCTCAGTTGGTTAAGCATCGGACTCTTGATTTTGGCTCAGGTCATGAGCTCGTGGTCATGAGATGGAGCCCAGAGTCAGGTTCTGCGCTGGGCGTGGGGCCTGCTTAAGGCCTCACTCTCTCTCTCTCTCTCCCTCTCCCTCTGCCCCTCCCTTGCACTCTCTCTCTGTCAAAAAAAAAAAAAAAATTAAAATCACACCGGCTTAACATTTCTCTGAGTGTGTTCCAAGGAACATTCAAGAAGAGGAAAGAGAGTTTACAGAGACAAATAAATTGAGTAAACATGGGCTCAAACTAAATATTTTGCTTAACTATTCTTCTCAGAGCCTTTATTATGCTAATGTCATTATGAATCATCAAGATGTGGCTCCAAATACACCATTTCCCTACCTGAGCTGCCATGGCTTCCTTTTCCAGAGTATCTGATGGGACCAGTGCCCTTCAGACTAATATTGATGATCGCAATGATGACCATGTTTGAGGCCATTTTGCTAAGCTTTTCACCCCACACCTCATTTAACCGTTCCAGGGACCTGGGTCCTACGTATCCCCATTTGGCAGAAGAGGAAACGGGCTCAGAGAAGTTAAATCGCCAGTTCAAAGTCACACAGCTGGCAAGTTGCGGAACCAGAATTGAAGGCGTTCTGACTCCAGAATTTATACTCTTGATTACTCTATTACATATCTGTCTGCATGACTCATGCCCAGAAGACAATTCCTGCCCCCGTCAACTCTTGAGGAGTTTGGAGAACAATTGTTTTGAGAGAGGAAGACAGGATAAAAGATGGAAACTAAGAGAAGGGGACAGGGAGGCGTCATTTGGCCCAGATTAGAACAAGGTCATTAGACAAGTCATCACTGCTTTTTTGAAGGAGTAAACGTTCACTCTCCTTGCACGGGACAGTTCGTTCCCTGTTGGCAGGATAAGAAAGAGAACAGGTTCCGTTTTTGACAGGCATATACAAAATTAATCTTCTCCCAACAGGATGTAAAGGAAGGTAAGAGGCTTGTTTTATTCTGTGCAAATAGTTCACACTGCAAAGGTGACCAGACTGACATCCCAGCCACAAAACTGGTCCAGACCACAGGTGGCCAAGGGAAACCGATGTAGTTCGAAAGGTAGATTCCAAGTGAAAGTAAAAATTTGAAAAATACAGTAGAGAGGGGGAAGGTAACGTCACACAGAAAAAAGAATGTCATTTTTTTGAAAAAGTTAACTTCAAATGAAGCAAAAGTTTTTTCTAGGACCCTATTCCTGTAAGGCCAGCGTCTCCACTACTAACCCATAAATGAACCTGCCGACAAAATGAAAAAAAAAAAAACCCTGCCTAGTGCAATTTAATTGCGTTTCCTGGAGGGACAAGCTGAAACCAGCCAACTTTTCCATACTCCAAGAAGGAATTTGAAATCTCGCATGCCCAGTGGAAAAAAAAAAAAAAAGAGGGAGCAGTCTTCTGCATTTTAATATCACTGGGGTTTCTTTAAAGCTTTTGGAAGTTTCCTCAGGAGGCCAGGAGCATTCAGAAATTTAAAAATACGGAGTACTTCCCCCGTTAACTTCTTTTTTTCACCTTATTTAAATGAATTCTGTTGCTCACCAAAAGTTCAGAATCCCCGGCCCAGAAAATAAATTGAGTTCGGATATTCTTTAAAGGACAGGGCAGGGATGGACAAGGAAAGAGGGAACCACCCAAGCCGAAAGCCCAAGGAATCCCTAAGGACCAACTCCATCCCACACCCCGCATCTTTCCACTTCCCAACGCCCACCCCTCTCCGGCCTTTTGATGGAGTGCACGTGCCCTCCTGGATGGCCAAGGAAAGCCCAGCTGCCTGCGGCTCCGGAAGGCCTAACTGGGCAGTCCACATATAGGCACTATAGTGTCTCTAAAAGGCTTTGAGCTCCTTGCAAGGTGTCAAGGAATCAAAATAAGAAACACTATTATCATTGAAGCTCTTCTAATCCAGCAGGCTTCAGCAGAGCTTAGAGATGCCACTGTTCTCTCTTCAAGTCTTTTTCTCCCGAACTTTTAAAGGTTGGCATGACTGATTCATCTAACACGGCCAACAAAATGGAAAAGAAAAGCTTCGCGCAAATCCCTCCGTGTTTCTGCACAGGAGGTTACGCAGGGCAAAGAATACAACCTACTTCCTGTCCTCCCGATAGCTCAGGGCCCTGTCTGGTTATGTGGCTGTAACTTATCCTCACTCATACAAAAATTATTCATTTTCCACTCTGAGTCAGAACCCTTTCGGTCTCCCGTCGTACTCACAAAAATGCATCCACTCAAAGCCATTTTATGTTCGGGATGTTTTTCCCTTGAGCATATGTTTTGTCTCCTTTTCTCTGTGTTCCTTCAGAAATGATGGCTTCGCCTGTGTCTTCCGGATAGGTGTGGATTTGTGTACCGTTCCATTAGAAATGTGGGTTCCCCCCTTGTGCAGATCAGGTACGTTGCGTCCCCAATTAATTATAAGCTCCCTGGAAGCAGGGGTTCACTTGGCACTTCCTATCGATCTGGACTTTGGTTCGTCATCTGCATTTGTCTATTTTATTGACAAATAAATAGCCTCATTATCAAGGGAGCAGGAGGGGACCATGAGATTTCAAGTCCCAAGAGCATCTCGTGTCAGCCCTAGGGTTCCACTGGGCACCAGGAAGAGACGGGTTTGCCGTTCACATTTACCTCTCCCTGCGTTGCAAATTCACACATTTTAGACGGGAGGCGAATACTGCTCCAAGATAGTTTCACAACTTAAGGATGTGGAAAATACCCACATCCTATTGCAAACACACCAAATGAACTCCTCAGCTGAGTTAACCATTCGACGACAACAAAACAACCAACAAGAAGTCAAAGCAGAAGGGAGTATGCTGAAATATGTACTAAAACATTTCAAAGGAATGAACACACACCATCCTTCGAGACAAAGACATGGCCGTTCACATCCCCGGTTGTGACCCCCGGGGCACGGGTCTCTATTCTCTCTGGTAACAGCCGTGACCACTATTAGATCATGTGTGTACTCTGCACCCTTCAACCAGACCTAGAATCCTACCAGCTCCATGTAGTACAGAAGAATGGCGATATTAATTGATCTCATCCCACAGTTGACCTTCAACAGAAAGAAAAAAGTAATCATTACAACTCCCCCCCAGCCAAGGGCACTTAGTATTCGGCATGCTTCCAGTGTTTTTAGGGCCCTCTCTGCAGCACAAAGTCTCTGAAGCCCAGACTGGTAGATTGAGACCAACTCACCCACCATTTCCCAGCCCCAGGGAACGGGCCCTCCCACATTACTCCTTTAATCTTTTCCTTTTGCAAGAACGAGCTCAAGTACTGGGGAGGCCTTCTCCAGTCACCCCACAGGGACCACTTCCTTCTCAGAGCATCTCTAGAAGTCATCCCTCCTTGGGCACCGAGACAGATGACTTCTCTCCACCTTGGGACGCCATTTCTTCATCCAAACACTGAGCACTGAAATGCCTAACAGGTACCAGGTGCTGGGAGGAGCTGGGAAGCCAAGGTTGCATAAACACAGACCCTGTCTTTGAGTGGTCCAGAGGCTGTGGGGGTAAACAGCTTGGCTCCTCAGAGTCTGAAAACTCCTCGGGGCCAGGAGTCTTTGTGTCTTCATTTCATTCTCCCCACCCCCCTCAGCAGCTAGCGTGCTGCCTTTCCCAGGGGAGCTAGCACTCAGCCAAAATAAGGGGCGATGGAGACACGCAACCAGAAAATCCAAAGGGGACTTTCCCAAACACTGAGGCATAAAAGTGCGCCCACTTTGTGCTCCAAAATTATAATGCGTACCAAGATTTCACCCCCTGAACAAGGTGATACAGGCCAATTCCTTTAGGCCTTTCTAAGTACCTTTCACCTGCTCTGTAATTAAGGAATCTTGGAGGGGATTGGAAGGGGCATGTGGGGTGGGGGCTGACAGTGCATTTACATAACAAAATATGTTTAGAGCAGGAGATTCCAGTCGCTCAAAATTCAAAAGAAACAAAAACAAATTTGCAAGGATGAGGGGCAGATTTTCACTCCTCTTAGGCTCCAGCAAATAGCTCAGTCATTCAGAATGTCCTCAGAGGGTCCTTTTTTTCCACCCGAGGGTTCAGTGGCTAAGCAGGTTATTTACTCCTAACCAGAGGCCTAAAGGAGCACAAAAGAGCGAAGTTGGTCACTGCCCCCGAGACTATGGAGCAAAAGCCACACATTATCCTGAGGAGACTGGATGGCTCAGCAGCCCTATAATTCATTCAGGGACCACTGGAATTTACCTCCTCCACAGTCCCAGACAAAGGAGTTCCAGCCACAGCCAAGTGACCCCCCCCCATGCCTAGGTCTGCAAACCCCCCCTTCCCCAACCCTTCCCCCACCAAGCCCTTCCACGCATTCCTGCCCCGTTGGACACCTACAGTAGCAAAGCAAGGGACCCAAGTCCACATTTTTTTTTTTAACCAATTTCAATTGCCTCCAAAGCACATTTCTATCGCACAGTCTCAATAAGGTAAAAGGAATGAGAACATAAGGTCCAGCACGGATGGGAGCAGACCAGACAAGCTCAGAAAAAGACAGATCAGGGCGAGATCATCTCGGTTCCGAATTAATGGCATAAATGCCTTGTTGAGAGTCAACGTGTGTTCATCAGGTGTGGTACGGAGCAAACGATAAATAAATGAAGTACCTGGTCTCTGTTTTTGTTGAGTTCACTGATGAGAGTGAGTCGGGCCCGGCTCAGAGGCAGCACGCAGCTTCCCGGTATGAAATCGGAGACATTGATCTATTCTGCGGCCACACATCGTGCGGATCTTTGGTTCCACCATCTATTTCCAGGTCAACGGGGGGAGAAAAAAGGAAACAGCAGAAAATAGCATCCATAAGCAATCATTTTCAAGTCGGAGTTTTACAGGCAGTTAAACATAAAAACGTGCACAAATTAGGGAGACTCGTAGAGCCAAGAAGGACCCGTGTTTCGGTGCCATGCTGTGCTGTGCTAGCCGTGTGTCCGAGCGAACGATCTCGGTGTTCTAAACCTGGGTCTCCAACTTCGTGAGGAGTTCATACGGGCGATGGATATGATTAAATAGTGTATGTTCAATAACAGGATGCATATAAAGGGCTTAGCAGAGCGCCTGGTATTTAATTAGCACTCGGGAGGTGGAGAGTGGAAGACATGGTCAGTCGCCTCCCTGTCTGTCTCCCTCCTCTCCCCCACAACTTCCTCTCTCCTCCCACCTCCTGTCTCTCTCTGTCTCCCCCATCTCTCTCGCTTGTCTCTGTTCTTCCCACGTAAACACACACACACACACACACACACACACACACACACACGTTCCGAACCTGGACGGACCTGCTAGGGAAAGACAGCTGAGTAGGTGTGGGCATTCCTGAACCCCACTCCTAGGCTGATCACAAGTGAGTCCTGGAGGAAAGGGGTTATATCAGGACAAAGTTGAGAAAGTGAATTCGGCCTGGAGCGGACTCCAGAGTCCCAGAAATGACTGGACCTTCATTCCATGCAGACAGAGTAATGCAGGATGACTGCTCAGTCCGAATCATTCCCCTTACGTACCCTCTAGACACGGAGGAACCCAGGGCTGGATGCCGCTCTTAAGGGATTTTGCAGAACACAACAGAGAGCCCTGCTCACATCTCTACTCGGTGCACAAGAGGGAGACTGGGTTAATTTTCTCACATCTCTTATCTCGTCTCCACTCCATTTCCGTGTAACCGTAAATCTGCACAGGACAGAGGACACCGCCGACTCCTTCAGCAAAATCGCTTGCCTACTTGTTGCCTGTCTTCCGTTGCCATGATGGCGCGGAAGATACAAGGACTGCCCAGTGGGCTCACGGATCGAGCAGCCTGACAGATAGTTCTCATCGGTCAAGACAAACTCGGGTCAGGGTGTGTGGAGAGAGAGAACACAGACGAGGGACAGGCGGGTCAGGGACAACTTCCTAGGGACAGTGCCTCCTGAGGTGGATTTTAAGGATGACTAGGGGTTACTCACGTGGGGCTACCAGGGGGAGACACCCTGGAAGGCCAGAGACGAGAGGAGTTTGGAATGAGAGCACCACGTCACTCACAGAGTGCAGGAGAGTTGGGGTGCTCAAAGGGGAGAACAAGGCCGGGCCGCTCAGGAAGGACCCGTTAGAGGCTAGAGTAGCCCCAGAAAATGGTAAGACTTTACACGGTGGGACAACATAATCAAATTTCAGTTTCAGGAACGACACTCTGACCACAGCGTGACTGGAGGCAAGGGCTGGGAAGTGCGGGGTGAAGTTGAAATACGTGCAGGAAGGGGTCTCGTGCCCACTCAAAAATTGTAACATACACCGTGATTTTAGTCCCCTGAATGAGAATAACACAGGTCAATTCCGTTAGGCGTTTTCTCAGTAGTTCAGGAAGTTTTGAGGGGACTGGAATTGTCAGGACTGGCTGACTGAAGGAATGTGGACAATAAAGGAGAAGTTAAGAATGACTCCCAGAGTTCTGCCTGGCAGGTGGCCGGATCACATTGCCATTCACCAAGGAACAAATGGAAAAACGAGGACTTCAGTCTGACCGCCTCAATTGTCCCAGAGCATACAGTTGGCTGGGTCTCAGAAGAGGGCTCTAGGGTAGAAATAGGCAGCTGGGGGCCCCTGGGTGGCTAGTTAAGCGTCCGACTTTGGCTCAGGGGCCATGATACTGCAGTTTGTGAGTTCGAGCCCCGCTTCGGGCTCCGTGCTTATGGCTCAGAGTCTGGAGCCTGCTTCGGATTCTGTGTCTCCCTCCCTCTCTCTGCCCCTCCCCCACTTGCTCTCTCTCTCAAAAATAAACAAACATTTAAAAACTTAAAAAAAAAAATAGGCAGCTGGATGCATCTACTCCTTGTGAAAGCTCACCTGGGAAGTACGTACCATAAGAAGAGACCACGCCGTGGTCCCCACACAACACCAACTCGTGGGGATGGCAAGTGGAAAGCACCTAGAGAGGAAACCAAGAGGAAGCATACAGAGATGAGAGGAAAAGGTCCCAAGGAAAACAGTGTCAAACACAAGAAGGAAGTCAAGTAACGGTGGAAAGAGCCCCCTGGATTTAGTGCCTCAAGGAGGCAGCCCCCAGGATGACCTCCATCGAGGGAGTGAGCTCGAGAGGCGTGGTGTGGGTGGTTGACATTTACGCTTCTATTTGACCGGGACCCTTCACTCGTTGCTTCTTCAGCTCCTGACTTTTCGGGGGATGTAAAATGAAGATCAGGAACTACTGGGGCCCTGCTGTAAACCCTCTTGACTCAGCAGAGGTAAAAAGCCCATCATGGTGCTGCGTGCAAGGTTGGCAGTGGGAGGGGGGACCCACATGTGGAGGCATCCTGCTGGCTGGGCTAAACACCCTTCAGATAAACCTGCTGATCAGGGCCAGAAGCTGTATTACCTTAGTATAAAAAGTTTAGCAAAGAAGTAAAAACGCCCATATTACTTAAAGCTTTTAGAATTTCAGGGGCGCCTGGGCGGCTCACTCGGCTCAGGTCATGATCTCACGGTTCGGGGGTTCGAGCCCCGCGTCGGGCTCTGTGCTGACAGCTCAGAGCCCGGAGTCTGCCTCGGGTTCTGTGTCTCCCTCTCTCTCTGCCCCTCCCCTGCTCGTTCTTTGTCTCTCTCTCTCAAAAATAAGTAAACATCAAAAAAAAAAAAAAAATTAAAAAACAAAACTCTAGAATTTCAAAGTTTCATCAAGAACTTGGTTTTTAATCCTCTTCTAACCAGAATCCGCACATCAAAACAAAGTGAAGGTCTGTGGCTTATTCTTTGCCTCTGGAGTCTTTCAGAAGAATTCGGTGCCTAAGAGGTGAAACCCCAGTGTATTGTTTTCCTTTTTTTTTTTTTTTTTAATGTTTATTTACTTTTGAGAGCACACAAGTGGGGGAGGGGCAGAGAGAGAGGGGGACGGAGGATGGGAAGGGAGCTCTGCAGGGACAGCCTGAGCTGGATGTGGGGCCCAAACTCATGAACCAGGAGATCATGACCTCAGCTGAAGTCAGACACTCAACCGACTGAGCCACCCAGGCATCCCTCCACGGCCTTGTTTTCCTGAATGCCCCAGGTACTGTGCAGGCACCATGCCCTGGGGCCACCCTGGGGAGCGCCACAACTTTTAGCCCCAGCGCTATGATGATGGCTACCGCGTGGCATTGGCTTCCCCTTGAAGTCCCTGCAGTGCCACAGGTGGGCAGGCATGGCCAGTGACTGGGGCAGTGCTGTGAGGTTGTGCTTACCACGTCCAAGGCCATCCCGGAGCAGGTGGATGGGGGCCCTGCAGGCTCACAGCCTCGTGCACTGGCATGTCCCTGTGCACTCGGGCTGGGGGGGGACCTTCTGCAGCCCCAGGTGAGCAGAATCTGCAAAGACCTCCCCCCAGGCCCTGCGTTGGGGGGGGGGGGGAGGGGGGGGGGGACAGCTCCCGCCGCTGTCTCAGGAGACTGCGACCCAGCGCCCTGCCGCACCCGCATCTGGATATTCCAGCAAGATCCCAAAGGTGCTCAGTCCTCGACTTGCCAAAAACTGTCCCCACTTGGTGCCACCACTGCCAGCGCTTCTACAGGACGGAGCGGGGCCAGGGACACATCCACTGCGTGACTGAGATTGCACAGGACACGACTCAGACCCGGGGCCAGAGCACTTGGGAATATCATCCGGGCCTTCCCTACCAGCCCCCGCTCCCTTTCTGCCCCCCTCACCCCGCTCACGCACGTCCGGGCACTGCCATGAGCGGGCTGCTTGGGGCTGCCCCAAGGAACGGCTTTTGTCCTGCAAGCTCGGGAGCCGCCCAGGGCTGGGGGCGACCCTGTGCGTGGGGCCGGGCGGGGCCACCAGCTCCTGGGTCTCCCCGTCTGCGTCACCGCTAGGAGGCGGTCCGCTCCCTGCTGGAGCACGACCCACCCACCCACGACCCCGGGATCCTGGCTGCCGTGCCGGAAAACCTGGAGAGGCTTGTGCACCACGCGGTGGCCCTGGGCCAGCGCACCACGTGCACTCGGGCGTGGTGGCCCCGGCCTCACTCGTGCAGCCCCAGCAGCAGGGCCACACTCTCCCGCAGGGGGGTTGAGAAGGCTCAGGGCACCGGGCAGGTCGCCTACCTGGGGACCGGGCAGCTCACCAGGTGATCCAGGAGACGGCTGCGTGGCTGTGAGGCCAAGGCCAGCACAGCGGGAGAGGCGGGAGCGCGCCGACGAGGGGCCCCCTCCTGGCCCACGACCTGCCGCACCCCAGTCACGTGGCCACAGACGAGCACGCCCTGGAAAAAGGGGCCCGAAAGGAACCCCCGCCCCTGAGGAGCCGCCCTGACCTAGGGCTGACCTCTGAGGAGCCGGCGGGGGAGGGGGGTCTCACCTGGCCCCTCGAAGCCCCCTGCCTTTCCCTGGAGGCTCACAGGGAGCAGGAAATTGGACGGGGAATTTCTGCATATGGATACTCTGTAAAAACAGATAAACTTGCATAGAGTTTCTAGAGGGTTCTTAATGAACAAACAATTAAATGGATGGGTTACTTATTGCCAACGCCATGATAAATTAGATAGAGGGACGAATGCCTATGTCAACTTCTTTTCTTTTTTTTTTTTGAATTGACAAAGTCATTTGTTATGCATCAAATTTAAAGGTCACAAAAGAAATGTACTAATTTCCAGCTGGGGTCTGGGACATGGAGAACTAATTAGAATACAGTACCAACCAACGGTCCCACATTAAAAGACCCGAATCTCATCTGTCACCCTCTCCACCATCCTCAGTTCCAAACACGGTGGTGAAAACACCGATGATGTCGTAATTCTTCCATTTCGCTTTTTAACGTCGTGATCTTGTTTCCTTCTTTTTCTTCCTGTTGTTTCAACAAATGCTGGCAAGAGAGAATCTGTGCATAATTAAGACACGATCGTTTCATTTCAATTTCATTGACAAAACGTGTTAGGTGCGCTGCCTCACATCGCTTGGAAGGATTTGAAGGTACTTGTGGTGTGGCCCATGGTTACAGAGCTTTTCTACCTCATATGCAAACACACCCTAAAACACAATCGTATTCCTGGGAAAGAAACATTTCCGGCAGGGTCTGGAACAACGCTGTCCAACAGAAACATAATGGGAAACTTATATGTAATTTACATTTTTCTGATTTGGGGAGCATAAAAGGAAAATTAATATCTCTTTTCGCTACCTCTCGAGTGGTAATTGATAAAACAATGGTTATGAAACTTTCATTATATAAAGACCGGCTGTCATTATTACCAAATTCAACTAAAGTGTCCTCTGACGTTTATTGGGTGTCTCCTATGTTGCAAACATGCTTAGGGACTTTCATACCCGTTACCTTCTCCTTCATCCCTAACTGCCCCCAAACCCAACATAATATCTCTTCCTCCATCAAGCCCGTCCATGAGCCCAATGTCTCTCTTTGCCATCCAATCAATGATGGTGCTTACCTTGACCAACAGTTTCGAAATGTCAGGACTCTGACAAGTGCTGGGTGGTGAAGAAGTGTTCACGGGTCTCAGACAGAATAATGATAGTCACAACAATGTCATTTTTCTTCATAAAAGCATATGAATTAAATCTAAACAATTTCCATTATTCTGAAATTGTCCTTCCTTTATTTTCTTTTCTGTTGTTGTTAAAGTGTCCCCCGCCTTTTTTTTTTTTTAGATGAAAGGAGGAGAGATAATGATGATGGTGATGATGGTGACGACGACTATAGACTTTTCTGTTGTTTTTGTAAATGTCCTTTTTTTAACAATTTTTTTTCAAAAACTGATAGCATATTTATCCCTCAATCTAAAAAACTTGAATTAGGCCCGTGAGGTCCACAATTTTACACCTGAGTCCAGCGCCTGGGGTGCCAACGGGTTGAGAAGAGGCCAGTGCTATGCTGTTGTTTAATTCCCTAATTAAGAGGATTCACTGGTTCCTCATTTTTGTTGGGTTACTAGCGAAATCCTTAAAATATTCATATAAGTAGCTCCTGATCTGGTTTCCACCTCCTTTGGAGGCTTCAACCTTGCCTCATGGCCCACCCCACCCCACCCAAGCTCCAGGCACGGAGGCCCTCCTTTGTGTCCATGAACGCTCAGAATGCCTCTCTGTTCAGAGCCTTCATTCAAAGTCCTCTACCTAAAACACCCTCTCTTTGCTGCTCTCTGTCGCCTGCCCCCCAACTTCGCAGAAGGGAGATATTACAGCATACAAAGTCATGTGGTTTTCCCAAAGGTAGTGTCGGAGATAGGTCCACAACCCAGATTTCCTAATGTTAAAATAGAAAAGGCTTTGCAGAATCCCTTTGCCCAGATAAGATGTGATATTGGTGGAGTGGGTGGGGTGGGGTGGGGCGTAATGCGGAGAAAAGGAAGCAGGTGAGGGATTGAAATGGAAGGGCCCAAAACAAAAGTAGCCGCTCAAACGTCTTCTGAACTCCGTCTCAAAGCCCCCTCCCATCAAGAGACAAGATAAAGGAACAGTTTCACGTTGCTCTTGGTAGGTTCAGTGTAAATCTGGATAAATCCTTTGTATCTTTAAAAAACATGGGCGCCTGGGTGGCTCAGTCGGTTAAGCATCCGACTTCAGCTCACGTCATGATCTCACGTTTCATGAGTTCGAGCCCCGCGTCGGGCTCTGTGCTGACCGCTCAGAGCCTGGAGCCTGCTTCGGATTCTGTGTCTCCCTCTCTCTCTGCCCCTCCCCTGCTCATGCTCTGTCTCTCTCTGTCTCAAAAATAAATTAAAAACACTAAAAAAAATTTTTTTTAAAAATATTTGTAAAAACAAATGAAAACCCTATCTTTCCGAAAGTGACACATGTCTCCTATTTATACACATTACACCGCGTATAAAACGCCCATCTTCTCCTTCTCTTCCACCTGCTGCTTTCTCATGAAGCAATGCATCAGACAGGCTTGGGGACAGCTGGAGGTCCTCCAGCTCCTTAGCCACTCTGTCAGCGGGATCCTTTGCTCAAATCCGCTGCCTCTCAGGAATGGGGGCATCCGGGCATCCTGGACACTGGGGACTCCTGGGAGGCACACTCCCTGTGGACCCCTCCTAAAGAACACCCCCCACCCTCCTGCCTGTTTACGGCACTTACCTAAAGAATGCTTAAGGGCCGTTTGTCATAACGGGTGTTGTGTTAGGAAAATCCCCCAGCAATGTAAACTAATGATCAGTTAATGAGGCCCCAGACATGTTGCTTAGAGTCGAGAGCCAACAGGGGATTTGGTTCAGTAGTTCTGAGTAGTTTGCTACCACAGAAGCAAAAAGGGCACTTGAAGGTCTTTCCTTTGGACACTTTCCTATAAGAAATTATAAAACGGAGCCCAACCAATAGAACACAACCCCAACCAAAACTCCCGTCCCGGCTGCCGCTCAGACCTCTGCTGGGGCTCGTTCTGGAATGACCCCCAGGAGGGAAGTCACTTGGACTCAGAAGCAAGCGACATGACTCATTGGTTTACAAAAACTGGAATAAACAGAAGGAAGCAAGTGCCTGAAGAAACAATAGGAAATATGAATGGTTTGTCTTCTGGAAAGCCTGAGAACGGGTCCTCCTTTGGCAGTCGGGGAATCCTGCTGGATGGCCCGGCGTTGTTTTCCCAGAGTGTGTTCTTCCAGGCACTTGGCATGACATCACACACCTGCAAGGCTTCCATGTTGCAAGAGGAGCCCCCCACACTTCTTGATCTTTCCTCCAGCAAACCGACGATGAGAACGAGGAGGGGCGAGGCCAAAGAAAATACGGGGCTGACCGGCTTCCTAGTAATTGATCCAGAGTCAAAGCTGAGAGAAATCTAACACAGAAATGGCACAAAGGGGGCCGGGCGTCCCTTTGCTGTGCAACGCCATGTTCGTAAACGGCAACAAAATTAAACAGGGATGAGGGCTAATGACGATTTTACCAAACGGGGGAAAAGAGAAGAGGGGCCTGTGAAAATAGGCCACTGGTTGAGTAATCACACAGTATTTCTGTACCAGTAAAAATTGGGAATGCTGGCAGGGAAGGAAAGCAATGTAATTAGAAGTTAAAGCTGACCCGACTAGGCCACCTAAAAGCACAGCCACATCGGGGTGATAAACCCTTTGAACTGTGGCTAAGTACCAGTACTGTTTACTTTGAGGAAGGAAACTGTCAGCTCTGTTTGTTCACAATGAGCCAACCACAATGCGTCTGATGGATTTGGGGTTAGTGAAAGAGGCGCACGTCAAGTGTAGGAAACAAGGTTTATCGCGGGATTAGATTTAGGAAAAGACAAAAGTAATCAGGAGACCGCGGGGCAGGCATTGTTTGCTGTGAAACTCCAGGCATGGAGTTGTTTTTCTTGAGACTTAGCCCCACATCCTGGGCGTGTGGGTGGGAAGGGGAGCGAAGGCCCCTAAAATTCTAATTCTGCAATTCACCACCTTTAAGAAATGTACCTTGTTCCTCCACCCCCAATATTTCAGGTGGTGATTTCTTTCTTCTTGCCACAAATCCTATTTCATTCCGAGAGGAACACCGAAACGTCGCGATCCTGGGCTTATTACTGATCGGTGTGGCAGAGTCCCATCTCATCAAGGAATTCCGTTTAAAACGTTTTAAATGTTGATAACAATGCGGATGGGAAGCGATTTTTGAAAGTATACCCTTTCTGATCCTGAGAGCAAACGTAAAGCAAAGCATATAGGCCAAAGGATAAAACAAAGAAAGCTTTCATGGGCCAAGTCTAAACGTGTGTGGACTCGAGATCTGGTGAAGTTCTTTCCAGAGACTTCTATGACACAAGCATATGCAATTTGAAAAATGAAGAGTTTCACTTAAGGCTAAACACACTTGAGTCACTGGCGAGTGCTGCTACCAAAAAAAAAAAAAAAAAAAAAAAAAAAAAAAGAAAGAAAGAAGAGAAAAAGAAGAAAAAGAAAAACACCCAGCAGAAGTCAAGGAAGAGGCTGGACATTACTTTAAAAATTTACTTTAAAAACTTATTTTTTTTTTCTCTAGTCCATGAAATCCTATGCTCTCGAAAGAGTTCAGTGGCTTCCAAGTTGCTGACTATACTACAACTATGACCATTGTAATGACTTATTCTACCCCGAGGAAACGTTCGGACTTTGATATTGCCATTTTCTGGATATAACAAACTGGTCTGTTTCCTGCTTCATCTTAATAGTCGAGAAGACAGGCTACTCCTTTTTCTGAAAGCAGATTCTTGGAAATCTGTTGGGAAACTTTGTTATGCCTTAGATCTATTTTGCTCAGCTGTTTTTGCTTTTGTTTTGTTTTGTTTGTTTGTTTGTTTGTTTTAAACGTCTGCCCTCTTTCTATGGAGATAAAAACCTCATACGTTTCCTCTGCTGAGATTCTAATATTCCACTCTGCTGGGATTATGTCCCAAGGGTGAAGAATCACTTCTTCAGATGCTCACAGCTCAATTTTGTAAAGGTGTATTTTGTGTTCTTTGTGCTGTGCAAACAATATAGTTGTTTGCCCTTTTCAAGTAAGAGATTTGGCTGAGTAAATGCTTTTCCAAACCATCCTTCAGTGGAATGTTCTGATGTGGCACCATTAGGCGTCCTACTACCCAATCCAATTTGGGAAATTGTCCCTGGGTTGCTGCTTTGCCAAAGGCACTCACAGTTGATAAGGGTAACCGTCAGGGCTCTAACCACACCGCTTAAAGATTCATATTCATGGTACATGGTAAAGAAACACAAACGATCGATTTTGGTGTTGATCTGTGAGATCTGGAGCAACAGAACTGTAGTTTTTTTTTGTTTGTTTTTGTTTTTTGTTTTGTTTTGTTTTGTTTTGGGCACATTTTATGGATATATTTTAATTATCCTACAGAAACTCCTTAACTGGGGTCCTTGAATCCCGAGAATAGTAATGAGAGAATTTGATGACTCCTTTCAATAGTTCAAAGACCTTCTTGGAAATAGCGTTGCTTTAGAAGAAGAAATATACGGCAACTGAAGCCATTTACCATATTATGAAAAAACCTGTTTACCATTTCTTCTCGTCATTTGCTGTCGGCCAAACGCTGTTGGCTCTCGTTGCACATTCCATTTTATGTGCTTTGAATAATAAAAACGAGGAAATGAATTATTACCTCCTGCAAATAAATGTTAAAAGCTTCCATGAAGGTTTGGTCACTTAGAGGCCCTTGAACAAAGAATTGCCCTCTTGGCTCCGGGAATGTGGTTCTCTAGGACCATGCTTTACCCTGAAGAGGAACACCACTGGGGAGATAAGACAGAAAGAGGATCCTCCTTGCCTTATCCCTGCCCCAGTCTATCAGGTCAGATACTTCAGTTCTCGGAGTTCAATGGGGCAAGAGGTGCTGCTTATTCAATCGGATAGACACAATTCTTTCCAAAATTGGAGCTGGTTAGATGTCATCTAAGGAGTGCTTGATATTAGCATCCTGCTGGACCTCGGAACCTCACCCAGGCTCAAAGCAGCTGAGGGAATGATTGGTCAGTGGTGAGCCCATGATGCACATAGGATGAATTGTCAGCATTTGCCCGCAAGCTGAGAGAAGGCGAATACTCCCCACAGGCCACTGTGGGCAGGAGTCAAAGGAGAGCTTCTGGGAGCAAGGACGACTAGATCTCTCTCTGCATCGACAGGAGCCCAGGGGAATCCACTGGAAACCTCAGAATCCCCCATGCTCCTGCAGCCTCTTTCCCACCGTCCAGAGACCCTCAAGAGGAATTTTAACACACTCCTGGCCCCGGGGTATGTTGGAAACTCAGACCTCCCACGCCATCCCTGCTCCCAGAGGCTAATCCCCATTGAGCTCAACGGCCTCCTCAAACCCCGTCTACCCCCCGCCATCTTCTGAAACCCTTTCACCGTGCCTTCTGATACTTACATTCGACCACCTGCAAACCTCCGTTTCCTCCACCTTTCCTCCAAAATCTTCCTTCACCCTCTTGCTCTAACAGAAACCTGGCTCTCCTCTGACGTTCTGCTGAAGCTCCAAGCCTGTTCACTTGTGCCCCTGGGCCCGGAGGTAAGGAACGCCCCCCCGGGACTTCCTGCCATTGGTCCCACCACCTGTTTATTTTCCTAATCCCCTTCACACTCTCACCTCTGTCCTTAACCCACTTTGCTTCCACGGTGGCTCACGAAAACCACTCCCTTACGTACGTCTCCACTCCCTCGCCTCTCTCTCGTACCCTCATCCTTCCTTGGCAAAATCACAAGCCTGGTGAACCCAACCTTCCCCCCACCACGCCCATGCAGCCGGGCACAACTGGGGTAAAGCACACAGCTAAGGTAACTGCTCCCTTACTGGATTGAAAATCAACGGTCACTAACATTAAGCAGGACCTTCACGCTGCCATGCGCACGGACTCCCACCACCTGCGCCCACCAGTCTGCACCTGCTCCCCTAGATCCCACCTTCTGGGCTGCGGCTCCGTTCGCACTTTTGATGTCCCCCCACCCCGCGTCGAACCTTCTGCCCGGGACCTGGGTTTCAGTGTCCCGCCGACTCGAGGACAACGCTGCACCCAATCTTCCCTTCCCTTCTTTACATCAGTCAAATCCCTGGGGTTGCCAAATCGGCATGCAAACCTGCCATTCTCTGACCTTGACGAAACAACGACACAGAACTTCTTTTGATCTCACTTGTACCTCCAGCCGCCCTCTCCATTGCTACCTGCTCCTTTACAGCGAAACTGCTGGAAATTCCGTACTGGCTGTCTACAGTTTTTTCTCTCCATCTCTAGTAGTTTTTTCTACAGTTTTTTCTCTCCATCTCTAGTCGTTTTTTTCCACAGTTTTTTCTCTCCATCTCTAGTAGTTTTTTCTACAGTTTTTTCTCTCCATCTCTAGTAGTTTTTTCCACAGTTTTTTCTCTCCATCTCTAGTAGTTTTTTCTACAGTTTTTTCTCTCCATCTCTAGTAGTTTTTTCTACAGTTTTTTCTCTCCATCTCTAGTAGTTTTTTCTACAGTTTTTTCTCAGTAGTCTCTTGGACTACTTCGCACACGTTTTCACCCACCCCCTGCCCCCCTTTTTCCACTGGAATGACTTTATCGAGCCCGGCGGTGGTCCTCAGCTCGCTGAATCCAACCACAGAATCTGGTCATCCTTTCGGACTCAGCAGCTGCCTTTGGCACAATCGATCACTCTCTTCGTGAAGCATTTTTCGGCAGCTTGAAAGTCACGTGCCCTCTTGCTTCTCAATCTCCCGTGCTGGTTTGTTCGTGGGTCTCTTTGCTGGTGTTTCTCATTCTTCTAGCCTCTAAATGGTAGAGTATCCCATGGCTCAGTCCTTGGATTGTATTTATATACATTCCCCGGGTGCACTCATCTAGTTTTGCGGCTTTAAATAGCATCTATATTTCAGTGATTCCCAACTCGATGACTCCAGTCGGGACCTCTCCTTTGAATCCAGACTCATGTATTCAACTTCCGGGCTGGCGTTTGCACTCAGAGGTCGAATAGGTCATTCCAAACTCAACACGTCCAAAACTGAGCTCTTGATGCTTTCTTCGAAGCCTATTCCTTTGGCAATCTTTCCTTCCTTAGCTGACGGCAATACCATCCCAACAATTTTTCAGACCCAGAAGCTTGGCATGATCACCGACTCCTCTTACATCTGCCTCAAATCCACCAAGTCCCGGCCGACGGGCTCTCACCCCGTGTTTGCTGTCATTATTCCTCGCCTTGATTATTGAACTCTGGCAGCCCAGTAGTCCCTGTTTCGACTCCTGCCACATACATTGCTGCATGGCTCAGAATTATCTACTGGCTCCCCACCTCACTCTGAGCAAAATCCACGGTCCTTGCCAAGATCAGTGGGGCCCTGCGGGATCTGGTTTCCAGGTATTTTTCTGATTCGTTCTCCTCCTACTCCCTCACATAGCCACCGCCGAGCTAGGTGGGCCTCCTTCTTCTTCCCTAACACAGCTGAGCCGCTCCTTTGTGGCCTTTGCACTGGCTGTTCCCTCTGCCTCAAGTACTCTTCTCTTAGCTTGCTAGATAACTAGGTCCTCGTTTCCTTTGGGTCTTTAGTCACACGACTTTTTTTTTTTTTTAACATTTATATTTGAGAGGGAGAGACAGAGCCTGAGCCGGGGAGGGGCAGAGAGAGAGAGAGAGACAGAGACAGAATCCGAAGCAGGCTCCAGGCTCTGAGCTGTCAGCACAGAGCCCGACGCGCGGCTCGAACCCATGAACCGTGAGATCATGACCTGAGCCGGAGTCGGGCTTTTAACCGACTGAGCCACCCGGGCGCCCCTCACATGACTCTAATTTTAATGAGGCCTTTCCATTCCATCCTCCTTAAAATTTTTGCCACCACCAGCTTCAACAGTATCATCCTATCTATCCTGCTTTGTTTTTCACAGACAGAATAGGTTTTACTTTTTATCTTGTTTATTTATCGTGTCTTTATTCCCACCTAGAATGCTAGTTCTAACAGGGGAAGATGCTTATCCGTTCTGGTCACTCTTGAATTCTCAACCCTTGGAATAGTGCTGGGAACACAGTAGGGACCCAAAAAGATTTCTTAAACTTACATCATTCGCCCGACACGCCTTACATTATTCATCATCTTTTAAAGACTATGTGTGCTGTCTTTCCAATTATATCATGCCTCCTTGCAGATGAGAGCTGTTTCCTTTTTACTTTTTTTTACCCTCCGTAGTGCTTTATGTAACATTCAAAAAGAACATTAAATACATATTTATTAATTAACTGAAAAAAAAAACACCGATAATATTCTAGGTAGACAAGAGACGAACTTTGGGACTCATTTAACTGCTGTGAAGTGTCATATCTCCCCCAAAACCTGAAGAAATAAAGCCGAATCACACTCTGCAAGGAGCAATGGAATCGGTATTATTACAACCTCATCGAACCATCACGAGCATCAAACCAGATAGAGAATTGCAAAGCTCTGTAAGAGTTACTGTTCTTATTTGTTCAGAGTGTAATATGAGTTCAGCACAGTCTTTATTTGGAGGTAAATCTTCACCAAAAACCACAGAGCAAGTAAAACATGTGTGAGTAGATTCACAGCGTGCATGGACTTATCCCGAACGCTGAGGACTTATCCGAACGCTGAGTACAAAGGTTGAAGCGGCCACTGGAAACAGGCCACACGGACATGACATTTCATGAGATGGAGTCTGGAAAGGTGGAAGAAGGACCTGTGTGAGATTTTGCTCTGAATCTGGACTGGTTAAGTCTGACCATGAGTCTCAACGTTTCAGTAGCTTCTAACTCTGGGGCTCAAACAAAAGAAGGAAGAATGGCAAAGATTCCCGAATCTCCACTCCATTCAAAACACATTAACAAGAGGAGAAAAAGACAAAAAAGGTCAAGAGTTGAGGGATTTGTGTGTTTGGACATACAAGAGGACAAAAGAGGTCAACGCCATGATGTGCGAATCTGGACAGAACTTAGAGACAAGGTTCATCCAGCTTATGCAGACCGTGCAGCGGGCTTGTTCTAAGGGAAAGCGGACAGATTGCCTCCTGGGGCTTCCAGCAGAATAATATAATGAATATATTATTCTTATGAATTTCTGTATATTTTTCTGATTTGGTCACCACTTCTTTCTCTCTCCTTCTCTCCTTCTCTCTCTCTTTCTCTTTCTCTGGATTTTTGAGAAACACACATACAAAGCCTATTGCAAAAACAATACCCACTAGCTCCAGTGGAGATTAGATTTAGCAAAACACTTTTAATATCAGTCTGTCTCCTTGGGGATCTACTCACAGCTTTCCACCCGAGGGTGGTGGTTGCTTGACTCCCCCCAGAACTTACACCTGAAGGTGCCATACTCTGTTCTGGGTATGTCTCATCTGTATTTAGGTTCCCAGCCTGCTTCTACATTGGGACTTCTGACCAAGCTAAATTCTAGAGTTTGATCCAATAAACATAACAACATCTACTCTGAGGTCACTTGTAGGTATCAGGGAACACAGACGTATGGTATAGAAGTTAAGAACAAAGTCTGACATCAACTGTTGGCATTTCAACCTCAAATCCAAGTGCATGGCTGCTGTGCTCAGTTCTCTACTCAAGCTGAGCTTTGGAGAGCTAACCCTCCTATGGCTTTGAGAGAGGGTGTTGTGAGGGTGTATTCTGGACATAAAGCACTTAGACAAGGGCCTGGCATCCAGCAAGCACTGCATAAATGTTCGTTATTTTTGTTCACTCGATGAGGACCGTCAAATGGACAGAGATTAACCAACTCTATCTAGAAGCCTCATGACTTATTTTTCACCCATGTTCCACTTAAGTGTGTATGTATATACACAAATATGTATACACATATGTACATGTACGTATATACATTCACATACACACACACTTTTTTGAGTTTCAGACATAATTGCACTTCAACCCAACCTTAGGGTACGTTGCCTAAAAATAAGATCAACTACTAAACCACAATAATTTAATCATACCCAGGAAAATTTATAATAATTCCATAATAGAATCTAGCAAAATATCTAAATATTGATAGCCAGGTTTTATCCATAATGATTTATATCCAAGGATAAGATAATATACATTATGTAACATATAAAATATACCTATAATAATTTATATCCAAAATATCCATGTTTCAAAGTCCCTAATTGTACCAGGATTTTTTTTTAATAGCTGTTATTTTCCAAACAGGATTCTGTCAAGATTGGTGCATTGACTTTGGTACTTATGACCCTGATAACTAAGGGCTCAAGTGACCTCCCAAGTACAAATTTTAAATATACCTTCCCAAGTAGAATTCCTTAGGTGGAGAAGTTAGGGGACCCCTGGCTCAGATCTCTTTCTGTTTACTTCTTGTGCTCTTTTCACAGCTCAGAGAGACATCTGTTGTGGTTTCTAATGGTTGTCTTTCCATTAAATAAAACCTCAATTGAAAACAGTAACCTCAGGAGACCAGTTCCCACCCTACTCACAGCTAAGGTTTCCTGGGAGCTTTGTGGTCCCATGTACCTTCATTATTTCTCTTTTCTTTTTTTCAACTGGTATTTTAGAAATCCTTGACCCCTCTCCCTTCTCTCAGTGCTTCCTCCCACCGGCCCGGCAGCTACCGTCTCAAACACGAGAGCTGGAATTGGGCTACGTTGGCCCACACTGAGAAAGCTTTGTTTTTACTTCCAGATTCTTCAAAACTATACAATTAAACCACCTGATGGCCTAGACTTCTCTTTAATGGGACCAGTATTCTTTTAAGTCCTGTGTTCTCCAAACTCTCCTGAGCCATTTTGAACATAAAGTTGGCATTTCCTTTTCCAACTGACGATGTTCAGGAACAAACTGCATTGAGACTTCCCAGCGGAAAGAGGATTTGGTTTGCTCCTTGCCAGGGGTCACAGTGCTATCTACTGACACATTCCAAAGCCTCATAAAAGCAGTCAGACGCTGCCCAAGAAAAACACCCATTAAGTATCATGGTTCTTGATTTTTACAGCTACTAATAACTTTTCCCTTTGAGTTTGCTCAGAGCTCTGCACATAGTTAAAGCAAACAAACAAAAACAAACAAACAAACAAACAAACAAACAAACCTGATTTCTGGCTTGCCTACAAGTTTGCTGTGTGATTTTTGGGAAGTCACTTAACCTTTCTGATCCATACTTTCTTTCTTGTTAAGACCACAAAAAAAAAAAATTTAGTATGGTCAGAAATCACTGGAGAATAGGCTCTATGATAACAGTTGGGTTGATATAAAAATGTTTTTAATTGATCACTTCAAATATTTATTTAAAATTAGAGACCACGTACAGTTACTTTTAATGAGTAAGTTTTCAAACACTGAATTTCCAAAATGGGGTCTTTCCTTAAGGATCAGAGACCACACAAAGGACTTCAGTGTTGTTTTGTTTTGTTTTGTTTTTTAATCGGAAACAAGCTGAAGTTAAATAGGAGGAATTTGAAAGGGAAAGAAATTTCTCTTTTAAATGGCCTGGACTCGTCATTGTGTGGTCAAAGTAAATGGTTTAATGTGAGTTTTATTGCATCAACTATATCAATAACACTTAAGCTCTGATCCAAAAGTTTTCCATCATTTTCCCTTCGGGACCTCATTTTCTTAAGATGAATTTATCCAGCTTTTGTCCAGTACAAATATTGCCAGCAAAAGTGTTTTAGTACTAGGCTTCTAACATCGCAGAGCCTCTGTCTTAGTTGAATATTTGATTTTTTTAAAGATTTTTTTTATTTTTTTAATGTTTATTTATTTTTGAGAGAGAGACCGAGAACAAACAGGGGAGGGGCAGAGAGAAAGAGAGACACAGAATCCGAAGCAGGTTCCAGGCTCCGAGCTGTCAACACAGGTTGAACCCACGAACCAGGAGATCACGACCTGAGTCGAAGTTGGACACTTCACTGACTGAGCCGCCCAGGCGCCCCAAATATTTGATTTTTTTACCCCTCGTTCTTTATAGCTCCTTGGCAAATACTTTCCCAGTGTTCTTTTCCAGCAAAATATGAAAGTTTCACTTTGTTTGATAGATTTCTGCCACTCCTCTTTTGTGCTGTAAGAAGGGACAGCGAAATGGCCCAGTGTTCTGAATTATTTTGAGGATGTCACCATGGGGTGGGTGGTTATACTTTGGCCTTCCCTTCCTTGTCTCTGTTGACACTCCTTACCCCATTTCCCAACCTCGGTAACTGTTTCTACTGTTTGAGAAAAGCTGGGGGGATCTAAACAGACTCTCAGAGTCTAGAAGTTTTAAAAATATGCACAGAGCTTATTTTCTAAATAGAGAACTTGAAACCCTAAATCCTAAGTGACTGGGTTCCTTCCCTCTATTTTCAAAAGCAAAAGACAGTATTTTATCTTAAAATTAAAGTTGACATAAATAACAATGTTTAGAGAAAACTTTCTGCAAATGTCTGAAGCCAGAGCGCCAGGCCGGGTCCCTGCTAAGGCCAAGAAGAGAATCAGGGGAAAGTCAGAGATTTCCTGTGTTTGTAATGAGTTTACTAATTAAATCTTAATTGTAAACCAAGCTGAGCAAAATTTAAATGAGGCTCTGTTGCCAGCAGCCAGGTTATAATGGTAGAATTGTTTATAAGGACAGGAAAGTGACTTTCTAAACATCAGATTCCTGTGCGTTAGCCAAGATTTAGAGGAAGTCCCCATGTGGGGACGCACAGAAAGTAGCAGGAGGAGTGACGCGAGCCTCAAGACAGTTAAATGACACTGAGATGTCCCCGAATTCAGTCATGGCCGGGGCTGAGAACTTTTTGTTTTAATGGACTGCAACAACACCTGTGCAGTAACCGATGTGTTTTCCCCCATTTTGGACAAACAGTCCAGTCATTTCGGCAGCAACAGAACAGGAATAGAAATGGAAATTCTTTTATTTTGTAAACTCTGATGGCTGTATTGAAAAATAAGCTTTGCAAATAGAAGTCCAAGCACACAAGAGAAACAAAGGTGCCATGACAGGACAGGAAAGAAAAAGAAAGAAAGAAAGAAAGAAAGAAAGAAAGAAAGAAAGAAAGAAAGAAAGAGGAGGGAGGGAGGGAAGGAACAAAGGAAGGAAAGAAGGAAGGAAGGAAGGAAAAGAAAGAAAGAAGGAAAGAAAGAAAGAAAGAGAGAGAGAGAGAAAGAAAAAGAAGGGAAGGAACAAAGGAAGGAAGATAGAGAAAAAGAAAGGGAAAGAAAGAAAGGAAGGAAGGAACAAAGAAAGGAAGGAAGTAGGAAAGAGAAAAGTAAGAAAGATAAAAAGAAAGGGAAAGGAAGAAAGAAAGGGAAAGAAAGAAAGAAAGAGAAAGAGAGAGAAAGAAAGGGAAAGAAAAGAAAGTGAAAAAGAAAGAAAGAAAGAAAGAAAGAAAGAAAGAAGGAAAAGAAAGAAAGAGAGAAAGAAAAAGTTGCTTTTAATTCCTCCTGATACTATTCAGGCAATAAAAGGAAGGCTATAAAATAAATAAAAACAAAGTCCTGTGGCTATCTACATGGTTTAGGATAATGTATTTACTATGAGGGAAGTGAATGATTCAGAGGCTATTTTTGCTTGTGTGTTCATTTACGTTCATTCATTTAAACAGCTTGCCTCACAGACTTTTGTTTTAGAAACACTGACTTATAGCTAACTTTTTTCTAGCCTCTATATATACATGTTCTGCCATCAAAACACTCCATTTTCTTCATCAGCCATTGGAAATGCATGTATATACTGACTTCTCTGGAAGGTACCCTCGAGAGCTAGCGACATGTCACAGCTTGGGAACTATGTGGGAAATATTCTGTCCAAATCCTAAAAGCAATTCGGTCCATACAAGAAGTGATGGCTGATACCTGCAGGCCAAAGGTGTGGAGACTGGTAGACAAGTTCATTAGCATCATTCTGTCCCTTATCCTTCCCTGCTCTCCAGGGAAACCACTCATAGGAAGGATGGGAAAGATACTCCATTAATAAGACGCTAAAATGAAAGGAGTAATACAACTTGGTAATATATATAGTATTGTATATAATTATCATATAATTTATTCTACTCATCTGTGTAATTTCTAAACTACAATGTGACCTTCCCATTCCACCAAAACATTTTTTTGATTTGCCCTCTAGACCTCCACTTGGATCAGAGTAAGAGAAACTGTCTCCAGAACAGATCGTGGGATCAGACTCCCTCCCACTTGGTCAAGTGTCATAATCCATACTCTTGGGTCTCCGCATCAGACGTAGCTGGCTTACAGGAAGTCATAATTCCAACAGGAGCCACATTAAACATGAACACTACATGTCTCCACTCTTCACAAGGCTATTAAAGGGCTTAAAAGAAGGCACTGAAAGTATATAATTTATTATTAGTGTTGTTGTCATTTTGACCTTTTAATCCAAAAGGAAAGAACCCAAGGAAAGCATCCCCTGGAGGGCTGTGTAAAACAAGCCTCTTCCATCTCTAATTTCTTTGAGTCACTTTCTCAATTATCCCCAAAGAGAATTTTAAACTGTCTACTATTTATTTACTCAGTAAACTTAAATTGTTTTTATGGATCTTTTCCAAAACTCCCGGTTGTTGTTCCTCTGTTTTGTTTTTAAGAGGAGCCAGAGCCTAAATGGAGATTTACATAATAAAACCTCATTTCATCTTCAAAATCTTCTGAGGCTATTATGAACTACGGTACAGCACATATCTCGGAAACGCAACTTCTTTTAAGATTTGCCATCGTCCAGGTGAACGCTACGCTAGTCACAAAATAAAAATTAGAGTGTTTTCAAAGTGTCTGCTGGTGGGTGCTGTGACCATCGGTGGCTTTTACAGAAGAGCTTGGCTTGGTCCCTTTGGTTTCCATAAGAATGTTCTTCAAAGGAGACAAGGCAAGGGGCGTCTGGCTAGCTCAGTCAATTGAGCGTCTGACTCTTGATTTTGGCTCATGTCATGATCCCAGGGTCGTAGGATCGAGCCCTGTGTTGGGCTCCATGCTGAGCGTGGAGTCTGCTTAAGAGTCTCTCTCCCTCTGCCCCCTCCCCCACTCACGCGTGCTCTCTTTCCCTCTAAAATTAAAACAGAACGAGAGAGAAAAGGCATAAATCACTTTAAGTTTAGTTACAGGGTCAGAACTTTGGAAATACCTGATGTGGCTTTTGCTGGAAGTTGTTGAATGTACTTTTATGTTTGTTCTTCTCTTTCCCCCTTGTTTGTTCTTTTAAACCATTGTCCGGAAAGATCTATTCCTCACTCTCATCCCCATTACCAATGCCATGCCAAGAACCAAGCTGGCCTCAAGACGCCTTTCTAGGGAATCAGCCAATTCTAGGAATCCTTAGAGCTGTAGATTACTAGAAGGACTGTAACGAGCTTCGTCTCCTACACTCTGAAAAAGATAAAAGAAAGATTTGACTGGCCCAGAGTTCAACTGCACCTTAACACTAGAGTCCTGCCCAGAACCTGGGCCTTGGGATCCACCCCACCAACAGCCTCGTCCTTCGGCCTCTGCAAATGGCCCAGCTCTTGTAGGCTAGAGGCAATTTCACAGGATTTACTGGGGCTGTGACAGGAGTCAGGAAGCCGGCTTTTATTGAAAATTTACTTAGTGTGGGACAGAATCCAATTTCCTACACCATGTAAATTGTCTGCACCGAAGCACTTGTAGGTGTAAACTTAGAAGGCTTCCTTCACCTTTTAGGTAATGCAGAAGTTGGTGCACGTTAAGAGAATTGAAATATTGTTTAGTTTAACACCTTAATTTTACAGGTTTGAAAGAGAGAGAGAGAGAACAGAAGAAATAGCCAGTCTATGGCAGAGACATCTGGGTGTTTCCTCCACAATCCCTTACACGATTATGTCCAGAGACCCCAGAAAGTATGAAGAAGCCAGGTGTGTTTTCCTTCAATGAGGTGGCTTAACCCCGGTGTCACCAGGTGACCGGGCATGGCACCATAACAGCTGACTTCGTTTCATTAAAAATGGGGTTTTTTTTCCCCCAATTAGACTTCCATTTTCCTTTAGGAATAGATTTCAGGATGTCAGGTGATGACCTGAGCTGCACCGAAATGTGCTATTGGACTGGCGGAGGTGAGATGCTAAGTAATTGCAGCCTATCAGCCAAAGGTCAGATAAGTCCCTGTGACAAGTTTCACGGCCGCGTGTAGCGCTCCAGTGTCCATGGCCACAAGCCCCACGGTGCCGTGATTGGTCACTCTGTTCCAGACTGAGCTTAAGTGTTCGGCTGGGCCGCAGCATCTAATTTGATTTCAGAGGAACTCCTGAGAAGTTCTAGAAGGGCCAAGACTTTTTTTTCCCCTTTTTTTGCTTGCAAACGAGGAACTCATGGCTTTGAAAAGCCAGAGTTCATCGAGTCTGTGGGGGTCCCCCCGCCCAAGGACTGTGGGAGATCGCGTTGTCCACCCAAGACTGAGGTTCATAGCTTGTGGGTTCAGTGGATTATTTAGGTATCTACACGGTGCGTGTGCAAGAGGGGGCAGTGTGTGGGAACAAAGGTCTCCTGCCCCCGGTCACGAGAGGGAGACGATGGCAAAGGAGAAGTGGATTTGGAGGCATTGTTCCTTTGACGACAAAGAGCTTCGGGCAGATAGTCTGCAGGTACAGCTCCTGAATCCTAGGGCTGGCTGCCATTCAGCTGAGCCTTCGTCACCTCAGGAGGAGAGGATCGGACCAGGGTAAGCTGTAGACAGCCGGTGCAAAGCCACTGAAAAAGGTAATAACCAATCCTCGACTGGCAAACTCCTCAAGAGCCAGGAATGTTGTGTCTCATAATTACTGTGTCCCCAGAACCTAGAACAGGGTCTGGCCTACAGCTGACGTTTATTATACATTCGCTGACAGGAGGGTTAGTTACCGTGTTTGGGAGAAGCACCAAGCCAAGAATGAATTCCAGAACATTCCTTAGTATCTATTAGTAGCAATGTACTAAAAATCGCAGGAGACATAAATTTAACAACAACAAAAAAGTACATCGCAAGTAGTATGGCAGAGGGCAGTGAAAAGACTTTGAAAACAGGCAGGCCACCCTCTCAGGGTGGGGACGTCGCTTCATGTCACTGGCCTCATTGTTTTCATCTGTAAAATGCGAATACACGATGTACCCACCTCGCAGAGGGATCGTGGGAACTAATCGAAAGCGAAGTGTCTAACACAATTCCTAGCATATAACGGATGCTCATGAACAGTATTTGGGGTGGGTGGGGTGATGGAAAACATTTGTTTACTAAAAAAAAAAAAAAAAGAAAAAAAAACAAAGGCAAAAACATAGAGAAAAAAGGGCAACTCTACTGGTCGACATTCTAGACATAGTTTTTTTTCCAGCTTTGTTGATAAACGTGTAATAACACTGTATGAGTTTAAGGTGAACTGTGGTGATTTTGTTACACTTCTGTAAGTGCAAATGATCAGTCCAATGAGGTCAGTTGACACAGTCATCATGGCACATGGTGACTTTTTTTCTGGTGGTGAGAACGTTCAAATTCTTTCTTAGCAACTTAAACCACAGTCACCATGCTATGCTGTACATTATATACCCAGAACTCATTCATCTTGTACCTGGAATTTTGTCTCCTTCGACCCCCTTCCCCCATTTCCCCACACTGGCAACCGCCAATGCTGTTTCTGTGACTTCCATTTTTTTTCTTTTAGAGCCACATAGAAGTGAGGGCATGCGGTCTTTGTCTTTCTCTGATTTCTATTAGTAAAATGCCCTCGAGTTTCATTTGCTGTCACAAACGGCCTCTTTTTACAAATGGTCGAATAATATTTCGTTGTGTGTACCTACACCAATTTTTTATATCCATTCATCCAGCGGTGGACCCTTAGGTTGTTTCTATGTCTAGTGAACATTATTTTTCCCTTTCCTAGAGTATATGTGATCCCTGCCCTCCAAAAGGTCAGCATCTAACCTGGAACACAGAAACATAAACATGAAAGAAGTTTTTATCATCTTCCTATAATTTCTATGTAGAATAGCCTTTGGGGTGCTTTAGAGTGGTGGTCGGCAAGACTTTTCTACAGAAGGCCAGATTTAAATGAAAAAAAAAAGTTTTAGGCTTTGGAAGCCAGGCACATTATGTTGCAAATATAAAACTGCCATTCTAATGCAGAAGCAGTCACAGTGTAGGAACAGATGGGGCTGTGTTCCGATATGATAGTTTGCGGGGACTGTCATAGCCTTAGCGCCATAGACCGGGGCGGGAGGGGGGCTGAAACAACAGAAATACATTATCTCAGGGTTCTGGAACCTGCAAGTCCGAGATCAAGGTGTAGGCAGAGCTGGTTTCTTCCCAGGCCCCCCTCCTTGCTCCGGATGGCCGCCTTCTTGTCCTGCACTCACGTGATTTTCCCTCTGTGCGTGGGTGCCCTTGCCTTCTCTGGGTGGACCCAGTTTCCTCTGTTTACAAAGACACCAGTCAGATTGGATTAGGGCCCACCCTCAAGGCCTAACTGCAACTCAACTGCCTGTTTAAAGGCCACGTCTCCTAAGCCCGTCAACAACTAAGGGGGGCGCCCGGGTGGCTCCGTGGGTTAAGAGTCTGACTTCGGCTCAGGTCGTGATCTCGTAGCTCATGGGTTCGAGCCCCGCGTCGGGCTCTGCGCTGACAGCTCGGAGCCTGGAGCCTGCTTCGGATTCTGCGTCTCCTTCTCTCTGCCCCTCCCCACGCGTGCTCTCTCTCTCTCAAATATAAACATTGACAATTTTTTTTTAATCTAAGGTACCTGGGGGTTAGGACTTCAACACATGAATCTGAGGAGGGCACGCTGCAAACCATCAGGTCCAGTAAAGCCTCACTTACAAGACCAGACAGTGAGCTAGATTTGGTCCCCGGGTCGAGTCTGCGGGCCCTGCTGTAGCATATCGAGTCTAACTGCTGCTTCATTTCATAGAGGAGAAAATTGAAGTCAGGGGAAGGGAGGTGGCATGCCCAGGACCACCCAGCTGGTATGAGGCCAAACCAGGACTGGAACCCGGCAGGACACCCTCATCACCTCCCCAGAATCTCCCACAGCCACGCTCCAGGCAGTGCAAGGCCACCTCCTGTGAGCAGGGAGGCGGGGGGCCCTGTGTGACCAAGGAGCAGAGAAGACCGGCACCGCAGGAGGGCCGAGGCTGATGACACCTCGCAGACGAGGTGTTATGAGGAAGCAGCATTCGAGCGGTGGCTTGAGGACAGGAAGGACTTCCTGAAGGTCACCTCTTCTCCCACTTCTATCCATCGCCATCTGCAATCATCCCCCTGACGCCTCCTCCCGAGGCTCTCCTTCAGTGCAAAGCCACATCCTGCTTCCTCCAGCCTCTACTCCCTGAACTCCGGTTCGGGACCCTCCCTCCATCAGTGCTCAGCTCTCTTCCCTCTCACCTCCCTGCCTCTCCTGCATCTTCCACAACTTCGTCCTTTGGAACGTTTCAGGTCCACAGATACAAATCGTCAAGGGTTTCCCATCTTAAAACACATGCCCTGGCTCCGAAGTCTCCCTCCCTCTTCTAAGAGCAGTCTCTTCAAACATGCTCATTGCCCAGTGGGGTTCTGGCTCCCCACCCCAACTTTCCACTGGGGTCACCGTGAATCTTTTGTGGCTAATGCTAATGGCCCCTGTGGGGTCTTACCCTGCTTGCTCTCTGCTCGGTGCTTAACACTGGGGGCCACTCTTCTCCTTTTGACCTTCCTCCTTTTTCTTCCCTTGCCCCTGATTTTCCTTCTTTCTTGAGAGCTGCTCTTTCCCAGGTCCTTCTGCCTCTGGCCCTGGCATCTGAGCTCCTTGAGATCGGGAACGTTTCCTATCATGATCACCACTGGTGTTTTAGCATCGGTAGCAGACCCTGGCGTGCTTTAATAAGCACTCAGTAACTAGTTGCTAGCTCCTAGGTGAAAGCCCTCAAAATTCTGTCCATGGCCCCCTCTCTTCTTGTCTTGCCCCAGACAACTCCATAGGCAATCGTGTTCCCCCACTGGCTTTTCATTTCTTCTCAGGTGCTGAGAAGTTGCCTCTTGAGGTCCACATGTCTGTTTATGTGTATGTTCCACCAACACATCTTCTCCCATTGCTTACGGGATGTTCTGTTCTGTTATGGGTTGAACCGTGTTCCCCAAAAGGATATATTGAAGTCATAACCCCTGGTACCTACGAAGATGACTTTTTCTGGAAATGGGGTCTTTGCAGATATAATCAAGTTAAGATGATGTCGTGAGGGTGGGTCCTAATCCAAAATGACTGGTGTTCTTGTCAGAAGAGGGAATGTTGGACACAGACACACAGGGAGAGTCCTGAGGAAAGATGGCCATGTGAGGAGGGAGGCAGTGACTGGAGCCATATTGTCACAAGTCGAGGAACACTGAGCCCACCAGAAGCTGCGAGACGCAAGGAAGGATCCTTTCATACTTTCAGGCTCTGCAACTGTGAGACAACACATTTCTGTTGTTTTAAACCACCCATTTTGTGGGAATTTTTTATGGCAATCCCAGCGAGCTCTCATTCTGGAAATTGAAGTCAGAAAAAGAGAGAGAAGGAGGAAGGAAGGAAGGAAGGAAGGAAGGAAGGAAGGAAGGAAGGAAGGAGGGAGGGAAGGAGGAAAGAAAGAAAGAAAGAAAGAAAGGAAAGAAGAAAGAAAGAAAGAGGGAGGAAGAAAGGAAGGAAGGAGGGAAAGAAGAGGAGGAAGGAGGGAGGGAAGAAAGAAAGAAAGGGAAAAAGAAAACAGAAAGAAAAAGTCTGTTTATCCTAACTTCACTTCTCACTATTCCCCATCTTTACTCAGCCCCATAAAAATGTCAACATCCCATACAGATGCCAGTCATCATGTGCTCCTGCATTTTTACACGTATTTGTTTTGATGAGTCAAGACCCAGTTCAAATCCTGCCTCCAAAATGCTCTCATTACTGTGTTCAGCGTTTACAGAATGTACCCAGTGGATGTCCAGTTTCCTTCCATAAAGCCAGTGATTCCAGTTCCATGGAGCTCTGACTCCTTTCTACCTCCTGAGAATCCCAGACTCCTTAAAGGCAGTATAGGACCGACTCACACTTCCTTTTGCACCTCCCGCGGTGACATGCAGGCATTTAGTGAACTAAGGGGACAGAGGGTGCAGAGATTAGAGATTTGGAAGTAGCGGCAGCAGGGTCTGCTTTCCCTCGTAGAGTCCGTTTATTGAGCACTTACTAGGTACGAGGCATGTTCAATGCATTATCTCAGTTAATCTTCACAAGCTTTCTTGGTGGATGGGTCAATTATCTTACCCCCGTTTTACAGATGAGCAAACAATGGCTTTGGAGAAGTTCCCCACTAGTTCCTGTAAGGGGTGGCGATAAGAAACCCTTGGACTGGCTCTAAACTCCACACTGCCATGACTTGTGGTTTCCTTGGTGGTTTCTGATCATTAGAGTCGAGAAGCAGAATGACAGTTTCCCTCTGCCCCTTCCCTCTCCCTCTTTATAGGACAAAGCTGACAATCGGAAGTGAGGTCATTACTGATGTGATTGTTGGCTCACGATGGAAGTTTGCCTCTAAAGTACTGTTGAAAAGTATTCTTTAGAGCACGGAGTTGTCTAGAAATCAAGCAGAAGGTTTTGTGACTGTGGAAGGCCCCTGGGGACACTAGGGTGGTAAGAAGTGGCAGGGGTCATTCACTGAACACCCGGCCCCAGGCGGACCACACTTACCCAGGCAACTGCTGACCCTGTCTTAAAGATCTCCGAACATAAGATCCCGCAGTCTGTTTCGGAAACCAAACCCGGTGCTACATTTCATCCACCGTAAGGAACTTCTTTTTAATATGCCAGTAATCATTAGTGTGTGGTACGTAGCCTCTGGGAGCCGTGGTTTATGTTTAGATTATAAGACCAATTACAAAGGAGAATGTGGAAGGTATTCTGGGATCCTCAAAATCAGAAACTCTATCATTACAATAGAGAGTTTATGCAAGAGGAAAAAAATGCCCAATTCCCACCTGGAGTTGTTTTGTTTTGTTTTGTTTTGAATTTCTGCGGCAGCTCCTGGGGTAGCGGCTTGCACTCCGTTTGGGTTTTTGTCAGGATCTGACACAGCGCTAGGCTCACTGACTTAAGCACACTTGGTAATAGACCAGTGGTTACCAGGGGCAAGGAGGAACAGAAATGGGGAGATGTTCCTCAAAGGTACTAAGTTGCAGTTGGGTAGGATGACGACATCTAGAGATCCCATGCAGAGCAGGTGACTCTGGTTCATAACACTGTACTGAATCCTGGAAATCGGCTAAGAGAGTAGATTTCAGGTGCTCTCATCACACACCAAGAATGGTAACTCTGTAAGGAGATGATAGGTTCACTAGCTTGACTCTATTTATCATTTCCTCAAGTATATGTATTTCACATCCTCACGTTTATGCCTTAAACATATACAGTTCTACTAACAGCTGCAACAAAACCATAAAGCCTTGTTAAGGGGCGATTTCTATATCCTAGAACTTCTTTTGTAAGTAGATAATCACAGCTAGTCGTTTTCGAATAACAAAATGTTCCGGCTGTCATCAGAGATGGTTGGCTATTTTCTGCCCCTGCGGCAAATCCCGTGAGAAGAGATGGAAAATTCAGTTTCAAACACAGAGAATTTTCTCGAGGGTTGTCGGCTCAAAGAAGGACATTTGAGCACCTCATTGCAGACACCCAACAGCCAATCAAAATCCTTAAGATATTGACTCTATTACGTTCCCCTGGCTGCTGCCTCTCCTCACATCCCATGCTTTAGCCACCCTTTCTGTTTTCTCAGAAAACCTGGACAAAAGCCAGGGCTCTGCTTCTCTGGGAGGAGGGCTCTAGGTACCCTTCAAGGATCGTCTCAAATGTCACCTCCTCCATGAAGCTTTTATTCATTTCCCACTCTCGTCTCCCACTAACCAAGCATAGCTCCTTCTCCCTCCAACAGCACCTTGTGTCTATCACTTTTTCAACATGTAATCATTGGCCTCGTGTTTATGGTTGTGAACAGTTTTGTTTTCTGAGCTGTGAACCATTTGTACACACCGTTTTCACACCTTGCAATCCACAGCACCGACCACATCCCTGACACACAGCAGATACTCAGTGTTTGTCGAGCGAATGAGTAAATCCATTCCGGGCTCGTTCCTAGCACGCAGCTCGGCACAGTAGACCTCTCCAGGAACGTGGCCAGATTGAATCAATGTTATTTCATGTAAATGAGTACAGATAAGGCTTGGTTTCCTCTTCAAGGGGTGGGAAAGAAGGTTTGATCAGTTGAAACCAGGGAGGAAAGTGTTCAGGGGTCACACGCAGGAAGGCAGTGAACCATCCAGGAGCAATCCCGTCCTCTGCTGTTTCCAGACCAGGTTTCTGAACCCCATGACGAAATGGGGGGGCCGGGCAGCATTTGGTCCCCAGAGCCGTGTGAGGGAGTAGAGCTCCCAGCCCTCTCAGCCCGCAGAAAGTACCCGATCCAGGCGTGAATCATGCCTTCCTGCAGCTGGATGGGGGCCTCTCGCTGAGTCTTTTAAAGACTTCTCATGAAACTCAGGTCTCGAAAGAAGTGCATTAATGTTCGTACAGTTTTGTGGCCACAAACAAGAAACTGCAAGGGGAAAAAAAAATGAAAAATGGAACAGAGCTGGGAAATCGGGCCTTGTAAGAGTTGTGGCTAGCACTTAACCACATGCTAATCTACCTGTTTCTAGGGCAATGCAGACTGGATCTGACAAAACTCTAGTCATGTTAAGAACCAGAGTAGCTGCTTGAAAACTTTGCTCTTACGTCCATCCTACCTGATAATTCACTTTCACGTGACAAACGCCTTCTATTTTCAGATTAAAGTGGATGGACTTGTAATTTCTGCTTCTAACGTGGTAGATATGAAAGGATCTTCATTCAGCTAGATGAGCCTGGGCAGTGAATGAGTATTGAAAGCGAAGTTTAAAATAACTCCTCAAGCCCTGATTTAAAGGGAGATCATACATTACCCACTAATAAAACTATAGTGATGAAGGATGTTATTATATTAAATCAAATAAACCAATGTTTACAAATTTTTAATAGTTGGGGCACCTGGGTGGCTCAGCCGGTGAAGCGTCCGACTTCGGCTCAGGTCATGATCTCGTGGTTCGTGAGTTCAAGCCCCGCATCAGGCTCTGTGCTGACAGCTCGGAGCCTGGACCTTGCTTTGGATTCTGTCTCCCTCTCTCTCTGCCCCTCCCCCGCTCACTCTCTCTCTCAAAAATAAATAAACATTTAAAAAAAATTTTTTTAATTTAATAGTTAATTACGAAACTGTTTATGGTTCTGCTACACTTTAAAAAATTTAAGTACTGGGGGCACCTGGGCGGTTCAGTGGGCTGAGCGTCCGACTTCGGCTCAGGTCATGATCTCGTGGTTCATGGGTTCAAGCCCCATGTAGGGCTCTGTGCTGACAGCTCAGAGCCTGGAGCCTGCTTCAGATTCTGTGTCTCCCTCTCTCTCTACCCCTTCCCCTCTTGCACTCTGTTTCTCTCTCTCTCTCTCTCAAAAATAAATGGTTATTAAAACATTTTTTTCAATAAACATTTAAAAAATTATAAAAATTTAAGTACTGAAATCAAAAGTTCTCCTGGGCCTAAACTTAGTTGTTTTTCTTCAAAATGAAAAAGAATTGAGGGGAGAAGGGAAAGAAATACCATGTAATTTTGCTTAGGAAGCTTATTTTGATTTCGCCTGGATAAATCGTTTATTTAAATAAGTGAGTTCCAATGAGCACAATTTTACAGTGATTTTTCTTCTCCACTCCTTACGGTCCCCCAAGGAAATATGTTTGGGGATTTGATTTTATATTACCTCAAAACATGCCCCCCTTACGAGCTGATCACCATCTTGCTGGAAATTACGAGAGAATATTTTTGGTTGACAGTGTATTACCAAAGTAGTTTACATAACGTCAAGAAGAAAGGCAGAGAAAATAGGGTAAAAGTATCCTGAGAATCATGGACCGCCAAAGGCAACCTTTTCTTTTTTCTTTTTTGTTCTCATGGTTCATTAAAAGTGAACAGTTACAGTCGACACTCCCAGTGGCTCCAGAAGGGCAGAAGTAGAAACAACGAATGCAAACAACTTTGGGGTTTCCAGAAAGGACTTCCTACACACCGGTGGCCGAGCTCTGCTCCGCCATGGGCCGCTGAAGAGGGTGTCCCCAGGCTGGCTAAGGAGAAAAGGTAGGAGCCAGGTGACCTCTCCAAGCTATCTCCTTCCCAGGCTACTGCCCCATGTAATTGAAGGGACGTTAACCATTCGTTTGCCGTGAATGTCCCTTCCCTCCTTCAGAACCCAACTGCAGCAAAGAGAGAGTGGAATCACACAGTGGCATCATTTTGTCACCTGCCGCTCACGCCTCAGCCCCAACAGTCTGGCTTCCGCACCCCACCCCGCTCCCCCCACTGCTCCCTACAGTCACAAATGACCTACTAATTGCCAGAGCTCATGGACACTTTTCAGCCCTTATCTTACATAACCTTTTGGTGGCAGGTGACCACATCCTCCTCCTTGAAACTCTATTCCTCCTTTTTTGGCTTCTCCCTCTGGCCACCGTTTCCGCCATGGCCCCTGTCACTCATTTGTCAAGGGCACCCACCAGGTACAGGAAGCACTGCTAGAAGTTGGGATGCAAAGGCCAATGAGACCTACTCTCCACCCTAAAGGGAACTACGGAATTGGTGACTATTATTTATTGAGACCTCACTAAACGGCAGGCACGGTGCTGGATATTCCGACTGCAAGGTCTGTACTTCTTCCGCTCCACGGGGCTGTTCGTCTTCCTCAGGATTTCCTTCAGATCCCTCACCTTCTGCCTTTACTCTTTTTTTTTGACTATCTCATCAGCATCCAGGATTTACACACGGGGTAAGGTGGATACAACCAAAGATACGGCTTAAGTCTACAGAGCGATTTAGCCCTTATTTTACAGGAGAAAATGAATATATATATATATACATATATATATATATATATATATGATCTTTCAGAAAGGAACAGGATACCAGCAGTTAAGCTGGTGGGTTAAGCACAGTAATCTATTCTCTTTTCCTGTCTGAGAGTCACTGGGAAAGTGCTCTGTACTTTCTGCCCATGTTCTGAGAATAGTATTTCGTATAACTGATGGCCAGGGTTGAAAGCAAAAGATTATGTGTGAGGCAGTGCATTTCATCACCACATTTAGCAACTTTTGAGTAAGACCAATAAGCAGCCAAACCAAAGAAACAATCCAACAGCCTCCCCAGCACAAAGACTTAAGATAGAGACCTGCCTGCATGCTCCAAAAATGCAAAGGGACAGAGAGGATCCTCTGGGTGCAACTAGACTGTCCCAGGAGAGACTTCCTGCTTCAGGCAAGATCTGAGAGCCCTTCCGGACTCCTGCATGAACTCGGCTTCTTGCATCGTATTGTCCTGCTGGGAGGGAGAAATTCCTTTCTGACTCCTGCAAGTGATCAACTCATGCCCTAAAGCATGAAAGGTCATCACCCTTTATCATTGTCTCCGTTTACAAGCCACACTTGTTATCAGTGACGAGTCAGCAATTTTTTTCATGCTCTCCAGATATTACATACATGCCCTGGTTAACCATGTAGTCAAAGCCTCATGCCAATAATTTAGGTTTCATTTAGTTCTAGAACATTTTCCCGGAGACCTTGTTTACAGTAAGGTGCTCTGTGGTGAGGCACTCTCCTTGTCTCAGGCGAAACCTCTTTGCCTGCTGTCAAAGAACGGTTGAAAAAAATAGATCAATAGTTAAAGACACAAAAAATTGTATCGCGAGCTTTGCAAATGGCTTCTCAACAAAAAAAAAAAAATCAAAAATCCAGCTATACTAAAGTGGGAAGCTGGCTTGGTCCTGAACATTTATATACCAGTGCACTGGGTTCTTTCTGTAGCATATGTGTGTGTGTGTGTGTGTGTGTGTGTGTGTGCATGTGTGTGTTTACACGCCCATGTGTGCTGTGGTGGGGAGGGGGGAAGAGGGAATTAATTATGCAAACCAGTGTTTGTCAACATCTGAAAAAGAGGTCTAGGTAAACTTGTAACTTAGTCATGGCCTAAATTAAAATAAACAAATTCAACTTTTTTTTTTTCCCGGTACCACTTTGGGTCTTTCAAGAAGTCCTAGAAAGACCTGGAGCCCCAAAATATGTAAATTGTTAGTCTCCTTCCCCAGTTCTCTGGGGGATGAGACAGTCCAGACAGGGAACTTGCCTGACTACTTTAAAACACGCAGGAAAATTATTTAACATTAGTTTAGGAGAGAAACCCTTCCATATGCCTCTAAAATGGTACACTCCGGATTACTAGACAACTTTACTAGAAAACAGATTATTCTATGAACTGGCTTTCCTATCTCTGCTATCTGCTGCCCACAGGATACATTCTAAAGAATCTCACTTTAGGAACGCCTGGGTGGCTCGGTCGGTTAAGCATCCGACTTCGGCTCAGGTCATGATCTCACGGTCTGTGAGTTCGAGCCCCGAGTCGGGCTCTGTGCTGACAGTTCGGAGCCTGGAGCCTGTTTCAAATTCTGTGTCTCCCTCTCTCTCTGCCCCTCCCCTGTTCATGCTCTGTCTCTCTCTGTCTCAAAAATAAATAAACGTTAAAAAAAAAATTTTTTTTAAAGAATCTCACTTTAGATTGGAAGGTGGCGAACTATGGTCCTTAGGACACATCTGCCTGCTGCCTGATTTTGTAAATAAAGTTTTATTACAACACGGCCACACCAATTCGTTCTTGGAGGTAGTGTTTATGGCTGCTTTCATGCCACAGCAGCCGAGATGAGTAGTTACGAGAGACCATATGGCCCGCCAAGCCGAAAATATTTATTTTCTGACCCTTTACAGCAAAAGTTTGCAGACCTCGGTTTAGTTGTAACCGTTGGCTGTGAGCGCGTCTCAGAGTGCTCTGTCCCCACTGCATTCATGTGAAAACACAGATCCACGCTTTCTAAGCTTCAGAAGAGTGGGGTGGAGTTAAGCACTGAAGTGTTTTTATTTAAAGTGTTCTCTGATGGGGCGCCTGGGTGGCTCAGTCGGTTGAGCGGCTGACTTCGGCTCAGGTCATGATCTCACGGTCCGTGAGTTCGAGCCCCGCGTCGGGCTCTGTGCTGACCGCTCAGAGCCTGGAGCCTGTTTCGGATTCTGTGTCTCCCTCTCTCTGTGACCCTCCCCCATTCATGCTCTGTCTCTCTCTGTCTCAAAAATAAATAAACGTTAAAAAAAAAATTTTAAAAAAAATAAATAAATAATAAAGTGTTCCCTGATGGTTCCTGCAGGCTTCCAGATGCCTCCATGGGTTCCGGCAGGGCTATACTTGAGGGGAGTAAACATCCAACCTTGGAGACGTGATCCAAGACAATATGACAAACCGGCCAACCTAAAGCGATAGAGGGTAGTGAAGGTTTACATGCAAAGGGGGTCCGTCTAGAGAAGAACCGAGTAGGAAAGAAGCGCAGGTGATCCTCTGAAGTCATTCTACAAGACTGGTTTTGCACCACAGAGGTAATTATCGACAGAAAGACCGCCCTTACCCATAGCACCCTGCAAGAATTAGAACTCGGCAAACATTCCCAGATGCACGCATTCACACGTACGTCTTCCCGCCCGTAGGAGGAACCCTCATCACCCCACATACGAAGTAGGAATAATGCCCCTCTGTTCTCTTAAAAGTCTTATACCAACACCAGCTCATTTGTGGTTCACTGAGTGCGAAACAATTACTCCCACAAACAGACAAACAGAAAGCAAAAATAGACTGGTGTATTTTTCAGTTTGTGGTCTCTTCTGTGTTTAAATACAAAGGGAGAGGTAACAAAATGAATGACTACATTCCACCTGAAGAAGATGGGGAAGCCAGATAACCTGCCTGCGAGTTTCTCTGTGATAGCCATTACAGCACGTGTGCCTAGAAATATAATTCGGTCTGTTTTCAGGACACTCGTATTGTCGTCCGCATTAGAACCGTTAGCTTCGGGGGCCCTGCGGAAGACCAAGGTCGGCCCCCGAGGAGTGGGAATGGCAGCTGTGGGGACGGTGTTTCGCGTCTGCAGCTCACCCAGTGGGGAAATCACGCGACCCGTTTTGCACTGAACGTTCTGGGGTCACCGGAGAGCTGCTATGACAACCCACGGGAGAAAATTGCTGTTATGTTTACTGCTACCGAAAACTTTGCAGTTTGGGATGCCAGAGAGGAAGAAAGGGGCTTAGCTATTCAGCTATTCTGGATTCTAGAGTCATTTGCTGTTCTTATTGCTGTGTATCAAGAAAGAAGAAAATTCAAAGGCTGTCATTTATTTCACTAATGGAATTAAAAATGAATGTGGTCCAGAGCAGTAATCAATGCCTTGCTGGTTGTGATGGATTATGGTTTGGCTAAATAGTATGACCTTTAATTGCCTGGAAAAATGCAATTTTCCAATGTCTTTGCTGTTCTCGTGGCGATTTCCCACGCAAATACAATCTGTCATGTGCTATTTTTATTTAGCTTCAATAAAATTAGGGCTTGAAAGGTGCTGGGTTAGCCCTAGAGAGAAATTCTTTATTCCTTTAGTCCTTTGTTACTGAACACTTTCGGAGCACTTTGGTTTTGTGTGTCTGTGTGTTTTGGCGTTTTTTGTTTGTCTGTTTGTTTTTTTGTGCTTTTAGATCCACGCAGTCAATTCACTTGGTTATTGTTAATAACATCCTTTTATAATGGATAAGGTGAGGGACAAAACCCAGCCCACAAAAGGGTTAATGACTCGATTGTTCTACCTCTCAGCTCTGCCTGGAGTCCCCCCCAGACACTGCTGCCACTGGGGTCAAGTGGCTAATGGGTGCTCACATGGAATTCAAGAAGAAATATCCAGTGATGGGGTCACAAATGAAACCGATCAGCTAGAGTCAATAAAAAGGTAAGAGAAGCCAATGTTCAACCTTTGATGAAATCCAAAAGTACAAATGTGAATTACCCAGGAACATCTACTCGACATCGATATTGGAAAGAAATATTGGACAGCCAATATTTCCAAGAATATCGGAAAGCCAAAAGTAGTTAAAAAAAAATAAGTCTTGTGATTTGGCTGCTTGTTGAAAAAGGACAACTGATGATTTTAAAAGACGTACATATAAAGGGGGAAACATTAGACCTCTGCATCCAAAGGACGCTTATTCTAACAACCAAAGAGAAACAGAATATTTTCCTCTGGAGGTATGTGAGGGCCCAGATATCTCTGGCTCAACAATATCCCTTATCACAAAAATGTGTTTTCTTCTTATCTGGGTAATCTGCAGAGTCGGCATCAATAGGGTAAATAATTTGAGCTGACTTTCCAACACAAGGTAAACTCTTCAAGATTTCATCTACAAAAATTCTACCAGTCATTAGAACTGGACTTATTTGCTGAATTACCAACAGCTATGTAGGAAAAAGGAGGGGGGGGGGAGGAGGAGGAGGACCTCACCAGCCCCCAGAAGGAAAGCAGACCGAAGTCCCATCAGATTTTCACTGGACATCCTCCGAGAAAAGCCAGGAGGGCAGAAGACAATGCGAGGCTCACAAAGAAAGCTTTCTGCCCTTTGAGAAACTCGGCACACAACAGCACATGACTAGGCTTTAATAGGGAGGTTTCCCTAACCGTGCAATGCAATGTCTTACTTCTCCGTCCAAACGGGGGAAGGATTCTGTGCTTCGCGCCTAGGCAGATACAGACACTTCAGTAGTCATGTCACCCGAAACTCGAATTGGATATTTTGCTAAGACAAAGGGGCAGATTGGCAGCCAAAGTGAAAAGGGGGCGCCTGGGAGGCTCCGTCGGTGAAGCGTCCGACTTCAGCTCAGGTCATGATCTCGCAGTTCGTGAGTTCGAGCCCCGCGTCGGGCTCTGCACTGACAGCTGGGAGCCTGGAGCCTAGTTCAGATTCTGTGTCCCCCCTCTCTGCCCCTCCCCTGCTCATGCTCTGTCTCTCTCAAAAATAAACATCAAAAAAGTAAATCCGTAAAATCTTCCAAAAAAGGGTGGCGGGAGAGGAACACACACGGATAAATGGAAGGTCTTTCCTAATCATGGACCCAGGTGAGCTGTGCACGGACAGATGGAGAGAGAACCTGGCGGAAGGACTGTGGAGAGAACGCATTAAAGACCGGACTGGGGTCTGACTCGCGGCAGATACACAATATGTACTTGGAGTTGAAATGGGAGACGTGGAAGGGGAAGGGGCAGGAGTTTGGAGGGAAAGACTAGGGGGAGAGGAAGTGAGGAAGGAAAGCAGAGAGGAAAGGAGGGAGGAAAGAAGGAAGTGAGGGAAAGCAGAAGGAAAGAAGGAAGGAAAGAAAGGAAGGGGTGGGGGATAAGAGGGATGGAAACAGAATATTCTGCCAGGGATTTGTCTCTAGCGGCGTCCAAATAGACCGTAGCTTTAGAAATCTGATTTTGCTCCCTTAAAGAAATAGCAAGGTAGAAAACCCACAGGTTTTATTTCTGAGGTTCTTTATTTCATCGACGAGTCCCCCCACAAAGTACAAAATCCAGACCCGATACGTGGCTTCACGTTTGTAAGCTATAAAAGAAAAAAGGAAAGAAAATCAATTGGTTGCTATAACCGCTCAAAATACTCTCCGTCCAATAATCTCAATAAAAATAAATATGGTTTTGCCTCCACCCCCCCAAGCCGATGGCCTGTGATCTTTTTATGACCATCTACCTAAATTAAATATTAGGTACCTGGGCGGGGAGGGGCGGGGGGTTGGAATGCTAGTGAGGAGAGAGTCTTATCCTGAGGCTGGTCTGCTGATGCCGTTTCTCAGTAACTACATCAGGAAGGGCCTTCGAGAAGACATCACAGCAAATACCTTGCCAAGAAAAGTTTTCTTTTTCATCCATTTATTTTTAGTAGCGCAGCTGGGAAATCCTAATGACTGGCAGGAAAAATAAATAAATAAAAGCACCTGAGTTGACTATTTTATTAAGAGCCCACTGTTTGAGAATGAAAACTTCTGGCAGAAATGGGTCCGGTGTCCCGAAGATGTCTAGCCTGTCCCCCGGGCCAACGATCCTATCTCAACACACTTCACCTCTGACACGCTGTGTAGACCAGGCATGTCTCTAACTTCCCGCTGACGTAAAGGAGACGTAAAAGCCCATTCCTTCCCCACCCCCATGAAGTAGGTCTTAACATCCAAATAAAGAGGCACCCGGGTGGCTCAGTCAGTGAGGTGTCCAACTTCGGCTCAGGTCATTATCCCCTGGTTCATGGGTTTGATCCTTGTCTCAGGCTCTACGCTGACAGCTCAGAGCCTGGAGCCTGCTTCGGATTCTGCGCCTCCTTCTCTCTCTGCCCCTCCACCACTCGCACTCTGTATCTCTGTCTGTCTCTCTCTCAAAAATAAATAAAAACATTAAATTTTCTTTAAAGTAATAACGTATTATATAAGGGAACTGTGCACATATGGATCTTCTAGTCTTCTCCGACCGGATCTCGTTGTGCCCTGTATCCCTGTTGTCCGGCTGTGGAAGGCAGTCCCAACAATGGTTGTATGAAGCGACTTTTGCAAGTGTTTGATCTTTGCACGTAAGCTGTGTGGAACCTCAGCAGGTATGAGTCCCGTTCTCTGCCTGAACAAAACTCCATTTTACCTCCCCGCTCGCTGTAGACCCGGTTTTCTGGGAGGGAACCAGGCTAATTGCCGTGGCATCACGCCCACCCACTGTTTTACAGGGGAAGCCCAGTCCCACGTGTGGTCTCAAGAGCCACCTGAACAAAGTAGCTTTCCACGTTCACAAGCTTTCGATGTCCAATAAATGCTGCTCAGAAACCCACGAGATGAAAGGGAAAAGGCACTCCTGTCATTTTGACTCAAGGAGAGCTTTACTTTGATAAATGGCTACTATAAAATTTAGAAGTTTCTAGAGGGCCGGGGGCTGGGGGGGGGGGGGGGGATGGTGAATGCCAGTTTCTGAGAATTGCCTCCTGTTTGTCAGTGTTTTATTTATTTTTATTTATTTATTCATTTACTTATTTATTCATTTATTTTTAATGCTGATTTTAACTTCTAAACCTTCCTTCATCAGGTACAAGTGTTCTTATTTGCATGAAAGATCCCTTTTCCCTGGTTTTCTGGGCCATTTAGTTGGAGCGTCGAGTCATTAGAAGCAGTTCTTTGATTTGAAAGTTTACTAACATAACGTGTTTTTCTATGAATTAATGGTAGGCTGGCCTTTGGAAATGGCGTCAGAAGAAACTTTTTGGCTGAAATGTTTCACGTCTTGTGTTAGGAGAATGTCTCCTGATATTTACTGTTTAACGATTTTTTTTTAAACGTAAGACTACTTAAGGAGATGTACTTTTAAATTATTAAAGAATAACTCAAGAAATGTTGGGCACCAATCTTTATTTCAACCGTTGAGCGTCTAGATATCCTCTGCATCTACCTGGAATGTTTTCGGCTTCTTCAAGTTTATCAGGAACCACACTGAAATCACCTCTCTGGACAGTGGCTTCCTAATTTTATGGATCGCGAAACGATGGGGTCAAGCATCTGGTCACGGGTCAAAGGTGAATCTGTGGCAGAATTTGGACTCAAGAGATTATCCAGAGATCTGGACTCACAGCCTTGGTTCAGGGCCAATTGGGGCTTAATGTCTCGCAAACTTTAAAAAGATTCTTTTCTTATATAATAAGAGTAATTCTGAAGTAAGAAGACCGAATTAGAAATCCTACCTCATATTATTATAGTGAACTAATTAAGTTTGTTAATTGGTCGAAGTTACATTGTGGGGAATAGTGTAATTTTCTTAAATTCAACCTGGCTAATTATAAGTGGATGGTTCCAAAACACCTTAAGTACCTTCTGGCTCGCACCGACTCATTATGGTGAAAATGATCTTGATGATTTAAAACAGCTGGCCTGGCTTCCCGGTTCCCTCCGCTGTCTTCTCGGTTAGTCACCATTTTCTCAAGCGAAGAAGCGTCCTGCTTGTCCTGCTCCCGCTGGAACCGCAGAAACGACGGCCAACCACATGTGGGGGCTCCTCGGATTCTCGGCCTCGCACATCATTAAGCAAATTGTCAGCTACGTTTTAATTACGGCGCTTTTATGAGGCCCGGTGATGTAAGCAGCTCAGTGGCACGCCTTGTTTTTTTCCAAGCTCGGCTGTGTTTGTAGTGCTGGCAGTTAGGGCCGAAGCGTTTTTCATCTTGCACAAACTGAGCTAATTTATGTGGGAACCCAGACCCTTCCATGTTGTTTGCACTGCATCGATGTGCAGAGTCTAATGAGCCCTTTTTAAATGCTGGAAAAACCCTCCTTGGTTGCATTACTGAATACCCTTTTATAGCCTGCCACGGAAAACAAAGATGCTCGACCAGAAAAGAAACCAGGCTCACCTTCCCCTAATTTATTGCCTCACCCGGGAGAACGATGCCCAGGCATCATAATTGTGCGAACGAGCCCCTAATGGCCCGTGGTCTCTGGTTCGTCCCGTCCTGGGTGAAGCGAATCCCCATTAACTAATCTGGTCGTGAGTGTGAAAGGTCTGAAGGATTCTGTTGTTTATCTCCTGGTTAATAAAGACGTATGTACCCAGTGGATTATGCAAGCCAACCCTCTGGAAGTATTGTGCGTGGCGCTTGTCGAAATGCAGGGCCAATTAAGATATCTTCAATGACTTTCTGAACCTTGAGTGCAAAGAGGCAAAGAGCGGACCCTCTAGGAGCCGGTGTTGCCCTAATGGCGGGCAAGGAGGGACTCGACCATCTCCAAGGATAGACAGAGGCTGCCGTGTCACAGCCCTGTCAGAGCTATAGAAATAAAATCTGATGCAAGCTGCTAGAAATCCGGCAACGGGCTGGTGGGAATAGGAGAAGAAGCCTTAACAATAACAGTTTTATGAACTAGGCACTATGGGAGGGGGTTAAGACCTGTGTTTATCTAAGAATTCTTCTAAGCTTTTCTACTGAGATCAAAATTACGCATGGGTCGCATGTTCATTTCAATGTTGGTTTCGGTGGTACCCCATTGGTTTTGAAAATTATTTGATGTACACGCCTCCCCCCCCGCCAAAGAAATCTTCAAAAGTCTTGCTGAAGGTAAAATCAGGGTGAATTTTCCCTGAACTAAAACTGGGTAAAGTCGTAGAACAACCAGGCTCATGTGACTGGCTCTTGCTCGTGTAAATGATGTTAGCCAAGAAAATTTGGAATTATTTACATCAGTGGGTTGATTACTGGAAAAGCCTGTGTCTCTCTTCTCTTTCTCCTTTGTTCTTCACACGACACAAGCCCGTGGAGGCGATTCAAAAGTGCACCTGTGGAATTGGATTAAACTCATCCGTCTTCCTCCTTCTGCATGGGAGAAGACAAATTAATTCACTTGGAAGCTCAAGAACTTGCCTCGCAAGACTTCATCCCAAGACAGACTTCTCAGACTCACCAACGTCGGAATTCAGCAGACGCTAAAACCACCTTGTGATGGTGGCAACATTCCCAGGTTAATAAGAAGAAAGGTTTTGACTTCCATTCTAAGTACCTTGCTAGCATTTCAAACGGTCATGTCTTCATGGCAAGGCCATGATACGCACACAGAGGGTCAGGTGGTACATGCCTCGTCACTGTGGGTCCAACGATGCCACCTATTAGGTCCAAAGTCTTGCTTCTGCACAGGAAGTAAAAATCACCCAACTACAACAGCCGAAAAGAACGGCATTTCTTGAAGCCGATGCTCAAAGTACCCACGAAACTAAATTCTTCCTCATTTCAAAACCTTCTTAAGAAGGTTAAGAAGGGAGACAAGACAAGGACAAAAAGGTCAGTTAGGGGAATACAAAACTGGAAAAACCATCACTGATGCAAAGTACCTCCTAAACTAAACACAAAACGCAAGGTATTGAAAGCATTTTAATTATTTTTTTAAGTTAACGACCTTGCCCCAGCATACTGAAAGAAGTGTAACCATTAATGTTTTTTCTAGAAAAAAAGACTTGTTTTCAAACGGGATCCAGCTGAGGCCTCTTCATCAACCCCCACCTTCCACCCCCAATCTGATGTCACAGGAAACCTGCTAGAAAGTTCTGTAGCCGTAAACATTTTAAACGAGAATCAGGGAACGGGAAAGAGGCAAGCCGTTCCTAACGCCGTAAGAAGGACACTTCTCCTCCAGTACGGCGCGATTTGTATGGAATTGTTCTCAACGTCCTGTGAGGACTGCAGTTGGCTTGGTTTGATGGGGATGATTTTCTAAAAATCTTTGTATGTTCTGTTTTACGTCCTCAGTAGGCCAGGACTGAAACCCAAGGGTGCTGCTGATACTAAGACACAGTACGGCAGTCTTCCTGACGATAGTTTCACGTGTGAGATGGGTCTTGAGCATTTTCCAGCCTGGACTTGCCGAACTCGAGGGGTAAACTTCAGATAAGCATCTGAGCTCTCGGGTGTTTAACTGAACCGAACCTCCCAGCCTTTTTGAGGTTTGCCGATGACTAGTAATTATATTGTCATTTAACAAAAGTATCTGCATTAAACCAGAGATATTACAGTAATGGTTAAGTTCACATCCATTAAAAACATCGTGCATCTACGGAGCACGCAGGGGTCTCCATGATGTGTGGACAGGGATGGAAACTAATGTAGGTTTGAGGCCATAAATCAATGTCTAAATACTACCTGTCAGGTTTGGAAGCTATGCTAATGCAGGAAGTGTTACTTCTTTCCAGTGTATAGAGGTCAGAGCAGAAGGGACAGATATGTAACTTAAATGGAAATGTGGAGGAAAACCCCCGAAGAATAAGAGAGTCAACATACAAACCTTGAAGAAAGTGATTATATCTAAGTCAGGATTTTAATCATCCACCTCTAAGGTAAATGCCAAATTCTTAGGTTTCCAGAGGAGGCAACAGAAGGGCAGAGGATTCATCCCTAGAACCTAGAACCCTTTCTCCGAAGTGCTTTTCATCTTGAGTAACACGGACATGGGGGTAGGAAGTAATTTGTTAATTTTCTCACTCATAAACTAAGCGAGTGAATATATAAACCCTTAACCACTTCCTAGGAGACTATGGTAATAAGCACAAGTTAATACACAAGGCCTTTTTACATTTCTTATACGTATATAATCATTTTCCCCCAGGATTATATGATGGTAATTGGTTATATGCTAAAAGTCAAAGTAAGCATCTTTAATGGACATGGAATAAATCTGAAGTTAACATCAATAATGTATCAGTGTAAAAGTCACATGAGAAAGTATCCAGTTCTTTCTTAAAGGGATAGACGCTGTTGGTAAATGGTTGATGGTTCCTTGTCAGAGATCAGAACTCTGCGTCCAAAGGACAGAATGAAGGCGTGAAATAGAACTTGAGATAAAGACCCCACCATCCAAAAGTAGGCGGTGGCTTTCAGGACCGGAGATAGCAGGGGCCCCAGGCAGCAGAGCGACTCAGAAACATCACAAATAACAAACCCAGTCAAACTAGGATAAGAATCAAAACAGAAGTCAAAATATTTTTAAAGAACCACATTAAGAGAAGTCAGATGGAACTCAGGGGTCACAGGGGAGTCAAGTGCTCCGACGTTGCTCGGTCGCCTCCGAATGAGACAAGGCTCTGCGGGGTTGGGACCGAGTCCCCCTGCAGGAAGGATCTGAGAGTTACTCTTCCCCAGTTGTTACTGCAGCATTTCACCGCTGACACCCAGGTCTCCTCTGCTCTGCCCTGACGTTGACTCTGAAGTCCAAGGCTAGAAGGAAGAATGCCAACTCTCTTGATGGTCTTGGAAAGCTTGGGGCTTGCCATTGCAAGAGTCAATAAGTCTGCGTGCCCAAACCTCTAGGGTACTAGTCATCCTGAGGCCAAGTTCTACTGCTATCACTCGGTCTTCAAGACCCTGCAATGTCTCCCTGCTGCCCACCTAATCGGGTCCTGCTCATCCGTGTGCTAAGCCCCTGTCTCTGCCACATACTCCGCTTTTGAGCTAAATCCAAATGTCTGCTCTACTTAACCTGCATGTGCTCTGTGATGTTTGGGTCCCATGCCATTATGCACGCCATTTCCTGTGACTGGAATGTCCCTGCCACCTCCTTCCACGTCCCTATGCCCTCACACACACCCCCGAGCCCCAAGGCTTGCTCCGACGACACCTCTCAGATGCCGTATCTCCCTCCCTTCCGTATGCCATACGTTCTGAGAACATAATGTGCCGATGGGCCCCCGCACACTGAGGGATGTTTAAACCTCAGTGTTGCATCTAGGAAAACATTGGTCTTCAAGTAAGATTAATCTGAGTCATCTTCCTTGTTCCCGCAGATAATCTTCTCCAATAAAGTAACCTCTTTTTGTAGATAGCCACTTCTGTTCCATCTTTGTATGCCCTGTGTCTTCTGCTACGAAGTGGTTGCCATCACACCTTGAACAGTGGCCACACTTCAGTGCCATTTTATTCTTCTAGTTGGGGGTGCCAAAGCCGTGAAAAGGAGGTGCTCCGTGTTACTAAAGGCAATGACCTTCGGCTCCGTTGCACCGAAAGTGACGTCTGACAAATGATCTGGTTGAGTAGATTTGTACAGTGCTCGCTTTACAGATATCTACAAGTCTGGGGGCGGGCGGTGAGGGGGGCGGAATCGAATGGAGGAGAACACCCATGTCTTAAGAAACAGATCCCCAGAGGCTCTGTTTCTGGCATTAGTAGCCTGACACCTCAACAGGGTTGACAATAAAACTTATTGTGATTCCAGGCAGCAGGGGGTGGAGGAAATTTGAAAATCTGTCTAGAAATGCAGGAAGCAAGGCAAGCGACAGAACCAAAGCTTGAAATGCTCCAAACAGTGTTGTTTTTTTAAAGTAGGAACGGTTGGGTTAATTCCAGTAATACTACATAGAACTGATATTTAAAGCAGAAAGCAAGATATGATTCAACTCAGGCAAATCACCTTATGTACGGGGGGGGGGGGTGCGGGGAGGGGGGAGAAAAAGATTTATAATTTAATTTAACAAGTACATCAAAAACAGATATGGTTAGGAGGAGAAATGGTAATAAGTTAGATTGGAGATTGCTTTGGACTACTTTTTCCGTCCCGAATCCAAGCATATTTGTTCGACAAGTCAGTCCTGGTTGTTGGTTTGAAAAGGTGTGGTGGCTGTCACTACTGTCATTATTATAGGATTCTAATCCAAGGATCATATTTACAAAGCAAAATATTAGCACTTGTGCCATAATTTGCTAGGATATCTTCATCCTGTTTCTTTAGAGTGATATATTTTTATGGATATTGAAATCACTTACTTTTGCTTGGGTCAATCAGCCCAAATTGAAGTATCTATTCTCTTTTTTTAATGTTTATTTATTTTTGAGAGAGAGAGAGAGAGAGAGAGAGAGAGAGAGTGTGTGTGTGTGTGTGTGTGTGTGTGTGTGTGATTGGGGGAGGGGCAGAGAGCAAGGGGGACAGAGGATCATGACCTGGAGGGAACTGTGAGATCATGACCTGAGCCAAGTCAGACACTCAACCGATTGAGCTACCCAGGGGCCCCATATTCTTTTTTTTTTAAGGAGAGGGAAAAGGAGTTGTTCAAGAGTTCACTCAAATGGGAAAAACTAAAAGGGAGCCATTAACCACTGGCCTAATCAATCAAATACTTAGTATAGAAAAGGATGGCTAGGTCAGAAATGGGGTAATCTTCAAGTCATTTCTAGTCTTGGAATAAGAAAAGCTGTAGCCAAGAAAGACTTGATCTCTCAGCAATACAAAAAAAAAAGTCTTCTTTTTCTTAACTTATGAGAAGTGTGGAAACACTAGAAAATATCCAGAAAAGAATGACAGAAAAGGCTCATAAGGTTAGAGCAGAGTATCTTTAATGGCAAGTAAACTGAGAATATCTCTAGTCCCAAGAAGAGATCATCAAGGCCTCCATGAAGACCTCAATATTTGTTCATTGGAATCAATGTGTGCGAAGAATATTGAATGAGTTCAAGGGTGATCATCGTGAAAAAAGGAAATGTCATGTCAGAGAATGACGAACACGACTCCCCCTTTGGGATAAAAGAAAGTAATAGGATATGAGCATCGATTTCAGCAGGAAGAAACCAAGAGAAGTAAAGGGAGTACTTACAGAAGAATTATGAGATCCTAAACAGCTTGCCTAAGGAACTTGTGAAATAACCTTTTCTGGAAGTCTTCCGAAACAGTAATTTCTAGTTACATAGTTTTCAGAAACCAAATAAACTCTTTCTTTAGTCCCTAAAGCCATGTTTTAGTTCATGGGACTGATGTGATAAAGACTGGAAATATCAGGATAGAATATTGAAAACAACAAGGAAGTAAGAACGAGAAATCTGGGCTTGTATCCTGGTTCTGACCCTACCCAGTTAGGTGATTTAGGAAGACACTTAAGATCTTCTACAGTGACATCTGTATCTATAAAAGTCTGCCTTTAACAGAGATTCTGTGAAAGAACCAGTACATCCAGATAGTATAAGATTGTTATTGCTATTGCTTGTGGAACAATTATTATCAACATTATCAACACGTAGCTGTCCAACTTCCGTTTCTAACAGTAGAGGAGGCCAGGCATCCTGCAGGTTACCCCTGCTACTATGTCACAACTAAATCCTAGATCGATGAGAAGAAACATACTTTGTGATGGATTGCTGGGCTTGAATGCAGGTCCCAGAACTCTCCAAACAAATGAACAAAATAGTAATAATGAGATTAAACCAAAAGTGGAAACAGAAAATTAGGTTGCCCTGGGAACAGATTCTCATTCCAGTTCTACGAAGTGGATAATAAGCCTGAGCCCTTTGAGGGGTGGGAGGGCTTGAGCTGAGAAGCCATGTGTCCATGAGGATGTAAACACAGCTAAAGTAGTCCAATTTCTCCCTGGCTTCTGACAACAGTGAAAATAAATTCTCCATGAAGGAGAAAGCATCCCTAGTTTAGGCCATTGGGATTTCCATTGATTAAGAGGAAGCAAATATGAACTCACAATCAATAATTGCCAGACACTAACTAACTAACTAAATAAATAAATAAATAAATGTCCGACACACATAAAAACGAGCCACCATAGGGGCACCTGGGTGGCTCAGTCGGTTAAGCATCATACTCTTAATTTCAGCTCAGGTCACGATCTTGCAGTTCATGAGAGCTTACACATGGTTCTCTCTCTCTCTTTCAAAATAAATGAATAAAGTTAAAAAAAAAAACAAGCCACCATAAGTAATAGCAGAAATGACAACATCAGGTTTAGATTTAGATGTAGATTCAAATGTAGAATCAGGTTTAGGTCTGCAGATACTCGGACACTGAGACAAAATATGAAATAATTATGTCTGAAATGTTTAAAGAATTCAAAGATTTGTTTTTAAGTTAGCAAAAGTGGAAAAAAAAGAGGGGTGCCTGGGTGGCTCAGTCAGTTAAGTGTCCGACTCTTGGTTTCGGCGCAGGTCATGATCTTGTGGTTCGTGAGATCGAGCCCCGCATCAGGCTCCACGCTGACAGCGTGAATCCTACTTGGGATTCTCTCTCTCTCCCTGTCTCTATGACCCTTCCTTGCTCATTCTCTCTCTCTCTCTCTCTCTCTCTCTCTCTCTCTCTCTCTCAAAATAAATAAACTTTAAAGAGAGAGAGAGAGAAAGAGAGATTGTCGCAACGACCAGACAAATGTGCAAATGAGCCAAGCAGAATTTTAGAAGTGGATGACATGGTTAAAATTTCAATATTGATGATTGGGCTAAACAGCATAATAGACACAATTAAAGAGGGAATTTAGTAAATGGCGTGGCATATTGAAGACACTATCCAAAATGCAGAAATCTTAGAAGTAAGGAAAAGTAGAAGATGGAATGAAAAGGTCTCCCACACATCTCAGCACAACACCAAAAGAAAGACAAAACGGAGGACAGGGAATCAAGGATAAGGTTAAGGACATTTCAGATGATGGAAGACATGAATCCTAAAACTCAATGTAGAATAGCAAAATAAAGAAAAAAAAATGGATGAATCATAGCAAAACTGTGAAACAGTACAGATAAAGAACAGACCTTTAAGACAGCAACAGCAGACTTCACAACAGAGAAAGCAGAACACAGTGGAAAAAAATCACCTCAAACCGCTAAGGGAGACCAGCTAGTCATCTGGAGTTTTGCACTCAGCAAAACTATCTTTCAAGGACAAAAGCAAAATAAAGGTATTTTTAAGTAAACGAAAACCGAAATGGTTTACTGCCAAAGATTTTCACTAAAGCAGTGCCTTTCAGACATTCTAGACTGAAAAAATGGAACACCCATGTGCTGGTAACGAAAGCAAAAATTCACAGACCAGCACATCATCTTATTATGTAACTATTGTGCATTCCGATTTCTTATGTTTTATTTTCTCTCCATTTGAAAAATAAAGGAATAAGGAAAACAAATGGTAAAAAAAAAAATTACAAAAAGAGAAAAAGGATAGAAAACAAAAGACAAATAAACAGAGATGGTAGAAATACCATTTTCCAAAAGTGACTCAAGAAGAACTAAGAAACCAGAGTATATCTTTGGAAAGTAAAAGCAAGACAAGGAGAGTGTGACAAGGCAGTTATAGAATTATCAATACTGAAAATCCATACTGGCACATTGTGCCAAGACAAAGAACGGAAAGGTAAGAATTATAAAGCATCAAACAAAACTGTCTTCATTTGATCATGATGTGACTGTCTATATGGAAAGCAAAACCAAACTAAAATATTTACAAATTAGAATTAATAGGGTCACCTGGGGTGCTCAGTCAGTGAAGCGTCCGACTTCAGCTCAGGTCAGGATCTTGCGGTTCGTGAGTTTGAGCCCCGCAGCGGGCACTGTGCTGACAGCTCAGAGCCTGGAGTCTGCTTTGGATTCTGTGTCTCCCTCTCTCTGCCCCTCTCCTGCCCACGCTCGGTCTCTCTCAAGCATAAATAAGAACACTGAAAAGAAAATTTTTTACAAGGATTAGAATTAATAAAAGAATTTAACAAAGTGGCTACATGTAAGAACAATATGTAAAATTCAATTGTATTTATATCCGAAGGGAACATTATACGTAAAACCTCACACTGAGAATAGATCTAGCAAAAAAAAAAACTACAAAGACCTTCGTAAAGAAAAAAAGAAAAAAAAAACCTGATGGAAATGCATTAAAGAAGACCTAAAAAAAAAAATAGGTCCATGGAAATGAATGTCGTCAAGATACTAATTTTTCCAGGGCACCTGGGTGGCTCAGTTGGGTAAGCATCCAACTTCGGCTCAGGTCATGATCTCATGGTTCGTGAGTTCAAGCCCCACGTCGGGCTCTGTGCTGATGGCTCACAGCCTGAAGCCTGCTTCAGATTCTGTGTCTCCCTCTCTCTCTGCCCCTCCCCTGCTCATGCTCTGTCTCTCTCTCTGTTAAAAATAAATAAACATTAAAAAAAATTTTAATAAAAAAAGTACTAATTTTTCCTAAATTGATTATTAGATTCAATGCAATTTTCAACAAAATTCAAGCATTATATTCCAAGGAATTTGGCAAGTTGTTTGTAAAATTTATAAGAAAAAGAAAAGAACAGAGAATTTCCAAGACGTTATTGAAAAGGAACAAAAAACGGAAAGGTACTTTTGATTTCAGATACCAAGGTCCATTATAAAATAATAGCAATTAAGTCTGAATGATATTAGTGTGGAGATAACAAATTGCTCAATGAAAGAGAATAGAAACCCAGATCAGATAAATGCGTATATAAAAATTTGCTATATGGGTCTAGTGGCATCCCAGTTCATTGGAGAAAGATTATAAATAAAAGTATAACTCAATAAATGATAATGACATAATTATTTATGCACATATAAAATGTGAGACATATTCCATAACTCTCATTGATCATTAAAATAAATTCCTGGTAAAAAAGCAAAATAAAATAAAATAAAATAAAATAAATTCCTGGTAGATTACAAACTTAACTGAGAAAGGCAAATTTTTAATCAGATGAAAATCTAGAAAAAATATTCTTCTGATCCAGAATTGGGAAGATTTCTTAAACATACCAAAAAAAACCCAAAAAAAACAAAAAAAACAAAAACCAGAAAAAGAAAAACCCACTAACCACAAAAACAAATATTTATTCCATTTTAAAAGTTAAAAGATAAGCTACAAACTTAGAAAAGAACATTTTGCAAAAAAAAAAAATAGAATCCACAGGTGTTTTTAAACCCAGAGTATATAAAGAACTCCAAAACACAGGAGAAAAAAGATGAATGGTCTAGTGAATGAAGTGGTCCAAAGATAGAAATAGGCACAAGGGAAGACAGGCTAATTAAACACCCCGATTAGTGAGCGGGGTGGTGCAAAATTAGACCACGGTGAGATGTTATTTTACATCTGTCAGACTGGGAAAAATGAAGAAAATTGTAGCAAATACACAGCATGGCGATGAACCCAGATACTGTTCTAAGCGCTTATGCCCATGAACTCTCACTTAATTTTCAGAGAACCCTTAGAATTCTGCCTTCTTCCCCATCTTACACAGAGAAAAGAGGTAAACAAGAAAGTTGAAAAACCTCATCCAACATGAACAGCTAGAAAATGATGATGATAATACAGTGCTCACAGCAAAGGTGCTGGCAAGTCTGGGAGCAAAAGGGAGTCCTAACCCCCGCTGGTGGGGATTACATTGGAACCACCGCAGTGGAGAACAACTTCGAGTATCTTGTGATACTGAGAGTGTGCATACCTTTCAACGTGCTGGTTCTGCTGCTAAGTAGATATCTAAAAGGAGCTTTTCCCCCGTGTGTTTCTGGGGACATATAAAAGCCATTCAACGCACCGTGGTTTGTCAGAGAAAAAAATAAAAACTGGGGAAAATGTCAACCAACAAGAAAATGGGCGAACTGTGGCATCGTCATAACATAGAATACAGGGGTGAAAATGAGCAAATTCTAGCTACAGGGAAACCAGTGCTGAATCATAGATGTACGAGGCAGAATTAAAAAACAAAAAACAAAAAACTGAAATTTAGAACAATATTTTTCTTATACCCTAAACAAGCAAAATTATTATTTAGGTTAAATATATGTGTAGGCTTTGGTCCAAACTGAATGTCATGAACTCCTAATACTAGGATAACTAAATAAAAAGATAGAAAATGACGGCCAGAAGTTTAGAAAAAAGAAATTCACAATGTATGAACTCAAGGAATCTGATAAGTGATACGCTTAGGAGTACCGAATTTTCTCTCTCTTTTTTTAAGTTTATTTATTTATTCTGAGAGACACAGAGTGAGGAGGGGAGGGGCAGAGAGAGAGGGAGAGAGAAAATCCCAAGCCCACTCCGTGCTACCAGCTACAAGGGTAGAGACTGACTCAGGGCTCGAACTCACAAACCGTGAAATCAAGGCCTGAGCCGAAACCAAGAGGTGGACGCTTGACCGACTGAGCCACCCACGTGCTCCCGGAGTACAGAATTTTCAACATGGGGTTTAAAATATAAACATCTTTCCTGAGCATTGAGAACAAACGCATTTTACGAAGCATTTCTGCTGTAGAGGCTAGTCGCTCGTCTAAGTTACTGAACATCATTTAGTTGTTTTCAACTGTAAGGTCAATCCCTTTACTCCTTACCCTTAGAGTTGTTCCGATTCACCCTATGTTTGTGTTTATGAAACATCTAGTGACTGGGGTTTTTTTTGTTTGTCTTTTGTTTTTCTTTGTTTTGTTTTGTTTTGTTGTTTTGTTTTGTTTGTTTCAGATAGAGGATTCGACTATTCTACTCACATCCTCACCAGTCAATCGGGGTTGCTTGGTAAGTAGCAGAAAAGTTTCTGAGCAGAATGAAGAATTTCGGGAGATAGAGGAATCACGATTTGGATGAGAAAACAGTGACTCAAGATAATTAACTCAAACTATGGGAGAATCAAGATATCACATCCCGAAAACCGATCTCCGAAGGCTGCTCCCAGATTGCAGGCTTCCACTGTACCTACACAGAGGATGCTTCGTCTACAACACGTGAGATCAATTTAATTAGGACCCAGAGCTGCTCGGAACCCAGCAGCTTTTCTGTCTCCCTCCATCAGAGTGGCAGAAGTACACGCGTGGGAAAACTGCTGACCAGCCAGCGTGGAATGAACATTACTTACCCTCTCATGTCTTCATTTTTACCGCGTTGAACGTTTTACCCCCTCTGCCTGGGGCCCTCGCCACGACCCCATTGCTTCCCCGTCATTTTGCAAGGTAAAAATCCCTGCTCAAAGATGAGAGTTAAGTTTAGGCACCCCCTGCCCCCGCCCCTTCAGGGATTGTCACACAACGGTCTGTGGTGGTCCTCTGGGTGCACCAGCAGAAGCCCCCTCCAGACTGGAGAATGTACCCCCAGCGACTGGGAGCCCTGTCGGAGACCTTGTCTTCGGGGAAGACACTGCTGAAGAAGACCCCCCACACAAGGCCACGGCCTCATCCCGGCTCCGTGGGTCCGGCCGAGGCACCATGAGACTCCCTCTGTTTGCTAGGCCTGCTTCCTTCCCTTCCTCACAGATGTGGGTCCTGGAAACAGCCCACGGTCAATTCCCAGCACATCCGGGTCCGTCTCAGAGTTGACGCCTCACATCTCTCCACGTGCCTTCAGGGTAGGTGCCCGCCCGGCAGGTGTCATTAGCTCCCTACGTTTACCGGCCACTGTGCCCGTATTTTAACCGCCAATTCATCCCTCCATCTCCTTATCCAAACCGTAAGCCTCTTGAGAGCAGGAAGCATGCCTCATTTACCTCTGCATCCTCAATACCAAGAGCCTATCAGAAAGTCAAGAAATACTTTTGAAGGAATATACCAATTAAGGAAAGGGTACAGACAGGGATGATATTTATGCTTAGGGAGATACGCTAGTTAGGGCAAGGCTTATCGTTATAACAATTAAACCTCAAATTACAGTGGCTTAGCACAACAGAGCGGGTGTTGGCAAACTTTCTTTTTCTATAAAGGACCAGATAATAAATCTCGTAGTCGCTGAGGGCGATGCAGTCTTCATTGCTACTGCTCTGCTGTTATGGTGCAAAATCAGCCATCGGCAATTAATGAACAAACGGGCGTAGCTGTGTGTTCCAATAAAACTTTATTTACAAAAATAGGTAGAGAGCCAGATTTCCATCCCCCCTCCCGCAGGAGTTGATCCATTCCTGCTCATGGGGTGGTCAGTTCAGCGTCATCGGTCAGGGGGCACCTGTCCTCCTTTCGAAGTTCATGTTGCTTCAGTTCTGTGGCTCCACCTTTCCCTAGTATCCCAGAGTCTCCTCTTTCCAGCTGTGGGCAAGGAAAAGAGAGACAGCTGCTTCCGAAGATCTTTGACCTGGAAATTAAACATGGAACTGCCGCGGGTACCTCCTCTTCAAGAACTCATCGCGTAAGGCACAGCTGGCTTCAAGGGGTGTAGGGAATGTAACCTCTGGCAAAACACCATCCCCCCTCACCTGTCACTCCGTGTCAGTGAGGGAAATGTGGATTTGTGGTAGAGAGCCAATTGTCTTATGACAGGAGGGCAATTTCTCCATTTTAATAAAATAATCTTAGGCGGATGTTTCTATTCTCTCTTCTGTCTTTGTTCTCAGAATGTGCACAGTTTTCATGAAATATATGACTCATCCATTTATGTATTCTTTCCTGCATATTCAGGGATAAGCCATGTACCCTCCCCCCCCCACTCTTAGGGAATAGTGCGGTCCAAATAAAGCCAATAAATACAATAATTCATTGTATCCCTTGACACTATCTACTTTTACACGGAAGACTGTGAATAAATAATAATAAAGCCACATATGTGAGCCACCACGGAGATAGAGCAGTGGTAACTAACTTCAGTTTGGGGAGGGAGGCCAGAAAGGCTCAGCAGTCATTTTGGAGGTGATATGTGACAAGAACGCATTTGCAGATCCATAAAGGGAAAGGACCGTCTTCGATAGAAACAACAGCAAGCTCCTTTATCCAAGAGCAGCAAGGCTGTTGTGCTTGACGCAAGAGGGTATCGTGATGAAGCACATACTTCGGCAAGACCACTTCAGATCCATGGTTGAGAATAGCTTGGGGGACTGCACAGCGACCGGTTGGGGGCATGTGCAAGTTTATGGTAGCAGTGGTGAGGTAATAGAGTGGCTGTGGAGGTGACAAAAATGGCTGGATCCAAAAGGTAATACAGAAGGTAAGACCAAAAAGACACGATGATACTTTCCATATGCAAGAGGGAAGGTGGGAAATGAACTATTGGGGTTTCATCAAGATGAAAAGCTTCTGGGGGGCGCCTGCGGCAGGCCCAGTCGGTTGGGTGTCCGGCTTTGGCTCAGGTCATGATCTCACGGTCTGTGGGTTCGAGCCTCGCGTCGGGCTCCGTGTTGACAGCTCGAAGCCTGGAGCCTGCTTCGGATTCTGTGTCTCCCTCTCTCTCTGCCCCTCCCCCACTGGTGCTCTGTCTCTCTCAAAAATAAATAAATATTTTTTTTAATGTAAAAAAAGAAAAGCTTCTGCATGGCAAAAAACAAAACAAAAAAAAAAAACAATCAACAAAACTGAAAGGCAACCTACAGCATGGGACAAGATATTTACAAATGATATATATGATAAATGGCTAGTACCCAAAATCTATAAAGAACCTACAAACTCAATACCCCAAAAATATATAGTCCAGTGACGAAATGGGCAGAAGACATGAATAGACACTTTTCCAAAGAAGACATCCAGATGGCCAACCGACGCCTGAAAAGATGCTCAACGTCACTCGTCGTCAGGGAAATACAAATCAAAACCACACTGAGGGAATAGTGCCACCTCACACCTGCCAGAATGGCTAAAATTAACAACCCAGGAAACAACAGATGCTGGTGAGGATGCAGAAAAAGGGGAACCCCCCTTGCCCTGTTGATGGGAACGCAAACTGGTGCAGCTGCTCTGGAGACCAGTATGGGAGTTCCTCAAAAAGTTAAAAATAGAACTACTCTGTAATCCAGCCAGTGCACTACTGGGTATTAACCCAAAGGATACAGAAATACAGATTCACCCCGATGTTTATAGCAGCATTACCAACAACAGCCAAACTATGGAGAGAGCCCAAATGCCCATCATCAATGTTCATCAATGATGAATGGATAAAGAAGATGTGGGATATATTTACAATGGAATATTACTCAGCTATCAAAAAGAAGGAGATCTTGCCATTTGCAATGACAGGGGTGAAGCTAGAGTGTCTTTGTATTATGCTAAGGCAAATAAGTCAGCCAGAGAAAGACAAATACCACATGATTTCACTCATATGTGGAATTTAAGAAACAAAACAGATGAGCATATGGGACTGGGGTCGGGGGGAAAGAGAGAGGGAAAGAAACCATAAGAGACTCTTAAATACAGAGAACAAGGTGAGGGTTGATGGAGGTAGGTGAGTGGAAGATGGGCTACAGGGGTGACGGGCAGTAAGGAGGGCACTTGTTGTGATGAGCACTGGGTGTTGCATGTAAGTGATGAGTCACAGAATCTACCCCTGAAACCAATATTGCATTGTACGTTAACTAACTAGAATTTAAAATTTTTTTAACATTTATTTATTTTTGAGACAGAGAGAGACAGAGCATGAACAGGGGAGGGGGGAGAGAGAGAGAAAGACAGAATCTGAAGCAGGCTCCAGGCTCTGAGCTGTCAGCACAGAGCCTGACAGGGGGCTCGAACTCACAAACCACGAGATCATGACCTGAACTGCAGTTGGACGCTCAACCGACTGAGCCACCCAGTTGCCCCTGCTGCTTTCCCTCTTAAAGGGAGAGGGAAGGAGAACGACATCTTTTGGGCAGTCGCCTCCATTAGCAACTCGACTCTCACAACTACCTTGTGCGGTAAATACTATATTCGTTTTAGAGGAGAAGACAGAAGACGAGGTTCAGAAATGATTGCCTCAATTCAGAGGCAAAGCCCACACTGTTGCCACCCTGCCCCGTTGTTTCCAAACAAAGTTGAACTCCGTGTGTGGATTTAATCACACCTCCTATCCCAAAGAAATGTCAGACCAGCTGCACCCAGAAGTTATCTGAGTTTCCACCTTAATGGCACGCTAGCAGGCATGCTCTGCTTAAGACTAAGGAATTAATCAAACTTCATTGTATCCCTTGACACTATCTACTTTTACACGGAAGACTGTGAACTGAATTCTGTCCGATCGTTTCCCAAACACCAGCTTGTCTCTCTCCACCGTGCAAAACTTTCCACTCGTTTTCACGGAGTCTTACGGAATTAATTGGTACGATAACTTGATAAGCTACAACTTAATAACAACAATAAATTGCCCCTCTCTCCCGACTGTCGTCCCTGCCCCCTCCCCAAATAAAGGTGAACTATAGCCCTTCAATGGGGTTTTAAGGAAAACAGCTGGGACTCTATTGATACGGGTCAAACATGACTATCACTTCTGTTCCCCCTTCGTACCAGCCAAGGGTGATGATGACCTCTGTGAGGCTCAGAAATGATGGGGGGGGGAGTCTCCAGATGGATAACGGTGATGAACCATACTAGCGAGCACCTTTTTAATTAAGGAGAGGAACCGCAAATGCTCTCTAGCACTTGTCTGAGGAATTTCCTCTTCAACATGTTTTGATTTAGACACATCTAGAGTTGAACACGATGGCTACTTTTATAAACGTCTAGAAAACATAAGACAGAAACTACGTGCTCCAAGTGAGGGTGTCAAAATACTGTCTAACGCGCAAAGAGTTAAGATTGAATTCTTCCCTCCAGAAATCCATTAATCGTGCCCTCTCTCGAAGTTTTTTCCTGTAGCCAACTTACCCCTGAGTTCCAGTTGTTGGAATAAAGTGCTCGTGATGCTGCGTCCTTGGCATTAGGTGCAAATCACCAAGCAGCTCTAATGAACGCTCGGCCCCCACAACATCATAACAACGTTTAGACTTCAAAGGCACTTAGACATCGTCTTTCTCGCCTAACACCCAGAGTTGGGAAGCGAAAACACGGAGACCCAGAAGGAGACAGCAACTTGTCGAGAGCCACACGGCTAGTTAGCAGCTCAAGTGGACAAGAACACCGACCAGAAACTGTTACTGGCTGTTGAAGAAGACAGAGGTTCTCAACAGAGGCTGGTAGGTGAGCAGGAAAGGGTCGGAGAGTAATTTGTGACTCTGAAAATGACTCTAAGGAAATTAAAGAGAAAACTTACAAATGGAAAGCACCAGTAAAAGTTAAGTCTCTCACCCTGACTCAACACCCAAAAGAAGCAAAGATGTAAACGTGGTGATGTCAATGTGCTCGTGGCAACACAGGTGTGTAGAGTAAGGTATATTCCATTTTTGTCTGTGGAAAAAGTTCTGAAAGGGGAAAACAAAATGCCTTTGTCTTTACTCTCACAAACGGGACCCTTGCATTTTTTTTTTTTTTTTTTTTTTTTTTTTTGCTCTTCAGAGGAAGAGGAGGAGGAGGAGGGAGTGTTTTTTCTTTTTAAATAAATGTTTCAAGCCGGAATAGGAACACACCATTCGTCCTGTGGGGGGATGAAGCTGAGGACCATTCCCCCCCCCAAAAAAACAGACCCGTTGCACCTGATTTTTAACATATCCGGACGCAATCATAGGTGACATCCCTCGCATACCCTTCGCGGGTCTGCTGAAATCCTGGTTGAATGGACTGAAAATACTGTGAGGTTTTAAAGTGGGATTTCTAGCCCATGTTTCCTCAGTGAGAAAGCACACCGTCGCCATTTGTCACTCCCCATCTCCAGTTTGCTGCGTTTTAATGTGTTCGTGATGGAACAGTACATTCCTCTCCTATTAAGAGAAACCTCTCACAAAATGATGTACATTTTTAAAAAATTCTTATTTATTTTTTTAGAGAGAGAGATAGAGCATGAGCGAGGGAGGGGCAGAGAGAGAGGGAGACACGGAATCTGATGCAGGCTCCAGGCTCCCAGCTGTCAGCACAGAGTCCGACGCGGGGCTCGAACTCACAGACCGTGAGATCATGACCTGAGTGGAAGTCAGACGCTCAACCGACTGAGCCGCCCAGGCGCCCCTCTAGGAAAATGATTTAAAGGGGGTTTTACATCTTAGAACCCAAGCCATGAAACTACTTAGCTGTCTGCAAATAGACCCATCTGCTCTGCCCAAAGGTCATTCCAAATCCGCTGAACGTGAACACGCTCTTTTCAGAGGGCTAAAGATGTTAAATTACTCTTACCTAGAAGTGGGATTGCTGGACCATATGGGAGTTCTGTTTTTTAATTTCTTTGTTTTTAAGCTTATTTATTTATTTATTTTGAGAGAGAGAGAGAGAGAGAGAGAGAGAGAGAGGGAGAATCCCAAGCAGGCTCTGTGCTATGGGCACAGAGCCCAAAGTGGGGCTGTGAGATCATGACCTGAGCCGAAACCAAGAGTAGGATGCTTCACCGACTGAGCCAGCCAGGCACTCCTATTTTTAATTTCTTGGGGAATCTCCATATTGTTTTCCATGAGCTATCTAAAGTAATCAAATCCATAAAAGCAGAGTAGGATGGGGGCTGCTAGGGTCTGGGGGGGGGTGGGGGCAGGAGGAAATGGGGGGGTTGCCGTTCGGCGGGGATAAAGTTTCAGTTATGCAAGATGAAAACGTTTTGGAGATCTGCTGTAACAGCATTGTGCTTATGGTGAATAATACTGTCTTGTACTTAAAGTTTTGTTAGGAAGGCAGGTCTCAAGTTATGTGTTGTTTTTTTTTTTAATCGCACAAAAAACAGAAATTGCTTGAACTGGTCAATAAAACAATGAAACCCATTCGAAGGTACTTTGGGGGCGTTCGTGTTTTGAGAATTTGGCTCAGGTTAGTTCGAAGGATTCAGAAAGAAATCTGAAGTCACGCCCACACAAGGAGACATTTGTTTAGTCCCGTTTATTTAATGTCAAAGGCCATAGCTCTTGTTGCTCTGAAGTGTTCTAGATGGTTCTCCGAGAGGTGTGCTTTTCTGCCGTGAGGTCACAGGTGGAGCTATTTCTACACTGGCACTGTAACTAAAAGTCAACACTGGGGACACCCAGCAGAAATCAGAGAAACCGGACCCAGTCAGCCAGAGACCAAACGAAGATTCTCCCCACCCTGCCTCCGCCCCGTTGCCAGAACCACGTTATGCCGGAGTTTAGTCTGTAGGCTGCCCGTCACCTGTGGGCCATTTACACAAGTGATGAACAATCTGTGTGTCCCCCGCTTCCCTTTCAGCATAAGAGGTTAGTGACTTTATCTTGCCATCTCTCGTACGTGCCTAGATACAAATGGTTCAGTGGCTAACAAGCCATTCAAATTTCTCGCTGATGTTTCCTTATTCAATAAAATAGTCATAGCAATATATTTTCCCCCATGGGACTAAATACAGCACTTTTTATTTTGAATGGGGAGAAAAGGAAACACCATCAAACATTTTTATTCTTTGCTGAAATGGTCCTGAGGCAGGAGGAAGGGGATAATTGGAAGGAAGGGAGGGAGGACGGGTGGGCGGGGATAAGTAGAAGGAAGGAAGGAGGAAGGAAGGGAGGGAGAGAGGGAGGGAGGCAGGGAGGGAGGAGGGAAGGGCTGTTCACCAGCAAATGTGTTTCCAGGAAGTTGATGGTTGCCTGTACTTTGGCATTAGAGGGGTTTTTTGTTTTGTTTTGTTTTTTTAAACCATTGAGCCAATCTCATCATTTTCCTACCACATTTTCCCTACAAATTTGTTTGATGCAGGAAAGCACAATCAGGCTCACATCCATCCTTTTCTCTAAAACCCTCCAGTTCTGCGTAGGAAAGAAGTACATCGGACATGGCCTGAGAAGAATCTTTGTGTTTGTTCACGTCCCCCAACAAGGAATCTTCCTACATCTTCAATTGGTTACATTTTTAAAATTATTCCAACGGGGATCAGGAAAAGGGCTGGGAATTCTGCTCTTCACTGGCATTCGGGATAGCAATCTACCGCCTCTCTGCGGTCATCCATGAAGGACCAACTTGTTTCTTTTCGAATTCACTGATCCCAGTTACTGCCAGGAGATGAGCCTCCAGTCCCGGGGCGGGCAGAAGGCCTGGGCATGGCTCCCAGCTCTGCCTAGTGACCCAAGAAAAGGTAGGATTGCGCTGAGGCACAAGGAAAGTGTATGAAAGAGCTTCGGAAATGCGAACCATACCACCGAGACCTAGAATACACCTGTTTAGTGAAAGAGGTGGCCTACAGGATAGATTGCTAAGAAGCAGCAGCTGGCCCAAGAGGTCTACCCTTTCCCACACTGATTTTCCTCTTCAAGGCATGTGAGACGGTGCAATGCAATATGAAAAGTCTGGACCCAGTTTTGAGAGGCCTGTATTGGCATATAGCTGTAACAATGTATAAATACGCACATGCGCGCGCACACACACACACACACACAGGCCATATTGGTGCCCGGCGGGGTGTGAGCTCCTGGGTCAGACTGGCAGAATTTGAATCCAGGCTTTGCCACTTCCTTCCTGTGCCTCAACTTCCTCATTGCAAAGTGTGGATAATGTTGTCACATACCGTACAGGGCTGTTGAGAGGTTAACTGCGTTAATATGTGAAGCACTTAGCACAGGGTCTGGCCCAGGGTAAGCTGGGGGAGGCCAGAAAGACTCCCGGCAGCCGTGGTGAATCCAGCCGGGGGGGCCCCCTGGCCGGGGTGGCCTCTCTGGGACTTACTTACCAAGGGCTTTTTATAAACTGGAGGAGTTTGGACGAGGGGGTCCCTAAGGCCCTCCCCGGCTGTTAAAATGCCAGCAATTTGGCTGTAGTTGGGAATCTCTTCGGCCAACGTGCAAGTTCATGCCCTTGGGCACTTTGCCGGCTCCTTCAGTCCTTTCTCAGAAGGTAAATCGTCCCTCCTTGGGCCCTCCCTCTGCACTCCTGCACCTGCAGAGCCGCTCCCCTCCGGCAGGGCTGAGCCCTGCAGGAGCAGGGACCCCCGCGGGGGCCGTGACCGCCGGGGGCGGTGGCGGCGAGGACTGGGCGCCGCCCAGCCCGGGAAGGGGCGCCCCCGGGGCCCTCCCCTCCCCCCCGGGAGGACGCGGCGGGACGCGCAGGGCTGCGGCTTCCAGCGCACTCCAAGGGGGCTGCAGCAGGCAGCGGCTCAGGAGTGCAGAGCTCAGCATGTTTCTGCAACTGTTTTGACGATGCTTTTGAGTGTTCCCATCACTACCGAGATGCTGCCGGTCTCCTCACGACCACAATCTATTAGCTCCAGTAGCTTTTCAGCGACTCGGCCTCGCCGCAGCTTCCTGCTTACCCTGCGCGCGTGGGGCGCTGCCAGGCCCCCGGCGGGGACCACGCGGTTAGGGGGCGATGCCACCCTCACCCCACCTCCACTGCCAACTGGCCTGACTCCCGAGAGGTTTTCCTTTTTTAAAAAGATCATCAGAAGCTCCTGCCAACAGTTTCTAACGGTGCACGATACGCTTTCCGTGCAGACCCCCTTAAGAAAGCAGAGCTTTAGAACTCTTAGTGACAGCAAGGGCATTACAGTCAGGCTACCTAGATCTCGAAGGGCCAGAGGCATGTGAACTTCAAAAAAGGGGGCGGGTGGGGGGGGCTGGGGAGGGTGGCTTCATCTTCTGCGAGCAATTAGGTCTTGTTTATAAAGCCCGATTCCGCCCTCTTACTGGCTTTGTTTGTGGTTCTTTGGCGAACAGTTGCAATCCTGTGTGTGAGTGTGTGTGCTTGTGTTTTGTGTGTGTGTGTGTGTGTGTGTGTGTGTGTGTGCCTCGCACACAAGCTGGAAAGGGGGGGAGGGAAGATCTTCTGAAAGACACATTTTAGGTAGTGTTTTGGGTATGAACTGGGATGAATTTGAAAGAGAAAGCTCTCGAATGGAAAGCGTGAGTTCCCTGAAGAGGGGGAGTACGACGAATTTTCTTTAAAAGAAAACTGGGCTGAGTTTCCCACGGGGGGAGCAATCGAAGAGACCCCCCCCCCCAACAGCAGGCAGGGGAAGACTGAACGTTTGAGGGGCTGCTCGCCTGGCTTCCTCACCTGTTGGAGGGGGTCGGGAAGAGGACAGCCTCGCTCATCATTTTTGTGTCTGTCAGTTGAAACTACAAAGACAACCAAAAGGAGGTCTTATCCGTTCTTTGTTAAGCTTCAGTTGGGAACAGCAGGTAGAAAGCTGCACTTTGGTTTTACTTTTTCACCACGGGGAGCTATAAATAGATGGGTGTGTGTGCGGCTTTCTGGCTAAGTTACCTACACTTGCCTCATGGCTCACAATCCGGGCCGCTCTGACTCCCACATGAGCATCTCAAGTCACAGCCCCCGCAGGGACATTTTCCACAACTCGCGTGGGACCAGAAGAAATGGCGAGCGTGCGTTTTGTTGTTATTTTTGTTTTAGCGTTGCGTTCTCCACGTATCCTGCCCACGCTGCCGGCTCTGGATACAAGGCCCCCACCTCAATGCCTTGAAGAGACAGCATTTATCGAAGGAAGAAAACATCGCCCTCCGGGGTGTTCGTTCCGCCTGTGTCCAAAAATACACCCAACTTTGTGTTTTGAAACTGTTCATTAGTGTTCTTCGGGCCGATTTGACAGGATGGCTGGCGTTTATCCACCAGACCGCATCTTCTCCAAATTCCCTTTATTACACACACACACACACACACACACGCACACACACACTTGTTAAAGAAAATTATTTTCTTGTAGTGGGTGGCAGTCTGGGTATCAAGGGTCATAAAAGTTTGTGTTCATTTCTAGCTAAGCCTTTAACCCGCTGTGGGGGCGTATGTAGCCCCCCTGAATTGGGTTGCAATCCAGCTCTCAGGGTACTGGGCACTTGGGCCTCTAGGAACCATACGAGGTCCTTGGCTTCTTTTTACACGTTAGAAGGAAGCCAGATCTGTGGTCCGTACTTTCCTCCAATTTGTCCAAATGTGAGCAAAATGGATAAACAAAGAAGATGCGCCCTCATCCACACACACACACACACACACACACACACACACACACACCCTTTTCCCCCCTTATCTTTTTTCCTGGTTCCACCAAATCTACCTAAAAATGAAATACCAATTGCTCTGACTGTCCTATCAGTTTCTCCTCTCCTCCCTTCTCCACCCCCCCAATATGTCTCCAGTTTAATGAATATTTACGTGCTTAAAGCTGAAACATATGAGCCAATCCATGCTCTCCTCTAATAATGAGATTCTGGAACCATCTGGCCAGCCGACATGTTGGCCATTTGTGTTGAACCTAATGCTTGAGTCTATGTTTCGAGTCCATTATCAGTTCGTACGGCGGCTCAGAGCCTGACACTCATGTGGTCAGAATGGTTTGCAGGTTTGAGCGCTGAGAGCCAGGGGCACGCCTCTCAAGTCCACGACCACACGTGTCGCTACCCATGGCTGTTGTCTTGGAGAGCTGTTAGTTGATGGCCCCAGAAAGACAGGGAGAGAGGAATCAGGGGCTAGAAACCATTATTCCCTCTCCTTTGCTTGCTTTTTGGATAAGTAAGACAAAGTAAGAGAAATTCCTGGAGTATATGAAGTGCTCAAGATGTGGTAGCTTTTAAAATATTTTTTTAAGTTTATTTATCCTAAGAGACAGAGAAAAAGCAAGGGAGGGAAGGGGAGAGAGAGAGAGGGGGAAAGAGAGAGAATCCCAAGCAGGCTAGGTACCTTCAGAGCAGAGCCCTATGCTGGGCTCAGACTCATGAACCGTGATATCATGACCTGAGCCAAAATATGGAGTCGGATGCTTAGCCGTCTGAGTCATCCAAGTGCCCCAAGACGTGGTAGTTTTTATTGTCCTAACGTCTTCAACTTGCCCAGACTTCAGTAGTCTGGGTGCAGGCGGGGGGCAATCAGATTCCCAAAGAAAACTATGTCATCTTCTCTTTTGCAGGGCTATTGATGGAAAATAACCTGAAAGATATGGTCCCAAGAAGCTCACATTTCCAGGCAAAAGCCTCTCCACGGTTTGTTCTACTTTACCTAGGCTCGAAGACAATTATTGAACCGATTCCCACATAGAACTCTCTAGAAGGAAATGAAGCTAGAAATAACTCCTCGGCCGGCTAAAGGTTCCTTTACAGGGATCACATTTGGGAACTTTGCCTGACAACTGCCCCAGAAACTTGAAGATGTTGAAAAATTAACCATTATTCCACAATCACTCTCTTTTCCTCCCTCTTGCCTGGTTTGACCCATTATTTGACATTCCCTTAACGCATCCCGTATGCAGACGTCTTGACAATTAATTAACTAACCTTCACAAAACTCCTCCGAGGTAGATGGATGAAAAGCACTGAGGCTTTATCTCCACTTTTCAGGAAACTAAAAACAGAAAGGTTATGACTTAGCCAAAAGTCACACAGCAAGCTCACGAGCGGGCTGGAATGGGGACCGACGAATTCTGTCTCCAGCCAAACCACGGTAACTCTCGTCCTGAGGAAATATTCCTGACTCACCACAAAACCCAATATAGTTGCCTAGACCAGGCTCAACTGAGCCTGTGATACTTTCTAGAGGAAGTAGTAGCCTTGGACCAGCTTGGCCAGGAAAAATAGAATTCAGTTCAGCTTAACAGGCAGAGAATAAGGATAAGGAAGATGGTCAATAAAAGATCTTTCCTTCACGGAGCCAAGCTGTCAAGCTGTCAACTTAACCTGGCATTGCGGGGACAATGAACACAGAAATATGCTCAACTAGGAAAATGTGAGGTTCCTAGCACTGTCAGAGGAAAACAAAGCCTTCTACAAACAAAGGCCGAGGTGTCTGGGGGCCGTTCGAGACAAGTTTACAGTCAGCTTTCGAAGTTCAAACTCTTGCGGTATTTTTGGCAACAGCTTACGGCATTGTAGAAGGCCTCGCTCAGGCCACCGAGTCACAACGTGACTCCGTGTGATGATGTATGGCTTCCTGCCCTTTTGTATTTTGAATTCCATTCTCCGTCTCCTTCCACGCTGTTCCCAAATTGTGCTAACTCCTGCACTCCTTACCTGACGCCACAGGACGGGACCGTTCAAAAGGCCTTTCCGGACAATACAGTTGCCATAGAAAGTAATTGGTCTGAGGAAGCAACGACGGACAGATTATTGCTTAATACAATCTGGAAAGATCCCTGTTCCCTAAGAGGATGTATTGTTCAGTTATGTATGGTTTGTGAATCTGCTTAGCCGCAAGAAGGCAATGTCACTGGCAGGCTAATTACGCTACTCTTCTGACACATAAATGTCCTCCCAAACGGGCAGCCAAATATGAGCATACGAGCCACCCTCTCAACACAAACACGATGCGGAACTGCCCCGGCGTGATAGCCGCTTATTATCCTGCAGTGTTGGGAACCGGGCTTCAGGTCGCCTTTAAAAATTCGGAGGTGGGTTCTTCGTTTGTTTGGTTTTTTGTTTTGTTCTCCCGTCATGTAACACCTGCAATGCCCACGGAGTCCCACCGCAGCGTGCGTCTGTTCAGCGCTCGAAGAGAAGGCATGTTTTTGTGTTTTTTTACTGTGAGGGCCGGTAGGATGTAGCAGCAATAAACACAGGAGCCCAGGGCGCAAATGGGGGGAGAAGTCCCTGAAGCTACCAAGAAGAAGCCGAATCGTTCCAGCTACCAGCAACAGCCACAGACCAAACGCTGCTAGGCAGGTGTAGTTCAGTCGAGGCAAAGGGAAAAAGCCTCCTCAACATTAAAATCTTCTCTTCGGAAAAGGTCCGATCAAAAACAAAATTTTAAGCTCACATACTTTTTTTTTTGTAAATTACCATGATTGTGAAACTTCTGAGCTTTTCAAAAGGCTTGGTTAGGATGTGAAAACAGTCGTGGGGGCACCTGGGGGGCTCAGCCCGTTAAGCGTCCCAACACTGGATTGCAGCTCAGGTCACGAGGCCATCGTTTGCGAGATCGAGCCCCGCGCGGGCTCTGTGCACACAGTGCGGTGCCCGCTTGGGATTCTCTCTCTCTCTCTCTCTCTCTCTCTCTCCCTCACCTCTCTCTCTCTGCGCCTACCCCCTCGGGTGTGAGCATGCTCGCTCTCTCGCTCTCTCTCTCAAAATAAATAAATAAACATTAAAAAAGCCCAGTCGTAACTTCCCAGGTCAAAAACAGTGAGTTTCGTATTCTTGGTGCCATTTTTCTCAAGGTAAGACCCTCCTGGAAAATGACGCAGGTTCAGGACCAGAAAGTGAGGCCCAAGTAGCCAGGGGCCCCTACAAGCGTGGCTAACTGGGATGTGCAGACTTCACTCTCTCTGTGGCATGGCGGGGGGGGCTGCCTTCGCCGCCTCCGTGGTCATTTGGGACGGAAGCCACAAGGCACTGCCTTTGGCAAGACTGGAAGTTAGCGGGGATGAACTGAGGACTCCGGGCTTGTAAACAAGTTTGTGGTGGCTGTATACACGACAATATGAGGAGAGCTGCACAAGACTTCATAATAAATCATCCTAATCATACACTTCATGACTTTTATAGGATGACGGCGTTTTATATACGACACAGCATCCTTTGGTGACATTGCCCTTAATCACTTCCTCTTCAGTTTATTTATTATGTAATCTTGAGATGAAGTGAGCGATTACATTTCCAATTATTTTTTCTGGCCTCCATTATATTTTTATTTTACACGATCACAACCTCTAATTGCACCTCGGTGCTGTTCACTTCAACCTGTGGGCCCTTGACGTTCCCTGTGCCTATCCCAACGACGACCTTAAAGGTGGGGAAACTCCGGTGTGACTTTGTTTGTTTCATTGCTTTTTAAATTACACCTAAGTGCAAAACTGCTTTCATTCACCAGGCATCGGCTGTTGTCCGCCCCCCCGAATCACAATAGCACCCCCTTTCAGCTCCACACCACAGGCTCCCTCCTGAATATGGAAAAATGGGGGACACCTGAGCGGTGTCTGTTTCCTCTGGCGCCTCTCCTCTCCCCACTCCCTCCTCTCTCTCGCTAAGGCATTGGGTTCTCATCTAGCAGCTTCTGATTCTCGTTTTTCAAGATTGGCACCAATAGAAAAAGAGCTTATGAACAGGAGGCTAGATTCTTATCCGACATGGGTCTCCTCTAAGGGGTGGGGTGGGGGGGCTGGGTAGGGAGGATAAAGTGAAACACAGGGGAGGCAAGAAGATTCGGGAAAGGATGCACAGGTGAATCACTAAGCCTTGTTCAATCCTAAGGCATATTTAAGACCGGACAACAACAGCAGTTAAATCAGACTTATAAGAAGGTAAGCTACATGTTCTTTGCCCACAGGGCTCCCCTTTGGTGGTCCCTTTTAGAACTGTCTACACTTGGGGATGATTCGGGCACCCCCTGAAACCACACTCCTAGCTTTCCAGCAGTCAGGACCGATTCCGGCCATACATTGTTCTATGTACCTCAAATCATGGAAACTTGCCCTGTAGGCACCTGGGTACCCAGGACCCATCCCTTTCCTGACTGGCCCTTAGGACCCACGTGGCTTTCTGCTCCTTCCCTGACAAGAGTGTTTGGAATCCCTCACCTCCCAAAAAGTGGCTTAAGCTTCCTTTTTCTAGTCTAGGAATAGTTGAGGGCGGCGGGGGGTGGGGTGGCAGGGACAGGTGGAAAGTGAATGAAGGTCAAGAAGTGGGTCAGGGAGAAAGAATCTAGTTCACCAATAAAACCTGCCAAAGTAGAAGAACGTTTTTTAAAGCATATGGAAATGATGCCATTCAAACTTTTGTTTCCAGCTAGAAATAGACCGCTACCTTTCTGAGGTTCTAAACAGGTCAGTGTTTTTAGTAGACATTTCTAATACTCCCTTTCCTGGTTACAGCGAAGAGGCGTTATGATTTTGTGGAAGAGGCATATCTAGCAATATTTAGAGGGCCTGTGGATCCCACTTTTAACAAGATGCATACAATTAGAGGTTTCTCCGATCTAGATTGGAAAGGGTTTACAATGTCGCCACGCACCCTTCAGGGTGTTTCTCGGAGGGTTCACAAATTTCTTTGGCCCGTGTCGTTTATTTTTAATCGATCTGACACTTCCTCCCAAAGCAATAAAATATGGTCAAAGAGCCACATCCACCTCAACTATGCAAAAGTTTTAGGGCTGATTCAGAGGGTAGAACACTCAAGTTTGCAAGGAGGTATTGAAGTCACAGGACACCCCTCCGATGGGAGATGGGAAACTTCATAGTTTCTCTCATTCTAGGATGCCTTACAATTTTCATAAATGCTCATAAATTAAAGAAATCAAATTCGAGCTGGAAACATGTAGGGGGGGAGGTGTGAAAGGTAAGGTATTTTTGAAGGCGTATATAAAAGAAGGCTAATTTAAATGAAGGATTCAAGACTTACTCAATTTGAAAATAATACAATGTGTTTCGTCAGAAGAGCTTGATTTGACTTCTGCCTAAGAGTGATGGGGCCATGACTCACTCATTTTTCCTGTTCAAAGTATCACCCTCGAGGCAGCGAAGAAAAGCAGGATTCTTTTATGAAGACAGAAATGATGGTAGAAAATGAGCAAATCAAACAGATTTCTCTTAGTCGTGAGATGGTAGGTGCCAACGAATTATTCTGGGCCCTACGGTCAAATGAATGGTATTTCTTTTGTGTATTTTTGTTTTTTTGTTTTTTTTTTTAATTTATTTTTGGGACAGAGAGAGACAGAGCATGAACGGGGGAGGGGCAGAGAGAGAGGGAGACACACAGAATTGGAAACAGGCTCCAGGCTCCGAGCCATCAGCCCAGAGCCTGACGCGGGGCTCGAACTCACAGACCGCGAGATCGTGACCTGGCTGAAGTCGGAAGCTTAACCGACTGCGCCACCCAGGCGCCCCTGTGTTTTTTTTTTTTTAAAGACCGTCTCTGCATTTTCTTTTGCTTTTTAGTTTTTTCAAATGTATTTATTTTGGGGGGCACCTGGGTGGCTCAGTCGGTTAAGCACCCGACTTCAGCTCAGGTCGTGATCTCGCGGTTCACGAGTTCGAGCCCCACGTAGGGCTCTGTGCTGACAACGCGGAGCCTGGATCCTACTTCCGATTCTGTCTCCCTCTCTCTCTCTGCGCCTCCCCCACTCATGCTCTGTCTCTCGAAAATGAATAAAGGTTAAAAAAAAAGATTTCTTTAATTTATTTGTTTTTCTATTAATTTTTTTTTTTAAAGTAAGCCCTACACCCAATGTGGGGCTTGAACCGACAACCCTGAGATCAAGAGTCACATGCTGTACGGACTGAGCCACCCAGGCGTCCCTGGTGTTTCTTTTAGTAACCAATAAACCAATTTCCTGCGTGTGTACACACAAACACACATAACACACATCCTGATTGCTCATCTGTCATCTGTTATCTTTACATCCGTACTTTATGTACATGCGTATTTCAAAACATTGATATAAACTGTCCCCAAAGAGCCCTTGAACATTAAAAAAAAAAAATCAAAAAAACAAAACAGTTGCTTAAGATTTCATTAGGATACAAAGCCTGTAAATGACATTGAGGACTTTAAAAACAGCTCCTTACCAGATAGTATGCAACGTATTCTTAACTTGTGACGTTGTGGTGAATGAAAGAACCATACGGTTAGCAAAGCCTATATCGCTTGTAAGGAAAGAATTCGCTACTCGTTACCAGAAAGAGCTACTGCAAGGTAGACGCCTAGGAATAGTTTCCTGTACTCTGCTACCCCCCGAGAGGTTAACATTTTAAACCGGGATGAGGACTCAAGGACAGCTTGGTGCTCGTTTTGTGTACATACATACGTATCCAACATCCTGATGGGTGTATTATTACCTAGCACCTTATTCAGCAGACCCGTCTTCGTGTGAAAACTATGTGTTTGGGGCGCCTGGTGGCTCAGTCAGTTAAGCATTTAACTGTGGGTCAAAGACACATCACGGCGGCCTTTTCTGTCCCCCATATTACCTGGCCCCCTAAAGCAATAAAACCTGGGGAGAAACACGGAAACCGCACCAGTCCCTCTGGCCGTCACACAAAATCACTGTGCGGGGAGGAGAGTGGGAGAATCAAAAGAAGTGAAAACTAAAAATCGGTTTTTGGGGTGTCGTTTGAACACCAACGAGCTGGCCCTGCCGTATACACGGAAGTTAACACCGGAGAATCACCCGCAAGAGCTCCCGAAGAATCCCCACGCGGGGCCCCGTTTTGGTCTCTCATCAAGTCGGGGAGAGGACGCCTTCTAAGCCGGCATTTTACCTTCTCGGTATCAGTTAGCCTTCATCTGCGCGTCTGCGTGCGTTCAGGTTACATGACTTCTACTCTCTTTATCTTAAAGCCCTGGTTTTATTGTCCTTGTTGACCCAATGCCAAAATGTAAATTTATCCCCATCAGAACTGGTGCCAAGTGTACAAACATAACTTTTTACAAGCTCAAAAAAAAAAAAAAATTTTTTTTTTTTTTCCTATGTAATCCAGCAGGAAAGCGATAGCTTCTCACCGTCCGTCCATCCCTGGGTCTCCTTCCTAGACAGGCTGTTAGCAGACTTTCCCATCTAGATGGCTCCTTGGCAGAGACCGTAAATCATACCGCTGTCTCCCTCCCAGTGGACAGACTCACTGACCACGTGGACGGTTTATGGCTTCAGAATGTGAGCAGCACCTGCAAAACGGCCCCAGACCAGCTTATCCCTGGGAACCGCTGCTCAGAGGAGGCAGAACACCACCAGAATGGGGATCTGTCTGTTTTTCTTTCACTGGGGGCATCTCGAGTTGGGAGGCAAACACAGCCAGCCTGCTTCCTTCCTTCCACCCGCAAGGTATTGTGAGCAAACAATGAAAATGCAGCTCCCTACTCATGCTCGAGTTTTGCCATTGTGTGTCCCTCGGCGTGTTGGGGCTGCCCGGCACCACGGAAGTCCAAGATCTAATGTGTGTCTGGACGCGGAGCGGCCCCGGTTACCCGGTGGCATCTGGACACTGGGGACAGAGCGACGTCCGTTTGTAAGTCTTCCGAGGGACGTTTCGCTGGTCTTCTTCAAGCGATCCTCCTTTATGTGGTGAAGCAAATCTCTCTCTACCCACGTGCTTCACCGTTCGCTCAGGAAATACCCTGGCTCTCTCTTCACGCTGGGTGCCCTGGGCCTTCTCCAAGCACCGCCTGCCAACGAAGGTATGACATTCTTCCCTGCAGAAAAGTCCATCAGGGAGAAAATATATGTATTTGTTGGAACTTTTAGACGCACAGAAAGGAGCTCGATAAATGGATTTAATGCTTACTCAAAATTTAAGAATCCTTTAGGAAGTTCAGTTTTACTATGTCAGTGCGATACATTTCAGACCGTAATCATACCCTTTCCAAATCCCATTTAAAGTAAACCATTTATTTTTTCTACTTTTCCCACAAGTGCCTTAATGTAGAATTTGGATACCTTTCAGAAGAGACCTGTGAGGTAATGCATTCGAGAGACATAACAATATTTATAAAGTTTGGAAAAATCTTTTGCTTAAACGAATGGGGGAAATAATCCTCAGCTTTGGCAGGATGGGTAATAATATTGATACTAAATTGGGTTGTTTCCTACGACTTTCATAACAGATGTGGGGAGTGAGTTCTCCTTATTATTATTCTTCGGTGGTTTATAAGGCAAGACTGGAATTTTAAGGGTTCATGGCACATTATTACAGTGCACAAAAACCCAGTCATATTGTTCTCATTTTTCTAATATTGCCTTTTTTTTTCCTTTGGTAATACAGCATAAATTTTCATGCAATAGACGAATGAAAAATGCCTCATATTCGTCCTTTTTTTTTTTTCGCGTGTAACTTTTACACTCACGGGGGAAGAAAAAACAGCTCGATCAGACATTCACATTTACATTTTCTGCTTATCTACTGAAAAGCTCACGGGAGGAGCCAGAAGTTTCCTCGTATCACAAATAGGCATCCAATCTCAAATGAGAGAAGGTAGGTCAGGTCTCTCTGACTCATTCAGTCTCTGGGCTGCTGTCACCGAAGGAGGAAGCCACAGTATGAACACCTGTCCATGAGGAACCAGACTCGAGATAGTCAGCTCATTTCACACAGACCATTGTCCAGCCATCAGATGGTAATTACTTTTAGTCCCCATCAGCCTGGCCTGGATTCCAGCCAATGGGTTGTGGGTGGAAGGGTCCGTATCACGTTTCCGTTCGTCTGAGCCATCCAGTCTCTTTCTTGCTTGTTTTCAATTACATTGACATGGTGGCTTTGGCACATGGTAAGTAAATAGCAACGTATTCAAAAAGAAAGGTCTGAAAGCCAATATCTGAAAGATACTCTGGAGGTTTCAGGGAGTACAATGAAACTGGCACAGAAATTCTGGCATTCTGACCCAAAGTCATAAAATACAATTAATTAAGTTAATTGTGAACGTGTAGAATATTTCACGAAAGCCAAACGCAGCACAGGAACGCCTAGAAAGCGGTGGAAATGTTGCTGGATTTCCTACGAAATAAATAATTAGTAAATGAACTAAAACATTGAAAAGAGGGGTCAGAAAAGAGGGGAAGGGAAGTGTTGGGAGAAGATTTACTTTCATTCTTAGTTTTCAAACACCTACCTGGACAGAAGAAAATCCCCGGACGGTCTTAATATTCTAAGACCTTCCAGCATTCACTGAAAGATGATTCGCCTCAGGGTCCTTCTCTTGGACACACGTCCCCTCGCTCTTTCTGCTCCACACCCCGAAATTTCCATGCCGAGATTAACACTGATAGCTGTGCACCCTCTTGTCATATAGAAGGAGTGACCAAATTTAAAACAAAGGAACTACTGTTTTATTACGTGACCCTTGTGTTCAAGTCAACATCCCTGCCCAGTTAGACCTCCTGGTCATTAACGGTCTCTTCCCCCACCTTGAACTCAGCCCTTTCGAGCTTTTTTCATCCCCTGCTGGTTAACCTTCACCCAGCTCCCATTTCTTTTCACCTTCCCCTCTTTCAACGCACAGCAAATGTAAAGCCCTGCATTTCAAAATACCAAACGCACGATAGCGTTATTTGCTTTCGCCTCGTTTTATCTCCCGCAAAGCGTTTGCTCTGGGACGTGAAGAATCGTTTCCTGCCTTTGTGAAAGCTTTTGAGAAAGTTAATTAAATATTTCAGCGAAAGTTTATGAAAAGCTAACATGTAGGTGTTCTACCGGACACCAAGCACCCAAAGACATTTACGGTATCATCTGTATTCTCAAGGAGGTTAAAGTCCAAGAACCAAAAAGACATACCTATGGTAACTAAGTAAAATATCCTTAAATGCCATGCGTGTTTTCGTGGCATTCTGAGCAGGATGGAGTAGAGGCATAGAGGAGGGGTAAGTGATTCTCACAGAGATATTAGAAAACCATTTCAAAATGGCTGAAATGGATCTTGAGGGTTGAGTAGGGATCGCCAAGCAGAGTCGAAGAGTGGGTGAAGACCAGAGATACGGAGTTACGCTGTGGGTCCTGGTGGAGGTTTGGAAGGAAAGAGGCCATGACAGAGGTAAGACTAGGGAATTGTGAAGGGTCTGCCTGCTGTGTTCCAGCAAGAGATCTAGACTTCTTCCCGTACTCCACAGAGAGTCCTTAAAGGGTTTTAAGTTGGGGAGCAAGTGTGATCGGATCACTGTTTGTAAATGATCTCACACCGGCACTGGCTGGAGGATGGCACTGGTGGAGACCGTCGCGGGGTAGATGACGCACGATGAGAGTCTGAAATAAAGCTACAGCGATGGAGCTGGAGAGGACCGGAGAAGAGAGGCGGGAAAGAACTACAATTTTGGATTTGGTCACCGATGGGATGCCAGCAGGTAAAAGCAGTGCGTATACAAATAGACGGTGTGGTACCTGTCCGGTTGCGTCCCTTTAAAGCCGAGGCAGAAATGCCGCTGACGGTGACAGTCGGTGTTGCCGCACAAGAGGAATGAAGAACGTGGGAAGTCGGAGAACTTGCGTGTGGATCCCATCTCTTCCGTTTTCTAGCTTGGCTCCTTTGAGTAAATCATTTTGGCTCTTTGAGCCTCAGGGTTCTTGTGTGCAGAAGGAGGAAGTAACAAAATATATTTTACAAAATTACCTGACACCTCATAGGCAGTCACTGACTATGACCCAGACTCAAATGTCTTTTGAAAGAAGGTCCAAGAACACTGCCTGGTAACTGCAAGGCGTCTGGCTGAGCCACAGGGCGCTAGGAAAGAGCAGAAGCGACCGGTCGGCCAAGTTGAGAAGCGGCAAGGGCAGAAAACGAGCGACTATTTAGAGCTCATGCACCATGCAGTTCGAAACATAAGCACCAAAGTCTCTCCACTCTTTGGTTAGAACCACAAACCAAGGGAAAATCCTCGCATGGGCGTAGGGTGGAAACACCAGCTGGGAACTACACCGGGCTCTTTGGTCCCACCTGCGTTAAAGCACCACACTCGGGGTGCCTGGGTGGCTCAGTCGGTGAAGCGTCCGACTTCGGCTCAGGTCACGATCTTGCAGTTGGTGAGTTCGAGCCCCGCGTCGGGCTCTGTGCTGACAGCTCAGAGCCTGGAGCCTGCTTCAGATTCCATGTCTCCCTCTGTCTCTGCCCCTCCCCTATTCATGCTCTGTCTCTAAATAATAAATAAACATTAAAAAATTTTTTTAAAAAGCGCCACACTCAGTGGTAACTTCGCACATGAGCCCTGTGCTTGCTAAGGACGCAGTGCATAGAACATGACAAATTCTAATTTAGTCAACCCATGTGATTTTAAAAACAGAGGTCCTTTGTTAATACAGAATGATCACTGTGCATTCATGGCGTATAGACACAGACACAAGACAGTGATTTGAAGACGATATTGCTTGGGGTGCCGGGGTGCTCAGCTGGTGGAGGGGCTGAGCGTCCGACTTCGGCTCAGGTCATGATCTCACCGTTCCCGAGTTCAAGCCCCACGTCAGGCTCTGTGCTGACAGCTCAGAGCTTGGAGCTGCTTTGAATTCTGTGTCTTCCTCTCTCTCTGCCTCTCCCCCACTCGTGCTCTGTCTCTCAAAAATAAATAAACATTAAAAAAAATAAAATAAAATAAAGAAGATACTGCTTGTCTGCTTTCATTTGAATATTTATGCATAAACAGCTTTCATGATACGTATCAGTGAAAGTAATGCAAATTGACCAACCATGAAGGTGAAAATATAAAAGCATTAGCTCTTATCATCTACTTGTTAGGGATCAATGAAATGGTTGGTCTTCATAAGGCTGCGGTTTATTCCCCAGCCTCAGCTAATAATCAATCAACATATATGTGTTGAATTACTGAGCATCTCTAAAACGCTGCATCATTGAGGATACAATGATGGGCGAGATGTACTTATGGCCCACGTGGAGCCTTGGATGTAAAATGTAAGACAGCCACCCAAGAAGTGATAATTACTTGAGCCAAAGGTAATATATGCTAAGTACCAAATGACGATGCCAGCCAGAAGTGCTATGGAAATTCAGGAGAGAAAGAGGCATCCAGGGGTCAGGGCAACCAGAAAGCTTTGTCAAGTGTTTAAAGTGGACCATGAAGAATGGTGAGCAGCTTTTATATATTTGAGGAGAAGAAAGAAAAAATAATACGTCTGTGGCATCTACTATAATCCTATAATCCCACTCTACTCTAGACAACTATTTATACAAACGAACAAACGGGAAACAAAAAACCTTTCAGGTAAGAAAATAGAAAACGTGAAGACAACATCACAGGAAGCTGGACTTCTTTCTTCATCACAAGTAATAGTCAAGATTGTTGAGTGCTTACCATACGCTAGGCACTCTGCTAACTGCCTTATCTGAATTGTTTTACCTAACCCTCGTGCTAATTTAGAATCGCTTTCGGAGATGAGCGAAACCAAGGGTTAGAGTTACACAGCGAGACGGTGGGGAGACCAGGCAGAACTTCCCACCACTTGACTCTGTTATCTCGCCCTAACAAAATGAATTTACAGAGCTCCTTTAAGACACATTGCGAACAACAACGTAGTCATTCGTGCACCAATTACTGACCATCTCTAATCTACCAGACACGTGCCAGATACAGGAGATATAAAGACATAGAAACAAGTCATCGTGCTTATAGTCCAATGGTGAAGACAGAAAAATAAACAGATTTTTAGAGATACAGAGCGAGAAGTCCCTAACACAGGATGCTGTGGAAGGAGTTCTTCCTTTAGGGTGGGGAAAAGTGTCAGAGAATCCTATCTAGAAGAAGAGACCCAAGAGATTAATTTTAAAGGAGAAAGAAGGGCTCACCAGGCATACATATGAGAAAAAAAAATCTTTGGAACAGGGAACAGCATGTACAAGGAAAGAGAGTGGAGAGAAAGCTGATGCTTTTGAGGGAAATAACTCCGTTACTCAAATGGCCGAGCTTCTCTGAGCAACCCCAATTCAACGCCACAAAAGCACGTCATTCAAACCACTGCTTCTCGGACTCTGACTTCATAGCAAAGGTCTGTAATCCAGATAAAAGGTATTAATTTTACATCATTTTGGTATCAAATCTTTAAAATCTGGTGTGGTTTTTATATTTACCGCACATCCCAGTTGGGACTAGCCAGTTTTCAAGTGCTCGATAGCCACAGGGGGCTGATGGCCTCCATACTGACAGCACAAGTCCAGATGATTCTTTTTTTTTTTTTTTAACGTTTACTTATTTTTGAGACAGAGAGAGAGCACGTGGGGGGAAGGGGCAGAGAAAAGGAGACACAGAATCCGAAGCAGGCTCCAGGCTCCGAGCTGTCAGCACAGAGCCCGACGCGGGGCTCGAACCCATGAACCGTGAGATCACGACGTGAGCCGAAGTCGGATGCTCAACCGACTGAGCCACCCAGGCGCTCCAAGATCATTCATTCATTACATACATAAGCATGATCTCATGTCTTAGCTCCACAGTTAAATTGAAAGCTGCTTGAGAATTGGGTCTTTACCCTTCATATCTCTTGGTGGCGGAGTGCTGCGAACATAGTAAAGAAATGATCAATAAATATTTATCAATCGGTTGTTAGTTGGAATTCATACATAGAGCATAAGCAGCGTCTCAATTAGACCCTGGGGGACATGTTTCCCACCCTTGATGTGACTCTTTCAATACCAGTGAAGAACATTATTGTACTTGTTAAACTGATGATATGATATGATATGATATGATATGATAGTTAAAATATATGTATATGTGTCAATCTAATTTTTGTCCCAGTTGTTTTATTTAATTAAAGAAACTTTTACGATGACAAAGTACACGCAGCTTAATCGAGTCTGGGCTATTGCTGCTGTTGCACTGTTATTGGTGGAGGTGGGAGTGGTGTTACTGCACTCACAAAAAGAATTTCCCAGTGTTATTTCAGGACAAATAACAGATCAACAGAACTACAAGAATAAATAGACAACTCCCAATCATTTTAAGAGAGTTTTACAAACCTTTCTCGGGAGCTCGCAGAAAAAAGCAGACCAAAATAAAGTTCAGTATGAATATAGAAGATTTGAATAAAATAATTTACAGATGTGATCCAAGAGTCCTACAGAGGACACTGTATCCCATAACCACAAAATATACCTCCTTTTCAAGCATATATAGAATTTTAACAAAAAACTGACCGTAGCTGAACTATAAAGCAAATCTCAGTGGATTTCAATAGATTGAATTATGTAGATTACATTTTCTGATTATAACGTATTTAGGCTAGAAAAAAATCTAAATGTGAATTGAAAATGCACATTAATTGGAAATTAAGAAATATACTCTCCCAAAACTCATAGTTTAAAAAGAAATCACAATCGAAATTAGAAAATACTCTATGTTAGTAATACTATATATAATTATGTCTAATGTAAATTTATAAATTTTTTAAAAGGCTGAAAAATTAATGATCAAGCATCTATCAAAAAGTTAGAATAATTGGGGTGCCTGGGTGGCTCAGTCGGTTAAGCGGCTGACTTCGGCTCAGGTCATGATCTCGCGGTCCATGGGTTCGAGCCCCGTGTCGGGCCCTGTGCTGACAGCTCAGAGCCTGGAGCCCGTTTCGGATTCTGTGTCTCCCTCTTTCTCACCCTCCCCCATTCATGTTCTGTCTCTCTCTGTCTCAAAAATAAATAAACATTAAAAAAAATTTTTTTTAAGTTAGAATAATAAAAGCAAGTAAAATTCGAAGAACATAAAAATCAAACACTACAGATAACAGAAGAATGTTATAACATTTCTTTATGAATAATGAAATGGGAACAATCATATCATAGAAAGGGGCGCCCAGATGCTCAGTCAGTTAAGCGTCTGACTCTTTATTTTGACTCAGGTCATGATCCCAGGGTTGTGGGATCGAGCCCCACATCAGGCTCCATGCTAAAGGTGGAGTTTGCTTGGAATTCTCTCTCTGTCTCTGTCTCTCTCTTTCTCTCTCCCTCTGCCTCTCTCCCCCACTCGTGTGTGCTGTCTCTCTATGTATAAAACAATAAAAACTTTAAAAGAAAAGAAAGGATCAGCAAAGCCGAAACTTACTCCTCTGAAAAAAATAATAAATTCTAGCAAAAGTGATAAAAAAAGAGAGGGGGAGAGAGAGAGAGAGAGAGAGAGAGAGAGTCACAAAAATATATCATAAATTTAAAAGAGAACCCATAACAGATTCTGCAGACATTAGAAGGAGAAGAAGATATTGCAAACAACTTTAAGCCAGTAAAATTTAAAATCTAGGTGAAATAAATTCCTAGAGAAATACAACTTACCAAAACTGACCAAAAAGAGACAGAAAATGTGACCAGTCCCATAACAGGGAAAGAGTCTATAGTTTAAGGAAATCCCGGGCCCAGTTAGTGCCACTTGAAAGGGAGAAATAATGCCAATCTACTTAAACACTGCATGCAAATAGAAAAAGCTGGGAATGCAAGCGGCTGCAGCCACTCTGGAAAACAGTATGGAGGTTCCTCAAAAAAACTAAAAATAGCACTACCCTACGACCCAGCAGGTGCACTACTAGGGATTTATCCACGGATACAGATGTGCTGTTTAGAAGGGACACATGCACTCCCATGTTTATAGCAACACGATCAACAATAGCCAAAGTATGGAAAGAGCCCAAATGGCCATCGATGGGTGACTGGATAAAGAAGATGTGGTATATATAAAAAATGGAGTATTACTTGGCAATCAAAAAGAAGGAAATCTTGCCATTTGCAACTACATGGATGGAACTGGAGGGTATTATGCTAAGTGAAATTAGTCAGTAAGAGAAAGACAAAAATCATATGACTTCACTCCTATGAGGACTTTAAGAGACAAAACAGATGAACATAAGGGAAGGGAAACAAAAATAATATAAAAACAGGGAGGGGGACAAAACAGAAGAGACTCATAAACATGGAGAACAAACTGAGGGTTACTGGAGGGGTTGTGGGAGCTGGGATGGGCTAAATGGGTCAGAGGCAGTAAGGAATCTACTCCTGAAATCATTGTTGCACCAGATGCTAATTAATTTGGATGTAAATTTTAAAAAAGAAAAAATAAAATTAAAAAAAAAAAAGAAAATAGAAAAAGTAACATTCCCCAACTCTTTCTGTGAGCATAACATGACATTGGACATCGCAAGAAGGAAAATCGAAGGCCAATCTACTCGTGGCCAAGATATAAAAATCTCAAACAGAAGATAGCAAAGAAAAATCTAGAGCTATTTTGAAAAAATTATACTTCACGGACAAGTAGGGTTGTTTTAAGAATGGAACACTGGCTTAACGTTCAAAAAGTGGACCATGGCTGGGGCGCCTGGGTGGCGCAGTCGGTTAAGCGTCCGACTTCAGCCAGGTCACGATCTCACGGTCCGTGAGTTCGAGCCCCGCGAGTTCGAGCCCCGCGAGTTCGAGCCCCGCGAGTTCGAGCCCCGCGAGTTCGAGCCCCGCGTCAGGCTCTGGGCTGATGGCTCAGAGCCTGGAGCCTGTTTCCGGTTCTGTGTCTCCCTCTCTCTCTTCCCCTCCCCCATTCATGCTCTGTGTCTCTCTGTCCCAAAAATAAATAAAAAACGTTGAAAAAAAAATTAAAAAAAAAAAAAAGTGGACCATGGTTAATTCTTCACATTTACAGAAAAAAAAAAAAAGGAGATGTTTCACAAAAGCCAATATCCTTTTGTAGTTAAAAATTCTTAGTCAAATAGGAACAAAGGGAAACTTTCTCAAACTGATAAAACATTTCTACAAAAAAAAAAAAAAATGGATGATCACACCCAAGATAGAAGTGCCCATACGACTGCTTTTATCACATCTCGCGATGTATGTTTTCACCATGGCAATAGGGCAAGGAAAATAAATAAAAACATGATTATCAGAAAGAGAAACATAAAGTTGCCATTGTTTACAAATATTGAGGTTTGGTGTGTAGAAAATAGAAAACAATCTACCAATAAGTTATTAGAATGATTAATTTAACAAGATCACTCCATAAAAGACCAACACACAAAATGATTGTATTTCTTTATGCCAAGACAATTAGGAAATTTAAAAAGTTTTCAAAAGATGCTATTTATAATATGACAAAAAATATCTAGACATAAATCTAATACACATATATATGTATATATGCATGCGTACATATGTTTATATATGCATATATATGCAAAGACATCATTGGAAACACTTTCTTTTAATGTTTATTTATTTTTCAGGGAGAAAGAGAGAGAGAAAGACAGAGTCTGAGCAGGGGAGGGGCAGAGAGAGGGAGACACAGAATCGGAAGCAAACTCCAGGCTCCAAGCTGTCAGCCCAGAGCCTGACGTGGGGCTCGAATCCACAAACCGTGAGATCATCACCTGAGCCAAAGTCGGATGCTCAACCGACTGAGCCACCCAGGGGCCCTGAAAAAACTTTTAAAGGCTTAACATAATGGATGAAGAGAATACAGTCAAGAATTGGAAGACTCATTGTTGTAACAACGTTATTTCTCCTCAAATTCATGAACCTATGGATGCTAAGTAAAAGCAATAAAAAAAAAAAATCCCTCCAGGGTGTTTCGTGACCTTTATAATGTGATTTATAAATGTATATAAAAATGCAGAAAAGCTAAAACAGTTTGAAGCACCCTTGAATTTTTCATTTCTCCTTTCTGTTCCATTCATCCCTTTCCATTCGCTTTGGAAATTTTCCTCATGTTCCATGTAAAATAAAGGGCTCTACTTGATATGCAAGAATCGTCCCCACGTGTATCCTAAGCTTCAATCGGGGGGCCCGCCAAAAAAAAACAAGCTCTAAGAGATTGAGCCTCTGACCTGTACTTTCCAAATGAGTGGCTCTCCAGTGGAGGGCTCCCACGCACACTTTCCGTGGCACTTGTGGCGGGAGTTGGAGTCTAAGAAAGCCGTTGCCCTCCAAAAAACCAGTCTCCCCTCTTCTACCTGTTCCTGGATCTTCAGGTGCGGGAGGTGTCAAGGCAGAGCCAGCTTGATTCGTAGCCCTTCATAGGCATTATGGTAGCAGTAATACCACCCCCAAGGACTGAAGGACACAAAAAAGGGAAAGCAGAGCAGGTCCATAGAACAGAGTGAGATGCAACCCACTGCAGACCTTAGCCACAGTCTGTTCCGGCCACCCACACCAGAAGAGAAAGAATTGGTGTCTACTTCATGCTTTACCAGTAGTTTCTGGTTGCTGCGAGATGAGCTGTATCTGAACAGATCCAAACCTTATAGGGCAGATGACTTTTCCCCTGGCTATTCATATCACAACTCTTTATTATGCCCAGACGTGGCACTTCTAATTATTTTGTTTCTGGTTTTTTTTTTTTCTAGTTTGAGGCTTTCCGTCAACTAATAATATTGTCACCCTCACCCCAAAGGAACACAGGGCCAAGACAGTTGACCCCAAACCCTGTCTGTTCTCACCTTCCCCCACACTGGCATTTGTAAGCTAACCCTTGTAAGTCAGCCAGTAAGAACCTGAAGACTTTCTTCAAAAAAGCAGAAGTGAGGAGAGGAATTTGGGTTAAGTTTTCGTGGCAATTTGTGGCTAGGGCTGGGGACTCCTCCTTGGCTGCCTTGGCTGCCCCTTTTGCTTCTCCTTGGCGATGTAGGCAGTGATAGGAGAGGCCATGGATTTCTGGTAAAGGGAAAGCATGGGACTGGCAATTACCAGCAGGGGTGATAGATATTTGGGGGAAATTCTAATTCAGTTCAGTATTATTTTGAATCTGTACACCTTTCATGGACTGCCAAGCTGAGCAATGCCTAAGCCATCACAAAACGAACACTATATCCCCAGCATAGGACACCAGCGCCTTTAGGGTATCTGAGGTAAGGCGGGCCCTGTTCGTAGAGCTCTTTGAAGAAGTCACATGGCACAGTTTGAAAGACTCCATAACAGTCCTTCAAACATGTCCCTAGTGACAATAAGAGGATTTCGAAGGTGAGTAAACTGCCTACTCCATAATTATGTCCAAGAAAGAGAGCTTCTTTTTCCGCCATTTACAACTACACAGTGGAATTCAGCCTTTCTGATTACTGATTGTGCCCACACTATTAGCTGTTCCAAAAAAGGAAGCATCCTTCTTGGGGCACCCAGGTGGCTCGGTCAGTTGAGCGTCCAACTTCGGCTCAAGTCATGATCTCACAGTTTGTGGGTTCGAGCCCCGCGTCGGGCTCTGTGCTGACAGCTCAGAGCAGGGAGCCTGCTCCCGGATTCTGTGTCTCCCTCTCTCTCTGCCCCTCCCCCGCTCGTGTTCGGTCTCTCTCTGTCTCTCAACAATAAACATTAAATTTTTTTTTAAATGAAAACATTTCTCTTAAAAGAATGTTATATAGTCATGCCTACTGTAGCCCTTTAATTTTACACATGCAGACGCCAAAAAAGTTCTTTGCATTCTACTTGTTCGTGGTTTTATTATCCTCATCGATCAATTTAAGTGGTTGATTAGCAAACTCCACTTCAGTTTGGAAAATGTAGACTCATTTTTAATGTTAACAAGGGGAGGAGGAAACATATACACTTGAAACAAAAAAAGTGTTTGAGGCTTGAGTGGTTAGCAACCACAGTTCACGACTTTTCTCAATCTACACCAGCTTACAATTAATATTCTCTGACAAAAGAAGGCAACGGGGACTATATTTTCATACAGTGATGTGGCAATTTATGAAGCAGGTTGACTGTGAAGTTTCTTCAACCAGTCACGTCTTTCCCTACCAAAATGTCGGACACCTTTTGGGTTGGTAGTCAGCAAACACATTTTTAAGAGCTGAGGAAAATGCCTACTTTTCTTGTTAAAGAAGTGGGGCAAAATTGCCAAGCGACGTAACTAGGAAGTTGAGTGAAGAAGGGTGTCGTGCTTTTCGACTTTGTAATGCACAGAAGAGTCAAGATCAAATCCTGGCCTGGGGAGACCAGAAAACAGCCTAAACCGGCCACGGCTCAACATCGAAAGCCAAAGCGGAGAGCACCTTAGTTTTAAAGAAGTCTCCTAAATTGCCTGAAACCCCTTTTTTCCTGCCTCAGAAGATTAAGTGTTGTTTCAGTTCCTATCGGAAAGTAGGGTCTCTGTTTCTAAGAAATCAGGTTATTTCAAGCCTGCCGTCGTTGCTTTGCTGTTTGTCCAACCCTGAAAACAAACTTCTCTCTAAGAATTATCTGATAAGAATCCTTGTACTCCCGTTATTCTTTGCAGACTATTTCATCATTTTATTGAAGTCCTTACTGCATTGACTACCTTCACATAGACCCAACGGCACCATGAGGAACCTGCTAAATGCTTTATAGGCCACTTGAAGCAGTGAAATTTCTCCCTCAGATTGAGTTATTGGTGAAATAAAAAGTTCAAATCCATCCTTTGCTTCCTTGAATAAAATATCCCAAGTCTTTGGATAGAAAATAGAATAAAATTGACGCATTATTCAAGGGCTGTTTTTCAGTTTCTAGATTAACCTGACCCTTTGCGACTTTTCGGGTTTTGGTTTTACTGTTGTTCACTTTTTTAAAAAATCTCTTATTTTGGTTGTTTTAAGAATCCTTTAAAAATGGACAAAAGCTGGGGGCCTGGGAGGTTGGTTGAGCATTCAACTCTTGATTTCGGCTCAGATCACGATGGCAGGGTGGTGGGATCGAGCCCAGCGTCAGTCTCTGCGTGAGCATGGTACCTGCTTAGGATTCTCTCTCTCTCTCTCTCTCTCTCTCTCTCTCTCCCTCTGTCCCTGTCACCGTCTCTCTCTCTAAAAAAAATTTTAAAAATGGACACAAACTCTAACTTGAAATTATCTGACTTCCCTCCAGAACAACAAATTCAGGAGTGTCCGAAAAGAGCAATGCCTAGAACACAGGCATTAATATGATTACACTAAAATGGCCGAAGTCCACTGTGCTTCTCAGAGGAACTCTACCATGTTGACTGGTTGACGTAACTAAACTTGATCAACACAAGAACCGTTATCGATCACATTCACCACTGTGGCCTGAACGCCTAACTTAGCTCAGTACTTGACACACTGTAGAGTCACACATTCAACTAAGGACAAATTTTACAGTGGGTTCCTAATAATAATCAGGGGCAGGGGCAAAGGTAACACATAATTGACCCCAAACTCAAGTTCTCTGAAATTCTTTGGTCGTACAGTAAGGATAATTCCATCTTAGGACGGGCATGAGGCTGGGTGAACGCATCTCCCCCAAGAAAGATGATTGGAATAACTAACAAAGCACCATCTCACCGGGACCGACGGCGTTTTTTCCTTTATGTTTTGAGTGTGCAGAGGTGATGTACGCACTTTCTCCCTGCAAAGGTTTAGAACTCTCTTACTGCCGTTTTACCAGTAGATCAGGCTCTTTCTCACTTGAGATAATAACAAATGATGATGTTACACTATTTAATAAACAAACCGTAATGCAACCATGTAAACCCCAAGAACAGGGCCAAACACCATGGTGTTCCTCCAACACTTAACTGGGATTTGCTCCACGGCTAAATACAAGGCATCTAAGCCAGCTAAGTGGCTTGCCGGAACTGTTCTGCCCGGATGACATCATCACTTGGCTTTCCCAATGCACCTCTTTGGCTCTGGTTCTCTTGGCTTCTTTCCATGTAAACACGGCTTGATTAATGCTGCAGAAGGACCGTGAATCACGTATTCCACTCTTGTATGGGAAGTCAGAATGTCAATTTTTCCTCGTTTTGAGCATAGAACATTGGGATCTTTAATGTGGCATCCATAGCAACAGCATAGAAACCGCCTCGGTGCCTAGCTGCCAGCTTCACGACACATTTTATGTAAGAGCAGCTGATGCATGGCCCGCTGGAAAACCTGTACCTCAGCACGAAGCTGCACTCACGGGTCTGACCATTATGGCCAGATCACAAGCACATTACAAGGCTGCCCTTTGATGCTGAGTCAACGGGAATCAAAAGAAGCCCTCACAGTGCCTCTGAGAGAATAAATGCGATTTTGACCATGGAGTCACAGATGTTCAGGACCGATGAGAGCCTGGGTGGGACCTTGTACTGCTAGGGTACCTTTGACCACCACTGCCTCCAGCTGGCAATCCACTGAACATATCTGTTTGCTAAATCAAGTAAATCCAGGAAGGCTGAAAGCCAAATCTCTCCCGGCAGAAAGAAGAATGCCATAGATGTGAATCTTTACAACCCTTTAACGAAAATAGTTTTGCTGTTGTAAACAGTCAGAGACAAGTTGGAAGAATTAGTGCCAGTAGCCATCGAGAGCATTCTAGGGCCATGCTGGGCCTAATTGCAACAGGCGAAATGCTTTACTCCATCAGTTTTAAACAGTTAACACGAGGGTGGGGGTTGGTTATGTAGACTCGTTGTTGGGTAACAAATACCCCCTAATACATGAATTGCTTCTCTGTGATGACTCACAGCACAGCCTCCGAAAGTAGAACGTGACAAGTGTTAAAATAGCAAACTGATGTGTGTTTACTATGGTTTCCTCCGTGCTTGGCAAAATGGGGAAACTATAAAGCATTAAGAAGGGACTTTCTCCTTCATTCCTCCTGCATCACATCCAAAAATATTTGAACACTGTAGGCATGTACCACGTTTCACGAAATTTTTCTAAAGAACCGTATCGTTTTCCATTTTGATAAGCCAGGAAAGGAGGTGGGTTTTTCACCTTGACTCTTAAGGTCATTTAAATGAAACTACTCAAAGCAGTCTGAGGGAGGAAGTGAATTTCCATGTCAAATCCAGGGTGAGTATCTTTCCAGTGAGATCTACAAAAAGCCCAAGCTTGCATAAGCAACACTAAAAGGTAAGAAGCAAATGTTCAGGGGCACCTGGGTGGCTCAGTAGGTTAAGCGTCTGACTTCGACTCAGGTCGCGAAGTCACAGTTCGTGAGTTTGAGCCCGCATCAGGGTCTGTGCTAACAGCTCAGAGCCTGGAGCCTGCTTCAGATTCTGTGTCTCGCTCTCTCTCTACCCCTCCCCTGGTCGTGCTCTGTCTCTCTCTCTCAAAAATAAGTAAACATTAGAAATCGAAACAAAAAAAGAAGCAAACGTTCAGAAGTTAGCAAATTATTTTAATTCTTCAGAATAGCCTGAAAACTAGCCCTCGTCCGACAGGGCGCGCACACACACGCACACACACACACACACTCCACTAAGAGTCTAGGAATAGATCATTCAGAGGAAGGATTGTAGTGATCTGCTCAGACCAATTAGAATTCAAGGGCTTCTAAAGAATTCATAAAACAGACTTGGAAAACTGAGTCACCAATCTAGCGAATTCGGTTGAAAGTTCATGTAGAAAATGAGCAGAGATGGCAGTGACTGCCACCACACCCATTTGAGAAGTGAAGGGGCAGCATGGGGCATGCGGTGCTTTCGGAAATCCACCATCACACCCTTAAAGTTGTTTGTGCTCCCTCACTTTTCTTCAGGGGGGTCGCTGGACCCAGCTCCTGCCTTACAGATGAAGAGACTGCTGGATTTCACCATCTCGCACAAGACCACAGACATACAAACGCTCCCGCCGTGTAACATGTATTTTCATTGCCCTGGTGCGGCACCATTATGATGATTTCATGGATTCAACCAAAGTATTTTCCTGCACCAAATTCCAAAATTAAGGTAAAAAAAAAAGTACTGTTGTTTTTAATAGTTGATGTGGTAAGTAGAATTTTCGAGGCTCAGAAGCTAAGGATCAGTGAAGATCTTGGGATTCCACCTCCACTGGCAATTTTTAAGGAACCGCTCATGGAAAGAAGCAAAATGCGAAACTCGAAATAATTAAGAAAGGAATTTGGTTAGAATAGAAAAAGTTTTTTAATTATTTATTTATTTGAGAGAGAAAGAGAGAGAGAATGAGCAGGGGAGGGGCAGAGAGAGGGGGGAACAGAGGACCCGAAGTAGGCTCTGTGCTGACAGCACAGAGCCCGACGCAGGGCTCAAACTCACCAACCGTGAGATCATGACCTGAGCCGAAGCTGAACGCTTAACCCACGGAGCCTCCCTGGCGCCCAGAACAGAAAAATTTAGCCAGTTGCTATGTAGCGATAGCTATGAGCTGTGTGTTATTATATTACTATAACAACATTACTCATAGATCAGAAAGAAATGAGGATGTCCTCGTCCACTCCCAACATTTAGAGTCTCAGTCTTACTTGAAATTCCCAAAAAGGACCCAGGGACCACAGGTTAAGTTTTGTTTCCCTTCTGAGATACTTTTTTTGGGAAATAAAATTAAAGCAAATTAGAATACGTTCCACATTTTACTTGAAATTTCGTCTCCTTCTTATTCACTGAAAGCATTACGTAATTTTATCGGCATTTTCAGAAATTCAGAAAGCCTGGGTATGCACCTTCTTTGGTGGGTTCAAATACTCACTCCCCCCATCTGTATTCTGGCTTATTAATGAACTCTCTGACAACTTCTGATTTGAAGTCAACGATTCTGAAGTCATTCAGCTCATCGTATCACTTAGATTTGGTCAGGCTCCATATAACAGATTAATTAGTAAATAGTAGTGATTTTTAATAAGACACAAATTTATTTTTATCTCACCTAGAACTGGGTCCAGATATAAACAGACAGAGGCTGGCACTGTGGTTCCGCAGTCATCAGTATCCCAAGCTCCTCCTATCTTGCTTCTCTATCAGTCTCTGGCATTCTGCCCAATGGTCTGAAATGGCTGCCAAGCACTAGCTTTTACATCTGCATCCCAGCCAGAAGACATGAGGAACTAGGAGAAAAGACTCCCACACTTCCTGTCGGGACTCATTACCTAGAACTTGGGTATATAGCCACACAAAGTTGCAGGGGAAGCTAGAAAACATAGTCTCTATACTGGATGGCCACACAGATAGCTAAAATTGGGCAATCTGACTTGGGAAAATAAAGAGAAAGCCATTTTTATTTTATTTTTGTATTTTTTTCATGTTTATTCATTTTTGATAGACAAAGAGCGCAAGCAGGGGAGGGGCAGAGAGAGAGGGAGACACAGAATCCGAAGCAGGCTCCAGGCTCCGAACTGTCAGCACAGAGCCCAACGCGGGGCTCGAACTCACAGACCGTGAGATCCTGACCTGAGCCAAAGTCGAGATCATGACCTGAGCCGAAGTCAGACGCCTAACCGACTGAGCCACCCAGGTGTCCCCAGAAAAAGCCATTTTCAAAAAGACCCCAGCAATCTCTGCCACCAGGATTGAATATGTGAAGTGCTGACACCTACAACTTTTTTCTGAAAATATTAAAGGTATGTTTCTTTCAAAAATAATGTCAGATGTGTATAAATAATATAAACATATAAATATAGATAGTATATAAATAACATAAATATATAAATGATCAGTAATGTATATGTACATAAAAAGTAATATGTAAACAATTGGAGTATACGGTGGTATCATTGTGGCATATTCTCACTTAGCCAATTATTGCGGCCACATATTTAAATACAAATCTAATTCTTCTTTGGTAGTAAGAGTTTAGAATAATGGGAAGAAAATACAAATGTGAAGTAAAATGGGAGAGAAGCAGACTTGGTAATTAGAGAAGCAGGTTGAGTAGGGAAACGATGATGGACTTGAGTCTGACCTGAGTCCGGGCCTTGGCCTTGGCCACTTACTTGCTCTGTGACTTTGTGCAGGTCACTCATCCTCTCTGATCCTGCCTCATTGTCTATGAAATGGAGATGTGTGTTGGGCTTGGGGGGCCTCCAAGTCCCTGATTCCTGGGCTGGATAAAGTACCCGCAAGGAGGTAATGAACCCGTGCTATGGAACATGGCGGGCAGAAGCGGCAGAAAAGGTGGCAGTGACAAAGGGGCAAGTAGGCAAAGAAGGCAGAACAGAAAACATAAATGGGTGAGGAGAGGAGTTTGTCAAATTGTCTAAGAGGTTCCACCGTACGACCCTGATGAAACTATTTCTCATAGATGTTGAAACTTCTCTGAAAGCAGGAAAAGGTTTAAACCAATCCCTTTTCTTTATATCAAAGGCCGCGAACTTTACTATGTGTCGCTCTAAGGGAAGTGACGTTCCGTGTAACCTAGCGAACGTTGCAGGGACTGGATTTGCCATAATTTCCACTCCGACTAGGGTTGCAACTCAGGCCGTGGGTTTATGCTTCTTTCTAAACATCGACAGCACGTTTAAGTACGTAAATCAGGGCTTCGGAGACAAATACTCAGTAATTGGGGGGATCGTGACGAAACAGGGTTTGCTTGTGGGTTTGTTTTTCTTCCTATTTTCAAGATTTTCTCTGCTATTGCTGTTCCCGGAGGCAGAGATCTCAGTCCCTGTGATTGAATCATGATTTTGTCACTTTCTGTGCATATGCACCAAACGAGGAGAGCAGAGTAAAAATATCCTTTCAAAAATGGGCGCCTGGGTGGCTCAGTCGGTTGGGCGTCCGACTTCAACTCAGGTCGTGATCTCACGTCAGCTGTGCTGGCATTTCAGAGACTGGATCCCACTTTGCATTCTGTGTCTCCCTCTCTCTCTGCTCCTCTCCCATTCGTGCTCTGTCTCTCAAAAATAAATAAACGTCTAAAAAAATTTTTTTAAGGGAATCGGTGATTAATAGACCTTGTCTTTCCTTTCTAGCACTTTTGTTTATTCATTCGTCTAATATTTATTAGGCACCTGTCCTAGACTGGTCGCTGGGCCAAGATTGAACAGATAAAAACTTCCGGCCCTCAAGGTGCTCCTCCCTCACCAGTAGAGTCTTCTCATGGGTGAGTTGGAAACATGGTGGGCAGTATTATGACGCAGAGGAAGGCTCCAAATGGTGTCATGACGTCCAAGGTACATCTGTACTTACCCTACTTCCAAGATGCGTAGCCTTTCTAAGCCTTGTTCTCCCATCTGTAAAACGGGATAGTGAGAGTATCTATAGGTTTGCTTCACCGTCTGCAGCAGGATGAGCACTCGGTATTTGTTGGCGTGTGTATTCTTATCATTGTCATTGATCATATGGTTATAAATGTTATGAATCTGGAAAGATCCCGAAGGAAAGGCTTGAAGTTACAGCATAGCCAAAGAGACGACAGACGTGCCAGTACTAAAGACAGGAGCATCTCTTTAGCTGCGACTACCTGACCACAGAGGACTGACTCAGAAAAAGCTTGAAGGTCATGGGGTTGCAGAGCTGACGTCCTCTGGATCAGCACAGTCATGGCATGAAAGGAAAAGAGTAAACTGTTTGAGAATCTTCCTGAAATAAAGGTCTCACAATCTGTTTCGTGTCGGGGGAAAAGAAGGGGCGGAGGGTGCTATGACAGGCTCTTGTTCTATCCCCAAACCCCTAAACTGCTTGAGCCTCTGGATTTCTAAATATAACTTTGAGAAAACTCATCACACATTTTCGATCCGGATGAATTACTGAGTTTCCGTATTAATCACATTGAGCTGGTTAACTAACACTGAATCATGCATCTTGACCACAAACAGTACTAAAAGCAATGCCATAGAAAACAATTTTCCTCCGAAAATTGTGGGGGAGATTTTTCTGCCCCATGGCGAGCAATAGGAAAGGTCTCTATGTATAGGCAGACATATATCTTCAATAACGTTGCGTTATCTTCAATAACGCAATTTTTCGCGGACCGGTGTTCCTGCTTGTAAGGAAGTCAGTTGCTGTTCTCAGAGCTGCTCAGATGGAATGATTTTTTTTGTAAAGTGAAAAGTATGAGTCAGTATTTCACCCACAAGAGCCGCATTTCAAAACCAGCATGCAGCTTTTAAGGAGCAGCTAGGAATTCAAAGGTCCAGTACCCCAACTTTCAAGACTGACCACCTTTGAAAGTTTACAGCTAATTATCTCAAGAACGTGAAACATGCACCTAAATATCTGAACCCTGAAGAGGCTTTGAAAGTGTTTGTTACTGGGTCTCTCAGGCACCTCGCCTCTTCCTCCCCACCCACCCTCAAACTCCCACCAACCTTCTACCCTGGCAAATTTCTGCTCATCATTATTCACGGAAAACTAATTTTGACAGGGATGCTTGAAATGGTAGGCTGCTGAATCATCACCTGGAGCTTCGGAATGCACGTGGGTGTGTGTGTGTGTGTGTGTGTGTGTGTGTGTGTGTTATATGTGGAAGCACACGCTCCAAGATCCTTGCAGTAGGGTGACTCAGAGAGGCGAAGAGGGAAAACAGCCGCTTACCAGCTTCTTCTGAAAATATCGCAGTATTCCGCACACATAATGAGCCCACAAAGCACCATTGCCATCATTAGCGGCGGCTCTGGTCCCATCTCTAAGGATGCATGCGTGCCGTCCTTTTCTCCACTCACCTATTATAATCAGGCAGCTACCTGAGGTCAGGTGCTCGGTGGGCTAGGGGACGGAGATGCTTTCTCCGACACGGTTCCTGTCCTCCAGGCGCTTGTATCCCATTGGACGAGACCATTATTAACCACATTATCAGACAAGTAAGTACCACACTGCAATTGTAACAGAACAAAGCGGAGGAAGATGTTGCTATGGAAACCTAGAAACAAGGCTTTGACTGAGGAAGGTGGATGACAGCTCCCCTGAGGATTGGATGGTCACCTGAAGGATGAGGAGGGGCTTAAATGAGGGCGGAGGGGAGAAGACAGGAGCAAGAGGTGAGGACGAGGGAAAGAGGAGAGGGGGTAGGTGATATGAGATGAAGTGAGGCACGTGCGGACCCCATAGGGCCTGATGGTCCCATCAGTTTGTCCTTTACACGAAAGCAATGGAAAACCATTGAGAGTTTCAATCACGGGTGTAGCCTGATCAGAGCGAGGCTTGAAGAAGATTGCTCTGTCTCCATCATAGAAAAGGAGAAGAGAGGGCAGAAGAAAGAATCGATGTAATGAATTCATCTTAGAAGGCTATTGTGACCTCTTTGCTGCTCTCGTGTGCCCTTGATCGATCTATTCAATCTGTTTATTTTTACTGAGCACTTACTAGGTACCAGATATCGTACTAGGCCTGTGCATGAAAGCAGAAACTCAACCTGATGCGGTCTCCCTTTAAAGCATGTTCCATGTACCCCAGTTGTACAGGTGTAAAATTATCAGGTCAGAAGAAGGGAGAGTTGGATGGGTTCTCTGGCCCAAAATTCCTTCATGATGACTATGCTCATAGATATAGGGAGGGTTTTATATGGTTTGAAGAGGGGAAGTAGAGAGAAGATTCCAGGCAAGTATCCACTAACGTTCGCAACTGATGTAACACCTTATTTTCCAAGAGATGAACCTCGACAACTAAAATTGAGAACGACGGTCCTCGAACTTCCCTGGATTCTCATAGGCACTACAACACAGCCTTGGGCCACTCTCCCCTGAACTCACAGTTGCCAAAATTAAACTATCATTTCCTTAGCATGTTGTACACCCACTCAACAGGTCTTTAAAATGTGTAACACTTTATCAAAGTAGTATATGTGTGTTGTTTCAAAAGTTAGATAAGACTACAAACCCTAGAAAAAGAAACATCATCCTGTGCCCCAATCCTTTCATGGTTACGTTCCGTTTCCTGCAGCCGACCACTTAAAATTTTGCAGTTCTTTTGCTGTTCATTCTAGTATTCACCTTCATTTCATAAATCGTTGTCATCTCAAGATTTTTCATTTTCAGTCACCACCTGTTTTGACATCCTATTCTGAAAAGACTTTTCCTCCAAAATCCACCCTCCTGCCCCTCCCTCATCCTTCCAAGGAAGTCACATTATAATTTTGGTTAAATCAGAATTTAGCGTTTACCTCATTCTGAGGCAAAATTTTCAAAGCTGAACCATACGATGCGCTACGGTCGCATTTCCTTTCTTATTCAAGTTTTCCTTTTTCCTAGAGTTAATGGTTGCCTCGTGTTTCAATTTGCTTAGTTTCCTATGAACCTGACACTACTCCAAACTTGAACTGTCCCAGAGAATCCCCAAAATTTCTCTCATAATCTTCAAATTCGTATGAATTTTATTTTCTGGGAGAACATTCCTCCTGGGACACACAGTCTTCCTGATCCAATCTGAAGACTGTCCTGACTGTTTCACAGCTGACACTCTGGCAACTCCCCTGGGTGTTTCCTTCCCTTCTCTCTTGGGTTGTTCCCTCTTTCCTGGTTCCCAGGCCTTTCTCTCTCGTGGTGTCCTCACTTTGTTTGGTGAGCACCCCCTCCACCTGCTAACCAGTCCATTCGATTTTTCTTTCTAAGACCATCAGCACTGTGAAGGTGCATGATTAAGGATGTGATCGCACATGCTTAAAAAATATTCGTGGTCCAATAGTATTGAGGCAAAATTGTTCCAGAAAAAGCACTGTCGTGAGCAAATTATGGAATCGTCAGTGGTGTAGATACAGTCTATGGCAACCTTCTTTTCCCACCACCCCTTACGCCCCAGGTCCCCCCACTTCTGTCCCACTCTCTTTGACGTCTCATGTCTGAATCAGCGCTCTGGTTTCGAAAGACTTGAAAGCAGATGTCCTGAGCAAAGGTACCAAGGGGAGGAAATGTCACAGAGCAGCCGTCCAAAAGCACATCTCTGAAAGGGCGAACAGATGGCACCGAGTGGCCCTTAACTCCATGGTGAGGACGCTTGGCAACAACAAGCACGCTGACAAAATCGGAGTTGGTTTCGCCGCTCCCTCCTTTGACGACGACAACAAAAACCGAGATGTCCATTGTGTCTCTGTTTACGCCTTGGTTACAGGAATTTCAACAACTGCTTCCTCTGAAAAGCCGACAGCATCTTCCCTAATTCAGCCTAACTACCCATCTGATTTTCTTGGGGGGATGTGTAAAATCCAGCGGTAGCTGACAGGGTGGACATCCTTTCTTCTACTCTAAATGACAGTCAGAGAGTCACGACCTGTCAGAGCCTGAAAGAACCTTAGCCATCCTCCGGAACACCCCCACCTTTACACACAAGGAAGCCAGGGACCACAGAAGCAAGTGTCACCCAGGGCCACGCACCTGGAGGGGCGCTGTGTCGGGACCAGAACTCAGGGGAGAGTCCCCTCTTGGAGTCTTTAGTTGTTTCCGTGGCTGCTTCTGCTACCAACAATTTTAAAACAGCAATAAACTAACATTTTGGCAAAAATGAATGAATGCAATTCAAATGTATCATCAAAGAATCAAGACTCTAGTTGCAATGCAATGAACTACTCGTTCTTTTCTTCTCCTCTTTAAAAAGCTCTCTGGGCGCCTGGGTGGCTCAGTCAGTTAAGCCTCCGACTTGGACTCTGGTCACGATCTCACGGTTCGTGGGTTCGAGCCCCGCGTCGGGCTCTGTGCTGACCGGCTCGGAGCCTGGAGCCTGCTTCGGATTCTGTGTCTCCCTCTCTCTCTGCCCCTCCCCTTCTCCTCTCTCTCTCAAAATAAATAAACTTTTTGAAAAATAAAAAATAATCATAAATAAAAAAAAAAATCAACAGCTCTCGGAATCTCCCCAATCACCAGTCTCCGCTCTTCCTTTGCCTCATCTATGCTGACCTGCTTCCTCTCCATTTGCTGGCATGCTGTCACGCTCCCTTTTCTGAGGCAGCGCCCCCCACCCCCAGCGACTTGGGTTTACAGAAAGAAAGGGCCAGCTCTCGTGAACCGCGGAATGTCGGGGGCACGCGGCAGGCACCTGCTAACGCAAGCTTCAGCAACCATTGAATTCCAAGTGCAGGAGAGCCTTGCAGCACAGCCAGAGACGGAACAAGAAGAGGCATGTGGCACACAGCTGTTTCACAACGTCCCGGGTCTGATACCGAACCTCGTGGCGTTCTGCTGCTCTCCACACCAGGCCCGGGACCCCTGAAGGGATGTTGCCATGGCTACAAGTTTTGCAAATACCAAATAGGCGCCGATTGAAGTATGTGTCAAGCTCTGTCACCAAAACAAAAGTGTTTGTGTGTGTTTTGCCATGTGTGACCTTGTTACTACACTTTTTTTGGTCCTATTCAAATGTTGACTGCACGTTTTGCAATGAGTTCACTCGAATATGATTTATTCAACTTTTGCAACGGGAAGAAACCATAACTCAGGAGAAGACAAAAAATGACGCCGGCCAGGATGACTCTTCCTTAAACAGGTTTATTTCTTTTTAAAGCGCAGAAGCACAAAAGACCCAGAGTCTCTGATAATGAACGTAATATATGATTGCCATAAAAAGTTCACTCTCCTTTCAATTTCAATTTACCCCACTATAAATCAGCGGTCCACTTAATCAAATATTCTTCCACTTTAATTGTTTTATCTTGCTTTTATGTTAAATCTCACTGAGTTCCTGCTGGCACCAGTCTTCACATTATAGAAAAAAAATGTCAGTTATTGGCCCATAATTAGTCTAAAACTCAAACACTGGTTCCGAGCATTAACCAGATTGGAGGAAGCCCTCACCATCTCACTGGACCAGCGAGACAAATCCGAGTCAGAAAGTAAACCGGGATTAGTTGAGGTAGCCATCCATCTGCTGTCAGAATACGGAGTGTGGGCCCGGGCTTTCAAACTAACTGGAATTTCTTTTTTTTCCATAAATGTCTTTCATTATTATCTAACAGGGCATTAAAACTCGATTCGGTTGTCTCTTAAATTCTCTAGCTTGGAACTGTCCGTTTAAGAATTGCAGATGCTTGCCTGGGCTAGCCCGGCGGTCCCCATGAGAAAACACAACAGCACAATGGACTGAGTAAGGCCACAGTCAAGCGGCAGTGTTTGCAATCGAGGGCACTTCCTGGGTGTTGTACAAGACAAGCACTGTCCCTCGTGGGCAATCTGGCTCCGTAAACAGGGAGGGGAAAGAACGAATTCCGTGTTATTGATTGGTAAGCCCCTTTCTGACAAGGTGTATGGGGACAGTCCCGTAGAAGGCGTGTTGAATTCAACCCAGACCACGAGGGCCCCAGTCGCAGGCTAGTCACTGGTGTTTCACACTAATACCCGATAGAACTTTCTTAAGTTAAAATTCTCAAACTCTTTTCAAATAAACTGAGAATGACGATATATCCAAACCCGCCCGTCTGCTTTACCCGGTAAATGTAAATATTTCCAGAGCAAAGAAGCTTCCTCTGGAGTTTTGTGTGCTCGTTTTGAATTTCAGAGAGGCCTATTAGGAAGTAGGAGTTATCTGGGGGTTAGTGGAGGCCCCCCCCCATGCTTTTTACAAAGCTTTCTTACAAATAGCTGTATTTTAATGATTCTTTATGTCTCTTGACTTGCTTTATAAAGGACATGTGCAAATGTGAAAATGAACAGTTTTCAAGGTAACCATCTAGTTCGAAGAAAATATTTTTCATATTAACCCAAAGCCAAACAAATCTTCTGAAACTCAGCTTAAACTCGGCTAGGAACGGTTAGCTCTACTTGAGGCATAGCTGTAAAGCATTCAGCAGCCTCAAAATGTATTTTTTAAAGGGATTTTATGAAGGTGAAAAGTAAATCTATTGTTCAAATGATAGGTGAGTGCTAAGATATCAAAAATGTTCCGAAAGAACTTGAAGAGTCATGAAAAACTTCTTTACCAATAGACCTCACTTATGCAACCGTTTGTAAAGTGTTGTGATAGGTTATTATGCTCGCTATTTTTATTTTCAGATATATCGTTATCAGACAGGCATGGTGAAATAATATATATTAAATATGTCGATGTAATAATCACAACAGAAAGAATATTGGGCGGGGGGGGGGGGGAGAAAAGACAGGAAAACATCCCATTAAAGAAAAAGCCTTTCTTTTGGGCTTTATGGGACATCATTCACATTTCTGCAAATGGAATATTCTGCTTAACTGCCATATATTATATTATTTGAATAACTTTAGGAAAGATTAATTCCCAAGCTCTGTCCTCAGCAATATTTTTTCCGAGCTGAAATTGGGCTTTAAAACAAAACGTCAGCAAGGCAAGCCGACTATTCAAGTTACAGGTTCAGAAACTTCGAGTGCAGGCAGTTAAAAGTGATTTAAGAAATGCAAAATCATTCTTTCCCAAATGTGTATGTTAAACTTGTAAATTGATATATCAAAACCGCGACCGGAATATAGCAATTTGTCTCTCTTTGCCTGCTGTGCCGTATCCCACAGCTGCCTGCCAGATAATATACTGATTGTAACTTTCCTAATTTACGGAGCCTGTAAGTCTAATCTCCGGGGCCAGCCTAAAGGGCTTCTTCATCCATTGAAATGCCAGAATAATTGAAATTGTCTTCGGCAGACAGTCAGGCAATAATGAATATTTTCTCTGCTGATTGCATGCCAAGGTTACACACAGTACCGCAAAACAGAAGCGATCCCAAGCCAAGCCTCCCGAGGGAGGGGCCACCAGAACCTGTGGCATGAGGCACAATACCTAAGGCTTCCTTTCTCATACGCTCCTGTGGTCAATGACGCCCACCGCGCGTCTGTGCCCTGAAGGACAGCACGGTTGTCAAGCGAACAATGCTCCCATTGGCTTCCCTGATTCTCCAGAGGCAGACGAAAGGCTGGGAAAGGTTGTGGGTATGGATTTTCCGACGGGGACAGCAGGAGAGATGAGCCCAGGGAGCTGCTGTTTGGGATCAAGAGGAAATACACAAGTAGTTAATCAAAAACAACAACAACAAAAAACCACCGGGCATGAGAAAACGCTTGCCTGTCAGCCCTGACCCGTCTTTCCCATACCTCTGAATGGTTTTTGTGAAAGTTGAGAGTTGTTTCCTGATTTTGAGTCAGTCCTGCTTCAATGGAGTCTTAACGATGCTCTGTCTGAAATTAAAGAGTCCGGTCGCCAGAGTGAATCGGTAGTATCTCTGAAAAATCTAAAGACTAGTTTAACCTTCGGTTCTAGAAAGATTAACATTTTAAATGCTAAGAAGTTTGAAATAGGTCTTTCTTTTCTTTTTTTTTTTTTTTAACTTTTTTTTTTTTCAACGTTTTTTATTTATTTTTGGGACAGAGAGAGACAGAGCATGAACGGGGGAGGGGCAGAGAGAGGGAGACACAGAATCGGAAACAGGCTCCAGGCTCTGAGCCATCAGCCCAGAGCCCGACGCGGGGCTCGAACTCACGGACCGCGAGATCGTGACCTGGCTGAAGTCGGACGCTTAACCGACTGCGCCACCCAGGCGCCCCGAAATAGGTCTTTCATGTAAGGAACCGGTCTTGGTATTCCTAAGATTTGCTGTAGACGACTGCATTTGGGGGTGAGAAAGGAAGTACCCCATGATGCTGTGCCTTTAAATCAGAGAGTAAAAGCTAGATTTTTTTCAAGGCATCGCAACCTACATGGGGGGGGGGGGGGGAATATAAAACATGCTGTTATGTGACACGTGACTTTCGATATCTGAACTACTAAGTAACGATATGCCCATATACGGGATACATATTCGTTATCTATTGCTGCTTGCCAAAAATTACCTCCCAAACATAGTGGCTTAAAGCAGCCATGAGCATTTATTGTCTCTCACAGTGTCTGTGGGTCAGGCTTTCAGGAGCCACTTAACTGGATGGTTCCGGCTCAGGGTTTTCCACAAGGCTGCAGTCAGGCCGTCGGCCATGGCTGCATCATCCGAAGGCCGGAGTGGGGTTGGAAGGTTCACTCTCAAGGGGGCTCCCTCACATCCCTGGCCAATCGGTTTTGGTTGTTAGCAGGTCTCAGTTTCTTGCCACATGGATCTCCTTGTAAAGCTGCGAAGGTGACAATGGCATTATGACACAGCAGCTGGCTTGGTCCCAGAGCAAGTGACCCGAGGGAGAGCAAGGTGGGAGGTGGATAGAAGCCACAATGTCCTTTATGCCTAACTTCAGAAGTCACACTTTGACATTTCCACAACATCTCCCAAGCTACACAGTCAGCCCTATTTAATGGAGGGGGAGCGGGGAGGGAAGCGCATGAGGGCACAGACACCAGGACGGCCAGGGCAGAGGCTGTGGCCGTCACACATGTGTGTCATACAATTACAATAGATCATACAGATCTACCAGCCTGTCCGGTAAGAGCCCAACTATGCTCTCATTTCCCCCATATTCTTGCACATATTCTTTGTTCCAGATGAGGCACGGGAGATACATATCATTAAAGACGTTTCTCTCTTTCTCAGTTTCAAGCCCAGAGTGGTCTTCTCACTCCACCCCCACCCCCATCCCATCACAAAACCCTGATTCCCTGGCTTGCTCATCCCCCCAAACAATGGTCCTTCACCGCACAGTTCTGTCCTCCAGGAAGCCCTTCCAAATACCCCTGCCACACTCCAAACCTCATGTGTATTTTTCAGATTCAAGCAAAAGAGGAAAGAAAGAAGGAAGCAAAGGAGGTAGGGAGGAAGGGAGGGACGGAGGGAGAGAGGAAGGAAGGAAGGAAGGAAGGAAGGAAGGAAGGAAGGAAAGAAGGAAGGAAGAAGGAAGGAAGGAAGGAAGGAAGGAAGGAAGGAAGGAAGGAAGAAGGAAGGAAGGAAGGAAAGAAGGAAGGAAGGAAGGAAGGAAGGAAGGAAGGAAGGAAGGAAAGAAGGAAGGAAGGAAGGAGGAAAGACGGAAGGAAGGAAGGAAGGAAGGAAAACACTCACACATATTTAAAATACAGTGAAGAAAATACAGAGAAGCAATAGCAGAGCTTAAAAGCCAAACAAAAGACAGTGAGGCAATTGCTCCCGTCCTTAGGGTGGAAAAGTAAGGCAGGAAATGATGTTGCCAAAGGCGGTGGCCCTGTTCCCCAGCAGTAGCTGGGACCATAATGGGTGTGTCCGTGGGCGGGAGCAGGCACCATGAAGACGCTAGAGACATGGAGGGCTAGAGACCAAGGGGGGCAGAAATCCCCTGGCTTCTCCTTTCCTCCCAGTCTCCAGCCTCCTGCCATGCCTCCGTTGACAGAATCCAGCTGGAAGTTCCCTGATAGGGGGACCGGGGGAGTCAGCACCCATGTCATTCAGAGCAGAGCAGGAAGAAGGCCAGAGCAACCGGACCAAGGGCCAACGCGCACATCCGCCAAAGCGTGACGCTCAACTGTATTTTTTCACTTGACGTTGACGTAAACAACTGTGTTCTACATAGGTTCCATGATCATTATTTTCAGTTTCCCTGCATCTTCCTATTGTGTATTTCAACACCGCTTGATGTAATCATTTCCATGTGACGGTATCTTTAGGCTGTTTCCAATTCTTTTATTATTATTGTTGTTGTTTGTTACCTTCAAGTGAGAATTCAATTAATACCTCCATTGTTTAGCTTTTTTTTTTTCTTTCCAGAAATGTTCTTAAGGCAAATTCCCAGAGATGATAATAATCAGATTAAAGAATATCTACATTTTTATGTCAGCTGAGACCTATTTTCAGGTATCTGCTTTTGACCGTATTGCTTTTCTGAAGGGCTATCCTACCAACAAAACACAACGAATGCAAAAAGGCACAGACACATAGGGACTCGTCTTTCTGAAGACAGAGAAGAGACATTGTGGCACTTTCATAAAATCTATCTTTCGATAATGCCGCAAGACCAGTAACAAAGCCTCTCCCGAGAGCTAGAAGACGGTGGAGGAGGGCTCTGATTAACTTTGCAAAGGATGGCTGACTTCCCTCGGATATGACTAGAATAATATTCCAGTCTAGTGTTTTCCTGGAACAAAAATGAAATCCCATCCTTGCTTCTTAGAAACAATTGAGTGCTTGAAGCAGATTTTAGACAAAGAGCGCCTTCCCAGCAGCCTATGCCCCATTCTTGACTGCCATGTAACCTAGATGCCTTAGAAGACCCAAATCTAGAAGGAGAAAACAAGTGCACAATAATGAGGTCTCTGTCACTCTCTTACAAGTCAACTAGAAAACAACGGCCAAGGGCCCGTGTGTATAGCCTAAAGAGACATTGGGGGCGTCTGGGTGGCTTAGTCGGTTAAGTGTCTGACTCTTGATTTCGGTTCAGGTCATGATCTCATGGTTCGTTAGAGCCCCACGTCCGGCTCTGTGCTGTCAGTGAAGAGTCTGCTTGGGATTCTCTCTCTCCCTCTCTCCCTGCCCCTCCCCCACTCTTGCAAAAATAAAAAAAAATAATAGTAATAAACATTTTTAAAGAATAGAGGGGCACCTGGGTGGCTCAGTGGGTTAGGTGTCTCTCATTTTTGGCTCAGGTCACGATCTCACGATTTCATGAATTCGAGCCCCGCGTCGGGCTCTGGGCCGACAGGGCAGAGCCTGCTTGGGATTCTCTCCCTCTCCCCCACCCTCTACCCCCTCCCCCACTGACACGGTCTCTGTCTCTCTCAAAATAAATAAATAAATAAACTTAAAAACAAAAAAAGTAAACAAGAATTAAAAGAAAAGAAACGTTGAGAGGTCATCTGGCTAGTGCTTCCCAAAGTGGGACCCACTCATGAGCTGCGTAGTTGGGGGGCAGCAAGGTCCGTATAAAGATTGAAAGCACGCAATTTGACATTGTGGCAAAACTTCTATTGTATTTACGGGAGTATCTGCCTACAATGGATTGAGGGGTAGAAAACTAATCCTTCACCAGGGATAGTTGGGAAGGTACTGTCCGTGCATCAGAATCCCCACTGAAGAAGGATCCTGAGTTTGCCTATACCGTTGACTGGAGTTACGTTACCTATGCCCAAAATTCAAAAATAGTGGACGGCTAACGATAAACAGCGCCCCCCAGGGGGAGAGAGTTTCCAGTAATCGATATTTTACAGGCAGGGAAGTCTTTCTTTCCGAGATTATTTTATACTCCAAGATTGCCATATGTACAAATGGGAGGATTCACCTTAATTAATTAGGAAACATTATGCTCTTGAGCTGACATAAGTATGTTGAGGAATTGGCTGATATACAGGGACGAAAATCTCCTTACTTCATCCTATCGGTTGCCCAGTAACGTGGGTTAAGTATTGAATAAGGCTCCCGTTTCCGTGACAGGGCACCGGCGCTGGCCAAAGGGACGGATTTAATTGTTCGGAGCCCAGAAGTGTCAAGCCGAGTGCCCAGCCGGCCAGTCGTCTTGGAGCCCAGGGTCACAGCTTTGTATTCATCACAGTTAATTTGGGTCAAGGTGAGGTTACCCGCGCAGTTAACAGCAAAGAGCAGACACATACAAATCGCTCCAAACGGTGCTCTGATGTCTGCTTTAAATGATTTTTGGTTCGTACCCACACCAGACAGGGGAAGCACAGCTCAGGCACAACTGTGGGACGCGAATTTGTTCCTGATCGCACATGGGGGCCAGTCCCCACAAGCTCTTCTGTGCCGAGGGCACGTCACGTCACCTGTGGCACGGTGCAGACACACAGGAACACGCAACCGGGTTTTAGGTCCCACCGACCCGGGCTCAAATTCCAACTACTCTACCTACTAGGTGGACGAGCTTGAGCAAAATACTTAACTTCTCAGTGCCTCAGTTTCCTTATCCATAAGACGGGCTAATAACAATATCTATAACCCCAGTTATATAGTCGAGTTGGCAGGAGGGCTAAATAAAACAGCTTATCGCCCGGCTTACTAACCTCAAAGCGATTTCATATTTACTCCTCTCCTTAGATTCAACCTTGTTACACTTCCCATCAGCCGAGAGTTGACAGTTTGCTCGCAGGACGTTGCTATGTCCTCTGAGAATAAGAGTATTTGGGGAATTATAGGAAATTAGGAACGCTAATTCCTGCTTTGGGGGTATTTACAACATCCTCGGGAGGTGGAATTGGCATAAAGTGCAGATGGGATGTGTCTGTTCATAGCAGAGGAACTACCGATACAGTTAAAAACAGGAGAAATGAATTTTAAAATCTACCTAAACATTACGCAGACGTCGAAGGTAAAAAGAGTGAGCCCAGACAAGGTCACAGGCGAGGCCATGGAAAAGGGAACCGATCTGATGCATTGGGTGGCGGGATTCTGAAGGGTGATTCTCTTTTGAGTTTCCACTAAGGATACTGTAGTGTAAGAGCTAGTTTAGCGCACTGGGAAAGTGTGTGGACCTTGAAGCCGGACTGAGTCTGAACCCCAGCTGCTTGCCTCAACAGTTGTGCTATCTTGGGTGTCCTGACTTCCTGAAGTCAGTGCCCACATCTGTTCAAAGAGGTTAATAATAATAATACATGATAACCCCATGTGGCTGTTAGAAGGATTAAGTGAATTCATATAGGTAAAACATTGACACGGTATTCAACAAGTGTGAGCTATCATTATATATGGACAAAATTATAAAACAATAAAAGGGAAAATGCTGATATGTAAGGCATTAAACGTCTCAATATGTGGGAGAAACTGAAGGAAAATTACCTAGTTAGTTTTAAATCAAATGATCCACTTTGGATTTATTTTTGGTCGTATTCAGGGACCATCATCTATCTAACAGGGCTTCCTAAACTATAGAAAGTCCTTCGGAGATACCCCAATTCGCTCAGTGAATACCAAATGGTAATATAGACGTGGAAAATCTCACCCACTCAGAAATAAAGGTTGTAGTGACATTGAGATAATAATTCAGCTTCTCTTATCCCCTTGAAGTTGCTAAACCACACATACACACACACACACACACACACACACACACACAAACACACCCATGCGCGTGTGCACACACACACCCTCAGGCCAACTCCAGGGTACTAAAAATGTGTCGCACTGAGTATGGAATCCCAACCCCGCGTATCGGCTTCTCTTCCCAACTTCTCTTCCTCACTGAACAGCAGGCGCCCCCACAGACTCAGTTTCCCTCTTCCAGAAACTCCCAACAGTGTCTAACTCCCCGTCCTCTTCACCCCTGCCCTTCTAATTCACGACAAAGTTGTATGATTCTTCCTTCTCGATATCGGTCTTCTTTTCTTTGTCCCCACTTCTTACACCCTGGCCTGGCCACCGACATCTCTCATGTGAATTATCCGAACAAGCCTGGAATCTGTCTATGTCCAATCTGGCCCTTTCCAAACCGGTTGCAACCTTGTTATCAGAATGATCTTTCTAAGACATGTGCATTTACCTAATCACCACACTCCCTTGTTTGATGGTTCCCTTTGCCCTTAGGATAATACGGGCAAACCCTCCTGTGTCTGGCTCCTGCTTGCCCCTCACATGCCTCACAGACGTCACACCCCACCCCTCCACCGTCGGCACCCCAGAGCTTCAACCACCCTTACCTTTCACCTTTGCTCCTGAGCCAGTCATCTCTGCCTGTCCTTCAGGATTCAGTCTTCTCCGACTCCCAAAGACAAGGCACTTTTCTGTATGCTCATAGCAGCTAATGTCTCCTTCTCTGTGTCCCCAAAGGAATGCTATACCTTATTCCTACAGATCTCCCAGGACTGAGACTGTGACGCATAATTGGCCCTTACCATTTATTTATTGGATGAATGGATGAGAAAGATAATTGCAGCTCTTTTCAGTGGCTTGATTTGACACGAATCCCAGCAAAAGGAAAGATTATGGACACCCAGGCAGATGACGTTGTAGATTACTGGTTCCCCAATTTTTTTTTCCCAACCAGTCAAGGAATTTTCGATCCAGGTTTTAGAGCAGTGATTTCACGTTAACGCTACTAACCTTTTGGCGCCCAAGTTCTCATTTAAGCTTATTTTTTTTTATAACACGTTCTAAATCTCTGACAAGTAAATGGCAAAAGAAAACACTTTATCACACAGATCTTCCTGATAGGGAAACAAGGCAAACTCTCAAGGAGAGCCGAAACGCTTTAGCAGGGTCGCTGCTTTGCATTTTTTCCCCATTGTTTGGGGCTGGCTTCCTTATTCAGAAAAGTTGCCAGATTAAAAGCGAGTTTGCTTTAGACCAGCCTGATGAGGAGCCCGTCCCCTCCCCTGAGCTTTGTTGTTCACCAGGGTAAAGTGTAGTTTTCGGGCTCTTCCCAGCTCCTGGGTTTGAGACAATAATCCACTCAGTCGCCTCTTAATTAAAGCAAATAGTCCCAGCTCACAATAGTAGTTTAGAAGGGCCTGGTCGTTGCGGCCCCTCCTTGCAAGGAGCTAATTGATTTCCAAATGATAAAGGTGTTTACATTAGAAAGCCACCCCCTCATCCCGCTCATCTTAAACCTCCCCAGTCTCCTGAATATCAAATGGCCAAAATACTTCCATTGTGGTTGGTGGCTCTCAAGAGGTCAGGCTTCAGTCCCAAAATATTTGACAAGCTAATTAAGTGATTTCTGATTTACGTGTTGGGCTGCTATATTCCCCGTTTATCCAGAGGAGGACGGTTGCTTGAATATTCAAGAAGCTGCCTTTGCTACTTTAGAACCTCATTGTCTTGCAATAAAGGCACTTTCCCCCCAACACACACACACACACACACACACACCAGGCAATGTTGGGGCAGTGGGTGAGTCTGAACTTTTTAATTTCTTTTAACATTCGTTTACTTTGAGAGACAGAGAGACAGAGCGTGAGCAGGGGAGGGGCAGAGAGAGAGGGAGACCCAGAATCCGAAGCAGGCTCCAGGCTCCGAGCTGTGGCACAGAGCCCAATGCGGGGCTCGAACCCACGAACTGTGAGATCATGACCTGAGCCGAAGTAAGACACTTAACCGACTGAGCCACCCAGGCGCCCCGGAGTCTGAATTTTTAGCATGACTTGAGGAGCTTATCCATATGACAGTTTGTGGGAGGAAGCTATTTTAAAGAAGGAAAAAATATATAAGCCACAAGACATAGGAGCCACCACTCACGGCATGAAAATTAACATGGCGTGCATTACCACGTGTTTGACATAATTTGACTCCATGGCACATACATGTATGCCTAAGGATTGACCTCTCTGTCCTTCGAAAGCCACGGGGGCAATGTTTCATAATGCACAATCTCTATTTCCATGATTTCTAACAAGTTTTTCTAGCACGTTGGGTTTCAGTTAAGCCGGTAAAGCCGCAAACGTCCCTGCTTAGAAACCCAAACAATAGCCAAAAACCAAATCACGGTTGTTATTGGTCATATTCTTGGTCTTCCACACTGCTTCACCCAAATATTGAAATTCACTTTTCATCACAACGTTTAAGATGAGGTTCAGGCAAGACTCTCAGTGACTGAGACGGGTATCTGTCCTGCCAGACAGGAGCAGGAATTCTGTTATACTGAAACTGAGTTTGGGTTTTAAAGAAACTATTCTCTCCGAACATGTTCTCGATCACAGTAAGTTGCTCAAGCAACCCAAAAGAGAAGGGGGCGGGGCAACACTTCAGTATAATCACTTTCTAAGCAATTAAAACAGTAACTAATTTCTCTTATAATTAAAAAAGCCTGTTCATTGGCACACCTAACCATCCTAATGGCATAGTTAGCAAACCCTTTCATTTAAAAAAAAAAAATCTCACCTCTCATGGGGCGCCTGGGTGGCTCAGCAGCTCACATTGTGATCTCACAGTTTGTGAGTTCAAGCCCCGAGTCGGGCTCGGGGGCTGACAGTGTGGAGCCTGCTTGGGATTCTCTATTCCTCTCTCTCTCTCTGCCTTAACCCCACATTCTCTCTCTCTCTCTCTCAAAATAAATAAATAAACATTTAAAACCTATATCACCTCTAATTTACTAGACTCTCTCCTATCAAGAAAGGCATTGCTGCAATTTATGGAATACTGCCCTCCCTTTGATTCTTAGCTCGACTTTCCATTTTGCCTTCCAGTCACTGCTTGCCAGACAATCCTAAATACTTCCCCTTCCAGTCATTCCTCTTCTGTAGCTACCAGCGTATTGCCCAAGTCCCTAAAACGTGTCACTGTGGTAAATTTTATAGATCTACACATATAGCTTGGGACGCTAGTGCAATAAGTAATACTATATAAATATATATACATATACATATATATACATATATATATATATACATACATATATATACATATACATATATATGTATATATATACACACATATATATATACATATATATGTATATATATGTATGTATATATATATGTGTGTGTGTATATATATATATATATATTCCCTAGCTCTTCAGGAATGATGTTTTACAGACTAGAGAATTAAATCTGATCAAAATTAAAAGATTTACCCAAGATGTCTCCATTTGTGGATAGCAGAGCCAGAACCTGAAATAGCACATTTTCTGCTGAAGACACTGTTCTTTCAAAGGCTCTAAACCCAGTTACAATCATGGTGAGGCTCCACAGCAAACAAGTGTTTTAAATGCTCTCCTGGTACTCACTTTCTCTCTTTAGGGACAGGAGCATGACTCTGCCGGTGAGATCCTACACTAAGGACACTGAAGGTTTCTAAATTCCTTGGTGAGAGAATTCTGCGTTGCCAAAGACTGTTTTCATAAATGAGTCATTGGCTGGGGCTCGAGATTGTTTGGGTTTTTTTTTTTTTAATTAGGAAGATTGTTCACTTTAATTATATTCTTTAACAGGATTTGTCATGTGGGTGTTAAAATAATAGCGTGTGTCCCGGTGTGCCCGGGGCTGAAAACAATATGTGGGAGACCGTGGTCTTTGCCCTCAGAGAGTATATAGGAAAGAACCAGAGTGTCGAGGGGTTTGCCTCGTGTCCTGGAAAGTCAAAGACTGTCTAATCCCTTGTGTCTGCTGGGTGAAATTGACAGTCACCTTACGGGACAGAAGTCTGGCCCTGACCATAAGGGACTGGCACTCAGTTCCCACATAATGGACAGGGGAAATTGGTAGGAGCCCTAAGTGACACCCCTAATGGTCGTCTAATGTAGCGGGAATGAAGGGGCAAGAAGGAAACCGGAGCGAGGGGAAATGGCAAACGTACAGCTAAGACCCAGAGCAAGCCACACCTGCAAGGAGATACGTTCTCGAGAAGTAAACAATCGGTATCGACGCTTTGAGAGTCTGGAAAACTAGAAAGCAATTTCCGTAAACTCTCAAATATAGCTTTAAATAATAAAAAGCTTAAACCATCTCCTACAAAGGAAATTCTCCTTTGAATGGATTCCAGAAAACCATGAAATGCTGTTGATAAGGCTGTGCCAATTTGTAAAGCGTTGCCACAGTCTCCAGCTCACGTCCCCCCCTCTTTTTTTTCCTTTTCTTTCAAAAAAAAAAAAATTTTTTTTTCCCCTGAGCTTTTTCAGTCCGAGAGCCTACGAGGACAACAACAACACACAGTGTTTTCTAAAGCTGAAACCTCTTTTCCCCCACAACAAGGGGGCCGGATGGTGGAGGCATTTGATTTATTCCATGGAAATAATGCGAAAATAGCATTTGCAAAGCCAGAGAAAAGATTCTTGATGGAAAGCTCCAGTAGGGATGTGCAAGCTCACTCTCGAAGTTTCTCGCTCTTATCAACCATTGTATTCAGGATTAATTATAGGTTTGCTGGAATTTCACACTCCACTAGAATGTTTACCCACCCAGACAGAGCTGGCTGATTGCCTTTTTTTCACCTAAAGTAAACTTTTAACTGGTGGAGCCTTCACAATCTCACTGTTTTGCTTCCCAGTTGTTTTAGGTATTTTTCCTCCTCCGTGTTGACCAATTATTTTCAATTAGACTTATAATTGCATTGTATGCTTAAAAGGCCCAATTAATATCTTTAAAGCAACAATGTTAAGTGGCATTTAGTGGAAATTTTATATTTGGCTGGCAAAAATAATCATGGCTTACATTTACGGACACCTTTCATCTCGAAGGGTACCAAAGTACCATTACAAATGTCATACCCTCCATTACTGATTTAATTATATGTCAGAACCATTCACCCCAGCACTACGATATCCTGGTGAAAAATGATGGACCAAGGTGGCAGCCTTTAAGGAACATTTTTAAAGACTCTTATTTAACCGGAACAGTGAAGGCAACTGAGCCAACAGAAGGAAGTGTTCTGGGGATTACCGGAATATGGTTGTCCTACCTCCGCTCCTGCCAGAAACGAGGGACAGCAAGGTGTACAAAGGATGTACATGTGAACACGGAAGCCCCTTTTCAGGGACGAGAAGGGTGATCCCATGATACCATAGCAAGACGGTGATTACTTGCTCTCCAACAACTAAAGCAAATTCATCACAGCAAATCAGCGTCGCCAGCCTCTGACGGGCCATCCATCATGGCGGAAACACTCACTCCATCCTCAGTCAGGAATGTGTGGCTGGCTGGTTTCAGCATTACCTGAGATGCGAAGCACGCATACTAGCAGGTGAAGTCTTGAGTGTTCCCTCGACAGACCTTAAGACATGCTTGAGCCGGGGAGGCAGGCGTGGGAAGGGAGGAGTACACATCTTAGAGTAGATGAAAGGGCTGAACTGTTAAGGTGGGTCTTACCCATGCCAATATTCCTACTGAGAAAAATGAACGTGACCCCCAGGGTCCAGTCCCTGCCCTCTAGCAACCCAGTTTCAGAGACTAGTTATTTATGTATTCACTCGACAAACACTTGAGTACCGATTCAAGCCCTGGGAATAGAGGAGGGGACAAGATACACAGAAATCATTGCCTTCAGATACACGAGGACGGACCAGTGACGGAGACCCTAGGGAAAGCCAGCACCTCCCTTCACAGAGGTTTCGGGACAGTTTGGAGCATACACTGGTCACAAATTCCCACAGGCTCGTGTTTCACTCAAACTGACCAGATGCAACGAAGGACAAGTACCCGATATGAGGAGATCCTAAAACAAGAGAAGACAACAGACGATGTGATAGAGATTGTGGAATTGCGGGCGGAGCCTAGAGGAACGCACACTGACCAGAAGCAGTCGGTTAGAAAAGAGCAAACAGCACCTTAGGGAGAATTTTTCAGAAAGAACCTGAAGAGGAAAGATTTGATAAGCAGGTGTTGGGCAAGAATCCTGGGGAAGAAGCAACCACTAAATCCTGGCTCAGGTGACTGTTTCCATCTGCAACCTGACTGGGAGGGGGTGGGGGGAGGCAAGCAGGGAACCATCTGGAATGCCAGGCCCAGGGCAAAGGGAGCAGCAGGGGAACCACACTGGGAACAAACCAACCTCTGAGCGTCGGCACACAGACATTTCTCCCACTAAATCCAAGTATCTGAAACCGCTGGACTGAGTGCGTCCTGAGGAAAGAACACGAGAGGGAAGCCAGAGAGAAGCTTCTTTTCTTAAAAACTTCAGGTTTGGGGGGGAAGAGTGGAAAGGAAGTCGTATTCTTTCCCAAAGGCACCCGGGCTACCTCCTGGGGGTGGGAATGTGAGGAAGGAGTCCGTTGTATCTCCTCAGTAGACAGCAACTAGCAGGTGGAGAATAACAGAAAGCCCAGGCAGAAAACCAGGCACTGCTCCACGAGTCTCTCTAGTATGGGAGCTCCCTGCAATCACACGGCATCCATCATGGCCGCAGCTGCTTTGCTGTATTGATTACCGGAAGTGCCACGAAAGAGACTGCCTTGACGTAGGAATCTCATCTAGGGTGATGACTGAGTTATTCCAATGAATGACACCATTGCTCTCCCCTAGAAACCTTTAACTTTTGTCACTCTCCTTCAGTACAAACTTCCGGGAATGGTTATTCTTAGCCGACAACAATCTTTTCTCCTCCCATTAATTTTAGCCCCCCAATTCATGTCCTACTAGACCTGGCCAGGCAGACAAAGGTAGACAAAGACTGTCATCTACTCTGGAGGGACATGGAGTGACTCACAGAGAAGGAAGTCTTGGCCTGAGGCTCATTCCTCTCTGGACAATTCCTGCGGTCATATTACTTCGAGGGGTTCCATCTTTGCCCCTTTACGCAACGACGATGCTAGTGGAAAGGTCTCTCTTCTTCATATAAAAATAGTCCAAATCCTAAAATATCAAGGACATTTGACTCCAAAACGAGTTGCACTGTCGCTTCCAAAGATTCAGAGTCCTAGCAAACATAGTATCAGTTCTTCTCACAGCAACTCTACAAAGGGGAGAGGAAATGGGCGTTACAATTTCTATTTCAAAGACAGAAAAATTAGACTCCAAAATAGGAACACACTTAGCCATTGGAAGATCTGAGAAACGAACACCCTCTCTCACACTCTGAGCGCAAATTTCTGACGTCATGTGATGATAATAACCATAGTAATCATGTAGGAGGCACTATGCTAAGTTCTTCGTACAAAGTATCTCATTTAATCATCCCAATGGTTTGGACCTAAGCTGCCTTTTGCTCAGCACCCGGTATTTTCACTCATGTGTGAGACAAGCAATTACTTAAAAGTATAATATGTTGACACAATTGAGTTTGAGTGATGGGTTAAAACAAACAAACAAACAAACAAACAAACAAAACACCTGTTCATTCAGATGCTCTCATTCTCTTGGAGAAACATGACCCCAACAACATGGCAACTCCAGAGAAATGATAAACAGGGCAGCTGGTGACAGGGAAGACAAGAGTGAGTCTGAGTTTCGTCCAGAGGCAGAGGCAGAAGAGAAGGATATGAAACGAAGAAGAAACGGAAGACGACCCGAAAAGAGCTCTAAAGCAGAAACACAGGAATTGGGAGGGGGTGTCACTGTGGACATGGGGTGCAAAGGGAACCCAAGCTCGTAACATCAACAGATGAGGACATGCGGAGGTTCACACACAGGCTGGGAGACGACAGCATTTTTCCTTGTCTTGAGACCCTCCATTTGGACCAGTCAACTCTCTGGGCATCACCCCAGGTCGGATGTTGCTGCCTCTGCCAAAATGTTACATGCCACAATTTCGGGCTCTGTTTCTGAATTTATACTCGGCTTCTTCTAAGTGAGAAGTACGTAGACATCTCTCATTTTGAACTCCGAAGGCTCCTAACCCCTGACGATCTTCCCCACACCCCTTCCAGACAACCATTCCCGCAGACCCTCCCTTCTCTGGCCCCCTCTTCCCTCTTGCTTTCCCTTGAAATGTCTCTCTTCATCTCAAAAGGCATCTTTCCTTCCTGGTAAGTCACAGCAGAAGCCTTACAATTCTGATTTCTAAACCGCTCAGCAGCTCGGCAACGTTTATTTTGTAATTCTGAGCGTTGTGCTCTAGGGGAAAATAACAGAGTATAAGGCAAGGTGGGTACCCTGGGGGAATTTAGGTGGGGAGATAAAGCACAGAAAAGTAACTCTGGAATTTTAGGACAAAAACGCCTCTCAGTTTATTGCTCCTCAATAGCCACGTTCATATTATAAATGCCTCTACTTGCTTCCTCCAATTAAACCCTACTCAACCTAACATTAAACACCCAAGAAGTATTCTAAACATCCCCCATTTGCCCTAACTGCGGCCCCCAACCCCTACCCAACGCTGCCCCATCAATCATCAAACATTCTGCCTGATTCTTCCCTCCTCTCTGCCCTGACACATCTGAAATCTAAAATAAGTCTCGTTTCAGTACGCATACAGCTTGGAAAACTTCTTCGTCACACAGAGAAACTTGTAGGCTAATTAGGTAATGTTGTTAAAGCAATTCAAATCCTTAAATTATGTAAGCCCTGGTTACTTTTTCCTTAATCTCCTTAAATGACTCTAATTTTATGTTTTTCCTTAGTGGATTGTGCTTCCCAGAACTTACAATGGTCGATCTTCTAAATCATCTAAACAGCAACGCTGTTTTTCATTTAAAAGTCACAGTGGGCTCCCGTTTAAGTAATCCTCAGAGGACTTTTCTTTCCCTCCCTAACAAGTTCCTAGAGAATGTTCCTTCCTTCTCTCATGGGGGCTCAGGGAGAGTCGACCAGCATTAGGGACAAGCCACTGCCTCAGCTTTTCCAAAAAAGTTTGTTTTTGTTGTTTTCCAATACTGAACTGAGACCTACAAAGAGCTATCACCAAATCTCTGCGCACAGATTGCAGAAAACATTATTTTGTCCTAGAGATTATATCGGGCGGCTTCTACTCCTTTTTTGTCTGTGGCTTATCAGAGCTCAGGTGAGCGATGGAGCACGGAGACAGGGAAGAAAGAACATCAGCTATTTGGGACGGTCCCCGGCAGGAAGATTTCTAGGTAAGCTTCACCTGAGAATCACCGTGTATGAATTCTGGAACCCTAAGTGTGGACCTCTCAGAATCAGTATTCCGAGATTGTTCCAAGAAGCCTGGCACATAAATCTACACTGGGAAGTGAGGAGAGGGTCTGGGTCTGTGATCAAGAGCTGAGCCACAAGCGGGCTTGTCACTTGATTTCCCTGGACTTCATTTAATCTCACTGACCACAGCGCTAGAAAAGATAATCAGAGAGATATTTTCTGGCTCCAAAAGAGTCTGTTTTGAGTAAAGGTTCTATAGAATGAGAGGTTCATAAACGGGACATGAGTAATTCATTTCAGAGAGACTTTATTTTTTATTTTTTTAAGGTTTATTTTGAGACAGAGAACAAGCAGGGGAGGGGCAGAGAGAGAGAGGGAGAGAGAGGACCCAAACAGGCTCTGCACTGTCAGCACAGAGCCTGATATGGGGCTCGAACTCACAAACAGTGAGATCATGACTCGAGCCGAGATCAAGAGCTGGATGCCTAACCGACTGAGCCACCCAGGCACCCCATAACAAATAATTTTTAAATGGAATTAAAAAAAATTGAAGTTTATTCATTTTGAGAGAGAGAGAGCACGAGTGGGATAGGGGCAGAGAGAGAAGAAGAGAGAATTCCAAGCAAGGTCTGCACATGGGGCTCGAACCTATGAAAGATGAGATCATGACTTAGGCCGAGATCAAGAGTCAGACGTTTAACTTGACTGAGCCACCCAGGTACCGCTAAATGGAATTTTTAAATTCCGAGTTGCCAGATCATACACTGGGACAAGGCTCTTTTAAATAAAATCCAAACGATGCTGAAGAACTGTGTTTGGTGAGTTGAATGTGGATCAGAATATTTATAATATAATGTCAATAAACATAACTTTTGAGTGAACGTTTGAAGAGCTCCAATACAGAACCCGACCAGGCCTTCAAATTAGCAGCCCCAACAGATCAAAGTGCTAATGTTCAAGGTAAATGGTCTCTTCTCCCTTCCTTCCTTCCTTCCTTCCTTCCTTCCTTCCTTCCTTCCTTCCTTCCTTCCTTCTTTCCTTCCTTCCTTCCTTCCTTCCTTCCTTCCTTCCTTCCTTCCTCTCTTTCCTTCCTTCCTTCCTTCCTTCCTTCCTCTCTTTCCTTCCTTCCTTCCTTTCTTCCTCTCTTTACTTTTTTCTCCTCCTTCCACCCTTTTTTTTTTTTGCCTTAACTTTGGTATACTGGAGCCCATAAGTTCATGCAGGCAAACCATCAGAGATAAAATCATCCAGAACCAACGTGAGATTCTCACTGTCTACGGTGCTATTCAATATGGTAGCCCCCAGCCTCCTAGCCACATGTGGACATTTACATTTAAACTTAAATCAATTAAAATTGACTAAAAAACCTTAAAATCCAGTTTCTCAGTGACCTAGTCATGCTGGGCAGTGCAGATGGAGAACGTTCTTATCGCTGCTGAGCTCTGTTGAACAGCACCGCATGGCTGCTGGTTTGAAGGTTTAAGAAACTTCTCTCAGAAAGTGTGTGGGTTTTTTGAGACAGGCTCTAAAGTCAGGCTGCCTGAGTTCAAACCCAAACACCACCACCATCGGTTAGCTATGGTGCCCCTGGCATTGGTCACTTGCATGCTCAAAGCACGTTGACCCCTTGGCAAAATAGAAATGGTGATTATACATGGCTCCTACTCTCTTTCTGGGGGTTAAGTGAGATAATACTACCTGTGAGGCTCAGTGCCTGGGATCTAGTGAGCACCCAATAAATGTTAGGTATTATTTTTAATATTGATTCTTGGAGTCAAAAAATGGCCCTTATTCCTTCCAGGGTCAATGAAAAGTCCCGTTTTTTGTCAAAACACTGCTCTGTTTCATGCAGAGATTGAGGATACTTTTCTGATAGAGAAGTCTTTCTTATTACTTATCTTTCTTCTTTCTTTCTTCTTTCTTATCAGCCCTTCTTTCTTTCCATTTGACTCCTTATGCAGAATCTTAAAAATCCTGGTTTGGAACTTGAAATTATTTTTAATTTACAGAAATAGGACCGAGGGCAGAGCATCCACACATAATCCTATCTTCATTATCTACCCATTGACTGAAAACTTATGGCCAGCTTTTCACTCAGGCAAATCATAGAACTTGCTTCAAAAGCATTCTGTGATACACGATAGAAATAAATCTTAAAACTGGGAGCCAGTCCATTTTTGGAATTTTCTCTGAAATACTCCCTCCCCTGGAATACATTCAAGGTGATGACTAATATTTCCGAGAGTTCTGAGGTATGTACTCTCTTGGTAGGTACCTCTACAAACTCTGCCTCTATGCCCGCACGGAAACCATGAAATCGGATGGTATCTATTCTGAATGTCCACTCACTTCTGGGCCCCATTGTCCGCCTGCCACACAGCACAGCTAGCCTCTCATCGAGGCCACTGGCCAACAGGAGCCCTGCTCCTGGCTTCCCGTGTTCCTGGAGGATGGTGTCCCTCCACCACCCCATGTGAGCGGCGTGCACAACGCCATGGTCCACACCCACAGGGACATCGGAGCGTCCACACCACAACTGCAGGTAGACCTGTATCCTGAACCCAGGCTCAGCCACAAACCTTCTGATCTTGAGCACATTGTCTTCTTCTCTAAAACGTGAAGGAATTCAACTAGATGATCTCTCAAGCCCCTTGGAGCAGCTATTGTTTCCATCACTAGATTCAGGTTACGCAGGATGTCCGATTGCTGCTCTTTTCTGGGGGAGAATTTTTGGTGACTAGACAGAAAATCAACTAAAGCACAGGGTCCAAACACCACATGGCATTAATGCCCAGAAAGGACATTCCAGGTCTCTTCTCTTTGGCTGTATGGCTTCTCACGGCTCCGTCAATGGAGGGATGTCTTCTCCTCCTTGGTGGAGCCGTGGCCCCCATATATGCATCTCAGAATTTTCGGTTAGGTCTTTTATTATAAAGTAAGTACTAAAATATTAAGGAGGAAAGGGCACATTTTTTGCAACCAAATAAGAACCAAACCAAATTCTTAGCTGAAGAAATCATAAATACCATCCCGAGTAGTTAAGAAGAAGAACTCAAGGGGTTGAGTGCCTTTCTCCAAAATCTCATTCACTAAATAGAAATTCTGCTTTATCCAGGACAGTTGGCCCTTTACTTCACCCTCATGGTTAAATTAAAACAGAGGAATATATATATATATATATATATATATATATATATATATATATATTCTTCTTTTCATTGTTCTCCACTTGAAGAGACAGCTTCTTCTCACATTCTCATGAATGCAGAGTATAATTGTTTCTAAGAAGCCATACCTTGGCAGAGGGGTAGAGTGGAAGATAGGTTCACGGACTAATTGTCACCCATGCTAATGTAAATAATTTCTTTGACAACGGTCTTAATTTTCAGGTTCCTTCACCGTCCACCCACTCATAGTACGAAAACAAGATAAGTAACGACTAAAAGAAAAATTATAAAAATCTTGCCAACTGGTTCGTTGGTGGACCATTACATACTAGATTGTCATTTGCCTCAGCCTTTGCCAGAAGCTGGAGGACTCCTGTTGGCTTGTGAAAGAGACAGAAGCAACTGCCAGAAACTACAAGTCCCAGCATGCACTGGTCCACACAGATCAAAGAGACATAATTGGACATGATGATATCTTCATTTTAATTAAAAGAATTCTCTTATCTTCAAAGAGCTTTTCAAATACTCCCAGCACTTTATAAGGCCCATACCATTATAAATCCAATTTAAAGATGGATAATAAGGAGGAGGGGGTCAGTGGGATTGGATTTGACAATAAACGTTGCCCATCGTGGGAAGCTGCTGGACCCCACAGTTGTTCACTAGGTTCGCGTTCTCCTGAGATTTTAGTTGCCAGATGAAACCCAGGAGATTTTTCCAGTTTGCTTCACCATGTAATCAATTGCTTTCTGGGGAAAAACAATCTAGATGGTAGGAAATCCTGCCCTTCAAATCTGATTCTTTGGATCCCAGAGTCATAGTGTTACCCCGGAAGAGGGACAGTTTGCTGCTGGAAACAAGCAAAAAGAAGCTTTCAGGTTAAAGCTGTGTTGAAGGAGCCCAATGGTAGGAAAATGGGAAAGATCGAGAAAGGTACAAACTAGAGAGAGAAATTGTTAATTCCCAGGAAGCACAATATGGGGTTGCCTGAAGTTAGCCATCAAAACGTACTCCTCACCAGCCATTATTAGAACAAAAGCATTTCCTGACACAGACTATTTCCTTTGCTAAGTGCGGTGAGTTGACACCACGTTTGTCCTTCCGTAGGTGATTGGTTCTTCATGACGATATGAAGTTAATGACAGGTGGCCACTCAGAAGAGACCCGCCAGAAACAGGGTACTGTTATCAACACCCCACTTATTACCTAACAGTCCGTTCACCGTGGGCATGAAGTCCTTAATTCCCCCACACTCTTCCCCATGATTTCTTTGTATTTTTTTCTGATTCGGTTATCACTAAAATACACATTTTAATTGAATTATGCAAGATTCAAACTTTCACGGCTTTGAACATTTCAGTAAACACTCCTACCCACTTACCTACAGCAATGCGACAAATCCTGGCAGAAAATTGAGGGCAGTTCTGACAGCTTCTCAGTAAGAACTTTTTTAAACTTATAAATGAATTTTCACTACAAGCTCCTCAGCCCAAGTTCAGTATTTCTCTTATTTTTTGCTCCTCCGCGTCAACTTCCTACACCATTTTCTGTCCCTTCGTCTTTTTTTCTGTGCTTCTAGACCACATATACGGGGTTCAGGAGCAAGCTGGAGCAAAGGCCATGGTGGGGCCTCTTCCTTTAAAAGGATAAGCATCAAGGTTAACTCTGTCTACTTCCCACCTGCCATCCACTACCCTATCCTACCTTGGCTTTCTTTCTAGTTTCCTGTAAGTTGTTCACAGGTATCTTCTCTTAGCCACAGAGCTTTTGGTCCAGGCCTTCACTGTTTCTCTCCAAGACATTGGCCACCCTCCCCTCTGGGCTTATGTTTTCACCCCCTCGTCATGGTTTGCTTTCACTCCATTGCTGACAAAGTCACACGATTATCATTTCCAATGCCTCAACTTTTTCCTTGAAGGGCCCTTTCAAACTCTCACGCCTTCTAAGACTTTCTTACAGCAGTTGTAAAGATGAGAACAATAAATAATAGTTTTAAGTGGAATACAGAATTAAATTCTTATGGAGCAAAACGTAAGGCATGCCCAAAAGGTTTCTGACTGAGCCGGTTGGCTCCACTAATGATAACAGAGGCAAGAAGACTGAAAGCAGAATGTGGGTACCTTTGTATAGGGAAATAGCTTTTGTTTGGTGCCCACAACCGGAATCAGCGATTTCAGCAAACATTGCAAAACTGGGTGTCCTTTGGTTACAAGCAGAGGGGGGAATGAAAAGATCACCAGAAGTCTTGCCCCCGTCATGGCTCTCGGAGAGGGAAAAGGCCATTTCAGAATGCATCGCTCTGTGTGCTCTATCCTTCCTAAGTGAAAGTTCACACGTGAAAGTTATTTCAGAGAATAAACTATGTCAGAACACGGTATCTCTAATTATCCTGAGTCGACCCAAAGCCCCATTGATTCAAAACTGGAACAACAGTGGCTGGAAGACTTTACGAGATCCCTTCGACTTGAAAGTTCAGGTGTGCTGTCGGGCGTCCTGGACCGTGATGCAATCGTGATTAACATTCACGGGCCACACTCTTCGTGCTAGGCTGCGTGCTATCCACACGCGTTAGTGCATTTACTAACATGCACTCACAATAAAATGAGTATTCTGGAAGGCTGACGAGTTAACGGGACCAAAGTCATTCATTCACATCCAGCAATACAGCAAATGCCCGTCCGCCCCTGCCCTAAATCGCTCTGGGACCATATACCAGTGTGCTCGAGTCACTAAGAGGTAAAGAGGGCTTAAGCTCTGTCAAAGTATGGTTGAAAGGAAATGAGGATGTTTGGCCTGAGTCCAGGAAGATGTGACAGTGTCTTCGAATGTCTTTCCAACTGCCATGTGCCAAAAAGATTCTCTTTGTTTTGCATGGCCCCAAGAAGAGAACTCAAGTCACCAGAGGTATCCCCACCAATGCTGAACTGTATTAAATAATAATTACTCAACAAAGATAAATTAAGTACTTAAGTACTTCGCCAAGCGCCGGTAAGAGGATGAGCTAGGCACAAATGAGCAAACAGCAAGGATTTGCGAATCTGCTGTGGTGGGTTCAGATAATAGGGATGTGACCGAGGCATTAGGAGAACACAATGGATGGTCACGACTGCAGCGTGAAGTTAAACCACGAGGGTAGGGGTGGGAAATGACGGAAGGCTTCCTGAGGAGGTGGGACCTGACCTGAATCCCGGAGGGCGAGGAGTTAGTCCGATGTCGAAGGGGGAAGGGCGTGCCAGGCTGGTCACAGGGTAAGCAAACCTTTTTGAGGTGGAGAGATCACAGAAGTGATTCAGATATGAGATGAGCGGTTGGATTTGCCCACATCGGTCACACAATTTGGATTCTACAACGTCTAAAACCGAGAAATCCATCCCCAGTGACAGAATGGATTCACAAAGTCTACTCTCCCCTTACCTCTGAATAAGGAAGGGAGTCGCTTAAGGAAGCTGGGCCCAGAACAAACAGCAAATGCCCTGTCCTTCCACGAAGGAGGACAGGGAGAATAGGCAATGAGGTATAATGAGGAGAGTCAGAAGAAAACACAGAGTGAGGCCACTAGAGACCCACATTCCACAACGGGGCCAGGCGGCTGAGCTGAGAGAGAACCACGTATACGAGAGAAAAGGTGACATCTGAGAAGCAGGTACCAAAAAAGAAATCCCGCAGATGCGAGAGAATAAAGAAATCGGCTGGTCTACCCCTAATATTATGAAAATAAGGCTCAGAGAAGCGAGGCGCCTGGCCTGATATCGCATGCCTATTTGAAACGAGGGTGCCTGATTCTCAACCCACGGGGATTTCCATTGTGCCTTGTGGTTTAGTTTGGCTTTTCACCCTAATACAAAAATTGCTACTTATGCTTCTTTGAGCTTTCTTCTCCAGGGACCAGGATGGTGATTATTTGTTTTGATTTAAAACACTTTTCCTTTCACAGCTCCTACTGACATTGGAGGCTACAAAGAGGGGAAACGCTACAGAGATGGTGGTAAGCAGGTGATAATATCAACCGGGCTTTGCAAATAGATTTTTCACATGGCAGATCTTTGGTGAGAATAACCCAAAAGAGACCACACGACCACAATTAGTCGAACCTTGTTGCCCGAAGAGGGTTAGCTCATAAAGCGTATAATTAGCTTCAGGGCTTGCTCAAAATCGACTTTATTTGAAGGAGGAAATTTTTTTTTTTCTTTTGGAAGCCACTCAGCCAAAAGATGATGACTGCCTATGAGGACACTTGTTTCTAGTTATTATTTTCCGTTCACGTTCGGTTCAAAAAACCGATGTGTTTTACATAAACTCACCAGGAAGTAAAAACTGGTGAGTAACCTTGAAGAACAGACTCAATAAAATGTTCATGGATTTGAAAGCCACTGGGTAGGCCTCAATAAATGAGGAAGTCAGTGGTTTTTCTGGCATAAAACCACCCTGGGCCATTCAACAGGGAAAAAGTCTAGCAGATGGACAAACAAAATTGGTATATGTAAGCTTCCAAATCTCCACCTGCTCTCCCAGGGGCAAGAGTCAATGAAGAGCCAGAGTGAAGGTGCCTCACAAGACCTTAAATCACAGTAAGAATTACTACATACGTTATTAGTCTTACTGAACACACTACATCAAAGTGCCTTAAAAGAAAAGATTCGATAAGAGTGCGGTGCCTAAAATTCTTTTAGGACCAAGTGTGATATACGCACACATGCACACCCACCAACGATTTGGTTAACTCTTAAATATAAATGTCATACAAAATTAACAAATATGCCAGATAGCACTATTAAGCGAAGCTTAAAGTACACGCTTCATAACTGGCAAATATGTGTCAAAAGTTTCCTTTTTTTTTTTATAAAAAGGAGGATTTTCAATTTTCAAAATGCCTGGTTCCTTTAAAAACAACTTTACTGTAAAGCTATGTTCTAAAGGCCAATCATTTCTCCCAAGCATTAAAAATCAAAACACAGGTTCCCATATTTTCTCAAGTGCAGTATTTTCCCCTTTTCCTAGTTTTATTGAGATATACTTGACACATCCCATTGTGTATGTATAAAGTTACAACATGGTGATTTGATACAGAAATATATTATGAAATGATCACCACAATACGGTAAGCTAACAATACCATCATCTCACATAATTACCACTTGTGTCTGTGTGTGTGTGTGTGTGTGTGTGTGTGTGTGTGGTGAGAACATTAAAGATCTCTCTCTTTTAACAACTTTCAAGTATATAATATATTGTTAACTATAGTCACCTTAGATCTCCTGAATTTATTCATCTTACAACTACAATTTTGTGCCCTTTGCAAACATCTCCTCATTTCCCCCCTCCTCCATTTCTTGGAAACCACCACTCTATGCTGTGTCTGTGACTTTAGCTTTTTTAGATCAAATGCAATAATTTCCAAATGGTTTGAAAACAGAAAACAAATGGGCCAATAGAACATTAAGAAGCCAGGTGTGCAAATTCCCAGTTTAGGTCGTGTTTAACAGGTTAACACTTCATTATTGGTCTACGCCAACGCATTCTACGTTGTCAGAACTGCCTGTTTTTATGTTTATTTTCACTCGTAAGTGAAAGATTCAAGAACACGGAGATGGTCATATCAGCTTGAACGTTTTGTGTTTACGTGTGTCTTAATCACACAAGTTTACACGTGTCTTAATTGACCAGTGGCTGGAAGGGGTCGTGTAAATATAGTATTAGTACTTAAAGGCCTGTTATATTTCTTCCCACTTACCCATATTTCAAGAATTAACCATTCTCAACATTTACACAGTTTCATAAATGAATTTGTTTATTGACCTTCAAGAGGTAGATTACCATCCAATTATCCAAAAGAATATTGACTAAGTACTTAGTACGGATCCAGGACTATTTTAGGCAAATGGGATAGAGCACCGAACTACAGATACAAAACTACCTGTCTTCAAGGATATACGTTCAAGTAACAGGTGATAAACCTGGTGAATCAATAAGAATATAGTGCTTTAGAAGATGTCAAGTGCTCTGGAGTTAGGGGGATTGAGACAGTCAGAGGATGTGTGTGCTGGGGAAGGCAAGTTGTAAGCGTCAGCAGGGGAATCAGGCTGTACCCCATTGAGAAGATGACATTTGACGGAGGTGCTAAAGTTGACCATGAAGATATCTGAAGGGAGAATGTTTTAAACGTTCCGAGCAGACGAACAGCAAGTGCAAAGGCCCTGAGGCAGAAGCATGCCGGACGTGTTTGACGAACCACAGGAACACCAGATTGGCTAAAGCGGAGTGGGAGAGGTAGAGGAGGAGATGGGGCCACACGGGTAAGGAGGGGTGAGGTGGATCTTGTAGGGTCTTATAGACCAGCATACGGAGTTCTACTTTCCGCTCTCAGTGAAATGGAGAGCTGTGGAACTTAGAAATAACTTGACCTGGATGATGTGTTGACAAGGCCACGGGACTGCTGTGTTGAGAATGGATTCTAGGGAGCAAAACTGGAGGCCGGGAGATCAGTTAGAAAGCTCTTATAGTAAACCAAGCAAGAGATAATGAGGACTGGATGTTACACTGGGGTAACTAGAAGTTCATGGATTCTGAATATGTTTTCACAGCAGGATGATCTAACAAACCAACCATTGTGTGCAAAGAGAGAGGAGAGCTGAGAACGAAGACACATTTTCAACTCCAGCCATTGAAAGGATCAATAGCTTATGGTGCTGAGAGGATTCGGTTTGGGTGGAAGTTGGGCACATGGCTGGAGGTTTAGTTAGGGACATGCTACGTTTGACAAGTCTCTACACACATCCAAGGTGAGAGGTCCAATTGGTAGTTGAACTTGAAAGTTCAGAAGGGAGGTCTGCGTGGCACATATAAATGTGGGGGGCATCAGCATTTAAGTTATATTTAAAACCATGCGACCGCGTGAGAGTCATAGGAAGGGAGGGGTCGACAGAGAAGAAACAAGGACGAAGGAGTGCCTTCTGGGACACACCAGGGTTAAAAGTTACGGTGAAGAGGGGAAGCCATCCAAGGATAGTGGGAAGGAAAACCAACGAGTGTGATGTCCTGAATGCCAAGTGACAGGGTGAAGTCTGTCAGGGAGGGGGAGGAGCGGAATGGCAGGCCTGGAGGAATTGGGTCATCTTGACAAGAGCAGCTTTTAAAGAAGGGGGGAGGCGAAGACAGGGACTTTGGTTAGACAAGATCGATGGTAACTAGTCCGCCTGTCGCAACAATCGTCCAACTTTTGGTCTCCAGACCCCTTTACGCTCCGAAATGTTCTTGAGGACCCCAGTGTGGCTTCGATTATATGGGTTCTACTTCTCAACATTCCTCTAGTGGAAATGATAGCGGGGGAATGTTCAGAACACAAGACTGCACGAGCTCGCACTGCCGTAGCCACCAGAGTTATGACATCATCACACACTGCATAGCTTCCGGGAGCCTCCACTCAGCACTAGGGAAAGACAGTGAGAGGTGAACAAGTTTCAGTACTATTATGAAAATAATTTTGGCCTCATGGACCTCCTGAAAGGGTCTTGTCTCAGGGGTCGCGAGGGACCCAGGCCCCCTTTTGAAACTGCTGGCAGGTGTAAAAGCAAAGCACAGGATCGAAGATACTGGTAGGGGCTGGTGGGGAGGGTGTTACAGTCTGTGAACGTCCGCCTCCAGGATTGAACACAGTCATCCCGGGAGCAAGGATGGGGACCGGGAAGAGGGGGGTGGGGCTGCTCGAAAGGAGAGATGTGAAACTGGTCCGCAACCGGAGTAAGGACGGGGATTACGACGAGCATTAAGAGCTATTCTTGCGTTGTTGGGTTTAGTTGTTTCCATTGGTGGTGGTGGTTTATCCTGAAGTTTTATTTCATGTGCGATTCAGGGTGACGGAGAAAGAGAGAGGGGTCAGTCCAGACTTGTAGGTGCTGTTCAGTTTGTGTTTGTTGGTGACAAGAATGTGTCTCAACCAGATTAGTAACCTTTGTTTCTACGGGTCACAAAGCGAATCGTAACACTATTGTTTATTCGTTTATTTGTGAAGTAGTTCTAGAAATGCCACTATATACAGTATTATCTTAGGCTTTGGGAATATAAGACTGAATAGGCCACATAGGCATTCAATCAGCAGAGCTTGTATTCATATTTGAACCGTATATGCGAAGATCTAAATCGTTCCAGAAGTTCCTCCATGTTTAGAAAACGTAGTACGGCCGCAGAAACACTAACCTCACACCAACTACCTGACTCACATTTTCAAACTGAGACACTGCACCACCAGCAATTTCCTGGATATCTGGTAATAACGCAAGGGTCCAGAGGGGACCTCCAAAAAGATACTCAGAATCTGGTTTCTAGAAAGCCTGTTTCCCATGCCACTCCTGGAATTTGAAATTTGCGCAAGTGCAAATTCTGGCCGCTTTACTAGAACGAAAAAAAAGTGGGCATTGACATGAGTGCTTTCTTGCCCTTTCCTGAACCCGAGGCCCCTTACCTGACATGGGAGTAAGAACGTGATTTCTGCCACTTCCGGGTCCTAGAGAGTTAAAATTGTGTGTTTCAGTTTTGACTTCAGCGCTTATAACAACGTGCCAAAGCCTTCTGAAGAGAAATTAATCAGCACATTATCACTTAAACGTGTATTTCAATACAGTCTCCATCCTTTTCCAGCCTTTAGAGATCACCTTGCTTGGCCATTTTGTTTGTGCAGTGAATGCAGACATGTTTTAAACCCATCATAAGTGGGGGGAAAGATGTGGGATTGTAAAAAGTAATAACTGGCAACAGAGAAAAGGAGTTTAGATCTGCTTGTATTGACACCTACATATACATTTGAGTTTTCAGGTATTTAGTCATATATATACGTATATATACATATATACGTATATATATGAAAGGAAACTGTTTCAATATTTGGGGATCCCCCCGTGGAACCCCTCCCAAAATCTAGGTACCAAGAAAATGAGTTTTTCCTTTAAGATGAACATTTTTTTGTCTTCTTGATAAGCAGTAACCCAGTATTTTGGGTTCTGGAGACAAAACAGGAATACAACAACAGATTCCATCTTATTTTATTCCTGAAGCAGTAAAACGTTGGGGTTTTCCTGTGAGACGTCTGGAGGGAAGAAGGAGATGAATTAGGAAATAATACCTGAAAGAGAAATTTTCATCTTAATTAACTTGTCGTAAAATGCTCTTTATTTGGTGTGATTTGAAGTCGGTTTTACAGTCAATTACACTGAGTGAGGCACACTGTAGACCCTGAACCACACCGCCGGAGCGACGTGCACGCATTTTATGACCTGGATGGTGAGCCTAAACAAATGGATGTATAATGATTTGTAGACAATTCCCATGCAATAACTCTATTATTAAATCTAAGGCATTATTAGAGGTTAATTATATTTTAAATTATTGAGATTTAACAATGATGTAATATATGGAGAAGATATTTATCTCCTCCAGTTTGTCCTATAATTACTAACCTCCATGAACTTCTCTCTTTAATTCTGCCATTCTCCTTGCTAAATAGCCTCTCTGATGGAATCCTACGCCTACAGCCCAAGATGACGCTTTCGGCTTCCGACCTTTCATGTTGTCCTTATCCGCCACTCTTCTCCATCTTTACCCGAGATCTTGTCAATATCTTCAAAGGGAAAACCGTCTTTTCGAGGCCAGAGTTCTCACCCCTCCCTTACTGTTCTCCCCACCAGAATCCTTCTCTTCATTGCTTCTTATCTCCCTCAGAGTTCCAAACATCTAAAGCACTAACTGCATCATTTCGTCCCCATCAAGGCTGTTCAGTAACGACCTCTATTATTTTCCCCGTGCTCCTCTGTATTTTGCTGTTGTTTTTATGTTCCCGTTCCCAGCCTTCTGGCATATACGCCTCCTAAATTATCAACATCTCCTAAATTGGACTGGTGGGAGAGCTCCAACCTAGGTCAAGATCCCCCCTGATGGGGCTTACAAGTAGGGAGGCACGGGCAAGAAAAGGAATAGAAGGAAAAATAGTCATCATAATAAATAAAGAATATTAAGCATTCCGAGAAGGAGATAACGTGGGTGATGTCCCAGAAGGTGATCAGAGAAGAGAACAGGCACTTTCGATGCCATGTGCAGGGATGACCTATCTGAAGAAATGACGTGTAAGTCAAGATCTGTATAATGGGAGGAGTCAGCTGTGTGCACACAAAGCCATAAATTGTGGACCTGGAGGAAGAATATTCCAGAAAGTAGGAGTGGTCAGCTCCAAGTCCTTGTGGCTGGAACACACTTCATTTATTCAAGGAACAAAAGGAAGAATGGAACTGTGGGAGCTTGGCCAGTCCCTGGGGGAGGGAGGGGACGAGCCCCTGGGGGAGTAGGGGACGCCCACGCAGGTAGACGGAGAAGACCACTCATCACATATGGACTTGGCCTGTATCATACCACTCTGTGGCCTTGCGTTCATTGACCTCAGCCCCCCTCGCTCTCGACCTGGCATATTCTGGCTTTCAAAACTGAGTATCCAAATGTCTATAAACACATGCCATGTTTCACCCAACTCCAGAAACCAAAGAACAAGGCGAAACGTCAGTGTCCTCCTGCTTTGATGTCGGCATCCAAAGAGTCCAAGGAAATGCATCAAAATGTTACCTCTCGCTACTGGGTTTTTTTCTGCAGACTCTCCAACGTTTTCCAAATTTCCCATCGGGCACCCTACCTGCCTAATCATAAAGCAAATGCAGGGAAGCTGCAAAACAACGCGTGCATCCCTTCGGTGTTCCTCGTCAGCTGCCGTATCTGGTTTCACCCTCAGAATAATCAAGCGCTCCTTCTCAGGAGTCCCCGATGTTTCTCATGATTATTCTGGAATGCCAAGGTGACTCGTTTCCCCCAGAACCGAGCGGTGGCATGAGCGCACAGGTAGGCTCGCACCTGTGGGGTTGACACGGGGCTTGCAGTCACACGCAGAGGACGCTGCCGACCGAGCCGAAGGCTCTCCTGCTTGCTTGGTGTTCAGGACACCGTTCTCATGTAAATGGCAAGAGTAAACAGGATGCTACATGCAACATGAAACTTCTCAAGCCTTTACCCGGAGAGATAAGGCTGCAATCATAAACATCATGCAGCGTTTCAAAATGAAACCCGTGATCAGCTCCAGAAGCCTGGGTCTGGACCCACAGCGGCCACCTGAGCTTTCCAACGGGCGACAGCAAAGCAACGAGGACCACCGTGGGTTGGAAAATGATTTCCCACCCGTTTCTTCCGGGGGCCCCGCGAATGAAAAAAAATACCATATTTGTCTAGTAAGTCAGAGTGAGGAAGGAGAAAGAGAGAGCGAGAAAGAGAATGGGAGAGAGAGAGAGAGAGATGAATCCCTGCCAAGTCTAGGGTCTCTATTAAAAAACAAAACAAAACCAAAAAAAAGTGCCCGAAGTACGCCAGTTCAGCCACAGCACATCTGGGAATTGTTTGAGGGATAATGACAGTAATAATTATGATTACTTACACTTAATTCTCCCTCACAGGGGCGCTGTGAAGATTAATGAGTTAATGCTCGTAATGTGTTTTTGGTTCCTCGATGAAAGCTCCCATAAAAGCCCAGATTATTATTATGGTTATTGTTGTTTATATTAGACCGTTCCTGTGGAAGGCTTTCCCTCACTGCCCGTCCGTGCGTTCCCATCGTGAAGTGCAGCCGCTTCGCTGACAAGAGCCCATCGGCTCCAGAAGCTGTCACGGCAGGCACGAAGGTCCCACGTGCAGAAAGAAATGGCAAAAAGCACAATCCCGGTCAGCAGCTGCCCGGGACGCTCATGCCCGGTAGACCGTGTTCCACACTCTTAGCTAAACCAGAAGGAAAGAAGGTAAGCGGCTTCATGCCCCCAATAAGAAATCTACTGACAGTGTAAGTATCTTCCAAAACAGAGAGTCTGAGGACAAATCCGTAGTGTTCGCAAAATGGAAAGAGAACACTTTAAAATAAGGTTTAGGGGTGCCTGGGTGGCTCAGTCAGCTGAGCGTCCTACTTCGGCTCAGGGCATGATCTCATGGTCTGTGTGTTCCAGTCCCATGCTGGGCTCTGTGCTGACGGCTCAGAGCCCGGAGCCGGCTTCGGATTCCGTGCCTCCCTCTCTCTGCCCCTACCCAACTGGCGCTCCGTCTCACTCTGTCTCTCAAAAATAAATAAATGTTTAAAAAATTATTTAAAATAAGGTTTAAATAAGACCCACTAGAATAGCTTGTTCACAATCGAAGCCACATGAAGTTAATGAATTGCTGTAGCACGTTGGTTTGTTCATTTTTGTAAAGAAAAAGTATTGCAAACCTGCTTATTCCCGATGCATAGGCCCATACCGAACACTGTTGAACAAGACAGGGTCTCTATCCTGGAGAAGGCAGTTGTTGAAAGATACAGTGTTAGTCACCTGCACGTAGTCTGGTCGGGAGGTTAGGGCACAGTTACAAATGCAGCTGTACCTCTGGAAAGGAGAGGTGGCCCGTTCCCCAGGGTAAATCTCGGGTCCCCATCTGGAGTTGCAAGCAAAAATGGCAATTTATTTGCTCAACAGTGAAAACATTTTTCTGCAGGGCTGCGAGAGGAACTAGCCACCATAAAGCTCCTTTTTGCATGGCATATACGTTAGGACAAATGTATGTAATGTGTCTGGTTCCTTAAAGACGCTCAATCGTCCATAAATGAACGCAATTGCCCCCCGAGACAAGTAGAAGATGGCAAACGAGGACTTCCTTCTTTCTTCTTACTCTAGTGTCTCATCTCTCAACTTAACACTGTCGTTTCTCAGCTCTAGAGGACCTGGAATCGTTAGAGGAGGAAGGAACTTAGGAGAAAATCAAGACCCTCCGTCCTCCCTCTAGATAGCAGAAGCTCCTAGCTACCTACTCGGTAACCGTTCCCCCTTCTTCCATAGACACAGAATCTTCGTTTTAGTGGGCACTCCACCACGGGGGAAAGGAGACCACGTTTCCCAGCCTCCCTCAAAGCAGGTGTGGCCGTGTGGCTCCGTTCTGGCTAAGGAGAGGTTGGCAGTGACGTTCTACAGGAGCTCAGTTTGGCAATCATCTCTTCCGTCCTCCTGCTTCCTCTTTCCTGCTGCCTGGAAATCTGACATGACGGTAGAAATTAGAGTAGGTATTTACTAGGACCATGAGTGAACCTGGAGGATGGAAGGCAAAAGAATGCCCGCAAAAAAGATGCCCACGTCTGAACCCCTGGAATTATAAATAAGTGACACGATGTGGCAAAGGGAAATTAAAGACGCAGGTAGGATCGATGTTCCTGATCACCTGACCTCAAAGTAGCTCATGGATTACCCAGGCAGGTCCCAAATAGTCATGAGAGTCCTTAAGAGAAGTGGGAGACAGAAGAAACCCTGCCAGACGGCTGACTAAGGATGATGTTGAGAGCCTTGAAGATGGGTAAGGGGCCATGAGCCACGGAATGTGAGCAGCTTCTGGAAGCTACAAAAGGAAAGGAGACAGATGTCCCCTTAGAGCATCCTGAAGGAACACAGCCCCGCCGACCCCCTGATTGTAGTCCAGGGAGGCTCTGAAACCCTGACCTCCAGAACCATAAGATAAATAAATGTGTGTCGTTTTAAGCCATTTGGTTTGCAATCATTTGTTACAGCGGCGACAGGGAACTAACACACTAGTTCTGAGGACAGCAGTGCAAAAGAGGGAAGGGCTTGTGTCCCCACCCAGCCCTGGATGACCTAACTCCAGGCTCCTTTTATGTGAAACAGTAACGTCTTTGGGTGAAACCCCTGTTGTTTGGGGCTGTCTCGTACAGGCAGCAAAACACAACTCGCGGCTCATCTGCTACATTTTGATGCTAAGAGACTCAGATCCCTGAAGACGAAGTGATGTTTTATTCAGTGCATTTCACCTTTTATTCAGAATCAGAAGTGGAGCCCGAGAAGATGGTCTGCCCGGCAGTACACAGAGGCGACTCGCAAACTCGGGCTTGCATGGGACCCGTCAGGAGGGCTTGTTAAAACACAGATGCCCAGGCCCCACCGTGGAGTTTCTGACGCAGCAGCTGGGGTGGCGCCGCGGGACCACACTTTGAGAACACTGGTCCACACGATCACCGGACCAAACTCTGATGAACTACACTTCGTCTTGCACCGCCAGACCCATCACCAAAATCCAGCCCTCGTGACCACATACCTGCAATGTCATAGAGCTGGCCACCTTGTCCCTGGTCCCCCCCCCACTGACTTCCCCGCCCCACCCTCCCACCTAACGGATTTTGCTTTCACCACGACGTCTCATTTCTGTTTCAAAACCATGACAGCTTCCTCTGGTTTATTAGACTCACTCCAAATCCCTCTGCGGGACTTTGAAGGCTCTCCGATGTACCTGCGCTCTCTCCTACCTACCCCCAGCCAAGACTCCTCCAGCCAACCCTCTGAAGGGTTAGAGGAACTGAAATTTTATTATTATTATTATTATTATTATTATTTTGTAACCCAGGGACAGAGAGAGCACCCAGAGCAAGTTGGCCGGGTCAAAGCCTTTGGCAGATCGCAGCTGGGAACCAGTGACCACTCCCATCCTCCAGCACCCGCCCCAGGGCCCAAGGAGCCAGGTCCCTTTGCAGAGCCACCCACAGCACGTTCTGCTTAAGAGACACCACGGAGACTCGACTCGCGATGAGGTGAGAACCTGATGTGCATTTCAACTAATTACTCCAGAGAGGGAAGGCGGCCAGGAGGGCCTGCGATTGTTTGTGCGCTGTGATTCCCAATTTTGCAAGCAGGGCAAACTTTGAGGAAATTGGAAGCAACTCCATCCAGCTCTGGCCAAAATGACGTTCTGTCCTCCCCCGAAGCAGCTGGGTGGCTATGTGGCTGCCGGCAGTGGCTCCCGCCTCTCCGTGTGCGCGGGAGGAGGCAGGCCGGGGCACCCCGGAGGCTGGGGGCAGTTGGGGCCCCCGGGAGGAGGGACGGGGCGGCTCCGGGCGAAGGAGGCCCAAGCGATCCCCCGGCTGTAAGCCTGGCGCGTCGAGGATCCCTTTGGCTGCTGTCATCAAAATCAGTCTTCAAATAAATATTAGCTGCGCCCTTGCTGGCCAACCCGGGTACCTGTAACACTGAGGGCTTTGCTCGAAGAGGGAAAGCTTCTCATCTGTCCCTGGCACATTTTTCTCCCGCCCCATTAAGAAAGAATTAATTCTTTGGCGTCTTTGTTCTCAGGCCGGTCCGCTCTCTTGTATTTTTTTCTCCGCGTTATTTTACTCACACAAGCCTCCCGTCGCTCTCAAAGCGATCGGCAGGGCTCGGGTCTTCTCGCTGCCCCGCTGTGGGCACCGTCTGTGCCCTCCTGGAACATCTCAGGGCGACACACAATCTGAGGCTCCCCGGGCTCCCCGATGCACAAAACCACAGTGCTCCCTTCTAAGTGTTCACAGAACCGTGGCTTTGAATGCTGATTCTTCCAGCAAGAGCGTACTGAGCCTCCTCTCCTGCGTTTTGTGGGCAGTCCTCCCTGTCCGAGAGATCATGAACCCAGCCTCGTTTTGCTTGGGGTCTGGTGAAAGGTCCCCTTGCCTCAAAAGAAAAAAAAAAAAAAAAGGCAGAAAACAAAACCAAATCTCCTTCCCACCGGGAGCTGCCCAGGGTGGCCAGGCCAATGCAAAGGTTTCCTTCCCAAGTCCCTCCCTCAGTGACCCCGTCAGAATGGTTTGGAGAGAAGAGACATTCCTGAGAGTTTAACAGTCGAGAAGACAAAAGGTATTATTTTTATTGAAAGTCCCTTCCCCTTGTGCTCAGTGACGTTTCTGACTTCTCCACCCTCCGTTTCTTTCCATGGTTTTTGCCTTCGCACAGTGGCTGATCTCTGCACAATTTAAGTGGGAGGAAAGTGAAACCCTTGCCTTGAGTAATTTTAGTAAACTTCATATTCTCCTACCTGGACTTAATCGTGGGAAGATAACTGGAAGATTACGATTTTAAAAAAAGGGGGGGGGGGGTGGGGGAGATAGAAGGAAACAGTAGTTCTGAACAAGGACGTATCCACACACGGAGAACTGAGTCAGGCATCATCACAGCCGTTCCCAGGGAACCTTCAGGCTCTGTAAGCTACAGGGTAGCACACCCTGAAAGGGATGGTAATTACTTTGTAGTTCCAGAGGCTTCCTTTGTGTAGGATGTTGAGGGAAAGAGGGAAGAGGGTAGCTGACTTTTTAAATGAAGAGGGGGGTGGGGTGGAAATTTCAGGTGAATTTAAAGTACCTGGCAAGCAGGCGTCTCTTCTCAGTGTTTCCTTGTTTTTGCCCCAGACTGGGAAGCCATTGCCTTCCTGGCTCTTTCATGGAATTTCTGTGTGGTCTTGGCCTCACTCAATTAACCTCTCCTCTTCTGCATTTCATCATGGGTGTATGGGTATAAGATCAACTTCAAAGAGGTCCGGGGCCTAATTAATGTCTCTAGGGTGCCCGAAGAGTCTTGGATGGAAAAAAAGGAAACCACCACCTGTATGCAGAACTGAGACTGCACGACAGCAGGTGGAAATTATTACTATTAAATGTGACTCCATGTCAGAATATTTGGCAAACTCCTCCTCTGGGGCAGGAGAAATGTCAAGTTGATGAGAATATGCCTCCCCTGTGACTGACGCTTCCTTTCTCTCTCTCTCTCCTTCTCTCTCTCTCTCTTTTTAACTTGTTAGTAAATGATCATGCTACATGATAACTCAGTATAACCAACAAGCAATGAAAAGTGAGAATAAAATAACAAAAAAGCATGATGTAATTAACAGCTTTAGGAGAGGACAAACCAGCAAAACGACAGCCACTCTTCCACACCAGCCTCTTCATCCCTCTCCCCCACCCCCCCCATCTCCCACTGACGGGTCTACGCGAGACCAGAACGGCCCTGAAAGCCAGCGGGAATGTTGACGTAATGATGCTTCGGAGGTCAGGAGAATAACCCTTTACAATAGATTCTTAAAAGATTCATTCAAAGCCTTCACCAATCCCCAGCATCTCCCCCTTAGTTACTTCGTGAAGAGTCGGTTAACGGCACCCGCAACTCATTTTAAGCTCTCCAAATGGCATGCATCTCGTGTAAATGGCCACCACCGCCGTCTTCTGCTGTGAACATACCAGGATCGGGTTCAGGATTTTCTTCATAACACCCTCAGGTTGCAAGATGGCTCAGTCAAGTCAAAACCTACATTTGTTTATTTATCTACTTAACACACATTTATTGAGTTCCCTCGGAGTGACAGGCAGTACTTTTCAGGGCACTCGGGGACACTAAGACAAGGCAGACAGGATGGGTAATCGGTGTATTGTGCGAGCTGAAAGTGGACTTTTAAACCATTTGCACGTAGGAGAGAAAGGAATGTATTTAAGTCTTCTATCACGAAGATACTCTCAGTCAGGGATTTTTAAACTCAACAAAGTGACAAAGGGGGGGAAAGGGCTGGATGACATTAGGTGTGGTTGATGTCGTCTGTTCTTTGCAAGGTGCACTTCCTTTCTGGATATTTTGGGATCACGTTTCACATTACTGCTAACCTCTAATCCACCTTATAGACAGAATCTCCTTACTCTCACTGTTACTTCCTATATTTCTATTGGCTTTCTGTTTTTCATGTAGTATATATGCGAACTCGTGGAAACGATGAGTGTTGAAAACAGACAAGGTAAAGTAACGTATTAGGGTTCTCCAGAGAACCAGAATGAAGCATATAGCTATAGATATATAAAATATATATATATATATATATATATATAACACATATAAAATAAATATATTTTAATCAATTAAATATATAAAACCAATTATATATATGAAATCAGGAATTGGCCCACACTATTATGGAGGCTGGCAAGTCCAAATTTTCAGGGTGGGCCACCAGGCTGGAGACCCAGGAAAGCCAATGTGCCAGTTTGAGTCCCAAGGCCACCTGCTATAGAACCAGGAAGAGCCAGGTGAAATCTTAAGGCTGTCTACCGGAGAATTCTCTCTTTATTCAAAGTTCACCAATTGAAACGCTAATTTCTCTTCAAACACCCTCACAGAGACCCCCAGTCTCTGGGCACGTTGTACCCCAGCCAAACTGACCCATAAAATCAACCATCATGGTTAAAAGCCCTATACCAACATAATTTTGTGACTTCTTACAGCATCTTTCCCTATAAGTGTGTTTATAAATATCTCTCTTCATTTCATGTTATGGAGAAAATGACAGACACAGGACTAGTGAATAAATTAAATATTCCAGGATCAGGCTTATTCTACCTGCCACCATTCCTGATGTATTGTCATATCGTTTAACTATAATTCTTAAATGCCAAAGATGTTAGCTCCAAACGTGGGTTTCCAAAATCTATTACAATACTTTAGTGCTGCAATTAAAAAAAAGATAGGTAAATCTCTTAACTACCTGAAAAGTAACAGAGTCCCCCCAGATCCCACCCAATCTTCCCTTTTGAAATCGAGAAAATGGTAGTGCCTCAAAGAGCCACTGACCTACTTCATTACTTGATGTTCCACGTAGACCAGGAAAGGGAGCAGAACATAAATCATGGGCACTCCCTGCTTTCAAAAAAGGAAGCTGGCTTTGGAAAAAAAGGAGCGCATCACTGCAAGAAAGTTGCATCACATACATTTAATCTGCAAGCGCATTTGCCCTCTTTTAAATTAGAGAGCAAATAATCATGATTTTCATTTACTTTACAGCTACTGATGATACTGTGACGTTGACTTCAGATGAAATTACCCTCCGTGATCATTAACTGCAAGGTGCATATTTCGAGCAGTGTCATAAATATAGTAGGTATACAATAAATACTTGTTAAAGTTACACTTTGTTTTTCAACGGGTAGTTAAAAATGAGTAACTGTAACATAGATGTTTGTTTACCAATTCATTTAACCAATGTACATGGCTGAATAGCTGCTATATACTAAGCACCTGTGAGAACGTAAAAATGAGAAAGCCTTATTCCTAGCCAAAGAAGTCCAGAACCCAGTACGCGAGACAGACAAGCCAATAAGGAATTAGAATAACAATGTGAGAGATGCCAGACCAGGGTACCTACAAAGAGCCAAAAAAGCAAGGAGAAATGGCTTTCCCTAAACTGCTTTCTCTGGACCATCATCTCGTCGATCGTACATAAAATATTTTCACAAAGACAGCTAGTGGTTGCATTCCAAAGTCAAAGCCATGACAGATCAATGAACAGACATGAGACTACTGGAAAAGATACCGGGCACTGATACTGAGGTAATCACTGATTACTCTCACGGGTGGTATCTACAGTTGAGTAACAATAAATTATTTTTCATCTTAACGACTTTGAACTAAGAATAATTTGTATCAGAATTGGCAATCACACACTCTTTCACAGGTACACTGCAACCTACTTAGGAGCCACATTACATCTTTGCCTGATTCATCACTCCATATTCCACGGTCAACAATAAATCCATTCTTGGTAGCAGGTTGATAGCTGTAATAAGAGGCAACATTCTACTTCTATTCTATTCTATTCATCTACTTACTATTCCAGTACAGTTTAATCCAGTCCTGTGGATTTGCTTTTCAGATGTCAGACCTAGAAACAGAATATTGAGCTAGAAATGTTCCTTAAAACAGCCTCATTCTACGCATGACGAATCACAGGCCAAACTAACTTGCTCAAAACGGCACAGCTAGGAAATGATGAAGCCAGAACTATATTCTAAATTTCCTTATTCTTTTAATTCTGTCAAACTCTGATAATGCCACCATCCTGAAGGCAAACACTAATAACTACCACTTGAGTTGTCTACAATTCAGAATCAATTTATAACTTGGTTGCTCTTTATCAACAGATAATTGCACATGGAAAACCAAAGTCCCCTGAAGGACATTGGGGATGCTGGCACTGATCTGTAGAGACCAGGCAATGGTGATACTATAAGGAACACACAAGAACCCTGAGAGAAACACGGTCTTCTACGAAGCTTGGGCTCTGCGAAGACAAGAATTGTGTCTGATCCATTCTTATCCCCAGTGTATAGCAATGCCTGGCAACAAACAATCAATGAAGCCTCATATGCCCAATGAGCGGCTCTACACAGATCTTCAAAACAACACTGAATAGGAATAATGATCATATATCATGTGTCATCGATAGAGAGCACAGCACCTCCCTAAAGGTTGCAGTATTTACAAAAATGAAGGGGAGTTGCTGGCATTCACTCTGTTGAGTGATAACAATAGACCACGCCTCATTGATGTGAAAGTTGATGGCCTTATTAAGAAAGAAATAGAATGTGTCAAGCCGGAAGTAATTTCTTTCAAATCCGCTTTGAAATTCACATTTGCCTACCAGGAACATAACAACTATCTCTTGCCATGAGTTTCACGAGAGTGTGTGACTTTTCACCTTCTAGCTCAAAATGAGTCTTTCCTTAAATGACTGCTGGGGAGAGAGAGAGAGAGAGAGAGAGAGAGAGAGAGAGAGAGAGAGAGTTGGTCAAATTCACCAACTGTAAATAACACATCGGAGCTGACTTACATTCCAGAAATAAAACACTACAGCTCAAAGAACCTTGGGAGTGTGACCAAACTTAAAACAAGTAGAAGTCGACCAGCTCCTGGTGTAGGATCGCCAAGTGTACCGTGCAGACAACTGTCCAAGTTTGCAAGAGAGACCTTGAAGCAAATAAGGAGAAAATACGCTTTCTGCCAAAAATGCTTAGTGTCATTATCAATTGCGTTAAGACTCTGCACTACACCTGCAATTACATCATAAACCCTTAAAGGATATTTGGCAGCAAGAGCTGATATAAATGAAAAGAAAAGTAACATTATGATTAAAAGTCAAGATTTGAAAGACACTTAATATCATAAAAAAACTCTTTAAAATATACTGGGACATAAAAAAAGCCATACGACAACAGCTGTATAAAAACTCTAAAGTGCGTGTGCACTGTGTCTATCATCTAATGCAAGTTAACAAACCTCTCTAGAACTTAGTAGCTTAACACAGCAGGACATTTATTTTGTCCTCGAATCTGTAATCTGGTTCCAGCTGAGTGGAGATAGCTCCTTTCTCTTCCACTCGATGTTGACTGAGGCAACCTGAAGCCTGGGCCCAGAATCACCTGAAGTTTCGCTCCATCACTTGACCAGGGGTTGGTGCTGGCTGTTGGCTGGGAGTCTTGGTTCCTCCCCATGTGGGTCTCCCCAATGGAGAATAGTTTGGGGTTCTTCACAGCGTGGATGGATTGAAGGGCAAACGCCCAACAGCAAGAGCAAGAAAACGAGGGAGTAGCTGAATCGCAGTCTCTAACGTAACCTTTTAAATCACAGCATCACTCCCACCAAGACTGCCCAGACTCAAGAGGAGGGAGCAAAAGATTTCCCAACAGAAGAGAATCAGTGTCACCTCGTAAAAAGAGCATGTAGGAGGGGAGACGCATTGATGTGATTGTGTTTGGGATACTCTCTGCCACACAGAGACAAAAGCTCTGACCGTCCATACACCAAAATATGAACTGATTATCCTTGAGTCCTATGATAATCTATTTTTCCCATTCCATTTATTTTCCAAAATTGTAGCAATTGGCATGCTTTACACTCATAATCACTTCTTTATCATATATTTGGGAGGTGGGGGGCGGGATGCTGTGGGAACATGATGACTTTTCCCATAGTCCCAGCCAAGTTGAGATCCCGAGATCTCCTTATCCCAGGGTGTAATTCACTCATTATATATGCACCAAGCTAACTTTCTCAAAGAAGGTTCTTTTTTTTTGTTAAGTTTATTTATTTATTTTGAGACACAGTGTGTGTGTGCGAGCAGGGAGGGGCAGAGACAATGAGAAAGAGAATCCCAAGCAGGCTCCGTGCTGTCATCATGGAGCCCCACGCTGGCCTTGATCTCACAACAGCAAGATCATGACCTGAGCCGATATCAAGTGTTGGTTGCTTAACTAACTGAGCCACCCAGGCACCCCACGAAGGTTCTAATGTAAGGAATAGGTGATACTCCAAAAAAAAAACAAAACAAAAACAAGCAAACAAAAACAAAGAAAAAGAAAAAAAAAATCTATGATCCAATATGCTTGAAAACTTTTGCCTCCTTGATCTTATCCCTGGGGGAGACAATAGACATGTGAACATTTTTAAAGTTTTTGGAAATTCAGCTGTAGAGACATTCTTAACCTAATTTATCTGGCATTTTTGTGCATCCAGCAGTAGAAAACACTTTGGGGGTCTACTTCTCTAAACCAGGGTTCTCAGCCTCAGTATCCTTGACATTTTGGGCTGAATAATTTTTTTTTAAGATTTTATCTCTAAGTAATCTCTACACCCGGGGTGGGGCTCTAATTCAAAACCCCAAGATTAAGAGTCACATGCTCTACCGACTGAGCCAGCCAGGTGCCCCTGTGCTGGATAATTTTTTGTTGTAGAGAACTGTCCCCTGTATCCTTGTCTTTCACCCACTAGATGCCAGTTACCGTCCCCATTCCCATCCCAACTTTAAAAAAGAAAAATGTCTCCAGACATTGCCAACTGCCCCAGAGCACAAAGTCACACCTAGTTGAGAACTAGTTCTCTAAACTGATAAGCAAAGTTGGTTATCAACCTGTCAATTGGGAAGGAAAGGAAAGGAAAGGAAAGGAAAGGAAAGGAAGAAAGGGAGGAAGAAAGGAAGAAAGGGAAGAAAGAAAGAAAGAAAGAAAGAAAGAAAGAAAGAAAAGGGGAAAGAAAGAAGGAAGGAAGGAAGGAAGGAAGGAAGGAAGGAAGGAAGGGGAAGGGAAGGAAGGAAGGGAAGAAAGAGAAGGAAGGAAGGAAGGAAGGAAGGAAGGAAGGAAGGAAGGAAAAAGAAAGAAGGAAGGAAGGAAGGGCAGAAAGGGAAGGAAGGAAGAAAGAAAGAAAGAAAGAAAGAAAGAAAGAAAGAAAGAAAGAAAAGGGGAAGTAAGAAAGGAAGGGAAGGAAGGGAGGGAGGGAGGAAGGAAGGAAGGAAGGAAAGAAGGAAGGAAGGAAGGAAGGAAGGAAGGAAAAAGAAAGAAGGAAGGAAGGAAGGGCAGAAAGGGAAGGAAGGAAGAAAGAAAGAAAGAAAGAAAGAAAGAAAGAAAGAAAGAAAGAAAAGGGGAAGTAAGAAAGGAAGGGAAGGAAGGGAGGGAGGGAGGAAGGAAGGAAGGAAGGAAAGAAGGAAGGAAGGAAACTTGCCCAGATAATTCAAGAAATCAGCTGAAGGCTGTTCTGAATATGAGGACTACAAAAATGGCTCCAGGGATCCAAAACCAAGCACATTCACTGTGTAACAATCTCTTCTATTAAGAAGGTAATCAAGAATATTTGCTTCTATAGTTCTCATTTTTAAACACCTATAGTTAAATTATTCAAATCTAGCCCAAATAACAAAAAGTTCTTTCCGTATTTGCAGAAAGATTGATTTACAGAATTTCTAAAGAACGGCAGTTTTTCGTTTTTCTTTAGAAAACATCCTGGGATTGCTGCACGATTATGCAGGTTTGCCAACTAGAGTTCAAGGGATCCACTTTATGTTTTATATATATGTAATTAGCAAATCCGTTATTTATATGTAAATAAGGCCTTCTCTTAAAAATAGTTGATCTAGCTAATGACCTTACTTACAGAGAGATTTAAATATTGAAGTTTATTCAAATTCATATCCAAATTGGTGAGAGCCACAAATCCATAATTGCCAAGTCTTCAGAATGACCCAAAATGTTCGCTATTTTCCATGGGCTCTTCAGATCTTGTGAATACAATTAAGTTCTTTAAACTTAAACAATAAAGGGGAAAGCAAGGTAGCACAGGGTTGGAAAGGACCTGGAAAGGGAAAAACATTTTCGAATTTCAAGACCAGGGTAGCATTAAAGATCAAGTGTCCTGCTTCCTCTGGAAGGCAACCTCTAGGATGGACCCTGTGCAATCCCCTCCCACTGAGTGAGGACTGGTCTTGAAGCTGCTTCTAGAAAATAGAATACAGCAAAAATGATGGGATGCCACTCCCGAGATTAGGTTCTGTCTCTTCTCTTGCTCACCCTGCAGGAAGCGGCTGCCATATTCTGAGCTGCTCTGTGAAGAAACCCAGGTGACCGGGAACGGAGGGAGGCTTCCCCAACCATCAGGGAACCGTGATCACCAGGTCAAACTCCCACAAGGAACAGAATCCTTCCAAGAACCAAGTGACTTAACTCGGATCCTTCCCCGACTGAGCCTTTTGATGAGACTGCTCCCTGAGGGCAGCTTTACTATAAATGCTTGAGAGGAAAGCACTCAGCTATGCTGCTCCTGGATTTACGACTCACAAAAGTGGTGAGATAACACAGGTTTACTGTTTTATCCCACTCATTTGGGGGGTAATTTGTTATATAGCAATAGATACGGTTATGGATGGAATCATGTCCCTCAGAATTCATATGTTGACACCCTCCACCCCCAGTACCTCAGAATGTGACTGAATTTGGAGAAAGGGCCTTCAAGGAGGTACTTAAGTTAGAATGAGGCCATCAAGGTGGGTCTTAACGCAATCTGACCGGTGTCCTTGCGGGAAGAGAAGGAGACACCAGAGACGCACGCACACGGAAGAAAGACACGGGGCGAGGGACGGCCGCCATCTACAAGCCACAGAGACAGGCCTCAGAGGAAACCAAACCCGCCAGCATGTTAATCTTGGCCTTTCAGCCTCTGGAACTGTGAGGAATAAATTTCTGTTTTGCCTAGGCTTTCAGTCTGTAGTATTTTGCTGTGGCAGCCGTAGCAAACTAATACAGAGAATTAGCACACTTTCTTTTTTTATAGGTCACACGTAGACTAGACCGCGGGTGGCAAACTGCACGGGCCAAATCTGGCTTGCTGCTGCCTGTGTAAATAAAGTTTTATGGGAACACTGCCACGCTCATTTACTTATGTCTTTATCTATATCCCCACTCAACAGTGCGGTCGAGTATGTGAGACAGAAACCCTTCGGCCCAATATTTACTATCTGGCTCTTTACAGAGAAAGTTTGCTTGCTGACCCTTGGACTCAACAATCTCCAAGGAATCACGTATTCAAATTTTGCAGTGTATGACTCTAGAACCTGGAACCCCTGACATCCAGGGGGGCTCTCGAGAGATGAGTCTTGATCAGACATCTCGAAGGATGGTCCCCGCAGCAGGCATCAGCACCACCCGGAAACTGGCTAGAAATGCACATTATCAGGCCTCACCCCAGGCCTCCCGAATCAGAAATTATTGGGGTGGGGCCCAGCAATCTTTATTTTAATGAGCTGTCCACACACTGATGGGAACCATAGTATCGGACCACTTTCCCCACTCACATTCTTACATTAAAAATGTAGTAAGAATTGTTTTACTCTTAAAAAAAAAGTCACCCCAAAATAGTGCCTGCAAAAAAAAGGGGTGTTTTTTTAAAGGACATAATCCAGGGTTCCTTGATTAGAATGAAAAGTGAAGGTGATATTAAACAATAATAATAGTAATAATAATAATAGGGTTGTTTGATCTCTATCATTTATCTCTCTTTGTGGAATTAGTAAGAAACCACAGCTGTCAAACCATGTGTTGACTTTAGCAGCCAGTGAGAACCGTCCCCTAACCTGAACGCCCGGACAGTGCTAATCTCCTCAGAGGAAAGAACAGTTTACATCGTACATTTAACGTGTTAAACTAGACTAGATGCGAAACGCCGTTTCCGAGACCCAGAAAATAAAATCCAATTTTGATTTATGTACAAAATTTACCAACAATAGTAATGAAAACTTCAGGGCGTTAAATATATTTTCTAAATGTAGGAGCTAAAAGAAAAAAAAAAGAGAGAGAGAGAGAGAGAAAGAAAGAAAAAAGAAACAGGAAATGGTGACGCCCACATGCTCAGAAGAGGAATCCCAGGACCAAAAAACCCATTTCCTGCCCTGCGAGGTAACAGAAACGTCTCTTCTTTATCTATAATCTGGTTCCTGTGCCACTCAGAATCAAGATCTAAGCCAAAAATGTTGGTTCAGGGCTGGCAGAAGAATTCTGTTTCTTCTTTTCCTTGAAAAACACAGAAATAGAGTGGCGTCCCCAGTCTTCTGTCTGTGCATGAAAAAGAAGGAGAAAGAATTGCCCTCCTTTGCTGCCTGAAACGCCCCTGGCCCCCACTCTGCTTACACAAGCTGTCCTTGCTCGGCCTGCCTGTCAGCCGTAATCTCTGCGACAAGTGCCAGCTAACCAGGGAGGAGTCGGGCTGGGTTTTGGGTTCCTGGCGTCCTCGCTCAACCTTCTAAGATGCTGAGTTGTGGTCAAACACGGCTCGAAATCAAGCTGTGCGTTGAGATACAACCAGGAGCATCACATCATTTTACTGTGGGGCCAGATGGATACGATACAAGGACAGATCAAGGTTTTGTAATGTTCTGCTCACGTGGGAATTTGAACAGCCCCACGGTGTATCACTTGGGATAACCTGTTTCCATGTTATTTGCCTTCCCCACCCACCCCCCCTTTGGTGACAGGGCTGTAATGCTCCGAATGGAATTGGGCGGTCAGCCAATGTATGGACCAGGGCCTCCCTAATCCTATAAGGTCAACTTCCAAGGCTCAAACAAGGAGACCGGTGTCAAACTATTTGAGTATTTTTCCACTCTGCCCCTCGAGGAGACATGGTTCGCTCTATAGAAGTTTTAGAGGAATTTGCTGGGTTTGGGGGACCATTTCCTCTTGCACAGAGAGGTACCAAAAAATGGAACGCCCTCTTAAGCGAGAAACAAGAAGGAAAGCTGGCTAGCGCTCTAATTGCTACAAATGGACATCATCTAGAAACTTCCAGAGGGATGTTGAGAGTGTGTACTTGCATCCCAACCCAACAAGCATTTTTGGTTACCTCGTGTGTGGTCAACACTGTTGGCTCTGTGACGCTCCCCCCTCGAAAAAAAAGATTAAGACACAGTATCCGAATGTAAGACGGTACAAGGACTCTGGAAAACAGCTGGGCGGTTTCTTACCAAAGTAAACATACACCTACCTTTTGATCTGTCTATTCTGCTCCTGCGCGTTAATCCAAATGAAAATATTTACCCAAAGCAGAGCGTACGTCCACGCAACGACTCGCGTATGCGTGTTCAAGGAAACTTTATCTATAATAGCCCCACACTGGAAAGAACTCAAAGGCCCACGAGCAGGCGAATAGAAAAACAAATTGTGGTAGGTCCATGCGATGGAACACCACTCAGCAATAAAAAAGGAATGGACCATTGATACAAGCCACCCGGATGAGTCTCAGAATCACCGTGCTGCGTGAAAGAAGCAAGACAGAAGAGAACACGATTCCATTGAAAAACGACTATGTAAATGTATGATTCCGTTGACAAAAAAACGCAGAAATTGCAAGCTAATCTGCAATGACAGGAAGCAGATCATGGTCGCCTAAGGATGGGGGCGGGAGGAGGGAGGGCTTCAAAGGGGCATTAGGAAACTTGAGGGGGCACGTTCACTATTTTGAGTGCGGTGATGGTTTCACAGGTTCACACACATGTCAAAATGCGTCAGACTGTATACTTGAAACATGAGCAGTTTATCGCATGTCAGGTGTATCTTCGTAACACTGGTGTTTTGGGTTGTTTTTTTTTTTTTTTTTTAACGGTGTGATTCCTACCTTGTTTTCACCGGCGAGACCGAATATGGTGCAAACTGGAAATGTGCAACGCATTCGCTAAGCGCTTGGAGAAGTCAGACGAGGTATCCGTTTTAGCACCACGAATGTCTTTATGCTGAGTAATCTAGTCCTCCTCGCTCTACTCCCTGTCCCCACCCCAAACCCAGCTGTACTCCAGAAGAACACATCATCTGTGTTTCCAGTTTCACAGACTCTTACGACATCTTCTCTCCAGGAGAGGAGAACAACTCTTCCTTTCCTCTCTGTGCCAAAGAAGGGGACAAACCCAAGGTGAGAGGTCAGGTCGCAGGATGCCCGAGACCCCACGGGTGCCACAGAAACCAGCCTCCACCAGGAATTCACCTTGAACTGGGTAATGGGGCCTTCTGGGTTTAGTCTAGATCTGATCTCAGAGGACACAGGAAAGCGAAAGAGGGGAAAAATCAGCTGGACAGAAACTTTCCCCACAAGTCCCCGTCCCGGGGCGGGGAGACGCTTGTCCTTCTTGACCTCATAGGAAAGGCCCCCTGCTTCTCAAAGCAGTCTGTACCCGCCGAGGGGCGCTCTCCAGGAAGATGCCATTAGCTGCTGGTCACTGAGTTTACACGCGCACCTGAAGGGTTGACCACGGACGATGAGCCCCATGCCTTGTGACAGCGCCCCCATCTGAAAGCTGACTGGTTCCTCCAACCCATCCGTGGTTACAGAGTTAACCTCTTTCCCTTCACCTCTTGCTGTTCCAGGGCTCCCACCCAAGCGACCCCAACGAGCCCAGGTCGGTTATTTATGAATCTCCGATATCACAAGATGAGGTTTTGACATGGGTCCCATCTGAGATGAAGGGAGCGAGGTGCTCACGCCTCTCCAGGATGCTCAGCCTTCATGAAATCCAAGGTTCCAAACCGAGCCCATGCTGGTGCGATGCCGTGACGCCCAAAGGGCAAAAATTCATGGCATCTCATATGTATCGAGGACTCTAAAATCAATTTCCAATAGGGGGCCGGGGGTGTGTGATTTCCAGTCCTAAACCTAAGCACAATTACTGGAGATTCCGTGGCCTTCTCTGTTTAAAACCGTCTACCGTCCATCTTGTATGCATTGGAACATCTCTGAGGAAGTGAACCTTCTAGAAAAGTGACATCGCTGTTTGTGTGTCAATGCCCGTAGATTATAATGACCACGCGGTTTCTCACACAGAATGCTGATTCCACGTATTTGGCATAAAAGCATAGTTCACAACTACTGGTAAACCGATATCAAGGGATGTCTTCGATGGTCATAACAGGGGGCTGGGGGGAGCTAATGACATCTTGTGGGTTGAGGCCACGCTCCTGCTAAACCTTCTACAGTGCACACAACAGCTCCCCAACCACACACACAAACACACACACACACACCAAAAAGTCTCTGCCCACAAAGCGTCAGCAGAATGGAGGCTGAGAGACCCTAATATACAGCGAAAAGTTGTGTCTTTCTGGGGACTTATCAAATTTATGGAAACGTAAGCCACTTCCATTTTATTTATTTATTTATTTATTTATTTATTTATTTAATGTTTATTTATTTTTGAGGGGGCAGGGAGGGGCAGAGAGAGAGAGGGAGACACTGAATCCGAAGCAGCCTCCAGGCTCTGAGCCGTCAGCACAGAGCCTGACGTGGGGCTTGAACCCACGTGCTGTGAGATGATGGGTCGGACGCCCAACCCGCTGAGCCACCCAGGCGCCCCAACATACATTATTTTTAAAAACCATCCCAGTGGCTCATGCCTAGGAAGCACTGCCCTTTCAAAAACCTGAGGTTATACTTCAAAGTGTGCTAGATGACTAAAGTTTCATCAGTCCCTCACACAAAGTTCTTGCCACATAGACGATAACTTGATGTTCGACACCCAAATCGATTTGCCTGAGCGAGGACCCTCCTCGGAGGCTTTCTGACCCCAGGATGCCAAGCATCTCTCTGTTCAGAAACAACAGCAACGTCCCATTCTCAGAGCTGGAGAAATCAACCTGCAAACGTGCACTGGGCGCACGCTACATAAATCAGCAATGTGAGAGCCGCCGCGAGACCCTGAAAACCCAAGGCACGTATCTGTCCTCACGGAAGGTCCAGCTGACCCAAGAAGTCAAGGCAGCGTCGAATTACAGGGAACTCACAACCCCAGGCATGCGGAGGGTGTTCGAGCGAGTAGCACGATTTATAAAAGCTCGAGGAATTCAGAGGAGAGGACCTGGAGCTGGGAGGTTCAGTAGGGCCGAGAAGCAAAGGAGAAGTTCCAGAAGGCAACGCTAAAAAAAAAAAAAAAAAAGCAGGCCGCGCTGTCCTTTTCACTTCCCTACGCCAATGTGTAAGGTGATCGTTCTGACCTTCCAGGCAAAATTTCACCTCGAGGGTAAAGGCCCTGAGTCCTGGGGTAAGCGTGAAATGCCACTGCTTGGCGGGCTCCCTGGAGCTTGTCGCCGATCAAGAGGGGACAGAAGCAGACCCGTGGTTCTCATGCCCGAGAGCCGGCATCAGAGTCAGCGGGAGGGCTGGGTGAAACACGGACCATCCAGCCCACACGGAGAGCTTCGGGCTCAGGGCCTCATCTGGAAAACCACTGAATGAGAATACGGCTACCTTAGAGCAAACACAAGGCCTCTTTGGGGAAAACACGCAAAGTGCACACCTAACCAAAGAGCAGGTGGGAGCACTGGCCTTGAGTGATGACATCATTTTGCTCGAGGTCCAGCATCGAGAGCTCAGGAAGTCTCAAAGGCCTGGCTCCATCAAACAAATATTTCTTGACCCACTGCTGTGTGCCAGGAAGGAGCTTTGCAATGACACCATCTCACTGACGTTTTTATGTCAATCCGGGGCGGGGGGTTGGGGGGGGCGGCGGGGGGGGGCAGATCAGAGTTAAGTAATACAAAAATGCTTCGGTGAATTGCCATGAAGAAAATGAGGAGATAAACCAGGGATCTAACAAGAGATTTAAAGACACACACACATACCACACCCACCAAGGCACCCCGAAGTGACCTTGCACAGGAAGGGGTGGAGGCCAGAAAAAGGGACCAAAGAGAAAAAACAACCCACGGAAGACAACAGATAAACTATTCTGTGGTCGGGTCCAAAGCCTAGGAATCGAATCAATTCTGGAAAGTGGTAACCCCCCGGATCTGCTTGTTTTTCATCCTGCACATGGTTTACTGGCATGTTCCTCATTTTTAAAGCTGCTCCCTAGTCACAGTGCCTTCCACTGCATCTGGTATTTTCCAGAACCTCCTGTCGAGTGCCCATGGAACACAGGTTCTTTCACCCAGGTTAGAGAGGTGTTCATCTTTGCAAAGAAGACCAGAGCGACTTCTTTTTATTTCTTTTTAATGAGGGAAGCTGAAAAATAAGTTTGCCAGCTGAGACTGCCAGGGAAATTTGAGATGGCAAATGCAATTATTAACTCGGTTGAAATGTATTATTAATAATAATGCTTAGCTCTGTTGTACCATTTTCTGGCTTCAAAGCCACTTACAAACATCAACTAATTAATCCTTACCTCAGCATGGTGAAGTAATTAAGTATTATTATCCCATTTTACAGAGAGGGAAACTGAGGCACCCAGCGGTGAAGCGCCTTGCCCAAGGCCACAGAAAGGATAGGACACGCTCTCAGGGTCGCGGGCCTTCTCCGACTTTTGATCGTACACAGGAAAGGTCTCGATTCTGGGAAAGATGAAGTTTCTAGAAGGAACCACCCCCCCCAAAACGGGACTGGCAGAGAAGGCCTCCCAGGGCCCCCACTCTGCACAGCACCTTGCTACACATAATCAGAGTTTTATTTTTCTTGAGTGTTTTCCTTCCTCATTAACTTTATAAAGGCATAGCTGACTTGGGGGGAAATGCCGAAGCATTTTAATGATGTATGAAATTACAAAAATAAAACCTCCTGCCCACACAGAGAGAATACAAGCCCGGTGCTGGGACTCAAGCTTTCCCTTTTCCCTCTCGTCCCGCAGCCGCTCCGTTTCTGTGCCATGTAGCTTAGCTGCGGCCAGGAACTTTTTTTTAAGGGAAAGAAAATGAACATCGACGTTCCACAGGCTCGGCCAGAGGAGTGGAACTTGGTCCCAATTGCCCTTTTACGAAATGCTGTCCTCACTTTCATGCCCCGGACGTGTCTCCGGGCCACCAACCCACCGCAAAGCTCGTCTGGTGTTTTTTCTTGTATTTCGCCTCATTGCCCAACCCCCCCCCCCATTCTGCCTTCTGTTTTTTTATATCTCCCCTTCAGCAAGAAAGGTGACAGGGCGGGTCTGAATGCTGGTACTTTCTAAGTCTCTCCCCACCGTCTACACGGCCTCTGTGGTTGTTAAAGGTCTCAGACTGAAAGTGCCAGCAAATGTCCTGGTGTGAGCCTTGCCCTTTCCTTGCGCACTGATGGCAGAGGGGAGGGGGGGTGCTGGGGGGCGGGAGTGAAAGTGGGGCAGCTGCACCCCACCCCTGCCTGGTGCAAGCCTCCCACCCTGCCCCCCACATCCCCCCCCCCGGGTCTGCCCTCCCCAGCTTCCCCTCATGAGCTCGCGGTTTTTGAGTTCGAGCCCCACATCACACTCTGTGCTGACAGTGTGGAGCCTGCTTGGCATTCTCTCTCTCCCTCTCTCTGCTCCTTCCCCAGTCATGTTCTCTCTCTCTCTCTCAAAAATAAATAAACTTAAAAAAACAAAACGAAACAGGCAAAGTCAAGCTTTACTTTTGTGATTACAGAAATCCAGCTGGGTGATAAAACTATAAAGAAAAGCCCAGAGGTGATTACCATACAAAACAGAATAATGGTGACTTCTTGGGGTATGGAGTGGGGTGTGAAAGGGGCATGTGGAGGGCCTCTGGGGCGACCAGCAAAGTCCTCTTTCTTAACCTGGGTGTGGTTACAGGAGGCTTCGAATTCTAATTCGTGTGTTGCTAAGTAATTCCAGGTCCGTGCAGTTTTCTATGGTTCTGCTCTAATTTACATTTTTAAAAATTTTAAACAATCTATGGAACCACATTCACTACGCAGGGGATTATGTGGGAGGTGTCCCGCGAAAACCGAGAGGTTTTACTTTACTTAGGTTTTAGTACAAGTATTTCTATTTCCTCTCAGTAAATCCAAAAGGATCTCTTTGCGTTCTCCAAGAAAAGCTACCAAGTTTTGGAGGTTTCCGGTGGGTGAATGGCTCCTTGAAACGTGACGGGTGATAGATGCAAACAGCCAAACTTGGTTGGTTTCTTCTCCTACGTCGGAGTTGTCTGTGGCTCCGGAATACGGGGCCGACAGGGGTGGGGTGGGTAGGGAGAGCCTCGGTCCCAACGGGAAACCCCAACGCGAGCCCTGATTTCCCGTCACAGGTCTTGGACCGCAAGGGTCCCTCACGAGCCAGCCTGGCCAGCTGGCCCTCCCACATCACCCCCGCTCACACCCATGGATTCCTGCTGCCTTTCCAGGCTCATCGCCGGCGGGTTCTTCTCCAGGAAGCCTCCTCTTAACCCTGAGCTCAGCCAGGTCTCTCCCCTCACGCACTGGGCCCAACCCCATCACGTGGAAAGTGTTTATCTGCGTGTCTGTCGCAGGTACCAGACTATGGGTTCGTCTAGGGTGGACGCGGGCCTTGTTCATTTCCGCATCTGACGCCCGGCATGGCACCCACACGTAGTAGGTATCTGGTGAACATCTATCTAACCTAAGCATAACCGATTGGTTGGACGCTGCCTTGTACCCAAAGGGGCATAACCAGGGCCCCCTTATCCTGTCCCCGTCCACCTTCCTCCATGCACACCTGCTCTCTACAGTGACCCGGCCGATAACTAGGATCATCTGATGAGACTTTAAAGTACAGGTTTCTAGGGGCGCCTGGGTGGCTCTGTCGGCTGAGCGTCCAACTTCGGCTCAGGGCACGATCTGGCGGTTCGTGGGTTCGAGCCCCGTGTCGGCCTCTGTGCTGACAGCTGGGAGCCTGGAGCCTGCTTCGGATTCTGTGCCTCCCTCCCTCTCTCTGCCCCTCCCCTGCTCTTGCTATCTTTCTCTCTCTCTCAAAACTAAATAAAACATTAAATAATTTAAAAAAAAATTTTTTTTAAGTGCAGGTTCCCAGGGATGCTCGGGTGGCTCAGTCAGTTAAGCATCTGACTCTTGGTGTTAGCTTAGGTCATGGTCTCACAGCTTCGTGGGTTCAAGCCCCACATCAGGCTCTGCGCTGACAGCTCAGAGCCTGCTTGGAAGCTCTCTCTCTCCTCCCTCTCTGCCCCTCCCCCACTCATGCTGTCTGTCTCTCTCAAAATAAACAAACCTTTAAAACAATAAAATAAAGGGCAAGTTCCTAGGCCTTCACACAGGGATCTCAAAAATGTTCCCCGGAGTTATTTGGATCTGTCAGCCAGGGTTTGGAATCACGGCTAAAGTTTGGTCAGAGAAATCTGACATGATGTAAAAATGGTGTTTCAGGAGAAATGGAAACGAAATAGTAACATCCACGTGAAAAGTTGGACAAGCCACGGCCAGAGTGGAGGGGAAAGAGGAAAGACAAAAAAAAATCTTGTCGTGAACACTGGAATTTTAACATTTTAGCACAAACGATCTTAAGCAAAATAAATTTAGTCAAAGACTTAGCCCCAAAATACAGAGCACCTGTCAAATAAACCGTTTCTTCTCTTTCAAGAAAGCAAAAGGAAAAAAAAAAAATGTAGCGGGTCTCTTTAACTGAAGCTATAAACCCAAGTCTTTGGTAAATGCCGAAATACCTTCGATAACACATTTACACACCTATAAAAACAGAAAGTTCAGTCAGAAATGCCAATAAATGATTTGGAGCCTGTATTAAAGCCACCCAGCTGCAAAAACATCAAATCTATCTCGGGTTTTTGGAGCAACGGCTTCAGAAAGGGGCCAGTGACGGAGTCTAAATAAAATGACTTTTTGAAATTTTAATGGCAAAAATCGGATCGTCCTCAACTTTTTATCACCCGTTTTTTTTTCACGTGTGCAAAACCGACTAAGGACACAGATGATCCCTGCAAATTTGCCACAGGAGGGGGGGAAAGGTTTAGAGGTGGGGGAAAGAGAAAGGACACCGGGTTAAAAGTAGGTTGAACGTTTTGTGGCTTAGCCTTCCAGCCCGACACCAGGCAGAACTTTGCCATTAGCACAGATGCAAATGGGGGAGGAAAGAAAAGAAACCGCGGCTATTCCCGAGCCAGGCGTAAGACAAAGTCCCCTGACAAACAGCGCTGAGCGGAGAAGAGATTTGTCCGCAGGTGCAAAGACGTTCACGTTCGCCACCCCGTCCCGTCCGGGGCCGCCCTCGGGTCTGGGTTTCCATGAAGCCCTTTTCAGCTGTCACAGGTGTTCCTACCCACTTCTGATCCGGCTGGAAGTGGTTGTTTGTTCAGCTTTTCCCCCTGGGCATGGCCAGAAGTTGCTCTGTTGTAATTCCAGTCCCAGCGAGCTGGGTACGTCTTTAACAGCTCTCGTGTTGTTATTAACTTCGTGACTAACTGAGAGGTGTTTGGCTTTTGAAACCGTGCCACGACAGCTTCTCTCTCATCTCTGGGTGATGTCAGCCCCATAAACGGGAGAGGTAGAGGAGACAATAGGGAGTTCAGTGCTAAAATTTAAGGAGGGGGACCCTGATTCTCCCCCAATCTAAAATTACCTCCAGTTTCTGCCCCGGGCGGTTAAAAGGGTCTCTGGAAGAATTTAGGATGTGGATTTGGATGTAAGAGTAATCTGGATGCTTTGACTTTGAAATTCCCTACAGGGGGGGGAAAAAAAGTGAAGGCTTTTTACCCTCTCCACCGGCAGATGATTGCAAGCCATTCGTAGGGACTTGATGAAAAGAAACTGCTGATTTCCCAGCGCCCTTGACAGAGATGATCCAAGAGAGCCTTAAAACAGCCCTCAAAGGCAGGAGACCATGAGTTTAGCGCCAGAAACTGAAAGACACGAGCCTCGGAGAGCCTCAATACGGTGCCCAGCAAGTCGACAGCTTAAGGAGAGAGCAGAGCCCGGGCTCCCCCGCCGAGGGACTTAGGTTCTTTCCGAGCTCCAGAGACAGCCTTAGACATGGATGTAACCTAGAGGGCTCCGTGTCCCCAAAGGAAAGACACGTAGTAATGACCGTCATTACGAACCTAATTTTAAATCCATGGGTTAACCCCACAGCGCGATGGTGAAATGGAGCAGCCGTGATAACCTGCTGACGGCTGGTGCGTGATATTAATTAATGGTTCGCAGGACCCTCGCCAAAATCTAGCCTGAATGCTTCTGCGGACACTTGCACAACCCTTCAACGGGTACGATTAACTTCTCACTTTTTCTTATGGTGGCCTCCAACCCATGCCCCGGAGAGGCGTTTCCAAGTACGACTGGCAACAGAGGCCCAGCTGCTCTCGGCCTTTCGGATGCAGGAAAGAAAAAAAAAAAAAAAAAAAAAAAGCTATTCCTTTGCAAAGTGTTGCAATATCTGGCTCCAAACAGTCAGAGTCCAGACGCTCAGCCAAAAGCTCGGGGCCCGGGGTTTCCAAAGTCTGACTCTGTGTCATTGGCTGTTCACCTCTCCCCGCCCCCCGTACTCAAATCACTTTCTCCAACGCGGATTAGGCTTCTGAGTTTGTTTTACCCGATGCCCAATTCCAGATACTCTAGGTAAATGGGCAAGAGTCTCAGGAAAGTTTTCTTTATGTGTTATGTCTGTGAGACCGTCCTTGGCCACCGCTAATTAAATGGCCCCTGTGACAGACAAAAAGGGACCACTCTCCACAACAAAACAATCCCCATAAGCTGGATGACTTTTTTTTAAATTTTTTTTAACGTTTATTTATTTTTGAGACAGAGAGAGACAGAGCATGAACGGGGGAGGGTCAGAGAGAGAGGGAGACACAGAATCTGAAACAGGCTCCAGGCTCTGAGCTGTCAGCACAGAGCCTGACGCGGGGCTCGAACTCACGGACCGCGAGATCGTGACCTGGGCCGAAGTCGGCCACCCAACCGACTGAGCCACCCAGGCGCCCCTAGCTGGATGACTTTTTTATTCAAAAGCAGAGACTTTATACCACACAGAGGCAAAACACCTGTGCTATGCTTGGGCAAACGCATTGTCACCACCCTCATTTTTTTTCTCAGCACCCTTGCCCTTTTTAGTTGGTTTCCTCCCAATTTCTACCTCAAGAGCTAGGACTCCGTGTAATTAATGGGCAGCCAGTTTCCAAATAACAGCTTGGGACCTCAATTTTGGACCCAGGCAGGGGTTTTAAACCTGTATCATTATGTATCTGCCAATCAAATAACAGAATCCACGTTACAATAGAACGGGCATAACCTTGCATTTATAAAGAGCTTTCAACAAATCAATGCATCTCTGTCATTGAAAAACAGCCACCCCCACGAAGCAAATCTCTCTCCTTTCTTGCACGGACAACATAGCCCTCGAAGCTCCTTGGACTTTGAACACTAACAGGAAGGAAATTCGCGCAGCCACATTTGAAACATGTGTCTGTAGGTAACTCACAGTGCACCCAGAATACCCCAGAAGCAGGACTCGTGCAAGGGTACTGGCTGGTCTATGAGTACGCATTTTTTGAAATAATGAGAATCTACGAGAGGAATAGACTCTCAGGTAAAACTTTCAGTTATTCTTTCTTTCCTGTCCTTTCTCTAATGTGAGTTGGAGAGCTTGGCTATCGGCACGTAAACCGTGGCCACAAAAATGCTATTTAATGGATATATCCGGGTTTCTCCTAGAGTCTCCCACCCACTGGCCTAAGACCCTACAAACTAGGAAGCAAATAAAATCATCGCTACCAGCTTGCTAAGGACCTCAGGCAGGACCAGCCCAAAGTTTAACAGGTCACCGCTCACGTTTTCCTAGGACAGAACAGAGATGTCTTAATCCCGCGGTCCTGGACCTGCAAACTACTCAAAACCAAGTCTTACGAATCATGTCCTAAGGCAGGCTAGCTGTACAGATACGAAAAATTATGCAGAAAGATGTAAAATGATTTATTCAGCCTAAAGAACTACCAGCTCCACATTTCCTCTTCCATTGCTAAATAAGTCTCACTAATTTTCTCAATCTGATAAATTGCTGATAAAATCAAAGAGAACGTGAATCTCCATGTTCTTGTCTCCCAAATGAGGCCTAAACTCTGTGTGTGTTTGCATATGCATTTCCAAAATGACTAATTTAGAATTACATCGCTTATGTCATTTGGTACCCGCCTGCCTTCAGGCAGGAAAAAGCAGAGGCATGGTGGTGACAGTTGCTGTGTGTGTCACCTGCCCCCACTGGACCCTCCAAAGGAAAAAGCCAGAGGGAACCCCGGTGAAGAAGGAGGAAACGTCGGCATGAAACGACACCTCCAAATCCCTTCCCGTGTTGTGGAGTCAAGACAGGTGGCGGGCGTGGGGGTGGTTAAGTGAGTGTGAGGGGGTATGGAAATCACGACCTCTCTGTAGGACGGAAATCGTTAGAGTAAGTCAGCGCGGCATGGACGGGTAACGCTCGGGGTGGCTCACCCTAAAAGCAGAGAAAGTTGGGCTCGCCTGCATTTATGGTATGATTGGCTTTCACCAACGCCACCAACTCAACACATACTAGCCATCATAGTAAGTCTCAGTTCCTCATCAGAAAACTGAGGCAATGGCGGTGGATGCCTCACAGAGATCGTGTAAGGATTAAACGAGCTGATACGTAGAAAGAACTAAGCCTCTAAGTGCCATTGACTTTTGACTGTATTTGTTGCTTTGTTCTTAGCGGTCTCTGGCTCACGCTTACAAAGTCAACGAGCACTGATAGCACAGTAGCTTTCGAAGAAGAGTAAGCGTGCGGGGCGCCTGGGTTGAGCGTCTGACTTCGGCTCGGGTCGTGATCTCACTGCTCCTGAGTTCGAGCCCCGCGTCGGGCTCTGTGCTGGGAGCCCGGAGCCTGCTTCGGATTCCGTGTCTGCCTCTCTCTCTCTGCCCCTCCCCTGCTCTCTCTCACACAGGCTCTCTCTTTCTGTGTCTCAAATATAAAAGAAAACATTCGAAAAAATTTTTTAAAACGGCAAGTATGATGAGCACAGCTTCTCAGCAGGGCTGCAGAGAGATGGTCTCCCTCCTTCGTTACCCTATGTGTGTCCCTCACAGAGTTTTGCCCTTTGTCCGAGAACCTTTCCAAGTTGGACGGAATCACCCTTTTGCCAAATAGATAGAAGCCCCCGTGCTTTCCTGAGAAGCAGAAGGAGAGACAAGGAACGACTTGTCTCCCACAAGCCCGAGTTCAGCTCAGGTGTTTCGTGCAGCTACTCCTTCAGCAACATGTGGTCCCCCCGGCCCACTACATGCCCACGGTCAAAATACCTCCCCCACTGTCAAAATAAACAAACATGAAAAAAAATTTTTCAATAATAATAAAAAGAGAATAAAGCCATTACATTCAGTAGCTCCTATGTTGGCAGGGACGGGCAAGGAGTACTTATCATCAAGAGAAATTAATATTTCTTAATTCCTCCTGGCAAAGGAAGAATGCTAGGTAAGGTGGTGATTATCTTCCTATTTTGGAAGCCTTCATGATGGCGATCTGTAGGATGCTGAAATTTAAATGCGTGTGCTCTCAAAAGTCAAGGAAGTAATCAAGAACTAAGAGCCCCCTCCTGGTAGACAGAGGGTGGGCTCAGAAGCCCGGGGTTTCAGTGCGGGGTTCTGGTATCTGTTTAGGATGCCACTGACTCCCTGACATCTTGAGCTGCCTCTCTGTGTTTCCGTTTGCCCACCTATGGGGGAAAAAAAAGATAAGAAGCAATGCATATTCCACCTCCCCCCAAGGGATGCGGCTACCCAATATAATTCAGTACGAATGTTGAGGTTCCTGTATTAAAACAAAGCATTGCTAAAAGTCCCCCCAAGATGGAAAAAAGAAGATAGCACTTCATTACTGGGAGTGTCTATGATTCCTGAGTAAAGGTACCAAATGCTGTTCATGGCTACAGGAGAGACAAGGCCAAGGCCGGTGTCACAGGCTCTGCAGTTCAACCCATCTTCTGCCCTAGTTTGCCGGGAGCCCTTACGCAATGTATTTAAGCACCCTGTAGTTCAGCGTGTTCATCTGTAAAATGGGTATAATCATACTACCTCTCTCATGTAGCATGAAGTAGTTAATTAACGATGTGTAAAGCTTTTGAAAATCTAAAGTGCAATGTGTGTGCTAATTATTATAAATCCAAAAAAAGCACCACTGTTCAATGTGTAATTACCTATATATTTTATTGAAAATATATAAAGCGGGTAATAAAATTAACATCTATGTCAAAAATTACCACTAGCCTGTGCCGTCTTGTTCGTTCCTCTGCCAGAACTACAGTAGCAATTTCCTAAACTAAAGTGATAATTTTATCCAACGGCAGAAGTTCAACCAATATGACCAGGCCTAACCGGTATTCACTGTGTCATAAAACAGCATTCCCCCATTCTTGCCTCAATTTCCCTTCGTTATTATAACTCAATTAATGGCACACTGGGATCTATTATCAAAGCGTTATAATAAAATAGCGAGGTCTGATGCCAATTTCATGCTAAAAGTTTGAAACACTTTATGACTTTTGTTTAGGTCTTTGAAGAATAATCCAAAATACTTCGTTATGAGGGAATGATACTTAAAGAGTGATTTTAAAGTCTCTTTTAGCATGAGAAAATCTGAAGCGGAAGGAATTAAAAATCAACAGATTTCAACCACTGGCTTTTTTTTTTAATGTTTATTTATTTTTGAAGGAGAGAGAGAGAGAAAGACAGAGTGTGAGTGGGGGAGGGACAGAGAGACAGAGAGAGAGAGAGAGAGAGAATCTGAAGCAGGCTCCAGTTCTGAGCTGTCAGCACAGATCCTGAGGCGGGGCTCGAACTCACAAACCGGATAATGACCTGAGCCGAAATCGGACGCTCAACCGACTGAGCCACCCAGGCGCCCCCCAACTGCTGGCTTCTAATTCTCAACTATCAGAGACAGCAGGAAAAGGAAGTGTCATGGCCTTGATCTCTTGCTTTCCCACAACGGAATAGATTTCTCAGCTATAGCAAGGAACATTCCTCCTCTCCAACAAACCCTGGGTGCATCCTTGTGTGATACTGGTTCGTGGGCATTCAGAATTTCAAGAGGAGGACAAGAGATACAAAATGAAATTTGGGAGGTCGTTGTCCTTTAGATAGGATTATTCGTCCCTGCTGGAAAGAAAGAATGACCACCATGAAGGCCACGTGTGGTCCCTGCTTCCAACTAGTCATCGGGTGGTAGGGACCCAAGACCAAAGTTTTTATGCATAAACCTGAGACTGTTCTGAAGGCCATATGTAAGGTATAGTTGAATGACTACAAGAATGGGAGAATGATTGCATAGGCCCATGTCACGGCTAAGGGGATTCAGAGCAAGGACAAGGTCTCCGTGAGGAATTCTTGGAGGGTACGTGTTCTCAGGGCTATGGGGGTATCGCAAAAGGTGGGGAAGGAGGCAGGGAAGCAGGAGAGGTGAGCATGTGTCTGGGTGATCTAGAACTGGGACCTGGGAGGAGAATGCCGGATGTTGCCTTTTCCTAAAACCGAGCAAAGCAAACCGGGGACATTGTTCTGAGCGCCGTCTGATTGCATTTGAACCTGCACACAAGCCTCCAAATATCATAGAGTTGCCTCTCCCAAGTGCCTCATTCAAGTTCAAATGCACCACTCTTGATGGGCTCTTCCCTCCTTTGGTGATGAGCATCCCCCCCCCCGGCCCCCCGGGGAATTTCGCGTCGGTGAAAATGGGGAAATTCATTTCTTTGCTTTTAGCAACAAATAGGCTCTGTCCTGCTTGGGAAAGTCGGCCCTCGCCGCTCTGTTTGTTCTGTCGCAGACTGGCTTCCACGCCCGCTCCCTTTTCTGCAGCTCACAGGCTTCAGCAGACAGGAGAAACACAATGTGTACAATTGGACTGGCTTCAGGAAAATGCTTGCTGCAACCGTATTACCGCTGTGGCTTAAACTCACACCGCTGGTCCCCTTGGCACACACCCACGGTTTTGGGGGGCGGCGGTGGGGCGGGAGGGGGCGGGGGGGTGCACGGTTCAATGGGACACCGATGAACGATTTCATTTTCCTGGAGAAAGCTTCTCCCCCGACTTCACATAGGGGCGCAGCCTGAGAAAAGGAGAGGGAAGATGTAACAGCTTCCTCCAGGGACGGTTGGTTAGCTTTTTTTTTTTTTAAGAGCTAGATTATGATGCATATGAGACGTCTTAAAGTTTGAGAGCTACCTATAAACCTGTTCCCTCTATGCTAATTGCTCTCCATAAAACTAGATCAAGAAGGGAGTCTCTCAGCCCCGGTCGAGCTCCAGCTTGCCTGTGGGCGAGAGTTCAGAGCACCCGGGTCCTATCAGATAGGGCCTTTGGAAGCAGATAGACAGCCCGATGGATAAATGCTAAACAGATACCTCATATGAACAGGTAAATGATCTCGCGAGGAACTCAAGGTGATGGAAAATAGCATACGGTAAACACTGTGTCATCACATCTCATCAGACAAAACCCTTTGAAGGGAGTAGGCACCTCGTTTCGGCCTCGGTGATTCATCAGCACCGGTGGGGACCCACACGAACGTGCAGGTCTCTGTGCAGGGGAGTCAGCACAGCCGAGGGAACAGGAAAAAAAAAAAAGTGAGACCCCCCCCAAGGGCTGACCTGGAGTGAACCCTGAGAGGTCAGGAATCGCCTTTGCCTTCGCTGCTGTCTGTAAACAAAATGTTCCCGGGGGGGGGGGGGGAGGAGGGGGGCCACGCGTGCCCTCGCTAGTCTGCTGAGGATTTCGGGGGGCTGGTCTGGAAGGGACACCGCGTCTGACCTCTGCCCGGGCTCCGAGAGCTACACTTTGCTCTCGGCTCTCCGCAGGTCATCAGCCGCTCTGACACAGAAGCGACGGGGCGCGAACAACCAAAGGCCAGGGCCCGAAAGGCCCAAGCAGCTCTCTGCCAGCGTGGGACCATCTGCGGGCCTCCTGAACATGGAGCGGGGACCTCTGGGGCTTTCTTCCCTCCTCACCGCACTCGCCAACAAGCTCGGGAGGGCTCTGTGTCCTTGGCCAGAGCACTGCCTGCTGCGCGTTGACCTGTGCCCTCTTATTATATCTCACGTCTTCTTACAGAAATCCCCTTATGGACCCACGGCCGGAATATCTGCTAACCCGTTTACAATCCCGCGGCTTTCTACGTGAATGGCAATTAGTGAGGCATGATTTGTGAACTAGATACCATTGATTCTATCCAGGCCATTCACACACTATCACAACAAGCAGGGTCAAAGCTCTTACGAAGGCCTTTGAGGAATTTGGCCCTAAAACATTGATTTATTAAAGGTTCTCTCTGTGCGGTGCATGGAGGGCTAGAAGGAAGGAGCGTGCGTGTGTGCATGCGCGTGCGTGTGTGTGTGCATGTGGGGGGGAGAGGGGGGGTTCAGTGAAAGTGTCAGCACCAACCGCTTTTCCTAAGGGCAAATTCTCCTCTAACAACTTTGGAGCAGAGGTAACTTTCCCAATGGTTTCATGCCAGGATCCCTGATTTCACACACACACAAGGAATGGGGCCACGGACTTATAAAAGTGAGTAACCAACCACGTGAATTTTAGGGTCGCGAGAGAAAGGTAACTGATTTTATCTCTCCACAGGTCCATCAGAGTTTTTGCAAACATTTAAAAGGTGGCCTTTGCACAGCCTTGAAGATGCATTCCTCAAGAATTACAGTCACAGAAAAGAGTTCTCCAGCCCGGGCTCCCAGGCATCTCTGAAGTGTCTTATCGCTAAAGATGAAAAGAGCTTCAGAAATAATTTCTCTCTACAGTCATTTGGAGAAGCCAAACGCAGGCCCGCTTGTAGCAAGGAATGATGATTGTCTTAATTTTACTACCTGGGCCGTATTTTTGGCAAGCCACAGGATCACCGGTTGGGAATAGACCTTATTAAATTTGTGAAGGGACTTTCTGGCTTTTGTGGGATTCCTAACTCTGACTTAAATACTCTTGGGTTTCTTGAGGAAAGATCTCAATGTCTCCCGTTTACAAGTCAAATAGGTTAAAACTCGTTTTGTTTTTGAACGGAGGAGGTGCAACTCACAGGGAACATTTGGGAATGCCAGGATTTCACGGGGGCTGATGAAAAGCGGGAAATGCGAGTTCTTCTCAAGTGGAAAAAAGTGAAGTGCCTGACCATGGCACGCTGAATAACTGCACGGTCCTGGAGACTTCCCCTCCCTGGAAGTAAAGGCTGGGTTTTGATTCCTAAAGAAATCATAACAACCTGGGCGATCATAGTATTACAGAACATTACTTCCTCTGAGGAAACAAAGCCACTTAGATAATCGAATAAACCGTGATAGAACCCTGGGGATACTAATACCCCCCAAACTAATACAGGTATTGATTCCCACTAGGTGTGTGGTATGGAAATAGGTAAGTCACCAGCACCAATCAACCGGATGAGAGTCAAAGAGGCCGTGCCCACCAGCGCCATTCAACGTCAAAATCGGGTCCGGAAAATATTGTAAAAAGGTCATGCTTCCTCAGTGTTTTTCTCCACGGGTTCGGTGAAATTTTCCCCGCTACGCTGTACTCTTTCCCCTTCCTTTGACTCAACAGATTCACCTGGGAAATCAGGAACGTGAAGGCAAACATTTGCCTGTTTTCATCAGAAGGAGAGTCTCAGACTTGTGCATTCTTTTGTTGTCCTACACACCCAAAGCCAAATGAGTACGGTAGGAAAATAAATATGTTTTCAGAATAACAACTTAAGGCCAATTGAACCTAAACTAATAGGACTAGGAATAATATTTTCATAGCTATTCAAACTGATTCTGAATCCCACGGGAAGTTATAGATAATTCTTACCACACAACACAGCCGTCTCAGCTTCTCAATGGTGGGAGGAAATTCGCATTTATTCAGAATCTTGTATGTGTTAGACACTGTGCGGGCATTTTAACTTGTACTTAATCCCCACAACCAGAGCTGACGTTCAGCTGGTCTGTCCCAGTACAACATCCTGGCTGGCATCCAGTACCATCGGCCAGACATCATTTCTGATTGGCCTGTGCCCTGAATGACCTTTCAAGACTGCTGTTATTATTATCTGAGTATTTACCAATGCAGAAACTCGGGTGCATGTGAGTAAGTAACTTCGGGAAGGTCCCACAGCTTTGAGGGGGGAAACAAGGAATCAAATACAACCCATCTCTTCTCATGCCTCCCTTACTCCTATTTAATCTATTTCCTGGTTTTACTTTGCTGAGAAAGTTGAGGTTGGGTTTGGGGGTGTATTTTTTCCGCCAATATATGTTCAGGTGTCACTTGAGTAGACCCATAAGTCTTCATCGAGGGCCTTGCTTACAAAGCAGTTGAGTATGGCTTTATACATATATATGAAAGGGATTCGTATTCATTTAAAATATTTTCAACGGCATTGGGTATTTGTTGAAGGCTCCTAGGACATGTCCCATGGAGGACATATGCCAAGTGCTCGCTGCGTGAGGAACGTTCACCCACACTCTCAACAAATACGACATCGTTGAGGAGCACTTTCCATCTGGAATGAAAAACAAAACCAGAGATAGGGGGGGACTTGAGCATTCCTCAACATGTTCCTCCAGCCCCCTCAGCCATCTGAGACCTCAGTGTTTTATAATGCTTTACACGGTATTCCAAACAAATGACTTTTCGGCCCAGATGTGAATATTTGCAACGCCAGAGAGCTCATCTTTGGACAGCTGCACCTGCTAGGGACTTCTTTCTTATAGCTTGGTATCATTGGCCTTAATTTGGAAAATGTTCAATACCTCTTCCGCATGATAATTCTTCAAATGTTTGTAGGCAGGAAGTTTATCCGACACTCCCATCAACTTTTGTCTTTTCTAGGATAGGTGACCCAAGGTCTTCAACCAATTCATGCATGAAAATCATTTCAAGTTCCCTCGGGATGCTAGCAGGTGTCTTTAATGTACCCCAATGTGTATATTCCTCTCCATGAAGGTGCCCTGACCTAATTCAACGTTCCCTATTCAGGCTAGCCGCAGGAGCGCAGAGCATTTTCTTGCAAAGTAGTGGGGAATACAGAACACCCACAGGTGAAGACTAATTGGAAAGCGTGGCGAAGGGATACGCAATCAAATGCCAATTAATATGGCAATAGCTACAAATGTGGGGCCAAAGGGACCCCAGGGGATTCAAACCCCAGAAGTTGCCCCAGAAAAGAACGCTTGCGATCAAATATGCCCTATGAGATTCACAGCGAAGAGTGTGGGAAAGCGTTTGGGGGCGGGGAGGGGCGCATCTTCTGCGGTATCCAGGGGTGAGGAAACAGACGGACTCAACGGGGATAGAGGCTCTCTGTCGAAAACTCATGGGGACTGGAAGATTCTTGGAGAGGAGATAAAGGCAAGAACTGAAATGTGTTCCCCCTCTTCCATTTGACAGGTGGTTTACCTACATTGTTTCACTTAATCCTCATACGGAACCTCTTGGGCATCCATATGCTTATTTTTGACGAGAAAAAAAAAAAAGTCAGCAGCCGATGGGGTCCGGAGTCAAACTTAAGTTTTGTTCTGGCCCCAAAGCCTTGGACTTTTCCTCTACATCACAGGCCAGAAGGAACACAAAGCTGTGGTCCTGCTTCTGTTTCATGCCGACAGAATGTTTTGTTGCTGGTGGTGGAGGTGGTGAGTACACGGTGTTTTAGTCTTATCAAATTCACACACGTATAACGCTAACTCAAGGAAAATTCCTAATCATCAAAAATTTTGGGTGAAAACATACGCCCCAAGCTCCATTTCCTTCAATCAACAAATGGTTCCTTCTCAGATCACAGTTCTACAAGTGAAAATAACCCCCAAGGAGTCCATTTAGATAAGTTGTAGCTTCCCCGTCTTCATTTTTCATTGGCAAATCACTGCATTTCACGAACCACATGTACCCCATCGACTTTCCAGGTTTTTTTCACAGGATCTCCGCAATCCAGAGCCATCTCATCTTGGAAGTGACCCTGGAGCTCAGCCAACTCCACGTGTTCTGTAAGTGGGGAAACCGGCTGAGAGGGACGAAGTGACTCCTCCGAGGTCACAAAGCTACTTGCTGATGGGCACCACTGTAGCACAAATCTCGGCTTTCGGGCTCCACAACTCTGCCATCTCTTAGGACCAGCGTAGGCTGGACCGAATCCAAAGTGGTAGCTTCAAAATGCCACCCCTGTCCAACAGAGATGTGGAATGAATCCAGTCCTGTTCAGTTCCGTTGACCTTTCTTCCCCCGAATTGGAAGATTTGGCTAAATTAATCAAATCGGCCAGCCTCTGAAGTACTGAGACAAGACCTGGGTCAGACATGCCCATCCCAAATCCCTGTTTATTTCTTGAGGAATCCATCCTGACACGGGCTGAACACAAATAAGAGAGACTGATGTGTAGACAGACATGTCTGGAAAAGCTGAACACTATGTTTGGCTTCCTAAGGATTCTAAGGTCATTCCTGTTAGGATCGTTAACCCACCTCTTACTAACGAATCCAAAACTCACACGTTCATTCCTCAGAGAAATAACCATGAAATAAAAAGCCCTAGAAGCTTCCACCTGCTCCGAGTGAAATTTGACTGTGCCTCTGTGAGGTATCGCTTCCCTAATTTTAAAAGCAGCCCAAAAACGAGCAAGGTGACAGGTCCAAACGACAAACCCGCCCTCAGAGTCGGTTCTTTGGATCTTCTTGTCCAATTTGGTCCTTTAGGTGGAAAGCAGGCCTAAGAAATTTTCTAAGAGCCCCAAACTCTCATAAGCTCTATTGTCCCAGATTATCCAGGCGCACATGACAACAATTAACGGCACTAGCTGGGTTTCGGTTGTTTCCTTTTTTCTTTTTCATTTTCTTTTCTTTTTTTTTTTTTTTTTTTTTTGATGTTTTGCGTCTAAAGTAAGGTGTTTTTTTTTTTCATGTGCGCTTAACAGGTTTTAATTTTATAAAACATTGTGCAACCAGATACCTTGGGGAACAGTAATTAACTGGGATTATGTTTTCATTTCAGTGGATTCCAAACGAGAAGCCTAAATACTGATTTTTGTCTATCACCAAATGGGAAAACACACAGCGTCTCATTTCTTAAGTATATTCCTTTGCTTATGATGAATCATTTCCTAATGATATTTGCAATTTGCCCCTCGCTTGAGCAGGCCTTCTTCAGGAAATGCAACGGATTATTTGAAATAATGAAAAGTTTACTTCTAATTGTGATACTTGTTCCCGACAATCTTCAATCCACATTCTTCCCATCAAACGTCTGGCCACTACCCCAAAAAGGGTCCGAATACTCCCTTAACAAATATTTCTTGTGCATCTTCTATGGGTCAGACATTATTCAGGCCACCGGATATCATATAAATGCAGTGTCCTTTTCAAGTTAAAGTCAAGTTCCTTTCAAAATGAGAACAAGGAGATCAAGAATTGGAGGGGCGCCTGGGTGGCTGAGTCGGCTAAGTGTCCTACTTCAGCTCAGGTCATGATCTCGCGGTTTGTGGGTTCGAGCCCCGCATCGGGCTCGGTGCTGACAGCTCGGAGCCTGGAGCCTGCTTCGGATTCTGTGTCTCCCTCTCTCTCTGCCCCTCCCCTGCTCACACTCTGTCTTTCCCTCTCTCTCTCTCTCAAAAATAAAGAAACATTAAAAAACAAAACAGAAAGAATTGCAGTTACATCTAAATTATGTACGAAGCATGAGTTCAGGGACAGAAATGGATTTGAGCTTGTGGGTTCTAGTGCGACGTCTATGCAGTGCAGTAGTGGACCTTGATTCAAATTTCGGTTCTTCCATCCACTAGATTTTGATCTTGAGCGGCGACTTTCTCTTCCCGCCTCTCTCCTGATCTATAAAATGGAAATAATAGTTTCTACCTTAAGTGGCTCCTGTAGCTTTCAGTAAAATGCTGATCCTTGGAATAAGTTCCATAAACGACGACTCTCACCCATTTGTCATCACACACGTAGAGCACCAAGCAAACTGTCCAGCGTGCCAAAAAGAGCCACTTAGCTGGCGGCTACTGCTCTCCTGCCTACACAGTGAGAAGCCTGTGTTGGTAACCTTTCTTTCTAGAACAGATCCATATACCCACATATGTTAAGATGGCCTCTTTATCTCTGGCCTGTACCTCTGGCACCTTGCACAATAAAGGCTCACTTTGGATAAACTCTGTAGTATGTCAGGAAATAGTCATTAATTATGGATGTCTCCAATGGATGACCTTTTTCTTTTCCTGAAGTGCTGTGGTTTTATTAATTTCAAGTTCACAAGGCAATCAAACTAAGCTAGGATGATTTCTATTTCAAGTCCTTAGGGAAGCCGTTTTGATCAATAAAAGGGAGAGATTTGTGGTTAATCTGTCGCTGCATCTCGGTATGGGTCCACTGGCACAATGCTTTAGGCACTTGAAACAAGCTTGTCCTCTCTTTTACGCTGTTATTTCCAGTATCTGTTAAGAGTTTGCTCTACAAAGACACAGTTCATCCTGATGGCCGTCTGAATTTTAGCACACTTTTCTTAATGAAGCCCCAGTCTGGTCTCTGTACTAATAAGAAGACAAGTAAATTCCAAAGTGATTTTAGCCAATTAGAATAATTATCTCGCGATGGCATGAAATTTTCTTGTTCATGGCCTCTCGAAAGGAAATACGTCTGTTAGCCTTGGTTTGACGAGACTTGCACTGAGGGAAGGAATAAAATAAATACCGTTTGGTTGGGCGGTCATTGACTCTCCTAATGGAGTTTGGTGGCTAGACTTTCAGGAAGTTCAGAGGTTCAGACAATTCAAGTGGGTCTTTGAAAAATGGGCCAAATGACTGATGTCTAGTGTAGAATGGAAACAATGAATGTGTTAACAACAAATCACTCTTATCTGCTCATTAATGTGGGTCCCCCAAGGACTTCTAAGAGTCCATATTGCCAACTTAGGTTGGGTTACTAATTTCGCGGTTATATGAAAGTTATTAAAAAGGTATTTATTCCAATAAGCCTCTTTTTCATGTAGTTCTATTTTTTTATCTGTTAAAAATAATTTTATGTTTATTTATTTTTGACAGACATAGAGGAACAGAGCATGAGCAGGGGAGGGGCAAAGAGAGAGGGAGACACAGGATGTGAAGCAGGCTCCAGGCTCTGAGCTGTCAGCACAGAGCCCGACGCGGGGCTCGAACCCACAAACCGCAAGATCATGACCCGAGACGAAGTAGGAGGCTTAACCGACTCAGCCACCCAGGCACCCCTTTTTCATGTAGTTTTAAATAAAAGCATCCATACTCCAAAAAGCAAACAATTTCTCCCCATCTATGAAATATGACCATAAACTATATTCCTTACCCCAGATTTCTCTTCACACTATCACCCTCAAAGGCTTAGGTAATAAAATAACCCCAATTTCAAAACCATTTTGGTTTTCTACACTTCTCCCTTGAAGTTTCATTCTCTCTTAAGAGCAAAAAAACTTTCCATTTGTTGTTTTCAACCTGCCTCATAGGAGTAACCTTAGGGAGAAACAAAGTGAGGAAAATATTTTACCATAGTATAACATTACAAAGTTTATGAGTACAGTTGACTCTTGAACGAAGCGGGGCTTAGGGGCACTGACCACCCACACAGTCAAAAATTTGCGTATAACTTTTGACTCCCCAAACACTTAACTACTAACAGCCTACTGTTGACCTGAAGCCTTGTGGATAACATAAACAGTTCATCAACAAATAATTTGTATGTTGTACGTATTATAGACCATAGTCTCAGAATAAAGTAAGATGGAGAAAAGAAAATATCACTTAAAAGAATAACCGGGGTAGGGGGGTGCCTAGGTGGCTCAGTCAGTTGAGTGTCCAGCTTCGGCTCAGGCAGGTCATGATCTCACGGTTTATGAGTTCGAGCCCTGCGTCCGGCTCTGCGCTGACGGCTCAGAGCCTGGATCCTGCTTCGGAGTCTGTGTCTCCCTCTCTCTCTGCCCCTCCCCCACTCGTGCTCTGTCTCTCTCTCTCAAAAATAAATAAACATTAAAAAAAATTAAAAAATTAAAGAAATAACAAGGAAGATAAAATGCGTTTATGGTACTGTATCATATCAAAAAAAAAAAAAAAGAACAAAACAAAAACCCACGTATAAGTGGACCCGTGCAGTTTAAGGCAGTGTTGTTCAAAAGTCAACTATAATCTTACACAAAACATTTCACTTGGTGAAATGATACTTCAGAAAGTATCTACTCAACTCCTCCATTTCGAGGAACTAGTATGAAACACTGGAGATGCCAGAAAGAAAGGCGGTATTGGGGCACCTGGGTGGTTCAGTCAGTTGAGAATCTGACTTTGGTTCAGGTCATGATCTCACAGTGTCCTGAGTTCGAGCCCCACATCGGGTTTGTGGAATCTGTCTTCAAAGGGTCGACCCTTGTGGCAGATAGCATATTATTATTCTACCCATGATTCTATCTGCACAGGAGGCCAAGGGACTTGCCCAAAGTTCACACAGCTAGAAAGTGCCAGCGCTGGAGGCAAAATCAAGATCTTCTTCAGTAGTGCTGTATTCATTCTATTCTATCACACTCCCCTGGTGGAGGGACGGTCTCTGCGTCTCACTGATGGCGAGCTTTTGCCACCTGACGACACTAAGGAATGATGCGGATCTAACAAGGATTCGGTAAAATGGAGGTTTCTTCTGTGAAGGATGTGTGTCACATTGATCCTCTGAATTTCTCTCAGGCTCACTGTGGCATTAGCTGTGCGCTATGTGTAGAGTGTTTTGAGTCTCTTTCAACATTTGGTCCAGCACAACTTGTTGGACAATGTTAGGAAATCGTGTTTCTGCCTTAACTGTGTGGGTTTTAATAGGTTGCGGGCATTATCTGACTCTAAAACGTCGACTCGAAATATGTGACCAACGAAATCTGTGACTTTCAAATATTTACTCTCACGAGAGCAAGTATGATACCCATTGCCATCTGCTCAAAAATTATTTTTAAAGAAGGGTGGTGGGGAAGCGACTTGCTCTTTCATTTCAATACAAAATGACTTTCCAAGGAAAGATTCGTATCTAATCGGGGGGTAAAAGGAGCATGTCGTTAATTTGAGGAAGACTGACAGGCACAATGTTAATTGTGCTGCAAAGAAAATAAAGACAGTGCTCCAGAAACAGGAAAGAAGCTGCCATGCTCTAGAAGCCACTCTGTCACAGGCGTGCGTTAGGCAACAGGAACTTTTAAGATACAACAATTACCTTCCCAAGTCAGGAGCTCCCAATGGCTCTGCCTTTCCTACAGCTTCAGTGGGAATTCCTTTTTTTTGGAATAAAATGACCTGCTTATCATACACTTCATGCCTTGTGCCCTTTCTGATTCTGGCCGCTGGGACTTTTTTCAGCCTCCGATTCATCGCATCTCCCATTTTCACTCTAACCTCTCTGGTGGAGACAGAGCAGGGAAAGGGCTGTCCAATAGGCTTTCAGGGTATCTTGATATTGTGTTGAAGTATCTTCTGCTCCTGGAGCCGGGTCTGGATCCAGTTACCAAGAGCACTGTTCCCTTGAGTAACTGTTCTAACAGTTCTACAGCACTGGCAGGGTGGAGAAAGCAGATATAGCCAGGCTGATAGCATAATGGTGACCCTTGTCCACCACTGTGGAAGAACGGTAGATAGGGAAAGTCATGTGCTGTCCAATATGGCGGCCACTAGCCACATGGGTTGGAGTATTTGAAATGTGGTTAGTCCAAAGCAAGATGTGCCATAACTATAAAATGTATGCAAAGTTCAATATCAAAAAAAAATGCAACATCTACCAATAATTTTTATAGTGATTACATTACATGTTAAAATATGTTGGTTATATTGTGTTAAATGAAATATATTATTAAAATTAATTTCACCTATTTTAGGTTGCCTTTTTAATGTGGCTATTACAAAAATTAAATTGTATATGAGGCTCACATTATAGTTCTATTGGACATCACTGTTATAGACTATTTAACTTGGCTTATCCTTACTTATCTTAGGGGCACCTGGGTGGCTCAGTTGCTTAAGCATCCGACTTCAGCGCAGGTCATGATCTCATGGTTCGTGGCTTTGAGCACCACATCTGGCTCTGTGCTGACAGCTCAGAGCCTGGATCCTGCTTTGGATTCTGTGTCTCCCTGTCTGTCTGCCCCTCCCCTAGATGAGTTCGCTCGCTCTCTCTCTCTCTCTCTCTCTCAAAAATAAATAAATAAACATTAAAAAATATAACCTGATGCATTTGAGAAGTCAAAGAAATAAGACACATTTCTCGGAAAAGTTCTATCTTGACTGACAGGTCCCAAAAGGCAAATGGAAGAAACAGAGGTTTGATTAAGGTTTCCTACACTGGCACTCCTTCATTGTTTTCTTTATTTTTTCTTTCTCCCAAACAGAAACAGTGTTCTAAGGAAAGTGTTCTAAGGAAAGCTGTTGCCCAAATGGCTTCCCTCATCCTGAATAAAATCAGAAAGAATCTCCAAATCTTGAGACAAGTTCAACCCTCATAGAATCCGTTGCTTCCCTTTTCAGATCCAGGACATTCTAACAACTATCTGAACTTGAAGGTGGACAGTCTATCAAAAATAACCCACTAAAACTGTGAATGCTATTTCTAGATCAGGGAATCACTGGGTTTAGCCCTATTCTCTGTGTGGTCATTGCTATTTAATCTTTGGAGACATGTCGAAAAATGACAGACTAAAAGCTCTCAAAACATGTTAACCTTGCTGGGATAGTTTGGAAGGGGAGATTCCCTCACTTCAGTGTTATGTAGAAAGACATCAATGTACTTTCATTAGTAATTACTGTGTAAAATAGCTTTGGCTCTAATTGGTGACATTTGATATAGTAATTTGTAGTTATCAAATCGCCATCAAAGAATAGGACAAATGTAGAAATCTAAAAATCGGAAAAGGAATCACTTATGCAATTCACTTGATTACAGTTCACAGAAAAATCTGGCATAAGAGGTTAGAGGGTTTGGGGCAGTGAAACTACTCTATAAGATACTACAATGGTAGATACGTGTCACTATAAATTTGTGCAAGCCCACAGAATGTGCACCAAGAGTTACCCTAATGTAAGTTCTGGAATCCAGACGATGATGGGTCGATATACGTTCATCAACTATAACAAATGTACCATCTGGTGGGGGCTGTTGATAGTGAGGGCGGTCGTGCATGTGTGGGGATAGGGGGCATATGGGAAATTGCTGTGAACCTAAACCCGCTTGATCAAACAAAGCCAACAAACTTTGATATAGATATAAAAAATTAGGGGCTGAATGTCTTCCTCACATAGCCAGAAATCTGCAGGTGGACCGCCCAGAGCTGGTGCCACAGCTCTGTGCTGCCATTAGGGATCCAGGCTCTTTCTATAAATCCGTGCCATGACATTTAGCTTGTAGATCCTCATGCTTATAGTTGTTACCTTTTTGTTGCAAGATGGCGGCTAAACGTCCCGGAATTTCCCTGTACCAGGCAGGAGGAGCTTGAGGCAGCACTTCCTGTCTCAGGAGAGCAAAAACCTTCCCAGAAACCCTCAGTGTGTATCTCATTGGCCAGCCCTATGTCACATGACCAACCCAGTTGCAAAGGAGGCTGAGGAAGTGAGTGTGTTTAGCTGGACTCGTTGCTACTCTGGACAAAATCAAAATTCTTTTACTAAGGGAAAGGGGGATGCACTTTGGGTGGGCATTAGCAGTCCCTGCCACAGAGGGATCTGGAGAGTTTCTCTAATCACCTTGGACATAATGAAACTCAAACAACTGATAACATTGACCTGTGACAAGTATGAAGAAGCTGAAGAAAAGCATACAAACTTTCAAGAAGCTATCACGTTTATAAATCTGACCAGAGGCAAATATGGCTGAGAACGTTTGTCACTTGACAAACACTTGAAATCAGTTTTTGTGGATTACAGGTTTTTGTAAACAATTGGAACGTTGGTACAACTATATTTGAATAATAATGAGCTGCTTTAATGGTTACCAGAATAGTACGGAGCAAATATCATTTGACTATACAAGGTCACCTATGAGTTCAGTGTTGAGGAAAACAATTTGGAAAAGAGTGAAGAGAAATAACCTACTTGAGTCCTAGTTTTCTGTGAAACTGTCTTCCAAAAGGTGTCTCTAACTGATTAACCGCCTTCTCCCAAGGAATGTATAAATAATCCCTTCCAGTCTGGTGAGTAGAAAGGAGTCCGTTGAATCACTGAGAGACCACAGATACTGTCAGCCTACCAAGAGGAAATGACATCATCTAGCCAGGCACTCAACTTGGGGCTTTAGGAGATGTGTCCTTAGAAATGGGATGGCATAGAATAGAATAGAATAGAACAGAACAGAACAGAAGAACAGAATAGAACAAAAATGTATCTCTCATTCGCGATAAGGGTGGTATTGTTCTAAGAAACTTCTGTTTCAGTCAAATGTGAATGTGTGTATTGGGCACAATGTAAAACGTATTTCTGTGGGTTGTGGTCAAAAAAGTTTGAAAAGCCACTGTCTTAGCAGTTTCAGAACACCTAAGAGCAGCCATTAGCATAGAGCACCAAAAAGAAAATACAGCCTTAAAAACAGCACAAGAACTCAAAACAAGAAACACGCCTAAGAAAATTAAAGTCAAACGTAGAGTAAAGCAACTCCAGACCTGTGGAGTGCACCAGAAACCACAGGAATGGCAGTAGCGAGGGACTATTCGTACAAAGGGTGGCAAATCTTTATCCTGTTATAATTATTTTAATTCGTGATGAGTTAGAGAAGATACGACCCTTGGGAACAAGGGACAAAGACCAAGCAGTAAGACTGATTCTGACCAGCCATCAATGAAAGGGGCCAGCCTAGAGAGAAAGCATCAGCAGTTAAACAAGATTATGCTTGCAAAAGTCAAACGTAATTAGTCGTGTTCATATGCCTAAATTAACAGTTACAACCCTGGTGTTGTTTTTATTATTTGCAGGTAATTACTTTTGTTGTTTTCTAAAGTCACAAGTTAAAGAACATTGTCAGTAACTTTTAATGAAAACGCCAGATAATGGTAGGCTCGATTTGTTTTTCAGAGTTTACCAGAGGAATGAAAGCCCAGTAAACAAGGGCTCCATAACCAGCCATGATACTGCTCATTTTACAAATGGCACCCAAACAGGAAGTACCCCTGGACCAGAACTCTACGTGCTTTGCATGAGCCATGTGAGCACTTCAGAAAGGTTTACGACCTGGCGTCTCAAACTAATATTCTGTAAACGTTTGTTCAGGATTTCCTTAGGTGACAAGCTGAGCGACTGTGAAATCTTCTGCTTCCAAACTCATGTAGCCATTCAGCAAATGCAAAGCGTACAGTTAACCAGATCCACCCCCTTTGAATGCAGGTTAGCTACCACCTAAGCCTTGCCCTTGCCTCAGGCAGCTTCCAACCAATATAGCATCCTCCGTGAGAAGCATTCTATAAACTACAGTCATCTCCAGCTCATCACATTTCCAGTGATTGTTGATTTCCTCTTTAGATGGATCCTGAGTGCCCAGCCCAGCCTACTCCTTGGTCTCTCTCTCTCTCTCTCTCTCTCTCTCTCTCTCTCTCTCTGAACATTCCCAACACTTGGGTAATGGCCCACAATCTGGGCTGTGTGTGAGACAAGACAGTTACTGATGAGGGAAAAAGAGATTCCAACATCTGATCATCAAAAGTCCAGAGGAACACTCCTTGCCATTATCACCAGGGCAGAAGAGGGTGTGTCTCTCTTTCTCACATATCCCGCCTGCCAGCATTTCTTTTCCTCTTGCTGTTTGCCTGACCAAACAATTAGCCACATAAAAATGTTTGAGTTAAGCCATGAGGGCAAGTCTTTAAAGAAAGCCCTTGGCCGTTACCTTGCTTTAGAAGGTTATACTTCCTGAAATAAAACAAAAGCCTCCAAAAAATCTGGAAAAGTACAAAAGTATTTGGGTAAATGTCTAGATGAACTTTGGGAAAAATCAATCCTAATGCTAAACAAAGTCCTTGTCAAATCCCAGGCAGTTGAGTCAAATTTGCCTAGTGTTGTAGACCACTGCTCTTTGTGCGTTTAGCCCCCTCACCTTCTGCCCCACCACCTGTACCCCAGCCATTGCTTCAGGGAACTGCTCCTCCCCCGCTCTGATTTAACTTTGGTCAAACCGCTAAGCAAATACTCAAAGCCCCCACCACCGGAACAGACCAATGACAGTAGGGGTCTATCAGTGAGATTGTTTGAACTGAAGCCTCTTGGGTCAAGAGGTAGATAGACGTGAATTGGAGACTGTTGGTGGTTATCTCCTCTGTTATGAGCAGAAAACCTACCTGAGGTAGAAAAAAATAAAAGCAACAAGCAGAGCCAAAAGAAGAAAGAAATAGCTCTTGGCTCCTTCCAGCCAAGATTCAGTTACCACGTTTACTGCTCTAGAAAGCCTTCCTTGACTTTCCGGGGAATCAAGCATAGTCTCCTTTGTTTTCCCAGAGTGCGTTATGCCTGCCTCTTTTACAGCACTGACCTCTCTCATTATTAGACCATGAGCCTCTGGAGTCTAGAAAACAGGGGACTGGACTCATCTTTATTTTGCTAGTTCCAAAGCAGGGCCTGGCACATGAGAGATATAGTAGATATTGAATAGAAGGCCACCAAATAATGTAACTGCCATTATGAAATATCTAGAAAAAGAAATAGCTCTCCATAGAATCACCACTCAATATCTTCTGATTTAAAAATGATAGGCTGGGGGGCCTGGGTGGTTCCATCGGTTGAGGGTCCAACTCTGGATTTCATCTCAGGTTATAATCTCACGGTTCGTGAACTTGAGCCCCACATCAGGCTCTGTGCTGATAGCACAAAGAGAGCCCACTTGGAATTCTCTCTCTCCCTCTCTCTTTCTCTCTGCTCTTTCCCTATTCGTTATCTCTCCCTCTTAATGGGGCGCCTGGGTGACTTGGTCGGTTGGGCGTCCGACCTCGGCTCGGGTCATGATCTCGCGGTCCGTGGGTTCGAGCCCCGCGTCGGGCTCTGTGCTGACAGCTCAGAGCCTGGAGCCTGTTTCAGATTCTGTGTCTCCCTCTCTCTGTGACCCTCCCCTGTTCATGCTCTGTCTCTCTGTGTCTCAAAAATAAATAAACGTTAAAAAAATTTTTTTAAAAATGATAGGCTAAACACAAACATCTTCCAGGTGAACTATACAAGTTACAGGCCAGTTTTATTTCTACCTTTACAGGCTCTGCAGAACAAAGAAATTTCACTTTATAGCTAATTAACTAATGTATTCATTTGTTCAACAAATATATACTGAGTACCTAAGATTAAACTCCATATCTCAAAATGCAGATTGTCACTGTTTATGTCAGTCACTCAAAACTGAGCTTAGTTCATAATTCCACTGGATGAAGGAAATTGGGTTTAGAAAATGTGATATATGCAATAATCTAACATTTCTACTCTTTCTTTTATACTTTTAGATTTTCCAAATCCTTTTTAGAATCTCCAATACTGTGAAAACTGTACATATGTATATTCTCTAGGGCCTTTTGCATTATAGGAAGCTGAGAAGTAGGAAAATTAAAGAGAATAATTTGCACCAGTAAAAGTTGACAAAATCGTTAGGAGATTTGCAATCTGTGCGGTGTCCGGTAAGCCCCGGATTTTGAATCCACAAGCACAACTGACATTTTTTGATGCTTCCATTTCAGGGCAATAGACGAAGCCTGAAGAGTTATCTTCATAAAACTGTCTATAAACTGGATAGTTAGCTCTGGGATTTTACTATCCTGATCCCATGTAACCAGACTCATCTACGTTATCAACCGACTCATCGTGATCTATCACGACAGCTAGATGAAGAGTGACACGGAGTGAGACTATTTCATCAGGGCAGAGATGTGAGTCTTGGTGGGGAGGCAACCCCTAGCTGTGGGGCCAACGTAGCTGTGTCATTTTCCTAAATGACAGACCAACAAACATTTCTGAGGATTGCAGGGTGATAATTAACACAGGGGTAACTGCAGAGAGGGCTACCTTGCACGGATCACTCTATTATGTAGGTCACCAAGACCAAGAGACATGTTCCTTCTACTGATCCCTCCCCAGAGACATTTGGGCTACAATAAACCTACAGTATGTAATGCAAATAATACCTCTTTGGTTTTGGATGCTAGAGATGGAAGTGTTTGCCTTTGAAATCATCCAAAAGAAATGCTGAACTTTCCTAGGACAGTTGACTCTTTCATTCAAAAGGAGACCCTGATTATTTCTTTCCAGGGTTTTTGTAAAATGTGTGGCTATTTTTTCTTGACCATGGCAACCAACGCTCTTTTTAATCATAACAGGACAACTCAAAATGCTGATTTCAAATTTCAAATAATATAAGCCTACTTCGCACGCACTTGGCCATTGCGTATGGTTTGTGACATTGTGTTGCACATCGTGCTTCAAGATAGAAGTTACCAGTTGTCTTACTTCAAGGGTATTAGGAAGATCAGAAGGTAACTATGCATAAAATAAACAGGAAATACAAGGAATAACACTCTGGGAATGAAATTTCATCATTGGGTTTTTAAAGCATGTTGTCAAGGGTCTCTAGGATTATGTCCCACTCAGGTCTGGTTTAGGGGATTTCAAATAATCCAACTAAAGCACAGTCTGTATTTGCCAATTCATGACCATGACAGCAAAAAGGCTGCATTAAGGCGACTACCTCCCCAGAAAACTTTGTACCAGCATATCCTCCCACTATGCTTTATAAGTCTCTTTAAATATATAAAGAGATGGTTGATGATTTTTCTAAAGCAAATTATGGGCAATTAGCAAGTTCTAACCAGTTGGTTATAATTGCCATTTTGTTTTACATTATTAGGGAAATAAGTTCTGCCCATGATTCTTTATGGGTTTGTGTATTTCATTTGATTAAAGGAATGGTCTTTCCATATTTTCTTGAGACTGCACAGAGCTCTAGGGTAATGACATCATTTGAAAGCATCTCAGATAGTATGTTTTGGATAGAATCAAGGAAAGAGCAAGCAGCTTTGTGCCTCTAGCTTTTCATATAAAAATGACTTCTTGTTCATTAAATTTAATGTTTCATAAACATAATTCATTAGGTGATAAATGCTTTCAATGTATTAGGTGCAATATTTGACTTGGTGGTAAAAATTTACTGGTAACTACTGTTCATTATCTGCATTTTAATGCCACAACTGGTAAGATGAAAAGAAATTATGATCACACAATAAGCCCCATTCATACCTTCGGGACAAGGCCACTTTTGTTATTTAAGGTGGTTTTCCATAGAAATAGTGCTCAGTCTCGGGAATATGGAAGGAAATTCGATGGACTCCCCTTCTTCTTCCTCTTTTTTTCCTCCTTCTCCTTCTCTGTGTCTTCTTTTCTTATGTTCACCTTTAAACAATATTGATGACTGCCTTTTGTCTATTATAAAACCCACAAGCTATTCTCCGTGCCTCCGTGGTAGGAAATTGGTCCGTGTGCCACATTTACAGAGGGAAGATAAGCCTTTAGTGTTTGATTAGGGCTCCATCATGGCCAAACACTGGCACATAAGCAAAAATCACTTCTTATGTCCAACAAAATATTCCTTGAAAAATTTGCGCGTTAGTGTGACGTCGTAAATACCTCACATCTCCGATGGCTGATGTCCGAAAAGGGTAAGTAAGGTGATTTTCGAGTCTGGAATACTGCCAACAGAAGGTGGGATTATGCCTGGCTGAAACAATTAGGACCGCACAAACTTTTCCATTTTTTTGACAGCTTTGTCCCAGATCTCAGAATGCTGAGATTCCTTTCGTCTCTCGTATTTGTAAAAACTCGCTGATGCACTTTCATAAGCAAAAATCAGCAGAGCTCTTTAAACTCTCTGTATTGAAGCAAGTACAACCATAGGATTAAATCTGTAAAAAAAAATATCATATCAAATGTCAATAGAGTGACCGCCCTTCCACTTACTCATTCCAATATCATCATGGACACAACACATGTGGCACTCTACTTTTGAAAGGAAACTCTTCCATAACTTAGAACTCAAGCTTATTTTTCTGAAACGTTTTCACACACACACAAAAAACGAATCGATTTATTAAAGAGTTCAGAAAGAAAACCATTGGAGGGCCTGAACTGTATATAAAGAACTGAGCATAATGTGGGGAAATGGTTTACTTTCCAAGTCCATTAAATGAGAGATTCGATTTTTCGTTGGCTCGTGTAGGAACATCTCTGAAACGTTCACTTCTAAAATCATCAGAGGCATCAACGTCCTAAGTAAGCTATGAAGAAAACTTAAGCAGGCAAACGTTCGATATTTCCTTCAGCACCTTCTCATCGTCCTCCATGGTATGAAACAGAATGTTTGCTTAGCTCTTGCACAGAGGAGCTCATCCCTTCTTTGTTTAAGAAGTTTTCGCTTTTCGAAAAGCACATCCTTAAATTCAAAATGACTTCTTAGTCACAAAATGATAAAAATCTTCGGGCTGAAATGGACCTGAAATGCCATGTGGTCTCCACTCTTTTTAACAAGGTAGAGTTACCTGATTATTTTCACAGATGTGTATACCAGACTTTCCTGCACGCCATTTTGCAATTATAAAATTATAACTGAGCGAGTTTTCGTAGCGTATTCAGAACCAAGTGCACGGTCCTTGAAGCCCGTATTTTAAAATTTGCACATAAACTCATTAGCCAGGGAGTGAGTATTGAGTTACTCATATTGGATTTTCTTGGCAGCATCGCTCACCGTTTCCGAGAAGACGTGCTAAAATCTCAGGCACCTAGCGGGTGTTGTTCCTCGGAAGCCATCACATCTTCTTCCTCAGAGCTGACTCAACAAAAAAAACAAAACCAAACCAAACAAAACACACCACTAAAACCAGTGTGTTCAATAAGGCAAGTTACTCGGAACACGTAGGAGATAGGTTACTGCACATTTTGCTAGTGTCATAAATTAATGTATGGGCATGATGTTTACAGACAGCAACAGAATGAGGTTACAGAGAGAATATTGACTTCTGAACATCGCTTCAGAGTTCTTGTGACAATAATTCATTCTGCCGGGAGGCAGTATTTATTCTAAAAACCTCAGTGCTTTGGAAGTGGCAAAATAATGTTAATAACACAGTTTTTGTCTAACTTTGACAGAATTCAGCATAAAAAAGAGGGAATTTTGAAAATTATAGGCTTTTTTTCCCCATTATATGATGCCAAATGACTGAATTCAGTGAACTTTTCAATTAGCTGTTTGGGTAGCATTTAGGCATGTGTGAGTTTCACGAGGAACGTGTAATGCATATTAAAGATTATAATTAATCATTCCAGGTTTGAGATCGAGACCATTATGCTCATGACTTTTCTTCTGCCTTCCAGGAAGAGCAAGCTGAGATTCAAATAGAGTGGAAGGAGATGATAACGTTGTGCGAGGAGGTAAAGACTCAAGTGTCTTGGGTAAATTTGCCGAAAATCTTCGACACACATAAAGGTAATATTAAACAATCCTACCCAAATCCTGTGGGTGTCTACTGCAGAACATGCTGTGGGTTTCCAGGCTCTGTGCCTCCGCTCGTCCCGTTCTCCTTGCTTGGAATCCTTTCCCACCTGGTGAGTCCATTACTCCCCCTTCAAATGCAACACAAATATTCCTTCTGGAAAGAATTCTGCGATTCCCCCAAGTCAGTATTAATTACAAACTCCTCCGAGCCCATATATTTACTACATACAGACTTTACCACATTGTTCTAAAATTGTCTGTGTGTCGCCTTTCCTCCTGTGACTTCTTATTCATCTTTGTGTCCGTAAGTGCCGAACGCTGCACCTGCAGAAAAGAAATCATCCTGGAACCCGTACAATATTGGTTTGCACGCTGGGGGCCTGGGGCCAGCGGCATCACCTGATTCATCTGATGTCACCTGGGAACTCAGGAGAAATGCAAATTGGCAGGCTCCTCCCTGAGCCCCCTTGAATCCCTAATTCTGACGCAGGGTGTGTGGGGAATGGACAGCGATGCGGGTTTTAACAAACCCTCCACGTAATTCCAACGCATGCCAAAATTCTGGCTTTATCTGACAGGAAAATCCCGAGATGGGGAAAGGTGGTTGGAGAGAGGACGCAGAGCCCTTTCCCCTGACTTTAAACTTGTCTTTGGGCTCTTATTAGTCTGGCCCACCCGCTCTCAACACACATTTCCCTTTAAAACTCTAACCAAAAAGAGGAGGCTGGGTATTTCCTCATTCCCATTAGCATAGCCGACACAGGCTATGATGTTCAGAAACGTCCCCAAGTCCAAAGGACAAAAGTTGAAAAATGAAAAAAGAATAGGAAACGCAATTTGCAAAGCACCGAAGGCAAGTAGTATCTTTCTCCACATCTTGCCTGAAAAAAGGCTGAGTTCTGATAGTCTAGAATATACCATTATGACATGACAGACAGCAGACCGGTACCCCCAACATGACTTTATAGAGCAAACCCAACTGGGCAACATAAAAATAGCCCTGAGGGTGCAGAAGCCCAGGGACTTGACTGACCAGCTCAGAGAGCTTGAGCAGATTATCCAAATTTTCCAGCCTTCTTTCTACTCCCATAAAATGGAGATAATACCAACGAACACAGGGTCATCTAAGAGTGAAATAAGATTGTCTCTGGAAAGGCACTTTATAATCTATAAAGCGTTGAAGCATCATGTATATGTCTATATACGATATTAGAAACTATATGCATAATTATAGTAATAGTAAGGCTTGCTTACTATTAACACTTAGGTCACAAGTGTTAATCATATTCCCAAAGATTAATTTAATCAACACAGCTTATTAAAATAATAATAGATTTCAAGTTCAGATAAGTTTCCGCTTCCATAACATGTGTTATGTTTCCCTTACTTTATTCTCTTAATGTTTATTTGTTTTTGAGAGAGAGAACACGCAGGAGGGGAGGGGCAGAGGGAGAGGGAGACACAGAATCTGAAACAGGCTCCAGGCTCCGAGCTGTCAGCACAGAGCCCAATGCGGGGCTCGAATGCACAAACTGTGAGATCATGACCAGAGCCGAAGTCGGACGCTCAACTGACTGAGCCACCCAGGCACTCCACATTATCCTTACGTTAAAATGATACCTCTTGGGGCGCCTGGGTGGTTCAGTCGGTTAAGCATCCAACTATTGATTTCTGCTCAGGTCAGGATCTCACAGTTTGTGAGATTGAGCCCCACATGGGGCTTCGCGTTTCAACACGGATCCTGCTCGGCAATCTCTCTCCCTCTCTCTCTGTCCCTTCCCCGTTTGCATGTGCACACTCTCTCGCTCTCTCTCGCTCTCTTTCACTCTCTCTCTCTCAAAATAAATAAATAAATTTTTTAAAAAATAAAATGATACCTTGTTATTCGAGAAATTTTGGAAAACAGGGAAAAACAAAAAAAAAAAAATGGGAAAATCACTTGTGATATCCTAGCCAGAAATAGTTAATATTTTCCATTTTCATATAAATTTTTGGTATAAAATTATAATCCTACAGTATACAGTATATTGTAATCTGTTATATTCATACAGAGAATGTCATGAATCGTTTTTAAATTTGGAAATATTCTCCCACAAAATTATTTCTACTGGCTGCAAGTAGTCTATCCATATGAACATCCCAGAATTTCTTTTGCCAGTGTTCTTTTTAGACGTTTGGATTGTTTCTAGGGCTTCACAAGTGTAAATGTATATTTGTATATTTATCTTATTATTTATTCTCTACTAATAAATAATAGTATAATTTATTATTATTTAATCTATTGCCTGAGAATAAATTCTCTGAAGCAGAATTGCTAGGTCAAAGTTTATGAACACTTTTAAGAATTTTGAATCCTGGTACCAACTTGCTTTACCAAAGAATTGTGTAAATTTCCACTGCCTCCAACAGCAAATGTTAGTGCTTGATTTTCCACATCATTCCCAATATAATGTCGTTATTTCCCTAAACTTGGCCGATTTTGTGGGGGTGGGGGGGAGACAGTGCTATCACATTGTTGTTTCCACTTATATCCCTTTGATTAGTACAGAAGTTGATAGAACTAAATCACTGAACGCATTTTGGAGTTAATACACCTGCAAAGAAGACTTTTAAAAGCTTATGGGGTGCCTGGGTGGCTCAGTTGGTTGAGGGTCCGACTTCGGGTCAAGTCATAATCTCACAGTTGGTGGGTTCGAGCCCCGTGTCAGGCTCTGTGCTCAGAGCAAATGTTATAGCAATTTGCCCATTCTTTCCCAGGTGGATTATGTTTTACATGCAGCTAAAATAATGAATCTCCATTATTTTCCCCGCATTCCTTGGAACGTGAACGCCTTACGTTTCTTCTGCCCTCTGCAATCCACTGCCCTAGTTATTCATAAGAACTTTTGTGTCTTCACAAGTGTGGTCCACCTTAATCCTAAGAAGTAAGTTCCTCATTTTCCCTATGATGAAGACGGCCCGCCATGATCATTTCGATGAGTGTTTCCCAATCCCTTTATCGTTATTCTTGGTTTCCAGCTATAAAAAACAGAGGTTGACCTTGTATCCAACAGAAACGTTCTCTATTTGTAAGTTTTTCGATAGGGTCCCAAAAAAAGCATGAAAAATGAGTTTACTTCTGAGATGAGCTACCATACACGGCTTAGCAATGGACTGGGAAATCCATTGGGAGGAGTAACTTAGGAAGGAAGTTCCATGAGGTGAAGCTCAAGAAAGAAAATCTGGAAAGTAAAAAAAGAAAAGAACTAAGTGTATCAAGATCCTCTATGTGCTAGGTAACGTGCCTGTGGTTTTATGTAAATTGACGGATAATTCAATGTTTGTTCTCAAGAGACTCGAACATGAGTTATATTGTGTGTCTATAATATTGCATATGTATAAATAGTACATGCATACAATATACATTACCTAAGGGTTAGTTCTCCATAAGATGATTCCACATTTTTTCACTTCCCTTTAATTCATCTGTAGTCTCTCATTTTTATGCCGTAAACTTGTAAGAACACGTTTTTAAGCATTTCTTCCTAACTGTATCTCAGAAAGACATCTCTGGGTGGTACAGGGTCCCGTGATTATTAGCACTGCCTGAGCTGCAGAGAGGGGGACTCTTTTCCACGTTGATATACAATCCACGTGCAGCGTTTCTAGCTTTCCTGCATTTCAGATTTTCCACTCCCTGGCCTGACATCATAGGGGTTTCTTGTCTCTTCCCCCCACTTAACTGCCTGCCATTTTGGTGTCCTTCATGTGGCAAACTGAGGCCAACACTAAGCTCCCAGAGCGACCACCTCTGCCTCTCTCTAAAAGGAGAGTTCTGGAGCGCCTGGGTGGCTCAGTCGGTTAAGCGGCCGACTTCGGCTCAGGTCACAATCTCGCGGTCCGTGAGTTCGAGCCCCGCGTCGGGCTCTGTGCTGACGGCTCGGAGCCTGGAGCCTGTTTCGGATTCTGTGTCTCCCTCTCTCTGACCCTCCCCCATTCATGCTCTGTCTCTCTCTGTCTCAAAAATAAATAAACGTTAAAAATTTAAAAAAAAAAAAAAAAAGAGTTCTTTCTCTGCACTTATGCTGGCTATTACTTCCCTCTTCCCACCCAACCACGTGCCTCTCTTTCTTCCTAAACTTCAACAGTCTTATGTTTTATGTTCTCCTTCTAGTCTCCTTCTAGTCCCCTCTTTCCTTCCTGGTATATTTTGAAAGTCAAGGGTACCTGGAAATTGTCCTGCTATGTAACACGTTTCCTTCCAACTAAACCCCAAGAATGGTGTTAGTAAAATGGGGAATCTTCAAGAGTTCGTTCATTCACTTACCTCACCCCTTCTCCTTAATTGAAATTGAACTCTTACCCTTGGCCCCACTCTTTCCAGCCAAAAGGCAGGGGATTTGAATCTTAAATCCAGATTTAAGACCAAATTAAAATCATCCCTAGGAGCCAAGAAACTTCAACTCTGAAGAACCCTGTGTGAATTGAAGTAATTCACTCAATAAAGGATGTTTCTACAGGTTTTAGGAAAGTGTCTTATTTTGTGTCTAATTTGCAGTGACCCTACAGGCCAGTATCACAGCAAGGACACGGGAGAGGAAGGCAGGTTGAAAGAGTTCTCCTCTATAAGTAGTATAAGTCATATTGGTTTTAATACTGAATGCATGGTAAAGTATAATAATAGTAAGACCTACTCCCCCAAATAGATTTGAAGGATAAAAGTATCTGAAACCCTATCTCAGAGCCTGGAGCCTGTTTCGGATTCTGTGTCTCCCTTTCTCTCTCTCTCTCCCCTCTGCGGCTCACGCTCTGTCTCTCTCTGTCTCTCAAAAATAAATAAACGTTGAAAAAATATTTTTAAAAAAATTGTTTGAATTTGAGAAGATCTGAAACCCTGATTCTCCCAAAGCAAACTGGGGAGACAAATTTCTTCAATGCTACAGGACAGTATTCTAAGCATTTTTTTCTAAATGTATTAAAATTTTCTTTGCCGAGTCGTTTGGGGCCCTTGGAGTCCCCATCTGGGCAGACACGTAAGCTGATACGTATGCGAAAATGAAATACACTTAAGGACGCAGCTTGTCAAATCACATCAGCTACTAGGTGGGTCTGCTCACTGATGAACTCACATGAGAACATTATTGCTCAACACATCCTCTTACCTCTTGCTTAAAACAGGTTTGGCTTTAACTGGATTGGATCTCGTATATGTGGAATACCAACTCCCCACATTTACTTGGAATTACTCAAATGTCGTTAGGAGCTCCGATCGACATCTACCTACTGGAGAAGGGTAATCGACAACATCCATTAGCTGTTCCGCTGCCCGGAAGGAAGGGCTTTTTATCCTAGTTGTATGCTGGTCAAATTCCATCTCTCAGGAAGTAGGAGCCTCCGACACGATGACCCATTCTTTGTGTACGAAACCTGCTGGCCTTGGTGAAAAGTCCGGGCTGCGTACAGGACAACTAGTGTTCTGAAGAGCGACCTAGGACTGTGTGCTGCCCCACAGGCAAGGTTAAATTTGGTGGTCTTACCTCCTGAATTCAGGGCGTGTCAGGACCCTCAGGCTGCTTTTGTCCACGAATATGGGTGCTTACAATTAAATAGCAAAGTAATGAGGCTTATAGCATTTCACGGGCTAGTCAGAATTACACAATTTGAGAAATGGAAAGCATTTCAGAAATCGTCTAGACTGATTCTCTTGTTTGCAGATGAGATCCCTACGAAACCTACAAAAAGAAAAACGTACGAAGACTTACACTGATTCAGGTTCACACAATAAATTAGGGAAATCGATCCTTAGTTCTGGACATAAGAAAGTGAGGGGCGCCTGGGTGGCCCAATCGGTGAAGAGTCTGACTTCGGCTCCGGTCATGATCTCACGGTTCATGGGTTCGAGCCCCGCGTCGGGCTCTGTGCTGACAGCTCGGAGCCTGGAGCTGCTTCGGATTCTGTGTCTCCCTCTCTCTCTGCCCCTCCCCCACACAAACTCTGTCTCTCCCTTTCAAAAATGAATAAACATTTTTTAAAAATTGAAGAAAGTAAACTTTTAGAAGGTAGATTATATCTAAAAATGCCTTCTCCCAAAGGAGCTCTTTTAGAGACATGTGTTTTGTAATTAGTTTGGTGAAAATCAGCAAATGACTATTTAAAACACACACACACACACACACACACACACACACAGCTAGAGTGAACTTCCCTGCAATGGACTTTTACTCTTTTTTTTTTTTTTTGGTTCTTGTTCTATGAAAAGGAATTATTTTCCAAACTTTTTGTTATGAAAAATGTTAAATGTACACAAAAACAAGAGAAAATAACAACACGAACCCCGTGTTCACCTCAAGGGTCGTTGCTTCGCGTCAGTCCGTGACCAATCTTCCCACCTCACTGTTTCTGAAGTGGACATTGGACATTATGTCATTTCACCTGCAAACACTGCAGAGAGTGCCTACAAAAGACAAGGACTCTTTTTTTAATTTAATTTTAATTTTTTTAATGTTTATTTTTGAGTGGGGCGGGGACAGGAAGGAGCAGAGAGAGAGGAAGAGAGAATCCCAAGCAGGCTCCATGCTGTCAGCACAGAGCCCGACGCGGGGCTCGAACCCACGAATCGCGAGATCCTGACCTGAGCCGAAGTCGGACCCTCAGCCTACTGGGCCACCCAGGGGCCCCGAGGACTCCCTTTTTAAAAGCATAAGCACAATACCATTACTGTCCATAATAATTTAACAATAATATCTTAATATAAATAGATTTCTAAACTTTACATAGGTTCTTTTGCCTCAGAACTAGAGCATGCTCCCATGATTTGATAAATACTATTTCGTTGGTTTATTCATTGAACGAAACACAAGCCAGGCCTTCAAATAAACAGCCACAGATGTTTTGTTTGCACGGAGGAGAAGAAGGAAGCCCAGATTCTGACTTTTGCAGAGGAAGTAGAGAATCAAAGAAGGAGAAGACATTCTAGAACCAGACAGAACTGGGTGTACAACTACACGTCCCTCGTTATTGAACATGCTAATTTCTTTCTCTCAACAGCTCAGTTTGGTTATCTGTAAAATGGGGATAATTGGTCCATTTGACCAAATAGATTTATTAGCTTTAATTAGTTAATGGGATGTGCAAACACACGTTAAGGCTCGTTATTCTCTTTCCGAGTTGTACACACAATGCTTTAAAAAAAAAAAGGGAGCGGTGACTATTGGTTACTTGTAAAAACTGAAAGCCAAGTGACAATGGGCATAGAGTCCCGAGAACTAAAGTTTCGGAGAACTAAAGGTTCGGAGATGCATTGTCTGTTCAACAAATACACATTTTAAGGAAAAAGAGAAGTTCAGCTTTTTACTGTGCACCTTTCCACTACGTACCCCTCTTACTAAATAGTTCTATCCGAGGGGATTCTGGGAAGCAAGCCCTTGTTCCGTGATGAGGTCTACGGACATGCCCAGCTTGCTTTTGCCTTGGATGGAGGTGTAATTGTAGTTCATAACTCAGCCCTAATTGTTCATAAACCCTTGAACATTTACTGTTCAGTCATTTTATTAGGTTTTTCTCACTACGCCCCTCTGAGGTAAGCCACTGTTGTCATCCTCGCTTGGAGATGCGGAAACAGAGGCACAGAGAGGGTAAGTCATCTATTTCGGGGAAAGGAGGTCAGTCACCCAGAAGAAGGGCCTAGAAAGCCTGAGCCTGGGCAGACCCCACGGCTCTGAGCTCCGAAGGCCTCCGGGCTGTGGACCACAGAGGCCCTGGCTCCAATCTGGCCCCAGCGACCATCCCGGGGGCCTGGAGGAGCCTGAGTCGTGCCCCTCTTCCGGGCGTGCCCCTCTTCCGGGTTGCTGACACAGGAGCTGCACCATAAGCACTTCATCAGTGAGCTTCGTTCAGGGCTGGTTGAGTGATTGAGGTGCTGCCCCAGCCCCCCACCCACCCACCCCCTCCCAGAAAGACCCGATTCTGCCGCAGAGGATCTGCTGACTGTCTTCAGGAGAGAGCAACCGCACGCCCCTGGGCCTTCTCCGTACAGTTTGGATCCCTTGTCTTCTGCCTCCCGGAGACGGTCTTTGCGGATTGGCTCTCCTCCCCGCTGTCCTTCTGCACCCGACCGCTGTAAGTCCACCTGCCCCGGTGTCTCACATCTCGCCACAGTGCAGCCGTGATGCATGAAAGGACCCGCGCTTCCCTTCCTGGACTCCTCCAGATGCTGCTACCCTACCACCCCTCCTCCTTCCAGACCGTTCCATGCAGCCTCCAATCTCGTCCCTCCCTGGAGTGTCTACCGACCCAGCTTCCAGCGTAAATCCAAATACAAAATCCCTGAATGCCGTCCAGCCCCTTCCCTTGTCCCCTCGTCAGCCTGCCACGGGGCCCCTCCGCCCTCTCCAGGTTTTCCTCCCCTCTGTTGGCCTCTCGCCACTCTCCCCGGCCAGGTTATCCCACTCTGCCGAGGGACTACGTGGTAAAGATTCCGGAAGGTTCGGCGGAAGGCCCTTTCTCTTCTCTTCTCATCCTTGGCTCTTCCCCGAAGCAAGCTCCCCCCTGCCACTGGGATGTTTATTACCAATAGGTCAGTGACTCCCAAAACCGTATGTGCAGCCCAGACCGCTGCTGTGTGTTCTGGAACCCGCACATCGGGCTGCCTGTTACCCACCCCCCACCCCTCCCGCCCCAACCTTAATGCCTCCAGCGCCTGCCCCCGGAATGTCAGACTCCAACCGGTTGCTGAAGTGGAAAGCAAGGACCAATTCTGTCCTTCTCTCCCCTGCCAGCCACACCCAGTCCTTCACGGGGCTCCGTCACCGTTGCCACCCACAAATCCTTCGGGTGTGTCCAGCCCTCTTCACAGCCGTCCCCTGGACTGACCACTCCCCCCACACCCCCCTGCCAGCTCCCCCCACTCCAGTTCATGCTCCACACTGGAAACCACAACCTGGTCTTAGAACTCAGACAACCTCCTTAAGCCTTCCCACGTCTTCCTGTTATTCTGAGCCTAAAGACCCAAATCTTCAGAACGACGTGCAGGATTGGCCTCGTTCTGCACCACCTGCGCCGTCCCCCCCACCCCCCCACCCGGCCTCCTGGTGTCTGAGCGCCCCTCAGGCTTTTCCTTTCATAGAGCTCCCCTATCCTCAGAAACCTGCCTCTGCTGTGCTCCCTCTAAAAGACCTTTCTTAACCACAACCAACCTTCAACTAATAAGCAAATACTTCCAATCAAACCACAGCCCAAAGATCATTTCCTCCGGGAAGCCTTATATGATACGATCTCCCAGAGGAAAGCAAGCCATCGTTCTAAAATATAATTGCTATCAACTCGACAGCAAAACGTTTATCTCCTTATTGTCTTTAGACATATCAAATGTACAAAAATATGATAGATATCTTTGTGTGATACTTTTGTTAGATAAGCACCTATTACCCAGGTACACGGGAGATACACATATGTCGCCTACGTATGAAGTTCAACGTGAATATAAGATTTGCGTTGGCCTTTCCAATAAAGGTTTGAAAATTCTAATAGGCAAGAGTGGCTATTGCATACATTTGATGATTTGCCTTTATTACGAAGAGCAGAAATAAGTTAGAGATTCTTCCACTGTGAATGGTGCGTTTTAGAAACACCATCTTCGAAAGAAATGTTCTGTTTTGTAGAGAAATTCCAGAACTGCCTTCCACAAACCGTTAGAGCGGTCCCCAAATAAATGAAACAAGAGGGAAGGCCTTTTCCCCAGCTCCTGTCATCCTGCATTGTACAAACCGACACAAAGGATCCCGTTGGCTTGGCAATGTTTTTGTGACATGGAATTTTCCCCCAGAATGGAGCCTACACGGAATCCCATTTCAGTGACACGTCAGATACCAGGCCTGGTTCCATTATGATATTTTTTTTTTCATGCACAGAATTAGAATAACCAAATGTCATCACTGAAAGAGACTTTAAAGAGTCTTTCACTCAACCTTATTTAACCAGGTTTCCACAGTGCTCTAGTGATTGAAAGCCATGGAGAAAGAGGCCCATCGGCGGACCGGAGGGTTCCACAATCTGCTTCATCTCTGTCTTCACTAGAATTTACAAATTAGGATTCCAAGAAGATTCTGCAGGAGGATATGGCTTAACTTCTAAATGGGCTTTGAAATACCATTAGGCGAGTTCGGCTAGTTCAGGATCCAAATGAGGACGCTGAGGCTTGCAAACAGAAAGCGACTTGTACCAGACCCCCGAGCTCATTGATTGCAAAGTTGGGGGTACATCTCCTCCGCGGGATCACTTTCCTGGGAACCTTGCAGAAAGGTCAGTCTGCAACCTGAGGAACCGAGCCAGCAGGGCTGTTTTTGCCAGAAGTACAAAGTGGGTGAGCTGTTCGTTCCGAAGGACAAGAAGTAGGTTGAGATACAGGGCGTGTTGCACATTGTGAAATAAAAGTCAGGTATAAACAATCCTGGAGATGATATACGAATCTTATTTTACTGGCTGCCATCTTCAAGATTACAAAACCCCAAACTAATTTTCTCTTCAACCTCCGTTGATACAAAGATGTACGTATCTCAAGCATCTAGCCTAATCTCAATAGATACGATAAATATTGTGACCAACAGCTTAACAGCTTAACAGATTGTCGTTAGTCCTCGGTGCTATCAGTGTCTCCCAGATCCAAGAAAGGCAGAGGAATTGGAAACCCAGAACGATAAGGCGCTATCACTGGTGAGTTCAGATGGCCAGAGTGGAGTGTCAATAGGGACAGGACCTGTCTGGATCTGTCAATACCTCCCTTTTCCCTCGCTGACTGTTGCCTAGTCCTTGGCCGACCAAGTGCTTGACTACCGAGCGTTACCCCTCCATCCTTCTCGAGCATCGCCCCACGCACACTATCTTCTGTATGCTCCCTCCATCCGACTCCGCAGAGATTTTAGTAGCCACGGTACTCAATCAACATTTATCTTAGGATACTTTGCAATGCTATTTCATTTATGAGCTTATGTGGTCTTCCCCATTAAATCATAAACCTCTCTGCTGCAAAGACGCCTCATGCTCCCTCGCCACACCGGGGTCTGACACCTGCCCTCCTAGTAATGAGTGCTCGATGAAAGTCGATGATAGTGACGGTGATGACGATGACGCTGGTGACGGCAGTGACTACAGACGAAGAAGCAGGTGCTTCTTATTATGAAAGCAGAATGGACACAAATAATAAGAACGAACACATGTGGTTGCTTTGGAGCCTATACGCATTACCTTGGGTGACGGCTACTGTCACTTTCTGTTTCTTCCCAAGAACACAGAAGCATTAGGAAGCTTTCTCATGATTTCCAAGAGGACTTAAAGAAGGTAGAAAAATGCATTCATATTGGGACAGATCTGTAGGAAAAGAAAAACATCACTAAGGGCATGTGTGCCTGAGATCCTTATTAAAATTAATATCTGAAAAGATATTCAAGCGCTAACGTGAAACACTTTACTGAAAACCTTTTTTTTTTGTTTCTTTTTAATATATTTTTAATGTTCATTTCTTTTGCGAGAGAGAGACAGAGAAAGAGACAGAGCATGAGTGGGGGAGGGGCAGAGAGAGAGGGAGACACAGAATCCGAAGCAGGCTCCAGGCTCCGAGCTGTCAGCACAGAGCCCTACGCGGGGCTTGAACCCACAAACCAGGAGATCATGACCTGAGTCGAAGTCAGCCGCTCAACCAACTGAGCCCCCCAGGTGCCGCTGGATCTTTTTCTTTCTGAACCATTGCTTCAGGATTGTTTTTTCTCGCAAATGACAGAAAACTCGCTGCTTCAGTTAATGTCACCTTATCACCCTGAGCTTGTATTTCCCTTCCTATATGAACATCCCCCCCAAAGTCACTGTGAAAGATCTATGAGTGGGGTGTGGGAATGAGCAAGGAGAGACAGACAGCCTGAAGGAGTCTGATCTCTTTGAGAAATTTTTCTGTTTGCGCACAATATTTTTCTTTGAGAGGTAAAAAAAAAAATTAATTTATCCCAAGGGCTGCTGACCTTTTCCGCAAACCTTAGTAATGTCCCAGCTTTCTTTTTTCTGGTCCCACAGCATCATCTTGACCAGTGGCAACAGCCTCGCCTCCAGCTTCAGACCCCCACGTACCCCACAGAACTGCATCAGGCAGGTTCACCCTGGCCAGTCCTCATTTTTGTTCTCTTGCCATGTCCCGGATTCTCTGGCAAACATCTGGGCCTCTTTATACGCAGATCTACAGATGTTTTGCTCATGAGCCATTTGATACCTGTATTTTAAAAGCACACTACAAGTTGAGGTTTTATGCTACCATTAATTCACTTGATGAATATTTATTAAGTGCCTACTGTGTACCAGCATTGAATGGAAATAGCGCCTGACTTTTAGACAAGGGGTCCGGATGTAAGTCTGACTTTATAATGTAGTATCTGTATAGCTTCTCTTTGCCTTCTGCCTTAGTTTCTTTGCCTATAAAATGGCAAGAATTAAAAAAAAAAAAAACCGACCTCACAGGTTATTCTAGATATGAAAACATGGCACTAGAAGGAGGTCCCAGAAACTAACAAATTAACAAATAAGCTTCACCACAGTAGAACAATCCAGTTGCCACTGTGGTTGTTCAATTAGAGGAAGCACGAAGAATGGGACGCTAGAGAGAAAAGACAACGGCGATGTAGACTCAGAGAATCACAGAGCTGCGAGGAGCTGTAGATGTGATCTGGTCCAAGGGTCCCCACCATTTTTGGGAGGAGATAGCACGGGCTTTGCAGACAAAGACCCTTGGGTTCAAATTCTAGCTCAGATGCTTTCTAGTTGTGTGACTGTGTAAATGACGACCTCTCTTAGCCTCGTTATCGCCTTTCCAGAAGAGGAAGAATAATGATTCCACCACAATTGTTGCGTGAATTAAATAAAATAGGGTGTAAAAATCACTTGGAATGCAGTAAGCTTTTCACAAGTGACCACTATCTTTGCGATTTGATTATCACTCTTGTCTTTTTATTATCTGAGATCTTCCAGTTTTACTGAGATGTCATTGACCCATAGTATTGTATATGTTCAAGGTGTGCAGCATAACCATCAGATATATGTACCTATTGTGAAATGGTCACCGCAGTAGGTTTGGTTGGCCTCCATCACCACACAGAGTCACAGATTTTTTTTTTTCTGCTAGTGATGAGAACTGTGACGATCTCCTCTCTTAGCAACTTTCAAATCTACAATACGGTATTGTGAACTAGAGACACCATGCTGTTCATTACATCCCCAAGACTTAGTTATCTCGGAACCGGAAGTTGAGATCTAGTTACAGCTGGGTGGAGGAGGGGTGAGGCCCCTGGCAGCCAAAGAGAGAAGAGTCGGAGTTAGGAGTGATGAGCGTTTAGCACAGGGAGAAGTGGCCAGGCTGGGCTTCGTTCCTCTTTCTGCTGGAAATTCCGACAGATGTGGGGGGTAAACAAGGGGCAGCGATGCCATAAAACCGACTCATAATGCTGCTAGGAGACTACTGTGTTTCACTGGAAATACAGCCTGGTGTTGGGGTGAGGAGCCTTATCTAAGTCCGTGCAAAAACACACGGCCAACAAAGGCTGCACTCTGCGGAAGGCAGGCAACTGGCTGTTGATGGAACCGTCTCGGGCATGTACAACTTCTCAGTCCCCCAAGCTTTTGCAATCCATTCATTTTCTCATCCACGAATAGGCATCGGGCACCACCTCTATGCCAAAAGGATGATGGTGGGGTCCCACGACCCCGTGCTCGTCAGAAATAGGCCATGGCAAATGAAAGTTATCCTCATCTGGAAACCCAAGGAGAGCATCGACAGCATTCGATCTCCTCTCTTAGCAACGTTCAAATCTACAATACGGTATTGCGAACCAGAGACACCACGTCAGTGCTCACTCACTTTGTTTTTCACACCGGTCCCGACGCGGGACCCACCAGGAGCCACGAGGCAGCAGCGATCTCCGCCGGCAAACCCTGACTTCCTGCTCCAGTAACTACTCTGCTTCAGAGAGGGGCTTTCCTAGGTGGTGTGTAACCTACATTTCTCGAACCATTAGGTTCTTTTCCAACCGAAACCTGCAGCGACAGAAGAAAAATCATAACACCACCTCATTTAAAGGGCCATATGCCTTTTATTAAGAAAAAAATGCAGATGTGAGTACTTTTTTGTGTGCGTTTGAATGCTACCCTGACTGAGTCTCCTGTATAATTAAGTTGCCTGAGAAATGTTGGAGGGCACACAAGAACACCACATCCTAGTGAGTAATAAAGATTACATAATAGTCAAGATAAGCAACCACACCCACAGATTTCATGTAAATGCTAATATTGAGTTCTTGGCCACAGTGTGAAATAATAAGGCAAGGAATGCCACAGAAGTGAACTTCAAAATATCACTCCCGATGGTTACAGAAAACCACAGCCAATTTTACACGGGCGTTTGCCTCACTTTCTTCTAATCGTTGGGTCTTCGTTTTAATGCCCAACTTTCTTCTTCTTCGTCGTCGTCTTCTTCTTCTTCTTTTTTTTTTTTTTCCATTCACAAAGTAGGAGCGCTTAGCTGTTTACAAAAGCCTTGGTTGAATGGGGACCCAGACAATGGTCTGTGGACTAATGGAGCAAAGTCTGGCTAGGAATATCCCCCAGTCGTCTCCAGCACCTATTGTATGGTTCCACCTGGAAAATTCTTCAGTACAACTACCTTGGACCTCCCCTTTGCTGACATACATATGGGACATCTCTTCCAGAGAGTAAGTGGGTATTAAAAGCTTTGACTCCTGAAGGCAATGTTCCCCAAACTGCTCTCCTCAGACACTAGTTGCTTTGGGTAATAATAATAATAATAATAATAATAGTAATAATGAGTTTGAGGTGCAAGAATGAATTTTCTAATTATCAAGTTCAGTAAAACTACATTCTATGCCTCTACCTTATAAGCTCAAAATGTACTATTACCGTGTTAACAATTTTGAGAAGTCCACTAGTAATGATGCCTGTTGGTTTTGGGTTTGTTTTTTTTTTTAGTTTATTTATCTAATTGGGGCGGAGAAGAGAGAAAGAGAGAGAGAATCTCAAGCGGGCTTCACGTTGTCAGCACAGAGCCCGTAACAGGACTCAGACTCAGGAACCATGAGATCATGGCCTAAGCCAAAATCAAAAGTTGGACACTTAACCAATTGAGCCACCCAGGTACCCCAGGAATGATGCCTGTTTAATCTCGTTTTTAAGCAGAGTCCTTTGCCCCCTTCCCAAACACTTATTATTAGTTCTTGAAATGTTTATATGAAATACATAATAGGAGCTTCTTCTTGAGATCACCAATCCAGTCTCTTTCCTTTATGCTTCAAGAATCTAGAAAGACAGTAACTTGCAAACGTTCAGAATGGGGAAGTTATAAACCCCTCCTTAAGCTAAAAATCAACATTTTTTATTCCTTGAATTGCAGATCAATTCATTCTTGCAGAGAAGAATCCCCTCATTTCGCGGACCCTTCCTAAAACACAGGTCCTGCTTAAAAATAGCTCACCTGTGCTGGATACACGTGTTCCGAGACTACACTCAGGCCCAACTCAGCCTGTACCCTCCAACCCAGGTGCCTGGCTGTCTGCATTTATATCTGACTCCCCCATTAAATATCCTGGGGAGCGGCGGGTGGGGATGGCAGGGGGCAGTTGACATATAGTCATGTCAGACCTAAGAGAAGTCTAGCGTCATTTCATTGGATCCCTTCACTTTGCAGCCATAGGGAATTGTGACCCAAAGAGAGAAGCTGGCATGGTCTAAGGGATAGTTAGATAGTGGCAAAGCCAGACATTCACCTGAGTCTCACCTGGCTGCCTCCCATCCCTCATCCCCATGGTCACCTTCCCCAGGGTTACACAAGCCTGCTCCCTGACCTTCAGATTAGAAAACTGGGCTCAATGGCAAAAGCACTTGCTTGCCAAAGAGTTTGCAGAAGCCAAGGTGATGTTAATGCTGGGTTGCTTTAGTCATAGTGCAAAGGTGAAAAGATTTCCATTCTTAATAGTTCTAGAAGGCCATCGGATCTTTTGAAATGTGACCCTCTTTGGGGCAGGGGTAGGAGTCCCCCAGCATATGGGAATGTGGAGACGTGCTGGTTTTCTCGGTCTTCTCTTCTACACAGATCCATCAGGTTCTGGGTGATCTCTCCTGGGGTGTGCAGGATATTAAGAAGCTGGCTGAAGATGGGTGAGAAATCACGAAAAGGAAAAATAGAATTGAGTAGGGCAAGCTACGAAGACTTTCAACAGGAAGGACCTAAGAGCTACAACTCCCTATGGCAGCAGAATTTAGAGTTGAAATTTGATACATTTCTTTTCCCCTTTGGACTTTTATTTTATATCTGTTGCTTGATAAGGAAATTGCTTCTCTTCCTTCACCCCTGAGGACATTTTCATTATACTCTGTTCTTGAAAATGAGCATTTTTTTACTTTTGGCTATTGATTTCAGAACTGTATGAACCGTGCCTTGAAGTCATTTCCTTCAACCCTCTACACGCCGGGGGACACCTACCCCTGCCCCAAAGAGGGTCACATTTCAACAGATCCTATGCCCTCCTGCTCCTCCTGGTGCCTGACCCCCGGGAAATAAAGGAGCATGTCGCATTGAGATGGCCATTATGTATCTCCACTCATCAGAATCACGGCAGCCAGGTGGCAAGGTTTCAGGATGACAAGAAAACAATCCCATCTTTTATTTCCCCGCTTCTGTCACACACGCCCCTTCAACCTGAAAGCAGACCAGAAAAATCCAGCGAGAAAAGGTTTGCAAGCCTCTGCACCAAGGTGACAAGGAATCACAAAGTCCAACTGTTATTTGTCTGGAGAGAAAGGGTGTGCAGAGGACCACAAAGGACTCCAATGTTTCCGTGGCTTATCAAGTGAAATAAAACAAATTGTACCCGGCGAACAAATGATTCATCTTGATTGTTTAGGGCAGTTTCCCTTTAATATTTACGCTGTCTCGAAGCTTGGCTCAGCTTTTAAAAAAAAAGAAGAAGAAGAAGAACTGTCATTTCTATTCAATTAACTGCTTCCCCCTCTGACTTTAAATCAAGGACAGTGTCTGTTCAATTTAATTACTTTCCAAGTAGCCTGCATAGTAAAGCAGCAGCCACTAAAGCAAAGAGCCATGTGGTGCTTTATAAGGCAAGAATTCGATATAATTTAAGGATGTTCTCCTAACAGAAAACGCAATAAAGCTGATTTTTCCCCTGCTGTGTTTCTAGCCACTTGATATACAATACGTTCCCAGGTCAAGATTTTAGCTCAACAGTTTAAAGCAAGCAAAATGGGGAGAGTGTCATTTACCCTCTGGGAAGTCTACGGGAGGAGATCTTTGGAGGACTTGTCCCACCTGCTCTGAATCCACAGGAAGAGTGACCTTCTTCTCCAAAGAAGGTGGTTATTTTTATCGTCCACACACAGAAGATTTTCCAGAACTAAGTGCCTTCGTGATTGCATCAACATCAGCATACTTGACATCCCAAGGCAAGACTAAATCAAAATTGTAAAGTTGTAGGGTAAAAACTGCAGAAGTGTGGCATAGCCAGAACACCAAGACCTTGACTGTAAGATTGACTCAGTCACCAATGAGCTGTGGGGCACTGAGTAACTTGCTTGACTTCACTGAGTCTGTTTTGATACGTTACGCACCCATTAGGGTGCTCCATTAGATGGACAACGAGACTCTGTCTCTCACACTCATGGAGACCATCAGATGACAGCAAGGTACCTACCAACTGCCAGTTCCTCTCCAAAGTGGAACAACCCATGGCCCCCAAACCGAAGAACCAACGTAAGGATAACTTCAAGCAAGAATGTAAACTTAAATTAGCCACAAAGGATAACTTAGGAGGCAGCAGAGGTACAAGGGTAATTCATGGCATCTGATGGCCTAGAAAAATTCTGGCCAAAAGCAAAAACGAAATGTTAAAGCACGAGGAACTGTACCTTTGAGACTAATTTACAGAGTGTAATCAGGCGTCCTAATATTCAATATATTCTGTGGGTTGATAATATTCTCATTTGTGGATAATGCCCACTTTGGCCCAAATGATCTTCAGATCTACGTACAGATCTGTACACTTGTAAGTTTGTTCTCTCTACACTAGATAACTACTAAGGATTAGAGATAGCGAGTGGGAGTCAAAGAAATATACACATCTGTTTCCTAGAAAGCTCCCTTTTGTGCTCTGTGAAAGAGGATAGATTCCCCGGTAAATCAAAATTAACAGATCGTCTTCAAATCTCAAAACAGATACAAGTGTCATCCTTTTATCCAAATGGGAATGACAAGTGTTGTGGCTTCAACACAGAAATGATCCACGGCCCAGGCAGAAGATCCTATGAGAGATAACCCCCTTCAGACTGCTGTCAATCTGATGAATGATCAAAAATGTTAAGCATAGTTTGGGTGATAAACACATATTTAATGTAAATGACTCAAGAAGACTTTAATCTATGGGTTCTGAGTGTGTCCAAGCCTCAGATCCTGTACATTATCTTTTCTTCGTGTTGGCATATTATTGGGTTGAATTTGATTCAAAGGTCAAGGAAATCATGCTAAAGCCCCTTCTCTACTTTATGTGGCTCTGTTTTTAGCTCTCCTTGATATAACTTGATTAAATGAGAACATATACATTTATCCTATATCCAACTACCTTCTGGGAAAAAGCTTGTACCACCTGATCCTCCAATTGTAAACAATTTTGATAATATAAAACAAATTAGCAAACTTCCTGCATCTTTTATACAATTATTTCCCATGAATGGAGAATGGTCATAACGTTTGTGTACGTCTTTGCTCTAAATTCATTACATATATTCTAGGATCCGCAAGCCCAATATGGTCTTTTCTCTGTCCAAATGCATTAGTTGAATGCCAGTGGAAGACATTAAACAAACAGTTAATCAAAAAGGTGTCTGCTCAGCACCATTCTGTATCCTATAAAACTTGTCATGATCGCAGGAAGCTTATTATCTGGGGACCCAGAATTATCATATAAGAAAAAAATTGCACACATTCTACTCATAACTGTACATACCTGTGACATAGATTGCAAAAGGTCAGAAGGGGAAAAGGGTAAATATTGTGTGAAGATCACATAATGCGTATTCAATTCATGGAAGCTTCTTAAGCTTCCATATTATGAATAGTTGTGTTTTCAGAGATCTCACTCACAGACTTTTCAGTAATGATTCTCCTGCTCTATGTTCTAGGTCTTTTAAGGTGAATAATCAGTCACTGTGGAATGAAGGAGTCTCTTGCATTGGATCAGTGAACAGCAACAGAGAATAAAGATATAACTGAGTATGACCTTTCTTTAGAAGGAAAGACTTTGCAATAAAAGAACTTATGCTTTCAAATAATATCCTCCCCAGATAATAGCATCTTTTGTTGATTTCTTCTTCACCCCCCTCCATTTTTATAATATCCTTCTACCAAAGTCAAGGCTTACCCGTCAGAGAGTATGGTGTCATTGAACTGTGGTTCCAGACTGTCCTAGCTGAAGCAATTTTATTTTTTAATTTTTTTTTAATTTTTTAAACATTTATTCATTCTCAAGAGACAGACAGAGCATGAGTGTGGGAGACGCAGAGTGAGAGAGGAAGACACAGAATCAAAAGCAGGCTCCAGGCTCCGAGCTGTCAGCACAGAGCCCGACGCTGGGCTCGAACCCATGAACCATGAGATCATGACCTGAGCCGAAGTCAGACGCTTCACCGACTGAGCCACCCAGGCGCCCCGTAGCTGAAGCAATTTTTAAAAGCCAATGAAATAACTACAGTTATGTTACCCAAGACCCCATAAAGCTGTGGCAGCATATGGGACTTGATGAACTCAACCAAAGACAAGAGAGCCCTTCTAAGATGAGCAGGCAGCCCCTAGCTGCTTTCTACCCTGGGAACGTTTGCCATTTCTAAGTCCGACATGAGGCTCAAGCATGACCTGAATACTATAAGAAAGAAAACCTGCCAAAGCTTTTGGAGGTTGTGTGCAGCTGCAATGACGATTTGGAAACCCCAGGAGCCCTAAATACACAAAGGCCATTTTCCCCTGCGGTTCATTTGCTGAGTCAAGGGGCACTTGGAAGGTTAGGGACCTTCTTTAAAATGGGGTCCTGGGGCGCCTGGGTGGCTCAGTCGGTTGATCGTCCGACTTCGGCTCAGGTCATGATCTCGCACTCCGGGAGTTCGAGCCCCACGTCCGGCTCTGTGGTGACACCTCGGAGCCTGGAGTCTGTTTCCAATTCTGTGTCTCCCTCTCTCTCTGCCCCTCCCTTGCTCATTCTCTGTCTCTCTCACTCTCAAAAATGAATAAATGTTAAAAAAAAATTTTTTAATAAAAAGATAAAAAATAAAATGGGGTCCTGAAATACACTATAGTCTTGCAGTAAGAAGTTACAAGGCATAAGAAGAAGGGAAAATAAACCACCCATTTGAAACAAGCAGAGAGATGATTTACATGTCGAAATTAGCACACAAAGTCTTTAAATTATTGTTATTAATATGTTAAGCAAGGGTGCCTGGGTCGCTCAGTCAGTGAAGTTTCTGACTTTGGCTCAGGTCACGTCTTGCAGTTCTTGGGTTCAAGCCTCACATCGGGCTCTGTGCTGACAGCTCAGAGCCTGGAGCATGTTTTGGATTCTGTGTCTCCCTCTCTCTTTGCCCCTTCCCCACTCATGCTCTCCCCCCCCTTCCAAGAATAAATAAACATTAAAAAAGTTTTTAATATGTTAAGCAAAATAAAAGGAAAGGTGGACAGATTATTAAAATATGGAGTATTTCAACAAAGAACTAAAATCTATGAAATAGAATCAAAGGAACTAAAACTGAAAAATTTAAATATCTGAAAGGAAGAATGCATTGGATGGGTTTCATGTCAGACTGGAAAGTCAGAAGCCAGGGCTAGTATAAACTTGAAACACTAAAAAAATAATAAATAAATAAATAAATAAATAGATAGATAGATAGATAAATAAATAAATAAAACCAAGTATAAATGGTAAATGAATGAATGAATGAATATTAAAAAAAAAAAAAAGAAGCCAGCATTAGGGAACTCAGCAACAGGCAAAGTTAAAAATATTCCAAAGAAAATACACCAAAGGTAAAAAAAGAACGGAAAAGATGTGTAAACCATAGTCAAATGATCTAACAAATGTATAATTGCAATCATAGGAGAAGAAAGAAGGGGGAAGAAGCAGTATTTGAACAAATCATGCTGAGACTTTTCTAAAACTGATGAAAGATAAAAAACTGAGCAAATTCCAAAAAGGACAAATATAAAGAAAGCCACGCCCTGATTTAATTGATCTGTATAAGAACTGAGCATTAATATTTTTAAAAGCTTCCCAGGTAAATACTAATGCATAGCCAGTGCTAAGAACCACTGGTCTGGAGGACGCCATATTAAAAGAGTAATGTTAATGGGATGTGATGGGCATCGAGGAGGGCACTTGTTGGGATGAGCAGTGGGTGTTGTATGGGGGCCAATTTGACAATAAATCATATTTTTAAAGAAAGAGTAATGTAAAGCTAGTTTAGCCTTTTTTGTTTTCAAGCGATCATAAAAAGCAGCAAGTTCTAGTCTCTTTTTCCTCAAAACACCTCCTAGCGGGGTATCAGAGAGCATGTCTATATTTCAATGATCATCTCCATAACTCAATTCCACAGTTTTTTTTATTTTTTTAACGTTTATTTATTTTTGAGACAGAGAGACAGAGCATGAACAGGGGAGGGGCAGAGAGAGAGGGAGTCACAGAATCTGAAACAGGCTCCAGGTTCTGAGCTGTCAGCACAGAGCCCGACGCGGGGCTCGAACTCACAGACTGTGAGATCATGACCTGAGCCAAAGCTGGACGCTTAACCGACCGAGCCACCCAGGCACCCCTCAATTCCACAGTTTTTAAGTGACGGCATCACTGCCTGCTCTGTCCATAATCCTCGAAGGAGCAGGAAAAAAATTAAATGACATAGACTCAATCTGGACAAGAAACTTTCCAGTTGCAGAAACAGTGGTCAGGAGGAGGTTACAAGACATACAAAATTCGCTTTCTATCACACTCTCAGCTATAGATGCTTCAAGAGAGAAGACGCTGGGAGATCAGAAGGAGGCAGACTTTCATCGCAGGTGAAGACACTCAGAGGCCGGGTTAACTAACCATGGCTGGTCACTTGACTGGATGGAATCGCCAGGGCAATGGAGAGTCTGAGACGGAAGCAGACAAACGCCAGAAGGCAGATGACAAATCCGCACAGGGCTCCAGACGCTGGGCTCGCCCGCCGTCATCCATTTCCAGAAAACGAACTTGGAGTTGAGAGGGAAGAACTGCTCTTCTCAAGTCTGAAGGTAAGATGAGATTACATCGTGACCGAGAACGCTTCATGCTCAATGAGAGAAACGACACATTTGGTTTCCTTTAAAACTTATTCGGCAGAATTGTTGTTAGGTGATGTGTGTATGTACTTTTCTAAGAAGGAACAGAAACTGTAGCATTAAATGCAGACTACCCCAGACCTGGGAAGCACCAGGAGTGTGTTAGAAAAGCAGGAACGCATGATCAAGAGCTCCCGGGGCCCGCCAGGTTTGTCATAGGCGAGAGCATCCCCAAATGCTGAATTTACCTAAATTTATCAAAGTGACCAAGGGGCGCCCGGGTGGCTCAGCCAGGTAAGCATCTGGCTCTTGATTTCAGCTCATGATTCGTGGGTTCAAGCCCCGAGTAGGACACCATGCTGGCGGTGCAGAACCTGCCTGGGATTCTCTGTCCCCCTCTCTCTCTGCCCCTCCCCCGCTGGCGCTGTCTCTCTCTCTCTCTCTCTCTCTCTCTCTCCCTCAAAATAAATAAACTTAAAAAAAAAAGAAAAGTCTAAAAAAAAAGTGATCAGATTAAAGGTCCAAGTTGTGTCCTCATGGTTCCCAAATTTTAAAGGGCAAATAACGAGTCAGCACGAGGCAGGGTATTTCCTCAGTATAAAGAGGTATAAACTATCTTCCAGGCAGACCCAGAAAGTTCCTGGCCACCGGCCCCGCCCTCCCTCGTGTCACAGCAGAGCACACAGGCTCGAGACTGCACCAGAAAGCTGCTAATTCCCAGGGAAATGGTCGTGCTTTCCAGCTGCCCCCGTGCTCTACACTATCTCCTTAGAAGCCACCTCGTCTCTCCATTTTTCACGGTGCGTCAAATCCAATGACAACATGAAGTTGCCGTTGGTTCGGGGTTTTGTTAGGTTTCCCCTCCCGAGACTGGTCCATCCGTCTTTCCTGGCTTGTAAATATTACTACAGCCGATGTGCGCACCACACGAAATCAGTCTATCCTGCCCGGGTTCTGGTTTTGCTGTTTACCCTTCCACAAATCTTAGCATTATTACACTTAATCCTGTCCTCGGGCCACAACTTTACATTTCCCTGCAAAAATCTCCCAGGGACTCGGGGTTTGCCAATGCTCCCGATCCGTGTCAGGCCGTGAGTCTCACTGGTCCTCAGCCGGTCCCTTTTTCCAGGCTGGTTCAAATCCCTTATCTGTAGATGAATTCAAAAGACTCGAAAAATAGGGTTCGAGTCCCAAGCTTTTTACTGCTATTTACATATTTTTTTTTTTCTGTTACCACGCACTGCAAAGTGAAATCTTTGTGAATTCCTTTCCTTCCTTGCTCATCTTGCCTGTAGCCGCTGGCCACAGCCTAGATACTAGCTGCCAAATGATTACAAATATATAACAACCTTCTCCTCTGAAAGAAGACTGTTTTTGACTCGTCGTGTTTTTCTAGCGGCCAGGACACGGGGGAAAACTTCTCTGTCGTAGGACTTTATGTGAGAACTATCTGTTTACATATCCATCTTTGCCGGGAGCCCTGGCACATGACTGGCCATGGTCCGCACGAGATGAATGGAGGCCGGAGTCTCGGGTTACAGTCGCGCTGCAGCCACCGAAAGCTATGTGACCTCGAACCAGACACTTGACCTTTGAGTGACTCGGGGTCATCTTATGAGGATCTTTGGCCCCTATATTTATGGGTTGGTTGCTTGGGTTTTCAACTATAGAGGCATTAAGACTTCTTCCGTCGAAGCATCTGAAACTGAGGGATTTGTGGGAGAAGAAAGATAAGAAAGTTGGGTTTTTTGGTTAGAACAACAACAACAGATGAAATTTGTTCGTGGAAACGTGCAGCACCGAGTGAATTGGGTGCCACTGAATATAGGTACCCGGGGTACAGGTCTGTCTGAAGCACAGAGTCCCCCCCCCCCAACCCCTCCCAGGGGAGGGGCAGTGAAGGGAATCAGCATTGGTATTCCAAGTAGGCAACTATCTGCATCTTCCCACCACCCAGCATGCGTCACAAGCCGCGGCTGCCGGAGCGGGATCTCCCCGTCCCGATGGGCTCTAAAACCCTCCAGCTCTCCTGCCTTCCCTGAACCCAATTCCCATAGATACTTAAGCAGCTTTTTCCAGAAGGGCTCAGGTAATTGCTCGCGCCAGCACAGTTGTGTGATTTGTACATTGCACGAGACAGCTGACCCAGGGGAGGGTGCAGGCTGGTATCCAGTTCGTGTTTTGCCTGCCAGGCCCTGAGCCCTGGCACCGGCTTATGTCCGTGAGAAAGAAGAGACGTCTCTGCCTTCACACAAAGGCACGGTCTGCTTGCCAAGCCATGTGCCCGTAGGCCTGAGGATGTCCAAAAGCGGCACACACAGAGGTTCGCGTCAAGTTAAGTGCAGGCCGGTGGGAACCCTACACGGTCGTCCAAGTGTGGCCGGGGCACGTGCGCGTGTCACAGGGCAGGAGGGGCGGGCTGCCGCAAAGGGCACCGCCCGCCGACCGGCCACCTCATTCCTTTGCGCGTCGTGAAGGGTACCCCTTCCCTTCCTGCGCCTTTGCTTAGGGAAGTCACTCAAACGCTCTCCAGGCCATCGGAGAACGTCCCCTCCCCAACTCTGCTTCCCTTTCTCATCTCTTGAGCCCCAGGCCATCTGATTCTGTCTCCCCCAGGACGGACCAATCTTCTCCGGAGAGCAGTAAAGTCCCACCAGCCTCCTCCTTTCTTATCTTCCATATTCCACAATCGCGGGCGGACGCCGAAGGCCGAGGTGTTGGTTAGTTACCGACTGGTGCGTGATGAGTCCCTCACGGCTCAGCGTCTAAAGCGACAGACATTCTTCTCTCGACAAACATCGTCTCTGTGGCTGCAAAATCCGGAAATGTCTCAGCCGGGCCACTCACGAAACTGCCATCAAGCCATCAGCCAGTGATTCCGTCGTTGGACAAAATTCAGCAAAGACTACCCGGCTCGCCCCCCTGGCCCGCAGGTCTCACTACCTCTCTGACCCTCAGCCGCTCACCACAAAGGTCTCTGACAGGGCCGCGGACAACGTCGGTCCCCCACAATGACAGCGATCCAGGGGAGACAGGGAGCCGGTGAGCGGGCATGAGCCCCAGGCACAAGCTGCCGTCTCTTGCGACTTGGCCTCAGAAGTGACATCACTTCTGCCAAACACTGCTCGTGGCACAGACCGGTCCCCGGACGGTGAAGGGGGAATTAAACCAGGGTGTGGATACCAGACGGCAGGGGCCACTGGGGGCCATCCTGAGGGCTGGCGCCCCAGGGACGCAACCGTCTGATCAGTGTGTACCGGCCTTCTGGAAACGGCAGTGCACATGCATCATCTAAGTAGATACCACAGCACTAACAACACTACGAAGCAGATCCTGGTTTTCGCTCTCATTCTAAAGACGAGAGGACTGAGCTTCAGAGAGATTAAGCAATTCACCTACAGTCACAAAACTCATAGTAAATAGCTTCCGTTCCATCCTTTCCCTAAGGCAAGGTCGTACTATTTTACGTTCACAATATTTTTCTCTGTCCTCCAGTCCATCTCTTATACACTTACCAGTTACCAGGGCGCCTGGGTGGCTCCGTCGACTAAGCGTCGGACTTCAGCTCAGGTCGTGATCTCGCGGTTTGGGAGTTCGAGCCCCGCGTCGGGCTCTGCGCTGACGGCTCAGAGCCCGGAGCGGCTTCGGATTCTGTGTCTCCCTGTCTCTCTCCGCCCCTCCCCCACTCACACTCTGCCTCTCTCTCTCTCAAAAATAAATAAACATTAAAAAAAATTATTTATACATTTACCAATTATCATTCTTCCCAAGGTGGCTCAAAATTTCTTTCCACTGAATAAAAGATAGAATCCCATCTCCCCACAATGGCATTGAAACTCCTACAGTTTTGACGGTTAATCTTCTGTGTCAACTTGGCTGGGACCTGATGCCAGAAATTTGACTAAACGTTATTCTGGATGTTTCTGTGAAGGTGTTTCGGGGTGAGTGAGGCAGCCCGCCCTCCCTAATGTGGGCAGGCCTCATCCAGCCAGTTGAAGTCTCAATAGAACAAACGATTGGCCTCTCTGAGCGAGAGGGAGTATATGTATACACACACATACACACACACACACACACACACACACACACACACACACGTATGTCCTAATTATTAGCTCCATTTCTCTGGAGAGCCCTGATGAATACACTGCCTTTCTAGCCCATTTTATCACAACGGCACCTGTCCCCATCTATCCCCTCCCCCCCACCAGCACTGCCCCTGCCCACACGCTCACATGCTATGTGCACGCATGCACACACGGCCACTTGTGGATCCATCCACCCTGGCCGACTCTGTATCTGCCAGACGTGATGCATTTTCCCATCCCCATGCTTTTGTTCAAACAGCTAACTATGATAACTACGCCTTCTCTCTGAAATGCCCTCTCTCTCCTACCTTCCGCCCAATCTGTCCCTCTCTTATAATCTCACTATATATATATATATATATATATATATATATATATATCCTGCACCATAACATTTATCATTGGGTTATCTGGTATAAAAATTAATGTTTATCTCCAATACTAGATTAAGAGCTTCTGGACGGTGGGATTATGCCATTAATCTCTTCCCACAGTCAACCCAGTACAGCGCTTTGCTCACCGGGACTCAGAGAGCTGAACTGAATTCTTCATCTGTTTTTGGGAGATGTTCGTGTCTCATATCAGCACATCTCACTATACCCCGTGCAAAGAAAAAATATATATATAGGTAGGTAGGTATAAACTATAATAGCTATACTAAAAACTATGTTTAAAATAATAGAATAAAGGCTGTATTTGCCACTTTTCGGAAACAAAATGGTGCACACTCTGGAAACCTGGTGTTCTTGCCTCATAAAATGACATTCCTGTTGAAAACAATTAAAATTCTGGGTAAAAAGAAATGTAATCTCCTTAAAAGCATCAATGAGCTGGCAAAAATTTGAACAATAACCAAGCCAGGGTCTGAGTGAAATAGGGAACCAAGTGACAAGTGGAACACAATGAGCCTGGCTTTTCCCCTAAGGGTATGTGCCAAACTGACTGAACTTGAACTTCAGTTTTGGTTTTTTTCAAGTAACGTAATAGCTTTATTTAAAATTCAAAACTTACAACGGGCCAGAAATTACATTCTTTGCAACCATGTAAAAATTACAGGGTGAAATTTTAAATACTAACTTAAAAATGGGTGTGGGAATACATAGTTGTTCCAAACTCTTTTGGGGGTTATGCAAACAAAAATATGAAGAACCCTGAGTAAGCCATCTCATGGGGGCAGGGATGATAAAGAAGACAGAGATTTTTTTTCCTTAAAAACTGGTATTTCCAGTTAAAATACCTGGAAAGATTACTTGATTGGGTATTTTTAAACCTCTTAGCAATATTTCACCAAGAAAAAGGATAGTTGCCAAACTTTAATACGATGCCCCCAAACACCAACGCTCTCTTTCTAAGATCACTTAACTTTTCCACACCCCTTCCTCTGTGTGGAGTCTTATCAATGCCAGCTCCATTTTCATTTCCTACGTCATACAGGGATGCCTCAGAGATATTCTGGGTTTGGGATCGGGCCACTACAGTAAAACAAATATTGCAATAAAATTTTTGGTCTCCCAGTGCCTAGAAAGGTTATGTTTATACTACACAGTAGTCTATTAAGTGTGCAACAGCATTATGTCTTTAAAAAAAAGTACATACCTTTATTAAAAAGGACTTTATTGCCAAAAAGTGCTGTTATTTGAGCTTTCAGCAAGTTGTAATCCTTTTGCTGGTGGAGGGTCTTGCCTCGACGGTGATGGCGGCTGACTGATCAGGGTGGTGGTTGCCGAAGGTTGGGGTGGCCGTGGTGATTCCTTAAAACAAGAGAACAATGAAGTTAGCCACATCGATTGACTCTTCCTTTCGTGAACAATTCCTCTGTAGCAGGTGGGGCTGTTTGACGGCCTTCGACCCACCGCAGAACTTGCAAAATTGAAGTCAGTCCTCTCCAACCCTGCTGCTGCTTTACCCGCTGAGTTTATGTCATATTCTCCGTTCTTTCTTGTCCTTTCAACAGTCTCCACAGCGTCTTCACCTGGAGTAGACTCCATCTCCAGAAACCACTTTCTTAGCTCCTCCGTGCGAAGCAACTCCTAACCTGCTCACGATTCTCACGAGACTGTACCCATTCAGTCCCACCTTCAGGCTCCACTTCTGATTCTGGTCCTCTCGCTCTTTCCACCTCATCTCCAGTGACTTCCTCCACTGAGGTCGTGAGCCCCTCACAGTCATCCACGAGGATTGGAGTTAGCCTCTCCCAAACTCCCATGCGTGTTGCTATCTTGGTATCTTGAGAGGGAGACAGGTGGGGGAACAGCCGGTCGGTCAGTGAACAGTCAGAACACACACGATATGTATCGGTTAAGTTCACTATCTCATATGGGTACGGTCCGTGGCGCCCCAAAGCAATCACAACAGTAACATCAAAGATCACGGATGTGTTTTTATAACACATGCAAAAATAACGAGACGTTTAAAACATTGCAAGAATTACCAAAACGTGATACAGAGACACGAAGTGAGCAAATGCTGTTGGAAAAATTATATCGGTAGATTTGCTTGAGGCCACAAATCTTCAATTTGTAAAACACACAATATGTGTGAAGCACAATAAGAGGGAGCACTGGGGCGCCTGGCTGGCCCCGTCGGTTGAGACTCCAACTTCGGCTCGGGTCGCGACCTCACGGCTCGTGAGTTCGAGCCCCGCGTCAGGCTCACGGCTGTCAGCGCACGGCCTGCTTCAGATCCTCTGTCCCCCTGTCTCTCTGCCCCTCCCCTCCCTCTCTCAAAAACAAATAAACATTTAAAAAAATAACAAATAAATTTTTAAAAAAGGGAGCACAATAAAACGAGGTAGGTAGTAATGCCTACCTATATGAATATGGAATATGTAAAAAACATACCCAAGTCATTTGTTATTTGCAATTATGGATTCTTCTATCCTTGAACTTCAAAACCCATTTTTGTAAATTGCATTCTGCTTTACTTTCCCGTCCCCAACTTATGTTTCTCGTGTGTTCTCCTCGGTCATTCTTTTATGTTAAAACGTGTGAGAGTCCACCAGGTATCAACGTTCACCCTCCTCAGTGCCCTTGGTCCTTTGGCGATGGGACTCGAACGGTCAACAGTGACGAAAATACCTTCACAGCAAGGGCAGGATCATCGGGACAAGTGACTGAATTCGAACATCAAATACAAAATCCCAAATCTAGGCTGGTGGCTCCTTTCTGTCAGGCTTCATCATTCTCCCCATTCTTGATGATTCAGTGAAGTCCACCACCTGTAAAAGTCTGGCCCGATATTTGAATATGTTCAACCAAAACATCCAGAGTGATTCGCAGAGAATAAAGGCAAGGTGGCTGCGCGCCACAAAGATCCAGAAATGATTCAAAGGCTCTGAAGTGAGAAGACGGAAAAGGGAGGAACTCCAAGCCACCTGCTGAAAAGTCCCCTCCTCCCTTACCTGTTTAGCAACCGCAGCCGCCTGATGGTGAACTTCCCCTCCTTCACGGAGACTTCAACACTGCATTTTAGTAGGATCATTCTTAAGGGTGGCGTTAGTATCTATCGTTCAAGAAGGCATTTTCCAGAAGCGCCCAGGGCATCGGACCATCCCGTCCTTTCCTGCTCGACCGCGCTCCTAACTCCAGAAAGTACTTTCCCAAACCAGCTCGGAGGGCACGGCTATGCCACCCGGACCAAAATATTCCATTACCTTTAGGTGACCTTCCTCTGAGACTTGGAAATGGAGTGTTTCAACTATAGGTCAGGCAGTGGATGACTTTACTCATGCTCCCTGAAAGACAAGGCTGATGAATAGCATTTGAGCCCTGTTTCCCTAATTCTTCAGGCAGAATTAGAGCCTCTCCATAAGGGTAATCCTGAATGATTCACGATGCCTGTTTCAGCATAGTCACACATCATACAAATACAAATTGACAGTTTGCACACACTGGCCTCCTGATGGTATTTACTTAAAATCCTCTCAAGTCCACTCCCGATGGCTGCAGTGGGGACAGCGCTCTATTTAAGGCTGGCAAACAAAAAGGCACCCACTTGTCATAGCCAGCCGCCAGATTTACAGGAACATGGGAACCTTTTGAATATTCAGCTCTCTTTTTGTGCCACCTGGCACTTAACGTCCCATTGGGTCAGGCCATGGGTTTGTTAGTTGATTGCAAGGATAATCCTTTGAAAACCATACAAACAAAGAGGTAGTAAGCTGAGACCTTTGGATAACCCCTTTGGCTGTCCTGAAGTCACTAAGGAGGAACAAAATATTGAGGCTGTGGGATAGTAACAGAGGAGGGAAAGAGATGTTCTACGAATAACATGCCACGAGACAGTTTGAGATGCTCGGGAACACGAATACATCCCCGACTGGGGAAAGTATAATGAGGAAAAACGGATCGACGCCTCCAAGAAAACACCCGGTTCCATTACTGTCCGAAAGGATTCTGACAGATAACAATGAAAAACCAACAAGCAGATACCAACGGTCACGGATCTCTGTTTGTGCTTGCAACACGGGCAACCCCACTGCTTCAAAGGAAATGCCAAAAACAGAAACACGGTTCACGTAGAGCCACGTTAACATTGTCCACGTGGTAGCATCGCGACTACTAACTCTGGACTCGGGAGGCGAGAATACAAAGCAGGACTTGGGAGACAGTGGAACTCATGTAAATAAAAGCAGAGCCAACCGAGAACCGCTTCAGTGCCAGCTTTTATGCAGGCTCCTTGAGCAGTTGAATGTGGTGTGACATAATCTTTCTGATGGTCGTGGGGAGCCTTAATTTCTGTTGTGGAAGCTCATCATGTGTTTACTTGAAAGGACCCCCCTTCTCCTTTGACCCTCTCTGACGTTCCCCCTAAGGCGTCCCCCTTTCTTACCCAGAGCCGGAAGCGGCACCCTTTGGAGACTGGGAAGGCAAGGAAATGCCACCCAAGTCGATTGGGAGCCTGCAAGGCTCCAAGCAAAAGACTTCCGGGAGGGAACATACCTTTCTCAAACCACCTGTTTTTACCCTTTGTGCATGACCTGATATGCTTTTGCAGTGGGCATGATATTATTTCTTTACTATTCTTAATTGGTAATCGATTCACTTTTGCATTCCAATAACCCCTTTGGTTTATACACCCTACCCTGAAGTTTAGAAGGTGGAACAAAAAAATCAAGCCTATGGAACAGTAACCGAGGCGGGAAGACATATGAGCTGTCAACCACGCGCTAAGAGAGTTGCAGACAAAGAGCATTAATAAAACACCAATACATGTGGTTGATATGGTGTCACATCAAGTCTCCACAATTCGTTTCCTGGGTTCTGACAGATGCATAAAAGTCTTCTGAGCAACGCTGATAATCGAGGCACCTCCGTTTTCTGGTTCTTAGATTTGCATATGGCTCCATTAGTCTGAAGGTACAAGAGCCCAATCACAAGAATATAGTTTATAATAACTGTACTCACAGGCAAAGCGACCAAAGTCTCGTATTCATTTTATTTTTATTATTTTATATTTATATTTTATCTCAAACATACTAATTTTGCCTTTTCTACGTGAGTATGTCCACTATCCAGTCTGACAGAGCTGGTAAAATATGCCAAACGTACAATCTTTCTCTTAAAAAAAAAAAAAGAAGAAAAAAAAAATCTTGGGGCTCCTGGGTGGCTCAGTAGGTTAAGCGTCTGACTTCGGCCCAGGTCATGATCTCACAGTTTGTGAGTTCAAGCCCCATGTCAGGCTCCCTGCTGAGAGCTTGGAGCCTGGAACCTGCTTCGGATTCTGTGTCTCCCTCTCTCTCTGTCCCTCCCCAGCTCATGCTCACACTCTGTCTCTGTCAAAAATAAATAAACTTAAAAAAAATTTTTTTTTATTAAAAGAAAGAAATCTTTAAGCAAATGAGAAGACAAGCCACAGCCTGGGGAAAAACATAGTCCAAGAAACACTGAAAACTCAACGATAAGACAACTAACAACCTGATTGAAAAATGAAAAGCACAAACCAATAATTCATGAAACAACTTGAGTTAATTTAAAAAGAAAACATTATGTAACTTATGTGTAGGGAACAAAGGCAGAAGCCAAAGAACACATGCAGTTTGATTTCATCTATATGAAGTTCAGAACAAGTAAAATTGATCTTTGGTGATAAAAATCAAATCAATGGTTGTGTACAAGAGGTGTGACTGGAAGGAGGGAGGAGCTTTCTGGGTGGTGGAAATGTCTTAGATCTTGACTCTGATGTTGATTCACTACTGTATATCTTTATACTTTAACTGAAGCTTATTAACGCTACGGTTAAAGTTTGTGCTTTGCAGCATATGAAACACTTGCCTTGGTGAAAAGATACGAAATTCTTTTTTAATGCGGCGAAGACCTTACGAGACACCTCGAAGACACCAGAGAAGATATACAGACGGCAAAGAAACACAGGGCAAGACGCTTCACATCATATGTCATCAGGGAGATGCCCACTAAAACAACAACGACATATCAGTACACAACTGTTAGAATGGCCCTTCTGTGGAACACTGACAACATCAAATGCTGGCAAAGACGTAGAGCCACAGGAACTCCCTCTCACTGCGGTGGGCATGCAAAATGGCACGGCCACTTTGGAAAATAGTTTGGTGGTTTCTTACAAAACTAAACACACTCTTAACACATGATCCCGCGATCGTGTTCCTTGGTATTTACCCAGAGGAACTGAAAACTTGCGTCCACACAGAAACCTGCACACGGATGTCATAGCATCTTTATTCAGAATTGCCCCCACCGAGAAACAACCAAGGTCTCGCCAGACGGTGGAATATTGTCCGACACGGAAAAGAAGTGAGCTGTCGAGCCAAGAAAAAAACATGTATGGACTTTAAACACATATTTAAAGGAAAGAAGCCAGTCTGAAAAGGCTACATGCTGCATGATTCCAGTTGGAAAAGGCAAAACTACAGAGACAGTAAAGAGATCGGTGGTTGCCAGAGACTGGGGGTGGAGGGGCAGGAGAGATGAATAAAGGAAGTACAGGAGAGTTTTAGGGCAGTGAACACACATTATAGGATACTACGATGATAGATACCTGTCATTATACATCATACATTCATCCAAATCCATAGACTTTTGAATTCACTTTTGAATTCGCATGTAAGCTGTAGGCTTACATGTAGGCTTACATGAGGAGTCAATGCAGGCTCATCATTTGCAACAAATGATGCACCCATTCTGGCGGGGCTGTTGGTAATCGGGGAAGCTGTGCACGTGTGGGGAAAACAGGGATATATGGGAAATCTCTGTACCTCCCACGCACTTTTGCTGTGAACCTAAAACAGTTCTAAAAAAATGAAATCATAATTTTTTTAAAAAAAATCTGACAGCCCCCGGACACTCAGATTGTATCATTTGTGCAAGATCCAAGTAGGAACCTGTTGACACTGAGGGCAGAGAGGTCAGCATTCTCAAAGACTGAAGAAGCCGGGTGTCCTCATCTGGGAAACTGTTTGCACATTCAAGAGGTGACCCGGGGGGGGGGGGGGGGGGGGGTGGCGCCTGGGTGGCTCAGTCGGTTAAGCGTCCGGCTCTTGGTTTTGGCTCAGGTTATGATCTCACGGTTCCTGAGTTCGAGCCCCGCGTCGGGCTCTGTGCTGACGGCGTGGAGCCTGCTTGGGATTCTCTCTCTCTCTCCCTCCCTCTCTGCCCCTCCCTGCTCTCTCTCTCTCTCTCTCAAAATAAATAAATACACTTAAAAATGATTCTTAAAAAAAGAGGTGACCAGTTCACCTTATAATAAAGTCACCTCAGTCATTCAGTAAAATTCATTCCACAAATATTTGAGGTGTCTAGGTGTGCTTCTCTGAATCTTTACTCAGTGGTGCTCCTGTTCTGTAGTGCTCCCCACACGCTCAGGGACTGACTTTCGCCAGGTGCAGGCTTCTGAACCGTCTCGTCCTGAGCCCACTCCTCAAATCGGTGAGAGGGCCAGAAGCGTGAGAAGGGCGGGAGCCTAAGGCATCGCTACTTAAAGCTGCCATGGGAAAATTCTTACGTATTCCGCAAAAACCACCTTGTAAAGTGGACCCTCGGAAAGTTTAGGCAAGCCCGCTGACCCTGGAGCCCTTTATGGTTCCTGTAGTACGCTCATCATTAGATCTGCTATCCTTAACTAGCTGACAATGGTAAGGACGTTTTCCTCTCTCTTCCTGAAGTTATAAAGTGTGAGTTCAAGTTTTCAAAATAACCCAGGGAGCCCTGAGTGCCCCTGAGGGTGTGCCAGCGGTGGGAGAATGGATGATAACATTTGGAAGGAATAAAAGTGGGCAAAACAGAGGTGAACCCTGAGGGCACTGAGTCCCGGCAATGTAACCGCTCGCAACAGACACCAGGGAACAGACAAGCTAAACTAAGAGGCTTCCCTGCTTCCAACCACCATGAGCAAGACAACCAACGAAAATGGGGAGTTTGGGGCAGAGGGAATTTTGGCTTCTGTGTGTCATTTCCTGACTTTACGTTAATTTTACGTCCTTTTTTTTTTCTCCAGCAGGTGTTTCTGACAAAGGAACTAACAAGAGAACGGAGCCAGCCACCCCGTGTCGCAGGTCTCAGAGAGTTGCTACAGGCACTGGGCAAAGAGAAGGAAGGTGGGCCGGGAACTCTGCAGCGTTGAAAACACGGAACCAACACAAACACTACAATCAGAGCTTTTCTGGCTAGGACGGTGCGTGATCTTGTTAGATGATCTTGAGGCGTAATAGACAAACTCGGCCACCTCCCATGTTTCAGCGGATTAAAACTTTGAATTTGTCTCGAAAAGGCACCAACTCCCTCCATCCTCAAAGTGTCCATTACCACATTCCATAATTTAATTATAGTCCTTCACTCCTAGTCATTTGGGGTATTTATTTTTCAAGCAGGGAAAGCGAGACAGTGGAAGTCGAGTGATTTGCAGTTAAATAAAAGAGTCCAAATAATTAAACAATGTTTCAAAGGGCGGGGGTGGAGGGGTGGGAGGGGGGAGAGGGAAATGCCGCGATGGCAGCTCGAATGGTGTTTCCCTTCCTATATATCATGGAAGATGAGTCAACCCAGCCTAGAGGTTGACCTGAATTCTGGCATAATTACACGTATAAAAATTTGGATTTCAGCCCAATGTATAAGTTACCCTCCTTACTGCAGCTGCTGCCCTTCGGGGCTGGGAGATCTCTAATTCCCAAGAGAGAGACAGCCCCAGCGGGATCCGCGGCTCGTTGAAGTCCCTCACCTGCGCACAGTCATACCTGACTCAGAACTTCATGCTTGGGAAGGCCGAGACTACTGGTAGACCCGGGACAAAGGTCCGCAGCCACCGAGGTTCTTTGTCGCAAGCTGCAAAACCACTCTAACCGGCCGAAAATTTATGAAAGCCTATTAGGAAGCTCACAGAAGCCGCCAGAGGGCCAGAGAATCAGGCTGGAAAGCTATCCAGCCAAGAACGGTCCCCAGATGACCCCTCCAAAGCGTGGCAACGACAGTCCCAGAACCCTGGATCGATGTGTGCATTCCCTGGCGGCCAGCTTCCCACCAGCTGCTCAGGCCCCCGGGGCCTCAGGTCGCTGCCACTTGCCACCAGCCCGAGACCAGCTCTGGGCCTCATCTCCAGCTGCCCGAAGCTGTCCTCTGAATCTGTGCCTCCGTGTGGCCGTGGCTGACTGGCAAAACCCTAGCCAGGAAAGGGGCTCAGAGGGCAGCTTCAGACTCTGTCTTGGAGAGGCAGAGCTCACAATGAAGGAAGAGATCTCCCTGATGAAAAGACACAAGGTACCAAGCCACCAAAAACACAAGAGTTATGGACACATCTTCAATCTTGCAAATTCATGGTGAGCGCTGCGAATGAGTGAATTTAAGGAGGCTTCGCGCCCCTCTGAAGCTTGAACTTACACTCATCTGTCCGAATAGTCATTGTTTACTGTGAGATTGTACGTTGCCAGTGGGGAGGAGTCTTTGTTTTGTTTGTGGCTGTGTCCAGAGCAAATAAAGGAAATCCCCGCACACCTAACAGGTGCTCACTAAATACGCGTTGAATGGATTCATTTGACTCGTATGTAATTCATGTCTCTTAGGCATTGAGGTTACACAGAGTGCCAGGGTTCAGCCTGCCCTCTGCCGCTGCTGGCCGGGGTCTGCAGGAAAGCAGCGTGACCCCAATAGCCTGTGGTAGGTGTTTTGACAGAGAATGACCTCATGGAGACTTCCAAAGAAGTCCCTACTCAGGTTTGGGGAAGAGAGTTTCTGGAAGGACGCCCTGGAGAATGAGTATGAATTAGCCAGAAAAGCAAGTTGGGACGGGTGAGCTTGTGAGGGAGGCAAAGAAGGCAGGTGTCCAGGCCAAAGGAGCAGCAGGTACAAAAACCAGGACATAAGAAAGCCTGGGACTTGAAGTAGCTCAATGAAGACATCTTTGGGTTATAATCAGCCTCTGCGTTTCCACTCACTTACATGGTCACACTGTGGGCAGTGGGGGCCAGGGGGAGAAAGCCAGGTTGTGGTGGAAAACCAAAAATTGACATAAAGTTCTTCTCAAAAACCCTGCAGAGGAAGTTGTCATTTTTAGCAAATCAGTGATGGACAGAGCCACCTTTTCCCTAAATCAGCGAGGGACAGTGTCACCATCGGAGCCCCAAAACTCAGGAACGTTGCCCGTCACGCACGTGGGCACATGTTACCGAAAGCGGTTCTTCAATAAGAAAACGAATAACCAGTTAAAAGTGGGCAAAAGATCTGGACACCTCATCAAAGAAGATTTAGAGGTATAATTAGGGAATTACAAACTAAAACAAGAATGAAATGCCACTAAATACCTATTAGGACACCTAACCATCTTTAAGCGACCGTACGAAACAGTGACAAGGGCGTGCAGGAACTCTCAGTCGCTGCTGGTGGGAATGCAAAATGGTGTAGCCACTTTGGAAGACATTTTGGCAGTTTTTTACCAAAAAAAAAAAAAAAAAAAAGTACCCCTGCTCTCCAGTATTTATACAAATGAGCTGAAAACTCGCGTTCACACAGAAACCTACACAGAAGTGTTTATGGTAGTTTTGCTTATAATTGCCAAGAATTGGAGGCCACTAAGATGTCCTTTAGTAGCTGAATGGATAAATAAACTGGGGTCCAACCAGACGGTGCGATATTATTCAGCACTAAAAAGAAATGACCTCTCAAGCCAGGAAAAGGCATGAGGAACCATAAATGAATATTGCTTAGTGGAAGAAGCCGATCTGAAAGGGTTCCAGACTGTGTGATCCCAACTCTATGACATTCTGGAAAAGCAAACTATGGAGACAGTAAGGAGATCGGTGGTTTTTAGGGGTTGGGAAAGAGGGAGGGATGAACCGGCGGAGCACAGAGGACCCTTAGGGCGGTGAGAACCATCCGTATGATATTATAATGGTGGATACAGGGCAAGGCACACTTGTCCAAACCCATAGAATGTACGACAACAATGTACATTCGTTCATTCAACAGCTAGGAAGACATCCATACAATCTCATAAAGCGGTGCAGCTCGCTATATTTAATTCATGCCCCTTCTGATAATCTGATTTTTAAAGTCCAAACAAATTTCATACCAAAGCTAAAAATAAACAGAAGCAATGATTATTTTTAACATGCTATTTTGAATCACCGCAGGCCTGGCCCACCAGAGATTGTAACATACCCTTCTAAGGAGCTTCCCCCTGCCTCGAACCCACCCCTGCCCCGGCACGATGACCTCTGTGACACAGAAAGTCTAGGCCAGCTCTAGAAAAAGGCAGTGTCGGATGAGAATGGTAAGAAACGTACAAGAAGGAATTGCTCAGAGGCAAAAAAATAAAAAAGAACCATCACCAACTGGAGCGAGTAGGTGGTCTACAGGGTTGGAACTGAAGGACGGAGAGGATTTGAAAAGCAGAAATGGAAGAAAGAACATCCATAAAAAGCAAGTGGCATAAGAGAAAACACAGCGATGAGTCATCACAGATCCCAAATGAAAAGGCTGAATTGTCTAGTCTGACTAGTACGAACTCGGTATGTCAGCACCTAGCGTGGTGTCCATGAATAACAACTCATTATATTTGTGGATGAAGAAATGAATTTTACGAAGTCTGAAAGAAGAATACTAAATTGCCGAAAGACAGCCAAGAGCCTTAAACGTAGGCAGAGGCACCGGCCTTTATCTTGGGTGTAACAGGAATGCATAGCTTTTGGGACAGAGATGCGGCATGAACATATCTGTGTGCTTTGGAAAATTTATCTCGCCACTACCTATGGGATGAAGAAAAGCCGGAAGGGAAAACAGTACAAGAGACGTCCATGCAGGGATCCAGTGAAAATGACCGAGAGTTTGCACTCTCTTTTATATGTAACTGTCTCATACCATTGTTGTCTTAATCTTTCATGAAAAGATAAGGTGAGAAAAAAATATTATTACATGTAATTCAAATACATTCCTTCTTCCAAAGTTACTCACAGGTTCAACTTAGTGTAACTTGCCTTCTGATTTCAAAAATAATACGTGTCTCACAGAAAATGTCCAAAGAGACCCCAAATATTTTAACCTTCTGAAATTATACCACATGTAGAAAACATAAACATCTTGGTGTATACATCGTTATGTTCCGTATTCAATGTGTGATACACACACACACACACACACACACACACACGTATTCCGATCACTTTCCACATAACCGCTTTGTCTGGATTTTTTTTTTCCTCTGAAAACAAAATTGCTCTGACTATAAAATTCTAATTATAAAAGTAATTATAATTATAAAAGTAAACTATGTTTGTTATAAAAACCAAAAATAGCGAACACGGTGAAGAAGAAAAATAAAACCCTCTATGATCCCACCACTGAATGAAAACTTCCTCTATCGACATGTGGTGATAGTACCTAGATTTTCTCCACCCTTTATATAAATGGGTTAGTTAGATGGATGATGGACGAGTAGGGGATAGATAGAAGACAGAGGCATAAATGGATTTTTTAAAGTGATAATGCTTCATTCATGCTTTTGCAATCTTTTCATCTAACGATGTGACGAAATACACATTCCCCGTATTGTTAAATATTCTCTTCTTTACTACATGATTTTTTATTGGCCGCACAATTTTAGCAGGCCACCATTCCATCACTTACTTAACAAATTCATCTATTGCCATCCTTAGGTAGTTTGCAATTTTCTGCTGTTACAAACAACTGTATGGTGAGCATCGTTGTCGATTACTCTTGCTTAAATTCAAGGTTAAGTTTCTTGGGATAAACTCGTGAAGATAAAATTGTTCGATCAGAGTGTCACTCTATGTTTGTTGCTCATTTAAAAACTCGTAAGTTCAATGCATGCCGTCTGTTAAAATGCCGTATATCAGATTTATTTTTGAGATAATCTCTGTTTTCTAAATAGGCCAATTGATTCACTCTTCTTCAGAATACTAAGAAGATATTAAATGATGCCAAACCAAAAGCAGCGGTTGAGTGTTGAGGGGCGGTAACGAGAATCTGAATTATTCACCACGACAAGCCCGTTGGACTTGGACCAGAACACCATCAGCCACGACCGACCGCAGGAGAAGCCAACCGCTGCCCCTCACAACTGGAATCTTCCCCCACAGCCCAGCCCTGCCCGGTGTGGCCACCACTGTGCCCCCGGCCGGCTTTATTGCCTCCCTCCTTAGTCATCTCTGCAACGAATGTCAGTTCTGCCCCTAACGGTTCCGTCCTCTGATAATCTCTGCTTTTAACTTTTCACTCACTGGAGGGGAAAAAAAAGAAAGAGTATGCGTGTGCGTGCGTGTGCACGTACATGTGTGCACGTGCGTGATTATTGCGTGAACACTGCGTGCCTTTCTCAGTCCGATGAGTGATATAAGTTACTAATATTTGAGTACATTCATTCCATGTGGTGAGCCGAAAACACTGGGTTTTACAGACACAACCGAGGGTTGCATAACCCGTGGTTATTCAGGATTCCTGGATACCACAGAGGACAGATACTAACAAAACTCTCACACTGAGGATCCCAATTTGTGTGGCTAAGTAGCTTTTATTTCATGAATATGCAACAATCAACCGAATATAATGTCGGAACATTTTTTTGAATGGTAACCTGCAACTATTCTAAAGGCTCAATGAGATGATATTAAAGTGCACTAGGACTCAGTCCTGCCCCCGTGCATCCAAGCCCGCTGGTTTCTCCAAGCTTCTTCGGGAAGTTTCTTCCACTTGGACCCAGCCAGGGTCTTATCCTCAAATGTTATCCTCAGGCGTAAAGCGACGAAAGAGACAGGAATCTCTGAAGCCTTGAAAGAAGAAAGCCAGGACCCGAAACAGGGGGGCTGGGGGCAGCAAAGGGGGTGAGCCCCTTCACTCAAGGTCAAAGTAGCCGCTGTATTAAAACTGATGAGGGAAGACCACAGGCTTCTTCGAATCTAGATGCAGACAGGAACCCATCAAAAATCTCCTATCTGAATTCTAAACGCAAGATTCTGGCGTTGTTCTCAGTGGGACCACAAGCTACAGGAAACATTCCCACCACCCGGCCACCTCATGGGCAAAATTGAAAGGGGGTACAAAAAACCAACCTCAGTGATCAAGATAAAGACTATTATGACACAATACTTTTGAGTCAAAATCAATGTAAGAAAATGCATGGCGAGCAAGACATGAGACACTTTAATTAAGACAGCCTCGTTCATTTTTTTTTTAATTTTAATCGTTCAAAATTTCGCATTGAAGTATTCTTTATCTCAGTTATTGGGTTTACGCCTGGGGCAGGGGCTTCCCTCTCCTCACCCTGGTCCCAGCCCTAAAGGAAACCAAGTCTCAGGTGCAAGTTGGAATCTCATCTGTTCGGGGCAAAGATCAAGAAGGCTCGAAGAGCAGCCTTCTCCTACAGCCCTGAGAATGTCTCGGGCAAGCCCTGCCTCTCCCCCCAGAGGAGACTCTGTGTTTACCCAGATTTACCAAATAAAAAGGCAGGATCCCTGGTTCAGTGTGAATTTCAGGTAGGTAGAGCATACTTTTTTAGTGTAAGTATGTCCCATGCAAGATTTGGGACATACTTATACTTTAAAAAACACACACACACCAAAAAAAAACTAGTCGCTGTTTGTCTGAAATTCAATTAAACCGGGCATCCTGTATTTTCTCTGGCAACTCTACCTCCACTCCTCTCCCACCCCTCCCCCAGGAAGCCTCCCCTAACCCCAACAAGAGTTTCTATCTACCCCGAGAGAGATGGTCACTCTGAAGGCCCGTAGCAAGAACAAAAGAAATAAAAATAACAAACGAACTGAAAGCCAGGCCAACACGGAAAGAATGTTATTGCACATTTGCTGACAGAGACCAAGGGAGATTTCCAACATAAACAAGGAAATTCAATCTCTCATTTGCAAAAGCTTCCCCTGTGCTAATTTGTTAACTGCTCACGTAGAGACACGGAACCAAGTGCGTTTAGTTCGGCTTCTTTTTTCTTATATTATGCAAATCAAAGTAGTCCCTGCTGGTAAGTGCGGCACGAGACACCAGAAATGGTGTGGCTGAGGCCGTCCCCCAGAGGCTCCAAGCTGTTGTACAGACCGGTCAAGTCCATCACACTTGACTTCTTCCCGACCAAATGAATTATCTGGTCAACCAACGTCGTGAGCCACTTCAGTCAGCCACAGTCGGGAGGTTGCAGACCATTTCAGATCTGAAACCAACGCGGGCTTGCCAGTTAATGGCCATTTTTGTCCTTCATCCCGACTGTTCTCTGGCTCCCACGTAGGGGTCAGGAGTATCCTAAGCCCCCGGAAGAAAGCCGCGCTCGCACACTCTGCTGCTTATGAAGGAGGCCGGTGCGGACTTTCTCCCCTTTTCCTAGTCAGGGGACGCGTGACGTCATCTAGCTGGACCTGAAAGAAAGCAGGAATGGTTTTCTTTTCAAAATACTGCTTTTTCCCTGTTCTTTCTGCTCAGCAAAGCTGGCCGGTGACCCTGATCCACCTCCCTTTTTCTCTTTTGTCATTTTTTTCCTACGTATTTTTCCTCTGCTACAAAACGGACTGCCGTGCAGTTGTATATCTTATTCACATTTGCACCCTTTTACGTTGAAAAAAGAAGCAGGTATCTATTTCCTTCGCATAGAAAGAGAAAAGAAGGCTCTACGCACTTTTCTCATAAAGATTGTGATCAACCCACTCTCAGCCAAAGTGTCCTTAAAAATAAGGAAAACTATTTCACTTCCATTTGCAGCTAGGATCGATATCGTGGGTTCTAGAACGTGAGCTTGGTCAGGTGGATCCGCCGTGTTGGCCTTTGTGTCTTCAATTCATCCATCCGAATTGACCCATCTTTATAAATACTTCCAGCTCTATAATTCTAAGCTGCACACGGATTTATAGTATTGATTTTGAAGAGTTTAAGAGGTTTGGCCAATATGGATGTCATAAGGAGGATCACCACCTAGAGGGATGCCAGCGGTCTCGAACTGTTTGGTGAATTCACGGGAGCTTGTATCAATACATTGGGCAGAGAGGTAAAGACAAGAGTGACCCTTTCCATCCCTCAGCTGCACGCGGCATGCTCGTATCTGGAAGCTGAGTCAACTTGCAGAGCTCGCTTATATATCGTAACCGTGCTTAGCCCTCGAGATACACTCAAGAGATACCATCATATAAAGGTGTGGATAGTACCACAGAACTACCAGTCCAATGAGTCATCAACTTCACTTTTAAGAGACTTAGATTAGACCCCTCATTAAAAGTTACTCTTGGGGTGCCTGGGTGGCTCGGTCGGCTAAGTGTCCGACTCTTGATTTCAGCTCCGGTCATGATCTCACAGTTTGTGAGACTGAGTCTCGCGTTAGGCTCCATGCTGACAGCACGGAACCTACTTGGGATCCTCTCTCTCTCTCTCTCTCTCTTTCTCTGCCTCTACCCTGCTCGCACGTTCTCTCTAAATACATAAATAAACTTAATTTTTTAAAAAAAGTTACTCTTGAGTAGGAATGGAACACTGTGCCCTAAGCGCCAAAAATATAAACCCAGACCCATGAAAGCAATGGTCTCATGTTGGTCTAGGTTTTTAAGAGTAAGTTTTGTACTTCTAAGTAAGATTTTTTCTTTAATTTTAAACATATCCATGGCATTTTAACTGGGGGAATGTAACCTAGATGTGACGAAGTTACAAAACTTATCCTTGAAAAATGAGAACCTAACCTAAAAGGCAACCTACAGAACTGGAGAAAAGCTTTGCAAACCACATATCTGATGAATATCCAAAATATATAAGGAACTCAGAGAACTCAATAGCAAAAAACAAAGAAAGGAAAAAAAATAGTCCAATTATAAAAATGGGCAAAGGACCCGAATAAGCATTTTTCCAAAGAAAATATTCAAATGGCCAGCAGGTACATGAAGAAAAAAAAAAAACAACCACCTCAGCATCACTAAAAACTCAAAATAAAAACCACAATGAGGGGGTGCCTGGGTGGCTCAGTCGGTTAAGTGTCCGACTTCGGCTCAGGTCATGATCTCAAGATCCATGAGTTCAAGTCCCGCATCGGGCTCTGTGCCGACAGCTGGGAGCCTGGACGCTGCTTTGGATTCTGTGTCTCCCCCTCTCTGTGCCCCTCCCCCGTTCATGCTCTGTCTCTCTCTGTCTCAAAAATAAATAAACGTTAAAAAAAAAAACCACAATGAGATATCAGCTGGTGATACTGGCCATCATCAAAAAGACAAGAGAGAACGAGTGTCAGCAAGGATGTGGAGAACAGGGTACCCTCGCGCAATGTTGGTGGGAATATAAATTGGTGCAGCCACTGTGGAAAACAACATGAAGTTTCCTCGAAGACTAAAAACAGAACAACCATATGATCCAGCAATTCCACTTCTGAATATTTATCCAAAAAAAAAATGAAATTTGGGTGCCTGGGTGGCTCAGTTGGTTAAGCATCCGACTTTAGCTCAGGTCATGATCTCACTATTGGTGAGTTCGAGCCCCACATTGGGCTCTCTGTTCTCAGCAGAGCCCACTTCGGATCCTCTGTCCCCTCTCTGTCTCTGCTCCTCCCCCCCATTACTCTGTGTCACAAATAAACATTAAAAAAAAAACTTTTTAAATGAAGTTGATATCCTCCAAAGATACCTGTACCCCATGTTCATTACAGCATTATTCACAACAGCCAAGACATGGAAGTAACCTAATTGTCCATCAACAGGTTAATGAATAAAGAAAGTGTGATATAGATAGATAGATAGATAGGTAGACAAACACAGTGGAATACTATTCAGCCATTAAAAAAAAGGAAATCCGGTCATTTGCAATGACATAGATAGAACTTGAGGACATGAGGCTAAATGAAACAAGTCCAAGAAAGACAAATACTGTATGACCTAATTTCTAGGTAAAATCTAAAAACAAACAAATGAACAAACTGAAAACCAAAACTGAATACATAAATATAAACAAACTTATAGAAACAGGTATATCAGACCGGCCCTTGCAAGAGGCAGGAGTGGGAGGTGGCCGAAGGTGGTCACAAGGTACAGGCTTCCAGTCATAAGATAAGTAAATTCGAGAATATAATGTACAGCACGATGGCTACAGGTAACAATAGTGTCTTGTAAATTTGAAAGCTCCTAAGAGAATAAATCTTAAAAGTTCTCAGCACAAGGAAAAAAATGTGTAACCACATGACATGATGGGTGGTAACTAAACTTCGTAGCAATCATTTCACAATATATACATATATCAAATCATTATGGAGTACACCTTAAACCCATACAATTCTACATGCCAATTATATCTCGATATAACTGGGGAAAAAAGAGGGGGGGGGAAAAAAACACCTGTGCTTATAGACACAACTTGATGTTGCTATTAGGAGGCTGTGAATTATTTCGGTAATGATACCCTGGCTGAAAACACTGCAAATGAAAAAATGTCTTCCCCCCTCTATACCACCCTCAAGAAATCAGTTTGTGACTTGATTGTGGCCATGACAGAATCGGCAGGATTTTTTTAATGAGGGCCAGGGTTTATCATCAGTCTCCTTCAAGCCTAGTTTCCAGGTGGCATTGTGGGCGCTCTCAGAAATCAAATCCATCAAAATATATAAGGTCTTACCTTCACATAAGTTCAAAGGAATATGGCTTGGGTTGTGAAGGCAATTGCAAAAGAAGATTCAGAAAACTGTGCTGGCCAATGGCAGTTGAGTTAAAAGAAAAATACAGCCGCTGATGCAACCACTTAAAACAATATGATATTCACTCGTGTCAACATTCCAGATTCTGTTTCTCAAAAAAATCCTCCACCATGGTTTCCAGTTATAAATGGGTTGAAAACATGCGGCTGTCTCCCCTCTCTCTTGAAACCCCAATAAAAAAAAACGGTAAAGAGGTTTGTTTTAAGGAATAAATCCACAAGGACAAAATAATGGGATAGGAGGAACACTTCAGAAGCTAGAAAGTAAAAGGAGGACGGGTGTGGAATTAGCAGTTACGAGAAAGCTGAGTCATACGCGGTGCCATTGTGTTGTGAAATACAGCAGCCTCGTCCTAAACCACAGTCGGGGAATCCAAGAAACAGATTTTTACCACCCAAATCCCCAAAGGCACACAGGCTACCACTAGGGACCCCTGGGAGTGGGAGTGAAGTCGAGGCTCCAGACAGCCAGGTGCGTTGAAACTGCTTCAGAAGGGGAGACCCATCTTGCCGGCTGACTAACTGTCCATGTCCCACCCTCAGAGCCATCTGATGGCTTATTCTCTGCGGAAGCTAAACCAGAGGGTCTCTAGATTGCAGTACCCAAGGCACCGTTGAAATGAGGCATGCCACAAGAAAACAGATGGATTAAAATTAAAGTTTGCTTTCTGCAAACTGAGATCCCTAACCCTCTGTCCCCCTCCACCAGAACACCACCATCCCGGATTCTTCATGTGCACTAAAGACTAGAATAGTATCCTCTAGATGTGTTAAGAAGCCCGTGAAAAAAATAACCTTAAAAATTGATGGGGGGTTTCCCCAACCAATGGCCCCGTCAGATTACCCTGTAGAGAAGTCTGCTACAGTCAACACCTCCTCCTCAGGAGCACAGAGCGTCCAATTAGCCTTGTTTAGCTACCCACCCTTGAAGTATCAACAGACATTCAAGGGAAAAAGCTTTTAACAAAAAACAAAAAACAAAAAACCAGAAGAGAAACAAACATGCGAAAGCAACAAGGGAAAAGAAAAACTATGCAGAAAGATGTACATGTCAAGAAACCATCATGGATATGTGAGCATTCTTTTCAAAAAACAAAAAGTCGGGAAAACCAAGGAAGAACGCTTGAAAATTAAAAATGTGATATTATATGATATGTTGATTATTCCTCAATGATAAATGATGCAGAAATAAGAACTTCCGGGGCACCTGCATGGCTCAGTCGGTTAAGCGTCTGACTTAAGCTCCGGGCACGATCTCATAGTTTCATGAGTTCAAGCAGAGCCTGCCTGGGATTCTCTCTCGCCCCCTCTCTGCCCCACCCTCGCTTGCACACAATCCCGTGCTCTCTCTCAATCTCTCTCTCTCTCTGTCTCTGTCTCTCTCTCTCAAAATAAATAAATAAACTTTTAAAAAAAAGAGGTGATTTCCTCTGGGGATCAGGAGAGTAAAGGGGGGGTCCTACTCTGTTCAGGCCGCTATTATGAAATACTATAGACTGGGTGGCTTATAGACAACAGAAATTTCTGTCTCACATTTCTGGAAGCTGGAAGTCTGAGATAAGAGTAAAGGCCCCCTTCAGGGCTGCAGATTTCTCCTTGAATCCTCACATGGGGCCTCATTTATAAAAGCACGAATCCCATTCCTGAGGGCTCCACCTTCATGCCCTAAGTACCTCCCAATGGCCCCATCTCCTAATACCATCACATTGGGAATTAAGGCTTCAACATATGAATTGGGGGGGGGGGGGACATAAACATTCAGGTCACAGTAGGGAGTACTGGGGAAGGAGCTGCCCTCAGTCATAATAAATCTTGTAATCTGACCCTTTAAAATCACGTGCAGGTGTAACTTTGATAAAAAAATAAATGAAATCTAAAATATCAAAACTCAGATAGGTTGTTTTATATCTACATCATTTAGAGACCAAGGGTGGCGGAATGTGTAGGGCGGAGAAAGGATAAAAAGAACACTGGTGGTCACAGGAAGAATACCACTAACTATTTGGTGGCAGCTCTTGGGAACATTAGCTGAATTCCTCGAATCCACAATTGAATGAAAGCTAGTTTGAGATCATCTGTCTTTAAAACCAATATGGCCTCTTTCCAAACATGTTTGACTGTCCATGTGCAATGCATTAAAAGCAATAATAAAGCTAATCAGAGGGGCCTCCCACAAACATTTTGGCTGCACAGACCAGACCACAACATTTTTCCTACACCTACTAATGTCAGCAATGTGTCGATGGCGGGAAGCTGTAATGGCATGAAGAAGTCTACTGCTACAGTAGGGGTTGTATCTTATTAACATTTGTAATAACCAAGAGCCATAGGGAAGAAGAGAAACTGCCTATCTCTGGAGACTCAGACTGTAACTCCATTGGAAGATGTTAAATGAGTTGTGCGGTGAATTCTAAGAGTTAAAATTTACCCGTGTGCCAGGAACCATTCATTGCCTTGTGTATATTAAGCCCTCTCTCCCTCACTGCAAACTTACAAAGTAGGTATGATTTTTCTCCTCACCTAAAATTTTTTTTAAGTTTCTTTATTTATTTTGAGAGAGTGCAGGGGAGGGGCAGAAAGAGGGAGAGAGAGAATCCCAAGCAGGCTCCGCCCTGTCAGCACAGAACCCAACACGGGGTTGGAACCCACGAACCGTGAGATCGCGACCTGAGCCGAAATCAAGAGCCAGACTCTTAACCGACTGAGCCACCCAGGCTCCCCCCAACCCCTCCTCATTATCAAGATGAGAAAACTGAGGCACAAAGAAGGGGGATAACTGGCCGAAGATGGGATAACTGGTGAGTAATGGATCTAAAACCGACTAACGCTCCTTGACCCCTACTGCAAGTCAGATTTACCCCAACCAGGAAGATGTGGGGAAAGATTCTCCCACCTCTCTTCATAACAGCGGACCTCCTGCGTGAGTCCCTTAAACAAGAACCAGATCCTCAACCCTATTTATTGAGTCCTTAATACATGCCAGGGCTCTGCTAAGCATTTCACAAGCAACGTCTCCTTTGATCCTCCGGCAATCTGACAAAGTAGGTAGTCTCACTGCCGCGTCCAGATGAGGAAAAGTAAAGTTCCCCGGGGGGTAAGAAACTCCCCTCGGTCCACACAGAGCCAGGACACAAACCCAAATGGTCTCATTCCAAAGCCCTCTGCCTTTCAGAAACAAAAAATGACTGACGGAGAACGTGATGGTACAAGGCTGAGAATCCAAAAAGAAGAATCTAGAAGTTCCTTGAGGGTGAGGATTGTAGTACTTGTAGTCTTTACCACAGTCAGCAAGATATCGAATTTCGTCTTCTGTTGTTATTGCCATGGTCAATGTTGCTATCGCTCAAAGACTGTCTTCTGCTTAATTATATTTTAAATGATTAAATTCATCATTAGGATCTAATCATTTGTCTTCAAATGGTTTCATTTGCTTGAAGTCAAACTGCCAGTAAGTGACAGAGACAGAAGTGGAAGGCTGTGGGCTTCCTACGACCCCTGGCTTCCATGCTTGAGAATATTGAGTTTGTGTGTGCAATTTCAAATTTCTTCTTAGCAATCCCTAGATATTGTGTATTTTTTAGCGCAGATTACGTTGACTCAAGAGTGGTCAGGGTAAATCATCCCATGTTCCAGCATGCATCGCGAGCAAAGGCAGGGTTATGGGCAAAATCACCGTTTCTCTGCGGAAGTCAAAGGGAAGGGAAAGAATTGAGAGACAAGGTTACCCCGTTAGCCCTAACTAGCTAGCTCATGGTGAACTTCTTGCCTCCCCAACAAGGCTTCTGGGGCAGTTAACCCTGTAGGCCTGCAATTTTTGTCTTCACTGAACTTGGACAGAAGTCTCTGGGTGCACCATTCGTTGGCGCTCGGTACACGTATTTCCTTCTGGCCTCTCTTTATCTGTTTACCTCTCCTTGTGTGAGAACCTTACTTCCCCAGGGGCAGCAGGACAGCTCGGACCTTGCTCTCTCCTTCTTTGCGTCCCCCACCGTGCCTTTACACAGCACAAGCCCGTGCACAGTCTGGAACCTGGCAAATACTTGTTGGATTTGCTTGTTCTTGTGGGAGGCGAATGGAGAATTGGGTAACAGAAAATAGGGGTGCTTTAGAGTAAAGCCGGTACTGGGCAATGGCACAGAATAAGCGTATTCCACGGATTTTACTCCCTTCATTAGCACTGCTAAAGAAAACACTCTCTTGCAATGAGGGCACCCAAGAGGAAGGAAGAGTCTGTAAACGTGTATTTGAGAACCGAGCGCCACAGACATTCCCCTTGCTGTCGGTGAACAAAAAAACTTTTGTTCCAGGGGCCCTTGGGTGGCTCAGTCAGTTAAGGGTCAGACTCTTGATTTCGGCTCAGGTCATGATCTCATGGTTTGAGAGCTCGATCCCTGCTTGGGATCTTCTCTCTCCCTCTCTCTCTGCCCCTCCCCTGCTCTCTCTTGCTCTCTCTCTCTCTCTCTCTCTCAAATAAAATAAACATTAAAAAAAAAACTTCTGTTTTTTGGGTCTTTCCCCCACCTCTTTAGCCCACCAGAGTGTCGTGGGGATCCGATGTATAAATGTTTGCAAGCACTTTGCACAAAAGAGGGAATCACACCGCGCGATTGTCGCATTCGATCCAGAACGGGCATGGCACTCTGTGAATACAAACAATAACGGCGGTAATGACTGGTGTTCTGCTACAAAAAGAATTGGATTGCTTTCTTTTTTCTCCCTCCGGTTTTAATCAGGATAGAACTAATGCAGCATCTGCCGACCCACGGAAAGCACTTCCAAAAACACAGAGCTGGGGATCTCAGCCAGATGTCTTAGCAGAAAACCCTTGTAGAGGCTCTGATGTGCTGCGTTTGTAACCTCCGTGCAACCCTGAGTAACTTCTAAATGTCCCTCGGCCTATTTGAAAGGATACAAATAGGCATTTCTTCATAATCCCTTTCTCTGTAGCAGAATAAAGGTGGGTTTAATGATCTTTCAATAATCCCTATTGCTGCAGGATTTGAGAATATTTGGTAATTCTCCACATCAATTCACCCCCAAATAATTCATTATTGCGGTAGGAATTGAAAGGGAATTGTCCTCGTGTTCTCTATTTTCCCCCCACCACCCTCGCTGGATCAATTTCCTCTATCAAAACAAACAAGCCAACAGGTACACTGTTGGGGCTCAACTGAAGGGCGAGGTGCGGTCCATGACGAGCCATTTCCAAAGCCAAAGGCACCTATAGGCTGGAAGCTGATTTGAATGCTTTGCCCCCAGTCAACTGTACATGTGCTTCTGGGACCTGTTTGCTGGAATCCCGATTCCTCGACTCGAGGCCCCCCCAGCTGATGGGAACCATCGTGAAGGGACACGCGGAGATCGCCCCATTAGTCACTGAAACATGAAGGCCTAGACTTGGGATGCCATTTTGAATCTAGACCCTGGGGGGAGGCCGAGGGTAAGCTCCAAAGGGGTTCACTTCCTGTGGTCAAATTCTAGTTCCTCTTCCTGAAAGGACTTATGAAAATATCCCTGGCTGAATCCATGGCTGACAATCAAATATCAGATCAACGACGACAGAGAGGAGATGTTGACACATCATACTTACATCGGCAGTGAATTAGATTCAGACTGATATGCCAACTGGTAGGTTCTCTGGATGGAGGCTCTGCTACGTCCACGGGAATATGCCTCAAAGTGTGACCACACCATCAGCCAAATGAAGTTCCATATTGGCCTCCCGTCATCCCAGTCCCTCCATGCCACACATTTAGGCCAGACGTCAGTGGTCAAGGGAGGGGGGGCAAGGTCCCCATAAGCTAATACCTGTGCTCTCTCAGACCACAGTCATGATACGCATCTGGATGCTACCCCGGTCTGGAGAGTCACCTATTAACGTGGGCGTTTGCAACACTCCTTCCAAACACAAAGTCTCTAGAGAAAATGTTACCCGTTCATTTGTATTCTTTATTTTCTTATCACATTTTCTATGCAAAGAGATTTGGAAATAGCTAAATCACAATGGTGGAGGGATGCTGTCCCAGCAAATAATGGAATCTGCTTCTCTGAAGGTTTTCCCCCCAAAAATGTCTGTAGTAATTGTTCTGAAATGGCTCGATAGAGAGGCCAAGACCTTGTTCCCGGACTGTGGGCAAAACCTCAATCTCGGCTTCCCCAGAAGCTGAGGGTCATCTCAGAGGTCCCGTCCAGCCGGGACCTTTCGGAGGACGGGACCGCTTGGGTTTCCTTTACGTTCAACGGCCACCCGAAGGGCCCCGCAGACCTAAGCTTCCACAAAGCTCGGAGATCATTGCTGCTAACTCTCAGACCACCACTGGGAGCCAGGTGGAAAGGGGTGCATGGGGGAAACCGCCCTTGCTCAGAAAACAAAACAAAACAAAAAACTAAAAAAAAAAAATTTTTTTTTTGAAGCTATGACTTGGCTCTGATGTGAAAGAAGAGAAAGTTAGGCGGAGTGGGGGCGGGGGCGGGGGGCATTTTTTTCAGAACCTGGTGGCCCAGCCCTAGTTGCGACACTCACCTGCTTCTCCCCTAAAGCGTTGCAACACTCGATCCCTGAAACTGACCTAGTTTGTGTCTGTTTAAGAAAGCGCCTCCTGGGCCACAGGTGGCCCTGGCTGAGGCCAGGCACAGCGAGTGGGGATCTGTGTCTGAAGCCTGGGGTACACTCTTTCGATCATTTGGTAACAGGCCCGGAGGAGACAGAAATGTGGCAGTGCCCTGCAAAGACCACGGGAGCCCCAAGGAGAGGCTGGGCTCCCCACCCCCAGCCCCAGTTGACTCCTGATTCAAGAGGCGACTCGCCTGCCTTCCAGCTCTTCCGCTTGCCCCCTGTCACCTGTCCCGCCAGCCCAAGGACCCTAGAAGCAGCCGCCGGCCCAGCCCCGGCCTTGCTGAGACGCGGTCCTGTCACGCAGAGCCGCTTGGCCCCCGAGCTCGGCCACGGAGCTCGGAAGGAAACAACCAGACCTCACCGCGGACGTGCAGCCTGGTTTTGAGTCTCGAGAAACAGGACGCGCTCCAGCTTTGGCACTCTTGGGCTCCCCTCTTCCAGGCCCTGCACCGGCCCGACAAGCTGCTTGGACCTGCTCTTGGCTCTTGCCCACCCTTCGCTCGTCCCAGGTCTTCCTGTTCTCTTGCAGGGGCTTCCCCCAGGACACGGTGGGCCCAAGGGGCAGTGGTGGCCTCGCCCCGCTGCGGACGTGCTCTCCCAGCTCTCGGCCTCCGGGACACGCCCCGGCCTCCCACACCTCCCTGCCGGCGCTGACCTGCTTTCCCACCCACCCTGGCTCCCAAGTGACAACGTGGGTTTGGTGACCCTCCAGCACACTCCCCCTCACAGATTCCCCTTCTGTCTCTCTCCCCCAACCCCTCAGCTCCACTCGGAACCCAAGACTCCAGGGTCAACTTTGGTACAGCAACGGGCGTCCCCAGACACAAGGGGCATTTGCCTCCACCGGCCACAGGGACTGGGCCCCACGCCTTGCCCTTCCGGGCCATCATTTCTTCGGGGCCGCCTGCAATGAGACATCGGCCCAGAAAATTCCCCTTCTTGCTCAGGGGTCTGCGGTATTTTCACTTGGGAGGTGATACGGCTCTCTAGACGGCTAATGCGTCACCAAATGGTTATTTCATTATTCACCGAATAAATGGTATCAGGTCAGCACCGACTCCAACCTCGGATCTCGCTGGCTTGGGATCAATGAAGCATGCCTGTTGCCTTCCAGCGTTCCCCTCCTCAGCCTGAAAACCTTTCTTCGGCCTCCCTGGGAGGGCCGCACAGATCCTTTCCAGCGGCCAGCTCCGGAACAAAGAGCAGAGTTCGTATTTCTTCACCTCTCCGTCACCAACACCGAGCACGGCGTACGGCAGGGGCTCATCGCGTGGCCTGTTTTCGGAGTTTCTAAAGGAGGCGTTAGGGACGCTCCCGTCAGGGTCGGGAGCCAGTCCCCTCTGAGGTGTTTCGCAGGACGAGGTCCCGTGTCCACCTGTACCGGCATCTCCGACGGTCCCTGCATAAAATGCAGATTCCTCAGCCCATGACCTGCTGACTCAAAATGGCGGGGTTGGGGGGGCCTGGGGCGCTGAATCTTTTCACAAGCTTCCCAGGTGAGCTGCAGTCACTGAGGCACTGATTCAACCCCATTTTACCTTCCCAGAGACGTTTCTGGATAGAAGAGGAGGCAACTTTTGATCGAAGGAGGCATATGAGTGACTGTAAGTCTTCAGCGACTCTAGACATTTGTGGACATGAGAGGCCCCACCAACTATTACCATGAGGTCACCCGGCCTGACCCTGGCCCAGCCTTTGTGAACTGGTCACCCAGAGACAAGTGGAAAAGCGTCTCCCGCCACATCTCCCAATTGTTATTCACCCGAGGTCCCGGCAACAGAACCCGAGCTCAGGTGAGCCGGGCTCCCAGGTGTGTGCACAGTGCTGCGTACAAGACCATACGGTTCCAGTCCTCTGTGTCGGGTAACGGGTAGGAAGAAGGAGGCTGTGGGACACGAACTAGCTCCTTTAGTGTTGACACCTTACTGACAGTCGCGCTTTCCACAGGACGGTCCCTTTGGTCCATTCCTATTGATCCAAAGACTGGTTGGTGAGTCAATTCGGTGAAATCAGCCTGTGTGGTAACACCCGCAGAGCCGGCCTGGGGTCAGTTACTTTCTGACCAAGTGCGGTGGCTTCTGCTGCTCCCCCCTAACTGAGCACGGGCATGGCAGACCCACCTACACCGGCGTTGAACTTGCCTGGAAACCATCTTGTGATGAAAACGAGAAGAGCCATCCGAGGCGCAACACCTATCCGGAGGGGAGATGGGTTTACCGTGTGGCTCTGCCCGGTGGGCGAAGTGTATGAAAATACGTGAAAATACGTGAAAGCGTCTAATTCATTCATTTCACCACGGTGGGAGAGTGCCTATACTTCTCCCTTTTATAACCAGATCTTCCTCGGCACCAACTCTGTCCCTGGCACGGTAGCCTACAAGCCCAAAGGCCCCCCGTCAGAAACCCTGGATCCCTCCTAAAACAAAAATCATTAAAAAGGCCGAGTTGTGGAAGGACTAGGTTTAGGAGGGGCTGGATGAAAGAAGCGGGGTGTGTGTGTGTGTGCGTGTGTGTGTGCGTTCTTCTAAAGGATAGGTGCAATTTCAGACTCTTTCACATAGAAATATAACAAAGGAGCCCAGAGCTCACAGCCACGGCGTGCCCATCTGTCGACAGGCTATTCAATTAACTTATTGTTACCAGCGAAACGCCAGCTCCGGGCGTCTGGAGAAAGAGGAAGTCCCAGGTGCTAAAGTGACAGCCATTAAGCTGCTGGCAGAGCCGAGAAAGCAAGTTGTTCCATCCGAGGCGTGCTGACCGCCTTCTCTTCCCTGGGTTCTCCCCCTGCCCTCCACCTCTCACTTCCTCGTCTCTTCTCCTCCAGATTCACGCTTCTTCCCCTTTCTTCCCCCCACCCTTCCTCCACCCCCCACCCCGGCCAGGGTATGTCTGCTTGGGGACGAGAAAAGGTCGCCCTCTCAATCTGAATCAAGGACTTCTTCTCGAGCGAGAAGCCCCGATAGAGGAGAAGCGGGCTCAGTTCTGAGAATCTGCTGAAACATCTATTTATTTCGACAGAGCCAAGGGAGGGGAGCGGGGGGGAAGACCGTTTTTTCTGCCGCCTCAGATGAACTTCAAACTATTCCCCACCCTTCCCTCCCCGCGCGAGGTCTTATTTGCACTCCCCACCCTGTCGCTGACTGCTCTCCCACTCTCAAAGTCATTTCTTGGTTTCGCCCTCAAGGGGCCAAGAAGCCGAAAAGATGGGGCCGCTCGGCGAGAACAGAGCCACGGCTGCGACGACAAAGGTGCACGCGTCCCAGGGGCTCTGGGGCGCACCCGGGCTGGGGGTTGGAGGGGTGTCACCTTGCCACAGGGACACAGCTGGGGCTTCCTGACTCACGGCCGTGGCACTGGCGGCTTCAAGGCTGTGCTGGAGATGGCTGCAGTTACCATCGTGTTTTCATGACCTCCGTCCCCTGGCAAGGGCTCCGAGGGGCAATTAATGGCCCTGAAAGCAGAAACGTGAATGAGATAGACATGGACATATCCTGAGCATTATATCTAATTAGAGGGAGTGAATCACAAATTTAAGCATCTTAAATATAGGCATAAAAAGAAATAATTAACCCTCAAACAGGAAGCTACTGAGCTATCAGATTGCATCGTTTGAGAACCAAGAAAAGCCAGTCAGCACACTGGAAGCCTGAGAAAAGCAGAGGTGAATCCTCTGGTGGGGTTTCAATATTCTGCTCGCTTCTCTAGATGTGCTAAGGAAGGTCCTTCCGCGAGCGGAGGCGTCTATGCAGGGGACCGTACCAGTGTTGCAGGAGAATCAGCCTCTCTTTTTAGAAAGTGAGGCTCCTTAGAAGGTAGACGCAGCCTGAACCCTGCCCACTGGGGTGTTGACGGTGTGTTCAGCATCTGTCTTTATAAGGAAGGTTCAACCTGAAAGCACAGGAGCGCCTCAGCTTTATAAGGAAATTTTGTTCGAGCTTTAGTTGCCCTCGGCCCAGGTTAAGAAGCCATCTGAGAAGTGCTCCCCGGTCGTGCTCCACGGAATTGCAACACTGCCCGGTCCTGGATTAGAAGCTCCCAGAAAGAAGAGGTGGTGGTCTCATCCAAACAGGTCCCATCGTTTCCCGCGTCGGCCCAGACCTAATCATCGGGAGCGACACGACCGTCACGGGTGACCGTGAAAATGGGTCTGACGGTCCCCAGTGGAGGACACCATGTCAGGAGCCAGAAGCCGTGGATTCCAGGTCCAGCTACTTGAGCGGCATCCTGATTTCACGCAAGGGACACCTGTTGCCCGTTATCGAGAGTGAGAGTCTGGGCCCTCGGTGCCCACCTTGTCCCAGTGCCGGAGTCGTCACGGAAACGCAGCGCAGCCAAGCACGGGATGGAACCATGCTTTCTTCACCGAGACAAGACAGGGCAAGGTCACCCTCCTGGTGAGTGCCGGTCCCCACGGCCAGCCTGCACGCAGGCTTCTTGTGCTGCAGCAGAAGACCCTGTCCCCTCCCCGCAGATGTAACAGTGGGGTCGGCCAATGTCATAGAAACATTAAGCAGAACGAAGGGGCGCACACTGAGTCCCAAACAGGGAAAGACATTCCCGCGTTAAGACTACAAGCCCGATACAGTCTGTGCGGCTCTTTATCTCCCGAAAAGGAGGAGTTTCGGCCCCAAAGCCCAATCATAGGCGGCCTCGTGGCGTGTCAAAAGATTACACGCTCCAGATTGCCTTCCCAGGAACGGTGACCTTGGGAGAACTCCTTCATCTGGCCACGTCTCGGTTTCCCGGTGTAGAAAATACAGACAGCAGAGACGACCTTGCTTCTCCACACGGGGCTCTGATGAGGTCGGAACGAGACCGTTTACTGAAAAAAAGCCTTGAAAACCTGTAAGCCTCCGTGGGACACGTGCATGTGGCCAACAACCTAAGAATGCTCTCTAAAGCCGGAACGACTTTTCAGCCCTTTTGAAGTAACTTGTTAACATCCTAGAGTCCTCTTTGCATCCAGCCGGGATGAAAATAAATTTCTCGCCACTTCTTGGCACCTGTGGGTCCTTCGGCATCAAGATTTGGCAGCAGGAATTCTTTCACTCCAGTAACGGCGTCTCAAATGTTTGCTTTCCCGATGTATTTCCCTTTCACTAAGAGCACCCAGGTCGCTGTTCTTCTTCCACTCCAGGCCTATCTTGACAATTTTCTCCCCAAATACCAGACGCCATGGGGGCCGGTGCTGTCCTTGACAACGCAAGCCTCATTTACCCATATGCCCACTTTTAAAAAAAAGGGCTTGCACGGAATGCAATTCCGCCATGTTAAATGGCATTTCAGGAAAATGGTTAATGCTATGGTTATTTGAAAAGTGCAGGTTACAACATGTATGTGGTAACAATCCATTTAACAAATCCCACACACGTGTGTCCTAAAGATGGGAAATATATATACATCAAAATATCAAACGGTTGCATCTAGGTAATGAGAACAAATTTTAATTCATTTTTGTGCCTAGTGATACTTTCTATGATTTTTTAGGTAAGCACACATTTCTTTTGGGGAAAGGAAAGAAATTTATTTTAAAATGCTGTTTTGTTCCTTCCGTAGAAAGGAACATATGTGCTCAATAAATCAGGGACATAGCATCCTCCTCTAACTGAAATTACCCTAATCGTGGCTCTCACGATCTGGGTAGAAATGAAGCAATCAACTATTGCAATGGCTACCACCGTTTTCCATAATAAGAAAGTTTCCATCAACCCAATATACACATACATATACATGTGACTGAGGGAAAATTTTCAAGAAAGAATACATACCTCTGCTGCATGTGATCAATTCAGACATTTTCTGTTCTATGCTGTTCATCGTCCGCAGTTGGAAACTACCCGATCTATTGCAAATGCCTTATTTTACAAAATTAGGTGCCTGACCACCAAATTCAAGATCACGTCCAGGAACAGAGGACCAAGTCACCCTAAAGAACATCCTTTGGTGAGATTGTTTCTCTATCTGTCACCTGAGGCCTCTTGGGAATTACACTTTGGTCCTCGGACCCAGATCAATATATTTCCAATGCCCAAGTCAGCCACTACCAAAAAGAATTTTCCAACTGTTGAACTTCTGTGAAGAAGTTTATGCCAAGTTCTTGATTTTAAACATAACAACGGCAGAAGCAATTCTCCCTCTTGGAAATGAGAATAAACTCCCTTGAGCTTGGAAACCCGCATAAATTTTCATGGAGCCAAACAGGTGAAAATGGACCCCAATTCAGTGATAATCTAGTATATTAGACAGGAGCATCTCACAGTTTCCTATCCTTGTCATCTTCGTGTCTTTTATTTAATGAGAGAGCTGGATGCAAAAATATTAACCATCATCTTCAAAGTGGTAAGGTCTAAGATACCACTCACGTAATGATGAGCTAGGGAAAATCCACTTTTTATAAGACCGATACATTTTCCGGCAGACCGTTCCCTTCTGGGACGGCATCACACACACAACAGAGCTCCAAATGCAAAGACAGTGAAGGTAAGCGGTAGTGATCGAACAGCATGCTGAGAGGCTGGCCTTCAGGGACTCTGTCCCCCTTGTCAACCAGGATGGTTGCACCCACGAACGTGACCAACAAGCACTCACAAATTCTTGTGGTGCCTTCCTCACGGCCAGGTGGATGGATTTCTAAGCAGTGTGACTGAAATGCATGGTCAGAATGCTTTCTAGAATGAGTCCACCTCTGAGAGTGTGGTTGTGGCCTAATGTCCCTGGGCTGAGGTTTCTGGAGTTTCCATCCGTGGTCTGGGCTGCAATGGTCTGATTAAGCTTCACATGTGCTGAGGGTTTGAGGTGAAGGAAAAAGGGAACTGGAACAACTCTCACCTCATCAATTCTGACCACATCCTCCCCTCTCCAATTACCCCAAGAGGAGAGGAAAGAAAGGCAGTGGGCGTAGAATACAAGAAAGAAAACAGAAAAGAGAAAAAGGAAGACATGGTGAAGGGAAGAGGGGAAAAAAGGCTAGAAGGAACCTCCGGACTGGTTTCTCCTCTCGGAAACAGCAACTTGGAGCCTAAGTTCCAAAGAACTTCTCTTCATTTTTCCTTCCTTTCTTTCCTTCCTTCCCCAATTGCTCTACCAAGTACAAGATGTTCAATGCCAGGCACCTGTGAATGCGGTTTTATTAAATAAATGTCTGAACATTCGAAACGGGGTCTTCATCAGCAATACCGTTACGTGAACCTATGCTTTATGTACACGGGAGCCTGGTGTATTTAGAAGAGTGGCACATTCGAAAAGAAAAGCTTTCGAATACGGTATAAAGGATCCTGAAAAAATTAAAAATAGAGCTACCGTACGATCCAGCAATTGCACTTGGAGGAACGCACCCGAAGGAAACAAAAGCGCGAACTCAAAAAGATATCTGCACCCTCATGTTCACAGCAGCATTGTTTGCAACAGCCAAAACATGGAAGCAGCCTAAGCACCCATCAATGGATGAATGGATAAGGAACCTGGGATACACACACACACACACACACACACACACACACACACTATTCAGGAATTCTTTGAAAAAAAAAACAACTAGGAAATCCTACCATTTGTGACAGGATGGACCTTAAGGACATCACACTAAATGAAATAAGTCAGACAGAGAAAGACACACACTGTATGATCTCACATATATGAGGAATCTTTAAGAAAACAAAAACAAACTCATAGAAAAAGAGATCAGACTTACGGTTCTGGAGGGAGGGGAAGGGGGAGGGGGGAAGAGGGGAGGAAGGAGGAAATGCAAGAAGGTGATCAGAAGGTACAAACTTCGGGCTATAAGATAAATAAGTCTTGGGGTGGACTGTCCAACATGGTGGCCACAGCCAACACTGCTGGGTGATGTGCAGGGAAATATTCAAGAAAGTAGACCCTAAGAGTGTTTGTCACGGGAGAAATTATTTTTTCTTTACTCTCTTCTTCTTTCTTTTATTTAAGAGAAGATGGGTGTTAGCTGAACCTATCGTGGTAATCATTTCACCATACATGTAAATCAAACCATCATGCTGTGCACCTTAAACTTATACAGTGATGCGTGTCAACTGTGTTTTCATAAAACTGGGGGGACAGGGTTTAAATAATGACTTTTCTTTAGTTCCCTGAGTACGATCATAATACCACTCTGTTGCATATATTATCTTTCAAATAAAGTTTATTTCTAATTGCATGACACATCTCAGTGATCCCGGAACCCGGTGGAAGTGGCAGGTGGGGAGGAAGAATCAGGAGCAAGCCCAAGAGAAAAGATGTACTTAAACAGAACCCTATTCCCTCCCCCAGTGCTCAAGCCTTTCGAAGTATGTCACCACATCCCTCAGCAACAGGTACACATTATACCCACAATGGGGCACAGATTCTCAGAATTATCGCTGTTATCCCATCCACGACTTCCCTTTTTTATTTCAGGAAATACCTGACGGGGAAATTTACGTAACTTGCCTAAGGCCAGCTGGGGACTGAACTGGACATATAATTCAAGTGTCCTCCTTGCTCCCTTCTGACCCTGCTGTCTGACCACCAGCCAGCATTAGCCATTCTGATGCCACTCAAAGTCACATAGAGCCTGCCTGTGCCATGATAAACCAGCTCAGAAATGAAAACCTCAATCAACTGACCTGAGTCAGTCAAATGGACTAGTTTTTTTCAGCTCATGAAACTGAATAGCCTACCTTTTTTGGCACTGAAGAGACAAATTCATTATGAGTCATTGGAACAGAAGTCATAGGACAACATTCAAAGTGGTAGATGATCAGAACATTACTGTTCCAAGAGATCATTGTAGCTGGACCCTCTCTCAGCAGCTAATACATTACATGACTGGAAAACATAAGTAGAGTCTACAACTGGCTTTAGCAGAATATTCTGGAAAGTGATATCTATAAGCAACTGCAGAGAGGTCATTGATACTTGCTAGTTTCATTCACTCATACATTTACTCACTTAACTCTTACCGCACACCTGTTATGTGCCAGAAACTGAATGGGATGCCGTTTAGTATTCAGAAATAAATAAATGCAGTCCCTGCCATCAGAGATTTTACAATAGGAGATGAGAAATAAACGTAACTTAGGCAGGATACAATAAGGGTTACGTAGAGGTGTTTAGAGCATCCGTATGCGTGGTGGCACCGTGGAAGATGGCCCGACCCCAACAGTGAGTGCTGGGGAGCTTGCAGGGGGAGGTCGAGCCTGATCGGGAAACCCGGGTGGGACATTGGGAGCATGGGAATGAAAACATGGAGGTCCGTAAAAGAGGATTTAAGCCAACATAGGCAACTAAAGGAACTGGACCCACATAAAGAACAACCCGAGATAGGGACCCAACTGCAAATTCCAATTTCTCTTCTAGGTGGAAAGGAGGGGCAAATGAGGGTAATAAGAATAACATCAGAGTCTTGGGTAGAGATGAGTGGGGACGTGGGGAGGGCAACTGCATTTTGCTTATTGCCCCTGTCAAGGAATATCCTAGAAGCCTTACATAAGGTATCTCGTTTCATCTCTGCGACAATCCTACCCACCGGGTACCTTTGTGCCCTTTTCACAGATAGCTTCAGTGACTTCCATGGAGCTTTACCAACAGACGAAAGACTTTCACACGTGCTGTATCAACTTAATCGTCACATTCCTGCTCCATAAGTAGGACAGGAATCCTTACGTTATAAAAGAGGGAACTGAGGTCTGGGAAGCTGCCCAACTTTCCAAGGACAGGGGCAGAGTCCCTATGACTTTCCTTTCCATCGGTGGCTTTGTGCAGAGGACTGCACAGACAACCCACACACTCACTTTCTCCCCAGCATGAGTTGGCTTTTTATCCACGTGACTAGCTCATCAATCTCGTTATCTGAAATCCAGCTGACGGAAACCCCAATTTATAACCGCAGCCTCCAAAGAGCTCATGTCAGGTTTGGGAAATCCCGCTTCCCCACACGAAGAGCGGCAGACCGTGGGTACCATCCGTACTGACCTTTCGGGGGGGGGGGGGGGTGTTATTATGCCCTGTTAACTTGAGACAGAAGGCTCAGTCTTCAAGGTGTCGTCAGGTCCACGCGGCCCAAGTGATGTGCCACAGCCCCAAGAGCCTACAAAATCATTTAGGGAGTACGTTGTAGATCAGTCTGGAAAAGACCCAAATTATGATTGCCCAAGTCTCAACAAAACTTTAAAAAAAAAAAAAAAAAAAAACAAGTCTCGCTTGGCAACTGTGTGAAGACCACACCTTATGCGACACATACCTGGGCCTCATCGTGCTTGCACAAGGCACTTTCAGAACGGCCAATAAAACATTGCAAGATTAAGCGCCTTTGACTCCAAGCACTGGGGTAAAAGTCCCCTGCCAAAGTAGGCCCTGAATTTCTCCAAAAGCGTAATTTAGCAGCCATGGCCAACAAGAGAGCGGTTGGATAAACTACAGCCCACTACTGGGACGCCTGGGTGGCTCAGTCAGTTAAGCGTCTGACTTTGGCTCAGGTCATGATCTCACGGTTCGTGGGTTCAAGTCCCGCATCGGTCTCTCTGCTGTCAGCAAAGAGCCTGCTTTGGCTCCTCTGTGTGCCTCTCTCTCTGCCCCTCCCCTGCTCACTCTCTGTCTCTCTCAAAAAGAAAAAGAAAAAAAACACACTATATAAACATAAAATTAAAAAAGAAATTAAAAAACGACAGCCAACTACTAACAGAAATCCCAGGAACACAGATTTCCATTAAACATCTCAGCCATGTGAGTTTTCGCCCGTCGAAATCTACACTCGCCCACCCACCCAAAGTACAGCTACCAATCCAAGAGGCGCAAAGATATGAGGAACCACGGACCCCATCCCATCCATCCCTGCCTCTTGACCGAATCACTTCCTGATCAGGGAGATCTCTTTTCTCCGAGATCTCCCAACCCCCAAAGTAGCCTTTAGTCTGTGACTCTCCTCTGACATGCAACTCACACGAATCTCAACAGTATTCAAGTCCAAGCCTATCCTATAAACAACTCTCCTGAAAAATAAACACCACCTACGGCAGCAGGCCAAATACTACAAAAAATGCGGTATAAATCGAAGGGGAGGGGCGGAAGGCAAAACAAATTCTGCCATTCCTGCCTCTCTACATAGCTTGACCAGAAAAGGCTATCCACCTAGAAAGTCACAAGAGCCTAACAGCTGAACCAAAAATACCATGGCTCCATTCCTAGCCCACCGTGTACTTGTAAAATGGAGCCCATCATTTAGGCTTCTTGGGGCCCCATTTCCTCGTGTGTAAAATAGGAATAATAATAGCCGCGTCCTCTTTACTCTATGACCATGCGTGGAAGATTAGCAAGATATTGTCTGTAAAAGCACTTTGATCTCCTTGGAGATAGGGCACCCTGTACATTTCAAGTGGTGTTATTACCGCATTTGGACACACACGAAACCTGCATGGCCACTGACCAATAAAGTAACTGGTAATCACAAGGCAAAAACAGAGAGCCGGGTGTGGCATGAGGAGAGTGGAAACCCAAGATCAACGAGTGAAGACGGAGGACTGACGTCTCTGATCAACAGAAGAGTTCAGTGAGGGAGGAGACCTGCCTAACTAAAGAGAAAAGTTGATGGTAAGACTACCTGACCCAATTCTTGGAAACCGGTTACCAAATCAGAAATTAAAGTCCCGTGAACTGGATGTTTATTCAAGAAGTTCCTAAGAGGTGCCTGCATGGTTCAGTTGGTTGAGCATCAGACTCTTGATTTTGGCTCAGGTCATGATCTCACAGTTTGTGAGTTCCAGCCCCACATCGGGCTCTTCCCTGACAGCTCCAAAGCCTGCTTGGGATTCCGGGATTCTCTCTCTCTCTCTCTCTCTCTCTCTGTCCCTCCCCTGCTTGTGTTCCCTCTTTCTCAATATAAATACATAAACTTTCAGAAAAGAAGAAGCAGCAGCTCCTAAAACATCCAACCCCTCAAGGAAGAATTTAGGGAAAAGCTAGCAATATATCTATATATCTACACGGTCACATCAGAGCTACCCAAAACATGACCCAAATATTCTAGTGTTGATATCCCAAACGACATTTAAAAGTCCCCATAATTAATTATGGACTGTGAGATCATGACCTGAGCCAAAATCAAGAGTCTGATGCAAATATAACTTAAATTCCACTTTGATATTTGGGGGTGGGGGGGTTGTTTGTTTGTTTGTTTGTTTTAATCTCTGGGCCTTCTCCAATTTTAGAATTACTTGAATGACAAAATCTCTCTTGTTTGGCAAAATGTGGATAATCGTATGTATTTTGTCCTCAAGAGTCTTCTGGTGGGGCCTAGAAAGTCTCAATACTTGAACATCTGCCAGTTACTCAATACATATCTCTGGGTTGGTTGTTTGATGACTCCTGACTCCAGTCGTAGAGCTAGATTGCTTCCCAGGCTGGGAAACAAGAGCTCGGGGTCAAGGTTTCTGTCAGTATGCCTTAGATTCTTGTCCCTGGTTCACTAACTTTCTCCTGCCCACACAGAAGGACAGCCTGCTGCTTTTCAGCCTGTGTACATTCTCTTGAGCTCTCCCTGCTCTGCATTCCCATAGTATTTTGCTATCCAAAAGAGCCAATCATCACTAACAAAAAGTGGAGACTTTATTGTGTGTCTGTGTCGACAGGTGGGCTCTGAAGGGTTTACAAAAGACCAGTATCAGCTCAGGCGTCAGAACACTGCTTTCCAAGCCTCGCTCCTCTGGCCGCAGGAATAGAACTCAATACACTACTTGAAGAAGAAAATGGAAATCAGAGAAGTTCTGGACGCTCTCCCTTTCTCTGCCTTTCTTCCTAGGTGTCATTTGCTCAAGCAACAAATCTAGGCATTACCTTTGATCCCTCTCATTCATATCCAATTCATAAGCAATGTCTGTCCCATATCCAGTCCAGACATCACTTCCAACCCATAGGCAAGTGTCAACTTGACCTCTCAAAAATCCCAATTCCCTATGCTCTTTTCCAAACTTATAAGCAACCATTTTTCTCACCTTGATTCTGGTGAGAACCCTGTAACTGAACTTGCTTCTTCGCTTTGCCTCCACGGTCATCCCTTGTCTTCACAACAGCCAAAGTAAACTTAAGAACATCTGTCAGGTTTTGTCAGTCCCCCGCATCAACCCCCAGTCATTTCCCATGACACTTAGAATAAAAACCCAAACGTCCTTGGCCTACAAAACCCTCCATGATTAGCCTACTCTCCCCTTTCCATCCTCATCAACCAGCCTCTCACTGTGCCCTACCGGCCTGCAGTAGAATGAATTTGATGCACAAATAAATTTCAAGCACAAACAACTCCAGCCTACTAGCCTATAGGAACTTTGCACTTGCTGAACCTCTGCCTGAAATACTCCTCCCCCAGACACACTTCGATTTGACCCCTTCTCAACACTCAAATCTCAGTTCAAGTAACACGTCTTCAGAGAGTCCTTCGCTGTCTGTCCTTTCCATACCAACCCAACCCTTTCCCCCAAACGTCCATCAAATCTCTCTCCCTCATTGTGTCATCCTGAAATCCCCTTATCTGCATGTGCATTTATTGCCCCGATTTTGAGGTAGAATGCCAGTTCCATCAGAACAAGAATTTTGTCTTGGTCACTGCAATACCCCACGGCCTAGAATAGATGCTGCGCAGATAAATACTGGCTGTTGCATGTTCATGGATAATTCCCTAGAGTATAAATTTTACTTGAAGTTGAGGAACTTAATATTCCATTTTTATATTAAAATAAGCATGGGCATATTAAGGAGTAGGTTGTACAAAATGTTAAGAGAAAACACGAGACTGCAGGGAAAGTCCCCGTTCGCTAAGGCTGCTTCGAGCTAAGCTCCCAGACTCCTAGAGACTCAAGTTCATGATCTTCTGCTAATAAGCGTTCTCCAGAAGAAAATTCTGACGAGGATAGAGCTCAGCCTTGTTGTCACAGCGGCACGTTGACTCTTAGGTTCCAAGCTCTGAACCGTTTCCCAGTACAAAGTCAACGACCCACACACACGTACCCACATCTTCAGCTGCCTAATTATTTGAAATACAGATACGGATCTTTTTTAAGTTTATTTTCATTTATTTTTGAGAGAGAGCAGTCCGGGGAGGGGCAGAGAGAGAGAGAGAGAGAGAGAGACGTAATCCCCAGGAAGCTTTGCTCTGTCAGTGCAGGGCCGGATGTAGATCTCACAAACTGTGAGATCATGACTTAAGCCAAGGTCAAGAGCTGGAAGCTTAACTGACTAAGCCACCCAGGCACCCCGGATATGGAACTTTTAAGTTAACTAATTACATGCATCGCCTTTCCCTGGACCAATAATTCATCTCACCCCCTCGAGTCAGTCTAGATTAGCCAGAAGTGGATTCTGCTTTGACAAGGATGCCAGGCTTACTTGCTAGTAACAATTCTTCCCTTTTTTATAGATTTGCCCAGCTTGTGAGGCATGGAAGTGACTGTTGGGCATAAAGTTCCTGGAAAAGTTTTTGCCCCTAGCAAAAATCACTGAAGGTAAGACTTGAAAACAATCATTTCCTCCCCCCAAATGACCCTACTTCATGTATTAAATATATATGTATGTGGTGTTTATCATGAGCCCTTTGACTCCTGAGTATCTTGCAAATATGTTAACTCATTTAGACCTTATGACATGTTTATTACTCTCCCTGTTGTTTTTTTCAATTTGTTTTTAATGTTTATTTTTGAGAGACAGAGACAGAGCACGAGTCGTGGAGAGGCAGAGAGAGAGGGAGACACAGAATCCAAAGCTGGCTCCAGGCTCCGAGCTGTCAGCACAGAGTCCGACGCAGGGCTCAAACCCATTAACTGTGAGATCATGACCTGAGCCAAAGTCGGACGCTTAACTGATTGAGCCACCCCGGGCGCCCCTTTCCTGTTTTTTAAAAATAGGAGGCACGGAGGAGTTAAAAGCCATCCAGCCTGGAAGTGACAGAGAAGGAATTGAAACCCAAATAGTATACTTTCAGAGCAGTACTCTCTGGTAGGTATCATGCCAGCCACATACATGATTTAAAATTTTCTAAATAAATAAAATAAAATTTTCTAAAAGTCACATCTAAAAAAAAAGGAAAAAAGAAGCAGGTGAGATGATTGTTAATAATATATTTTCTTTAACTCGGTTATGCCAAATACTATCATTTCAACACGCAATCGATGTAGAAGGCATTAATGAGTTCTTTTACATTCTTTTCCTTGTTCTAAGTCCAAAAGCTGGGTGTATTTTACACTTAGAGCACAGCTCAATTCAGACCAGCCACATTTCAAGCGCTCAGGGGCCACAGGCAGACCCCCTCTTCCACGTAGGACAGCACGGCTGAGCGTCCACACTACCCTTCTAATGACATCTCTTGGGAGGATGAAGGGCTTTTATGATGCTGGCTTTATGACAGAGAGTTGGCAGGAAACTTCCAGCCTTATGTCAGACACTGGAGTGGGTGCCACAGACTCGCATCACTTCTGCTCGCTTACAGGCCCCATGCAGTGTGCACTTTGCAGTACACCCACGGTTCCGAGATCCACAAGGCACGTCCACAACAGAACCCCGACACTAGGAACATGGGATGGACTTTTCCACCCAAACTGGGAGCCAGGAGCCTGGGCTGTGGGTCCAGTGCTGGAAGGCTCATGAGCCGCGTTGTCTCTCTGGCCACTCATTTCCCTGCATCTCCGCGCTGTCGTTGGCACCAGGGTGGGACCGGTTTCGATGGACATTCTTCTCAGTTCCCCGGTGAGCCCAGCGGTAAAAGCATGCACATCTCAGCAAGAGAGTCCTGGGAGTGAATCCCGATTTCTCCACTAGACACTGGTGGCGTCGGGCAAATGCTAGACCTCCGTCAATCCCAGGCTTCTGGGTGTCGTGAGGTTTGAACGAGCTGACTCCCGTCCCTCGCTTAGCCCGCGAGCATGTGGTGTGCATGGACTAAACGAACACCGTTCTTGATCATGTTATTCAACGATCATGTAACTTCGTTGTTGTACTTTTCTCAACCTATCAGCTAAAAGAATTGAGGCAAGTAGCTGAAGCTTTAAAACTGAAATAAGCTTAGGGAGCCTGGCTGGCTCAGTCCGTAGAGCATGCAACTCTTGATCTCGAAGTTGTGAGTTTGAGCCTCACGTTGGGTGTAGGGATTAATTAAAATTTTTTTTAAATCTTAAAATAAAATAAGCTCGTCTAAAATATTTAAAAATTTAGAAAACTGAAGCTGGGAAGTACATTTCTTTGATCTCCTGGGTATTTTCTTTCCTTTTATAGGTATAGTATCAGCCTGTTGAAGGAAAGGATGATACATGGAAAGTTCTAACAAGACTCTGAAGCCAAAATCCCAAATCAAATGGAATAAACTCTAATATTTTAAGTATGTAAGATACAAACTCATACATGTGTCTTCTTTCCTTTCTTATATTCCCTTTAAAACCCTTATACACTCTCTTTTGTGTAATATAGAAGAGAATTTGCATTTTAGGCAAATAAACATTTGTGTTTCATTCTGTGTCTTATTTTTTTTTTATGTTTATTCATTTTTTTTGAGATAGAGAGCACCAGCAGGGGAGGGGCAGAGAGAGGGAGACAGAGGATCCAAGGAAGGCTCCATGTTGACAGCAACGAGCCAGATGCAAGGCTCGAACTCACGAACCGTGAGATCACGACCTGAGCTGAAGCCGGGTGCCCGAGTACTCTCTTGCTTGCAGGAACTTTGAAGGCAAGCCCATTAGCTGCCCCGCAGCTTTGTACTGAGGACTCGGCTGAATGATATATCACAGAACATGATTTCTTTCTGTACACATGACCCAGCTGGTCTCATGCTTATGGCAACATGAGCAAGTGATGCTTGTATTACCGTCTTAGACAATATTCTTTGTGCAAAAAACACTGCAAAGAAATGCAATCTTCTTGAGGCTGGGGCAGGCTGGAAGACGTGGCAACGTGGAGGTGAAGGGCAATGTGGAATGGGGAGCCATTCACCACATCCTAAAACAGCCCTAGATAACATGCAAATACCATCAAAACATATTGTTTCCATAAAAGTTGGTGCATACCGTGCACATATTTAATAACTGCCATTGGCTCCCTTATAGCATTTGCCTCTGGAGACCTTTTCACCAGTTTGAAATCTCAGTTGGTGACCACAGAAATATTACCCAGAGCACGACTAGCAGCGGGGTACAGGCTGAGGGAACATTTTCATCTGTGGTTCAGCCCTGAAGGGAGCAGCGAAAGCCCGCCATTCTGCCCATTAACCAGAGGAGGAAAAGAGGCAAGATGGATTTGAGCGAGTTCTTTCTGAGACGTGGGTGATACAAACCAGGCACGCTTAGAAGCATGCAAAGAGGGGATTGAAGGAGAAACATTTCAATCAAAAGAGAAAGAAAGCAATTCCAAGAATGCTGATCCCAAGTGCGAAGCGGGGTATTTTTCTCCATCTTGAAAAATGTCTACTGGAGTCTTTTTAAATCGTTCTTCTCTTCTACGATGTCTGTGGGTACTGACTCGAGGTAGAAACGAAGCCTTACTCTTCAGGGGTCCCACGAACAGAAGTTGGGAACACACCTCTTGGGAATATGTTTGCAAATGCTGAACTATATACAAGCGACTGCCACATAGCAGTCAACAAAACACAACATTAAGAAGAACTTCTTTTCTTTTTTTAATGTTTATTTATTTTTGAAAAAGAAAGAGAGCGCCAGCAGGGGAGGGGCAGAGACGGCGGGGCGCAGAGGATCCGAAGCGGGCCCTGTGCTCACGCAGACGTGGGGCTCGAACCTGCAAACCGCGAGATCATGACCTGAGCTGAACCAACTGAGCCACCAGGCACCCCTAGAAAAATTTCTGAACGTTTTTCTACAATGTTCAGGAAATGTAATTCTAAATTCTTAATTCGCTAATTTTGCAAACTTGGATCCACCGCCATTATAGTCCCCACTGCACGTGAGGCTTTAAGGGGTGAAAGACATTCTTTGCCCTCAAAGAGCTCACTGTCCGGAGGGGAAGCAAGGACACAATGACAGAGTTTGACAAACGCCTTGACACAGGTAAGCACAGGGTGCTCCTGGGGCAGATAAAAGGGGTCTCCGTCCAAGTCTGAGTGGAGGGGACAGTTTTCGGGAAGGTTTTCTGTCCGAATCAGGCAGAGGAGTCTGCAAAGCCGCCAGTTGGTGAGAGAGGGTTCTGGAAGGGCTGGCACGCGGCCCGCAGGCCGAGTGGTAACAGTTGGCGCTGACGACGCTGACTCGGGCCAGAGGACACCCGCACCGCGGCCTCCTGTGAACCTGGATGCCACCTGGAAGACGATGGGACGCTAGGGAAAGTGTGACAGGGGACAGAGGGAGTCATGTTTGGGCTGTGGAAATCTCACTCTGGCAGCGACGTGGAGCTAACTGACGTGTGGACTGAGATGAGAGACAGGCCTGTCAGAACACTGTTGGAAAAATCCAGGTTGGAAACAAAACAAAACCCAACCGATGAGGGTTTGAACTCATGCCACGGGGACAGTTCTGCAGGTAATATCAACAGGATTTTATGACCAATTAGAGGCGGATGAGGAGGAATTATGGACAACTGCCAGCCCTAGTTCGGGTAGCAGGGTGGCTCACGGTACCATTGGCCAAAAGAAGGAAATACGGTTCCTTCGTCCCGCCCGAGGCTCTTTCCGACCTCCGGATGACCCCATTTCTCACAGCCTCGGCACGCCACGGGAAATTCTGCCTCAGTGGCTCATTCCGGTCCACTCATTTCTGGCAGTGTAGAGCCAGTGTTTTCTCCACAAAGGTGGGAGCCAGGAAGAAACTCTAACTGGGAGAGGCATAGACACGGGGCATAAATCAACCAACCCGCTAAACTGTCATCCAGATACATTAGCAGAAGTTTCTAGACTAAAGCCACATGCAGCACAAGGACCAAGGAAGATTTTGCCCTGGAGACGTTTGCCCGCATCCTGAGGACGCAAATGCTTACAGAGGTCGGCTTCCAAAGTCACTGATGTCTCTGCGGAAGCGAAGCTGAATTTGTGTCTTTCCATCAGGTACACGGGCAGGGAGCATATAATTAAGAGAAAACGGGCCATGAAATCAATTCACTCGATGAAAAATTGTATACAGCTTAGAAAATACGGCAGGTCTCACCAGAGAAGGGGTTGGTTATTTGAGAGTAAAAACTCTCGCAAGGTTTCCACTCATCAGTTTTTATTACGCTAAGGCATTCTGGCTCGATCTGTATTCATTGTGTCTAAGTGTCCAGATCCACTCCTCTACTCTGGTTTGGGAACTGTGCATTCAAAACGACGACTGCACCCCACACAAAGAACTATGTCCCGAGACCATCACTTCCTTCTCAGCGGGAAGGAAGATACCCGCACCTAGCTGGCAGCGGCACTTGGAAGGATTTAATGAGTGTTCGTAGAGCCCTCCCAGGCCCAGAGATGAAAGAGATCTCACGAGCACAGCCTCTAATTGATGTTTGTTATTCTGAATGTTTCACTAAAGAACTCTTCTCCATATAAATGAACTCTCGTCCAGAAGCTCTGAGAAGGACATAAAACTATCCAACGAAGAAAGGGGCAGAAGACAAAAAGAGACATTTTTCCAAAGAAGATATACAGATGGCTAACAGATACATGAAAGGATGCTCAACATTAGTCATCATCAGGGAAATACAAATCAAAACCACGATGAGATACGCCCGCACACCTGTCACAATGGCTAAAATGAACAACACGGGAAACAACAGACGTTGGCGAGGATGTGGAGAAAGGGGAAGCCTCTTCCACTGTTGGTGGGAAGGCAAACTGGTGCAGCCACTCAGGAGAACAGGATGGAGGGTCCTATAAAACTAAAAATAGAATTACCCTATGACTCAGCAATTGTACTACAAGGTATTTACCCGAAGGATACAAATATACAGACTTGAAGGGGTGTATGCACCCCGATGTTTATAGTAGCACTGTCAACGATAAGCAAATTATGGAAAGAGGCCAAATAGCCATCCGCTGATGAACAGATAAAGAAGATGTGGGCCATATATATATATATATATATATATACAGTGGAATATTACTCAGCCATCAAAAAGAATGAAACCTTGCCATTTGCAACAATGTGGATGGAGCTAGAGGGTATTATGCTAAGCAAAATGAGTCAGAGAAAGAAAATACCATATGATTTCACTCATACATGGAAATTAAGAAACACATCAGATGAACATATGGGAGGGGAGAAAAAGAGAGACAGAAACAAACTGTAAGAGACTCTTAAAGACCCATAACAAACGGAGGGTTGATGGAGGGGGATGGGCTAGATGGGCGAAGGGCGTTAAACAGGGCACTGGTTGTGACCAGCACTGGATGTTGTATGCAAGTGATGAATCACGAAATTTTACGCCTGAAACCAACGTTACCATAGATGTTAACTAACTGGAATTTAAATAAAAACTTGAAAGAAAAAAACAAAAAGGTTCACGGAGGAATCAAGTTGTTCCGTTTAGATCCCAAGAGAGGCACTAGTCTGCTTGGTACCTTAGCCATGTGTTATCAACCAGTACCCCACTCATTGCCCCGTTTGGTCAAATGTGTACGCATCCCAGGTTAAGAAGAGACTTCAGTGCTGTGATGGAGGAGAACGGACTGGTTCTCTAATGACGCGCTTTCTCCTGTGCTGGGCAATGTAACGATCTTCCTTCTCCGGTCTTCCTTTTCTCCGTAACAGCTCACAGTATGTACATCCGAAGGAGGAGATTATGAACTCAAGCCCACCACATCTTCAGCTGAGCTGGAGTGTCAAGTTCGTAAACTGGCAGATAAAAATTAAAGGGTGGGGACGCCTGGCCAGTTGGTGGAGCGTGTGATTCTTGATCTCCAGGTTGTAGGTTTGAGACCCATATTGGGTATGGAGACTACTTAAAATTAAAATTTTAAAATATATATATTAAAAATACTTAAAGGACAGTCTTAATGATAGATTACCTATTACCTCTTTCCAGATTTCCTTGGTGACACCAACAAGGAACAGAGCAGGGACGCCCTGTAAAGAATACAACTGGGCTACCGTTTCATAGACCTTTCCAAATCTAAGCCAAACTCAACCAAGCCTTAGGTCCGCTCTCCCAGAGTCGACCATTTCTTTCTTTCTTTCTTTAATATTTATTTATTTTTGAGAGAGACGGAGAGTGAGGGAGGGGCTGGAGAGAGAGAGGGAGACGCAGAATCCGAAGCAGGCTCCAGGCTCCAGCTGTCAGCACAGAGCCCGACGCGGGGCTCGAACCCACAAACGGGGGGATCATGACCTGAGCCGAAGTCGGACGCTTAACCGACTGGGCCACCCAGGCGCCCCCGGAGTCGACCATTTCTAAAGAGACTATACTTCGGGAAATGTCTCCGGGAAACTCGTGACCGTGTCTGTCATGTCTTTATCTGTCTCAAAAGAAAACATTTGAGGCTTACTTTTGACTCATGGTGGACACAACTCCAAGTCAAAGCAAAAGGGCCTGTCATCCTGTTTCCAATCTGGGTGGACCTGGTCTTTTATGAAGCCCATAAGGCTTCGCTTGCTGATGAAGGTTCCAGAAGAACATGGAAAATCAGGGCAAAAGGTAAAAAAAAAAAAAAAAAATCAGAAGTGCTTTCTATACACAGCCTCCACCTTCACCCACGTCCTCCAAACCGGTACGTGGAACCCCCTTCCAGCCTTGCTTCCGTTAAGCTTTTGCCCTTCACATCTCCCTCTGGGTTCCTTTTAACATGAGTTTGCCTTTAAGGTGGGTGACGGGCATCGAGGAGGGCACCTGTTGGGATGAGCCCTGGGTGCTGTATGGAAACCAATTTGACAATAAATTTCGTATTTAAAAAAAATTTTTTTAATTAAAAAAAAAAGAATATTCTCGGCGGAGGGGCGCCTGGGTGGCTCCATCGGTTAGGCGTCCAACTTCTGCTCAGGTCGTGATCTCACAGTTTGTGGGTTCGAGCCCCACATCAGGCTCTGCGCTGACAGCCCGGAGCCTGCTCCGGAATCTGTGTCTCCCTCTCTCTGCCCCTCCTCTGCGCACAACCCTCTCTCCAAAACAAAGAAACGTTTAAAAAAGTAATAGTAATCTACTTGGTGGAGAGGGTCAGGGCACAACATGCCTCCCCCCCGGACACGGCACTTCCTTCTGAAGATGGCCCTGAACTCGAGTCAGAGAGTCAGGATTCAGTTCAGAGTGTCCTCCTGGAGTGGAGACGAAACGCAGAATATCCGAAATCGCGCCTGGCACTTAACGTGTCCCGGCTAGACGTGCATGTGACACAGAAGAGACAGCCTGAAGCCGCTTCAGAAACCCGGGTAAATAAAGCTCCGTCCTGAAATCAGATTTATTTTTTTTAATAAAATTAAACGAACGGCCGAGCAATCATCATCTGTTACAAAGTATGCCAATGACAGTAAAAGCTTTGTTATCAGACCAGTTGTGGGGGGCGGGGGGCGGGGGGGCTGCTGGTCAGCTAAAAATTCTGGTTAGTAAGTCTTTATTCATATTGCCCCTGGAGTTTTGCCTCTTATCTCTTCTCTGGCTCCCCCTTTTTATACATGAGAGAAAGCGTATCTGGTTTGCGCACAAGTGGCCATTTCGAGTCTATGGAGCTGGAGAATTAATTTTGTTTTTCCAAAAAGCAGCAGGGAGAGCAGATGCCGATCCCCGGCGACCCCGCCCTGCAGGGGGTCCCTGTGCTAGTCTGTTTCAGCTGGTCACCAGGGTGAAGGTGTTGTTGTGTGTGTGTGTGTGTGTTCTTTTTGCTCCATCTAACACTTCGGGGTTGACTTTTGGACAGTCCTCTGAGTGTCCACGAGGCTCTCCTGTCTTTACAAGTCATTATCCTTACGGGTTTGAGCAAGTCACTTAGCTCCTTGGGCTCTCAGTTTTCTCATCTGTGAAATGGGCATATTAGACTGGGGACCCCTGAAGCCGCTTCCAATCCGGGATCCTCATTGCATCCTCAAGAGAGAAAGCCTCCTGGGGCGCCTGGGGGGTTCCGTCAGTTAAGTGTCTGACTCAGGCTCAGGTCATGATCTCGCAGTTCGAGAGTTCAAGCCCCACGTGGGCTCTGTGCTGACAGCTCGGAGCCTGGAGCCTGCTTCGGATTATGTGTCTCCCTCTCTCTCTGGCCCTCCTCTGCTCATGCTCTCTCTCTCTCTGTGTCTTTCTATCTCTCTCTCAAAAATGAATAAACGTGGGGCGCCTGGGTGGCTCAGTCGGTTGAGCGTCCGACTTCAGCTCAGGTCACGATCTCACGGTCCGTGAGTTCGAGCCCCGCGTCGGGCTCTGGGCTGACGGCTCAGAGCCTGGAGCCTGCTTCGGAGTCTGTGTCTCCCTCTCTCTGCCCCTCCCCCGTTCATGCTCTGTCTCTCTCTGTCTCAAAAATAAATAAACGTTAAAAAAAATTTAAAAAAAATGAATAAACGTTAAAAAACAAGAGAGAGAGAGAAATCTCCAGATGCCTCTGAATGAGTGTCGTCCTGAGAATCCAAACCATCTGGAGACCTTGCAGAAGTTACCAGAACCAAAGCGTCTGAAAGAAGATAGTGGGTTCAAGTCAGCCTCGTGCAAATTCTTTGAAAAACCCCTGACACTCACACTCGTACATCCAAGCTTCTGAGTGGTGGAGGGTTCTCTCCGCTTTGCGAGCAGGAAGGCCAGAGTCAAGACTTGACCTTGGCCTCTTTGTTTGAGGCCAAAGATGGAGGCGGGGCCATGACCGGCCCAGCACTTTACCCCACCCCCCAGGAGACGCAGCTGCAGGGCCCCGGCTCGCAGAACTCAGGGCCTTCCACAAATTAGAAAGTAAGGATGCCACCAACCCAGCCACACATTGTCACGGTGGCACGACATGGTGGGAGGTCCTAGCTCTGAAGCCGGAAGTCTTGGTTTGGGGGCCTGGTGTTTCACTAACAGTGCGACGTTCAGTAAATTCCTTAGTCTCCCTACACCTGACCCTCCTTTCTTAGCTCACGCTCAGTCCCTTTCGGAACGATGCGGAAGATTAGATGAAGGGGTACGTACAGCTCAATGCGCTGTGCCTGGGCCACACTGGACACTCGGCAAAATGACTGCTCATATTTCAGTGAAGGGATGGGGACCCGGGGCGGGGTTGATGCAAACCCCCTAAGAAGTGCCGGTGGGACACCAGCTTGCACCGGCCGGGGAGATGGGCGCCCAAGTTACCTGTCTGGCCTCCTTTTTATGAGTGTAGGAAGGAATGTCTATTCCTTGAGGAAGACAAAGGAACAGAAGGGGGCTAGGTTCTCTTTGTCAAGGGTCCAAACCGACTCTGGCTAGAGGGGAGGGAAGGACCAGGACCGGAAAGAACTTCAGGAATGAAAGGAATGAACTCATGAAGTGACGAGCGTTATCCGTGTGCTAATAACCCCAGTGAGGTGGGGAGAAGCGTGTGTGCGTGGAAGGCCCAGAAGAAAACAAGGATCACTATCTACCAGATGGGGCGGGCCAGCCGGAGGACACAAGGCCCGTCCTTCCCTTCCAAGTCATCGGTTCGCCCTCCTAAGGAGAAGGAAGCAGAATGGGGGGGAGAAACCCACCGGAGACTGATTCGGTGACCTCCCAGTACTCTACTGGCAGATGCTTACATGCCACCACCCAATGCCCAAGCCAGAAATGTGGCACCCGGAAGGGTCTTTTCATTTCGTTAATCGCGTCGCCCTCCGTAGACAACATATTCTAGCTCAGGTCCTGCAACACCCAAGAGAGAGGGGAGAGAGCCAGAAAGGAAGGTCCTGGTCAACTGGCCTCCTGTTGGGTCTGCAGGATGTCCAGACAGGGTCTCCACTGAAGACTCATCCCTCCACGCCTTCAAGGGCTTTGCCCTTTTGGGGGAACTCTAAGGAAAGCAAAGCCTAAGAACAAATGTCCTCTATACTTTGGTGCAGTCTTGTCTCTGTATGACTGTCTGTCATTAAAGATAATGGATTAAAGGATCATATCATTAAGTTGAAAAGAGAGGTCATTATTTGTTACACCATCGCACCTTAAAGAGAATACTTGGGACACGGAGCAATGACTAAAAGTAATTAGACTGGGGACCCAGGGCAGCACGCTTTTTGGTGGTGACCCCGTGCTACGTTGCAGAGTGTCAGACAGACCCGGGGCTGGGTCCCTGGCGGGGGCAAGCAAAATGGACTTTTCTATCATCAAAACTATTAGAGGAGGAGTTAAGCCCTCCCAGTGAAGCTTGGAACAGCCACTCATTTCTTGGGGCCCTGGTGGCTTCCTCTGGACAACGATGAAGCTGGGCTAGAGTGACTTTTTGGATTCCAACGTTAGTCGTGGCCAAGGCCTTGGGCTGTGGGGTCCTAGACCTGGACCTGGGTCAAGTGCTGGCTCTATCCCCTAATATCTGTAGGACCTTGACAATCTTCTATAAAAGGAGATAACAGAGGCGTCTACCTCGTAGGACTTGGGGAGAAAGAAGTTAACGCACTGAACAGTGAGTGGGGGCACCGAGGTGATAGAAGGGAGAGAGGGTCCCTGTCTTCAGCGGGTTTTCAATCTGTAAGAGTCACTGGAACAAGCACGTTTGGTAGAAATAAATCTCCACTAAAGGAATAAGATAGGTTTGTGCATGTACATGACTTATGTCGACGCAGTTCTTTATAAGAACTGATTCTTAACAATTACAACAGTAGTTGTAATTCCCGGGGGGGTGGAGGGACCACCATTAATAGTTATATGAGAGCACGAACCTGAGCACCTGCGATATAGTGGGCCCTCGAATAAGTAGGTCAGAATTTGTGCAGATATGAACTCATCGGAGCTAAGCGTTTAAGAAAGGCAAAGATTACAGGGAGAGGGCCGGACGGTCCCAGCTCAAGAAGACAAGAAGGAAGAGAAATAGAAAAGATGAGAGAAAAGAATTCTGAGCAAGGTGAACAGAATTTGGGGCAGCAAAATGGCAGTGGGAGATAAGGGAATGTGAGTGCGTTTGCCTGGATGGTGTTGACGACTTACGCCAGGAGAAAGGAGGGCAGATCAGGCTTCATTTCCAGGACCAGCTCCAGAGGATGGGGCCGTGGCTGCCCGAAAGCCCATCCCAGGAACGTTCCAGGTTCTGGGAAGGGACCAGGGATGGACCAACAATATTGGCATAAGCAGCACTCTTTCCGTGGGAGGGGGGCACCCTCCTGGGCGAGGGCACAGCTGTAGGGGAACGTTCTCCGGGCACCTAAGGCGACAGAAGGTCCCAGAGAATCAGCACCCAAGGGACAAAGGGGTGGAGAGAGAGAGATGAAAGGGATTCTGGAGACGGATGGGGCTGACGGCCGCACATTACAAATGTCTTTAATATCACTGACCTGTACGCTTAAGAATGGTCAAGACAGTCAATTTTCTGTTATGTGTATTTTACCACAATAAAAAATTGTGGGGGGCCCCCCACCCCAGGACTAGAGGGAAAGGCAGCAGAGTGGGGCAGACGGGACCCCAGGGAGCTAGCCACTCTTCCCAGCCTCTGTGGTCTCCACAGGCCACCGGACCAGTGCTCCGCTGAAGCCAAGGCCAGGACGAGGGGTCCTGACTACTACTTAGGACTTAACACTCAACACTTACCCCCCCGTGGGAAGAAAACAAACTGAGAGGCAATATATCCAAACCTCGACAATGATTCCACCAGAGGAGTCAAGTTACGGGTGACTTGCGTTGTTTTTCTCTGTATTTTTTAAGATTTCTAAAAGAAACCTATACTACTCTTACGATAAGAAACAAAGTTATTTACAAATTTTTGAAAGCCCATGGCTCCTGACACGGAATTTGAGCCTCGTTCAGATTCAAAGTCAACCACCCCAGCAACCGGCCAAAAGTCCCGGACGGACGAGGACTACACATCAAGGTGACAGAGGGGCAAGACGCAAACATCTCTATGATAGCTCAGTTTTTGGTTATGGTTGCTTGAACTCAACCCCCCCTCCACCCCCTACCTCTGGGAGTTCCCCCGGAGTTTGGGACATTTGCAAAACAATCCTAGGGTTTTGTTGTTTTGTTTAGCTTAACACCCTCAGGAATTTTCTACCTCTAAAAATTATCTTCTTTTTTTTTTTTTCTGGGTAGGTATTTGAGCCTGTGACATCAAACAAACCAGACTGTAAATTCCTTGAGGGCAGAAACTGTATCTTGTTCCTCGTTCAAGCGCCCTTGGTATGTAGCACAAAGGAAAAAGTTTCGTAAGCATTTGTTGAATGACGGATGTGGCCTCTCATCAAGGTGGCCTGGCCCTGGCCGTCCCCTGCCATCTGCCTCCCCCTTCTTTTCCTCCTGGTGCCCCTTGTACTTGCCAGGATGCAGCACCATTTGTTGTCTCGAGAGAGACTGAGTGCATTCTGCTGATCTCTGTCTGACCAGGGGCCATCATGTGTCACTCACCCGGGGGCCCCGGTCCTTTGGAGCACAGCCTCTGCCAATGTCAGGAGATGACTTCTAACCCGTGGTTAGTCTCCCCGGGGCCAGCTGCCGGATGGTGTGGTGCATTTAATAATAATACTTAACGCTTCAACTGCAGCTTCTAAGAGCCTCTTCAAAGCCTTTTACGATCATTAGCTAATTAAGGCACAGCCCTGCCCTGGTGACTACAGTTATAATTCCCACTTTACAGATGGGGAAACTGAGGTAGGTTTTAAGGGAGCTGCCGCAGGCTAGAGTCAGCCTCCAACCCAGGATTAGAAGGAGCAAATAGAAGGAACAAAACACCGTATGAAGCTGACATGCCCACCCCCGCTCTGTCGTGCAAAGAAATGGTTCCCGAGTGAGTGTGTGGACAAGCCTCCCCACCGGACCCGTGTTGGAGGCATGAGTCTGATTCCCTCATTCAAAACTTTTGTGACCCTCCAGGCTCAAGTTCAGCTTCCTCCTGGGGTAACAAACAAAAAGGACAGAAAGTGGCTTGCCCATGGGGCTTCACATTCTTGAGAACCCTTTGTCGGCGCACCTGTCTCCAGAGCACATGTAAAATGCATATGGCGGCCGAAAGCCAACTAAATACTGTCACCCACCTCAGGCCCTCTCACCAGCCCCCTCCTAGCATGAGGTTTAAGAGAGACAAAGAGAAAGGGGACACAGTGAACCTTGAAGCTGTGGGAATCCTCGGTTGGTGACGGAAATCATAATCACGAGTCACGGTCAAGTGACAGAATGGAGCATATGATTAGGAGGACTAATACTTCCGGTCTCAGAGGTGAAGGCACTTGGTAAGAAATTCTGATTGATTTGTTTGGCAAACTAAAAGACTCAAAATATCCAAAAGAGACCCTGAGACTCTTTACTCCACACAGACGCTATTAGCACAGAAGACAACCATGGGCCTCATCCAGCGGGACGTGTGTTTGGGGCCTGTTCACCCACTTACTCAGCAGCCATTTATTTAGAATAAGGGGCGTGGGGAGTAAGTCACCTTCAACACAGAATCAGGTATTTGTAACCTCTAATCCCGGCTCGGAGGCTGACTCTGGCCTGCGGCAGCTCCCTGAAAACCTGCCTCAGTTTCCCCATCTATAAAGCGAGGATTATAACCCTAGTCATCAGGGCAGGGCTGTGCCTTAATGCCAGGACTGAAACGAATATTTGAGATTCTTATTAAAATGAGGTACTTATCTCCAGGCCCTCCGGTCTACGGGAAGAGACTAAATACCAAACCCAAGGGCAGCCAGAGTGCAGGGAGTAAAGAAAGTAGGGGGAGGTCCCGAAAGACACATTCTGGAAGGTGTCGCTTGCTCGGGGTCTCGAAGGACCAAAGGGATTGGGTCACTGGGAAGGTGTGGTGAGGACATTCCACACGTAGCACGCATGAAAATGCAGAGATTTGGGGCGCCTGGGTGGCTCAGTCGGTTAAGTGTCCGACTTCAGCCAGGTCACGATCTCGCGGTCCGTGAGTTCGAGCCCCACGTCGGGCTCTGTGCTGACGGCTCAGAGCCTGGAGCCTGCTTCCGATTCTGTGTTTCCCTCTCTCTCTGCCCCTCCCCCGTTCATGCTGTGTCTCTCTCTGTCTGAAAAATAAATAAATGTTAAAAAAAATTTTTTTTAAAAAGAAAATGCAGAGATTGGAAGGAGGAAAGAGTCAGGGGACTTGACCAAAGGAAAGGACAGGAGTTGACGAACAAGAACACTTACTGACATTGAAGTAATAGAATTTTCCGTTCTTCGGAATCGCAGTAACCACATGTGGTTCTTTGGAGGAAGGCAGAATCTAAGATAACAGCAGGTAACCCACACTAAACCCAGGGAAGGACACATTTCCTGTGCTCCAAAACAGAAAAAAAAAAATTCCTTTTGTGCAGCAAGAAACTCTTAAAAGTGAACACTGGGCGCTTAATGTTTGCAGCTTATAAATACTTCCATTGATAACTCCCTAAGCAGTTAAGCCAAATTCATCCCACGCTCATCGGCCGATGACTGAAATGTCAGAACAGACAACATATCCCCGGACAAAACTGAGATCTTCCTATCGTGGGGCGCGTGGGTGGCTCAGTCGGTTAAGCGTCCAACTCTGGCTCAGGTCATGATCTCACAGTCGTGAGTTCAAGCCACGCGTCGGGCTCTGTGCTGACAGCTCAGAGCCTGGAGCCTGCCTCGGATTCTGTGTTTCCCTCTCTCTTTCTGCCCCTCCCCCACTCATGCTTTGTCTCTCTCTCTCTCTCTCTCTCTCTCTCTCTCTCTCTCAAAACTAAATGAAAACACTAACAAAAAAGAAAAAAAGATCTTCCTACCAGGAGATGGTACAATGTGGTTCCCAAAGCAAATGCCAGGAAAGAATAAAATCATATTTAAGTCACAAATTTTCTCCTAAAGCATAAATGAGAGGTGTTCATGCAGAATCAGGAGTTGAAGGGGTTTTTTTTGTTTGTCTGTTTTGCCTTTATGGAATTACCTATTTGAGTTAAAGTAATTAAGAGCTATTAGCCTAACAGTCTCGAGCCAGCTAGAATCAAGGTGGATTTCAGAGCCCACATTTCTTTGCCCTTGAACTCTGTGTCATTTCTTGCAGACGTGAAAGGAGCTAAGGAGTAAATACCAAGTAACTTGAAAAAGAGAAAGCTGTAGTCGTTCCCTAGCAAAGGAGCGCTGGCCACAAAGTATGCTGACCTTGGCCTTCCTCATCCCAAAGCCCCTGGGTAAAGAGACCAGAGGTTTGAGACGATGCGACAGAGGAGAAATATAGAAGAAGGGCATGTTCCTAGGATCCTCCCCGACAGAAAATAGCTGTGAGGCACAGCCGGAGAGGTCAGCTGGCTGTGGAAAAGTAAAAATTTACCTATCACAGCCCAGGTTGGTAGGTAACATACAGAACACCCAGTTAGACTTGAATTTCAGATAACGACAAATAACCACTTAGTATAAGTATATCCCAAGGATCACACGGGACATACTTATGCTCCTATACGACCCCTCATTTTTCAATTCACATTCACATTCCCATGGGCATTCTGTATTTTTATTTGCTGGATCTGGCAACCTTAGAGACGGTAAAAAGTTTGCCGTGCATAAAAGTGAAAAATCAGGAAAGAGGAGGAAATGTAAGTGCGTCGTTCAGAGATACGAAAGCAACCATCCCAAGAAACCACTAGAAGAGTGTAAGTGGTTTCCTCTGGGAGGCAGGAATTGAGGGCCGGGAAAGTTCAGGCCAGGGGACGGCCGTTTTTCTTAAGCCTTAGCAGGAGTGTTTGAATGTTCATCTAGGCACTTGTATAACCTTGACAAAAAGCTAAAATTTTGTTTAGCAAAGGAAATGCTTACCGATGATTTTATTTTAACCCCCTTTGTCCCCTTGGTTTTTCTTTATTTTTGAGAGAGTGTGGGGGAGGAGCGGCGAGAGAGGGAGAGAGAGAGAGAATCCCAAGCAGGTTCCGCACTGTGGGCACAGAGCCCGACTCAGGGCTCGAACCCACAAACTCTGAGAGCATGACCTGAGCCGGCAGGTAGCGCGGGTGGGATCGGAACCCCGCAGACCCCTCTGGCCTCCAGAACCCTGCACTCAGCCAAAGTGGAGCCTCCCTGCAGAGGTGTGATGCCGGGCGCGGGACTCTGGCCCCAGCCCCGCCTGGGAGTCACCTAAATCCCCTAAGTCGGGGGCCACGGAGAACGGCCGGGCCCTCTCCCCACAGCACCTAATTCCTTCTCTATTTCTAGCACTGTCCCCTGTGGCAGGGGTGGGGGGCGCGGAGAGGAGCCGGTCGGGGTCCTCAGAGCCCAGGGTGCCGTCCAAAGTCAGGAGGAGAGGAGGCCGGGGCTTGTCCTGTGCCTGGCTGTGTGCGAGCTCACGCGAAGCAGCCGAGCAAGCGGGGAAGGGTCAGAGCCCTGCTTCCTCCCTCCGCGTGGTGTGAACCCAGGGCTGGAGAGAAAACGAGTCTCAGGACCAAGAAAGAGTGGCCGCCGTTGCCCGTCGTTCTGATTATTATTTGCAGAAAGCCCAACCACACACTCAGCAGGGCCATAAATGCCCGGAACGTGGGCAACGCCCCCTGGTCCTTTTCGGGGGAGTCAGCCCGGGTCCCCTCTGCTACCATCAGATAATGGCCCAGATGATAAGTTTCAGCGACCTGGGCTGGAGCCTCCCCCAGGATTTGATCCCAGCCAGAGATCTGATTCCCTCCTAAAGGCAGGTCTCTTTGATGTCTGCGATTTTCCTCGGGATAAGGGGCTCCACGACGACCTGCTCCCGGCCTGACTCAGTGGGGACCTCCCTCCGGTTCTCTCGGGAATGACTCCCTTGCTGGAGGCCTCCAGGCCACGCAGCCTCTTTCCCAGGGTCTGCTGGGAAGTTCCCAATACCATTGTTTCTTTTTCTGCTTTTTGCGATTTTTTTAAAGTTTATTTACTGGGGGAGAGAGAGAGACAGAGACAGAGCACGAGCAGAGGAGGGGCAGAGAGAGAGGGGGAGACACAGAATGAGAAGCGGGCTCCAGGCTCCGAGATGTCAGCACAGAGCCCGACGCGGGACTCGAACTCAGGATCCTGACCTGAGCCAAAGTCAGATACTTCTCTGACTGAGCCACCCAGGCGCCCCACGTAAAACCGTTTCTTCAAACGAACACCAAGAGAAGCCTTTTTCTTTTTATATAAGGCCGTAAGTCTCAGCCACCCCATGGGAGCCCATGGTTTTAAGAAGTCGAGCGGAAATAGTTAAGATTCTGGCTTAAGGGGAGCTCTGTGGGTCCTCACTCTTCCCCGTCACCGAACAAATTTTCTGCAGGGGGGGTGGGGGTCTCACTGATTCCTTGGGCACTGGGTGGCCCCTCGGGGTAGGCTCAGGGCTCTATTTAACTTTCGATCTAAAATATTTGTGAGACTGGCAGCTTGGGGGTCTCCATGTGCCTCTCTGGTGGGTGAGTGGGAGCTGGTTAGCCCTGCTGGGAAGGACGGTCATTGCTGGGGGGGGCTGAGCCCCAGATCAGGCAGATCTGCTTACTGGCCTGCTGGCTCAGTCACTGAAAAGCCTCAAACTGTCCGGGTGAGCTGGGAACCGTCAGAAACTAGGCCTCTGCCACCGGGATTTGAGACTGGTCAGCAGCACGACCATTGTCATGAGGTGGGAAGGGCTTTATTCCAAGTTCTGAACGTCTGGACTGGAGACACGTTCCCATATTCATCAAATGCACACACACACACACACACACACACACACACACCCCTGTGAAGGACTGATAGCTTGCACACGAAAACCAGATCAGATCAGAGTCTGATAAGCCGAGGTGGGGTAAATCGCAGAGAGCACGAGGAACCAGCCCAGAAGCCATCCTGCAGAGCCGGGCTTTCCCCAACAGCAGAACTGGGGGGCGCTCGTCCATGTAGTGGCCTGGTTTCCCACCCGGGTAGGCCGCTGCCTTTGGAAAGGTCGTGAAGGTAAGAGAGGGAGCCGCTGCTGTTTCCTCTCGCACTAAGAGTGGGGCGGTGGGGAGAGAGAACAAGCCGGACCACGAGGCAAACTCCGACAGGTCTGAATCCAACACCAAAGATGATCCCTTCTGTCTCTAGTTTCTTCTTCCAGAATGGCATCATTCCAGACTCTGAAGTTCTAAGTTAGGGGGCAGCTCCCATGGCTTAGAAAATTCTGGACAGAGCTCTCCGAGGAAACACCGCCTCCCTGAGATCTTCAAACCCCTTCAAACCTACTTCCTGGAACCCCCCCCCCCCGCAAACACCTGCCTGCCCCCCAGCTCTCTCCCCTTGGGCAATGCAGCAGCCCAAGATAGCAGCTCCCCTCTCTCTTCCCCCGGAGGGAGGGAGCCAGGCTGAAGTTCCGGCAGGTGCCTCTGCCTCGCCTTTTCTCCCAGGGCAAGAGGCAAATGCAGGCACCTCCTGCCACTCCCTCTTTCCTCCTAGTGGGAGTGGGTGGCTAGGGAGGTGTCCCAGCCACTCCCTCGGGCCCCCCAGGGCTGTGGTTTAGGGAGGGACCTCTGCTACCAACTCCTTTCTCAGAGCAGAGGGCTGAAGCCCATAATCCAAACCTCCCCCTCCCCCCCACCTCTTTCCCACCACCCCCAAGAAGCTTTATGGAGGCCTCCCAAATGCTGCCTCCTACACGACTTTAGCCTCTTCCCCAAACCTGTTGTCAGGCATGGCTACAGTCCCAGCCCTGAGAGCGTCTGGCTGGGGCAATTCTGAAGAAATGCAAGAAACAGCCCTTGCCTCGAGGAGTTTGGAGTCTGCCCCAGGAGATGGCGATTTGGCTACTTAGATTTCCAAACCCACCCTAAAGCCCTGGCTTGATAAAATCTCTTTGTCCCTGCTCCTGGATCTCTCATCTGACCCCTGACAGAAGAGGACTTTGCGAGAACATACCTCGGTCTCTCCCATATCTGATTCCCACCAGGGAAAGGAGGGGGAGAGCGAATTCTTCAGGAACATGAAAGTTCGGGGTGGAGGATGGTCATCAGATCTTCTGTAGATCCCCTCCACAAAGAACTTCGGGTCCACGACCGACATGCTTGGCCGTGTTGGAGAGGCTACTGGCGGAAGGATGAAAGAAACATGGCGGGCCCTTCTAGAAAATGGCCGCTGAGTGTATACCTGGTCATGGCCTTGCCTGCATTTGGGGCTGCAGGGAAGAAGCCCGGATAGACAGGTTAACCCGTCAGAGGATGGTCTAGCACCCCCAATCCATCCCTATCCCTCCAGAGAAGGGTCACCACTTCACGACACAGTAAGATCCCCTACTGGGAGGGAGCTACTGGGAAGCAGTGCTCTAAGGAAACAACGAGAACCCCAAAGATCCAAACCTGCCTTATCCATCTTCCAGAAGGAGTCGTAGAGAGAAAAGGCAAGCAGAGGGGAGAAAGGGCTCCCAGGAAGCCCAGCTAGAGGTGGGCAGCGATATGAGGTTAAAAGAAGGGATAGGACGGTAAGAAGTGGAAGGAAGTCAGTAGTGATGACAAAAGTGACCTAGCCTAGAAAATCCACCCCCCAAAAAAGGTCCTGAGGTTTAAAGATAATTGTAATTTTTTTAATGTTTATTTATTTTTGACAGGGAGAGAGACAGAGAGAAGGAGACACTGAATCTGAAGCAGGCTCCAGGCTCCGAGCTATCAGCACAGAGCCAACCACGGGGCTCAAACTTGTGAACGGGAGATCATGATCTGAGATGCTTAGATGCTTAACTGACTGAGCCATGCAGGCGCCCCGAGATAATTGTAATTTGTGAGCAAGAGAGTTCATTGTTCCAATCCGAGCTTTTGTCACCTTAAACACTGGGAGCAAAACTAAGACAGGCTTGTATCCCGGCTGGCCAGACACAGGAACTGAGGAGAAGAAAAAGAAAGACAGAGACATGGAAAAGAAAGGTCACACAGGGGCAGGATGGGTTGGAGCATAAAGTGTGATGGAGACGACATATGGGAAAATAGACAACGTGCAGGAGTTATGGTAAGAGGTGGGCATTCTTCCGTTGTTGGTGGTCTACTGTCCTCGGGCCCCTCTGAGGGCCCGTGTCCATTCTGTTCTGGGCAAAGAATGAGCTCAGACCCTGGTCAGGCCCCCAGCTCCTTTCTGCTAAACATCCAGTCACTAGATGTTTGGGTAGAGGGAACGTTCTCCCAGAAGCAGTGGACCAGGACCGGGGGATCATGCCTGATGCCAGTCATTCCTTTTGAAAGTGCCTGGCTGCACACCTTCTTCTGAGATCTGCCAGTGAGGCCGTGAGAATCTCTACATCACAACGGTCGAGGGTCTTAGGTAATTTCTCTCCTAATCAGAAGCCTCTTTCTCAGCCCAGCATTTGATTATCAGTCTCGCATCTCCCTCCAACGTTCCAGGGAACAAGCTGAGAACTCACAAAGATGCACCGTTTGACAGACAGGGGAACTGAGGCACTGAAAGGGAAGTGTCGAGCCAGAGAAGAGCCCCACCTCCCGCAGCCTGCCTGTGCTCTGGAGCCTTTAAAGCCCAGGGCCTGCAATACAATTACCTCGATTTCCCCATTGTTCCTGTAGAGACGATGGCTGTAATGTGGAGCCCGTCCAAGCTGAGCTTTGAATGTCCTTCCTAAGCAAACACCACCATCCTCTAGAAATGTTTCCTGTCTCCATCTTTCCCATGGAATTCCCTAAAAGCAAAAGAACTACGACCAGATAGGGGAACCTGGTTGGCGCAGTCGGTGGAGTGTGACTCTTGATCACGGGGACATGAGTTCAAGCCCCACGTTGGGTGTAGAGATTACTTAAAATAATTAAACTTTTTAAAAAAAAAATTTTAACATTTATTTATTATTCAGAGACAGAGACAGAGCGTGAGCAGGGGAGGGGCAGAGAGAGAGGGAGACACAGAATCCGAAGCAGGCTCCAGGCTCCGAGCTGTCAGCACAGAGCCTGACGTGGGACTCGAACTCACAGACCGCGGAGATCATGACCTGAGCCGAAGTCAAACGCTTTACCGACTGAGCAACCGAGGTGCCCCTGTAATTAAATTAAAAAAAAAAAAGAACTACAACCAGATAAACTAGGATTGTAAGATCACGTGTAACTGCCAAAGACAGTCCTATCTGTCCATCCACACAGCTTGATGTGATGAAAAACTAAATGAATTAGATTTAGAATAGTCTACGGTGGGGCGCCTGGGTGGCTCATTTGGTTGGGCATCCGGCTTTGACTCAGGTCATGATCTCACAGTTCGTGGGTTCGAGCCCCGCGTGGGGCTCTGTGCTGACAGCTCAGAGCCTGGAGCCTGCTTCGGATTCTGTGTCTCCCTCTCTCTCTGACCCTCCCCTGCTCATGCTCTGCCTCTCTCTGTCTCAAAAATAAAAGAAAAAAAACATTAAAAAAAATTTTAGAATAGTCTATGGAGACTATATCCAGGCCACACTCAAAGAGCTGTGTGACTTCCCCAAGAACACGTTAAGAATTGGCTAAACTAACCCTGGAATCCCGGTCTCATTACTTCCAGCTAAGAATGACAAGAAGAAATTAGCATTGCCACCATTGGGTAGCCCCTTTGTGCTAGCCTGTGTACAGAAAACTGCTGTAAGCACATTGCTTACTAGCTTAACCCCACCTGTAACCACAATTTGAATTATAAATACTACCAGAAATATCACCTTTGGGGTTAAAAGACAGTAGTCCCAAAGTCTCAAGATGAAAGGAGGAAGGAAGGAAGGAAAGAAGGAAGGGAGGGAAGGAGAGGAGGAAGGAGAGGAGGAAGGAAGGAAGGAAGGGAGGAAGGAAGGAAGAAGGGAGGGAGGGAGAGAAGGAAGGAAGGAAGGAAGGAAGGAAGGAAGGAAGGAAGAAGGAAGGGAGGGAGAGAAGGAAGGAAGGAAGGAAGGAAGGAAGGAAGGAAGGAAGGAGGGAGAGAGAGGAGGAAGGAAGGGAGGGAGGGAGAGGAGGAAGGAAAGAAGGAGGAAGGAAACAAGGGAGGGGAGGAAGGAAGGAAGGAAGGAGGAAAGAGGAAGGAAGGAAGGAAGGAAGGAAGGAAGGAAGGAAGGGAAGGAGGAAGGAAGGAAGAAGGAAGAAGGAAGGAAGGAAGGAAGGAAGAAGGAAAGAGGAAGGAAGGAAGGAAGGAAGGAAGGAAGGAAGAAGGAAGGAGGAAGGAAGGAAGGAAGGAAGGAAGGAAGGAAGGAAGGAAGGAGGAAGGAAATGTGACATGGGGGTTCATAGTAATATAGAAAATTACAGGAATGTCCTACTTCCCACAAATTCTGCACTACTGTATTTACATTGAATTTCTGGAGTGATAGCCTTTGAATGCGCCGGGGAGTTGGCTATCTAAAGTAATCCTACGATGAATCCTTTTTATTAGCGAAAGCATCTTTTTGCAAGGCAAATAATTCCTCTTGATGTTCCTAAGTCAGTTTTACTTAAACTGCAGTGCATATCTGTACTGAAAGCTAATCCCCATATTATTCCAAGCACAGCTCGGATTCCGTACAGGACGATACTTTGGAGCAGCGTGGGAAGAAAGCGCTTGAGGGGGAGAGGATCCTGGAGATAATTCACATAGATTCTCTTCTTCCCTCATTTCTCCCATCTTCTTCACCGGAGCAAAGCCCGACCTTTGGGCCCTGAATAAAAGGGTTTTTTTTGGGGGGGGGGGCGTTTTATGAAAGAAAAATAATCATTAACAGGGTAGACAAAGAAGCTTATGTGAGAGTGAAGAATAAATAGAATCAAAAGGCAATTCTCAGCAGCACTAGGGCACGAGCGGGAACGTGTGGGACAGATGCAGAGAAGATGAACGAAATTGATTAAGGGATTAAACTCATCGCGGACGCCCAATAAACGTTTTTAAGTTGATTATTCGTTGTGTGTTCGAGTGGAAGCTATAAAGAAAAATTAACGAACCGGGAGGGCCTTCAAGGGTAAACGGAGGTAGGGTTCGCTCAGAGGAAGGGGATGGTCAGTTTTTCCATCCCCCCCGCCCCCAAGGAGCGCAGCGTGGAATCGGGTGAGCTCAAAGGATGGCTGACGTTTCGCTCGTGTTCTCTGATAATCCACGTAACTCGTGCTCCCTGTGGCAAGCCTGGAGGTAGGCGTACCCATAATCCCACCCCACAGGTAACCACCGCTCATTTGGAAGCACAGCTCCAGAGCTCTCTGAAGACAGAACATCTTTCTGAAAAGGTGTAAATGAGGCAGAACATTCCAATTCCACAAGACGGAGGGGGCCCAGTCCCCGCCCGAGAAGACTGCAATCCTTGGACCAAGACGATGAAATCTTGGGAGGCCGGAGAAGCACGGCTGCAGGTTCCGGGGACCCCTTCCTCCCCCCCCACCCCCCTCCAGGGCATGGAGCCCGAGCCCGGGGAGCCGCCGCCTGGCCCAGTCCCCGCCTGGCCCCGTCCCCACCTGGCCCGCCTGCAAAGCCAGACACCCGTCCAGGTGCGGGTGGGGCACTCCACGTCCTGACGAATGGGGAAGCGTCACCCTGGGGCACTTACTGCTCCTAAATCGAGTTCTCAGGTCAGGGAAAAAAATAAACCAAGAGAGGAATTTTCCACTGCCCCATTAATCATGAGCACGGCAGGCTGGGAGCAGGAAATTCCGCACAGGGCATTCCAGGTCTTAGGGTCCACCCAGCCCCACCGCTGCCTACCGTGCCCTGGCGGAGGCGCCCTCCGATGTCTCCCCCCCAACGGGTGTTCGCTTGCCCGAATACCTCGTCAGTGTTTTGGCCCGGTGCGCGAGGTGGGCGGGGGGCCTGGGGCCTTATCATCTCCGTACGCAGTTCCTGTAGGACACGCAGCTCGAAGGCCATCAGAGGGAAGCTCTTGACCAGATATCTTCCCATCTTGGGTTCACAGTGGCTGATACAACCCCTGAGACTCGACTCCTTGACGTAAGCGCTTTCCTGCCCCCGTGTCTCTCTCCTGAGACGGCTCAGAATCGTGGCCAAGAGCTCACTCCGCCACTAACTAGCTGTGTGCACTCAGGCCGGCCATTCTGCCCCCGTGAGCCCCTGCGGCCTCATCTGGAACAGAAGAATAGTATTTCCCTCGTAAAGTTGTTGCGACGATTCCAGAAGATAAGGCGCGGACGGACTCCGGTACGTGAACGGTGAACGCTGGTTGTTGACCGTCCAGCGACTCAGCCCCTCGGCAATTATTTCTCGAACGCCGGCGTGCCTCTGAGGACGTGCGGCTTCTGCCTTCGAGGAGGTCTTCGTCCGACGGGGCCACAAGCGTGAGAATCAACGACCGCGACATCGCACGACAAAGTCCGGGCGGTGCGCGTTAGGGTCATGGTTTCGCAGGCTCTCTCGTGCCGCTTCCCGATAATGCCACGAGGCAGGTGTTAACGTGCCGGAAGGACGAGGCTGAGGTCCAGAGGCCACCCGTGGGTCAGTGGTCGCTTGTGGACTGGAATCCAGGCCTTCTGAGTCCCACCCTAGTGCTTGCGATCCATATTCAGAGCTTCCAGTTGGCTTCCCAAGGCTGACTCAGAAACCTGCTCGATGCTGAACACAGCTTTATTGTTTTTTATGCTTATTTATTTATACTGGGAGGGACAGACATAGCGCAAGCAGGCGAGGGGCAGAGAGAGAAGGGGAGAGGGAGAACCCCAAGCGGGCTCTTCACCGCCAGCACAGAGCTCGACGCGGGGTTCAAATGCACGGTGAGATCGTGACCCGAGCCGAAACCCAGAGTCAGACGCTTAACCAGCTGAGCCACCCGGGCGCCCCGGAACACAGCTTGAAATCCGAACTTGAACACGCTCGTCCACCGCAGGACCAGCTTTTCTGGGGAGACGGAACACAACCCGCAAGCCTTCCATCGGTCGCGGTTCCTGTCCTGCCGCCGTTGTCATTCTGGAATGGCGGCCCCGATTGTCACCCTGGGACATGTGGCCCTGGGACCATAAACCGCCACCAGGCCATCGCTGCTGAAGGCTGCCCTTCGGTGCCTGACGGCGAGGATCAAACGTGGCCTGTTAAAGGGGCCGTAAAGAAGCCAGACATCCTGCGCGGATGAGCGGCGTGGGGCACAAACAATGAGCCAGATTTTCCTGTCTCTTAGGGGAGTCGCTCTCATCCGGCAGAAAAGGAAAAGAAAAAATCGTGCAACTCGAGGAAGCTGAAGGAGGCACAGGGGAGGCTGAGAAGCAGAAAGTAATTTTATTTCTTCTGACGCCTTACCGTCCGTCCCCCTCACGTGCACGATTTACCGCCGTCGGCGTGGGGGTCACTCAACCCCGGGCCCAGGCCCAGCCTCAGCCCCCTCTCCTTGCTCCGGTCGCCGGTCCTCTGAGCGTTGCTGCGGGAAGTCCCAGACGTCACGGGGCCCGCCCGGCTGCTTGGTGATCCTTCTGGCACCTCGTGCTGACTCCGGGCCACGGTCCCACAGGCTGCCTGGGCCTCTCGTCCTCCCTGCTGACGGCCTGGCCTCCTGCGGCCGCCGAGAACCTGGCTCTCGTCGTGCTGTCTCTCCTCGGCCTCCACCAACCGGAGGTGGGACCTGTGTGGTGACACCCTTCTCTGCCCGCTCCCCAACTTCTGGATCTCTTTCCATCTCTTCTTCTCCCCTTTTATTTGTTTACTTATTTATTTTGGAGAAGACCGATTCCACCTCCTTTTTTCGAGGTCTTTGCTCCTGACCCCCTTCGGCCTCACTTCCTGTAGGGTTTATCTCCGGGTGGCCCCCTCGGTTGTGCATCTTGACTCTTGTCTTTCCTTCGATTCCTCCTTTCCTTCTGCTCAACAGCCTGATTTGACTGTTAGCCTCTCGGCCCCAATCTCTTCTTGGGCAGAGGTCTCCGGGGAGGCGTCTGTGTGTCCTCTCCTCCTCACCTCCACGCAGGCCGTGTTTTACCCCCTGACAATCCTGCAGCCCCACAGCCATCTACGGAGCTCTTTTTCCAGATCAGAAGAGTCACCTAACGCAACAGCGGCTGGCCTCGGGGCGCCTGGGGGGCCCAGTCGGCGAAGCGTCCGACTTCGGCTCAGGTCGGGATCTCACGGTTCGTGGGTTCGAGCCCCGGGTCGGGCTCTGTGCTGACAGCTCGGAGCCTGGAGCCTGCTGGGGATTCTGGGTCTGCCTCTCTCCCTACTCCTCTCCCACTCATGCTCTGTCTCTGTCTCTGTCTCTCTCTCTCTCTCAAAACTAAATACACAGTTAACAATTACAAAAATAAAAAAAGTGGCTGGCCTCTTCTCAGCTCTTAACCTTCGATTTCTGCAACACTTGCCTTTTCTTCTTGAAACGTCTCCTCCCTCGGCTTCCAGGAGGCAGCTCTTCCCTCCCTGGCTCTGTTCTTGCCTAGCCAGCCCCTGTCCTTCCTGCCTCCACCTCTTAAATGGGGGCCATCTTCCGTCAAGCTGTACCCTGTTCTCTACCGTCAAGCTCTCTCTGCGATCTCCTAGTCTCCCCGTGACCGCAAGGACAAAGCCACACAGGCCACCCCCCCAAATGCTCACCCCTCCCGCATTTCCATTCCAGGCATCTAACTGCCCGTTGGACAATCTGTTCAAGATGCCTCGCCAACAACTGAACATGTTTGGGGCTGGGCTCACCAGTCTTCTGGATTCTTTGGCTCCTCGGGACTTGGTGCACTCTTCCAAGAGGCACCGCAGATGTGTGGTAGGGCAAAGCAGAGAACGGTGGTCCGTCCTCGCCAACGCCTGGTGTAAGCTCACTCTACCTCAGCCCATCTCATCTACTCAGCTCCCAGGTTCCGCTGGTTTTCCCTCCAGAAGATGCCTCCCGTCCATCCACATCTCTCCCGTTGCAACCCTGGAACGGATGCCTTCTACCACCTGCTTGGGAGCCGGCCACGGCCTCCTGGCCAGTTTCTCTTCTGCTCATCTCGCTGCTCCCAACCCCATCCTCTGCTTGTCCTCAGGCGTGTGACCACAACTGGACCACTTCTCTGCTAAAATACCTTTTGCCTCCATGTTGAGTACTCAAGAAAGCCCCAACGCCGTGACCTACCGTTCCGAATCTGGCCCCAATTTCTCTTTTCAGCCTTTATGTGTCCTCTGTACTTTTAAGAACCCGGGCAACCCCAGGGTCACCTGGGTGGCCCGGTCAGTCGAGCATCCGACGTCGACTCAGGTCGGGATGTCGTGGCTCATGAGTTTGAGCCCCACGTCGGGCTCACTGCTGTCGGCGCAGAGCCCGCTTCAGATCGCCGGTCCCCCTCTCTCCCGGCCCCAACCCAGAGGCAAGAAAGGCAACTCCAGGTGAGGGCCTCCTCCTCTCCCACCTCCAAGTGAATTTCACACCCTTACATCCGCTAGGGATGCCTTTGCTCTTTATGCCATCGTGCCTGATGAAATCCTCCCACCCTTCCAACCCAGCTCAGACGACACTCACTCACTCTCCGAACCCTCCCTGGTCTCACTCTTTGTAAGTCACTTCTTAGTTTGCACCTTCTTTGTCACACTTACCAGTGTTGCTATTGATGATGTGACTCCTGTTCCCCCGTAGATCATAGATCCCAGGCTCCTCAAGGGAAGGGTCACGCCTTTCTGTTCTTGATAGTGCCCCTGCAGCCTGGCACTGTGTCCTGCACAAAACCCCCTCTCGGGGAGCACTTGCTGATCTTGCGGCTGGAAAGTGTTTTGATCAGGAACGTGGTCTATAGAGCCCTTGACGTGAACACTTGGTCTTTGACGTCTTTGTTCGGAAAGCAGCATCGTTTTTCCTTTTTAAAAACTTCTTCTCGGTTGTTGTTGTTTTTTCTTTAACGTTTATTTATGTTCGAGAGAGAGAGACAGAACGTGAAAAGGGGAAGGGCAGAAAGAGAGGGAGACACAGAATGTGAAGCAGGCTCCGGGCTCCCAGCTGTCAGCACAGAGCCCGACGCGGGGCTCGAACTCACAAGTCATGAGATCACGACCTGGGCCGAAGTCGGATGCCTGACCGGATGAGCCACCCGGGCACCTCTCTTCTCTGTTTTGTTAAGATTTTAGTTTCCTGTGGAAAGAACTCTTTACACGAGAGCTACCCCCTTAGCAAGGGTTTAAGTGTACGATGCGTTACCGTTGACTACAGGCACCAGGCGGTAGGGCAGAGATTATTCATCCCGTTCGACCGAAACGGTATGCCCATTCACTAGTCCCCCGCGTCTCCCCCTCCCCCAGCTCTTAACAGCCATCAGTCCACTGAGCCTACGAACTTGATTACTTTGGAGACCTCACGTAAGTGGAATCGTATTTGTCCTTCCATGATGGCTTATTTCATTTAACACAGTGTCTTCCAGGTCTGCTCCTGTTCTCATGGACCGCAGAACTCTCTGTTTTTAAGGCTGAGTAACATTCCCTTGTATATACAGCCCACGTTTTCTTTCTCCATTCACCTGTTGTTGGACATTCAGGTTGCTTTCACACCTTGGCTATTGTGAATACCGTTGCAATGAACATGAGACTGCTGATGTCTTTCAGAATCCTGATTCGGGTTCTTTTGGAAAAATACCCAAAAGTGCATCCGATGAGGAGCACCTGGGTGGCTGGTTGGGCGTCCGACTTCGGCTCAGGTCATGGTCTCGCAGTTTGTGGGTTCGAACCCCGCGTCGGGCTCTCTGCTGTCAGCACGGAACCTGGAGCCTGCTTCCGATTCTGTGTCTCCCCCACTCTCTGCCCCTCCCCAGCTTGTGCTCTGTCTCTCAAAAATAAATAAACATTTAAAAAAATTTTTAAGTGGATCAGATGGTAGTTCCGTTTTTCGTTTCTTGATGTACCAAAATTCCAATTTCTCTACATCCTCACCAACACTTGTTCTCTTCAGCGTCATTTTCAAAGGCATTAAACATATTGATGGTTGGACCCTTCTAATAATCCTAATAGTCACCATCTGTTGAATATCTTTCTATGCCATGCACCAGACTAAATGTTCTACCTACGTTATCTCATCCAATCTTCATAGAAATCCCCATTTCACAGGTGGGAAAATGTATTTTCTACGGTCCATAAATGTGTGAGTCAGTGATTCTGCTCCTGTGAGCTTTACTGGAGCTCAGGAGCCTGGGGAGGTAATAGCCGGGACTTCGCCTTGATGCCTAATTGTAAGAATATCTGAGTCTGTGTAGCCACTAATTCTCTTTATGAAGAACCACTCATATGGAATTTGCCACTGCTATTAATCAGCTCTAGCCACGAGTCAGTATGATACCAGAGGCGGAAGAAGCAGTCAAACCTGTTTGTCTTACCGTGTCTGAATCATTTCGTTTCCAGTTTTGAACTTTTACGTATCTTTTGGGCCACTGGATCACCATTGAAGGCCACTGGATCACCACTGAAGGCCCAGCCCAATGTTGGAAATATAGTGGGTACTTAATACCTTCACTGAAATTCTCTTTCCCTCTTTAGAACGTAGTCAAATCATTGTGTATGCACAGCTGTAATACATAACCAGGCACATGTGTCTTGTTCGCATGGAAACACATCTTCCAAAAGTGCAAAAGAGAAAGAGCGTGCCTCCTTATCCCCTCAGGGGTTCTCAGACTCTTCTAGGTTTGGAAGAGTCAGATACCTGAGTCTATATGACGGCTGATGGCAGACCTTGCGTGAATGTTTTAGGAAACGAGTCTAGATAAGAGTGCAGAAGGTTGATTAACCTTAAGCAAAGTCCAAGGACTCTTCCCAGCCTCTCCATGCTCTGGGAGAAGCTCAAGGCCACCAACTACACACAGGGGAGCAGCCAGTCTACAGAGGGGACAGCACACTCCCCTGTGCGCGCGCCCCTGAGGATGTACGAGGGCTTTGAGTTCTCGCCCAGTCAGCGGCCAGTCCCAGCATCAGAGAATCAGAGTGGATCTCGGCAAGAGTTTCCTCCAGTAATTAGTCCTACGTACAGAGAAGGCAACCCTGAAAAATATTCTCTTCCCGCCCAACTGTTGAGATTCAGCTATCTGCTCTGATGGCAGAGAGAAAAATCACGGACGTTTCAAGGTAATGAATAAACTGACTTATATTTGGCTTGGGAAATACAAGATGACCACGCAAGCAGGTAAACGTTTGCATATCTGCGGAGAAGCACGTACGCATGTGGCCTCAGACATCAGCACCCACTTTTGGGACCACCCTCGTCTGACTGGACTCCGATCCCGTGATCGGAGGCCAATGTCTCGCTAGCGTTAAGTCTCAGTAACTTTTTCTTTTTTTTCCTGAGGATTCCCCTCAACACATGTGGGGGCCGATGTCGGGGCTGAAACCAACGTTGCCAATATTTTACTCCGGATGCCAAGAATATTGTATACAGGGGGTTAAATAGCATGTCGCATTATAACATTTTTCGCTGTTGTCCAACTACTCGACCTCACCCTTGGCTAGACTAGCAACCCCTGGGAATAACAAAATTGGCCACGACGGAGCTGACAGTACTTTCTTATTGATTCACCCTTCACCAAAGGACTCACCGAAGCTGTCATTACCATGACGTTTCATGGTCCGGAAATGAGAAAACTGTAGATGAGGAAAGTAAGCCTCTTGCCGGGTACCACAGAACAAGTTCCAGTTGAGGCAGAGATGGAAAATCTCCAGCATTCTGGATAATTTTCATCACTTTGTATCTTGAATCTCCTCATTCCATGGGGGGGAAGAGAGAAGTTCAAGTATCAATCCAAGCCCTTGGCAGATACCCAGTTCTCTCCCTGCTGATGAGTTCTTGCCTTTTTATCACACTGACAGAGAAAAACACAAATGAGAATCTAAATCATACTTACCCTTGCTATACCAATCCTTAAAATTCTAGAGATTAAAAAAAAAAAAAAAAGGAACTTCAAACAGACATTTAGAAATCTGCTTTTGTTGGGGCACCCGGGGGGCTCAGTCGGTTGAGCGTCCAACCTCGGCTCTGGTCACGATCTCAGGGTTCGTGAGTTCGAGCGCCACGTCAGGCTCTGTGCTGACAGCTCAGAGCCTGGAGCCTGCTTTGATTCTGTGTCTCCCTCTCTCTCTGCCTTCCTCTGCTCACACTCGGTCTCTTTCTCACTTTCAAAAATGAATCAATAAACATTAAAAAAGAAAAAAAAGAAATTTGACTTTGTCGGACAATTCCTGGTGAGTAGCAGCCTCCATATTCCTGCTTATTGTCTTTGGAAAGCAAATTCTGTCAATGACTGCTTTTTAAAAGTCCAGGAGCCATCTCTAGGAAAGCAAGTCATTTTGATTTTCATTTAGTTTGGGTTCATTATAAATGTTCCCATTTACTCCACTAGTCCTTGATGGATATCATTTGAGGTATGCCAATGTGGACTTAACCTACTCAACACAACATGGAATTATTCGGTTTCCAGGGTGCTCTGGTCTCGAGAATAAAGCACAAGAATGAATCATAGTACCAGCCTTATCTTGGATATCACGGAGAGTAACTACTTGCCTTTACAGTCCCTAAAAATATATAATGGTGGGCCTCCCTGGGATGCAAAACTAATCTTCATAAGGCCTCTAATGTAAGTCTTGTTGTCTTAAACATGTCTAGAAACAGAAATGCCCTGAGGCAGCCCTCCCCAATAGCACCATCCCAACTCAGGGACCTCCCCAAGTGCCCCTCCCAGCGCATGTCCACCCATCCCCCATGATTCTATCTTCCATGCTGACTCGAGGAGATTCTCCCAATCTGGGATATTTATCTCGAGGAAATTATTCGAGATCATTTTCCAAAGCATTGGGTTTGGTGCCACTCAGCGTCACACTTATACCAGTCCCACCATTGCCAACGATGGTGCTGGAGCAGTGGTTTCAAGTCCCCTGGAAGGTCCCAAGCAGGATTCTGAATGACACTGACAGCACAAGGAAAGTACATCTCTCTAGCCCTCTGCTCTCCCTGCCCAAAGGATCCCTGATTGTTTACAACACTTCTCCTGTGACCTTGTCACTAGCTAATCCTTGCCAGGTAATCCACTGGTAACTCAACTCTGGAAAGACTTCAGAAGTTACAGGGATAATAATAACTCTTTAATATTATAGGCTGAATTGGTGTCCAACATAGTTCTAAGGACATTATATACGTTAAGTGTCATATACATTAAGCATTTCACTTAATCCCCCACAATAACGAAATGCTTCGAGCATTCTCTTATTGCACACAAAGCAACTAACACTTAGAGAGGTTAAGTAATTTGCTTTCAAGCGACAGATCCAAAATTTGTATCCGGGTCCTCTGGCTCCGGAATCTTCTTTTTAGCATTCTGCCGTAGCTGGACATCCAAAGAGACAGAGAGCCACCTGTTACGGGGCCGACCCGGCCCTCGGCAACCCAGTCTGTAAATCAAGGAATCTATCCGGGCCCTTCTATCCCGGCCCCTTCCCAGATCTTCCATCAGATGGGTGGCTCTGGGAAGGGTGTCCCCACGCTCTCACCCTCCCACTCCAAACTCACGGGGAATAAAGAAATGCATGCCTGGCGTACCACCTTTGGAAAGTTTGCCACACGGGCTGGGTCCTCCCTCTCACCTTCATTCTTTTTTCCAAAGCAACAGTGTCAGTGACCCGGGTCCTTGGAACCAATTTCAATCACTAACCAAACCTGCTTCTTGGCCAAGCCCAGCAAGCTTGGGAATAGAAACCAAACACACCCAGAGGTGAAGCACACAGTACACAGCACCACGAGCTGAAACCAGGCTTCTAAAATTCTGTCCTTGTGGTAATTCTGTTCACACCTCAAAGGGGGAGGGGCACCATGTAAAGCCCACCATCTCCTTCCCCCAACACTCCCCAGAAGAAAGCAAGACTGGGCCCAAATATCACAGGAAGTCAGTGACAAGGAGACCTGACAATCTGGGGGGAGTCTGGAATCTCCGTCCTGGATGTTTTCACCACTTCCTTTCAATATGCAACTTTGGAATGCCCTTCCGGTCCTTGGACAAACGCTCCAGGGTCGCATCGCCAACTTCGTTTTGACCACGCCAAGGGGCACCATTTATAAAAACAAACAAATACGGTTTTGCTTCTTTTTGTAAGTCCACACACAGTTCTGACAGGGCAAGTCGTATTAATTAGCATTAGCCAGTCACCCTCAGATCCAGGATGAAAGGCAGGAGGCCCTGTACGGCATCCCACTATTAATAATATTATTATTATAATTATATTTTATGGCAGTTTCCCTAACCTTTACTGCTCAACACTGGTTAATTTCTCCATTGTAAAAAGTGGGTTCTTTTATTGGACTGAGTGTTTTGTGATTAGTTTGGTTGGGTTTTACCAGCTATATATAATTAAAGGTGGCAAGTCTCCAAGTGGTGCCTGAAAACCCGTTATCCGCTCATGCGTGTGGGCAAGCAAGCAATTTGAAAGAAAATGACCACTCTTCACAGGCCATCCAAGACAGAGACTGCATGCTCCTTCTGTCGTGGAAGGGATTTGAAAGCCAGGGCTTCCACGCTGGAGGCTATGCTGGGCTCCTGAGGGCTCCCATGACAAGCAATGGAATCTAACCCCAACGTGCCTCTGCTGAGAACATCTTCCCGTGGGACACCAGTCCCGCGCTCCCTAGGTGTGAATTTTTACTGCAGCCTTGACTTTTGCTTGCCATGAGGTCCCGGGCAAGTGATTCCACCTCTTGGGAGAGAGGGTTAAATGGTTAGGCTCCCTGACAAGAGAGAAACTATGGGACAGTTGCTCAACCTAAAGAACCAATGGAAACACTCTGGGGAAAAAAAAACAAAACAAAGCTTGAGGACACAGGAGTACAGTGTCCTCTCCTCATCTCCCAATTTGGGTTGACGAGCGGTGGCTACTCACAGTGGAGGGCAGAATGCAGCAACACAGCTCTGGAGTCTGACAAGCTGTGAGTTTGGTTACCCAATGGGCTTGGCTCCCACCAAGCCTCTTTGTCCACCTACATAAAGCGGGGACAGTAAATAATCATATCTACCTCCTAGGGCCATTGGGATGATTAAGTCAGAAAACACGGAAAGCACATAGTAAGTGCTCAATACACAGGGTGGCCACAAAGTCTAAAAACATAGGCGAATATATCAATGATTTGTTGACATTAATTTCCTTACACGAAAAATAATTGCCACGTTTACAGACTTGGAGACCACCTTACACATTAGCCGATATTATTGTTCAATAAATTGCACTGGTAGGGGTTGAAAGACATCAAAAGGCCCCTTTGCCCAAAAATATCACCCTGGCACTGGCACTTAGAATTCCCGTGGGACTCAAGTACTTGATTTAAGTACTTCTGTGTGTATGTCTACATACACACACAGTGGAATGTTAGCCATCAGAAAGAATGGAATCTTGCCATTTGCGATGATGTGGTTGAGCTCGCGTGTGTATTACACTAAGGGAAATAAGTCAGAGAAAAAGAAATACCGTATGATTTCACTCATGCGGAATTTAAGAAATGAAACAGATGAACATAGGGGAAGGGGTAAAAAAAAAAAGAAATGGCAACAAACCATCTGAGACTCTTAACTATAGAGAACAAACTGAGGGTTGATGGAAGGAGGTGGGTAGGGGACGGGCTAAGTGGGGGATGGGCATTCAGGAGGGCGCTGGTTGGGATGAGCGCTGGGTGTTACATGTAAGTGATGAATCACCGAATTCTATTCCTGAATCCAGTATTACACTACATGTTAACTAATTAGAATTTAAATAAAAACTTGGAACAAAAAAAAGTAATTAACAAAATAAAAATAAATCGAAAAGTCTTCTGCGTGCAGAGCTCAACAAAGAAGGGTAACTTCAAGCCTTTAAGAGTCATCTACACCTTAGGTCCAAGAGAGCGTGTTGGCCCTGACTAGCTACCAGCATGGAGTTGGGAGGGAAGATCAGTTGACATGCCCCAGAGTACGGGGATAGTCTTGCATTGAGGTTCTGCAGCTAAACGAGGGACAGGACCAGGAGCTCAACACCATGGTGACAGATACCAAAAGGCATCAGCTAGAGGGGATGGAAGCGAATGCAAGGCAAACTTCGCCTTCTGGAATCGGTCACCCATTCTCTATCCATAGCCCGTCTCTCAGCATAACTCATAGTTTCTAAAGTCAACATCCCACTTAACAAATCCTACTCTATCCCATCAACTTCCAGGAAAATAACCTTTTTTTTTTTTTAAAGTTGAAGATCACAGTCCACCCCTCCCTTAGACAGCAGTCCATCTTGACCATGTCATTCTCAGGTCAGCCTTGGTGGGACTTCTACACGGTGCCAAAGAAGTCCCGTTGCCACTGAGAACTGGTCTTAGACTTGGAGAAGGGCAAGGTAACGCCCCGCCTACACATAGCCTGGGATAAGCTATGGACTGGTGAGCATTCCACTTTGTTGTGTCACCTCTAAGCCTTCTTTAAACATCCCCTGGAAGTGCCAGTCCTTAAGTTGAGCGAGGCCACGCCTACGCTCAAGCTATAGGCAGGGTGGTATCCAACGGGAAGCTGGAGCCATGTTAATTATAGGGCAAAAAGGTTGGGCTGAAGGGCTGCATGGGGCTTCTGTATCAGACATTCCATATTTCATGTGGACGAGTTTGATCCTTTAAGCTCTGAAAACACCGGAGGGCAAACTGTCAGCACCATGCACAAGAATTTTGCCCTGAACAAAATGACCTTTGAGCCCTTAACCGGTTTCATATTCTCCAGGCTTCTGCGTACTTATTCCTCTTCGATCACTCCCCAACATCTTACGTGCACTTATTTGCTGGTAGGGTTGGCCCTCTCTGGCCAACAGCCACTGATTAACATCTAGTCTGCAAACCATGTAGAAACGTAATCCTTAACAAAATGGGGAAGTTCCGAACAAGCCAACATATTGTATTGATTTGCAAACATCAGCTCGTCGTGAGCATCTTTTCTCGCTACGTTACGGCCGTCTGTCTTCACTGAAAATCCACGGAGACGCCAGGATCGAGCTGGGGCTCTCCCGCCACATTATCGCAGACATCAAATTTGGTGGCTGGGTGTTGGGTGCAAAGTACGATTCTAAGGCATCAAATGGGACATCCATTGACATAAATGGGACTTTTCTTTGTTTTTAAGACATGAAGTCACAGTGACATCTTTCATTAGGGGCATCTTCATCTAGATATGTAACATCTTTTTCTCAGGGGTAAGCCAAAGCGGCTTTTCCCTTAGGTTTAAGTCTTACCCTGTAGACTTCCGTTTCATACTGTTAAGGCCGAGGACAGATATACTAGCTCTCCTGCAGTCTAGGACAGGCCCCTGGGGACAGGCCTTTCTGTGTCTTTGGGTAACTCAGATATGCCCATGGAGCTTCAGTTTCCTGGGTCATGACAGAGAGGGCAGGCCAGCAGTGTACCTTAGAGGACCAGGGTGATGGAAAAAGCAGATTGATACATGCCTCTTTCTTTCCTCCTCTCCTTTCACCTTTGTCCAGCCAGCTGGCTGTGGGGGCAGACACCCCACCAGCTCTTCTATCTGTGGTCATGGAAAGCAGAGACACCTAATCCCCAAGCTTCACCGTCGACACTGCCGTAGCTGAAAGCCTCTACCTTCATCAGAGCCGCTGGTGACCAGGGAGGCAGCCAGCACAGCTGGCTGTGCCACCTTTCCTTCCTCGTGTCTGAATGGACATGGTAAGCAGCAGAGGGTCGGGCTGGGTCTGGAGCTAAGAGGAAAAGCTGCCGAAGGAAGGGGCTTGTCTAACCCACAAGATGGAGGGTCCATTTCTGATGGACCCGGGGCTGTGGTAGGGGCAGAGAATCAGGCTTCAAGCTCCAGCCCTTCATGTCGCCACCAGTCACACCGAGGTTGCCCCCGTGGCAGGTCTCAGGCCCGGATGCAATCAAGAAGGCATGGTTCTCCTACCTCCTCTCTTGCGAACCTAGGACTGAGCATCGGAACACACTCAACCAGTGAGCCGGATCTGCGGTCCCAATTTGTCCCCAGGCACAGAGAGAGTAAGCTGCACGTACCGTTTATTAGGGGTTGAGGTATGTCCCAGGTATGTCCTGCTCCTCACCCACCAGAGTCTCTGAAGTTCGATCCCAAAAGCACTTTCATGCGGGTGAAAGGCCGCCATTTATACATGACTAAGAACACAGAATAACAGGGGTCTCGATCGTCCAGTTACACTTGCCATTCCGGACAAATCCTGAGTAGTGAGAAGACACAGAAAGAGGGCTTCTTCCCTGCCCTTCCTTCGTGAGGCCCTCCCCTCCGGGAGTTTCAAGATGTTCACGTGAAATGGAAAAGATCACACTCTCACCTCACCTTGGGGCCCAAGGAACCCGCCGTCACCCTGTGAGATTAGAGGTTGTGAATAAAACTGCCCTGGGCTTGGGTAAGGGCATTTCTGCCCTTCTGTATTTCTTTAACCAGTAGAGTAGACAGCAGCCAGTGGAACCAATTTCAGGGGACTACCGCCTGATGCAGATGAAGCCAAGATGGCACCCCAGCTCCTGGTGGGGATTGTTCAGTTTGCGTAGCAGAAAAATTCCTCAGCTTCCTGTTGCATACCCAGCCCCGGAGGGGCAGGGGATGGGACCCTCTAATCCATCTGTTTCTCCAGGGGGAGGGACGGCCACTCCCTTTTGACAAATGAGGAATTCGAGACGTGAGGATGGGAACCAGAGGCTGGCGCGGCACAAGGGAAGGGCCATGAGCCAAGGAAGCGGGAGGCTACGGAACCTAGAAAAAGCAAGGAAACGGATCCTTCCCTGGGGCCTCCAGACGTGTAAAGAGCATAAATTTGGGCCATGATAAGCCACTACGATTTTGGTAATTTGTTACAGCAGCAGCGGGAAACATACAGATGTTGCCTGCATGGAGGCATTGGACTTGACATTGACAAAAAGTTTGCCTGGAAGCCAGAGATTTAGGTGTTCCTCTTCTATTACCTTATCTATGACCAGGCATCCGAGGAACTTCGAGAACATCCTGTCTGTCTCACCCCCCACCCCCAGCTACTCCTACCTGCCCAGAAGGCGGTCTAATTGGAAGCCACCATGCTTAGTGAGTAATTTTTATTTCTCTTCTGAGAAAGGGACTGATATATGTTCAAAGCAGCGTAGCAGAGTCATTCGTGTCTCCAACAAAATGCCGAGCGTGGCCTATGTGCCAGGCACTTCCTCGCAGGGCTGCCGACGTAGATCTGGCTGCTCCGATGGGGCCGGGCCGCCATCAAGGGGTGGGCTCTACAACCAGTCGGCTGCAAGTCGAAGCAAAGCCACTTAGCAGATGTGTGACTTTGAGCAAGTTACGCCCACTCTACCCCACGGTGTCCTAAGCCACGAAAGGACAACAGTTTTCCCACTCAGCAGGGCTCTCCTGGGAGTTAAGTGAGAAGATCCATCTGGGGGGAAGGGCACCCTTCCTTCTTCACGTCATGCGCTCCACGGAAAGGTTAATGGGTTATGAGCTTTGTCTGGTAGCCTAGGGAGACCGAATGGCCACCTCCCGGCCCATCTTCCCACTCTGACCCCTCGAACTGTCCCGGCTGAGTGAGCCCCGAGGGTCCGACGGAACGAATGACCCGTCCCCTCATCCTTCCAGGAGGTCTCTGTGGGTCCAGACACTTGTCGGGAGTCCTCGGGTCCTCAGAAGAGTGAACCCGATCAGTTGAGCGCTGGGAAATCCGGAATCCTCTGAGGGAGGCCCAGCTTGCTGCAACGCTGAAGACGTTCAAAGTGAAGAAGAGGGTGGCTTCACGCACTCGGTTCTCAAGTTTATGAAAGACAGGTCGGCCTACGTGCCCAGCACAGGAACGGTTTGCCTGCAGGAGAGAAGGGGGATTTCTGACTCAGTACTGTGGGACTGTCGCCGGAGTGAGTCCCAGGCAGCTTCCGCTGCGGCAGCAATGACCGTGGCTGGGGGCTGTGGCTGGAGCCCCCGCGTGTTCCGAGCGGCTCATCGGTGTTCAAGCATCACACCAGCCGTTCTGGGTAAGGCTCCGGAATGGAAATCCCAATAAAGAGAAGTAGAGTCCCCGCCCCCGACCATAAGAAAGGAGAGAACAGCCCCTTTTGACGAGGTGGATTCTACCTAATGATCCCTTCCAGTTCAGGAGATGGAGTTTTAATGACCCTCAAAAAGCGAATGTTCTACCCAAGCCCCTCTCACCCCCACCCCCAGCCGGAGCCCAGCAGATAGGACAAGGCATTGGAGATAAACTAATTGAAAGATCAGGCTGCACGTGGCCGATTCAACAGCAGCTCCCCTGCCCCCCCCCCCCAATTTGCAGTTTCTTCTGCTTCTTTTCCTTATAAAAAAATTTTTTTAGTACTTTACCCGTTTGCTCAGTAAGTCTTAATGAATTTTATGGTCAGAAACCAAGAAAGCCGAGGAAGGAAACAAAACTTTCATTTTCCGGGAGGTTTTTATGCCCAGAAACCAAAAAGAAAGGAAGCCCAGATTAGCTGATTTCTTACTGGACTGCCTAACAGTGTAGGCATCGTGCGGGCACGATGCAGTGGGGTCCCTTTCAGACCAATTCATCGAATCAGGATCCGGTTCCAGGAGCCAATGGCCTTGCCTGTGTCCGCACACCCCTAAGGGGCGCCATTCCCCCCCCCCCCCCAAAGCTGCTTCCTTAGAACACAAACTCCCCTCCAGGTGTTTGCACATCTTTGGGCCGGGCCTGGGCCGGGAGGTACAGGTGAGCGCTTTATAATGCCTGCCTTGTGTTTAGCCTGAGTCCTGTAGGGGTGGACGAGGAGGGGGCAGGGGGCCTGGGGGGAGGGGCTGTGGGCCGGCTCTCCAAATCCCCACTCCAATGTGCAGCCTGCCAAACTGCACACAGACATGACAGGGGATTGTAAAAACGCACCACAAACAATGTGGCTAATGTACCGGGATCCCCTGCAAAGGAGCTCCGGGGTGAGTGAGGAAGGACCTAGAGACATCAGAATCTGTAGAGAGCACCCCAAAAGGAAGAGCTCTGGGCGGGGGGGGGACGTTGATCTCCTTCCTCTGCGTGTCCCAGTCTCCAAAGAGGAGAGGGGTGGGGGAGGCCCGGGGGAAATGAAACGCTGGACCCTGGCTATCTCCCTAGAATAGCCTGTAAGCGATTCTGGCAGAATTTCTTCACACAATGGATGACTGAAATGTGAACCACGTTGCCAACATCAGCGGGACAATCAAGTCCTGTGTACTCCCCTCGAGAGGGGCCCGGACACATGGCAGAAAGAGTAGGGGATCTGCAGCCTAGGACACTCACCCCTGTCCGGGGTTGACAGTCACAAAATATAAGTTAATTTTGTGTTTTGCAAGATTGTGCCAGGAGTGGAATCACCCCGACCCTTCTGGAATCGTATGAACTATTACCACCCTAGGCTTTTAAAATACGCCGGTCAAAACACTGAAGGTGATGTGAGGACGTCTTTCCTAATAAAGGATATTCTAAAAAAAAAAAAAGAAAGAAAGAAAGAAAGAAAGAAAGAAAGAAAGAAGAAAGAAAGAAAGAAGAAAGAAATCCAATGGAATCACAGTATTTGTCTTCTCCAGTGGTCTTGGAGATCATCTCGTCCAATGACACAGATCGAGAGCCGATTCCCAGAGAAATCAAACAATTCGTCTCAGACCGTTGCTCTTCGTTAGTGCAAGAGCCAGGGATGAAACCCAAGCTTTCGGGCTCCCGCACGGCTGTCTTCCTACATTCTAATGATCAGTGAATTTCTCTGAAATCTCAAGTTTTCCCTGCACTGTGCTTTTGCAAAGGATGTGGACAAGTCCGCTCTGAGGGTGTATTCACACTGTTTGGGCAAGAGGGAATAAACAAAAATGAAAGTGTGTTTCAGAAGTTCATTTGAAGGTGCAGGAAGGGGCTGGGGTGTGACCCAGCTGTTCTGGATAATGGTTAACATTTTTCGCTTCGCGGATAAAACTATGTATCACGTACTATCGCTCCCAATGTTTTCTTTTGGGCTTTCAATTATTGTTTAATTTTCAAGTGATTACTATTATTAATTTTTAAATCTCTGCTTAGCTTGGTAATTGAAGGGGATTTATCTAGAGGAGTCCATCATGACTGCTGTCCAGGAGAGATCACAGAGACAATTCTAGACCTTGGGGTGGATTGGGGGTCGAGGACCGAGGGGGTGCGGAACAGAAGGAAGCATGGAGTAATAGTGCTTCTAAATCTCTTAAATGTAAATGGGACAATTCACTGCTGTGGGGAAGGTATCAGAGCAGTGGGGGGAAGGATGGCATTTGAGTTTCTGGGTTTGAATTTTGCGAACAGATCTTTTTTACTAAATTCAAGTCCGGCACACAGATGTGCAAAGGATTTGCTTCCTGCACACAGTTCTTAAATTAGGAAACACTAAAATGAAGTCCCATGATGAGGAGGAAGCTTTTAAAATGATATTAAGGCCAAAGAAAGGCTTCGAAGATAGACAGCCACCTCAGAGGTGTGCTCTGGGGGTCCCCGCTTCTGCAGCCTTCTGTCTGCCTGGCAAATAACCCAGAGGCCGGACTGGGAGCCTCACCACGGTGCGTGTAGACAGTTCTTGAAGGGGAATATCATGTAAATGTCCCACATGTAGAGTAAGACACTGGAGTCTTGGTTTCTCTATTTCCTGATCTGCTTTAAAAAAAAAAAAAAAAAAAGTGGTTTTAAATGGACTCCAACCTAGACGCTCACTAGGTATTTGTTGAGAACGTGATAGAAGGGCTTAAATTCTAAATTTTAACTTCATGAATTTCCACCACCATGTACGAGGGGTTCGTAAACAGCAAAAGTGTTCAATCCCTACGTCATTTATTTTCTTCTAGTATGTTGGCTTTTTAAATGGTTTAAAGAAACGGTCCAAATTTGCACATGTATTTCACACCTAACCTCGTAGGGAGAAGCGAAGGTAACTATTTCAAAAGTGAGGTCAAACGGGTTGAAAAGTAATTAGGGACGACAGTTTCCTCAAGGAGATTCCAGCAATATTTTGGCTCCCCAATCTCGTTCTAGAGTTTTCTAGAGTTTTCTAGAGTTTTCCTAGACTAAACCCTCTCTCACGCTGCTCTTCTATTGTGCCTTCTATTGATTCTACGTGAAGTCAAAAGAAAAAAAAAAAAAGAACAAAACCATGAAAACACACGACAGTGCTCCAAAAAAGTAACCGAATCATCGTTATCAGTATGTTTTAGATCTGTCACTCGATCTTCTAGCAATATCTTAGCAGGTTCAATCAACGGACAGAATGATAAAAGGACACTTCTCTGAAGAAGTAGGATCAAAGACGCCAGCATCCCCACAGTACCCAACACACAACGTGGCTGTGTGCGTCCTGAGTTTGGGATTTTTCTACGTGTGTGTGTGCACCGCCCTCACCCACCCCCCATCCCGCCCCAAGAATGTCAAGAATTTGAACTCTCTCTTCTTAAGGTGAAAGAGCACAGACTCAAATCTGTTCACGAAGAAAAGAAGTGGCAGGTCTTGAGGCATTGGAACCACACGAGAAAATCTCCCGAATTTAATACGGCAATTGATGACGATGGGAGCCCTCGGTGCTTCAAAAGGGGCTGAAAACAACGTCCCGAGTGCGGGTCATTAATCAGGAGCCAGTAAGATCTCCAGTTTGCAGCTCAGTAGGTCTCTAACTCCTTTATTTCAACATTTAGCCTTAGGTTTAAAATATTTGCTAAGAAAGCAGAGAGGCGATTAACAGAGATTTTAAAATGTGTGCCATGGTTACACATTCTGCCAACAGAGTAAAAGGAAACTATACAGCGTAAGTTACAAAAAACGGTTATTTTCGTGTTCCGCAAACATGCCAATAAACCCTCCACTGCGGTGTTATTCAACAGTAGGAAAGGAAAACAGAGATGAACTCAAGCACCGGCCCCGTGCCGTCACATCTTGCAGAGAAGCATGAGGAATCCATCGGCTGTAGTCCGCTGGTGCATCTCCGCGAGTTAATCTTCCCACTGCTCCTGCGAGGCGCCCGAGGCCCTGCGGGCCAGCAGGAGGGGCCGCGGCGCACGAGGGGACACAGAAGGTACTCCGGCCCCCCCTACCCCACTCCCCGAGAAAGCCTCTGGGCTGCACAGAGACCCCTGAAGACGCCCAGCCTCCCAAAGGAATACCTGTTGACTATCTCAGGTTTGCATGATGTCCTAGCCGCTAACGTAACACGTTTGGGTTTTGTGTTTAAATTAGCGAGAGCTACCAGATTCTAGAAGAGCTTGGCCACCGCTTTGATACGATGTTACTTGGTTGTTTTCAAAATATTTTCACTTTATTGTGTACTTTTATATTATTATCCCAACAGACTGGATGAAAGGCAGTGATCACTAACACAGAACACGACAGGGAGCTAACAATCAGGCAGGCCGCGCTCAGGACCCGGTCTGTCCAGCCCAAGTCGCTGACATGCACGTCGGTAGCTCGTACACCTGCTACCCTCATAGCACAGGCTGCGGGGTGCGGGAGGGAGGGGCCGGATGCTGCTGTGCCCTTAGAAGCTATTTAATAAATATCATCAAGGAACAAAATGGAAAATAGACCCTCCGGAGCACAGCCGCCTCAGGTCAACTGAACATCGTCTAGTTTATTCAACCAAAAAAAAAAAAAGTGGAGAAAGAAGGAAAATATTAAAACAAAAAGTAGTTCTTAACACTAGCAGTAAATAAATTTGTACAACAATTCAGTCTGTATAATATGATGAAATAAATCTACATCTTTTCTTATTTTGGTGCTTTGAATTATACATACAAACAACAATTACAAGGGACTTGTTCACAAAGCGTGTGGGCCCGGAAAAGGCTTGCTGAGCCCCTCTACGGCATCGTGCGAGTGGTAACACTGATTGCCTGGGACTCACAGACTCTCCTATACAGAGAGGCCCACGGCTTTGAACAAATGATTTGCCTACGACTTTTTTCTTTTTTTTGTTGTTGTTTTTTTCCTTTTTTTTTTTTTTTTTTTTTTTTGTTTTTCTTTTAATGCATCAAACAACTATGGCCAGTGAAAGGAAACAACACTGGCCGTTTGTCCATTTGAATATCAGACCTAGTTTCTTCTCCATTTCCACACTTGATTTCCCCGTATTCCTTAAAATTCTTGGCATCCTTCATGCCTTTCTTACAGCTCCCCGGATGCCGTAAAGTCTTCTTCAAACGTACAGTATTTCTCACAATATAAGTTATATGCAACGTTCAGCTCAGTTGCTTGCTCGTTTGTTTGTTTTCACAGCACTAGAGAGACCCTGTTCAATAGGGAAGATGAGTCTGAATGGCTTATTCACAAATGGGATCCAGATTCAGTGACTGAGAACACAGAGGCCACAGCGAGCGCCTCTGAGAAAGTGGCAGACGTCATTTTGCTTTGTGCCTTCAAAACACGGGTATCCATCGGATCTCGGCTTCATGATACTGCTCCTGCAAAAACGCACGTAGAAGGGGCCGGAAGGACTCTCGCCCGGAGGCCTTGAAGCATCGAGCAGGGACTCTAACCCATGGCGGTGACCATACTGGACGGGTGGTGAGGTCCGAAGGAGAGGCTGGATGGTGGGTGCATGGGCGTCGGGGTGGTCAGCATGTGGCTGGAGTGGCTGAACGGGGAGATGTGGCTGAGAGAGGACATGTGTCTGGAGAGGGCGGCCGGGTTGAACGAGCTGCTCTTGGGGAAGTCCTCCAGCGTGTCATGTGCCTTCTTGCACTTTTTGGATTTGCTAGACATTTTCCGGTTTCTGGTCTGGATGCCTTCCTTCTTCATAGTCAGGGGTCTGTTAATCTAAACAAAGATCAATTTTTTTTTTTTTTTTACACTTTCTGGCTGGCTCTGAAAGGGCACACAGGCTTTCACACCTCCACAGGGCTGCTCTGACCGCCCCACACTGGGGGTCTTGCTTGCAGCCGGGGCCCCTCCTCCCCCCACCCCTTCCTGTCTCCTTCCCAGGGACCAGGAGTCACGCAGATCCAGTCTGTGGAGGAGCACTGACTGTCAGCCTCGGAAACCAAGAAACCAGGGGTAAGGTGTTCCAGGCAGAGGGTGTTATTTACGGGTTTGGTTATTTTTTTAATGTTTATTTATTTTTGAAAGAGAGACAGAGTGTGAGCGGGGGAGGGGCAGAGAGAGAGAGGGGGACACAGAATCCAAAGCAGGCTCCAGGCTCCCAGCTGTCGGCACAGAGCCCAATGTGGGGCTCGAACTCACGAACCGTAAGATCATGACCTGAGCCGAAGTCGGATGCTCAACCGACTGAGCCACCCAGGCGCCCCGGGTGTTATTTACGTTTGTCCACATCAGTGACTTGGAGGAGAATCTGCCTTGGGAAACTCTGCGTTCCCAGGGACCATATTCTAGAGACCCACCCACTAGGACTGCATTTCTCTGGTATCGAAAATACAATAACTGGTCTTATTTCCTTAGAATCTCCTTAGAACATTTCATGAGCGCGGAGGCACCTGGGGAATCTTCAAGAAGGAAATAACATCTTGTCTCCTTCTCCGACATCTGTGCTGCGACCATAAAACCACAGCGAACGCGATCGACCTTAAGGGTGTAGGTCTGTCTGCCCTGACAGACTAGCGTCGCACCCCTGTTCAAAGTAATTTTTGGTCGCCTCTCTCCTGCCCGGCTTTATCGCAGTAAGAGGCGCTGTAAGATCTTCCCCTGGAACCTGAAGGCTCTGGGGTCGTGTTTTACCGCAGCGGGTCTCTCCACAAGGTAGTCTCTTGCCCCTGTCACAGCAACTTTGATGACTGAAAGTTGCAATTCCCGCCCGGTTCTGACTGTGCACTTCTACTAGACCAATGGCCCCCCAACCCGTCACCAAGGACTCGACGACCACTTTGGGACGCGCAGTACTGGGCCGGCATGCGGGCACCCTCGTCCTGGAAATTGTGCAGCAGGAGCGAGCTCCAGGAAAGAGACAGGCAAGGCCCTACCCCAAAGGCCTTCAGCTAGTCTGCGGCACCCGAGGCGGCATGCCATTCTCTCTCTTTTCGAGAAGCTTCTGTCTGTTCTGTTTTTAAAATACATTTTCCCGGTGGGGGAGACAGAATCAAGACAGGGGACTTTACAGAGCATCAGAGACCGCTCCCCACAAGGAGTCAGAATGGGATTAAACTCAATTGCAGACAGCTGCCCCACACAGCGGACCACACATCTGGCCACACGTCGTCGGGATGTGGCAAAACAACTCAAGGAGGCGATGTCAGGGTCTCGGTCGTTGCTGACTCTGCAGGGACAAATGTCATCTTCCACCCGGGCCCTCGAGGGGGAGAAAGACAAGAGGCTCCCTCATGCTCTCATGGCTCTAGGATCTACCTGTCCGTTCCCAAAGCTAGAAAGGGCAAGTTCAGGAAGAGAGACTCCAGCCGTCAAGAGAGAGAGAGAGGCGGCCAACCAAGTTTCTGGAAGCAGTAGACACACAGCTTCCCAAGGCTGAGCTGGGAGAGGTCACCCTGAAGAGGGGCACAGAGCCACATGCTGGAGCTGAGACCCAATCCCCCCTCGCACCAGGAAGGCAGAGGAGCTAAAAGGTCACTGCCAAAAGCACATCTCAGGGTTCCTTCTTCAAAGCGACAATCAAGATAAAGACGCAGACTACAGAGGTGATAGGAATCTATTGTCACATCAAATCTTCCCCCAAGATAATGTCTAGACACACAGCTCTTTACCCGGTATCTAGATATACACAGCCAGATATCTAAATATAATATCTAGTTACCCAGATAGCAGCACAGACCCAGATAACTAGTCTCAACGCCACCTAGAGACACTGATCCTGAGATAGGTAGTTATCGAAACACCTAGATAAGAGAAAAGGAACTATACATAAACATATACAGGTATCCAGGTGGGCATAACCAAACATGATGTGATGAGAACGTTAATAGATTATAATCTCCTGTCGTTAAATACACATCAATTGCCTCCTTCTGTGAGGTCTTGCTAAACCAGCGAAGACAGAAAAACCACGCCAGCCAGGGGAGCAAGTTTCTCTCCCAGGAGGGAGCAGCAAAGAGGGTTCCCTGACTGTTCTTTGATTTGATGAGAAATCGATCCCCTTCAGAACTTTGTTTAGACTGGACACAACTGAGCCCGTATCTCATCGTGGCTAAGTCGTCAGAGAAATTTAGAGCCGGGTAACTTCCCACCGTTCCCGGGCTCCTCTGGGAATAGGGAAGACAATTCCTCGCTTTGAACTGAACTTCTGGCACACTCTGAACTGAGAAAGTGTTCACTTTCCACTGGTCCCTATCAGTCCTGACGCCACTGACCTCCCCGGAAGGCCTGTGCTGCTCGGAAATCGGTCCTGCCTGGCTCTTCCGTTCCATCAGCCATGTCCGTTTGCACAAGACAGTTGATTCTCTGAGTCATAACTTCTTCAAGTACAGCGGAAATAGAATAATTTCTGCCCTGTCTACATCATGGGACTACCTGAGGCTCAAAGGTAATCAAGCAACTTGAAAGTTCTTTGAAAACCATGAGTTACGGCCAAAAGCAACCGGAGAGGCTGGGCTGATGACTGGCTGGCCCATAAACTCTGATGCCCCGAACCTTCCAGATTTTAATCACAAATCTGTTTATCTCCACTGCAGTGAGCAAGTGAGTCCCCAAAGTGAAAACGGAACTAGGGTTTCATTGCTGATAAACAGGTATACACGGCATTCGGCATTGGGAGGATCTGAGAGACAAGAACTAGAAAGGCCAGTTCCGCTAGGCTGGGCGTTGCACGGGGACCAAGTCAGGAGGGGATGACACCAAAGGCAGGCACATGAGGGTTGCGGGGTCCCTGGGAAATCGCAGGAGCTTATTCCCAAGAGGCAAAAAGGGACCGGGATGCTGGGACCACCCTGAGAAGCTCTCTGGGACTCCAAAACTCTAAGCAGAAGAACTTCCTCCCGACTCCCAGCTAGGGTGAACGTGCCAGGGAAACGGCCCTGAGCAAGACGCGCGCCTTCTCCCCGCACCGCCGTGGCCTCCGCCAAAGTCACACCGTCAAAGATGCTTTAGGAGAATCAGAGCAAAAGAGGACAGTGAGAGAGAGCCGGAGAGAGAGAAATGGTCCTTCTTCCTCTGGGAATAATTGAACCTCAAGCCTCATTAGGTCATGGCCTGTCAGCCGGAGTTATTTCAGGAAAAAAAAAAAAAAAAAATCCAGGATTTTTTTTTTTTTTAATGTAAACATATCGCAAACCGGGAGGACCCCCAGTGAAAAGACCAGAAATGACCCAGCGGAGCCCAGGTGACTGACGGGCAACTCTGCTCACTCTGCTCACACGACACAGAAGAGGAAACGAGGGTTTCTTTCAACCCTGCTCTCTGGATAACCTCACTCCACTGCTTCCCTCCGTTCTCTGCTGCTTAGGACAAAGACACCTTGGCCACATCTCGCAGACGCTTCATCCCATGTCTTTGCGGCTGAGAATCCACTTAAAATTCACCACAGAGGTGAAGAGCTTCTGCCCCTTTGAGTCACCGAACTGTCCTCTGTCTGAAGACTTCCTGTGCCACGCATCACACTTTCTTGCGTGCCCTCTCTCTTTCTCTCTCTTGCAAAAAGTTGAAACTCTCAGGAACACCACGCTATCACTGTTTTCCCAAGGGAGGACGGGGAAGCCCGGAGCGGGCCCACCGCGGACGTCGGGGCGCTGCATCGCACAGCATCGTCCACACCGACCTGGGGGACCCGCGTCGTTCTCTGCCCTAAGCTCTCCGGCCTCCGCACGGCCGCGTTGTGCCAAGTCGCTTCCCTATTGCACTGTTCACCTGAGGCCTGTTGCTGGGCCCGGGGGACGGCCATCAAATGCAGAAGGAAGCCTGCGGTGGGTGACGGTGTCTCCTGGGCACCCGCCCCAGGCCGGCCGCCGGTCCCGGCCCCGTGACACTTACATTGTGTAGTTTGTAGTACAGCCCACAGGCGTTGCAGACGGGGTCTCCGTTGGCATTTCTTCTCCAGAGAGTGGTAGTGGTGGTCTGACAGTTTGCACAGGACGTTCCCGCTCTTCTCGCTGCCGACTGGGAGTAGGGGCGGAGAGGGAGGGAGAGGGAGGGTAAAATCAAACCAGATGTTAAATGTGTTTTCAGAACTACGGAGACAGACTTAAAAAAAAAAAAAAAGAAAAAGAAAAGAAAAGAAAAAATTGTCATTGTCATTGAAATCAAACCTAGTAAGTGGCCCCCATGAAAATAACAAAGACCCCTAAAAGCTGCCTCAAGAAGAAAACTACAGGTGATCGCTGGCAGGAGAGCAGGTGAGACCGTGGTCCGGTGGTCAGGGCGTAACCTGCCGCTCCCCAGGTTGGGGTCCAGAGGGTCCGAGAGCCCACGCCACCTCCCTGGTCGCCAGATGTTTAAGTTTTATGGGTGGCAACGCGGAATTCACCTGATTCGTTTTGGTACCGGGCTCTTGGGGGGGGGGGGGGGAGGGTCTTTGTCAAGGGCAACCGTGAAAATAGCAATTCTCAATTCTCCACGAGGCGATCGGCCCATCACAACGCTACGAACAGCACAAGAAGAGGAAGCCCAAACATCGAGAGCACTTGACAGATCCCAAACGAAGAAATTCTGGGTTAGAAAGAGAACAGAGGGCCAGCACAGTAGGAGAGTGTCCGCGTGTGTCTGTGCGTGTGTGTGTGCGTGTGCACGTGTGGAGCTCCCAGGACCTGCCCTCTTAGGAAGCACCAAGCACGACGCCCAAGCCTCAAACCGGCACCGGCCCATCCTTCCAGGCCGCGTCACTCCTGGCGACTGCCACCCTCACTCCCCTTAGCTGGCTTCCAGCTCATGAGACAAACTGAAAGGCACGAAGATTTCGGCTCATCAACAGAACACCTCCCTGCCCAGCTCTCGTTTCATTTCACCTTCGTGAAATTAGGTATTTCCTACTCGCTGCTCACAGGGCAGAATAGTTGTACGTCAGATGTCAGACTCAGCTTGAATTTTAATTATTCGGTTGTGTCACTGCCTTCATTTCCTCGAAGAGGGAGATTTTTCTTTCGCTTTTTGATGCACTTAAATTTACAGGGGTGCTATTCTCGACGTCCGTGCTTTGAAAAAAAAATTTTTTTTAACTCAGAAAGTTTCCAGAGAAAATCAAGTTGGACCTATTACCTTTGCTGTCAACCCCTCATCCCCCGACATAAACAGAAAGTTTTAACTGCAGAAGTATTCCCTGCTCTGGACTCAAATATATTATCAAAAGCAAGAGAAAGAACAAGAATTCAGCTATCTGTGATCAAGAAAGTTCTGGCATGCTTATAAAAGCCTGGAACATAGGGATCGTGGTGTGCTTTTCCATTAGTATTTTATCAGGTAAAAAGTTAGGCAGTTGCCAGATATGGGAACCCTGGTGGAAATTCTCAATTAACCCGACTGACTCCCCTCCTTTAACACCACTAAATTGTCCCACAGACGTCTCCTCTTCCTGGAAGCTTCCATAGCAGGGTCATGGGTTTCATTTGTTTTTTAGATTTTTTTTTTCGGTAATTCTTTATTTTCTGTGCTCTAAAAAACTGGGAATTAAAAATAGTTCTCAGGGCGCCTGGGCGGCTCAGTCGGTGAAGCGTCCGACTTCGGCTCAGGTCATGATCTCACGGTTCAGGAGTTCGAGCCCCGCGTCGGGCTCTGTGCTGACAGCTGGGAGCCTGGAGCCTGCCTCGGATTCTGTGTCTCCCTCTCTCTCTGCCCCTCCCCCACTCACTGCCTGGCTTTCTCTCTCAAAAATAAATAAACATTAAAAAAAATTTTTTAATAACTTAAAGAAAAAAAAACAGCTCTCATCTGTCATAACTAAAAAAGTTCTACTTTCCGGCTGCCCGTTTTGGAATAATTGACCCTAGTCCTGACCTCCTCTAGATGCCCATGCCCACCTGCCTTGATGAAATGTGCTAAGCTGAGACGCATATAACTTTCACTCGCATGCTCTTGGGAAGAAAACGATACATAAAATCAGCGCTTCATGATTCTGACAATGATGTTACCGTGTGATTATTACTATCTTCCTGTACTTTCTTCTTTAAAAGAGATACTCAGATATAGTAGATTAATATCTACCCAGGCACCAGATTTCCCAGCTCAGCAACTTTAAATGTGTACTCCAAGCACACACTGCCAGCCGGTCAAATTCAAGCTCCAGACGATGAGGTTCCTGGTGTTAGTCCCTCCCCGTATAGTGACAGCCACATAAATACAAGCAGCCTCAGAACACGTCTCTGGTCCACAGACTCTAGGCGAATTTATACAGACCCTCTAAAAGCCACAGTGTTTGGTTCACTAGCGGGAGACAAAGTACATTAATAAAGCAAACTACGCAGCGAGCCCTCAGACACACGGAAAACCTGGCAACACGAGGGAAAAAATATCGTATGGATCTTCTCTGCAGTCATCTCTTCTCTTTCCTGCTGGAGTGTATTCAGTGTTAGGCAGGCATCATGCATAAGAACTAGCTCCAGGCTGGGTGTTCTGCATTGAATCTGCAAATGCGCAAAGCAAAAATAGCAAACCGGAGACTGGCACGAAGGAACAGGAATTATAGGAAAGAAGACAAAGAAAGTTCTAGGTACTCAGAAGTCAAATACATCTAAGGACGGGGGAAAAAAAAAATAGCTCTCTATCCTGAATGGGCTTGCTCTGAGTAGCTCTCTGGAGCAAATGAATTCTATGGAACTAAAGATGTAAAACCACCCAGAACAGATGAGTAAGAAAGAAAAGACACTTTAAATGCGACAGCCAATGAACTCCGGAATTAAAAGAAATTATTACTCAGAGTTCTGGAGACTTATGAAAGATGAATGAAGACACGCGTCTATAAAATGCACGTAGAGCCTTCCTATGCAATCTGCCCAGACAGTAGAAACCCCAAGAAAATGTCAAATGCACTCTCACTCATCATTCAGCCCATCGTCTGAGACTTTACACCCTCTTTTTCCTTCTTTATGTTTTTGCCTTAGAAAAAAAGTCCAGTTATGCTGATGGTACGATGCCTTATTTGAACGAGAAAGTTTTTGTTGTTAGTTATGTTTCTTTTCCTCTCTTTCTTTTTTTCTTTCTTACTTTTTTTTCTTTCCTTCTTTCTTTCTTTTTTTTTTTTTTTTTTTTTTCTTACTAAGGCCAGGTTTTGAGTGATTCAGAACATTCTTTTGTGGTGCGATCATATTCATTCTGTGCTAACACCTCCAGCCATTTTTTTTTTCTTTCAAACACGTCTTGTTCTGATATGTTCAAACATCTTGATGTTTAGGTTGGGGAAGCTGAGTTGCTGTTTATGAGTTATCTCCAGTGCTCAGATATCCGGCAGCTTTTTCCTAGGAAGTTAGCTTTGCACATGAGAGAAAGGAAAAAAAAAAAAAAAGAAAAACCCAAGTGCATGGGGACAAGCAGGGGGAGGTTGAGAAAGGCTGGCGAAGGGGGCAAAGATCAGAAGGAATAAAGCTTAGAGACCACGGATCGCCAAAAATTAAAGTCACGTGGGCACTTCCATCCCTAGAAAGTTTTTCCTTCTGAAAAGGATGCGAAAGGTGTTGAGTTGCACTAAAATCTGATGGAGATGACAAATAATTCTTTGAAAAGAATACAGAAGATTTGTCCGCCCCCCACCCCGTCACCACACACACACACACACACACACACACACAGACACACACACACACACACACACACACACACACCCTTAGAATTTGATGGATGCTACCTTTATCCATTAATCTGCGTGGGGAAATTCCCCTCCTCCCCTCTCTGCTTGGTGAATGTCATCACCACAAAAAGCATTTTGATCTCTTGACTGTGGTTAGGGTTGTCATTTGCCAAGCCTGCTTTTATTTGTCTGTTGCATACACTTGGTACTCAATCCGAGCCTGAGGTACCAAAGACAAGCTTACAAATGAACTTCTGTTGATTTTCTTTATAAATGTTTGGTGGTGCCAGGTTTCCTTGAGTATTATTCCTAAAGGTCGAGACATTTAAGAAAGAAAGAAGCGGGGGACCAAAAACCCTCACCCTACCGACAGGAGTTCAAAGGGAAACTAAGACCAAATGCAGGAGACAGGAGACCAAGAGGCAGGACAGGAATCACACAAGTTTTTCCCAAAGGAATTAGCTGTGGCAAGTCCCCAATTCTCAAGACCACGGAAGAAGGCAAACTCCGCCAGATTCACTGGCCGCTGCTCGCGAAACTCAGTTAATTGGCCCCATCAATCTTCAAGAATGGGCTCATGAGACTCATCCACGGCACGAAGGAAGCGCACTGAGACCGTGCTCACTAGGAGCCCTGGCACTTAGGGACACGTCCTAGATGGTGGCTGGAACATTCCGTCTGCGTCCTACCTGTCACAGTGATTATCCGCGAATCTTACATCGCTTGCTGGCGTCCCGTTAAAGCTCTCATGTAAATACATTAGGGATTCGATCACCAGAAAGCCAGCATCCTTAAAAATTTGGTAAGGGACTTAGGAATTGTCAAGACGAAAAAGAGGGAGAGCTTTTCTGTACGTCTAACTTGAGAAAAGAAAAGGGGAGGGGAAAAAAAACAAAACTATCCCAAGCAAGCTGACATGATTTTGAGCTGTCCTGCCAATTTCCTGCAGAAAGCTCTCCTTCCTGAAGAGAGGAAATTAACAACACACAATGGTTTGTGTTAGATCAGTGCTTCTCTGGGGGGACTCACCAGCCTTCGCTTGGGCTTGATGAGGGGTCGGTTCTGTCCGTTCATTTTGTGGTAGAGCCCACAGGCGTTGCACAGGTAGTGCCCGGTCCCGTCACGTCGCCACAGCGGGGTGGAGGTGGCCCCACAGTTAACGCACTCCCTGCCTTCTGGAAACAAGATCACACATAAGTCACTTATGGAGGAAAAACACACAGAAAAAGCTGACAGCGCTCCCTCGGAACGAGGGAAGGAAAGTAGAATCAAGAACTTTCTCTCTTCTCCCTCCTTTAGGAAACTTTCCTACCCCCACCTCCCTCCAGGTGGCTCCCAAGTGGACAAGGGTCACCGTGTGGCCCCGTCCACATTCAGCTCTGGCCCCAAGAAGGGACACATGAAGAAAAGGCAGCAGGACCTTGCTCTGGGGCTGCCTGACTTGACGAGGAAGATCAGGCACAGCCAAGGAGGAAGGCAGATTTGAACTTGAAATAGTTCCCTGAGAAAATTCTGAGGCCTGGGCAACGGCAGAGCAAAACATTCCACTCATTTCCTTCAAAGGAAAATAAAGGTGCCTCGTTATCATCGCCAGGTCTGTCTCCGCAGATTGATTCAACCACGGAGATTAGGACGGTGGTGGAAAAGGAAAGAGTAATCAATGGCGAGATAGATAAACAGATAATAAATAGATGAATAGATCGATCAATCGGCTGATTGATTTCAGGACCCCAGGCTTTAGATTTTACTTCCAGTAAAACCGCAAACGTCCCTGGCTGGCAAGTAATAGATGAAGACCCAGCGGGATCCACTCATTTCTCCCACCATCTTTTTTCTCTCCAGAAAAGGCCAAGGTTTTCTAGAATTTTCCAGCCACTGTGCCAGAGACTGAAGGGTAAGTGTGACCCCAGCTGGACCAGGCCAGGAGGTGTTGGAAACGGTGCAATCTGCAGGCAAGGCCCCTGGAGATGTCGGCGGGAGGAGAGCAGCGTGAGAGGCAAGATCAGAACAGGCCAGTTAAGGAAAAATGGGGTGGGGGGGGGCTCCTGGTTGGCTCCTTAACCTAGGCCTCTCTACAGTTGCTTTTTCCAAAAAAACAAATAAACAAAATAAACAAAAAAACCGGCCCGGCCGGTTCACTCAAGGGCCAGGGAGAGTGACCCAGACCCATCTCCGGAGGGAAAGCTGCTGGAGAGACTCCCTCAAAACGGCACTTGAGGACCACAGGGGAGAGTCCAGTCCCTGATTTCTTTGCAACTTCTTCGGGAGAAGGAAGGGGAGGCAGTTTCTAGGAGAACCTGCCCAGCTCTTGGGGGGGCCTCATCCTCCAAGGCCAGGTGTGGACCAGTGGCTCCGCAGGCCACACCCCAGACCGGGAGAAGCCCCCTCACCCCCACTCCGCCCCCCCACCCCCCACCCCCCACCCCCGACCCCCCGGAGGGCGGACAGGAGCCAGGGGCCCCACCAGAGCTGGTCTCTCTAGGGGACTTTCTCTGGAGGCGCCAGGGGGGAGGTTTGGGAGGAAGGAAGGGGAGAAAGATGAGCCCCCAAAGGTTGTTTCGTTTTAGGAGATTAATCGGCTAACTCCAAACCACCAGGGACACAGGGTGGAGGAAGAAAACCGGGCAGCCTGCTTGGGAATCTGGCCGGCTCCCTGTACAAGGAGAACAAGGCTGGCTCGAGGGCTCTGGGACCTGTTTGGCCTTTGGAAACCCCTAAACCAAGTATGAAGAACTTGGGGGGCAGAGGGGTTCACATCTATAAGCCTGTTTTTTGTGGGGTTTTTTTTTTCCTCTAGGGACAGGGTCTGGGAAAGGAAAAAGACTTTCAGAAATGGAGGGGTTTTGCCTGACATTGGAGTTCACGATGGTACTGAATAGTTTTTGTCCATTTTCCTTTTGCAAAAAAAAAAAAAAAAAAAAAAAAACCATAAGGAGTTAAGAGAAATTCTATATTTTTTTTCCTCCAAATTCCATAAAAGGTCTACAGAGAGCCTCCCAAGAGCCCCTGAGATTATTACAAACACGGGCAGTAGTGTTCCAGGAGCACATGGGCAGACGTCCACCATTTCCACCAGACCTCAGAAAGGCTGGGGACTGAACTACATCCAGACACCTTGCACTGGGGTCAGAAGCCGAGGCGGGGGCAGGTGAGGGGGAGGCAGGGAGGAAGGAGGAAAGGGCGAGCGGTCAAGGAGGTGCCAGCCAGGGGGCGGGTGGGCCACGGGCCCCAAGTAGGCACTGGGTCGGCCCCTTCTGGGGTGACAGCGGGACCTGGGGTGACAGGTCCCGGCTTGGCCCCCAGGCCCACTCCCCGTGACCTGGCAAGACGGGGCCTCTCAGGTGCCCACTTTTTCTGTCCCTTTCTTCCCGGGGCTCAGGCAGGGGCTCGGGCAGAGGCTGGGGTGGAGTCACCCTGCGGCTGGTGTGGGGCGGGCAGCCCCGTTCCTAGGCACCTGGGCCGGGGGATCTCCCAGCCTGACGTGAGCAGTCAGATTTCCTTTCCTCTGTCAGGCAGTGGGGAGGGTGACAGCTTCCTTTTCAGAGGGACCTTCAAACACGAGCAACGGTTGCCTCTTCAGCGAGGCTCTGCACACTAGAGCAATTTTCTGTCTTGATTCACTCCGCAAGTTTGCGATTGCCTTGTCTGGGTTTTTCTTATTTTTTCCCCCCTTTCTCATTGTTGCCAAACAACTGATTTTCCTAACGGAGGCCCCGACTGTCTCCTGCTTTCTTTCCCCTCTCCTCGCTCACTGCCTGGTGTGAGCTGTTCAGACAGACACCTCTCTCTTAGGTGACAAGAACCACAGAGGCCTCCTGACATTCGACCGCCATTTTCAAACACCCCCTGGCCTCCAACTGAAATCCTGAGAAACTGGGCTGGACGGAAGGGGGGGGCGGGGGGGTGGTTGCTCGCAGAGGCTTCCAGATGCCCGCGATCAGACAAGGGTAGGGACAGCTGAGAACTGGCCTCTTTGCTAAAAGGCTTGGTCTTTTGTTTGTGGAGGGAGACCCAGCACTGACAGCCCGGGCGGGCGTTAAAAAAGCACTAGGTGCCCTAACCACTGTTCAACCGTTTCTCCCAACGGTGACAACCCTCCCTCCCTTCTCCCGTCTCCACCTTCGGCAAGTGAGTTTGTAAAGAAGACTTGAAAAAAAAAAAAAAGCAACCACTAAACCCAGAGAACTCCATCCTCAAGAGAAGTGTGCCACTGACACCCCCTTTACCCAGAAGGGTCTGGAAACCCTCCTTCCTGCTCCCACACTCCCGAAAGTCCCAGCTCCCTGGCTGCCCAGATGGGCTGCTCTGGGGTGTCTGACTGTGAGAGAGGGATAAAAAGGGGGAAGTAAAAAGCCAGATTGCAATGTCTTCTCTCTTCTCCCTCCTCCCCCAAAATATAAAAAGTAGATGATAAAAATAACAATAATAATAATAATAATAATAATAATAATAATAGGAGCATAGGTGCTCCTGGTTCTGGTTTAGGGTAACTGCGGCTCTTTCCCCCCCCCCCCACACCCGCCCCCAAAAGTTCAGGGGAAAGAGGGAGAGAAAAAGGAAATGACTCTCGGAAGACTGAAGGTGTAGACGCAGAGGGGCAAGAAACCAGAGGCTCTTGGAAAAGTCGCTCTGTTCTGTCCCCTCCCCCCCCCCCCACACACAAACCACTACGCCGGCCTCAGATACCACGACCTGCCCCCAAAACTTGGCGCCTCCCAGAAAAGAGAACTTTAAACAAACAAAAAAAAAAAATCCCATCGCTAACCTCAAAATGCACCGGTTTGTTCTCTGTGCCATCAGTCCTCAAAGCCTTGACCTAATCCCGGCTTTTCTGAGCAAAGCTGAACCCCATTTCTCTCGAACCCTCCACCCCACACCCCAGCCTAGCGGCGAGGCAGCGTGGCCACTTTCCTCCGCCCGGTCTCCCTTCCTCTTGCTTTCTCTTAGACTCCACCAGCTAGCCTACCTCCCTCTCCCTCTGCCGACTTTCATGTACTGAACACGCAGGTCTGAGTTCTTCTGTCAGCCTAACCGCATCCGGACTCTATTAAAGTTCCTGGCGCGGGATAAACAATGCGACTGTCGCGTGCAGCAGTCTGAAAATAATTGGATTAGCTAAAACATATCAACTAAATAGAGACAGTCCTGCCCAGGCAGTCAGAGTGAATGTCACCCTGGAAAAAAAAAAAAAAAAAAAAAAAAAAAAACCCTGAAAAGTGATCTCATGGTCACTGGGCTCCCAGGGTCCTCCCTCGGAAGTTTCTGAAACCGAGGTTTTACAAACCCTGTGTCAAGACCGCTCGTCCTACCCCTAAAAGAGCGAGCGATCTTCATCCCGTCTTTGTATGTTAGGAGCTCTATAGATAGAGGGCAGAGGTGAGACGTTGGAAGGAGCCAGGACAGAAACACCCACCCCTGAAACGGAGCCACCCGAGGAGACAGAACCCTCTTTGAAAAAATCGTCTTTTTAAAATACAGTTAAAGCTCAAGGGAGAGAATCCCGAGGTCTCTCAGCCTCTCTGGTTAGGAGCAACGTTGGCGACGGATTATTTTATTTTGAAAGCCAAGATATTTGGTGGGGGTTGGGTGTCTTGTTTTGTTTTCTACAGCAAGCGTCTACACCAAGAGAATAAAACGGCAGCGCGCTTTTAGACAGGGGGTGCTCGTTTGAGGGAGGATGTGCGGAGGAAGCAAGAGAGACTCACACCTGGGGAATGTTGTTCAGTCCTCCCTACCTCTTCTGGCTTCAGCTCCGGGGAGGACTAGGTCCTACGACGCCTTCCTGCCACCACCACCCTCACCCTCCCGCCCTCCACCCCCCTGCCCCTGCCTGCGTTACCGCTTTCAGGTAGCTGGTCCATCTGCCTTCTGATTTGCCTTCCGGTTTCCCCAGGGCAGAGCCCCCCTCTCTCCCAGAAGTTGGGATGACAGCCCCCTTTTCCATGCCAAGAATGCGCGTGCTGTTTTTGCCAGGGTCCCGACCACCCCCACCCAAATACCCCCACGCCTTCATCATACACGTCTGTCTGAGGGGCTGTCCTGTCGGCAGGACCCCCTCTGAGCTCAGCCTGGAGGAAGAGGCAGCCGCAGAGGCCAAGGGGGGAGGGGGCGGTCACAGGACGGACCTGTGCTCGCTAAGGTTTCGTTTCAGCATTAAACACTAAAGATTTATTCCCTCGGCTTCCCATTTGGTCTCGGAAACGGACTAAAGGTTACAGGCAGAACCCGGAGGTCCCCAGGCAGGCAGGACAGGGTATTTGTTTTTGTTTGTCTTTTTCCTTTCCAGCTCAAGGGGGTGAGGTAAATTGGATCCCACTTCCCCTCTGCTCGGAGGACTGGAATGAGATAGGACACACCTCATTCTTTCCCCGCTGGAAGAATGGGAAGAAATCAAATCTCAGAAGGGTCTGGAACACCAGCCAGCTCCCCTGAGGGGCCAGACTCTAGCTCCCTCCTCCCTGCCCTGGATTTAGGGGAAGGGAGAGGCGGGGGGAGGAGAAAGGACCTGGCGCGTAGGGGTGGGGGGAGCGGAGATGGTTCCTACCTGTGCTGGATCTCGCCTTGGGCCTCGACTTACATCCGAAGCCGGTGGGGGAGCCCCCCAGCAGGCTGCTGGGCGGGAAGAGTCCGGAGCTGTATTCGGGGACGTAGGGCGGGTAGGTGGTGATGGGGTGGTGGGCCGACGAGGCCGCCCCTCCCAGGGTGGTCATGCTGCCCCGCGAGTGCGTGGACTCGAGCTTCATGCTGTCGGGGAGCGGCACCTGGTACTTGATGCACTCCTTCTCGTCCTGCCGCGCCGAGCCGGCCGAGCCCGGGGTGGACAGCGACGGGTCGGGGGAGACGTCCTTCGGCGGGGTGGGCGGGAAGGTGAAGAGGTGCGGACTGGAGTGGCCCGCCGACAGCGAGGAAGACGAGGCCGGGGGGTAGACGGAGAGGGGCCCCGGGGAGCCGTGGTGGATGGACGTCTTGGAGAAGGGGCTGAGGTTCCAGGGCGAGGCGGTGTGGTGGCTGCCCAGGGCTTTGCCGCCGTCCAGCCAGGGCAGGGATCCGTGCAGCAGAGGCGGACGGCATACCTGACTCCCTGCGCGGGGACGGGGGATGCAGGGGGAGGGAGGGAGAGAGAGAGAGAGAGATGCCCGTGAGAGCAGCTTTGGGAGGGGGGGGCCCTCGGACGCATCTGGGGTTCCTCCCCTCCACCCCAGCCTCCCCGCCGGGCAGTCCCAAACAGTCCCGGGCGCAGGCCCGCTCCCTCGTCCAGGCCGGCCGCCGGTACCTTGGCCAGCACACCCTCTACACCCATCTGTGCCACACCAATGTCCCATCAGATCCAGCAGCACGCAGGGCCTGTGTCTGACACCCGAGAGGTGCTGGGAGGGAGTGGAGACGGCCCCTGGGCTTATTTGGGCTCTCCAGATACACTTTCTGAATGGCATCCCTGCAGTCCCTCTCCAGAACCTGACTTGATTTATTGGTTTCCATCAATGGCCCAGCGTCCCCCTTCCCAGACCTAATCCCAGCCAGCCTGATAAGAGAGTCGGCTGTGAATAATGAGGCCTGAAGGGGTGAGCCTGGCCGCACAACTGCTCCGCACCAGGAAGATACTCGGACCCTGGAGACAGGCCCAGCTCCCCGGCCCCCGGTGCAGGAAGGAGAGGGCTTGGAAGGGAGGAGGGGGAGCCTTCGGGGGTTCCCTTCAAGTGACCCCTCTGCAGTGCCTTCACGACTGGCAAGGCCTGAAACGCGATTTGCAAGGAAACAGTAATTGCTCAGACCACTGGAGGAAGTTTGCAAGGCTGGGCCCTGCCTCTCCCACTCTCCCAAATCCTTTAGAAAGAAAAATAAAGTAACTCTCATACGCCCTCAAAGTTGTGATTCCCCCAGGGCGAATTTTCACCGGAGCCCCCGAGACACGAAATTCCATTTTATGTATTTACAGCTGACTTATCCACACAGCACAGTCAGCCTGCATTTGAAACACGCAGTTTTAAGATGACCATAACTCAGACAACTCCATCCACTCCGAGAGGGGGCAAATGCAAACCGTAAGTGCAAATCCACACACGTATTGATCTTTTAATCCACTACCTGCCTCAGCATTTGACATTCTATTTAACCATTAAGAACAATACTGAAACTAAAATCTTGAGAGAGGAAGGGGAGGGGAGGGGGAAGGAGAGTTCTCTGAACGCCAAGGGGTCAAGATTCATGTTATGCAGGAAGTAGTATAGTAAATAATATTAAGCCTGCTTCTACGTTTCCACTTAACTGCTGATCTGCACCGAACCAGGGCAAAGAGCGCCCCATCCGCAGAGACAATGGTTTAATAAAGCCCGGTGACAACAGGGCAGAGGATGCCTGCTGCAGGAGGGACTGTGTCATCGGCGACACGGGGACCAGGGAACCCTCGGTCGCCTGGAGAGAGGCTCCCATCTTCTCTGCCTGAAATTGTGCCTCTGTTTCTTCTTCAGGAACCCACGGAGGCTGGAAAGCTTAGAGCTCCCCCCTGCCCCCAACCACACAGGGCTGGATTTCTTAACATTTCAGAACTCTTACCAACTTTTCAAGGTGAAAGAGAAAGGAGAAAACAAAACAAAACAAAAACAAAAGACAACTGGAATCGCCCCCACGTAAAAAAGAAGCCCTGTGGTGGATCCTAACTCTTCTCCGCGAGCCTAATGGGACTGTCGTAGGCCGGAGGGGACAGTAAGGCGAGAGTTTTGGGGGAGCAGGCAATGGGGCAACCTAAAAACAAGACGCAGGAAAATTCTGTGCAGCCGGGAATCTAGGAAAACTCCGAATGTCTCAAATTTAAGACAGCAGTGTCTCCAGCAAAACCCGCTCAAGTTCCAGAATCCCATTCCCCAGAGCCAGGAAGCAGGGGACCTGCCTGGTCACCGAATGCACTCGCTTTGGGGAAAGGTTGAAAAAGTAATAATCATAAAACCAAAACAAAAACGGGGGTGTGGATAAATCTCTCTCGGGCCTTTCTGCAGAGGTGCCGGAAAAAGAAACTGAGGCACGCTGGCCGAAGCCCCTGGAGACAGAACTCCAGGCTAGCTGGGGGAGCGGGACCCTCTGAAGGAACCGAGCGCCAGCCGGTTTGGCGGCGTCGGCTGCGGGCCCAGCGAGCCGCGGCCGCAGAGGCAGAGCCCGGGCTCCCCGCGCCCCGCACCGCGGAGGCCCCCGGGGACCTGCGGCCGCCCGGGGAGAAGAGGGGGGCGGCCCGGCGCCCTCCAGGTGAGCGCCAGGCCCCAGGCGCGCCGGCCGCGGAGAGACGCCTGCTGCGACTTTTTAAAAACACACTCTCGCGGCGGCTGAGGCTGCTTCCTCGCGCATTTCCGGGCCCCAATTTAAAAAAAAAAAAAAAAAAAAAAAGTGGCAGGAGCGGCACTTGGGGGCTCTCGCGGGGTCTGCCCACCCCCTGGTCGCTCCCCGCCTCCGGGAGCCGGGCGGGGAGTGGGGAGGGGGAGCGGCGGCGGCTGGAGGGCGGGGGGGTCCCCGCACCCGGGGCGCACTCACCGTGGTGGGTCGGAGGGTACCTCTGCACCGTGGCCCTCACTGAGTTTCCGTAGTAGGAAGGGACGTGGTTGCCTTGACCGTCGATGTTAAAAAGTACATCCACCTCCTCGGGCAGGGGGTACTGCGCCGGGTCCATGTAGGAGTGGCCGAGGCCCGGGTGGTGCGTGTCCGGGTGCTGGCCGTTGAGGACCGCGGGGTGGTGGTGGCTCACCCAGCGCGGCTGGTCCGCCGTCACCTCCATGGCCCCGGCTGCGCTCGCGCCCTCTCGCCGGGCCCGGAACCCGCGCGCGGAGAGGGAGGGCGGTCGGGCTGGGAGGTCGCGGGGGGGAGGTGGGGGGGGCGGGAGGGGGAGCTCCGAGGCGCTGCAGGTGCTGCTGCCGTCGGAGGGGCGGGGGTCGTTTAACGATTTGCTTTCAGTGGGGCAATGTTGGAAAGGTGGGAAGGAAAGGCGAGCGAAGAAGGGGAGGGGGAGAAAAGTCTTTTAAGTGGTCGCTTAGCAAGGAGAAGAAGAGGAAGGAAAGAGGAATCCCCCAAAACCAGGGAGGGAGGGATAAAAGGGGACCGAATTTGAAAGCGGGGGGTGGGGGGCGAGCGAGGGTGGCTGGACTTCTGCAGAGACGAGGCTCCTCTGCGCCGGGGCTTCCTCAGCGGCTCCGAGGCCGAGGCTCTGCTCGGCTCACCTGCGAAGGAGAGAAGCGGGGAGACCTGGATGAGCTCCTGAGGACCGGAGCACCTGAGTTTATGAAGTGGCACCACCTCCCCGCCGGCCGCCCGGCCCCGCGCCCGCGCGCCCAGGACACGCGCGCACACACGCGCACTCGCGCACGCCTCCTCCCGAGCGAGGCAAACCCGGCCGCGGCCGCCCAGGGAACGAGTCCCGGGCACATCCCCGGCCGCCTGGCCCTCGCGAGGGCCCTGCCCTGACTGAGCGGATCCAGTTCGGCCGACGGCTCCCTCCCCCCTCCCCCCGGGGACGGCGATCCCGGGACCTGCCTTCCAGCCTCCCAAAAGATCGGGGCTGAGTTTACAGTATTTTGAAAAGTCCTCCCAAACGGAGCAGGGGGGAAAAAAAAAGAAAAAGAAAAATCAAACTTAAAAAAAAAAAAAAAGTTGCCAGTACCAACCTGGGTCTCGAGGAGCAGAGAGGAGGAGGAGGAGGAGGCGTGTGACCTGGGAGAGCAGAAACTGCTCGGTCAGATTGCGTGGCTCGCTCTGTCGCGCGCGCTCTCCGTCTCTCTTTTCCTCTCTCTCTCTCCCTCTCTCAGTATTTTTTTTTTTTTTTACAGGGAATGCATTCTTTCTGAAAGTATCAAGACGGCGCCAGGCAGCTCAGTGTTCGCAGACAGCTGTGGCGCGACGCAACTTAAGGAGGTCCTAGTGTCATCCGCGCCGAGGGGGAGGAGCCTGGCGCTGGCGAGGAGGGGACAGGATCACTAGCACAAGGAAACTGCAACCCAAACCCGCTCCAGGACCTCACCCCCACCCCCCCCTTGCACCCCTCCGCCCCTGCCCCCGCCCCTCCACTGACCGGAAGGGGGGCGCCGCGGAGGGCTGCCCGGGGGCGGAGGTGGGGGGGGGGGGGGCGGCGGGGCGGGTGGGCAAGGCCCGCCGGGTTTGGGGCGGAGGGGGGCGGGCAGGAGGGAATGCGCGCTCTGGCCCTTTAAATGTGGCTCCCGCTCCAGCCAATTCATTCCGGCCCGGTGGATTATTCCGTGCCGGGGAAACCGGCCTGCCCCATTCATAAAGTCAATTTCTACAGGCAGCCTTTCTTTTTTTCAGACTTTTCTTTTTTTTTTTTTTTTTTTTTAATGACCAAACTTGTTTTTCAATTCAATCCGGTATTGGGGACGTTATGGATTTGGGGTTACGTGCCTATAAAAACCGACGAGAGAAAGAAAAAAAAAAAAGAGGTTTTCATGCCAAAGGACTTTGGGATTTGCCTCTCGAGAGAATTGCTTAAGAGCTGGGGGAATCGGGCAAAGGGAGCGAGCCTTTATTGGAAGGTGTGTGTTCCTCGGGTGGCCGCCGTGCACGGTTTCCCCAGCCTTTTGTGTTAGCAAGCCTCTCAAATGCACGCTTCAGCTGTCGTGCTTTGCCTTTCCAGACCTGGAATTTGCAGTCCCTGCGTGCTTCCGACCTGAGTGACCATGGTGATGGGTGAAGAGGAAAGGGACAGACACAGGCAGGCCAGCCAGGTCCCTAAGTACAGTGAGAGCGGCCGCAAAGCAAGAACTCGGGGCCTCTTTCCACTTACCCAACTTTTCCCTTCACCCCGCCCAGGGCCCTACTTACTCCGGCTCCCGGCGTTTTTCCCCAGCCGAGGAACCGGCCCCTTTCCAGCGACCCCCATCCCGGCCGGCGGGCAGGACTGCGGCGACCGTCCCCGGACTCGCACCGCCCGGGCCAGGCAGCCTGGGGCGGAGGGGGTGCGGCTCCAGACGCCCCGGCGAGGGGGGCGGGGCGGGCGGGGCGGGGCCGCGGAGGGGGCCAATCAGCGGGCGAGGCTGCGGCCGGGCCGCGATTGGCCGGCCCCGCGGGCTCCAACCTCCCCGGCCTCTCTCGGTCCTTTGAGCCACTGCATCCCCTAGCGGCGCCCTGGCTCCTGCAGCCTGCAAGCCCGAAAACGCGGCCGGGGCGAGCAGGGGTCAGGCGGGAAAAGAAGCCTCAGGTTCCACCCTCTGCTCACCCTAGGGCAGTGTGTGGGTTCTCCCGCAGGCGATCCCACGGACGGCACTGAGAGCTTGATTTGGGGTTTTCTCTGAGCGGAAGCCATTATTCCCTCTTGCCTCCTCCACCCCATAAAATTCCCTGCAAACACAAAAAACTCGAAATAGAAGAGAGCGTCCCTAAAAGTAAGTTCTGGAGGATGGCTTTCATGCGATGAAGGAAAATCATCAGTATTCAACCTTAACGTGGGGTGTGTGTGTGTGTGTGTGTGTGTTAGAGTGGGGGCGAGAGATGTCGTGTTTAATACACAATCATTGTAGAAAGATGAGTAAAATTTATTGGAAAGTAGTGGAAACGTGGGTCCTCCCGATCTTGGGTTTGGAGCTTCTCTGGAATCTCCGTCTTCTTAAATCTGATGTTTGTTAGAAATCAGGGTTGAGTTTCTAGATACGGGACAGGAAGAAAATTCCTAAATTAACACACACACACACACACACACACACACACACACACACACACACCGCCTCCCTCCTAATGTTTCTCCCGAGCCCATTTAGTTCCCGTTTATGAGAGCGGCCCAGTAAGGAAGCATCGATTTTTTTCTTCCACTCTGACCACTTCCCTCTGGGGCCGGCCAAGCTCCCAGCCTCTACTCCTGCACACGGTGCTCTCCAAACCTTTTAATTATTTAGTTTCTGTCTAACATTCAGCGGAAACCGCTTCATAAACAAGGACAGACCGACGCGCACACATTTTTGCTAAAAGTCCCCGAGATTTAACATTAAGGATGCAAGCAGAGAGAAAAACTGAAAAGCGCTTCTCCTCCGCGCGTCGGCCCCGGACCAGGAGACGCTAGACCCGGACCCCAGTTCAAAGTCACGCGGGGAATCCCAAACGTGGCTTTTTGGTCCGGAGACCTGGAAGCTGGGGAGGGGGGGGGGGGGGGGAGGGACGGCGAGAGGTGGGGAAGCCATCCTCGGGTGAAAACAGCTGCTGACGCCAGGACTTGAAAATGTTAACTTGTGAGCTTCCAACAATTTTAAAAGACAAAGAGAAAATATTTGAGAAAATGAGGCCTTCCGGTGTATCGGCGCCTCTCTGATAACGCGCAAAAGTTGGGGGGCGGGCATTTATTCGTTTTAATTAAAAGCACCGAGTCGGGCTGCACCGAGATGGAGAGTCGTCCCCCCCCCCCCCTCCTCCCCACACCTTGGAAAAATAAAAGATCTTGAAGGCCCTTCTTGGCCTGGGTGGTTTGGAGCTGGCAGAGAGGCGTGGGGGGCTGCGGCTGGACGCCCGGTGTAATGGAGCCAGCCTGTAGGGGGTATTTAACATTTAATTCCCAGCCGGTCCGCCCCTGTTCCCGGACTGACAGTGGGTAATTGGGAAAGAGGACGTTGCTCTTTTGATGGCCCGCGCCGGCCAGTCTCGCCGACGCCACACTGGGTTTGACGTCACGGGCCCAGCCCCAGAGCCGGGAGCCCCGGGAAGGGGGGTGGGTAGGGAAAAGGAGGGGAGGGGGCTACCCGGCGGGGAGGGCCGAGGTCGGCCCCGGGACCCGTGGGGAAGCAGGGGGGAGGGACGAGGCCGGAGAGACGCTGCAGCGCGTGGCCTGAGGCGGAGAGCCGGGCTGCGGGGGTCTGAGCCAGGCCAGGCGCCGGCCTGACCCGCCTCGCCGGCAAATGCAGGCCGGGCTTCCTCCTCCCAGTGCGGGCGGGGGAGGGGAGGGGGCTCGAGGCCGGCGGGAAGGGGGGGGAAGGTGGTCCCGACTCCCCCTCCGCCGTAGCCCGCAAAGCCGATCCTGGCCTCCTGCAGAGACGCCTCAGCGCCCTCCTGCAGACCTGACGGCCCCCTCCCCGGGCACCGCGGCCCTGGCCGTGTCTCGCGGGTACCCCCTCCTCCCCGGGAGCCGCCGGCGGAGCGCCGGTGGAGGAAGCGAGGAGACCCAGGAGGATGCCGCCGCCGCCGCCGCTGCAGGGCCCGGGGCTCCTGCGGGGCGCGAGGCCTCCCTAACCAGGGTAAGGGGCTGTCGAAGGGCCTGGATGGCCGGGACCCCGGGGGCGAGCATCCCGCAGCCGAGCCAGCGACGCCGCAGCCACCGGCTCCGTCCCAGGAGCCGGGTCCCGGGGCCGCGCGTGGGGCGGCGGGAGCCAGTTGGGCCTGTCAGAAAGGCCAGGCCTCGAGGCGGCTGCTGGAGGCGTCAAGTTGAGTGGGGTGTGTGTGCCCTCTTGGGGAAAGGGTAAGAAATGGAGCCTAACTTTCTCTCCTCGGTTGGGGGTAAGCTGGGGCCCACACACACACACACACACACACACACACACACACACGCCCAAGTACAGGTCCCTCCCACCCGCCCTCCCGGGAGCGCAGAAGCTCTGTCCTGGAGGAAGTGGGTCACCCAGCCCGGCAAGGGAACCGGAGCCCGCGACGCAGAGGGGAGGAGCGCGCCCCAGGTTCACCCCTGGGGTCGCCGCACCCAGAGAGCAGAGATCCACGCGGCCAGAGAGCGTCACCCACCCGAGCCTGGGGACCGGCGCATCCAGGCGAGCTCCGCGGGGTCGAGGCGCCCGCGCGCTGCCCGCGGAGGCTCACCCGAGAGCCGAGCCTCGGGGTCGAAGTCATAAAGTTACTAATCCCGCGCAGGGGGAGTGAGCGTGCTTCGCGCCGCCTGGGGCGGTCATTTGAGCGTGTTTACTTAAGGACTTTGCAAGCGGAGCGCGCGCGGAATAGTCGGATTTCCAGCGAGGCAGCAAATATTTGCAGGCAGGAGAAAGAAGCGGAGCCGGGCCGCGACGCCGCGTCCCTCCCCCCGGAGCCGCGGCGCCGGCCTGGGCGGACCCGGCCGCGCTGTTAAGACAGAAGTGAAGCCGGGAACCTGCGGGGCTGGGGGCAGGGAGGGCGCGGAGCTACAGCAAAGGCCAGAAATTGGAGCGCGGCCCCGAGGCCCCGGCGAGCCGGGGCTGGGGGAGGAGGAGTCCCTTCCCATTCCCGCTCGATCAATCTTCCTTGGCTGCGATCGGTCAATAAAAACGGTGTGAACCGGCCGCGGTGGCTGTACGTCTGGGGAGGAAGTGGAGGCCAGAGGTGCCGAGGCCGGCGCCGGCGCCCCACGCCAGCCGGGTCCGCGGCCCGCCGGTCTGCAGGCTTCAGGCCGGCGGCCAGTTCGTCTCCCGGAGCCGAGCGCTGCCCGGCGGGGCCTTTAATTGGGTGTCTCCGTTTTAATAGTGGCCATTGTTGGAGCAATTAGCGAGAGACAATAACGGCCAAGAGGCGTTTAATTCGATTCCTTGCGCTGGCTGCGCCCGGCACCGGGGCGCTCTGGAAGGAGAGGCCGGGCGGGGAGGAGCTGCTTAAGGGCCGGCTCCCGTCCCTGGTACTTTGGTCGGAGGTGTGGGGGTCCTAATGGGGCAAGTTGAAGGCAGAACGAGAGCAAGCAGGTCCTGGTCCAGGACGGAGAAACCAGTCCTGGGCCTCGCCAGCCCCGCGGGGCGGCGGCCGCGCTCGCGGGCCGCGCGCGTCCACGCTGCGACCACCGCGCAGGCTCCCCGATGCCTGTTCGGGGGAGAAAAGCAGAGAGCACCCGGACGTGGAAGTCGGGCCCCCTTCCTCCGCAGCCCTATAGGGCCCCCACCTCGATCACCCAATTTCCTTCCCAATCGGGAAGAGAGAAGAACCCCCTTCTGGCGCGTACACACCTTCCCCTCCTCTGCCTCGGCCCTGGGATTAGGTTACCGTGGCCGGGCGAGGGTTTCCACTGGTTAAGAGAATAGCACAGGTAAAGCTGTATAAACAGCTCGCAGGCTGCGGGGCGGGAGGGTTACGCAGGGGACACGGCCCAAGGCGCCACCGCCGGGCGTGAGCTGCAGCGGTGAAATGACCAAGGAGCCCGCTTGGACGCCGCGCCCCGAGACCGCGCAGGTTAAACACGTCCTGTGTTGTATCTGTATCTCTGCGCTTCCCTTCCAAGCCCCCTTTCTCTTTCCCGCATGAACTGAAATGCAGAGAGTGGGGAGAGGAATAAAGGTGATGAGAAAGCAGCAGGCGGTGGCTAGTTCTCCCATGAAACACGGCGAGCAGGGGACCCGGGGAATGCAGAGAAAAGGGGTCCCCAAAACTCACTGTCAGAGGGCAGATGCTGGAGGTGGAGACGTCAGAGGGGAAACCCACGGGAACTCAGGCGAAGAGAGCCCCCGAGCTGCACAGCTCGCTTCCCGGTTCCCACGCCCACCAGCCGCAGGCCTAGAGTCTACCTGCCCAGGGGAATGAGCCATCGCTTCAGGGGTGGTAGGTGGTTTAATTTACTTTTTTTTTTTTTTTTTTTTTTTTTGCTTATTCATCTATCACCGTTTAAAACTCGGAAGGAAACCCGCCCAGGCCAGGAGGAGCGGCTAGAGCTGTGGAGAGTCAAAGAGAGGAGATGCGCTCAGAGATTACCCCCTCCTTCTCCACTCCCCACCACCAGGCTGGGCCCTCCAGCTTCGGGGGATCCTGGCCCTCCCTCTGCCACTACCCTCTTCTCCTCGGGTGAGAAAAACCCCGATGGTATCGAGATTAAAGAGAAAAAAAAAAAAAAGGGTAGGTAGGGGTGTAGCGGAAAGAGGGAGGAGGAAGGGAGAAGACAGGGGATTTCTGTTTTCGAGTGTAACAGGGCACAGGCCGGCGGGTGGCTGTGGGGGCAGCCCCGGGGTTGGGTAGGAGAGAAAGATCCCCCTGGAGAACGATTAGAAAGGACTTGACGTCACCCCGAGGAAGGGCGCACCTCCCAGCTGCCCCTCCTTCCTGGCCCCGGTGGTCTGGGGGACAGGTGGGAGACCCAAGAGAGGACCAAGGGGCTCCAGCAGGTCGCATGGTCCCTCCCGAGCCATTAGCCGTTTATCCAGCTCCCAGCAGTACCACTGGCCCTTAGGTGGAAGCTGGCTGTGTCTAGACTCAGGCTCTCCTTCCCCGGGGGGGGGGGGGGGGGGTCCTCAGGCTACTTCGCTGAAGCATCCCGGACTCCCTGGGAAGGGAGCACCACAGGAGCCAGGAAAGCGTCAGCAGTGCGGGATTCACCCGTGTGAACTCCAGGCCCCAGCATTTTTCGGAGGAGAAGGGGTGCACTTGGGCCACCTGCTCTGTTCCCCACAGCACCCCGGCCCTCCCGGCTTGTTGCCCCCGGCCGGCCCCAGCTCAGCGAGCCTCAGGCTCTCACCTTAGCCGACTCTCGGGCCACTAAAATTTGGCATTCCAGGAGGAGGGCTTACTCTTGGAGCTATTGTGCTGTTTCAGTTCTCTGGATTAGCCAGGAAACCGGGGTGTGCTTGTTCCTGGATCATGGGCGGTGGGCTTCGAGGAAAGGAGGGAAGTGGGGGTTCGTAACAGGGAGAGGGAACATGGGGAAAGATTTCCTTCAGATCAGGAGACAGGAGAGGCCAGCTTCTAAAAGCACGAATTGTTCACGTCTTCCTTTGGACACGCTGGAGACCCCACGGTAAAATCTGTGAATCGCAGAGCTCTTAGGAGAGGGCTTCCCGCAGACGCCCTCCGCCTTCTCTTCCCTCCGGAGCTGCACCCACCCGCCCGCCTCTCCCCGCCAGGCCCCTGGCTCGCGCTTGGCTCTCCGCCGTCTGCCACCTCGCGGACCTCAAGCAATTTGTTATATAAAACAAAACAGCAACCACACACATGAGCCTGCCGACCCACGGCGACGGACACCCAGGGAGACCTCCGCTCTGGCACCCTGGGCAACGCATCTCTTTCTCGCCCTTCCAGCGGCCGCACCCCGCCACCGCCTCTAGTCCCCGCTGCCCAGCGACCACAAGCAAAGCGGGCTTCGGCCTCCAGCAACGAGGCTTCCCTGGCGGATCGCTGCGGTTGTTAAACCTCCCTCCGGTTACCCCAGCCATTAAGAAAAAGGTGATCGAGAAATATTTGGTCCACACACAAAGACATCCAGCGAAACGAAGGCACATTTCTGTGTGAAAAGACGCAGGAGCAGAGGAGACAACGCGTCAGCGCAGCCCAGAAATGATAAGAATAACCGGGTGCCAGAGAACAGTGGGCTTTTGGATTCTGCCCCCGCGCACCTTATCAGGATCCCTAATTCCCTGCCACCTCCCGGGGTTCCCAGACGCAAACCGCCTTGAATTCCCAAAGAGGGGCTCTCAGCCACCCGCCTCCCACATACCTGCCCCTTCCTTAGGCTCTCTCTGCATGGCCCTGAGCTGCTGGGCGGCCCAACACAGAGCCTCCACCAATGAGTGCCCAGGGGCGCCCACTCCCATCCACTCACTGCACCCCCGACTTACCCCCACCTCATATATCAGCTGAAAAAAAAAAAAAGGCAGGGTGGAAATATCAATAAAAGAAAATGCAGCTTCCCATGTCTCTGGGCTTTTGGCTGGACAGACTAACGCCAAGCCCTGGTCTCCCCGTGGCTGGCAGAGATAGCTCGCATAGAATGGAGGGTGGGCCTGCAGGGATTGTGAACCAGTGAGCACTCACCCGTCTCCTCAGGACCCATCACCCCTCACCCGTCTCCTCGGGACCCAGCTGGTTTCTCAAGCCAGGAACCTTCGGCCTGGCGGGGCGGCTGTCTGGAAGCTGAAAGCTGGACCCCCTGCTGGATCCCACAGGGGAATCAATAATGGGAGCCCAGGGGGCCTGACCCCGACCTGGGTCTTGGTCTGGCTGACCTGGACACCACGGCTCTCTCCCATTCCAACGGGCAGCAAACTATCCTCTTCCTTAGAATCGCACAAACGTTTAAAGGGTTTCATGGGAAGCCTCCTCCCCACACTCAGCCATTTGGGCCCTGCAAGCGTCGCCCGCATCAACTTGGGTTGACTCCCTGCCCCAAGCCAGGCAAGGGACCGCCCCACCTCCCCAGCCCCCCGACACACACCCCTTTTCCGCCACAATCGCCAAGGGGTGGAGAGCTCCACTTGCTACTTCACTCCCCGCCACCTGCAAGTCCATAAGCTCCTTCCTGTCATGACCCCGGTGTCCTAGTGAACGTGGGCAACAGGGGAGGAGAAAAGAGCCGAGAAACACGGGAACCGAACCGAGGGAAGATCCTGCGGGTTAGACTGCTTTCCATCCCCTGCCCCAGACGGAATCACCGTGTCGGTTTCCCCGGGGCACCCAGCAGTATCCGCGAGGAAGAAAACGTATATCAAGGCAACTCTCAAGCAGCTTCCCATGCATTTTAACCGATTTCTGTCTTTGTGGGGAGCTGCCTCTGACTGAGTGACTGTGGGTCCAATGTCCCAGGAGAAAGTAGAGTTCTCGCCCCTCTGCCCGTCCTGCTCCCCCACGACCCTGGGCGCCCTCTCTTCTGGGCTGTGGTTTTCTCACTCACCTCAGGGTGCTCCTGGAAGCAAAGGTGCCTCCCGGGGCCACCAGCTCTCCAGGGATGCCAGATGCCCACACATCTGGATTCCCACCTTGTATCTCACAGTACACAGCTGTTTCTTTAATTGTATGCAGAGACTATGAGCCTAAGCAAACACTTGTAAGCAAAGGGAAATAAACACACGACCCGCCCTGGAACCTTCCACCACCTTTGGGAGAAGGCTGAGCTGCTTTTCCCTAATGAGTTCTTACCCCCAATCCTCTGCCCTCCCTGAAGTGGAAAACGTGTGTCCAGCCCTTCCGGAACATCCCCGCCGTCTCTTACACTTCTGTTTAGTTTTTCTTCGCATGCTTAGCTCTACTAGCTTTTTCCTCCATACAAGGGCACGCACACACACACACACACACACACACACACACACACACACACACACACCAGCTCGCCCAAGGTCATTGCAGAAAGCCAAAGACTGCCAATGACCAGGAAAAAAAAAAAAAAGACAATAAAGACTGGGGTCTAGTTCACTTTCTTCCAGGGGCAGCTGTCCCTTTGGAGTCGAGACCTCCTCTTAATTCTCTCCACGTGGAGCGGGAAAGCGAGTGCGGAGTTAGAAGATAACGATATGCACTGACCTGGGTATTTTGCTCCCGCGGGCCAGCTGTGTTTTATTTATTTTTTTTTTCCTGGCTTGCCGGAGATCCGAAGGCAGAAATGACAGGCAGACTTGGCCACTGTTGTCGCCGCTGCGGTCCTGACCGCCCCAGCTGCTTATGGCATCTCACACAGCCTTCCAGCCAGCAGTAAAACCTGGGTGATGCGCATCCTTGCTAGGAACCCCCTCCCTCCGCCTTCTTCTGCTCACTGTAGAGAGCGGAGCTCTTCCGGGTTGCGAAGGGGGGAAAGGGAGGGAGGAGAGAAGACGAAGGGAGGAATGGATTTCACCCCTTCTTGCAAACGCGCAAACCGCACTTCAGGGGTGTGTGAAACCGGCAGAGGTGGGGGTGGGGGGGGGAGGGGGAAGACTGCCTGAAATGTGACCAGCCCCTGGCGCCTCACAGCCCACTGTCTCTGGCAGGATTGGAATCAACACTGCAAATGGCATCGGTAGTGTTGACTGGGTCATTACCTACCGTAGATATAAAAAGCTTTCGCGGAGTCTCTGCCTCCCATTTTTGGAGCACGTGGGGATCCAGTGGGAGCGTCTAGAGGTACAACCCGGAGCCACCAGAGCAGGGCCTCTGCCTTTCAGCGCTCTCCCTCTCCCTTCTGACTTCCTCCTGTGTATGCAGACGCCTTAAAGATGCCTGTGCTCTGCCTTCATCTGTCTTGGGTCCAGCTGGCCAGTAAAAGTTTAGGAAAACAGAGTGGTTGGCGAGTAGGCTCTAGGCTCGCTGGTACCCTTTGTCCCTCCTCATGGTGGGCATGAAAACATTTGGAGGTACGCATATCCGTACACGCAGTAGGCAGACGTTTGGGGAGGAGGCTCTCTAGGGTTCCCAACTCTTTTTAAGAAGAAAAGAGGGAAATTTACCATGTAGGAGAGTGAGATAAGGGAGCGAGCATCGGAGGGAGCGCCGGGGAGAAAACGTCTGGAGGAAAATCACCCTATGCGTCTACCCGCCAGCCCCAGCGCCCTCCAGCCCTCTCCTTCAAAGCCCCCTCTCCTGTACCCTCTCTGCTTCTGCTGGTGGGAGATCAAAAAATAATCCACGGAGGGGGCAATCTGTCATCAATAAATTTCTGCCAGAGTGAAAGGAGGCTCCGTGAACACTGGGGTAGAAAGGTCAGGGTCCATTTGTTTTGACAGGTAGCGTTTTCCCTTCACAATATTTACACGACAAGAATGTGGAGACTGACTTTAACAATAAATACATCTTTGGGACGAAATAAAACACAATGTATCCATTGCTGGGCCAGGAAGTCAAGAACTTTCTTGAGCTGGACCCAGTTCGGTAGTAAGGAGATGCCCGGCTTAATGCTGCCAAGGGGCTGGGGTGGCTGGTCCTTGGGGGTGTCAGTGGGGGGCGGGGAGAACGAGGCCATTGGCCAGCAAGGGCAGAGTGAGGGGTGCAGAGGTGGGCCGCGCGCCCCGAGGAGGGAAGTGGGGAGAGTCGAGGGGTGCGGCGTGAGCGTCACGCTGGAGCGCCGGGTACGCAGAGGAGGTCAGAGCCACCCCCTGGCCGGGGGGCGCCGGGTTCGGGCTCCTCGAGGGGCCTGCGTCCAGCCGCTCGGAGTCCCTCGACTGCCACACGCCGCCCAGCGGCCCGCGCCCTCCGCCCCGCACCCTCGGGGGGTGGGGGTGGGGGTCCGGCTCCGAGCCCAGGGTGGGGGCAAGCCGGCCGGGAGAGGGGAAGGGGTGTCCCCGCCACGGAGGGAGCCCCGAAGCCCACCTGGCGTCACCATCTCAGCCCCTCCCCGCCCCCCTGCCCGCTCCCTCCCGCCTGCCGCCACCCAGCGGCGGAGCCAAGTTCTCGGGCGCCGGGACGCGGAGTCTGCAGGGCTGCGCGTCGCGAGGACGCAGGACAGAAGGTCACCCGCTTGCCAGCTTGTACCCAACCTGTTGCCCCGGCCCCTTCCAGGTGGCTGCGCGGCCCGCGGCGAGCGGAAGGTGGGGTGGGGGGGCGGGGCCCCGCGGGCTCCCCATTCCCCCCTCGCTGCTCCTCCAGCGCTGCCTCGCGGGGAACAGGGGGCCCCCGGGAGACGGCGACAGTCTTCTCCTCGGCCCGGGCTTGAGCTGCGCCCCGACCCGCGGGGCCTCCGCACTGGCGTCCCTGTCCGGGCTCCCCTCCTCCTGCCCCTCTCCCCGCGCTTCCCGATGGAGAGCCTGGCTCCCTCCCGGGCGGCGGCACCCCGCCCTGCGCCCCCAGGGTCCCCCGTCCCTCGGCTCCCCCTCCCCACCCCTCCCACCTACAGCCTCGCCGCCGGGTCCCCCGCCGGGGTCCGCGGGTCTGGCGGCTCCTCTCCGCGTGCCTTTTCTGCTGACGCGGGCACTTGCTAGACTCCGGGTCTAAAGTGACGCTTTGGTCGGGGACGCAGGAACCTGATCGCGGGCTCCGCTCCCCCCATCAACCCCAATACTCCCTTTAGCAAAGGAAGGCTTCATTTTAGGAAACTCGACTGCCAAAGACACTCGGGCTTAGAAGGACTTAGAATAGGACCGATTTTCAGTTTATGGTCAAGCCGGGCAAGATTCAGGGCATTTCTTGTCGCGGTGGAGTGGGCTTGGGGGGCGGAAACCGCTGCTGATTTGGGATACAAGCGCGAATTAGTACAGGAGGGTTGGGGGCGGTTGGATGGTGGGGGGTGGGGAGGGCGAAGAAAGGAGAGAGTTTATCCTGAGAAATGAACAGTGAGGGAAAGACGCTGGTCGCTCAGTGAGACGCTGAAGGTTTATTCTTGATTCGTGGACACCGGCCCTCGCACACTGTAAAGATGTTGCTTTAATGAAGCTACAAGTCGCTTTCTGAATTTTAAAAGCTACCAGTCCGGCTCGCTGACTCGTGGTTCAGGTCTCTGTGCGTGTGTATATACCTGTGAGAGAGTGAAAGAAAGAAAGAAAGAAAGAAAGAAAGAAAGAAAGAAAGAAAGAAAGAAAAAGAAAAAAAAAGAAAGAAACCCCCGCCCGTTATTCAAGGGCGCTGTCTGTGTTCAGCGCTGAGGGGCAGCGGATCCCAGGTGGTCAAGAGCGTGTCCTATTCTAACAAGTCTGAGGGGACAGGTTGCCTCCACTCCCAACATCTCGGAACTCTCAAGGGAACCTTTGCCTTGAGGAGTCCTTCTTTGGTGCGCACCAGGAGCGTCAAGGCCAGAAGGCAAGAGACCCCATCACACTGGGGGGTCCTCACCTATTGCTTGCACCCTGCGCCCACGTGCCCTGCTTCGTGGCTTCCCTGACTCCTTTTCCCCTCTCTGGAGCCCCTACCACCGGCCTTTTAACCCCTTAACCCAGGGCAAGCGAGCATCCTTCCCCCCCCACTCCCACCCCTCTAGAATTCAGAGGCTGGAGGCAATCACGACATCCTAATTGGTGCCAGCACGAACTGCATTAAATCCCGTGCTGTGTTGGGCCACATTCCTACAACCTAAGGCATGTGATTGGATTTTAAGTATAAAAGGAAGTCACTGGGCATGTGGAGGGAGAAGACAGATCAGTAAATGACTAATGGTAATGGAAACAGTCTGTCCCGGATCTCCGCCATGGCCCAGTAGATAGGAGGTTCACCTGTTGGATAAAGAAAAAGGAGACCCTGTAGGAGGAAAAAATCGCTGGCAGTATCTCCAATCTTTCTAAGGATATGTGGCGACTTAGAGTTGTTCTAAGCAGGGCTTGGGGAACCGTGTATTTATTCTTCCAGGTTGCCAACATCCCATTTCTTTTCCCTAAAACATAGGTAATATTTTTCTCCCTGCCTATCGGTCTCCAGCATCATTCCCCTTGTCAATTTATCTACCTTCCTGGATGCACCCTCGGATTGGTTGAGTTCCTTCACACGTGCTCTCTAGCAGATGAAAACACGCTCCATATTAACCTGGGTTTAAAAGTTCCAATCTTTCCTTTCCACTCATTGAGTTTTGTTTTATTCTAAGTGTGTAGGGTTGGAGGGGGGGGGGATTGGGAGGGTATAAAGGGGCCTGGGGTGAGGAAAACCAGTTCTTTCATTTTTCTTTTCTTTTCTTCTAACAGAACATTTTTTTATTAAACTCAACTTTTAGGTCTGTGAATTTGCCTATGTTTCCGTGACCAGGAATTGCAGCCTGGTTGGAGGTGGGTGAGTGGGTGGGTGGTGCAGGGCCTGGGTGGTGTGGGACATCTCAAATGAAAGTTTCACGAAGCAGTGACTGGAAATTAAAAAAAAAAAAAAATCAGACCTATTCCACCCAGGCGCCCTAAATAAATAGCCCCGTTTGCAAATTCCTATCAATTATTACGTGATGGGAAAAAATCCTATCTGAAAATAAAGCACGTGGACGTGGAGAATTTTAATTAAATCTTACTGTGGATATAATAACATGGAAGTGATTTTTCATCCGGCGCTTGCCTGCTCACCAGTGTTTTATGGCGTTTTCTTGCCTCTGACTTTATTTTAAAATATTAGACGAGGTGGAGAATTATAAACGACTCTTTCCTTATCTGTACTGCTCACATATCCAGGATCAGAGGAGCTGATTAAGAAAGAAGTCAGAGGCAACGTTGGATTCATAATGATTTGGAATAATGAATCCTTATCTCTGCTTTCCAGATTATCTGCCTTTCAGCTCCCAATGTTTTGTTACATGGGATAATTTATTGCATCTAATACATCACAATGAATCTGATGGTAGAAAGTGATGGCCAGCGTTGTGAAAAGGGGGCCCTTATTTTTTATCCCGGGGCAATGAAACTGCTTTTTGCAGTTTTTAATTGGGAAAATATAAGGTAGATCTGATAAAAAAAAAAAAAAAAAAAAAAAGAGCTGGGTATAATCTTGCCTGCTCGTGCCTTACCACGCGGCTCTTTAATTACTGTGTCAATTTCAGGCTGAAATTAACAAGATCGACCTGAAACCAGCCCTTACTTTCTCTCCAGCACCTAGATCCTAATTTTTAACATGATTTATTTTTATGAAAAAGGAGATAATTAATCATAAACACTGACTAAAGCACAGAGCCAAGTTAAGGTAAAATGCTATTTGAATCTTTATATAGAAAGATACCAAATAATGTTAATTTTCCTGAGATTTCCTCTCTCCTCACCATCTCCTGCCCCCACACAGCTCCCACACTGACCTGCTCCCCACTCCAGCCTCATTCCAAGTAAACAAGGGGGAAAAAAATCAATTTCAGGTTTCTCTTATTCGCTGCTCTCTTTTTTAAAGTACGTATATATTTATTTATATATTCAGCTCTTCTGGCTTTGTCTGTTAACACATGCAGGATGTGCACAGGGTCCTCCCCCCCACACCCCCAGGAGCACAGTGGTGGGTACCTGTTCTCCCAGATCCCCCCCTGTACCTACCCTCATCATCTTCCCTCCATTTTGGAGTTGGAAAGAAGAGGACACACATCTCATTTAATGGTTAATTAGTTACGATAATTGCCATTTTTGTTTCTTTTGTATTTTGCCCTAACGCCAAAGGAACAAAAGCCATCGAAACGCAACAGGCTTTACTCTCTGCCTGTTTCAGGATGGATTTCAGAATCCAAGGCTACACCGGGAGTCCCCTCCCAACAGCTAACAAGAGCAACCTCCCGGCTTCAGGAAGTAGAAGGGGCAGGAGTCACTGGTAATTTGTTCTTTAAGGTTTTTGTGCCTGTTGACTACTTTCTGGTTGCTTGGATTAAACAATCGTTGCAAATATGCAAACCAGTGAGAGGAGATACATATTGGCTCTCCAATTGTTCCTCCTGACGTCAGATCTTAATTTCTTGGTAATTGGATGGCTTGTACCCGAATAACGCTTATCTGAATTTCTCTACCTTTCTCTAGGTCAAGGTAGATTTTGTACTGGGAGATGGGCAGGGTGGGGGGGGGGGGTAGGGGGGCAGGGTTTGATTTTTTTTTTTTTTAAGAATTCATTTCACCATAGTCCTATTGTCTCCCTTTCTTCCCCACACTTCAGAACATTGACTTCTGAAGTGACTCGGTGGTCTGTTTCCTGGGAATGTAATTTCCCAGACAGTTCTAGAGTGGGCTGAAGAATGCTGAACACAGGTGGTAGAGGTAAAGGGAGTGGGGGTGCACTTGGGGCAGAGGCAAGGGTAAGGTTCTGTAGGGCCAAATCCACTTGTCCTCTGCTTCCACCCACAAGAGTTATGCTCAGTCACCCCTTCCCACCAGACAGCCTTCCTCTCCTGGGATTACCCTAGGTTCCCAGCGATCTGGGGTTCAAGGGTCAGTTCCTGATCCGGTCCCACACTCTTAGGCAAAGTTGGCAACCAAACAATGCCAGAATTTAAAAGCTTGCTTCTTGATGATGAAGATACGTCAGGTTTTAGGCGGGAGTGGAGAGGGAGAGACCTGATTTTCTGGGATACTCTCCCTTTATCTTTCGGCTCTCTTTGGCCTTACTACAGGGGATTTCAGGTGTCTGGTTCCAATTTTGTATTAAATATCGCATGACTTCCCTCTCCAACCTCTCTCTTCCTCTCCCTCTCCTTCTCCTCTTCACCCCTGCCCCCTCTCCCGTTTCCTCTCTTTCTCTCTTCTGTCTCTTTAGGACACATCACTCCAAGAATTTCAAGTATCAATTATAAGTAATATTAATTTCTCAGTCCCAACCAGGGAAGTGAGGATGATCTGATAGGGGCATAAAAACGGTGCTTCCCTAGATGAAACAGACCAACGGAGCCTACTGGGCCATTTCCCATGCCCAGATGAACATTCAATTTTCCGGCATTATCTCCACACTTAAACTCGCGTTCTCCATTTCTGTGCCAAGATAAATTTGCATAATATTTGCAGCTGTAATTAGCTGATGAGCATCTCTCAGCCTCCGCCTTTTGTCTCTCTCTGCATTTGGTCTTCCACTGATGCCACATTTGATCTTTAATATTACAGGATTCCCGATAGAGGATTGCATATCTTATCTTCTTGGCTCCAAAATCTTTTAAGAAGGAGGGAGAAAGGGAGAGAGGGGGTTTGGGGAAAAGCGTGAGTGCGGAGAATGAAGCTTCACTAATCAGAGTTTGAAAAGGTTACGTCGGAAGAAGGTATAGGTAGAGACAGAACGAATAAGAGAGAGATGGAGAATTATGGTGGATGGGGGTGGGGAGAGCTGGGACCAGCCTCTTGGAAGGGGAGAGTCTGGAACAAATGAGTTATTATGGACAGAATTCAGGAGTGGGGTTGGGGAGGTTGGGCTGAGATCTGGGACATGGCTGCGGTGGGGGACATTTGTTGGTTGCCAGCCTCAAACTGTGTGGCCCTTCCTCCCCTCTGGGAAGAGGGTCCTTGTCCGCCGGGGCTCCTAGGAAGGAGCTTAATGGGGTAACACCCCTCAAGCAGAAACTGGAACTTCTGAAACCAGGTGGCTCTCTTATCTGTTCATCTGGTTGTCTCTCCTTAATAGAGAGCACAGCACTGCTGAATTTCTAATATGTTCCAGGCATTTTCATTCTCTGCATTGCTGTTTATAAGAAATAAAAGCCCACCCCCCCCCAAGAAAAGAAGGAAAAGAAAATGATAATGAGAGAAGGGGGGGGGAGCAAAAGCAAAGAGATAGGAGAGTCTACGGAAAAAAGGAGACAGGGGAGTCCGTCCTAGGGAACGGTATCACCTCCAGAAGTGGAACAAAACCAGAAAAGTACCCCTCCCAGCCTCCTCCTGGTTGTTATTGTCCTGTTAGTTTTCTCCGATTAAGTTTTCTGACCTGGGTGGCGGCAGGGTGGATGGGAAGGCAGATTAGAGGAGCCACTGGTTGAATTAGTATTTGTGGGAATCCGGAGGGGTAGAGAGAGAAAGGAAAGGAAAGAGGGAGAAGGAGGAAAAAAAGAAGTCAAGACAGAGTCGATTTTCATGCCAATCATTGGAACAAATAGCTAACATTTAACGTTTACACCCGCACTGGCGGCGCCCTGGCGCTCCGAGGGCCTGAAGCCGGGCTAAAATGTCCCGAAAGCCTTTGGAGAAAACGAGTTTCCAGCTATCAGGTTCTCCCCATCTCCCCCCTTGCACAGGGCTTCGGTTTCAGGCCGGACTTGTCCAATGTCTGCGTTACCGCTGCGCGCTCCTAAATGAGTGTCAAGGAGGCAAATATCAAATAGCGCCGGGGTCAAGGCGGTTTAGTTAACCGTGCAGGGCGCTCGGGACTCGAAACTTGTGTGGGACCCACAGGGGAGTCAGGCCGGCGGAGGGAGGGTGGGCGGCTGGAAGGGTGGAAGGGCGGATGGACGGATGGGTGGGCGGGCGCGCGGGTGGGAGGGAGGGTGGAGAGGTCCGCTGAGCGCACCTCCTCGCACCTCCTCGCCCTCCCGAGGCAAAGTAAGGCTCTCAGTTTGAGAAAAGTTCCTTCAAACTTTTTCTTTTCTTCTTTTTTTTAATGAGGCCAGTTTTCCAAATCGAGGTTGAAGTTGGTGTCTCCTCTCGGCCCTGTCGATGTGTACCTTTAGTAATTCTTATCAGCTCAAGGCCTCAGTTGCTAATTGAGGGGGTTGGACAAGATGATGGCCAAGGTCCCCTCCTGCTGGGAAAAAGGGCAGGCACTGGGCCCAGGGCGGTTAATCGGGAGTGGAGGGCGCCTGAGGTGACGGGCTCTCCAGCTCCAATGCACCCTGGGGACCCCGGGACGGCCCCCAGCTTGGCCCACAGGCGCTGGCCAGACAGACTTCCAGAAGCCTGAGCCCGAACACCTCCTCACGCGAGCACTGAGGGGTTCCACCGAAGCCCAGAGTTCGGTGGCCAGGAGCTGTAGCGACGATCCTGGGGTCACCGCCCCGGGGAAGTCCAGCTTTCCCTACCGAGCCCACCCGAGGTCCTGCGGCGCTGTCTCCTCGCTGTCTTGTGCCTCTTAAGTGTTTCCAAAGGAGAACATCTTTTTTTTGGGGGGGGGGGGGCGGGAGGGGAGCGGATGGAGGTTGCTCTCAAAATGCCTGACTCCGAGCGCCAGAGCGGAAGTCCCAGCAGAAGCAGCCTTGGGGCGGAGAGCGGGGACCCGCGCGCGGTGTCAGAAATGGATTAAACCGGAGCGTGCTGCGTGGGATTTAAGGGTGTCTCTTTTGGCCCCGATTTCTGACCCGGCTGTCAGCGCTCAGGGTGCGGCGCGGGGGGCGCGCTCACAGGTGCGCCGGGTCTGCGTGCGCGGGGGGCGCAGCCCTGCTCTGCGCGGGGGTCCCGCGGGTGGGCCGGGGGGTGCGCCAGACTCAGCCGCTTAGGTCCCCCAGCGGGGAGCCGAAAATCGAGGGGAGGCCAGAGGTTGCTTCGAAGGCTGCTGTCCAGGGCCCAGAGCTGGGACCCAGGTCCGCACCGTCTACGCCCTCACCCTCAGCCTGCAGCACCCCCCAGCCCCAGCTCCCCCCTCCTCGTGCATGGCTGGGGGTGCGTCCCAGGCCGCCCAGGCCCCAGGCCTCTCGTCGAGTGAGTCTGTGCTCCAGGCAGGAGGGACAGCGGGGGCGGGTTGGGGGGTGGGGGCGGGACACCAGAGCGAGGTGCCCGGACTGTGCGGGGGGCGGGGGGGGGGGGGAGGTCTGGAGGGGGGCTGTCTTCTTAAACAACCCTCTTTTGGTGAGTCTCTCCCTTCCCTCGGTGTAATTCTCAATGATAGTCATGAAGACTAATCACGATGCTACTTTCCCCCTTCCTTCTCAAATTAAAAAGACAGAGAGAGAGGGAGAGAGAGAGAGAGAGAAAGAGAAAAAAAAAAAAAATACGCACCCGACTCCACTACCGTTCGGGTTCCGGAGAAATTCTCAAATAGAGCAGTGTAATTTCTCAGTTGATTTTGATTGACATACTGTCCCTGGGATCATGTGTTAATCCCTTCTTCACTCAAGCCTTTTCATAACTCATTTCTCTCTTGCTAGATGGGGACTCTGATGGTTACCGAGGCAACGACGATAGCACTAAGCTATTTCCCTCTCTGCAAGGAGACCATTATTCCGCATGCATAGGCCATTTGCAGCAGAGGTCGTCGCAAAGTCATTCACAACACAGCACACGTTTATTAAACTTTTATTCTCTTTTTTTCCCCCAACACAGAAACTAGTTTGCACTTGTACCCGGGGGTGTCATTGTCCCGCTCTGTGTCGGCGGTGACTGCGCTGAAAGGGCGCGGGCCCCACAGGGACCGTCAAGTGCGCGCGCCCACACCGCACCCCGGCGGCGGCGCTGGGGCCAGAGGTGCGTTCACTTCCCCGCCAGCCCTCGGGGTCTCCTCCGACGCCACCTCTGGGACCTTGAAGATAAGAGGCAGGGGCAACATCTCAAGTGTAGACCTGGGAGGGGGCTTCCCAGGCCGCGGACCTCCGCTTGGTTATCGGAGGCTCCTTCTCTGCGTACTTTGATGTCCAGTCACCTGCCCTCCCCCCCCCCCCCCCCCCCCCACTCCCCAGGCCCTCAGGGTCCCCCCTGGGCAACATCCCTTTCTCCTCTCCAGCCTGGGCTCTGCCTGTCCCTGGAGGTGCCTGCGGGATCCGCTGGGACGAGCCGGCTCCGGAGCGCAGGGGTCTCGGGCCCTCTCCAGGGCCCGCTGGTGGCCGCTTCAGTGTCCAGCACGTCAGGGAGGGGGCGCTGGGGAAAGGACGGCTCCGGTTCCCGGTCTTGTCCGCATGGGCCTGGGGCAGGGGCCGGTGGGCAGACAGAGCGGCAGACCGGCCCGTGTTCTCCAGCATGGCAAGCATTCTCTTCCCCAGTTAGGAAAGCCGCGAATGACGGCTGCCTCTGTTTCCCTCAACGTCTCCCAATTCCTCTCTTTCCTTCCTTCCTTTTTTTTTTTTTTGCCACTTTCAGCCTCCAAGTCTTTGTCTTTTTTGTGTTTTGTTTTGTTTTTTGAACAGGGGTGGTGGACGCTAAGGTATGAGTCTTGGGCTTCAAAGGCCTCTGTGAACTTAACCCAGAAGGCCCGGCCTCCACCCGCTTCTCAGCCCCGTCACTGACCACTTTCCTGGGCTCCTGCAGCCCCCACAGCGCCTACCTCGCCCCGTTCCCGCTCAGCCCACAGCCAGGGGCACGTCCCAAAGGAGCGCCCTCCAGGCACCACCATAGCTACCTGTCGGGGGCACCCGGCGGGTCAGCAGCTCAGCGGACACCCGTGGGGACCCTGAGCTGCGCAGGGACAGACGCGTGGCAGGGTAGAAGGTTAGGGGCCGGGCTCCTAGATCAGCAGGAGGAAGGTGCCTCATGGGGCTCCGAGGGTCAACCTCTGTCCCCAAGCCTGTGATGGCCCGAAGGTCTGTCTCCAAGAGCAGGCGGTGAGTAGGGCCAGAGTCTCCCCCACTCCTGTCCTATTCCTAGAGTGCGGCGGCACTCTGCTCTCGACCGCAAAGGGGACATCGCCTGCCCAGTGAGGAACGCGCCTGTCTCAAGGTCAAAGATCCCACGTGGGTCCCCACAGCCCCTTCACGGCACCCCCACCCGCGGGGCCGTGGGGCCCCTAGTGCAGGCGAGATGCCGGGCAGAAAGGGAGGAGACCTTTCCCACACCTACAGACCTCCTCCAGCAACATAATCCAGAGAAATGAACCCTCGGGCCAGCTCGCCTTCCCAACAGGATCTAGAACGCCCTGACAGGGCTGGGAGGGGACGTGGGGTGTAGGGCGGGCTGCGGTGGCCCCAGCAGAGATCCCGAGTATGGATGGGTGTCAGTGTCTGGCCCGGCTTTTTAAAAGAAGATTCCAGCTGCCCGGAGAGGGTGGAGGGCAGGAGAAGGCCGAAAGAGGCCACGTCACGGTCCCCTTCCCCGCGGGGCCGGGGTTGGATGGGAGGGTGTGGTCTCAGACCTGGGTCTGCGTGAGTGTTGGAGCCAGGCATCTGCGGGGCACGAGGGGAAAGGCCACAGATATCTGGGATGTCGGGGGACATACAATCAGTGGGGGTGAAAATCCAGCAGTGGCCACGGGAGTCTTCCTCCAGGGTCCCCTCTTGCATCTTAAGGCACCGAATGTCACCCCTCACCACCCAACTGTGTCATCCTGGGGAAAACCAAACTGCCAAAGTCCTGCCCTAGGAAAAAGTCCATCCGGATTACTAAAGCTTGGGCACTTGCACCAAAACCCATCACAATATTATTATATGGTATTAGTAACCACATCCGTCATAAAGCACACAGGTTACTAGATGATGCTCCTCAAATACTTAGAACAGCCTCTAGTCGGGGCGCCTGGGCATCTCAGGCGGTTGAGCGTCCGACTTCGGCTCGGGTCACGACCTCACGGTCCGCGGGTTCAAGCTGACCGCTTAGAGCCTGGAGCCTGCTTCGGATTCTGTCTGTCTCTCTCTAAAATAGATAGCACTTAAAAAAAAAGAAAGAAAGAAAAGCAAATAGATAATTATAGAGGCACCAAACCCTCCAGTAAAGGCAGGACATGTTGGTGTGTGAGCCCAGAGGAGGGAGCGCCCGGGAGTGTCCCCACAGGCCGACCAAATTGGTAGCACTTGATCTGGGTCTCAGGGGATGCTTAGGAGCTCGAGGAGCAGAGCGGGGGCAGAGGGCGTTCCAGAAAGGCACAGGGAAGTTCCGCGGCACGAGGTTGAGGAAGGGGCCCAGAGAGGCCAATGAACTGTGAGAAATGTCTGCCCCGAGCAGGGCAGAAGTGGCAGGGGCAGGAACGCACGTCCGTGAAGGGCCTTGAAGGCCAGGCCAAGCGGCTTTATCTTGTGGGCCCTGGGGAACCGGTGCTGAGCGTCTGGCCAGGGAGCAGCGCGATCGGGAGTAAAGCTATAGATTCTAGACGCCGCTCTGGTCTGGTCGGTAGCTTCCCTCAGACACCCCCCCTGGAATGCAAACTTTGCCTCCACATTTCCAACCCTATCAGGTAAGTGGGCGATAACAACCCTGTGCTCTTGGGTTCGTCTTTCCGGACGCTTGGGCAAAACCAACACGCCGTGGGGCTCGTGTTTCTCTGTGTTGTTGTTGCTGTTGTTGTTCTCCCATTTTGCTGCGCGGGACCTTCGTCCTACGGGGTTGTGTACGTTTCCCGAGCACAGCCGCCCCGGTCGCTGGCTGTGCTGTGCTGGCCCAGCTTGGCCTGGACCAGGGGCGCTCGGACGGGTTGATCGGGGAGACGAGCCGAAGGCCAGAAGGTGGGCAGGGAAAGTGCCCTGCAGCTGGGGCTCAGCAACATATGGCAGGTATCTACAAACCCTCACGCTAATTGATGGGCTCTCTATATATCATCCTAGATAAAGGGCCCCAGTGCAGTAAATGCTGATGTTTAGAACATCCTGATAGGGCTTTGTTAACAAGAAGATAACGGAAAAGCAAGATATGTTTGCTTAGCTGCCTATAGATAAACCCAATAGGTCTTTGTTAAGTTTTCATGACTGATGGCAAGCAGTCACCATGATAAATAATCCCGGAACAGGGAACTTTATTTAAAGTGCCAGGAACGGGGCCCAAATTTTTAGCTCTTTTGAATGAGCAGGAAGCATTCTCTGCGCGTGAGGACACATTACGTCATCGGGTATCAGCACTTGACTCGCTCGAAATTATTTATTTACTTATTTATTTGTTTTTATTAAAAATTTTATTTTATTGTATGTCTTATTATTTTTTTAATGTTTATTTTTGAGAGAGACAGAGACAGAATGCGAGTGGGTTAGGGGCAGAGAGAGGGAGACACAGATCCCGAAGCAGGCTCCAGGCTCTGAGCTGTCAGCACAGAGCCCGACGCGGGGCTCGAACTCACGGACCGTGAGATCATGACCTGAGCCGAAGTCGGACGCTCAACCGACTGAGCCACCCAGGCGCCCCTAAAAGTTTTTATTTAATGTTTATTTATTTTTGAAAGAGAGAGAGAGGAGAGAGACAGACTGTGAACGGGGGAGGGGCAGAGTGAGGGAGACACAGAACCGGAAGCAGGCTCCCAGCTGTCAGCACGGAGCCCGACGCGGGGCTCGAACTCACGAACTGGGAGATCACGGCCCGAGCCAAAGTCGGACGCTTAACCGACTGAGCCACCCAGGCACCCCATATTTTTAAAAGCCGAGGAAATAAATTTTGTCACCAACTTTAAATAAGTCTTGCCTACTGAGGTTTGTCACTGCATTATTTCGATGAAGCCGCAAGTAATGCTGTGCCCAGAACGCACCCAAAGTGAAAGCCTCAGAGTACATCGAAGGCAGCCGTTCCCTAATCTGGTTCGAAAGAGACCAAACTTTTGTGCTGTTGACGAGAATTACCATTATGCTGTTGTCTTTAATGCCATCTTTTAAAAGAAGGCGATCATTTTTACTAAAAACATCATTTGAATTTCATCTTTGCTAAAATGCTGGGGACGAGGGGTGGAGTTGGAGCTGCCCATATCATCGTCCCCAACCTGCCGTCTCCTCAGTTGTGATGGCAGAAGTGATCCTGGGCTTCGGAAGTTACGCAGATTTGCCACCGGTGAATGGAGGTCCTGGCTGAAATGATGTTTCAGTTAATAAAACGAATATTAAAAGGAACTCATTCTTAACGTAGAACAATTACAATTTGCAAGAGCCACAGGTGGAATACGTCCTAACGTACTAGGGAGTTTTCTTCTTCTTCTTCTTCTTCTTCTTCTTCTTCTTCTTTTTTAATGTGTCACCACTAAGAAAGAGCTATTGTCACTCAGTTCCCATTTTGGTTCTAAGAGAGAACTCTGGCCGGATTCTCTCCATGGTGCAGCTCAGTCCTGAAAGCAAGAGATTGGGTTCCCCAGACTCCCTGGAACCACAGACTCACATCCCAGAGGGGTTGGGCCCAACCCTTCCTCCTTCCTAGGCAATAAATAGCATGGAAACCAGGTTATCTCCGTGGCCAACTTTCAGGAAAGACCTTGAAACCAGAGCCCGGGTGGACCTGGGCGATCACGTGGTGCTTTGCATTTCCCGTGGGGCGGGGGGTGGTTACTGCAGGGTGGCTGAGCCCATCGGGGCGGACGCTGATCCCAGGGGATCCTTCAGCTGGCTTTTTAATAGAAGTCCATTGAAAAGCCTGCAGCAGACTGGATAGACGGCTGAGCAGCCGCTTCTGTTTACCCCTGCGCAGACCCATCGGGTGACTCCATCAGATTGGGTGTGAGAGGGGCAGGGAATCTGGAATGTTCCCTTTCATGTTCACTCCGCGGCCACATTTCCACATCGCCTTAATATCTCAGCTCCATAGTTGAATTCCCGATCCGCGGGTTGGCTTAGGTACAACATGATTAATGTTTCTTTTCTTTTCTTTTCTTTTCTTTTCTTTTCTTTTCTTTTCTTTTCTTTCTTTTTTTCTTTTCTTTTCTTTTCTTTCTTTTTTCTTTTCTTTTTTTGCTTTTCTTTTCTTTTCTTTTTTTCTTTTCTTTTCTTTTTCTTTTTTTTTTTTTGGCCCAAAGAGCTCGTGTCCTCACCTGAGTCTAAACAATCAAGCTCCTGAAATTCTAGCACACTTTTTAAACCTCAATTGCTCCTTGACATAAGGCGTGCCGTTCCCACTCGTCTTCTGCACACACGGTTCGCCCGATTTCTGACACGACTCAGTACGAAAGGCTGGCTTCTCTGGCTGGAGAAAAAGGGGAAAAAAAAAAATCTGACCACGCCAGCGAAGACCAGCGAAGGGCTGTGTTGAAGTTGGCTTGTTCCAGTGATGTGGGCTGTCGTCACATGTGAGCTGGGAGAGGTGGGGAGCTCTCCTGGACCTTTCCTTACTATTCCTCCAAACCTTTTCTTTTTCTTCTGATCTCCGGGCACTAAAGCCACATGCTTACCACGTGGGAGCTTGCAAAGTCTCATCTTGTTTCCAAGGGCCTGGGGGGTATTAAACATAGCAGCCAGGTAGCGTGACTTTTGTGCCTGCAAAAATTGTACAATTGCACAGTTGCAAAAATTGTACCCGGGTATATACGTACGAAGGGTTGTGAGGTGTACGTAAGAATGACACGATGTGCTTTTAGCTAGACGTCCTTCAGAGGAATCCATATACACAAAGTTTCATACACTTTCCAGGGAGAAAGTGGGCACCTGCCCAATATCAACATTAACCAGTTGCTGGGGAAAAGAGGTGAGTAACCTCGTATGGCAGAAATACCACCCATCTTTTGAATCCGGTCAGGATTTCTGCGGCCTTAAATTGCTGTATTGTCTGTGACTACCAACTGAAACGTGGGCCAGCTTTGTTTTGCTGGTCTGGTAATCCGAAGCCCTCGAATCGGCCTGGTATTTTGTAATCAATAAGCGGACCTTCTCTATTGTTTTTCGGGATCCGAAACAAAGTTCAGGGGCAATCATTTGGATGGTAAAAATGTTTGAAAAAAGAACTAGCCATCCAAGAAATGAGGTAGATGTTGAAACGGCCTGTGTTGCCTCCCGGATGCCGCAGACGTCAGGAGAGCAGTTCAGATGTCGACAGATTGAGCGCATATCTACGGACCCAGTACGTCTCGTGTTCATCTTAATGGGTAAATCAATGCGGTACAAAATTTTCGCTAAAGTCTAATACAAACTACTGACAAGTGATATTCTGCACATAGGTTCAGAGTCCTGGGGACACCAAGTATGTACTTAATGAAAAATTGTCAGTAAGCTGAAAACAAACTCTTTCTCCCACTTGCCTTTTTCCATTTGAGTGACAATAAGCCATCTAAATGCTTCTATGTTGTTTTATCCGACCCTTTGTAATTAAAGATACTGCCTGTGCAGGAAATGTGAGTCAATATACTCACTCCCCCTCCACCCAGGCCACAGCCTGCTGGAGAAACGTCCTTCTGCTCTTCCTTATCAAATTTGCTCTTGCGGGACCCTGGGTCGGTTGGGTGTCCGACTTCAGCTCAGGTCGTGCTCTCCCAGTTCGTGAGTTCGAGGCTCGCGTCGGGCTCTGTGCTGACAGCTCTCAGAGCCTGGAGTCTGCTTCGGCTTCTGCGGCTCCCTCTCTCCCTGCCCTTCCCCTGCTCATGCTCGGCCTCTTTCTCGCTCAAAAAGACACAAACATTGAGTAAAAATAAAAACAAAATAAAATTCGCTCTTGCAAGAGGTAAACAACCTGAAAAGGACAGCTTCTGTGCCTACTTTTTGTATGCTAATTTGCTTTCTTTTTTTTTACGTAAGGCCTATTTGTCACCTGAAACCACACCCACACTTTAAAAGTGTTGAGGAGAAGGAGTTTCCAGCGGGTTCCGTGACCCAACACACACGTCCCTTCACCTACGGGTTTGACGGGGTAACAGGCATTGGACAGACTTCACGCCCGTGTCACCGCGTCTCCAACAGAGCAAACCTAGAACCTTTCAAACCTCAAGCATGGAATGTTCGAGCTCCAAGAGTATATAGATCTCATAGGACACCTTTGCCTCAAACGGAAAGCGCAGAACACAGCGTATGGTTACAACGTGTGGCTGTGACGTTAGTGCTTCTCACACAGTGTCCGTACGCATACGAACCCTGGAAATCGTAAAGATGTTCTAGAACGGCGCTACACCGTGCGGCAGCTGCTAGGCGCCTGTGGGTATTTAAATTTCAATTCGTTAAAATGTAGTAAAGGTAAAAGTTCAGTTTCCCAGGAAGCACATCGCAAGGGTCAACAGGCCATGTGGCCGTGGCTGCCATATTGGACAGTGCAAAAATGATAGAACATTTCCCAGAAGATGTTCCTCGGCAGCCTGAGCCCCGAGGTTGAGGGCAACGGCTAAGGAGCACAAATATTTGTGTCCTGAACCAAATACTCAACCCCCAGAGAAGGGCTGCAACGGTGTCTCCTCTACCAGAGGGTGTGCTGTACATGAATGCGTCCCTACAGCTGTATCACATTTCTGAGGCTCAGAAAACTCTCTCCTCATCTGAAGTGCAAGTTAGGTCTCCTTATCGGATACATTTACTGCACTAAAACCTGAGGTTGTTCAGGAGAGGCTGCATCCACGGACTGACGTTCGTCAGCAAAGCGACGGTGCCGTGTTCTCCGCGATTGGCTGTTCTGTTTAGTTCCCCGAGACTGCTTGGCGTAACTAGAAAATGCCAATGCCAAATCAATTGCATTTTGACTTGCGGCATGTTGACATTGGTCATACGGCCCCGCTAACGGATGCGATGCGCGTGGGTGTGGGACAGTGACATATGTCTCCCTCCGCTCTCCGCCTCTGTTCACCACGCACACGTGATCAAAACTGAGCCGCACCGGCCACTCTGGAGAAAGAGGGCACTGGGAGGAAGCCGCTCTCCTGGTGATCTTCTGTGTCTAATCATCAAATCATTAGAGAATAAAATGGCCTAGTTACTGTCTTGTCCAACTTTTCAAGTCTTGACTGTAATATCAAGATCATTCTTGGGGTGCCTGGGTGGCTCAGTTGGTTGAGCCTCCAACTTCGGCTAAGGTCATGACCTCGTGGTTCGCAGGTTCGAGTCTCGCGGCGGGCTCTAGGGGGACAGCTCAGGGCCCGGAGCCTGCTTCGGAGTTGGTGTCTCCCTCTCTCTGCCCCTCTCCCACTCTCTCTCTCTCTCTCTCAAAAATAAATAAACATTACAACAAAATTAAAAAACCCATTCTCTTGATGGGGTGTTGAAACCCATAATCTGAGGCTCGTAGACATTCCAGAATTTGTAGAACACTAAAAATTCATGGAAGGAGCAAGATAATACATATTCAAGGATTAAGCTCAAAAAGAAAAAGCCACAATAGATACTAAGCTCTTACCATGAACAAGATGGTATTCGATTTCGTTAAATTTCACAACAATCTAAAGCAGGTGTCCTTACTCTTTTTACAGAGAGGGAAACTGAATTTAGAGAAACGATTTATTCAATTTCATTCAGCAATTGGGCATCGGAGCCACGATTCAAATCCAGGTCCTGACTTAAAACACAAAAAAAGAAAGTGTGCTCTTGGCTACTATCGTGCGAGATTCCTTACAATTCAGTAAAAAAAAGTCCAGACGCGTGTCAAAGAGAAGATGTGAAAAGCAGCCTCAGTTTCGTGTGCAAAGCCCATCAAAAACACCGTGAGCACCGGGATGGGGACAGAGCTGGTCAAACAGCGGGCGGGCCTGGTCCCCTTCCCGTCAACTTCCGGCCGGGATCCATTTCGACGTGCGGGACACGTTTCCAGTGTGCTTGCCGGTGACAGCTCTCTACAGCCCTGGGGACGTGTCTCCTTTGGCCTTTGCACCCCCGTGGTGTGTGATGTGCCTGCCCAGAGGCAGAGGCTGTGGCAGACGGGTGAGGATTTCTTGGAGAAGGGCGAGGATACGGCTAAGTGTAAGACATTCTGGCCTGTTGTTTGTCTTTGTGAAAGTGGTATTAACACAACCTCAAGAGGAACAGAAGAGAGGAAAGGTGAGGGATTGGTTACTTAGACATTCGTTTACAGAGAATTCGCTTTCTAAAAGCTAGCAAAAGAAGTTTAGCGAACGTTCCAAACAGTATATAAGAAATGATCAGAAGGGCGCCTGGGTGGCTCAGTTAGTTGAGTCACCAACTCTTGATTTTGGCTCAGGTCAGGGCCCCTGGGTTGTGGATCGAGCCCGGCCTCGGGCCCCGCACTTGAGTGTGGAGCCTGCTTGATAGTCTCTCTCTCCCTCTGCGCCTCTCCCTTGCTCACGCACACTCTCTCCTACAAAAAAAAAAAAAAAAATTTTTAAAAGATATAGTTTTATAATAATAGTTTTGGACTCTGTCTCATAAGTAGTTCTATGGGTCTCAGTGAGATAACTAGAAGGAGCACAAACATTTCTAAACTTTTAAAAATGTTTATTTATTTTGAGAGAGAGAGAGAGAGAGAGAGACAGAATCCGAAGCAGGCTCCAAGCTCTGAGCTGTCAGCACAGAGCCCGACGTGGGGCTCGAACCCACGGACCATTGAGATTATGACCTGAGCCGAAGTCTGATGCTTAACCCACGGAGCCACCCAGGCGCCCCACAAACATTTCCTTCAGAGCATTTAACTCGGCGATAGGTGACTCATTAAGAACAGGACAGTGACGTTCTTCAGGTTTGTACCATTTTGCCCAAGACCGTCTCATTGTAAACATTCAGTTAGTCGAAAATAGGACCAGACCCCAAACACCGACACAGCTTCAAAAGGTTACCATGATATGGATGAGTTTGCAAGGACGTAGCAGGACGCTGTTGTTTAGGGCAAAGGACCTCAAATATGTTGCTTCTGAGAGCCTCACGCATTTAGATCTGGAGGCTGTAGACGTATCTAATGTCAACTCTGCCAGCTCCTGCCATAATGGGACCACTTGCTAAGCTTTTAAATGTTTTGTTGCAAATACGAACGTTCCGAAGCGTAAAGTTCTGTACGAACATCAAAACCACTTGCAGTCTAGGTTGGGGTGAAAGGCTACGTGTAGAAAAAAGGCAGAGGAACAGCACGGAAGGTTCTCAGGATTCGACGAGATGACATTTTAACTCCAAGTATATTGCGGCAGCGGCCTGGAGAAAGAGGAGCGGCCGGCAGACCTCACAGGCCAGACCCCGGGGGAAACCGAACTTGGGTCTAACCCATTTTTGCGATTTCCACGAAGGGCGCCCAGGAAATTGCCGACCCAGCAGATGGAAGTGTTGACCACTGTCCTACAAAAGAAACTAAGGGCGGGGTTGTCCCGGATGCAGAGGGTAAGGAGCCGCCGAGCATTCGGAAGCCGCACGTCATGTTGACGTGATGTTGCACAGGAACTGTCCAGCTGTCCGTCTAAATATCGAATTTCCAGTGTCCTCTGTGGGGCTGCACGCGTGGACGAAACAGTCACTTCGTACGTCTGAGCTACCACTGATGCGAGACAGGAGCGGCTGACCCTGCTGTGGGAAGAGCCCTTCTTCGGAACATTATCTGTCTCCTTCCTCCGTCGGGGGAGCTCCTCTACTCTCAGACTCAAACCTTCCAGAGAAAAGTGCTGTGATCTAAAGAGATGGGCCGTAAGAGCATTTGTCTTGAAAACCCAGCCCGCGTGCCTTTGGTGAACCTCACTCATTAGCATTCCCACTGGCGACGTTTCCACATCTCGGTGTTCATTTTCTGCTTTACTTTGGTTGGTAGGTCTTGGTTGGACCGTCCTATTGAAAAGGGAACAAAGGCGGTTTAGGTGATACAGTGAAGGAAGGCACTGTATTTTATCTCTGAAAAGAAGCCCGACGAAGCCAGAACGCTCTGATACCCTCCGATTTTCTTCGGGACGTTTGCAACCAGGAAATCAGCCGGAGGATAAAGATCTTCACTGTACTTGGCCGCAGACGCCTTCGGAGGAGAAACCCCGTGTGGGTCCCAGAGGTCGTGCTCTGCCGGCCACGTGGGGCTCCGCGGGCAGACGCTCTCATCCCCGGAGTTTGTTTCCAAGAGTGAGGGTGTCTCTGCTTCTTAAATACCACCTCCTTCAATAAAATCACTACCCGGATCTGTCCCCCCCCACCCCCTCCCGCCCCCCTCGGCTAGAGTGTGGACCGCCCAGGGCAGATGGCGGTGCAGTGAGGACACCGGGAAGCGTGCCACCGCTGCAGAGGCAGAGCCTTTCCGGCCCCTGGCGTCCCGTTCCTAACACTGCCGCTGCTCTGCTGGTCTTCGCCGGTGGGAGTCGAGACGCACTGTCCTCTCATGCCTGGAGCCCCCTGAGGCTTCGCTCCGGACTATACGGTCTTCCCCGTGTCCCTCTCCCCTCCTGCCCAGCATGGGCCAGTATCTTCGCCGATTTCTTTGGGCTCCGTTAAGCAACGTGAATCCCGTCCACTCTGTACGGTCTGTTTTTCTGCATGCGACTCAACGGAGCAGGGCTATGCCCAGCCTTCCCACCCTGCCTTGTGACACGGGTGTTTTATTTTCGCGCCCACGTTTCCCTGTGCAGTTTCTTGCACTTCCTTTGGTGGGTGCCCGGGGCGGCCGTCCGCTAGAGACTGAGGCCACCGGCCCGTTTCGCACAGGCCACCGAGCAGCCAGAAGATGGTAACGACCCTGAGTCTCTGGTGACCTGGACTGGATTCGACTCACTGACCTAGAGGTGAAAGGCTCTGTATTCCATTACTAATCCCTCGAGCTCTCCGGCCCCCTGAAAATGATTCTTTGGTTTTATTATTGCAAAGGCCATTTATAAAATCACGAACTGGATTTAGGAAAGCAACCATGAAATAGCAAGGGACAACGACTGATTGAAATTCCTTCAATGTATTATGGGCTGAAGTCTCTCGACAGTAGGATTGGGGAGAAAGTTATATATAGGCACCTCCATTCTTATTTCAGTAGCATGACCGGCTCACTTAAACGTGGCAACTTTAGATCCACTGACCATGCCTCAAGAACTAAATCCTAAATAAAGAAAATGGAAAAGCAAACTATGAAATAGCCAATAATCTTTATTTTGCACTTCCCCACCCCCCGTCCCTCTCCAAAAAGCACTAATGGGTATATTTGTGCATGTGAAAATACTGTATAAAGTATTTACGATGATCTCAAATCAATAAAACAAAAAACACAGATCTCAACATGGATGCTTCGTTTCCTTGCAGGGAGAGAAACATTTTGGCTTCTAGAACAAGGAGGGCAGTGAAATACTGTGCCCTTAAAAGGTCGGTTCCATTTCCACTGATTTGCAATTTAACATTCATGGCAGAAAACCTCATTTCTCTAACCACATAATAAGTTTTAAAATATGACTAATTCATACACTAATAGCAATTTACTTGGCATTAAAAAAAAATCACAATTTCTATTAATATATTTGTATTAGGTTCAAAGCCCATATTCTAGCATTCAAGATATCCATTACACTGGCCCAAATCGGGATTATTCCAAAATCAAGTAAAAGTCCATATTTATTCCAAAGTTGCTAAAATATGCTAATAAAGTTAAATTTGATGTTTTACATTAAAAATAAAATATTTGGTTTATCTCTCAGACATCTATAACATATAATAAATAGTGGGCAGTATAGTAATATAATAAAGTTTTGTGATACCCTGAAATTTGATGAGTTTTCTTTAAGAAAAAAAATTCATAATATACTTCATTTCAGCCTTAAACCACAATCTCCATGAACAGATGTGCAGAAATAAAACAATATAAACACAAAATGCTACAGTATATGTTTTTTGTTTTGTTTTTGTTTTTGTTTTCTCTCGGGGGAATCTACACGTCCGTTTAATAAAAGTCAGTCAAAGAGACGTACAGATAACAAAACAATTTCGAATCATAGACTACAAATTTAAATTGCCTTGCTTTCCTTTCAACTGCTAGGGCCCCGGGGCCCCCGGCGCGCGGGGGCCGGTGCGGGGCCAGCTCAAGGTAGATCACTCGGAACTATGGCTCTGTTTTCTAGCCTTCTTCGCTTATGTACAGCAGGAATTACAGACATGGCTGAAATCACGGTGGATTCCAGAGAAAGCCAGAATTAAACACGATAAAAATTTAAAAAATAACTACTTCATAAATATTTATTATTTACAGCAGGGGAGATCTTCTATAGTCTGGGAGGTTTTGTACAAGTTGATGAAGTGTAGGAGCAGTGAGGAGAATGCCAGCAGTTTCGAGAAGGGCACGGCTAGGATGCGACCAACGTAGAAAATGCGTGCGAGTCAACAAAAATAATCTGCGCCAAAGCAAACGGGACATGATAGAAACCTTTTTCTTAAAAAATAGAAGGTATTTCACAAAAGCCTGAACATTTTACATGTTAGTACTAAAAACGGGGGGAGGGGGGATGGGGAAGCTTCATATATTCTCGTCACAAAAATATTGAGCAACACTCCGTCCGGAGCTCCTTTTCTGGTATTAGGATTATCTCGCTAGAGCGGGAGAGAGGTCGCAAACTGTATACAGACGGACGATGTCCTTAAATTACAGTCGAGGCAGCTTACACTTTATCTTCTCGTCTAATAACCTTAATGAAAAGGCCCTGGAGAGAGAATAAAGAAAATCAAAAGGGAGGATTACGGTCTTTTTATTAATAATACTTGTCACTGGTAATAGAAAGCGGGGGCGTGGCCGTCCTCGCCCGTCACGTGGCCCTCCGTCCCACGCCGCTTGGCCGGGGCGGAGCCGGCGCCGGCGCATGCGTCCTGGGCCTCCCGACGCCGGCGGCCCCTCCCCGCGAGGCTCGCGGGCGCCGCGCGGCGTCAACGTGCCCGGTCAGTGTGCCCGGTGCTTCCGCTTCTTGTGCTTCTTATCCTTCTTCTTGTTGGCGCACTTGGGGCAGAACCACTGCATTTCTTCCGGGGGTGCGGCCATTATTCCCACGCAGGGCCTACGTGGTTGGAAAGGAAAAAGAGAAAGGCATTTGTTTGGAAAACCAAACTTCACTTATGTGTAGATTGCCTCCCTATGTTCTGAAGTTTTAATTGAAAAAAAAATTTTTTTAAGTAAGTTTAAACAATTGAATGATTTTTACGCCTCTAGTATGTTCAGCCGAGCCCAGGCCACAACAGCTCTAGCTCCCGGAGCAGGGCTGCCGCGGGGCCTCCCCCGTCAGGCTGTGGCCTCCCCTCTCGGGCCGGGGCCCTCCCCGAGGCCCCGCTGCAGGAATGAAGGCGGGCTCCCTGCAGCCACCAGCGGCCTGGTTTTTCCGAGCAGCGGCCCGTGTTTATCACATGGGTGTCCTGTGTCCTAATGGATTTCTGTCTGTCTACATCTGATCTTCACACTGTACGGTGAGAGGGTGATTTGCACGCATTCTGGATGCTTCTCCAGTGTGGGGGAGCTGGCGGGGAGCTGTGAAGAGCGGACACGCCTCCGTTCATGCCTGCGCTTTGTGACGTGTATGCCAGGGGGTTACCTCGATGTTCCTGTCAAGTGCTGCAGCTGATAGTTACTGGAAAGGAAGGAAAGGGAAACCTTTACCACCCCCCCCCCCCCTTTTTTTTTAAACAAGAAGGACATATAAGCTAAACAAAACATGTGGAATTTAGGCTGCAGAACAACCGTCCAAAGATTCCTGATTTCTGCACTTAACACTAATGACGTCGTGATCTTATTGTGCTGTTGCTTCTCAGGCGGCTCCCAGGACAGCAGTGGCGCCGGGAGGGGGTCCGGAAGGGACCCATCACCCGTGCGCCTGCCCGAGTCCCGCCCGCAGCGCTCACCAGTGGTACCAGTCGTCACAGTCGTCACAGCCGATCATGGGACTGCCGTCGTCCGGCTTGTTGCACCCGGGACAGATCCAGATCTGATTCCCCCACTCATCTCGGATCTGAGGTTTTTAAGTAGGGGGTGGGGGGGAGGGAAGAGGGGGAAACCAGGCGGAATGGGGGGAAAAAACCAAAGAGAGGGCAACATAAGAATGATTACTTTCACACTAGGAACCTAATAAACAAGTTAAACTGAAAAGAGAAAAAGTGGCTTGACAATTTGCGAAGGCCATGATCGCCATCATGAGTACCCTGGGATCCACAGGAGACAGAAAGGAGCTGCTAAGTACTCAAGGAGAAGGCTTTCTAATGAGTATTTTAATTTTTTTTTAACATTTATTTATTTTTGAGAGACTGAGAGAGACAGAGTGCAAGTGGAGGAGGGGCAGAGATCGAGAGGGAGACACAGAATCGGAAGCAGGCTCCGGGCTCGGAGCTGTCAGTGCAGAGCCCGACCAGGGGCTCGAACTCAGAAACCGCGAGATCATAACCTGAGCAGAAGTCGGACGCTTTACCCACTGAGCCACCCAGGCACCCTTCTAATGAGTGTTTTAAACTCTCTTGTAAGTCACAAAAACAAGGTGTTTGTATAACCAGTTCTATGAGCAGTATGACCCATAGCCACTTTTATCTAAAAAAACTAGTGTCAACATGTTAAGTTGGGAACGATTAGGGTCATTATGGCCGTAACAGTTGATATTTTTGAAAGCTACAGAGCTCAAGTATATGCAATTTCCTCAGTCACGTTCACAGACGTGGAATTACTGAATCCAGCCAAATGTGCGTGGATCACCTTATTACTTATTAGCCAGGCACTTGTCCTGAACTAGCTGATAAGATCAAGGATATAAAAGAGCTGTTACTAAGTAACTTTCCATTCCCTTTATGACATTTTCAGTAAAGCACAACAACTAAAGGGCAAATAAAAGGAGGGATGCGAGAGGCCAACGAGCTACACATGTTAACATTATTCTGCCATAAATGTGCGGTGCCCTGGAGTTTGCTTTACTTAACTGAGCTGTTCCCAATGGGAAGCATCCCTAATGATATCACTGCCTCAAATTCCACAGTTACAAAACCAGTTTAGAAGAAAGAAATCTAGGATGAGCCTTCAAAAACCAGCCACGACTACTAGCTACTTTTCAAAAGTGTTTATAATAACGCGGCCAATAGTCTCTAAGAGTTTGTGCTGCAGGTGTGGTCTGTCCCTATACTTGTGGATAGAACCCTGACTAGAATGCAGAAAGAGTGGCTTTCGTGGTGTGCGACGGGGGTCGTGGGGGAACATGTTTCATTCCACTGATGGGCTATTTGAAGGCACCATTTTTGGAAGTCTACTGAAGGCAAGCTACGTGATATGGAAGCTTCCTAAAGAAACCTGTGGGCAGCTGCATCTGATTTACCCTCTCTAACTCTGAGGGGAGAGAACCACCTGTAACCGTGTGCCAGCATTCTGGGGTTAACCCTGGTCCAGCACCCTATGCCCTGAAGCTGCCATGCATGGCCAGCCCGGCTGGCTGGTTGACCTCTCTTGAAATTAGAAGGCCGTGACTCTGTTGCTGCTGAGAAATTTGCCAGAGCATCCTTAATAACTAACAGCAACCAGGGTACTGAGTTCTTTCAAACATCTGACTTTGTTCAACCATCCTGAAACAAGCCCTCGGTAGGTTAAGAATGGGGGGCTGGAGCTAGGGGAACCGAAGTGACAGTTCCAAAGTCCCACTGTTAGGCAGTCACAAAATCAGCCTTTTTGCTCTACGGCCTATGTTTTTCCTCCAGGTCACACGTTTTGTCTTCTGTCTACAAAATGTCGCCGAGGAGATAACGAGGCTTTGCTTCCATGTTATCCATGCCGATCAGATTCATCTCCGGGGAGTAAGCCCGAAAATCCACTGAGAACCGGAAACTAGGCTATAACATCCTGTACCGATCATCCAGTCTCACCCGAACCCCCGAATTACAGATGAAGCAACGGAGACCGAAGAGGTTAAGTAAACTTTCCTCATCAGCCCATCTTGGGGTGATGTGCCCTCAGTTAAACACCTAGAACTTGGTCCTTGAATGGCCCAACTTCTTTTAAATGTTTATTTTTGAGAGAAAAAGCATGAGCAGGGGAGGGGCCGAGGGAGAGGGGGACAGAGGATGTGAAGAGGGCTCTGCGCTGACAGCAGAGAGCCTGAGGTGGGGATCGAACTCATATGTGGTGAAATCATGACCTGAGCTGAAGTCAGAGGCTCAACTGACTGGGCCACCCAGGTGCCCCAGGTCAAACATTTTTTTAAATTAATTAATTAATTTTGATGGAGAGACAGAGCAAGCAGGGGGAGGAGGAGAGAAAGAGGGAGAGAGACAGAATCCCTGGCAGGCTCTGGGTTGTCAGCATGGATCCCCACGCGGGGCTCGAACTCACAAACTGTGAGGTCAGGACCTGAGCCGAAATCAATCTGTATCGGATGCTTAACTGGCTGAGCCACCCGGGTGCCGCTAGAATGGGCCAATTTGATGACCACAGATTTTTATCACATCTTCTATTTTTGTCTTGAATTGCCAACTTAGTATTTTTCTGTTAATTTTTCACATCTTTATGTCCTCTCTCAATACCTTTTGGGATTTCCTTCTCATCCTATCATTATAGTGCCTAAAATATTTATTTATTGAAATTTCCTCCTAAAATACCTTCAAGAAAGATAGTATTTACCCGATGTGTAGCAAACACCACGAGTCCTACTGGCCAATCACATCTATTCAGACAGATCTGGGCCATCAGTAAGCGGACAGACCCCAGTCTGCCTATTTGGTGGTCAGATCCGTACCGGGACCCCACGCGCCTGTAAGTGCCTCAAATCCCTCGGTCGTGTGTATGTCACTCCACGGTGCCCAAAGGACGTGTTTATAAAGACACTCCTTCACTACGAGCTTGACTTCAGGCTTTAGAGTGGGACCTGACGCTGTTAGGTACGGGGGAAACAGCTGGAAACAGTCCCAGGACAGCGACGGGAACTCATTCGAGGACACGCCTGGACACCCAGGAAGCGGAGTCCGGAAGTTCATTTCCATTTAACACGCAAGCCTGGCATACTCTGGGCCTCGGCCCGCCAAGCACTGTCAGCAGTGCGGCTGCCTGGGGCCGGCGGCGGGCCCTGAGGAGCCGTGTACGTTATGAAAATCATACGCGTCCGTGAGCAATTTCACCGCCGGACGGAGAACTCCAACGTGGGACCGGATCACTGTTCATCTCGATACTTAGACGCGGACGCTGGGCGGTATGAAACGGCACAAAGGAACGGCAAGCGATGCCCTGACATCTGGGGAGACTAAGTACGTCAATGCCTTCACGCCCTTCAGCCCAAGGCTTGCATGTGCAATGGAAATGCCTTTCCGGGCCTCAAGGGCCGCGTCCGACATCCGGGAGCGACACACACGACGCCGCGGGGAGGCGGGAAGCCCCGTCGCGGGGGCAGAGTGCGCCCCTGCCCCCCCCCCCCCCCCCGCAAGCGTGCACACGCAAAGGGCAGCGCACCACGTAAGTGCTCACGGTCTCCGTCACCACGCTCCGGACCGGGGCCTTGGACGATCCGGCGCCAGAGACGGCGGGGGCCGGGGCGGGCATCAGGGCGGGGGCCGCGGCCGACGGCGGGAGGAGCGGCGAAGGCACCGGGGCGGGGGCCACGTGCACGGGCGCGGGGGCCGGGGCGGCTGCGGGCGGCGGGGTCTTGGGTCTGCTCAGAGAAGGGGTCGGCTTGGCTTCGGGCGCCGGGACCACTTTGCTGATGACACTGTCAACGAGAGACAGAAAGGGAGAGGTCACGACAGGCTAGCGCGCTCACACCAGGCATTTAAAACGTTATCACAGAGTAACTTTCTCCTTCTAGGAGCAAAACTCTCTAACGAGCGAGCATCCGGGGCCCCACCGGACTTGGTCAGAGTCAGGCCGGGGGGAGAAGGGTCCGCGGCGGGAGTGAGGGGTGCTCCCGGGGGCGGGCAAGGCCGGCCGGGCTCCCTTCCTGCGTCCTTGCAGCTGGCGGAGCCGGGCGGGGAGGTGCGGCCCCTCCCGGAACACGTGCGTCCCCAGGACTCACCGGCAGGGACTCCAGCCCGGACATCCGAGCTCGGAGCCTCGGTCGGCCCCAGGCTGGCCGCGTGAGCGGGGGAAGGCACTCGAGGATGCGGTGCCCGAGCACCTGTACGAAGGTAGGTAGGATCCTGGACACCGTACGCGTGTCACCTCCACCGGTCCTCAAACCAAGTTACCGTGATCCCATTTCACAGATGAGGACACGGGATTGGAGAGAGGAAGGAATGGGGCAAATGGGTGGCAGGCTTTGAACCAAGGTCTATTGGATTCCAAAACTCTTTCATTTTTTAAAAAACGTTTCCTTATTTGAAAAAAAAAAAAGTTATATATAATTTCAAGCAGAGAGAAAACCAGTATCACAGCTTAGGAAACAGAGCTAATTGGACATCAGTCCTTGGCCACATTTGCTTACATCTCCCTCCTCCGGAAGTAACCGCTGTCCTCAAGCTGGCAGGTACCTTTTTGTATCTCTGCTTTTTGTAGATGCCCACAAACAATATATACTGTGCTCCTGTTTTATGCTCTTTGACTATATACACAATATGACACCATATTTATCCTTTGCAACTAGTTTTCCTTTTTTTTTTTTTAATTTTTTTTTTTTTTTTAACGTTTATTTATTTTTGAGACAGAGAGAGAGCATGAACAGGGGAGGGTCAGAGAGAGAGGGAGACACAGAATCCAAAACAGGCCAGGCTCTGAGCTGTCAGCACAGAGCCCGATGCGGGGCTCGAACTCACGGACCGTGAGATCACGACCTAAGCTGAAGTCAGATGCTTAACCGACTGAGCCACCCAGGCGCCCCCCCCCCCCCCTTTTTTTTTTTTAATTGAGATATAACGGACATATAACCTTGTGTTAGTTTGAGGTATACGGAGTGTTGATTTGGTACATTTATATGTTACACTGATTACTGTAGCTCATGATCACCTAATACCTTTGTCATGTCACATAATTATCTGTCTTTGTGTTTAGAACATTTCGGATCTACTCTCTTAGCCACTTGGAAGCTTCTAATACGGCACTGTTGACTATAATCTCTTTGCATTAGGTCTCCAGAACTTACCTGCCAGTGTCCCACTTAGTTTTATGTCCCCTGATTCATCCACACTGATACACATAGGTCTGTATTTTTCATTTTACTTGGAGTACGCTGTACCATGGTTATGAATAAAGCCAAAGGGTTTGTGCCCATTCCCTTACTGAGGCTAAAACATACTATCCCGTAAATGTTACATGTTAACTTGGGACGCGTCCCAGAACTTCCCCAGGCTATCTTCCCAGGAATGAAGTTGCTGGGTCACAGGGCATGCACATTCTCACCTTCACCAGGAATCCCAAGCTGTTCCTTAAAATGATGGCACCGACCCGTCTCCTCTTTCTACTATCCGACACTAACCTTTCCAAGCCCTGCTTTGCTGATCAACACTGTGGAAATACAGACGGCTGCCTCTGAGGGTCATAGTGAGAACCTGAATTCAGAGAAACGTGTCAAACACCATCAAATGTAGAGTGTGAACGCCAGCATTATATGCACGGCTGTTGCTCATGACAACCCCACATCGCCATTACCAGGCCTGTATGCTTTTCTACCTTCTTAGAGTCTTGGTTGACAAAGCACTCCACTACAAAGCATCGATTCTTTGCTATTCTGATTAGAAGCTTGTAAAACGTTAAACTATCTTAAAAATTTCGCCATGTAAACGAATAATTAATGCTAACTGTTTTCCATTTGAGTTACGAGTATGACTGTCTTGCTGACTCGAACGTAGCCAAAAACCAAGAAGTGTAACATAGGCTGTTGGTGGAGAAGACACTCGGTAATGCTTAACACAATTCACGGTGCATACTGACCAGACTCCTACTAAGTACTGCATGTTCTAAGCACTTGAAAGCCAACGGCACGGTGGGCCCTGTGCTAAATACTCACGTGCCTTACTCCCTCGATCCTCACGTCAGCCCCATGAGGTAAACACACCTACGACTGTCCTTTCGCAAAGCAGGGCACAGAGAGATGAAGTATCCTGTACAGATTCACAGACTGCTAGGAGACGGAGCCAGAATTTAAATTTTTGTTTTAAATGTTTATTCAGTTTTGAGAGACAGAGCAGGGGCAGGGAGGAGGGGGGCAGAGAGAGAGGGAGACACAGAATCCAAAGCTGTCGGCACAGAGCCCGACGTGGGGCTCGAACGCACAAGCTGTGAGATCATGACCCGAGCTGAAGTCGGACGCCCAGCCGACCGAGTCCCCCAGGCGCCCCGAGACGGAGCCAGAATTTAAACGCGGGCGGTCTGATTTCAGAGCCTGTGAACTTAACAACTACACAACACTGTCTCTCTCACCGCTTGCTGGGCGCGTGCTGCCTAATACGTAAGGTGGGAGTTCAAAGTTACTGCTAAGGCATTTATATCCGTATGTGCAAGCACTTCGTATTCTTATGGCTAGACTAAAGTTTTACACGCTGTTTTTGGAGGTAGTTTCCCATAATGGTTTGAAATCTAGGTGCTGGGACCAAAACTAAAGGAAAAGCAGGAACCAGAGAGGTTAAGCAGAACATAGATGTGTCAGCCTGAGGGCACGTATGCATGAGGGAAATCTGATCTTTGGTTTTGATAAGGAGGACAGGTTTCAAAGCCTGGGGCCTGCCAACGTGGAAAGTCTGACAGAACTCCCTCCCCACATTACAAACTCCCAAGAGGCCACTAGACTGATTAAGAATTAATCAAAGCCTCGTGAATTTTTAGGTCTGTGGTCCAGGACGCTACATTTAAGGTACTTTGGGCTTGCAATGTGCCCAGGTACCCAGCACTAATCATCTTGAGATGAGGTAACTTAAAACGTAGGCCTTACATTATTAATGCAGAGAAGTATTAGGAGACAAAGCAGCACATAATCTTAAAGAAAACCAAACGTACGAGGAGCCAAGGTAGCATCAGGGAGAACCAGAAGATTACAGAGACTAGAATTATTAATTATAAAACAACTCTGCTTACACTGTTTTAAAAAATGAAAGGCAGGGATGCCTGGCTGGCTCAGTCAGTGGAGTGTGTGACTCTTGATCTTGGGGTTGTGAGTCGGAGTTCCATGTCGGATGTAGACATTACGCAAAAATAAAATCTTGAAAAAATAAAACTAGGGGCACCTGGGTGGCTCAGTCCGTGAATCGTCCAACTCTTGTTTTCGGCTCAGGTCGTGATCTCACGTTCGTGGGACCGAGCCCCACGCTGGGATCCATGATGAGTGTGGCGCCTGCTTGGGATTCTCTCCCCCTCTCTGCGTCTCCCCCACTCACATACTCTCTCTCTCTCAAAAATAAATAAACATTAAAAAAAGAAAAGGCAAAGCATGACATTATCTGCAGGTAATAGAAGGTTATAAAGAGTCATCTAGCAGATTTGAAAAGAAACAAACTGACCTAGAAATGAAAAATACAACAAACGGACTCAAATTTATTCTCAGCAGAATGAGAGAACTGTAAGCTGAATAATAAGACAGAAGAAATAATCTAGAATGTAGCTTAGAGGGGCAAAGAGAGAATAGAATAAATTACTACATATCTAATAATTACTACACACTTAATCATAATTCTAGAGAAAGAATGGGGCAGAGACAAAATGTTAATAAGACTATCTGAGGACATTCACAGACGTGATGGCAGATACGAATCCACAGACTTAAGAAACCCAACAAATCCCAGGCGAGATAAAGAAATCTGCACCTAGACACATCAGAGTGAAACAATGAAACATCGTAGATAAAGAGAAAAGTCCGAAAAGCGGCGAGGGGTGGCGGGGGGGGGGGGGGGGGGAGGGCGGGGGGAACCAGTGACTTTCAAAGAGACAGATGGCAGCTGACTTCTCCACAGCAATGATGAGGCTGGAAAACAGTGGAAGAACATCTTGGAGGTGTTGAAGAACAATGCATTTTGTCTTTGGAAACACCTTTCAAGAATAAGGATGAAATAAAGACATTTTCCAGAAAGCAAGATCTAAGGACTTGCCCACAGCGGACCTTTGCGAAAAGAAATTTTAAAGTAGCAATTCCCAAAGTTTTTGGTCTTGGAGACCACTCTACGTTCTTAAAAACCGCTGAAAAACTCAGAGAACTTTTGTTGGCGTGCATTGTACCTGTCGATATTTGCCACGTTAAAAATCGAAACTGAGAAATTAAAAAATAATTATTTTAGTAATTCACTGAAAAGGAAGAATAATAAACCCATTACATGTTATCAGGTAACATTTTCTTTCTTCTTTTTAAAATTTTTGTGAGAAGACTAACACTACCTTTGTATTTTCTGCAGATCACCTTCGTGTGTGCGCATGTAACTGCAGGGGGGAGGAGTGTTTTCATGGCCTTTTCAGATGACCGTGTACATTCTTCGATACTGCACCCAAAATGCAACAAGTGACAGCTGCTTAAGTCAGTCACAATGTGTGATCTAAACCATATCACAGCTTTTTACACTCATCGATGTGCTAACGCTCTGAATAGCTATTTTACCCACCCATGATTATAGAACATCATGCACTGGTTTGTAATATCGGTTCACTGAATTATGCAGCTCTTCCGAATATTTACACATTTCATTGTACAATATTAAAATATCACATCTGGTGGCGTTACCGTCATCTCATCACAAACTTCTTTAGAGTACTGACGAGCCGTCAACTTGTAATATGTTTTCCAAGATGCGAATTTTTACTTAAAAGCTTCTACTTTGTCATTTACAACGAATATTCTCCCCTGAGAATTTTCCTTGTGGTGACAGGCTTCCTTTATTCATTTTTGACGAAATGTTGCCCAAATATCCAAATGTGAATAAGCACAGTTTGTAGGTGGCTCTTTCAGGTAGAAAGAGTATTTTGTGAGGAAAGCTGCTAGTTCAGCTTGCAACTTAAATAATCACACAAATACTTTTCCTCAAGACACCTGTCATGTTTTAGTAAGGACAGGAAGTATTTTATGAGTGCTTCCTATTTCATCACTATCTATTTCAACACATAAACTACTATGTTCCAAGGCCTATGCACCACTCTGAGCATCTCTGTTCTTTTTCTTTTTTAATTAAAAAAAATTTTTTTAGCGTTTGTTTTTGAGACAGAGAGAGACAGAGCACGAGTGGGGGAGGGGCAGAGAGCGAGGGAGACACAGAATCCGAAGCAGGCTCCAGGCTCTGAGCTGTCGGCTCAGAGCCCGACGTGGGGCTCGAACTCACGGACCATGAGATGACCTGAGCTGAGATCAGATGCCCAACTGACTGAGCCACCCAGGTGCCTGAGCTAAAGTATTCTAAGGTACTTCTATTATCTGGAAGGAGGTGCAAAGGTATTACATTTAAAATGTAGTAATTTCTAGGGTAATCATGGAAAGATTAGAAATAAAGTAAATGTTTAATTTCTAAACTAGTATGAAGAAAAATGGCATGTTGTTCTTTTTTTTTTTTTTTTAAGTTTATTTATTTATTGCGAGAGAGGAAGGGAAGGGGAGGAAGGGGCAGAGAGAGGGAGACAGAGAATCCCAAGCAGGCTCTGCACTGTCAGCACAGTGCCTGATGTGGGGCTTGAACTCATGAACTGTAAGATCGTGACCTGGGCAGAAATCAAGAATTGGACGCTTAATCGACTGAGCCACCCGGGTGCCCTGAAAAATGGAATGTTAAAATAAATAAGAAAGGGAGAAACAGAGAACAGAAAGACAAATAGAAAACCCAAAATAAGGTGGGTTATAACTCAAAAGATCAATAATTATATCATATAAATGGTCTAAACAATTTACTTGCCAGATGGAGTAAGACAGCGAAACCTAACACTATATTATTTGTCAGAAACACATCTAACAACGGAGCAGTGGAAAGGCTGAGGGAAGCGGCCAGCAAAAGAAGCATATGGACACAAGGAAATGTGACCGCAAACAAAACAGACTGTGAGGCGAGAACTACCAGCGGTAACGAAGGTTTCTTCATAACGATAAAAGAGTCCGACGTGCCAGGACGAGATAATAATCTAAAATTTGAATGCACCCCAAAACACATCCTCAAAATATATAAAGCAAAACTGACAGACCTGTAAGAAACAGACACAGCCACAAGTATAACTGGGGATTTCGCGTATCTGTCTCTCTGGAACTGACAGAGTAGGCAGTCAAAAAGCCAGGAAAGGTACAGTTATTGTAAGTTTTGAAGCAAATAACAAAAATAACAAAACTGACCCAATGGACATTAAAAAAAACCTCCATGTTCGACCAATACAGACAACTCATTCCTTTCAAGAACACACTAAAAAAACCTGACCAAACAATTCCCATAAGGCCAAAGAATAATTTGAATGGTCTGTACCCATATCTGTTACCTTGGCTACGGTAATTCCTCAAAGGCATGAAAAGCCTTTTTACTTCTGTATCCTCAGCACCTAACATGTTAACACCTAATAAATACAAGCTGGTCCTGCAAGTAGTGATTTTCTAGAAGAAATGATACATTTAGGAAATAGGAAAGTTTTCTACCCAATAAAATTATAGGGAAAGATTGCATAGTCATATGCACTATGATGTGGGAGGAAAAAGGGATGTAGGACAGGGAAGGAAAACATGGGGTGTCGTGAAGAGAGGAGAGCAAGCGAAGGTATGACAGGTCAGGAGCGTGGGGGGAGAACCCAGGTACCTGAGGTTGTGGGTTCCCAGAGTTGGTGGACGGGGGCGGGGGGAGAAAAAGTAAGAAGAAACAGCTTTGAGATCTGTGATGACCAGATGCAGAAATACGACCGAAACCTAAGCTATCAACAAGAAGAGGCTATTGGAGGGAAAGACTTTTCCTATCTCCTACCTATTCGTGGGAATGACGTGGGGGGATTTAGAAAATGATCTGCAAAGGATCTGTTCCTTTTATCGCTTTGTGTCAACTTGACTATTAGCTGTTCTAGTGGAAAATGTTTGCTGGAGATGACAACCGAACCTATTACCTAAAATGATTTTTAGATGCTCACGTGCTCCAACAATGATCAAACAGAATTGAGAAGCAACTGTGCTTGAGTTGTAAGACAGTGCAGTTAATTTGGAAAAAAGAAAACTCAAATTATAGGGTATATCGCAAACCGTAAATTCTAAAGGGATTAAATATTTGGTAAAAGAAAATGTAAAACCGTTAACATACTCCGACAAATAAGAAAACACGTGTTTTTAATCTGGGAGGAGAGGATGATTTTCTCGGCATCTCCTTAGAAGCAGAAACCATGAAAGGAAACGCTGATTTGATTGTGCCAACACTGTAAAATATCATAAGCAAAGGCAAAAGACGAGATGACGGACAGTTATTTGCCACATACGCGATAAAGCGTTCAGTCCCTGTTAAATAAAGAGTTCTGTCAAATCAAAACCAAAAAGACTAAATTCGTACTAAAACGTGAGCAAAGGACACAAGCAGCAGATACAGAGTGAAAGAAACAAAAGCCGCCAACAGGGGGAAGAAAAAAAAAAGTTCTATATTCATGGTAATCAAAGACATGGGCATGAAAACGACAATAAAATACCTTTCTTAGTACAGGTTACAAAGATGTTAGGATGGGCCAATGGGAAGGATGGTTGGTATAGCACTTCTGAATGATTACCAAAACCTGAAAAACGTACTTGTCTTTATTTTTTTTAATGTTTATTTATTTTTGAGAGAGAGACAGAGAGAGAGAGAGAGAGAGAGAGAGAGACAGCACAAGTGGGGGAGAGGCAGAGAGAGAGAGGGAGACACAGAATCGGAAGCAGGCTCCATCCAGGCTGTCAGCAAAGAGCCCGACATGGGGCTCGAACTCACGAACCGAGAGGTCATGTCCTGAGCCGAAGTTGCATGCTTAACCGACTGAGCCACCCAGGCCCACCTATTTTTTTTTTTTTTTTAATATCAAAGCAACTTTACTACTAAAAACATCTTGTCTTTGGCACGAACGAGTAGGTCTGAAATCATAGGAAACTGACACACGGCAATCCACCCTGTGATTTCAAATCACTCACACTAATCGATATTAGGGTGTAATGCACTGTACAAATTCAAGTCCACAGAAATGAGTGCACTCTGCAATTCTTAGTTATACTCAACCGTATTTTGTATCGTTCCTTTGAGGCACATTCTTCCACACCATTCTTTTTTTTTTTTTTTTTTTTTTTTTTAACGTTTATTTATTTTTGAGACAGAGAGAGACAGAGCATGAACGGGGGAGGGTCACAGAGAGAAGGAGACACAGAATCTGAAACAGGCTCCAGGCTCTGAGCTGTCAGCACAGAGCCCGACGCGGGGCTCGAACCCACGGACCGTGAGATCATGACCTGAGCCAAAGCCGGCCGGTCAACCGACTGAGCCACCCAGGCGCCCCATTACACACCATTCTTTCATGACAAGTTTGAGCAACTATATCCCTGTATTACGATCAACATAAACCTAACAAAGAAATCTTTAACAGGGCCATCACATCCAATTGCCAAATGAGCAACAGGTAAACTTCTTAAGCAGGTTGGTTTAACCTCCTTGAAAATTATGTTTCCAAGTAAAGATCATTTGGAGAAGGCGCCCAGAAGTCCTAGCTTGCATAACACAATCAGACACAGGTTGGCTTGCCACAATGTCCAAATCAAGGCTGTCATTTTTGAGAAGGCAAGTTTTTGCTCTCTTTTCAATTCCTGCAAATTTATCTTGCTACTCTCAATTTCCAAATGTTCCTTTATTGTCTTCACTTTTTTAATGTATGACTTGTACTTATTAGATTAATTTTTAGAAGTTCACTGTGAAACATGTCTCTGGTTATTTTAGTAGTTTCTTTATCTTCTCTGACCTCAAATAATATTATTTCCTTCCATCGTCACATCCATGACCTGTCCCAGTTGTACACATCCCATCAAGTTGTACCCTTTTTTCCTCTTTTGACTCCAATAGGTTAGGCTGAGGCTTGGCTCACAGCATACTGTCCTGGTCCGAGTACCTGTACAGGTACCTGCACCATAGGTACAGCCATAGGTCTAAGGGTTACAAAGTATTTTCATTCCATTCCACCAACAGACCCTTAGCAACATGTTTTCCTTCCACCCTAAGGGGGCCTTCTGTGGCCTGTAGGCTTGCTCCACTCTCTTTGGATATTGGGGAACCACGAAAGTGTGGTAAAAGCCAATGTCATACTCTGACTTCACACTGATCCAGGGACTCACAGTCTTTAGGATGCGTGGTATCGACTTCACTTCTGGCTGGCTGGCTGGTATCTCAGACATCACGACTGCCCCAAAGATTATCGCTGTTCTGAGAATATTCCTGGTATCAATCCATCTTAACTGGAACACCCGTCAGTGTAAAATTAGAGAAACATCTTTCATGTTGTTTGTTTTTTCTTTTAGTATTCTGCTATTTTTAATGATTTCTCCAACTGCTTTATGTCGAGGTTCCACTGTTTTACTTCCATGTGAAATTTGCTTATATTTTGAAATATACTGCTAATTTTATCCATCTGTGTACCCAGTGATGACAAATCTGCCCCAGAGTGTGTTCTTGAGATTGTTTGATTTCAAAATATTTAAAACTTAATGTGATTTAACTGATTAGGAATTGAGAAAAAGTGGCTGCCCTTGTTTTTCCAGTTAAACCTTCTACCAGTTAAACAAGGGCATGCAAGGGTTTCCTGCCTTTTAGCAAATCTCTTGTTGCCATAGGTCTAAAATGGGCATAAATAAAGTTCGGTAAAACTTAGCACGTTTTGGGAATCTGTATCTGTCTATCAAATTTGAAGTCACTGGCTACTATTGTAGCTACCAATACAATTTTTTTTTAATTATTTATTTATTTTGGGGAGAGTGCAAGCAGGAGAGGGGCAGAGAGAGAGGGGGACAGAGGACAGGTTCCAGAAGCGGGCCCTGTGCCGACAGGCTGACAGCCGCGAGGCTGATGTGGGGCTCAAACTCACGAACAGTGAGACTATGACCTGAGCCGAAGTTGGATGCTCAACAGACTGAGCCACCCAGGTGCCCCTTGAGAGGGTTTATGAAGAGACAATCCCAGATTGTTGGGCATAGACATCTGTGGTGTGAGACTGAAGACTGATATATACCACCAAGGAAAATACGTGTTATTTGCTAAGCTTTCTCTGGTTACTCTGTACACATTACAAGGGGTCCATTTTCTAACAATGTACTAGTCTTGGCCAGCAATCCCAGGTCTAGAAATCTATGCTGAGAAGATAGACAACTATGCAAAAATCTAGCATTGTTTGTGATTGCAAAAAATCCTGAAAACTACAATGACTGTAATTTAAAATACCCCAACATAGGGATCAGTTAAATAAATGAAGACAAACAAAAATATCATGCTGTTACCTGAAGAGATAATAATACACACTCACATAAATGATATGTTTATCTCCCCCCCATTATGGAATTTTGGAAAAATTAATAGAATCTAATTTTTGTAAGAAAAGGCAAATAAGAATGTATGAGTGTGCACTTAGAAAAAAGTTAAAAAACTACACCCCAAAATGTCCTGAAATTGGCTCTGAATGGTGGGATTATATGTGGTTCTTTTCTCTTTTTTGTGTCTCTAAAATTTTAATTCCAGTATAGTTAACATACAGTGTTATATTAGTTTCGGGTGTACATTACAGTGGTAGGTGTTTTTTATTGTTTTGGTTTACGTATAATCATCATATGTAACTTGTATAATAAATTTAAGTTAAAAGCACTTGCCATAATACACACATCTAAAATGTTGCTGGGACTTTGAATTTTTTTTTTTTTTTAACGTTTATTCATTTTTGATAGAGACAGAGCGTGAGTGAGAGAGGGGCAGAGGGAGAGGGAGACGCAGAATCCAAAGCAAGCTCCAGGCTCTGAACTGTCAGCACAGAGCCCGACATGGGGCTCGAACTCACGAACTGTGAGGTCATGACTTGAACCGAAGTCGGATGCTCAACCGACTGGGCCACCCAGGCGCCCCTAAAATGTTGCTGGGACTTTGTAAATGATGGCTTCAATTGCATATTTATAGTCTATTCACTTTTCTGTACATAGGTTATAGTTTATTTAATAAATGACTGGGAAAACATGATGGTTTTGCTAAAGCCTTCCAGCCAAATGTTGACCACGGTCTACCGTGGAAGTCCCAAGCTAAATTCAAAAGCTGCTCAATTTAGTGTATCTAAACTGAGTATATTATCATTAACAGAGATCAACAAGAAAAGGGTCAAGGGAGGAGAACTCCATGAAGCTATGCTATTCTGGTACATAATTAAAATCATAAATTTGACCAGCTTTGAGATATTAAGGTAGGGTCACGGTCTTGGGTCTTTTCAAAGAAATATAATGTCCACAGTTGGGATACTCTGTATCCCAAGTACATGCATATCTGTCTTTATCATCCTCATTAGGCAGTACATTTCGTAGGAGTAAGGTGGGTATTTTATTTATCTTAGAATTATTTGCGGTATAAAGCAGTGTCTTAATACATATTCATCAACTCTAATAAGCGTCATGCCTAATATTGCATTGAGGCCTCTCTTGTAAAATAAACATTTTACTTTTGAATATTTTTGTCTGTTTAAAAATTTTTACACTAGGCCAATTTCCTCTTCCACACTACTTAAAGAGTTCCAAGACCTCTGAGGTTTCTATTTGCCTGCATGGATTCGGATTCCTTACCTACGTACCCACCCTAAGACCACGAATGATGATCACATCAGCGTGAGGTACAAGCACGTCTAGGTTTCAGTCTAGCTATTGTCTGGAAGTGCTTTTAATTGCTTTGAGCTCATTATGTACCAAACACATAATGAATATTATTTGCCTTACCTGACTTTTTCCAATCCCCTTTCATTTTATCTCACTTCTCCTAGATTTCTCTCTTACCTATAAGGCCTGTGCATGGTGCCCCCGAGAATGGCTTAGCATTAGCAGTGTGGCCAACAGGTGTAAAGAGACTGGCAGTCACTTCATGGGACAAGTGTCCGAAATCTCAGAGACATCTGCTTGTACACGTCTTCTTATTTTTCAATTTAGAGAGAAGGCATTTTGATGAAAATCACTCACAATAACAATAATCCTTCCACAACGCCTGATACTCCCCTCCAGTTCAGTGGAATTACTTCCCTTAAAGCTGTGTGTGTGTGTGTGTGTGTGTGTGTGTGTGTGTGTGTGTGTGTGTGTATCTGCACTTCGCATTCAAAGTTTCTGAGTAGCAAAAGCAAAAACTTTAACGTGGATACTCAGTGGTGATGAGACAAAACATGTCCGAATTTTGTTTCTGAGAGATGAGACTGGTCACCGAAAGTCACTAAAGTGACTTGTTTTTCTTGATTCTTTTTGCATTTCGTGAGAAAATACACAAGGGCTTGAAAAATTATTTTTGATTTTAGCGGCTAAGTGACTTCGTGGTAAACGGAGACACAGCTTTAAGAACAATCCCTTTATCGTCTCTTGGGTTTTGCACATCCCAGAAAAAATGAGCAGCACAGCATGATGTAATTCCTCATCACTTTCGGACCAGACACATTACGGGCACTTAACCCAATGCGCCGACTGTGAAGCGAATTTTGGACTCCCGCCGGCCTTCGCTGCCCGGCTCGGGCCGCTGACACAGTGGCCTGCTTCTCCGGACTTCCCCCACCTAATCGACGGCCGGTCCCCCTCCAGGGCGGTGCGGGGACGAGGGGCGCCGCGCGGGGAAACCGACACCGCCCACAGCTGTGTCCCACAATGGGTCCAGGCCGCTCACGTGACAGCTTGCGGAGGATTTGATCAGAGCGCCCGAACTGCTATAAACACTGGCGTTATTCATAAAAACGTGCAGAAGGAGGGATTTTCAGGGGGATTTCTTTACCTGTTTCCCCACCACAAGACGGCGAAATAAATAGAATGGGTCATGAGCCGCTTGGCCTGTATTGCAAACTCCCGGCCTGACAAGTCAATAAAGAGCCAGCCCTCACCTCTCCGCCTCGAGGAGCCTCCAAGGTTAGAGGCAAACACGGCTTGGGTATGTCCGCCCGGGGAGCTTAATGATCCTCATTATTCAGCTATTGTGGGCAAACACTCCGCGGCGCGTAATCTAAGCGATCAGATCAGAGTCTCGGCACTGGCTCCTCCGCTGCTGACAACGCTCCCAGGTTCCCTCGCAATGGCTTCCTTATTTACCTTTCAAAGCCAACAGCCATTTTTTATTTTTATTTATTTACTTTTTTAGGCAAGCTCCAGGCCCAGTGCAGAGGCCAGCGCAGAGCCCAGTGCGGGGCTTGAACTTACGACCCTGCGATCAGGAGTCCCACGCTTCACTGACGAGCCACCCAGGCGCCCCTGAACAGCCATTTTTAAGTGTCACAAAATAAAGCCATACGCAAAAGCTACTGTAATCACCTTCAGGAATTTAACAGAAACTTCCGAACAGGGCAATTCTTCAGTGTCTAGAAGAAAAGCCACTTGGACAAAAAAAGAAAATAAATAAAAGGTTCCTTAAGCCACAGCTTGCTTTTTTCTTCTTTGGATTTAAAATTCTAATCAATCTCAGAAATACCACGCACCTCTGGAAACAGCACACAAAACAAATTCCCATGTTGTATTTTACACGAAGTCCTTACACCACACACAAAAAGACCGCTGATTATGTAACATTATAACATGACTGCAAAACTGCAGAGGCGGGTCGCAGTGGTTTCACAAGACATCACGGTTTTCCTTTCTTTTTCTCATTTTGGAAGTCCTAGAAATGCTACGCCCGCTACGCAATGCAGCGGTCGGCCTCCCAGGCCCCCGCCCCCTGGGCCTCCAGCCCCTGTGCGTCCCCTCCCGGGCCGGGCAGGCTGCCCGTGTAGGGCTAATTACGGTCCCGTGGGAACAATGGTGCGCAGCATCCTGCTACGTCGCCAGAGCCCCTGAAAGCTTCTGGTCTGCTGTCTCTTGGATCCCTTGCTCCGGGGGAGTCGGCCGCTAGGTCAGGAGGGCCTCCGGATGAGGCCCACGTGACCAGCGACGGAAGCTTCCCTCCCGCCCGGTGCCACTCCCCCAGCACGTGCTCCAGCCCCCGCCGGGCCTTCCCGGGACCACAGACCCGGGTCTAAGTTTTAGGGGTCACTGGGCATGTGTAAATACGAGGCATGCCGCGTATTTACTTCATCTCATTTAGGCATGTAAACAAATACTCAGACTTCAGGAGAAATCATACTTTAGAGTATCAGTGCCTAAAATGCCAAATTGTGAAACAGCCACTTCCACATTTTACATTTGATCAAAAGGAACAAATACCCAAAGACAATTATGAGAAGCAGTTTTATGTGGATTCTTCAAATCAATCATTACTCCTTATTCTTCTTGATCCTCACAGCTCAACTTTTTAGCATTCATATAATTAACACAACTGTAAATGGATTTAATTCCTCAAGCTCATGGCTTGCCTCTTGAATATTTACATCATCTCATAAACCGGCTATTTTATCTTGTCATAGCCCAAGAACGTATCAAGTAGGAAACATTTTATCTTTTAATTCAGCCATGGACCTATTTGAAAAATGAAACAAATCGCATGAAGTAATTAGAGGAAAATATAGCCATTGTCGAATCTTCATTTCCAAAGGAGATACCCAAATGATTATTCTTTCGCTGTCAAATGTTGAAAATCTGTAAAGTACCCTAAACGGGCATTAATATTTGGATAAACAATAATGCATATTTTCGCATATTTACAAAAAAGATACAGTAGAAGGATAGTTTTTAAAAAGTGAGACCAAAAATGGTCACGATTTCCAGGGAAAGGAATAGGAAGCGTAGAGGCAGAGAGAGGCATGAAAGGAAGACCTCTCCTAATAGATTTTATTATAGCTTCACCTTTGGAGTCAGGTAACTTTTTCACATGTCGAGGAGACTGAGTTTGTAAAATTGGAGAGCCGAGTTGGAAACAAATGGAAATAAAGGAACCTTACTGTGTATCCTGTTGGTGATACAACCCCCACAGAAGGACGATAATTTCAGGTGACTTTAGGAGGACAGCATTTTGGTCACACGTCCATAGGGAATTTTATTTTCAGAAGGCACAGAGTGAAAAAAAAAAACCCGTAATCTTTCACTTGGGTCAGCAGTCCTATCGATAGTGGTAACAGTGGTATTGTTACAAGGAAGATTTCTAATGTAAAGGAAAAGACGCAGGAAAAAATTCCAAGAAATAACAGTAATGTTAAGTCTCCCACCGGAAATGACCTTGTCAACTTCCAATGTGTCTCCGCCGTGAGGGGCGTCCAAGAGAAGCACGGACGTCCCAGCAGCAACGAGTGCCTCTAGTACCAGACCGTGGTTCCTAACAACCATTTTCCGCAAAAAGGAACCAGCGTGTTCCTTGAAGAAATACCTGGCTTCAGGTCTGCGGCAGGAAATACATGAGACGGACAGGGAACATTCTGTGTCAGAAAGTGAGGAAACTCTCACAGATCAATGGGATTGTATTAAATTCTGGAAGACGCCACGAAGAAGCTCCCATCAGCGATGCCAATAAAAAGAATGAGGGGCGGGAGGAGAGAGAGAGAGGGAGAGAGGGAGAGGCAGAGAAATGGAGCACTTTCCAAAACCAATGAACGGTCACCACGCGAGGTTCACTATGGCGTGGACTCAACCAAGTCCTTGCACACTAAAGCTTGGCGAGTCAAAAGAAAGGATTAAGCATTTATCCTGCCTTTCTATATGAGCGATACTTCAGAGTAACCAAAATGCCCTAGCTGATAAAGCAAAATTCATCTTTATTGAAGGATCTCAGCTCATAAATGTGAAAGGAATGACTGAGTTAAAAAACAACTCTACCATGTCACAACTCCTAATGACGTGACTGATCAGCATCAATGGCGTCACGACAGCCAGACACGTGCCTGCTGGCGGCCGTCAGAACTACAGAGCAGTGAAGTGTCCTGTCCCACAAAGGTTGAACTTGAATCTAATCAAATCTTCTGCCCTCGAAGTCTTTGCGTTAAATGCCTGTTACAGGGCTCCAAGGGAGTAAACAGAGAAATCTAGAAAGTGAGACATTCTTACTGAATGAATTATCTGCTTGCTTCAACAGCTGAACTGTGTGGCAAAACGGAGCGAGGGTGGGACCTCTAGATAAAAGGTACTTAGTACGGTGTGGATCCTGATTCAAACAAAGCAACTGTCATAATATATCTTTGAGACAAAGGGAGACAACTGACTATGGACCGGGCATTAAAGAACAAGAAAAGCTTCACATACTTGACCTATGATAATGGCACTGTGATTATACAAGAAAATAACCCGATTTTTATTTCTTATTTTTAAATTTTATTTGAGAGAGAGAGAGCGCGTGCACACAAGCTGGGAGGAGGGCAGAGGGGAGAGAGAGAGACTTTCAAGTGGCTCAAGGCCCAGCACGGAGCCCCGGGGCCCAATCCCACCACCCTGGGACCGTGACCTAAGCCGGAATCAAGAGTGGGCGTCTCAGCCGACTGAGCCACCCAGGTGCCCCAACCCTATTTCTAGAGCAGCATGTTAAAGCACGTGGCGGTAAAGTGACATTGCGCCTGGATCTGCTCGGAAATGCCTTAGGCAGAAAGAAAGAAGAAAAGGATTATTAGATCAAGCAAGTGGGGCACAATTTTGGTAACTGTTAAACCTATCAGGTGATGGGGATATGAAAGCTTATCATTTTCTTCTTTTCTGTTTGAAAATGTTCATAATAGGGGCACCAGGATGGCTCAGTTGGTTAAGTGACTGACTCTTGATTTCAGCTCAGGTCATGATATCACAGTTCGTGAGTTCAAGTCTTGCATGGCCGGGCTCTGCACTGACTGTGTGGAGCCTGCTTGGGATTCTCTCTCTCTGCCCCTCCCCTGCTCTCTCTCTCTCTCTCTTTCAAAATAAGTAAAACTTTATTTAAAAAAAAAAACAGAAGAAATAGAAGAAAATGTTCACAATAAAAACTTTTTTTTAATTTTTATTATTAAAAAAAATTTTTTTTAATCTTTATTTATTTTTGAGAGAGAGAGAGTGAGACAGAGTGTGAGAGGGGGAGGGGCAGAGAGAGGGAGACATAGAATCAGAAGCAGGCTCCAGGCTCTGAGCTGTCAGCACAGAGCCCGACGCGGGGCTCGAACTCACAGACCGCGAGATCATGACCTGAGCCGAAGTCAGATGCTCAACCGACTGAGCCAACCAGGTGGCCCTCACGATAAAAACTTTTAAACAAATGTTGGCAATACACATTTTATCCAGAATGATTTAGGTTCATAAAACACAATAAAGCTAGGGCACGAATGCACTCCTATATCAACAGAATCATTAAAATTTCTTAGGGTAAAATGAGCTTTGATTATTTGCCTTAATGCATCTTTGCTTTTATTTTTCCTTTCACATTTCTCCATTTCCAAATTTTACTTGCCCTTTGGGGCTCTATTCAAATTCTACTCTCGCCCGAGGCTTTTCTAACTCTTCCTAGCTGGAAGTAATCACCCTGAACTTCTGTGTAATTTTAGATGTACCTCCTATGGCCTGTTCCACGTTCTACTTTCAATTATGATTATTTCCGTCGACGCTCCTGAGAGGAGAACCGAAATCCGGGTCCAATTTGCCACTTGCACAAGGGTTATCTCCTCTGACAGTACAGTTGTACTATGTATATAATCAAAATTAATATTTATTGAATGCAGATCGAGTTTTTAAAAATGTAGACCTATGACGGTGTTCTCTCGAAAAATAAATTTTCTGGAGCCAGAACTTCTAAAAGATGTTATGATTGCAGAAAGCCCTCTGCTTCTCTCCAGCAAATAAGAGGGGGCCTTTAGTAAGGACTAGCAAAGCCAAATGTCATCCAACACAGGGAGACTTTACTTTTAATATCTTTCTCTGAGCCTGAAGTCTACAGGGGAGGGTGCTTAGTTACTCAGAAAAGTTGCTTTCACAGGAAAATATGCTGGAGTTGCAATTTAACCATAAAAGATAAAAACATTCATTCATTCATTCATTCATTTTAGGATTAAAGAACATCTAAGTTATTTGAAAACATTAAAAGCAATAAGCCGGTATTCAGTGAACTTGAAAAATGAACAAGATTGTGATTAAGATTTGTATCTCACTGGAGTGTTATAAAATTCAGTTATTACTGCAGTCATGCTTGGAAAAATCCAACACCACTTCTTTAAAAGATATTAAAATTTGATAATAGCTGCTGTGTCGTCACTCCAAATCACCATGCTTCCCATAAATTCTTACCCTCCTCGGTAAACGGCCTGGAAAATACTTATAGATATACATACGTATATGTATTTTCACCTTTATGGGCTAAAGTAAGTGAAATATAGATATACACGTATATTGTGGGCTAATATAACTTTCTGAAAGTTATAGGCTATGCATTTTCATTTACATAGTATGATATGTATCCTACTCCTGACACTTACATATGCATGTATCATTTTCACTTGTGTATACATAGTATAATATGTACCCTACTCTGGACAGCTGCAGTATTATTCTCCTCTTAGACTGTCTGATCTTAGATCTTTGATAATAAAGATGATCTTCCAAAATGAGAGTGAAGAGGGTTTTAACACTTTGTTTGGCAAAGAACATGTCCAATTGTTAAGCTGTGAAATACGAGATAAGATAAAAAGATGTTTTCCCACATGCCAAAGAAATAGACTAGTTATTGATGATGAACATTGATAAAATACTTAATGAGCAGGGCGCCTGGGTGGCTCGGTCAGTTAAGCGTCCAGCTCTTGATTTCTGCTCAGGTCATGATCTCAAGTTCGTGGGTTTGAGCCCCACATCGGGCTCCATGCTGACAGCACAGAGTCTGCTTGGGATTCTCTCTCTCTCTCCCTCTCTCTCTCTGCCCCTTCCCCCCTCTCTCAAAATAAATAAATACATTTAAAAAATATATAATGAGCAATCACTTGGTTGCTTTAATGTTTAAAGGATTTTTATGAAAAAGAAGGTTCATTAAAAAAGAAAAAAGTCCGGGGCGCCTGGGTGGCTCAGTGGGTTGAGCGTCTGACTTCGGCTCAGGGCACGATCTCGCAGTCTGTGAGTTCGAGCCCCGCGTCGGGCTCTGTGCTGACTGCTCAGAGCCTGGAGCCTGTTTCAGATTCTGTGTCTCCCTCTCTCTCTGCCCCTCCCCTGCTCATGCTCTGTCTCTCTCTCTCTCTGTCAAAAATAAATAAGCATAAACAATTTTTTTTAAATATAAAAAAAGAAAAAAGTCCAAGGGAGTTTAAAGCAGTAAGTAAATAAAGTAAAATCTAATAAGATGATGTTTATAAAATTTTCTCTGAGGCTGAAAGGGCTTTTGCAATTATTCCACTGACTGTAGAGTCACACTCAAAATTAAGATCATTTTAATAGAAAGACAGATAAAGAATAAAAAAGAAAAAAAGGAAGAAAAAGAAAAGATAAGGTCATGCAGCTCCTACCTACTTACCAGCCTAAATAAAGAATTTAGTTGTGAGTTTGCGAGGCCCCTTCAGATTTTGGTCCTCTGGTCTCCTCAAAGTTCTTTCTAGTATCCTGTCACATCAAGACTAGCCTGGAAGGGTGAGAAAAGTTACGAACCTTGGCCTGACGGATACGTCAAGAAAGAACAGAAGTCAGTCTGATACACATATAAAATAACGTTTCCGCTACCCCAGAGTTTCTTAGAACTTCAGAACCATCAGATCTGACCAATTCCTCTGCCATAGTCATTTCATTCTTGTTACCGGTGGTGGGAACTTCAAGGGGCAGGGGCTTTTGGCTGATAATTTGGCATTAGAATCTCTTAAAAATCTTGCGTTCATATTTTCTGACCAAGCGATATTTGAATACACAAAGGTCTAGATATGAGGATGCTGTTTATTTGTTGTAGCAAAATCTGGAATAACTGAAATGGCCAAAAAAGAGGGAGGGCCAACTTGAAAAACTGGATGTGTAAGACCATCCTACTTTTTTTGTTCTTAAAGTTTATTTTGAGAGAGAGCAAGAGAGAGAAAGCGTGAACGGGGGAGAAGCAGAGAGGGAGAGGGAGAGGGAGAGGGAGAGGGAGAGGGAGAGGGAGAGAGAGAGAGAGAGAGAGAGAGAGAGAGAGAGAGAGAGAGAATCACAAGCAGGCTCTGTGCTATCAGTGTCGAGGCCAATGTGGGGCTTGACCCCATGAACTATGAGATCATGACCTGAGCCAAAATCAAGAGTTGGACGCTTAACTGAATAAGCCACTCAGGTGCCCCGTCCTATTTAGTTTTTTTTTTTTTAATGTTAAAAAAAAGTTCATTTATTTAATTTTGAGAGAGGGAGAGAGAGAGAGAGAGAGAGAGAGATGGTGAGCAGGGGAGAGGCAGAGAGAGAGAGAGGGAGGGAGGGACAGACAGAATCCCAAGCAGGCTCTGCAGCGTCAGCAGAGTCTGACACCGGGCTCGATCTCATGACCATGAGATCAGGACCTGAGCAGAAATCAAGAGTCCGACGCTTCACCGACTGAGCCAGCCAGGCGCCCCATATTTAGTTTTGAAAAAATTGCTGAAATATCCACTAAAAGACTATGTAACACCTATGTGAAAAGTATTTTTCTCTAAACCAAATGTCCGGTCAGCTTATTAAAAAGCAAAAACATGTAAGTAACATTTATTAAAGACCTATTATATCCTGATCAGGGTTTTTACACGTTTTGTTGCCCAGATATCCTTATTTACTCCTTGTTTGTTAAAATCCTAACTATATGTGGCATAGAGAGTCACAGATGGACAACCGGGGTACCCTGGAAGAAAAAGAACTCTAATAATTTCATTTTCAAATGGATGGGTGTCCTTTTTTGTCTATTCAGAGGATATACAGGGTTGTACAGCTGTCATTATAAAGATAATGCAGGTCTTAAAAAGATCCACATTTCCCTTTCACACAGACTATACAGAGTGACTGACTTTATACTATTTAAAAACAAATTTGGAAATTTTGGTCACTCCACCTGTGAGACCTTCCAATTCCTTGCAGCAACTTATTTCCAGCATCTTCTTATAATTCAAATTACCTGTAACATCACATAGAACACCAAGAGCGACGGTTAGGAAGGAAAAGCAATCTTTGACAAAAGACTTCCATACCAAACGCAGTTGTTTTCTTCTCTTCCTGTAGGGCTAAGAGTAAGCTCCCGCAACTATACTCGAAGAAGAAAGTAAAATAAAATAGAAGACAAACCTTTCTGTTGTTCCTTTAGCTCCTCTTAAGTTTGTTTGTTTCTTACTTAACCAAAACACAGTTGCTCCTGATGTGAAAGCAATTCTGGAAAAGCAACTCCATTAAATTCTATTTGGCTACCGCTCCACATCTATGAAATTCTGCTCGGAGCAAAAATCAGCTCCATGGTTGAAGAGCCAAGAGCCTGTCTGAATCCTTGAACGTATCTCAACAAATCTTCGTTTTCAGTCACCTATGCCTCCTACTCTTTGGGAGTGGAGATAAAAGGTGGATGGGGGGCACCTGGGTGGCTAGTGGTGGACTGTCTGATACCCGATTTTGGCTCAGGTCATGATCCCAGGGGCAGGGGATCGGGCCCTGCGTCCGCCTGTGCGCTGAGCACAGAGCCTGCTTAAGGTTCTCTTTGCCTCTCCCTCCGCCCCTCTCCTCTGCTCTCTCTCTCTCTCTCTCTCTTAAAAAAAAAAAGGTGAATGGGGCACACACACCAATATCCAAGAGACTCATGGTCTAGGGAAGAGGACAGCCACAAACAGATATATAAAGCATACCGAGTGAACAACACAGAGGGAAACAGCATATTCCGGGCACTTGGGAGAGGGATGCCAGCTGGGAGTAGCAATGGGGAGGTGGGCTGTGACCACGTCTTCTAATAACAAATGAGAGAGAGAGCGAGAGAGAGAAAGAGAGAGAGAGAGCGAGAGCGAGAGAGAGCGTGAGAGTGTGTACACAGGGGAGGGGCAGGGAGAGACGGAGAGAGAGTCCCAAGCAGACTCTGTGCTGTCAGCACAGAGCCCGACGTGGGGCTTGATCTCACAACTATGAGATCGTGACCTGAGCTGAAATCAAGAGTTGGACGCTCGACTGACTGAGCCACCCAGGCGCCCCCACAAATGACAATTTCTAAGAGGTGAACACGAACACGCATCTGACAGAGAGGCAGGGGTCAGAAGGCAGACGACGCAGAAGGTTCCACCGGAGAAAAGAAAGATGAAAAATATCCGGCTCCGTATGGGAAATGGCAAGCAGTCTGGTAATGCTGGACGGAACGAGCCAGCCTCTAAACGCTCCCGAGGGTTCTAGGGAGATGGCTCTGGAGCGAGCGGGCAGGGACAGCAGTCCCGGGTGGCAGCAGGGACAGAGGAGAGGGGACGCAGCTAGGAAATGTTAGGAGCAAAACTGGCAGGGCCTGGGGATCGGCTGGTTGGTGGCTTGGTGGGGGGGGGCTGTGAGGCAGGGAGGGGGACTCACTCCTCTCTGGGTTTCATGCTTCTGTGCCTGGCTGGTAACGCTGGGGCTTCCTGCGTTGTGAGGACAGAGCTCGGAACTCAGGTGGAAGAGGGTATGTGCTGGGTAGGTGACGAGCGAAACCTTCAAAAATAATCAGCTTCTCTTTCTGGGAAGCAAATCTCTCTCCGTACCTTATGGCTTTGTTTCCCAGCTAAAGGTATCTGTGCTCGGAGCCGGTTATGGACGCGCGTGTATAAGGGCACAGACACTGCCTCCATCTGGGGCGGCTGGCCCCTCGCGTCCACAAGGAGACCCAGGTTTACGGGTGCCGCCCACAACGTGTAAGAGCCCAAGTGAGGATCGAGGAGACTTCTTAGGACAGAGTCTTTCTCTTTCCCTAAGTTTTGTTCAAAACAACCGTTCCGGAGCTTTATGGAGACGCTCAGGGCTTAGTTTGCAAGATGCCCGGGCTGGTAGTACGACAAATAGAATCTGCCGTTGGTTCCAGTAGTCACACAGCCTTTGCCTCCTTCCAAGTTACCCTAGAAAACGGGGGCTCTGGTCTCACCCTTGATAGATACAGGAACAGAAGAAGAACCAGGCTGGAGGAAATAACGGTGTGTTCAAGTCTGGCACTGTTATGTTCAAGTCTGGCACTGCTATGTTTCTGGTGCCCCTGCGCATTCAGTCAGAACTTGGCAGTGGGTCACCGAGAAGCCTAGTCGGCATCGGGGGGAGAAATCACAGCTGGAAAAGCATCACTGCACCTGAGACCTAAGGAGTGACTGGGGCAGTCTGGGGAGAAGAACAGAGTAAGGCGGGCCAGGGGCAGGGGCGGGGGCGGGGGGAAAGAAGGAAGTCTAAGAAAGACAGAACTACAGAGAATGTGTGGGATCAAGAACGACAAAAGAAGAGCAAGTTTCAGAAAGGGCCTGGGGGAAGCAGCAGTGTCCACAGTAGCAGGAAGGATGGATGTTCCGGGGGCTGCGGCTAAGGATCTTGGTGAGAAGCTCCAGGAAAGTTCCCAGAGCAGAAACCAGATGCGGTGGGTTTGGGACCGAGGAACCCAGAGGAAGTACACACAAGGAGGGTCTGACCAAGACAGGAAGTCAGGTAGAGGGGAGCCGCCATACGGGTTAGCAGGTTTAGATGGAGCCTCTCAGACCGGAGACAGGAGAAGAAGGGAGGAGGGGGAGATGCGGGGCAGGGGGGACGGTGAGGGGAAGGCACTTGTGGGGAGGGGCAGAGGCAGGAGAGGTGGGAACGAAGGCAGGCCCGGGAGGAGGAGCTCCTAGAACTGAGGAGGGATGCCGCACCCCATGGGGCCCGGCACGCAAGCCGTGAGGAGCCCAAACGGTCACTCCGGACAGGGTGGCGCGGCCACTCGGCCCCACACGGTGGCGCATCCTTCAACCCACGACTCTGGCAACCGCAGTTTTTTCAAGCCGCAATATTCTAAATCACAGAAGTCCTGCCGTGACAAGATTATCCATCTTAGAAACGTCAGAGGCGGGTGGGAGGATAGAGAAGAAGCGGCGTTCCGCCAGGCCTCTCAAGTCCTTAGGTGAATACCTGCCCCATAAAATGACAGGAGAGAGTAGGACGCGAACAATTTAAATGTCCCACGTTGTTGTCGGTGACAGTAAGAGCGCCTAAGTGTCTCCATCAGTAGGTGCGGATTCGTTACAAACACGAGAAGTGTGAGTAGTTTGATCTGTAGGGAAAATTATAGCCAGATAGTATCCGAGAGGTTACCATGATAGAGCTAAATTGTCTCTGCCTGTCACAGGTTAAAAGAACATTTAAATTCTGGAAGTTCGCATCAGCTCTTTCTAGATAACAAATCTTAAGTACCTTCCTATATTCACTCAATTAGTGATTCTGGGCCTTGATAACACTGCAGAGAGAAACTTTCCAACTATCATTCAAATCATATCTAAAAAGGTGGTCATAAATATTTTAAAACCTAAGTGAACTAATAAGGCCTAGGCCCATTAAGGATAAGATCTTTTACAACAAATTAAATAAAACAATTTATTGAAGTCTGGACTCAAGATAAGCTAGATTTACTAGCTGACCTTTTATTCATTTAAAGAACAAAATTAGCTCTAATTGCATTAGAATGGAATCCAGTAAATTTCCCCGAGTCTTCTAATGTGGCATCCATGCACGGACGGCGGTAATTGTTTACAAGTAAGATGGAAATGCTTTGATTATAATCTTTCCACTTGTTTTCCTGTGTAGTAAAAGCATTTCCCCAAACCTGAAGTCAGTGTTTCGGACAGCGTGCTGTGTTTTTCCTTACATGCGCTGCATGTTTGGTGTTAATGAACAAATGACAACGTGCCAGGGGAGGAAATTAAACTTGGAGATTTCATCATCATTTTAGGTCCGCGACAACGAGAGAGGAAGAGACGGAGGCCGAGGACTCCTTGTCTGGAAAAGTCACAAAAGGGCCGCAGACCTGAGTCGGAAAAAACTGGCCTCTGGCCTGCTTCGCCTCGGAATTACAGCTGAGACACGTGGGTCCGGGTCTGCTGAGTTTCTAAGTACAGTCAGGGGGCAAGAATCACGTGTGACCCACAACTCGTGCTCCAGTTGTTCAGCTCCTTAGGGAACTTCATGTGTAATGTCAACATGTTTCACTAGCATGAAAAATAAGTCATTTGCCATAAATTTTAAAAGACCGTTATTCTTAAGATTTTTTTTTTGGGGGGGGGGAGCGGTCAGTGCTCCCGTTCCTTGGCTTCTCTTATAGGCGAACCACCTCGGAAATGTTGCCGTTTCAGTGGCAAGCTAACCAGGGCAATCTTGTGTCAATCTCTTTCTTTTTCTTTCTTTTTTTTAAATCAAAAGCAGACAGTTTTATTGGAAAGAAAGTAAATTAAAAATAGAAAAGCAAAAAGGCCCTCCGAGTCTGACAGGATGATGATCTGAAATGTTCCTTGAACTTGAACTTGACTTCTAAAGGATCTTTTTTTTTTTTTTTAACCGACAAGTTTCTTCTCTCTGCCACCTCAGCATGCTCTCGTCAACACGTGAACTAGCGCTGCCTTGTCCTAAATAAAAGATGCCAATTATTTCTGCCTGCCGCTCGTCCCCCCTTCCTTCTGGGACCCCCACCCCGAGGCCCTCATGAGAACTGGTAATGGGAGCCAGCGGGAGGGGGAGGTGGGATGCACCAGGGCTGCTGAGCCCCGAGAACCAGGCCAGCCTCGGGTGACTTGGGGCCACGTCTGTCACCATCCAGTGGCAAGACGGAGTACAGGAAAGCGAGCAGAGTCCTAATGATACTTTTTGAACCCTGGAGACCGCCTCACCTAAAGCCAAATAAACCCCTTTTACTTTGTCCCTTTAAGCTCACTGGGGTTTCTGTCACTTGGAATTAAGAGTCTTGATCAACACAAAACGAAGATACAAGCGTTTCAACTAGAGACCTGAGGATTCTTTCCAGAGTCTTCTTCACGGAGTGTGCAACCAGGCTATACCTTTGGATCAGAGCTTGTCGCAAGAAACAGTGGGACAGGAACTGTCTTTGTGTCTGCTGTAAAGGCTGCCGCGGAAGGCACTGTTTTCTCCCCTGGACCCGCATGGGAATAACGTTTCAAGTTTGGTGCCTTGAAGAGCTTTGTCTCTCTTGAGAAACTGAGAGGTATCTTCTTCCTTTTTAAAAACGCTATTTCACTTTTTGCCCTGATTGCCAGGCAGCATAGTTCTATCTGACACGCAATCATTTGCTTCTTTTTCCTCTCCTTGGGATTAGTTTCCTATTTCTATTGTCTAGTAATTTTCTTGTTCTCTTTGACTTAACGTTCTCGAAGGGATAGTGTCAGCTTGTTTAGACTGGGAAAAAAGTTATATGTGAATAAACAAATAACGTTTCACATAAAGAGGGAAAAGGCAGAGAGTAGGATAAAAACCACCTGCTGTGATTTGTCTAAAGGACTCATCACGAGAGCTCACTGTACCCGTTTCACCCTGTCAAATGTCTTTCAGCTAAATCTGGCTACATTTTGAAATATAAAATGCTTATTTTCTTTTTTTTAAGGGGCTTTTTAAAAAAAAGTTCATGTATTTGTTTTGAGAGAGAGAGAGCACAAGCAGGGGAGGGGCAGAGAGAGAGGGGGGCAGAATCCAGCAGGTTCTGCACTGTCAGTGCAGAGCCCAACACGGGACTTGAACCCACAAATTGTGACCTTGTGGCCTGAGCTGAAACCAAGAATCAGATACTTAACTGACTGAGCCACCCAGGTGCCCCAAAATGCTTATTTTCTTTGAAAATATTTTAGTAAAAACATTTTTTTAAAATGCGTATTTATTTTTGAGAGAGAGAGAGACAGAGACAGAGACAGAGCATGAGCATGAGCAGGGAAGGGGCAGAGAGCAAGGGAGACACAGAATCCGAAGCAGGCTCCAGGCTCCGAGCTGGCAGCGCAGAGCCCGATGCGGGGCTCGAACCCACACACCGCGGGTTGGGCTGGGCCCACGAACCGAACGGTGAGATCATGACCTGAGGCGAAGGTGGATGCTTAACCCACTGAGCGCCCCCAGCCGCCCCTAGGATCACCCTTTCAATGAGAAGCTCCTTTAACGGCGCCTTGAGCCCCACACTTAAACTGAGAAGAGCTGTAGGTCCCGTTTGGCCCTGGCCTTCGGACCGTCTCGTCCAACGGTCCCTGCCCCCGACCTGCTCCAGCACGGTGCTCTGCCGTTCCCTTCCGAGAGATGGGAACAAACGAGCGCCGTAAGCTGCTCGCTCTTCCTCACCTGCTCAGAATAAACGAACTCGGCGAGCGGGAAGACCGGGAGGACGGATGACACGGCCCATCCCCAAGTGCAAGTGTGACCTCGCGATCCTCATCAACACAGTCCAGGCGGCCGTGCCTGGGGAAGCGCGCACCTGCTCGACCGCGAGGCGGGCCCGGGCCTGGGCCGTCTTCGTATGTGCCTCACGGTGCCGCGTCTCCCGGCCATTCTGCTCACCAGCCTCACCGTGCGGACACCGGGGTTTCAGGGTTAGTGATCCGCTTCCACCTCCGTTCCTGACTGAGGGCAACGCTGCGTGCCCCTCACCGGGGGGCGTGTTAAAGGCAAGTGCAGTCCCTGCAAAGTCACCTTGAACGTCCACGCTCTCTGGCGGAGGTCCTGGACTTCCCGTAGGTTCTTTAGAATACAGGCTCCAGGCACGTTACAGAAAGGAAAAAACAAGGGACCGCGGTCTTGCCTCGAGGAACAACAACAGAGGACGAAGGAAATACTCTAACCTCAAAGTACTTTCCCAGATCAAGGGCAGAAGACCTTCCTCACTTAGGAAACTTTAGAAACTAAATGTTGTCTTCAAGATCTTCCACTGAGAGGGTATAATTTGAGCCCTGTAAAGCTTTTCCCTTTGCCCATAATTTCAAAAGGTTCTATCCTCTGCCTGTTCCTCGGCAATAAACAGCCCCTTCCCCTGGACTATTTAGACCCCCCTTTCCGCATCCTACTCTGCTCGTTAACTTCACTTCAAAGGTGCGCTAGAGCCCCAGGTGCGCACAAACTGAGTGAAGGCACATTTGTACGAATCGACTTCCTCTCTTCCGTTATGGCCGTGGAATAAGCCACGTACCCTTATGCTACAACAATAAAAGATCACTTTTAATTTCATACAATTTTCATGTGTCATAAAATACTCTTAAGTTTTTCCAAGCTTTCTTGGCTTGCGCGCCACACGAAAACTGGTTTGGTTCATGGGCCACAGTGGGCTGATCCTTGATTTGGATTAAAAAAAAAAAAAAAAAGAAAGAAAGAAAAAGGCTCTTTACTGATTAAGATACATTTTACATAAAATCCTATTACTAGGTGACACGGGCTTCTTTTTCTCTCTTATTTTAAAATGTAATCTATTTCACTGAATTTATTCCTTTGTTCATTATAAGCACTTCCTTGTGCCTGACTCTGGCCAAATGACTAATTATTCTTATAACACGGGGGTTATTTACCTAAATATCCGAAGGTTCGCATATTATATAATAATGTTATACTGTCATGGGCAATTTGTCTGGAATGTTTGAGTATTACAATTTCCCTAATACTGGACAATCTGTTCCAGGGTAACAGGATCTATTTTTCATATTTCACAATATCTTAAGTGTATGAGTGGTTTATTGAGAGGAGAAAAATAGTCAACAGAATGAATGAAAGATGCTCAAGGGTGGATGAAATGAATATTATTATCAAAGTCTTTCTACAAACCTTAAAGGGATTGAGCAAGCCGAACTCTTGTGGAAGTCAAGATTAAGTCATGGTGAGTTACTGAGAAAATAGTAATAAATGTGAACTAGTAAGAGAAGAGTATTTGTTGAATGATAAACAAGAATATCTTGCCCGTAGAGGAATGAGCCCAAATACAGAATTTTCACAACGATGGTATCAGTAGCTACTTTGGTTGGGCCTCCTTGCTCATCAATCAGCCTTCTGTCCTCCACTGGTTGAGGGAGGAGGGCATTATTCAAATTTTTGTAGTTAAAATAGAGAGCATGGGGTATAAGAGTATCTGGTTTAAAAAAAGGACTGAATCTACAGTATTTTTGTGATACTGTCTAAACTCGTCAGTAACACTACCACCCACTGTCTAGGTTCCTACTGATGAAACCAAAAAGGGTGGAAATTATGCGGATAATTTAGGTAAGAAAAGGATGAACTATTTTCTTCCTTCAATCTTCAAAAGAACATACACTTTCCTAGAAGATCACATTTGCCTCTATACTTCCGTTCATAATAATGATACTGGACTTTTTCAGTGAATTACATTTGGAATCAGCAGGAGCAGCATAAAACACACACAAACTGTTAAGAAAGAATGAACCACTGAGAACACAAAGCATATTTTCTGTTGCCTACTCTACCTACTATATAAGTTCATGGCTCCTACTCTCATTATTATGGCTAAAATCTGAATGACAATTAAATGCCCTGTAAGCCTATTTTCTACACAATATTTGATTGTTTGCAATTTAAACGAATCCATTTTCAGGCGTAAAAAATAAGGTTGTAAACTAGTACTTATAGCTGATGCAATTCATTTAAACGACATACAGAATGATTTTTAGAAAAAGAATAGTTTTTACCATAATTTACAAAAATAGACCGATGTTTTATCACCTTATTAAAATCACGTAAGAGTGTTGTAGACCTTAATTCATATCTTAAAAATGAATTAAAAAAAACCCAGCCAACTAAATTTACTTTAAAGAAGGGTGAGCTGATAGGATGATCCGGTGAAAATTAAGACCAACAGTGATCATGGGGTTTACATTTCCAGTTCTCTCTTAAACAAACAAACAAACAAACAAACAAGCAGATAGTTAAGACTTCACCAAGCCTTTGGGTGGCAGTATCTTTGTTTTTAGGTACAGAATAAAACCATGAGACTCTCCGTTCTTTGTCACGGTGATTAAGAATGACTTGAGAAGAGGGATACGACAGTGAGCACATCCAGTATATCCTTTCTCCCTTTTCAGATAACCAGGACCTTCAGAATTACGCAGACCCCACGTCATGTCTTCCGAAAAGGGAAAAAGAACAAGAAGGGATCCTGGATGTCGAAGAAAGCAATAAGCATTTACTCTGAGGAAGAAACCAATACAACTTGAAAAATGAAGAATTCTCAAAATACAGCTTGACCCTCCACGTTCACACCTGGAAAAGGTGAGAGTTCTAAGCCCACCAGGAAAGAGCAGAGACGGGCAAGTTCGATTCCCTTCGCTCTAACGGACAACGGGCAACGTGCATACTTACATCTTGTCTTGGCCAGCGCCAACTCTCAGCGTCAGCCGGGGGATGACCGGACTGGGGGCGGGAAGCACCGGCTCCAGTTTGATCTGTTGGAGTTATTACAGGGGAGTTAAATGCATTTTCAGCGAGAGACCTCCCACCTCTTCTCCTCCTGCCTCATTTCCATAAACCTCCTAGGCCAGTCTAAGCCTCAAATGTGGCTACCATGCCAGAGGCAAGGATACTCTGGGCGAATTTTGCTTTTGCTTCTCAACAACTGAAGGCTCTCTGGCATCATGAGAAATTCCCCAAACTTGACTCACTTTACCTAAGCGTGGGAGTTCGTTCTTTCTTTCTTCCTGGTCATGCTTAATTTCTTGCATTTTATTGTTAGAGTTTTTAGACATTTGGCAAACACTTACATCATTGCCAGACTTCATGTAAATAGAAAAAAAAATGCAACGATATCTCCACAATAGGATAAAACGCATCTATTTATGGAACTTGAAAAACAAGAAACTCATCTTAAGTCTGCGTTATCATATAAGAAAACGGAAATGTCAAGTGTACTTGCTCCGTTTTTTTTGGCTGGTGGCCAACAGATCCGAAATACTGTAAAAGAAGAAACATACACTAGGATTTGTAGTGAAGGCAAGGACCGATGGCTAAGTTGAAGATCTTCACAAATACTGGAGCTAAGAGAAAGGGGATCAAGCCCGATTATACAGGGGTTCCTCACGATTGGTGGTCTCAAGAGGCCATGGTAGAGTATTTTGAATGAGCAGGCTGAACAGAAGCCCCGTAGTTCAAGTTACCATCTACATTCTGAGTTTTTCAACAAGTGTTTTGTCGGCATTTTTGGTGGGACAGTTCTTTGGGGAACGGAAGTGTCCAGGAACTGCCAGATGTTTAACATCCCTGGTCGTGGGGTATGGAAGGATGCAACATTACACTGCAAACCACTGAAGGGGAATGAATATATAACATAATGCTCGATATATGATATATCTCGTCAATCTGTTGCACATTGATCAAAGTTACTATGTTGTCGTGTGTTTTTACCTATCCCCCTTTTTTTTTAAATCCATTGTCACATCAAGATCCATGATTTCAGTCATTCTCTCTCTCTTTTTAAATAATGATTTATTTTGAGAGAGAGAGAGAGGTCACACGTGGAGGGGAGGGGCAGAGAGAGAGAGGAGAGAGAGAATCCCAAGCAGGCTCTGTGCTGCCAGTGCAGAGCCCGACGTGGGGCTCAGTCTCAAACTGTGAGATCGTGACCTGAACTGAAATCCAGAGTTGGATGCTTCACCGACTGAGCCCCTCTCGACCACTCTCTTGAATAGTGTGAGGCATGTGGGAGGCTCTCAAAGACTGAGTTAACAACTGCAAGCACTCTGAGCTCCCTGCCCCTTGGTTACTTCACCATTTGCCCGGGATCAATCTAAAATCATCCTCAAGGGCACAGAGTAATTTCAAAGAAAAACGTAAAGATCATGTAAACTTGTACCATCAGAAACTACAATTCCATCTGTGCCTTTTATGCTCCCTGTGTGTCTGGACGACCAGCTAAGTTAGGTTAAGGGCAGAGACCGTGTCTGTTGTGTTTATCGCCACTTCATAGTGCCCGTCGCAGGCACGGGCATATAAGTGCATAGGAGACACATTTAAAGAACTTATCTGAAGCGATGACGTCACACCCTTACCTCTTCCGAGCCGAGACCTATCCCGTGATTTCCTTTCCTCCTCTGCCCCTCAAACTCCATAGGAAAACCCACTGAGGCCACCGGGCAGGACTTCCTGAGCCCATAACCTACAAACTTCTCTGCACCCACAACTGCACTCGTCTATGTCCTCCAGTCTTGTAAGGAAGCTTCCTTCTCACCTAGGCATCCTCAACTCTGCAGTTCCGTTATTTCCTTCTAGCTTGTAAGTGTGCTCCCCGCGATCTTAAAAGTCCTGCCTGCCCTTCAGCATCTCGCTGACAAGCTCTCCTATTTTCCAGCCTCACTTCATTGTCTGCCTTCACTTACTCCTTCCTCGACCCACTCCAATCCGCTTTCTGTCCCAGCCAGGCCACTAAAGCCACGCTCCCCAGACACCAATCGTTTCCCGATGTCCTGGTATGTTCTGCACTGCGGGTCTTACCACACCTCTTCCTTCTCCTCTACGATGTCCTGACCTTACTGGGCCCCCTCGCCACTCCTCACTTTCTTCACTGAGCTCGTCCACGCCCATGGTTTCAATCGTAGGTTTCACATACATCATGCCTTCAAAACCTCCCTCTCTAGACTAGTGCCGCTGGAACCTATGACCGAGACAGAATATTACCCGAGCATTTTCAACTAAATATCCTGTATATCTCATCTCACCACATGGAAACTTAAACTTACCGACTTCCCTATACAAACCTGCGCCTCCAAATGGTCTCACTTTCGGCAAATGTCTCCTCCATTTGCCGGTGCTTTGGCCGGTATGTCCAATGGTTTTCCTTAAGGCCTTAGGGGACCAAGGGTCACTGGGGTGTGGTCAAAGCAAGACCCACGGGTGACTGGCTAGGGTTTGCATCCACTCCCCCCTCGCCCCCCCAACAAAGAGTTCCTTATGTAACCAAATCTGAAAACCACTCGTTTGGTCTATTTTGTAAACTATTACGATTTCTCTATTTTCCTTACCTTTCTGTAGTATCTGTGGAAGAACAGACAAATATATCCAAACCGAACATTTTAACCCACTTACTATTTGCCAGGCATCGTGGATGGATATTTTTCAGATGTTCTCATATGGGTTTTTTAACAAACACGTAGGGTAGGCGTTACCGTTTCTGTTTTACAGGGAAACTGGATCATATAGGAAGCAACCATTTTTCCTTTTCCTTTTTCTCTTCTAAGGTCACACAAACAGCAAAACTGGGATTGGATTCAGTTTTGTTTCAGAGAATGGAAAACTGCATGAAGTTGCTAAATTTCTTCAAACCTTCAGGGCCATATGGTCATAAGTGATGAGCAATATTCCACATTCCTTCAACCCACAACGCTGTTAATCACGTGCTTAATCTTTTCTTAAGCTTCATTTAAACATAAAGCTGCTCTACCTTGAAAAAAAATCTTTATTATTATTATGCTTCTTCACACTGTAATTTGGTGGATTCCTGTTACCACGCTACACAATAATTATAGCTCACACTTGCATAGCACGAAGTGTGTTCCATATTCGGGATCCGACTGGCTCTTCAAACTCTGCACGGTGGGTGTGGAAGGTATCGTCACCCTCGAGCACGGGGGACTAGAAGGATTAAGTGGTTTGCCCAGAGTTTACAAAGTCAGTAAATACACTATCTACAGGTAGGCCTCCTGACACAGGTAGGCTCTCCCATGCTGCCCCTTGACTCTCTGCCTCCCACTTGGAGTCCTTTTTGCTGGGAATGCTGACGTCTTACATGGAGCAGCTGCTCGCTTTCTCTGTAAATGTCTTTTATGATGAATGACATATATTTGTGAGATGGCTAGCGTTGGTTGTAAAATATTTTTTCTCTACAGAAGGCTAACTAGTTTACATGGAAATTGTGGTTGCCGTTGGCCTCGACTCCATTCCACTCAACTGGCTGGGTTTTTGATGCTGTCTTAAGTAATTCGTCAGAGTAAGAGAATCAAGACATGGTTTGCTTATGACCGACTGTTTTAAAAAGTTAAATGGCACAACATGCAAAAACAAAACGAGCAAACAGAAACAGGTACATTTTGTGAGTCCAATTAAAAGCTGTAGATACGTGCTCCGAAGACAAGAGATAGTTCGTAAACTTGCGGAATGAATGAATGATTCAGAACACGTTACCTCAGTTCCAAATTCTACCTGTAATGGATGATGCGGTGAGCACATCATCCAGGGACACCTTTGGGAGTTAAAGCGAGGGCTGGTATTTACGCCACAAAAAGTGTGTAAACTGCTACTGTCTCGGGCAAACCAGGACACCTAGTAATCCTACCCTACGAATACTTAAAACCTTAGTTTCATTCTTATTCTTAAAGAAGCTGAACTTAAACATTTAACTTAAAGACAACATTCAAGCAAGTACAGAAAAAGATTAATGAGGATGCTAATAATACATGGGGAAATACAATTCATACGGGAAATACAATTTCTACATTAAAATGTCATGCCAGACTTTGGTTTACATTAACTTTACCCAGGAAGCTCACCGAAATAAAAACAAAGACACCTCCTGCGTTCACAAAGTAATTTCTCGCGTGGGCTTTCCCAGAAATCAATAAGCTAAATGACAATTATCTCGATTCCTTAAACCACACGCCTCATGCCATCTTCCAGTGGCGCGAAGCCAAAACCTGGGGACGACGTGAGCGTCTAAGGGTTAAAATAAAAGCAGTGCACTTGAGAGTGAGCGGAGAATTGGGGCGCGCAGAGCATTTACAGTGGATTACTAAGCTTCCCAATCCACCAAAGAGCAAAGTCCAGTAATAGAAGACTCCTTTGTAGCTAACTAAAAATACATTGTCAGTGGATTTGTCCAGTTTTATGTATAAGCAATACTGCTTTCACCTGAACTAATACTAGTAGTCATATAAGCCCCTTATTGCCATGTGCTGCATTTTTTTTGCTAATCTTCAAGGATTTAGCTTCTTTGCCACATACCTCGGGGCACCAACTGATAAAGCTCTAACTCTCCATTTTTCCAGGACACCAGCAGTGCGGCCTTGCAAAAAATGAAAATCGCTCAAGAGATTTAAAGGGGAAATTTATTTTTAAAATCCTGACTTGAAGCAAAGAGGTGGATTTTTAAAAAGCTTATCTATAAAGAATCAGTTTAAATTTAAATTCTATCTTGGAACTCTTCCATGCATTCCAGCTTTAAAGTTTATCTTCTGACAGGGACTTTCTGCAAAGGTAATGGGCAGCTTTGTCACTATAATCTGGCCAAGTTTTTATTTTCTATTTTTTCAACGTTAAACTTCTTTCATTAAAAAAAAAAAAAATGTATGTGTGCTAGATAGGGTAGCAGCAAGTTCAGTAAATGCTACATCAGATCCCCATCTATGCTAATGTGTCAGAAAAATATCCAGAAACAGCACTGATGAAGAGCCAATGTTGATCATCTAATATTCTGGATGCAGAATTAGGGTGGCTGGTAAGCACTTTGTGGTCTTTCTTACCAACTGAGGTCTTTACATTAATTCAACTTAGAAACAAATTCTAAATACCGATAAACTGTTTAAGATATGAAAAAGACAGCCAGAAGAAGTTCTATGGTGTGGTTAGGCATGACAAGTGGAATCCAGTAAGGACAACTGAAACAGAACGCAGGCTCTCATTAAGCGCTCACGTTCATTCACACAAAGACTTGGAGATAGGTGGCCTCCGGTAAGCGTCTATAAATTCAAACACACTCGTGCAAACGTTAAGCTGTTGGTTTCCTCTTGGAACAGATGGAGACAAGAAACAGGAAGGGAATATTTCCCCCTTTTCGCTGGATTATTCTTTTTACTGTAAACCCTTCATTTCACTAGTTAATCATGGGAGCTGATGAGAAAAGACTGGAAAGGAGTCCATCACCCTCAACAGAAGGGAAAACACTGAGAGCCTTTTGTTAAAGGCCAAACCAGTAAGACTGTCTGTCATCCTCCACATAATAAACTATTTTCATTCAATAAAAGATTTTTGAGGGCAAATGCAAAGGGATTTGGGGACAAGTGAAAGAAACATGAAACATTTTAATTGTGCCTATTCCTGAAGTCATTAAAGCACAGAGGACCCCCACTGCTGGTGCTCTAAAATATGGTGGTCGAACAGGAGCTCCCTAAGGTCTCTTCAGGGACTAAACTTTTCCAAGATCACAGTTCACCCTACTCCCGAGCGTGAAGCCCTGTCTGTCCCTCTCGTCAGCTCCGTGGGGGTGACCGGCTGAGAAGGCCATTTTGGGTAACAAGCACACGGGCTTTGCTCACACAGAGCTGGGCCAACTCCCAGCTCTTCAAGCCACCAGCTACAGCAAGCTACTCAACCTTCCTGGGCAGTTGCCTCCACTCAAAGCAGGAGCAACACCACCAAACCCTCCGGGCTGTTGGCAGCCAAATTCTGGCCAGGTCTGGCGCTCGTATGAGCTCGATAAACAGCAGTTACTCTTATCATTTACTATCTGAGTTAGTTCATCCAGTAGCTGATGTTCGCCCAAAACAGCATCATTGATCAGGAGCATAAAAACTGGGGGAATCCTTTATGGAATTTATGAGCTTTTTGCTGCAAGCAGATCTCGATCATCTGTTGGGCCCATCAGCAACATTATTGGTTAGTTGTAAGGAAACTCTGGAGAGTCATCTTAAATGACACCAACTGGTCTTCACTTAGAGTCTTCTATGAGAGGGCAGAAAAGGAGGCCTTTACAAGCCGAAAGTGTCTTGGAGAAGGTATGAAATTATTGTTTGTAAGCAGAGGTAACCCATACCTTATGCTGTATCTTGCGGTCTCTTCCGGGTACTGAATAGAGAGACAGAGGGAAGGGAGCAGAGGGCCTGAGGGGTTTGAAGAGGCTGGTGCAGAAGTAGGAACTTGTGGGGCTAGAATTGAGAGCCACGTCCGTATGCCTGCCAAAGCCCACGATCTTAGCGGGCCAGCACTGTGGGTTGTGACATCATCATCTTTTGGAGGAAACTCTCCCAGGCCTTCTCAGATCATACTCGAGAGCATAAAAACAGTATTGCCAAATCTGACGGATGGATTTTGGCTCCTGTCTTGTATCGGGTTTCATGTACAACTGTCCACTTCCACTAACAAATAATGAGACATCTTCTTATTTTTTTTCACAGCAATCCTCCTTCCAAAAACCACTTAAGATGCCAAGAGTAAATTTTAATTAAAGTAGTCCTGGAACATTCATCTAAACTTCAAAAACCCACAGTCACTAAATGAAGTCATGTAGTGCATTCACCGACAGACGGAAATGGACACTGTAACTGCTCCGAAATGTACCGTTACCTTCGTCACTGCTAAAGCTACCAGGGGGATGTTTGTGACTAGGCAGCATAATTGCTCTTAATACATTTTCCATAAACAATTAGTTTGGTTCTCTTTTAAAGAGGTGAAAGATCAGACCCGTAACCCTGACTGGCGTGTACTATTGCACGTAACGGGGAACAAAGACTGTGCCTAAGCCACTATATTTTGGATCACTGCCCCTTCTGGAAAGATGATCTTTCCTCCTGATGACGCACCACTAAGCCGGGGGCCTTGCACACATTATTTCAATTAATCCGTTTTTTATTTCACGTAGGAAAGTATCGTGGCTAAGAACGTCAATTATAGCATCATCTCACAGCCTGGGATGAAATCGCGGCTCCTGCTTACATACTTACGAGCTGTGTGATCGTGGGCAACCTGATTAGTCTCTCTAGGCCTCAGTTTCTCATCTTAAAGTGATAACAATTATGGTCTCTGCCTTACAGAGTTGTGGCAAGAAATTAAGCTTATGTGTAGTGTCTACCTGGTGTTTAGCCTCCAGTAATTCCTCAGTAAATATTAACTATTACTGTTTTGCTGCTTTTCAACAAGTGTGAGTTACCATAAGCCCACTTTAAATAAAGATGGAGTACCTAAGGAGTAAAGAAACTAACAAACATGCTCGGGATCTTAACTCAGACTTGCTGGGTTCCAAGCCCGAGGCTCCTTCAACCTACCACACCGATCTCCGTTCAATTAACGGTATCTTCACTGGTTCCTGTATTGATAAATGTGGGTGTGGTTGGTAAAAAGGTTTACAGGAGGGGAGATGTTTTTATCAAAAGAATGCCCTGGCTGGCGGATCTGGGCCAAGGTCTGTGAGGGTGGCTCCTGGGAGATGGTCGGGGTGAGGGCAAAGAAGGACACTGTGGTCCTCATCCTTGTGACAAGACATCTTCTTGGGGAGACTGAGATGTGCCTTAGTTTGGTCTGTGGATATGTAAGAGAATTCTGAAAGCCTATGTAACCCAATTTCAGGTATACTTTCATTCACTCCTATGGCCTGACGCTCGGGGAGGATTAAGTGGGGCTGAAAAAGCAGAAGTCAAGGTCTACGTTAATGTCTCAATTTCCCCACCCTGTCAGTGGCGTCTGCCTGGGCTGCGCGAGCTTTTATCCCTTCCTATCTGCACGAAGAGCTGAACTTTAAAAGGTGCCAAGGAAGAAGAAATAATTTTCCAACACCGTAAGCGGAGCTGACTCGGCCTGTCATACGTGAGTTAGCCGGTCTGGTCCAAAGCAGGAGCAAGCTCCAGGTTTCTACCTTTTACGGGCGGATTCGTGAAGAAATAATAACGCTTGCCTTCACCATCAGCGTCCTCTCCCTTTCCTGGGCACTTACTTATGTGCCAGACACGGTACTAAACACATCTCAGATGTAATCTCCTTTTTTTTTTTTTAAAAAAATTTTTTTTTTTTCAACGTTTATTTATTTTTGGGACAGAGAGAGACAGAGCATGAACGGGGGAAGGGACAGAGAGAGAGGGAGACACAGAATCGGAAACAGGCTCCAGGCTCTGAGCCATCAGCCCAGAGCCTGACGCGGGGCTCGAACTCACGGACCGTGAGATCGTGACCTGGCTGAAGTCGGACGCTCAACCGACTGCGCCACCCAGGCGCCCCAGATGTAATCTCCTTTAATCCAGAAAAGTAACTTGCCCAGCGTCTTACAGCTAAAAGAAGCCAGGATTTGAACTCAGGTTTAACTCCAGAGACAGCTCTGTTTATTCTTTTTAAAGACTTCCTAAGACAGCCAACTGCTATACATTTTTATCTTCTGTCATTTATCTGAGCCGTAACCTATCCGAAGCGTTACAAGGGCTCGTATTCTTCTGTCAGGTGAAATCTAGCAGGGAGTCCGAGGGACTTTTCTTTCCCAAGGTCAGCTAGAAGCTGAGGAAAGGCAAGGACTGCCGCTACAGATCTAATCCGACGGGCTCCACTCAAATTCTCAGTGGTGGCTGAAACAACTCCACTGACTTTCCAGAGCTAAGGCGGGACTGAAAGGAACGGAACCCTCTGTGCCCCGCTGAGGGCTCGCTCTGAGCTGCCCCCGGGTGGCCGAGTGACCGCCTTCCGCCGGGCGACAGAGCCCCAGCAGTAAGCATTTCGAAACCGTGAAGAGGATCTTGGTGCAGATGACCTGGCTTTTGCTGGTTGTGTGACCTTGATCTGGGACAAGCCAGTCTCCTCAGACCCAGTTTCTCGTGCACAGAGGGTGATGGCAATATACCTGCCGGACCTCAGCCACAGGTGTGTCAGGAGGAGACAACACGGCTCGCGGCAGTTCCAGGAGCTGCACACGAACCACATGATGATAAGATGACTATTAAAACGGAAACGGGAGCTGGAGCTCTGTGTCTGGTTGACTCGCTGATGTTCAGTTAGGAGTATCGGCATTTCCGTTCTACTTCTTTACATTTTAAGCATAGCCAAGGGGTACAGAAAAAGAACAAAGGCAGGCAGAAAAATGTGAGAGCTGCCATTACAGCCTGTCAGCTGAACTAATTTTTCTAGGTAAGTTTGAGATTTTAAAAAATTGCAGAAATACTGGTAGGTAATAGATCTGCCGGATGTCGAATACATCTTATCTTATTATGTGGAAGAAAATGACTGGGTATAATTTTCTGGCCAGCCTCCGAGAGGACTGTTTCTAGAAGGCAGGGGAAGGATCTCTGGGAATCTGTGGGGATGCCACCACGAACCCCGAGACGCTTTTTAAGAAAGTTTAAAAGACACTTTCCAACCATCCAGTCAAGCACTGTAATCCAGGAACCATGAGCTGAGGAACCAGACCATAGAGAGCAGAGGTCACATTCTGGGCCCAAAGGCTTGAGGCCCCAGTTTCTACAAAACCACGGGATACGTATCGGCCTCTTGGGCTGTCCTCTACAGAAGCCTGATTTACTCACATCGTAAACTATCTGGGATTATATTCTGCCCACCAACCAGGCTGCCTGATCAGCCCAGGTTCTCAGAAACATGTCCTAATCTTATTAAAGCAGAAAAGAGAAGGATAAGAGATGCAGCAGAAAGCAGTGAAAGGTCCTAACCTTAAACACTCGCAACCACGGCCCACGGAAAGGAAACAGGAGTCCTTACCGAGGGGCTCCACGGGCCTGGCTGTCCCCTTAAAATAGTGCCACAGGGTGCGTGCTCTTAGGAAGATGGAGGCTGTCTTTTCTGGGGGGCGGGGTAGCGAATATTCGGGCACAAAATAGTATGCAGTACACCTGATGATTACAGAAATACTATTTACAGATTTTTTTTTTTTTTAACTGGCAGGGATTCGTTACCATGCTTAATGAACAGAGGGGTTATAGTCTGCGATTATAGGTTCCTCCTAGGCTGTGAATTTGTTAACATGTTTCAGCACGGAGGGGGCTTGATTACAAGTTTGTGGGTCTTAGAATTAAAATTCGATTCAATTCCATAACCACGTTACGAATCTCCTCCCGGCTAACTTACGGGCCATCTGCCTCTGAGACGCAGCTCTAACTGCTGGCTTTTTTACCTGAGTTTTGCCACAGGACGGTGTTCAGACAGTGCCAGAAATGGAAAAGTGCTTACTTTTTCATGCTTGTGTTTCTCCTTCTCTTTTTCTCTCTTCTCTCTCTCCCGCTTCTCTCTCTCCCTTTCCTTCTCTTTCTTCTCCTTCTCCTTCTCTTTCTCTTTCTTTTTCTTCTTCTCCTTTTTGTCCTTTTTCCTCTCTTTCTCCTTAGGCTTCTCTTTTTCCTCCAGCAGTTTCTCAGGAAGCATGGAGGACAAGGCGGGCAGCCCGGCCGGGACCCTGGCGGCCGCCGCGGGGCTGAACACGGGCAGGGCCGCGTCCTTCGGGGGCACCACGAGGGGGGCCGCAGATGTTCTCAGCCTCTCCTCCCGCCCCTTGTCTTTAACCTTTTCCCGGTCTCTCTTATCTTTGTCCCTCCTGCCTTTGTCTCTATCTTTCTTCTTATCTTTATGCTTCTCTCGCTCCTTCCGTACCATCCCATCTTTCAATCTCACTTTTGCATCGACTTCCTCAAATTCTTTTATTTTAAACTTATAGGGGTCCGGCTCTTCATCTTTAAGAAATTCCTTCCACGGGTACCTGGCTTCCTTGCTGCTCTCCTTCTCCTTCTCTTTCTCTTTCACTTTATCCTTCTCTTTACTTTTTTCCTTGCTTTTGTCTCTTTCCCTCTCCTTATCTCTCTGCTTCTCTTTCTTTTTCATTTTGGTCTTCAGTTCCTTTTTCAACTTCCTCTTGACCTCCACGGAGGAGGGCAGTTTGGCTTTCTCCTCGTACACCTTGTGCAGAGGTTCCGGGGTGGGAGGGGAGACCGAAGGAGAGGAGATGTAGGGAAAGCCGGGAGGCAGATTTGCAGGTGCTCCCAGTTTTGCTTTCCGCACCACCTCATCGATCGACGCATCCATGGTCCACGAGTTGTTGGAACTGGAGGCCCCACCCGAGAGGGGCAGAGGGGTGGATCCTGCCTTAGGGACACTGTTGGAGGAGGTGGAAGCTTTTGGAGTAGTACATTCCGCACCTGAAATTCTCTTAGGGCTGGTAAAAATGTCTCCTTCGGATTCGGATCCCGAAGAAAACTCGAAAGGGTCTGGCTCTCGCTCGGCGCAAGCCCGTGCAATCACGGCATTGATCGAGTCGTCGATCGTTCGGTCCGTCACGACCGCCTTCTTCGGCTGATTCTCAATGTTGAGTTTGCCAGCATCCGGGGGCGTCTGTATTTGTTTTACCTGAAGGGTTTCTTTACTAAGTTTTTCACTTATCGTAGCGGAAGGAGTCCTGTTTGGTGTTTCGGGTCTGACAGGTGCTTGGGGAATATGAGTCATAACCTTGGGACTCTTGGGGCTTTTGGGGCTCTTAGAGCGCCCAGGAGACTTCTTCTCTTTGGATACGGTTTTTGGTGACCGAATAGGACTTCCGACCATTGCTGGTGACTGCGCAGTTTTAGGTGACTTAGTCTTCTGTCCCGGAGAACTGGTTTTAGTCTTTGCTTTAGGTGTAAACGATTTGGCTTCTAATGGTTTTGTGATTGGCATTTGCGATTTTGCGACCGGAGCCAACATCGGTGGCTCTGGTGACGGAGGGACTAGGTCTGTATTGTCCTGCACGTGGACCGGAGAGAGCATTGGTGGGATCTTTTGGGTATTGATTGAGCTGAGGGGTTCTCGGGCTTCCAGTAATACGACATCCAGGGTGTCCCCTTTAGTGCTTAACAGCCGCGGTCGCTTGATGGCAGGCATTTCCTCAGCTTCCGGACTATCCAACGGTCTCTTACCCAAGAAATTCTCATCATTAATAATTTCCTCCTCCTCCAATTCATCGTCTTCTTCCAGGGGAACCTGCATGGCTTCTGCTGACGTACCCCCATCCGTGGGCACCTGCTCTTCCTCCTCTGGCAAGGGAAAAGAAAAGAGGTGTTACTGGAATATTTTAAAGATCCTAGCACATGAGAACAACGCTTCAAATGTGATTTCTAGGAAAGAAAGGAGCTTATGGATGGCGTTTAGAGAGCAAAGCGGTAGATCCTCAAGGATCTTCCAGACTTGCACGCCATCATTCTTTGAAGAGTGCCGGCCGGTGACAGCAGATATACAGACTGTCGGTCTCCTGCTTCCGCAACTCTTTTCCTGGCCTCACCGAACACCATCTTTCTCCCTCTTGTGTAAGCTCGTGCATGTGCGCCCACCCCCCCCCCGCCTCCCCCCACCCCAACACACATACATTATCTCTAAAGATCCAGAGATGGATTATTGTAAGACTCCTATCCTCAGAAATGACAAAAAGGCGTACCTACTTTTAGGACTCCTATAACAAATGTTAATTCTTGGAGTTTAGAAGATGCAAGTCTCCAACCTGGATATGATTCACCCACGGTTCATGTCTTCTGCTTTGCTTGCTGATGTCAGCACTTTGAGAGAGAGTGTGGTGCAAATGGCATATATCCCGGCTTTGCCATTAGCAAGACGCCGTTTCCGCTAGCATTCCGGCACTACGGGGCAACGGGCCTGGGGCAATCTCTTGACCCCCTCAGCCTATTTCCTGACCCTTCAAAAGGGACTAATGGCACTTGACCTGCCTACTTGACCGAGTTGCTTTAAGATCACGTTATTTCTTTCTACACGTACCAGCTGAGCATGTCACGGTTCAGCAGGGGACGCAACGTATGTGCATAGCACAGGGAAAGTGACCAGCACCAGAAGACGGACAAAGAGTGACCACGGGTCAAACAAACAGATTACTGCAACGCTAAAGACCTACGGAAGACTTCACGAATCAGGCAGTGCTTTGGATTTCCAGGGACCAGGAAGGGTGAGCACAGGGGGGAGGAACAGACGACAAGGAGGCGGAGGTGGAAACGCCAGGGGGGTAATCCGCCGGGCAAGCACGGTGCAAGTGGAGAGCGGCGCAAAGTGGGCCCGCTAAGTTGCCTCCAGATCCAAGCAGCTTTGAATTCCAGAAAAACTAAACCATCTTTCCTCTGCTGGCCGTTCGGACCTAGGGAAGATGTTTAGACAAGGAAGAAAAATCTCAGGGTGTATGTGAACAAATGATTCTAGCAGGACCATATACGATGGATGGGAGGGACCACTATAATGGAGACGTGATGAGTCAGAAGTTGCTGAAATGATGTAGGTAAGCGACGACAGGGTCCGAACAGGAGAGTGGTAACAAGAGGAAGCAATGGAGGTAGAGGACATTTTGAATACAGAATGAACGGAATCTAATAAATGATGGGGTCAAAGGGTGGACAAAGGAGTCAAACACCATTTCAAGGCTCTGAGCCCCAGTGAGTGAGCAACGCAGTCATTAACGGAAAGAAAGAAAGAAAGAAAGAAAGAAAGAAAGAAAGAAAGAAAGAAAGAGAGAGAGAGAGAGAGAGAGAGAGAGAGAAAGAAAGAAAGAAAGAAAGAAAGAAAGAAAGAAAGAAAGAAAGAAAGAAAGAAGAAAGAGGATTATTAGTTAGCGCAGTCCCTAGACACAGAGTCGGGTGGACAGTTAATGATGTCTAACACAAGACAAATTTGAGACATAACTACTGTTAGCAGTCCTTGAGAATGACACTATCATCCGTCCAGGTACCTGAGTCAGAAACGTCATTCCAGACCACTTCGTTCCTTTGTCTCCATTTCCACACTGCGGACACAATTTCCTACTGCATTTCCTTTAATGTGCTTTCCCCGCGGCTACTGTGGTTAGTTCGTTAGTTCAGATCCCCGGCGCCTCTTGTCTGTACTCCTCACTAGTCTCTACGCCTCCGGCTCCAGTCCCGTCTTTCACATTGCCTTACCGAGGCCACAAATCCGAGTATATGACTTCCTGCATTTTTTTTTTTTTAATGTTTATTTATACTTGAGACAGAGAGAGAGACAGCACATGAGCCGGGGAGGGGCAGAGAGAGAGGGAGACACAGAATCCAGGAGCAGGCTCCAGGCTCTGAGCTGTCAGCACAGAGCCCGACGCAGGGCTCGAACCCACAAACTGTGAGATCGTGACTTGAGCTGAAGGATGCTCAACTGACTGAGCCACCCGGGTGCCCTCCTGCATTTCTTTTTAAAGCTTTTTTTAAAAAAGCAATCTCCATATCCAACATGGGGTTCGAACTCACCACCCTGAGACGAAGAGTTGCCCGCTCCACCGACTGGGCCGGCCAGGCGCCCCGGATGACTTCCTGTCTTAAGGACCTTTCATCGGTCCCTACTTTGCAAAAGGAGCTCCTTGGAGCCTGGAGGGTTCTGCGGAACCCCTCTTGAAGCACCACACAGTATGGGCCGGGTCCCCTATTCTCTATGAAATGGAATGGTTACCCGTACGGTTCTGTATCTTACACGCTGAGCTGCCACAAAAGCTTTTGTTGTGAGGCTACAGCAAGGTGAAAACCAGTATGCTAAAATGTAAAATCAACCCCATTTCCCCGGCACAACCTATATGGCGCTCCCTCATCTGACCCCGTCCTGGGCACTCTGCCAGCCCAGCCACGTGGACTGATCTGTTGCTTGAGGACACACTGCCGTGTGTCACTTTCACAGCTCTGTGCATGCAGCTCCCTTCGCCGGAAATGCTCTGCCCCCTGACATTTGGTGACTATCTCCTCTTCTTTTTTTCACGTCTGTTTATTTTTGAGAGTGAGAGAGAATGAGCGCAAGCGGGAGAGGAGCAGAGAGAGAGGGAGACACAGGATCCGAAGCAGGCTCCAGACTCCGAGCTGTCAGCACAGAGCCCGACGCGGGGCTCGAACTCACCAACTGCAAGATCATGACCTGAACTGAAGTCGGACGCTTAACCGATTGATCCACCCAGGGGTCCCGGTGACTATCTCTTCTCAGCCTCCGATCAAATGCTCCCTCTTCCGTGACACTTTTTCTTAGCAACTAGAAGTGACCGTCCCCCACCCCGTCCCCCACTTTGGGCTCTATTGTATTCTGGTTCTACAAGCAACAAAGAAAGTCTAGAATATTTACTATCTGGCCCTTTGCAGAAAAGTTTTCAGACTCCTGTCCTAGATTTACACTATTCAGAAGATTTGAACAGCCCCTTCCAACCCTATCTTTATCAAAATGACAAGAGAGACTTCAAATCCACTAACTGCTAACAGGCAAACATATGAAAAAATTAGAAGGAGGACAGCTTTAGGATATTCTCCAAGTGAAGGAATAAAAAATTTCAGAGTACTTACTACTGTTCTATTTCTAAATTGCAAAGAACCTCCTCCTACCTGAGAGAGGTTCATAAATCCCAACGATGCCAAAGCAGAGAGAGGAAGGTTGAGCCCGGGCGGCACAATGGGCCCGTGGAATATGTTGAAGTAGGCCTTGTTCTTCTGATTCTGGAGCTGAATCCGGATCTGGATCAGCTCTGGGAGGGTGAGTCCCCCAGAGAAGGCCTTAGGAGGACACACTGGGAGGGCAGAGGGAGTACTCTAATGAAAGCAGTTCCCAGCACGGGAACTCCTGGACTAATAGAAAAATAGTTATAGGTCCTCCAGATGAAAGTTTTTGGCTTTTTTTATTTTTTAGCTGGAACAACTAATTAGAGTTCAATTTTCAAACTACTAAATAATAATGCTGGCCAATAACAGGGATGTACGTTGTAAGGTTAACCCTGCAATCCTTTTACGAGAAGATTAAAACAAAACAAAACAAAAACAAAACAAACCCAAGTCGCCTCACTCTAATCTCTGGAAAACCATATAACAGCGCAAGTCCACAGTTGGCATCTACAGGTCAAGTGGGTATCACTCCGCCATCTGCCCTAATAACTCTATCCTGCCATGAAAGCAGCCCAGAGCTGTTGGGGACACTTTTTCAGGATAACGGATATTTTACTAAGGGAAGCCAGCTCTGGATAAGTATTCATGTTCATGCTGCTAAAGGTATGATAAGGAATTATTTACAAAACTGGTATTTTCAATTCTGCTTGTGTTAAAATCTGGCTAATGTTAACAGCGGTTAAGACTTTTGATTTGATTATCCTTTGTGTGAAAATTTATTCAAAATGATGATACCTGTGACAACTGATCATTAGTACTGTCATTCTTCAAAGAATACCATCAATTATGAGATAACTTCTACACTTCTAGGAGAGGAAAAAAAAGATACTGACAATAAGAAAAAAAGACATATGAAGAACCATACTTAAAACCAGTATGGGAGGGAAGATTTATTTTAAAAAAAATGTCAAGTTTCTGGTAAAAGTTCATGTCCACCATCAACAACCTTATTCTTCACGTAAATTCACTAAAACATAAATGCTGTAATCCAATCTAAGGAAAAACCCGCCACATTAAAAAGTAACTTTTCATTCCGTCAGAGGCTTTGCGTATGCAGAATGCTTTCGCATGTGTCAAAAAAGGGGAAATGATGGGAAATAATGTGAATGACTCGGCACAAATTTATCACCACTGTCAGAAACGCAACTTAAGAGAGATACTTAACTGGTAGCAGACTATCTCATAACAGAAAAAGAGGGAGGTGGAGGTCTCTCAGGGATCTCAGAGTCTTCTCATTTAAACAGCCAACGATTCCAAGCCAACATTTGATTGCAAAATTATTTTTAAACTTCTTAAAACATTTTATCTTAGAGAGAGAAAATGCATGAGCAGGGGAGAGGAGCAGAGGAAGGGAGAGAGGAAGGCAGGGAGGGAGAGAGAGAGACACAGAAAGAGAGACAGACAGAGAGAGACAGAGAGAGACAGAGAGAGAGAGAGAGAGAGAGAGAGAGAGAGAGAATGAATGAGAATCTCAAGCAGGCTCCACGCTTAGCACAGAGCCCAATGCAGGGCTCTGTCTCATGAACCATGAGATCATGACCTGAGCCGAAATCGAGAGTCAAATGCTCAGCCGACTGAGCCACCCACGTACCCCTTTAAGTTTTTAATTTGAAATAATTTCACACTTACAGAAAAGTTTTAAGAACATTACAAAGAACTCATGAATCCCCTTCACCCAGTTTCACCAAATTAACGTTTTCCTTCAGTGTGTGACTGACTGCAGAAAAACTGTCAAGTTCTCTCCTACTTACGTATCAGAGAGAAGATGGGTCCCTGTTAATGTCCATCTTTTTAAAATTTCACAGATGTAGATGTGAGTAAAGGAGATACTACAGACTGCACCCCAATTTTCCTCCGTTAATGACACAAAGAAGCCACACTCGCTACATTTCCCAGAGGAATAATGAGAAAAACATGTGTCTTTACCAAACTTCTCGAACAAAACATAAAACAAGGCTTAAATAAGGCCTGAACACACCCAAAGGGGTTTTAATGGGTTAATCCTAAACTACTATAAATATTGACTTAGAACAAAATATCGTTTTAACTAGAATAATAAATGCCTTTAAAGAAACCCTATAATCTAAAAAGCTCATGGAAAGTAGGGGAAAAAAAGGAAATTGTTTTCATATGGCATTGAGAAGCTTTTTATCTCATTCACTACACAGATGCACGCAACTTTAACATTTAGTGGCACAATCTCAAAACGGGCAGAAACTATACTTGCCTTTCTCAACCTTCGACATGGGGCCAATGAAATTCTGTCTGCGTATATTTCACCAAAAATTAAATGTATTTAAAACTAGATTTCTTGTGATTCTTTTTAGAAATATACATGCAGAAATTTCTAGCAATTACGACACAAACTTTCCTATTTTCTTATTAGCTTACGCATCCTGCTGCTTTTGTAATAGTTTCCTTTTTTATTAACAAATATGAAAGGGTTTGCTTAAGATGCACATTTTTTCGAAAAATACCTTTCTGTCCATCTGGATACAAGGTGTATTTACCGTAACGTTCCTTGAAGCGACTCACTATCGCTATCACTCATTCATTCAGTCCTCATTCATTCATTCATTCATTCACTCCCTCGCTCATCTACTGAGTGTCTTCTGAATTCCCCTGTGGCAAGCACTGTGTCAGATCTCAGGAACAGAGAGTCAAATAGGACATGATTTCCTGTCCTTAAGAATCAACCACATTTTGTGGCCATCGGTTCAACTGCTGTGGCAGGGATCGGTGCCAGGTACGTACACAGCCCACATCCAGGGATACGAGCACGGAAGGCGATCTGGACTGATGTGGACTGAACCCGTCTGGCATCTGTTACCGGAGCCATGATTCCACCTAGCACAGCCCACGGACTCTCGCAGAAGAAAATATGCTCGCGTGCAACACCTAAGTCTTGACGTCTGACCTCTTACTTCTCGGAGCTGAAGATCTTTTTACTGGGGCCATCTCTACACGCAGATGACTATACAAGGCGGGATGGTCTCAAGGGCAGGACAGAGCTATTTGTGTCCCTCGATATTTCACGGACCGTACGCACCAGTGCTTGGCGTTCTGACCACCAGCAGTTGAAAACCGATGGGCAGACACCGGATGCCTGGAACAGATGGGACGAGTGGGGGTATAAAAACTATCCAGACCAACATTTTATTTTTAGCTCCAAATGAGGCTACAAAAATTTTTTTTTAAATCCCGTCTACATCCCCTCATACAGTATTTTTTACATTGTCCTGTCTATAACGTAACGGAAATTAGACCCTTGAAACACAACTCGATGTGTGTAAGTGGGTAGGTATTTTTTAAATAAACCTATTGACTTAAAAAAAACCGAAATTACTAGCAAAGACAAGACAATTAGGCAGTGACAATTCATATAGTACAACCAATCAATAACACAATAAATTAATAGCAGAGCAAAGACGATGCGTTATAAATACTTATACACACACCGACCTGTAAAAAAGCACTATTTCACTAACATTCTGCACAATAAAAAACGAAAATGCTATATAAGCAAGCCAACCTGAAATGACACCAAGTATTATAAATGGCCTAATCTATATGTTAATGCTGTTGTATCACATAACTGCAGCGAGACGGAGATAACAATATGACTTTGGGGTTTCTATGGCTACATCCTGGGCTAACGGGCCTGAGGGGGCCGGCTGCTGACGCCACACAAGCATTCTGAGTGCTTCTTTTTGGTTATTTATGATATGATTTATGATAACGACAACATCTCCTATTTTCTCTCCTCCTCAGGTACAATAAATTGCTATCGTTAATCACCCTTCTCGGTTCAACTGCGATCACAATAGCATAATAGGGCCTAGCCACGGTCACATTGTGGATTTTTTAAAAAAGAAATAAATACAAGATCTCTCCAGACAACGTCGATAGCTCTAATATTTTAATCGACTTCCTTTAAGTCTTTCAGAATAAATTCTGTTCCAGCTGAGATCCCATACGAGGGTGTAAGCCCTTCGTGCAAATCCAGGGCCACACGTTCACAAATCACTACCACCGTGATCTCCTCAAACTTGGGATAACAGTAAGACTGCACACTACGACATGAGAGCAACACACTTTCTTTTCCAAGGCAAACAATGGCAGGGTTTTTTTCCCTTTATCGATAAAACCGATCTCCCTGCTATCTTTTTTCTCCCCAGAACCAAACAAATTAGGCAAATTAGCCATTCATCTATCAGAAGGCGGCTCGCAGAGAAAGAATAAAAACTTGGCAATCATTCGCACGTGTGTGATCTGCCGTTGCCAATTACCGGCTATGAAGACCCTTCATCTTTCTGAACTTCAATTTCCTGTTATGCTGGTTAGGATTAACAGAAAGTCCCAGCACCTCTGAGTAAGACAAAGTACGTAAAGAACCCGGCAAAGGGCCTGATAAATGAGTTAGAGCATAAAAACAGAAGAGAAATTCTGCCCCTCCCTACACTGATGCCTTTTTAATGGGCTCCTCAGTAAGAGGTGGGACCTACTTGATGGGGGTGGTCACGGAACGTGCTTTTGGCCAGCGGGTCAGAGTTGGCATTGGCCAAATGTGGCATTGGCCGAGGTTTCTTGAAAACCACCTGTGTACTGGGGCTTGCCCTCCTGCTGCTCACGGGACACCTGCAACCGCCCCCACGGGCGTGAGCCGAGGTTAGCCTGCTGGATGGCAAGTGCGTGGCCGAGGGCCCACGCGGAACCATCAGACATCTGAGCGAGGCCGTCGATGACCGGCTGATCGCAAACGTACGACCAAGCCCAGCCACATCCAGCAAAAGCAGTGCACGGCTGGGCCAACCCCAAATACCAACTCACGGCATCGGGAGCTCATAGACACTGGCTACGGTAAGCCACTAAATTTCGGGGTGGCCCGTGACACGGCAACGTGTTAATCACGCGTTCACATACGCACGGACGATGGGCTTGTGTCATTGGCAGTGGTTACGTTCTACGAAGGTCCTGTGAAGACTAACTTAGCAAAAACTGAACCATCGCTCCCAGGGGAAATACGAGGTGAGGCTCCTGTGGGTCTCTTCTCGCTGTAGATCAATACAGAAGCTCATTTTACGTATGTTTCTGTTTAATGACTTAAAGGCATCTCATTTGATGTACATTGTGGATTCCCTACCACTGAGCTCAGAGCCAGCAGCACTGTAATTCATGCCTGAAGGAGGCTGATCGAACACGTGTTTTTTCCGCAAGGCACACCATAGCCCTCTGACGCTCAGGAACACTCTCCGGCGCTTCAGCATCGTGCTTGGGGACCACTCCAAACGGCACAAGCACCCAGAAAAAGTAAAAACTGTGAAGAACGTGGCACCAACTACACCCTGAACATGACACTTGCTTACAACCGGGAGCTGAAACGGCAAGGCATAGTGTCACCCTGTTCGAACTCAGCTGCAAATGTGCACACCCCGGGCAACTCAAATTCTTCGCCACACTCGGTAGGTCCCTGAGTGACTGTGAAAGCATCGTGCTGAAGTCGGGGTTACACGCACATCTTAGTGAGTGGGCAAAAAATCACAAATATGGAATACACGCATAATGAGGATCAACTACAAGTGTATGGCTATAAACTCATCAGCACTGAGTACTTTTATGGACTACGGATTTAAAAGAAAAGATTTTACTTGAAACTAATTCCAGGCCTCGGAAGGCATTTAATGAAAAGATGAAATATGCGTGAAGAACCGTAACACTGTGACCATACCTGGCAAGGCATTTTTCCTGCCCCAAGCTGGGACATATTTTAGTTTACAGATATCAAAGTACTAGCTGTGCACGCACTTTCTGCTCAAGCGCATGACTATTCTTTGAATTTCTGGAACCTACCAACCTCTTTCCCTTCTTGGCGTCTTTACAGCCACATCCTCTGTTCCTTTCCACTAGGAACACTCTCCCCTTCATTATTTCCATGCTCGTCTCTCTTTCTCACTCTTTACATCTTAAGCTGACGTACTGCTTTCTCCAAGAAGCATTCTTTAGTCATTCTCCATCTCCAAAATAAAGAGTCACAACGTGTAGCTGTTTGATGGTCGGCGCAGTTTTTATCCGTTTCCCCAACCAAGCTCCGCCAAGACAGGAACCACATTTTTCTTCAGTTGCTAAGCGATCACCTGAGGCTGATGATACATATTTCCTTCACCACTGTTACTATGAGAAAAACAAGAAAAACTATCTTACCGTATTTAATCGACTCTAAGTTGTTAAAATGTGAAAAAAAATGTGCCTCTCTTGAAGTTGGGATGTATTTCTTATAATCAAAGCATCTTCTTGTCTCTGTGGGACAGGTGTGATAACACTGGCCCAGTAGTCACTACCCGCCAGCGGGTGAACTTGGGACTCCTGGTGAAACGACTGGATACTGCAGCTCCTTGGTGTTTCGGTCACCAAACCACTTAAAAAATTTGACAAAGAGGTGTCTGTTCTATGCAGTTAAAAAGTAACACTTTATACACATTTAAAAATGTTCTATTTTTTGAGAGAGAGAGTGCGAGCAGGGGAGGGGGAGAGCGAGGATCCAAAGCGGGCTCCGCGATGACAGCAGAGAGCCCATGTGGGGGCTCGAACTCACGAACCGTGAGATCCTGACCTGAGCCGAAGTCGGATGCCCAACCCACTGAGCCACCCAGGCGCCCCTGTATATGCATTTTATATGATAAGAAAGAAGAGTCTGGCAGTCGAATTGGCAGTGTGTGTGTGTTCTTAGTGGTACAGACAAGAATGGCACTTCTTAAACTGATGATGTCTTAGGATCAGTGAAATATGACAGTTGTCGCAAATTACAACGAAATGCTTACTATGGTCCTTCAACAGAACACAGAGAAACCGTTTTAGCTATTCAAGCAGCATTAAACTGGACATACCTAAAACCTAAGGGCCCACAAAAGGGGGGACTTGCAAACTGTGACTCAGAACAGCGGACGAGAGGTGATTTGGTTGTTGCCCTCCGATCTTCTTCTCCTCCCCTTCCTGTACTCACTGACGTGGGACATCCCTTCACCAGTTAGATCCTGTAGATGATCCTTTTCACTAGACTGACTTGGCACATGACCTCTGGGTTTGGGGCCGTGTTTTGAAGCATGCTCTTTATTTCGAGCCCACACTTTATTATTAGGGCAGTGTTTCATTCTAGTGGAAATGGCAATGAACTAGAAGACAACCTTGGTTTATAGAACCAGCCCTTTCCTGATCTTTGTGCTGACGAGCACCAGACTCTTCATCAGCACGCATGCAAAAATAACGTTGACCCTATCTGCTTCACAGGATTACCACGCGCAGTTAGTAAAGAGTCAGCGTGAAATCTGTGGAAAACTGCTCCAGTGGCCACTGCCGTGAGTGGCGACAGCAGCACAGACCTTCACTGCCGCCTCTCCACTCACCCAGCACCGACCAGGAGCCGGCCCCAGGGAGGAGCGGCTCCCACACTCGCTCCTCTCCCTCCTCCCCCAACCACACATGTGCGATCCGAGAGATTTTAACAGAATCGTGAAAAAAGGAGAGCTCAGGATAACTACCCAACGGCTGTTAAGAAGCCAGATTAGAAAGAAGACCAAATTTGGGATGACTCCAGTCTGAAGTGGCAAGAGAAACATCCATTCAGTACCAAAGGATACATCTCTGACGGGGAAAGGAAGGCAGTATTTAAGCTTCATTGTCCCATCCCATCAACCCTAAAGACACTCATATTTAGGGGATGGCCTATGAGATCTGCTGCTGGTCTCTGAAATTTGGTGATTCAAAACAAACAAACAAACGACGCCCCAAGAAGCCACAAAACAAGCAAATCACAATGGTATAAAAGTGGCCAGAAAAATGCTATGAAATTACAATCAACTCTTTCCTGGCCTGGATGAAAAGTAGGGCAGGGGAGCCAAGAGGCTAATCAATCTGCAATAGAAATGACCATACACCTGAACCGCAGATTAAAAATTCTTCAAAATCAGAATCGAAAGCCCTGTACTTCTTGAACTTGGAACATCGTGTAACCTTTCTTTGATAAGATGTCCCAGAAGGTCCGACAAGGTCTGACTTGTCAGAAGGTCACGAGGTCTCAGGGATGAATGTCTCCCCACGGGGCTTGTGTGACTGCACATAAACAGTTCAGACTACAAAGGGCTAACTACGACCGCACCCATTCACCCTTAAGGCCACGCGGTGGGTGAGGCTGGAGGGACTGTCCAACTCCAAGTGCCGCCCCGCAGCATCTCCCTGCCCGGCCTCCGCTGGCTTCGGCACAATTAAAATCCCAATCCCTCCCGCGGCCCCCAGCGTCCCATCACGACCTTGTGCCGCGTTGACCCTCTGCTCCCCTTCTCGGGCCACCCTGCCGTCCTGGGCACTGCTCACACCTGCCGCGCTGCCTCCCAGCGCTCTCCCGATGGCCCCGGGTGCTGCTCGTGCAGGTCGTCTCACGGCTGCTTCTCGCACCTTACCCAGGTCTCCGGTGTCCCGGCCTCACGGACTCTGACCGCCAGCCCTTCCGCCACCCACCTGCCTCCCTAGCACTTTCATAGCCCGCTTTCCGGCCACTGCGCCCACCTCACATCGTATTACTTGTCTGCTCGGCCATTTCTGTCCCACCCACTAAAACATGAGCCTTCTGAGGGCAGGGGCTGCGTCCTCTAGACTGAGTTCCCAGCGGCTAAAGCAGTAGCTAACCCAGAGAGCCTCTGAATTAGCAAAAGCTTGTGATGGCCAGGCGGTTATTTCCTAGTAAGGGGGCTGAAGCCAAGGGTGTAAGGAAGGTCACCTTGGGGCGCCTGGGTGGCTCAGTCGGTTGGGCGTCCGACTTCGGCTCAGGTCATGATCTCGCGGTTTGTGAGTTCGAGCCCCGCGTCGGGCTCTGTGCCGACAGCTCGGAGCCTGCTTCCGTTCTGTGTCTCCCTCTCTCTCTCTGCCCCTTCCCCACTTGTGCTCTGTCTCTGTCTCTCAAAAATAAATAAATGTAAAACAATAAAAATTTAAAAAACAACGGTCACCTGAGGAAATATACGGTGTGTGAACAGCAGAGGACCAGGGACAGATACTATGCAACAGACCAAAATTTAAAGTAGTGGCAGAAGGGGAACTTGAGAAGAGAATAAGACGGGATGGCCGGTAAGTTGGAAGAAAACCACAAGAGAAAATACAAGCGCGTACAAGAAGGTTTCAACAAGAAAGGAGTATTCAATCATGCCGAAGATTGCAAAAGCATCAAATATACCTCCCTAAAGCGACTATGATCCACGATCGCTGCCATGAAATAAACAGGGTAAAGTAACAGAAAAGCACCACTAAGGAGGCAGTGATGAGGGAGAGTGCCATCTTCTTAGAATGAAGAAACTGTCTTAATACCAGTTAAACACAGATCTGAGTAACTAATTAGAACAGCAATCGGAGACAAGCCAGAGGAAACGTATTCTCGGCACTTAGAACAGCCACACGTATAACGAGGTTGCGTGTTCGAGGCTCTGAAAGGAAACCAGTGTGGCCAACGTAATGTGAGAATGGGATGCAACACGACGGGCTGGCGAGCAGGTGCAGCTTCAGGGGTCACGCTGAAGAGCTGGTTTTAAAAGTCTGCTCTGCTTTTGAAAAAGGCGACTCCAGCAGTTGTGAAAAGAACAGGAATTAGGTCACTGGTGACCCGAGTGAAGTTTCAGTCTAGCGGGGGGTGGGGGCGGAAGCTGGAGGGCGGGTAGAGTCAGTCGTATGTCACACGATGAAGCAGTCTCATCCACTCGTTCACCCAACAAACACTACAATCTGTATAACAGCCAATATAGGCGTAAGGAAACCAAACACAAGGCTTCTCTCCTCACGGGCTTTACCCGCTGCCAGCGCGGACAGGAAACAAGTAAATACACGAGAAATTCATAGTGACGAAGTGCTAAGAGGACAATGAAGTAGGATCACGTGTTGGGGGAGGAAGGGCTACTCTAGGAAGAGTGGTCCCTATGGACACTTTAGTGGAGACCAGATTCGTGGGGAAACTGCGGCCGTGGGATGATCTTTAGCACAAGCATTTTCGGGGAGAAAAGAGAACAAGGGAAGGCCCTGCTGTGAGAACAGACGTTCACGTCCGACGGACGGAGGACAGGCGGTGTAGACGGAGGTGAAGCCTGTGGATGCGGGGATCAGAGCATGCCTTGTCTTCTTCTGTGCTGAGGGAGCCAGGGTGTGTCTGAGCACAGTGGGAAGCCACTGGCCAGTTTTAAGCAGGAAAGGCTGACCGAAAGAAACGGCAAGGTTGAGAAAGGAAGGCGAAGAAAGCTAAGGGAAGGTTTGGAAAGGTTCACGGTAGAGATAAACACGGCCAACTACCAGACAACACAAACGAACGAACCAGAAAATAATATACTCCACTAACGGGGAGAGAAGGAGGAAGTAGTAATATGAAGCTTAAAATGACTGATCAGACTGAGAACGACCATACCCAATAGGAAACCGTTTGTCACACGAAATTACTACATACAAAAACCCCCACAAAGCGTGCAGGATCAGCATTGCCATCCGACTTTTACACGGTGGGGCAGACAGACATATGCCAGAGGCTGGTGCATTTGAGAGAGGCTGTTTACCTTTGGGGCAATACCTCACTCTATTCTGCACGGTTTACTACCATGAACATGAAGCCAAAGCGTGAAGGCACATCTGCATCGAAGTGATGCGATGCCATATCTTTACGTTGCACGCACCCCTAGGTACAGAGTAATGCATACTGTCAACCAAACCTTTACTCCAACGAAGGTCTATCCCAGGGCTCTAAGTGACCTTGGCAAAATTCTAGAAAACAGATCTCAGGACCTGGGGCTCCAAAGCTATTTTAGAATGAGCTCGGAATAATTGTCCCACAATATGCGTTTCTTGATTAATTGCTTAAGATAAGGCCTCCTTTTCCTTGCTGGCCTCCAGTGGCTCTCTCTTCTTCCCATAATCACTTCTGTCTCGTTCTTCTAAACCCTGGAAGGCTAAGGGAAAAATCAGAGATACACCAATTCCATTACTTGGGGATTAGCTAGGAGATAACCCTTTGTATTCCATTACTGACCATTATTTGAGTAATTATTCAATAACTATGGTACGTTTGAAAGATGCACTAATTGTTTTCTGAGGCTCACTCGTGCTTTGTATCAGACAAGTTACGAACGTTATGTTCTTTAACACTGCAAATCTACATTCGGGACACAGGAGAAAAATGACTCGTAACTTTTACTGCATTTCGTTTTTCTTTGATTTCTTTTCCTACATAAAAAATAAAAGCTGAAACAAGAATAATTAGTCTGTTGAAGGTCTTACTGACTAGAAAATTAGGACTCTATTTTTGACCAGATTTATGTCTTGCAAGAGTCAAATTTTTGCATAATTTAGACAGAAAATTGGCAGGGGATGGCTGTTCCATCGAATTTCAGCAAAATTAGTATTCAGCCACCTGAAATTTTGGCAGCAGTCCAGTATGTTTATCCAAAGCAGTAAGTAGACAGAAAATAAAAGACAATTGACGATCATGCCTAAATAAGTTACTTTCTCTCTTTCTCTCCCGCTCTCTCACATGCACACACACACATTTAAAAATGAGCCACTAATTTCAAAAGTATGTCTTGTGAAAAGACTTATGGTCTACCGTACTTACGGTCTTAATATCAACTGCAGAAAGAAAAAGAACATCCGTCCCATTTCCAAAGTACAAAGAACCCTATACCAGTAAGCTGACTCCAACATGGTCTACAAAGGGGTAAAGCTGTTTTTAATTACCTGTCCTCCAAAATAAAGCAAATCACACACATCACTTCTTGACTATTGCTGCTAATAGAGGAACACGATAGGAACGATGATTCCAAATTCATTAGTGACTGCTGTGGAATGCATGGTAAAGAAAGCTGAAAACCCCATCTATTAACTCTTGCTTACCTTCAGCTCCCCCTAGAACGTCAGTTGGCATGGAAGGAAAAGAGCTAAGAGGCCCACACATGCATTTAATGTTTACTGGGCACCGACCATCTGTAAGCCTTCAGCTCAGGGAAAACCGAAGAGTATTCTTCAAGGCCATAGTAAGTGTGCCTGACAGGGTCCAAGTTTGGTGGTCCTGAGACCCTCCTGGCAGCTAGAATGGAATTGGCGGTGAAAGTGAAGAGCGGTATATGGTTCGGAAGGCCCATGTAAGACGAGGTCCGTCAAAGCGAGGCTTCCATTCAGGAAGCGTTTGAAATACACCTACCGTGTGCTGGGTATCAGGTACAAAGTGAGAACTCTGACAAGTAAAAGACCCTCAAAATGTTCATCCACGTGAAATCTGCAGACTGAGATGCAAACATTTAAAATGAGGTAGTTGGCAATAATAAAAAGTCAATACGGCGCTAAGGCATCTCAGAAATAAATAGTAAGAACAGCACCGTCCAGTAGAAATACAATACAAGCTACATGATGGAATTAAAAATTGTGGAGCACTTGGGTGGCTCAGTCGGTTAAGTGTCCGACTTTGGCTCAGGTCATGACCTTACGGCTCGTGAGTTCGAGCCCCACGTCGGACTCTGTGTCTCCCTCCCTCTCTGCCCCTCCCCGACTCACATTCTATCTCTGTCTCCCTCTCAAAAATAAATAAACATTAAAAAACACCTGTTTTAAGTTGTTCGGTAGCCACATTGAAATATTGAAAAGAACAGGTAAAACCAATTTTAGTAATATTTTAACTTGATAGATCAAAAATACTGTTTCAATATATAATCAATATAGAAATAATTATTGAGATAGTTTAGCTTCTTTTCATACTGAGCTTTCAATATCTGAGATGTGTTTCATCCTGATAGCAACTACCAATTCAGATGCTAAATCTTCATTGGAAATACTTGATCCGTGTGTAGAGTAAATTACATGAAATTTACAGTTGAAAAGTAGATGCACATACCTGAGTTGTCTCAAACATACCTAGACATTTTTTAATAGTGAATAAGTTATCAGTGTTTAAATTTAAATTAAGTAAAACTAAATATAATATAATGTAATAAAAACTAGATAGAATTAAAAACTCAGCCCTCAGTCAGGTGAACCACATTTTGAGAGCTCCATGGACCCTTGGGGCTACTGGCCACCATGTTGGATGTGCAGGTCTAGAAATCCATTAGGGCAAGTTGGGTTGGAGACCAGAAATTTTTAAGGTATGGATTAAGAGGTACTTGAGAAGCAGAAAGAAAAAGACTGAATATGTGGTTGACTACGTGCAATTAAAAGAAAACCAGAGAGGCGGTATCCGAAATAGCTGCAGAAAAATCAGTTTATAAAGAAGGGGGTAAAAAAAAAAAAAAAAACCCAAGAAAACATTGGTACTCTGGAACAATAATCTGTGCTTCCCCTAGAGAGCAGTGTATTCAGTGTCAAGCAAGAGTAGATTTTAAATCCCCCACTCACGTACGTACTTGTCAAATTAGCTAACTTTGCTCCATTCCTCTGTGTGCTCGCTCGAATACAACAGAAGGCAGCATTAAGTATGTGGGCTTGGGAGTCAGATGGGTTTGATGTCACATCCTGTCTTCATCACTTGTTACCTGTGTGAACTTGGGGAGGACTCTTCTCTACGCCTCATCTGTAAAACGGAGCTGATGTGGATAATATCCACGTCATAGGGTTGATGTGAGGACATAACTAGTTAATGTCACCAAAGCACGTGGTGTGGCATCTATTACACACAAAACGTGGCCAATAAAATTTGTCATAATTAATCCAACAGCCCAGATCTTTACCATCTTTGCCTAGAATATTAAAAATGAAATACGAGTTGGTCTTTGGGTTTCCAGCATCTTGCTACGTCCAGTCCAACATCAGCTTTGCCATCAGAATTATCTTTTGAAATCAAGGACATTGATCATACCTACTCTTCTGCTAAATAATCTTCAAGGGCTTTTGTAACTCTGCATTTGACCACACAACTCTTCATACATCTCTAGGATAGAAAAAAATTTCAATGCCCTCCTTATTATAGAAGACTTTTTTTTTTTTAAGAAGACACTTAACCTACATCTTAAGAATTCAGAAAAACCCTTACCCAACCCTCTCCTTGGAGAATGATCCGTTTAGTCTTCCCGTAGAGCACAAAAGTGAACAAGGCTCCTGGAATCAGATCGACCCAGGTTGGAAGTCTGATTTGGACACGTATCAACTCTGAAACTTCAGGCATAGCACTTAACCTCTCTGAGTTTCGGGTTCTTCTCTAACACAGACTTTGCAGAGTTGCTGTGAAAGCCTTAATATAGTACCTAACAAATGGAGGGCCCTTAATGATTAGCTTCCTTCCTCTTTTTTTGGCAATGATTCCCTCCTCTATGAATAAAAGATATTTGTTTATATTGTTGTTCCTCTTCTTAGCCTGTGAGTCAGAAAACCTGACCTACTGATCCCGAAGCCCTAATATAGATTATAGTGCCTGAGACACGACAGGCACTAGGTTTAACAAATCTTTGTTGAATTAAAATGAGCCACACTTTTCCAGAATGAGCAACATCTCATCGTATGTATTGTAGATTAATATGAAAACCACATGGTCTTTGCGAAAATTCCCTAGAAGGCAGACTGGGGATGGTGGGGGGGGGGGGGCGGGGAGGGGGTTGCAATGGTCAGAAATATGCCCTGTAGGTAAGAGAGATCAACTTAGGAGTATTTATTTGCTGTCGAAAATGCATTCACTCTTGGATAAACAGAATGTGGTGTGTTCACACCACGGAGTATTCATTGGCCACAGAAAGGCATGGAGTTCTGAGACATCCTACAACATGGATGAACCTTGAAAACATCACACTAAATGAGAGAAGCCAGTCACCAAAGATCACCTATTACAGTATTCCATTTCCATATGATGTCCAGAACAGGCAAATCTACAGGGACAGAAGGTAGGTTAGCAGCTGCCTAGGACTGGCAGGAGTTGGAGGAAATGGGGAATGGCTGGTAACGGGTATGGGGTTTATTCGTGGGGGAGGGTGAGAGTGTTCTAAAATTGGTGGTGGCGACGGTTGCATGAGTCGATGAATGTACTGAAAACCAGTGAGCTGTGCACACTTACGACGGGTGGAGTGTATGGTGTGTGAGTGGTATCTCAATAAAGGTGTTAGATTACAACAATCCTTCACTCGACGATGTAGATGTCTACTGGGTGGCTGGCACTCCTCTCGGCAGTGGCAACACAGCAGGAATTGAAACACAGAGGGTTCCTAACTTCACTGGGATAGAAAGCAAAAAATCCCAAAATACATGCTATGGGGAAAAACAAAGGCAGGATTAAGGAACAGAGCGCGATGGGGTGGGCTGCTGTAAATGGGGAAGGGTGACGGGATGTTTTTGCCCACGTTCATGAGTTGTGCACATGTGTGTGTGCTTTAACAATGAGACAGTAGTGTAGAATGGGCATCTAGAGCTACGACCTGGACAGAAACCTTCCATACTGGATCCTTCGGTCTAAGATCTAACAGTGAACTGAAGAGCGCTGTTGTAAAAAGAGATCTTTCTCTTCCTGTCATTTTAGGGCTCATTTTGATTATAAATTTTTAAAAAATCATTACCATATGGACTTTATATTCTCAGTCCTGCTCTGGCTAAACAGTAGAATAAAAACTCCAGCCAGAGAGAGAGGAGAAAGAAACCTGGCCCATCAGTTATCTTCCACTCTTTCAAACTGTCTTATACGGCAAGCCCATAGGCAAGGGAAATGTCTTTTGTATGAAATGCCTTCAGTATTTCTAGGTATTCAACACACGCCCAGAAGTCGCCCAGAAGTCGGTGAGATCTTACTTGCTGAGGAAGTGATACCTTCACTACAGTTAAATCGAGCACACTTTAGAATGGACATTAAGCGGCACTTGGCAGGTGAAAATGTAATATTTGCATTGAATGCTTTTCATCCTGGTGAGCTTTCCAAGCCTCTCCCCTCTCAGACTTTCTCTCCTTTTTTTGAGGGAGGACATTTGCATTCTTACCACCTTTTCTTTACCTTCATTATCATCCCTTTGACTTTTGCTTCGGTCTAGAGGTCCACATTTTATTTTGCCGTTTCTTACAGCCTCATCTTCTTCTAGAAGTTCCTCCCCTTTGTAGAAAGTTACGAGGCTACAGCGGGAAGACTTCGGTGACGACGTGGACCTCTCAGAAGTCTGCTGCCAGCACTGGCTGTCCAGGCAGCTCCAGATGAAGCCCAACTAGAAAAATCTGCAAGCTCTCCCCTCGCCCTCTCCTTTCTCTTTCATCTCTTTGAAGCCCCCCCTGGAGAGCCCCCCCCCCAACCTGTGTCTGCAGGACCAAGATCCAGAGGAAGAAGGACTCCGAGAGGGGGAGGCCCGACGTGAGCCCGCTCCCCCCCCCCCCCCCCCACAGGGGACTATGCCAGCAGTGCTGACAGCCTGCAGCTCCCCTGGAGTCTCCGGGAACAGAGTGACAGGATCTGCCTGACACTTGATTTCGGCAGAATCCCAATAGCTGCTGTGTTGAGAACAGACTCTGGAGGTGCAAACAGGGTCACAGAAAAGCAGGGAGATGACTGCAGGAGCCCAGAGAGAGGTGACAGGGCTTGAGACCGGGCAGCGGAGATCGTGTTTGGTGGTCAAATTCCTGTTGAGACCAGAAGATCCCAACAGTCAACCCAAGGGCCTGAAAGTATCTTTTTGAGGGGAGGGGCTTGGTGCATAACGTTTTTAAGCATTTTTAATTAGCTGCCAAGATTCCGGAATCCAGAAACAACCCCTTTCCCCCCAATCTAAATTTCCTGCCTTTACTAAAATGTCAGAAGATCTAGAATTCTATACCTACATTCCACAGGGGCACAGTAAGGCTGTCCACCTGTCACCGTACCCCCAGCTCTTCTTGGGAATCTGTGTTTACAACCCCCACTGGAAAGCCTGAAATGGACCTACCCCCAGGATCTTCTCAGTTGGCAATGACTTAGGACTTGCTTAGATTCCCTAAAGTTTTCTCTGGAACTTGGTTTAACTAAGAAAGGCAAAACTTGTGGTTTTAAAGGTCCATCAACAAGAATGTCTTATAGCATTATTACCTGCATGAAGCAGTATCATATAAGTATAAAAACACATTTTTAAATGTTTCTGGCTGGAAGAAAAAAGTATTGTAATTTTCAACCGAAAAAAAAAAAAAACCACCTGAACTATCAGAGACAAGTCCTATAAAAATTCCAATGAAATTTAATTAAAACAGAAACGCTAGAAATATGTTTGATAAAATATTTACCTTAAGTATCTTTTCAGATAAGTAATATTTATACAGTATACTCATTCTATATGGGAAGCCCTACTGAGAGCTATGAAAGGCAATTTATGTATTGCCACGGACGTCTGCCACATTGACTTTCCTTTTCCCCGGCTCTTACAGAGAGACTTCTTCCAAATCAGAATGATGTGTTATAAGAACATAACAGAACATTACAGAACTTAGTAAAAAACGTTAACCTGTCACCTTCTGAAATATAACCAAACTGGAGCCACAGGACACAACCCCATTTGTGAAGAAGCTGACGTCGGAACAAATATTCCGCCCTCCTTGAGCTGAACTCAATCTGACACTTTTGGGGGAAATGAAAAAGAAGTAACTGAAATGGGGCCTATTACCTAGAACAAACAAGGTTCTAAAGTAAAATTTTATTTAACTGAAGAAAGTAGGAACAGAATGACAGATCCCACATATACTTCTTTCTTTCTCCTTCACTGCTTACAAATAGGTTCAATGCTTCTCTATTACAACAGCCATGATCATAAAAACTCAGCTCTTCTGTTTCCGATTCTGTGTCTCCCTCTCTCTCTGACCCTCCCCCGTTCATGCTCTGTCTCTCTCTGTCCCAAAAATAAAAATAAAAAAAAAACAAAAAAAAACCAAAAAAAAAACCAAAAAAAACTCAGCTCTTACAACCTTTTTACTTTTGCTCAACATTGCTATCCAACTCAAGTTAATGCTTTCTTTACTTTTTTGATTCCTTGAGAAGTTACTGCTTTCCAGATGTAACGTGAACAGGGGGAAAGGTATTTCCCAGTCTCAAGAAATTCAGTCCATCGGAAAAGACATACCAAAAAAAAAAAAAAAAATCAGAATATAGTGAGGCAAGGGTACTATCAAATCAGTAAAGAGGGTTTTTTATTGTTTAGTCCTTTATCAAACTGCTCTGAAGAATAAGTTTTTACTTGACCACTTCCCTTCACCACTCATTTCCTCTGACTTCACCGGAAACACCTTCCCATGGTCCCTCGTAACTTTCTCATTTCTCATTACAAATAATCCTCATCCTGCCTGACCTCTATGTAAGGACGGCTGTTGACCGCTCTTTCTTGAAATTCTCTTTTGTTAGATTCATTTAAACTTTAGGTCCACAAATATTTATTGTATATTGAGTCAGTGTCAAGAGGTAAGGGAAATACTGGACCCAGACTTTCAACCTGTCAATGAGCGACACCTGGAAGGCAAAACACGATAAACCCACTGGATTTGCTGTCCTGAAGGACAGCTCTCCAGATGGAAATCTTTCAACCATTCCCATTTTGCCTACTAACCTAAAGATGACCCTTTTAACTTGAAGCTTGATTTCTGTGGCTCTCTATAATATAGCATGACCTTGACTTTCACTCTTTTTTCCCCTAACATTCCTTCATTTCAGCAGCACTTCTGAACTACTTACTTCAATAAGTTATAAGCTTTCCATTCGTGGGCTTCTGGTTATATTGTTTCTGTCTGAAAGCTTTTCTCCCCATACCTGCTTATCAAAATCTCATCTGTTTTACCAGAACTGTCTCAGATAATAAGTTCCTTCATGAAACCCTGCTTCCAATCAGATTTGAGCTCTTCATTCTTCAAATCCCCATGGCAGTTGGCAGTTTCTAACTTTCTGAGAATACTTGTGCTTTTTTATGTTTCATATACAGTTATTTACCTGAGTTACTCAAGATTTGAAAACTGAAAGCTTGTTGAAGATACGGATTGTGTCTTAATCATCTCGGTTTCTTGAATCTTTCCATGTAAATCTATAAATATTCATAGGATACTTATATGCATGCCGTCATGCTAAAAAACATAGTGAGTGCTCAAATACCTATTAGATTTCATTGAGTTTAGACCAAATCATCTGGTGGTTTCCTGATAAGAGTGGCGTGAGAAGTAACAGAAGTCTAAGACATTCCTGTTCTACCCTATGCCCTGATCATTGGGAGGCATATAGAAGCTGAGGTTAACATGATTTCATTCTAAATTTCCGTGGCATGTTATCACTGTCAGAAGACAGTGCTCCTTCAGTCAGACACTCCTATGAATTGCAATCCTTCATATGTGACTTAGGCATATATGATTGTCCCTTAACCTCTGATATCCTAATAAAGTGCCTTGTTGTGCATTTTTCATTCATTCATTGTTATGGGTACCATTTAGGCCCTCTTAATATGGGATTTATATCCTTTAGTTCTGAGAACTTTTCTTGCATTATTTCTTTGATAATTTCATTTCCTTTGTTTTCGTATTGTTTTCTCTTCCTGGAATTCCTTTTAGTACACTATAGCACCTTCTAAATTGAGTCTGTAGTTTTCTTTTTTCTCCTCTAATGCTTCTCTTTATTTAACTGTTTAGATTTCCTTGACTTTTACCTTAAACCCCCCCTATAGAACTTTTTTATTCTGATTACTTACTTTTAGTTTCCAACAACTTGCTCTAGTACTGTGACTGTTTATTCCTCTTGGACAGTTTCTACTCTTATCTCTCCAAAGGGGTGTGTGGGCATGTGCAGTTTTTTCCTGCTTACTGTCTCTATTTCTGGTTGTTTTTGTTTTCTCTTTTCCTCCAATGTCTTTTGTTATTTTTCCTCCAATGTCTGCTAGCTATTGGCTGTCTTTCTATTGGCTCAAGAGTCAACAGAAATAATGAGTCAGTAGAAAGCTTGCTGGAAGCTCTGGGGGGCACAGCTGAGACTCTGCTGACTGGTGGGCTTCATTTTAAGACGAGTTAGCACTAATGATAATAATAGTATCATCAGCAGGCATTTTCCTGGGCCTACTCTTGTCTCTTCGGAGAAGGCTCCTCTGATTTCCTGTGTGGCAGGAACGCAGACTTGCACCTCACCTCCACTTTCAGTACCCTGAGCATCAACCCTGTGTTCTGCTGAGTTCACTGACTCGCTCACCGCTGCCAATAAACAAACACAAGCAAACAGACTTCGCATCTGTACAGAAAGGTGGGTAAATGGCCAGCCACCCGGTAGTGAGTGAGCACCTGAGGGTCACTGCTCTTTACGGACCTTCAAATAATTCCCATTTTTAGCTCCTGACCCCTTCTGAGGGAAGGGTGACTAGAAGGAACACAAAGGTTTTCAGGACAGCAAAACGACTCTACAGGATACTATGATGGTGGATACATATGGACTAATGCAAACTACGGACCCTGGATGATAATGGCATGTCAATGGAGATTCAACGATTGTAACAAATGTGCCACTCTGGTGGGGAACATTAACAGTAGGGGAGGCTGTGGGGGGGGGGGGGGGGCAGTGCATGGCAGTCTTGGTACTTTTTGCTCAATGTTGCTGTGAAGCTAAAACGAGTGTTCTAAAACATTGTCTATTTTTCTAAAAAAAGATATAGTTCAAGTCTTACTTCTTTCGTGAAGCTTTTCACAGAATTTTCCTATTCTTGACTCTTATTCTGACATACGAGCCCTAAACATATAAATTGTTACTGAAATTCTCCTATGTCTTATCTCCTCAACTAGAAGCTCCCGGAGACGACCCTACAATGCTTAGTAAATTACTTTTAAAAAATTAAGCAGGGCTTGTTTTATTTCAGAAAATACTGTTACTCATAGTGTTTCATTTCCCATATGTCCAAAGAAATGAGCACATAACTAATACTCTGCTTACAGAATCCATCTTAATCTACTGTCCATTGTTTGGCATTATTTACAACTTCAAAACCATGGTGAGAATCACATCACCCCTCTTAACATATGACTAGCTCACTGGTATTACATGTCATTGTCTCTCCTGATGGCTCCCACCGCCTCTGAACAGGCCTCCACCCTTGCACCCTTGCTGGTGAGCAGCCAGATGAGATTCCAGATCATTCTCCTCCTTGGTCCAGAGCTTCCTCAAGCTTCCCAACTCACAGACCAGCTCAAGCCCTTGTCACAGTCCACCCTCCTAGACCTCTCAGTACTCTCTCCCACTTGCTGAGTTCCGGTTTCACTTGTCGTCTTCCTGTTCCCTGAATCAGCCAAATGCTTTGCAGGCACGCGGCCTCTGGATTTGCTGTTCCCTCTGTCCGGAAGGCCCCCCGCAATGTGACCACGTGGCCTGTTCCCTTATTTCTTTCCAGTCCTATGGAATCACCGCTTCTTAGAGAGACCTCCCCTCAATAACCTCCCCATCTAAAAGTAGTAAGCCTCACCACTCTCTGTCCCTCTGCCTAGCTTTATTTTTCTTCTTAGTATTTATCGCTTAACATTAACATTTGTTGCTTACTGTATACCGTACTCCCTAGGGCATAACGCTTCATGATAGCAGGCTTTAGTTCGGTTCACTGCTGTGCTTCCGGCTTCCAGGACAGTGCCTGCCTTATCCTAAAGGCGCAATGGCTGTTTTTGAAATGAATGGGAGGACCACTTAACAAACTAGCACTTGGTGTTTAATAGCACTTACCACCTCTCAAAAGATGTCACAGTACTTTTTAATATTAAAAAAGTGGAGGGAGATTAAGATCTTCCTATAAGGAAAGAACACTACCGTATTCTTTGAAAATGGAAGATGCCAATTAGAAGACACACTTACGTATCATTAAAAGAAAACCTGGCAATTAAATTATGAGAAGGCATTTTCACCACTTAGAAATATTATTTTAGAATGATTGAACAAGCTGCTCCAGATGTATTTAGGTCGATTTTAATATAGCACTCATACAGACATTAAAAAGACAAGTGAAATAAAGTTTAAGGTCGTCCTGAAACTTTACTTTCAGTGTCTAATTCTTCTGAATTACTTTCCAACCCGGAGTTGTCAAAATCCACACCTTACCACACAGTATCAATCTCTGTGCCACCACGAGTGTGACACATACTGCATTCTGTGTTCACCGAGCATCCCTGGGATTTTCTCATGAGCCGTGACACTCGTTTTCTCAGTGTCGGTGCGCACGTGCAGGCGACGACAACTATGTCAGGACAGCTGCCGGGCAGGGACCGTAAGATGCACCGGGATTTCAGACGTGCTAAAATACGAAAAGATGTGCATCTCGGGATCCAGAAAACGTTTTTTTTCCTAACACGCGATAGCAAAGAAATAGTCTTCAGATGTTTTCTGTAAATTTCTCGTTAGTATTGCATGTTCACTTTACATTCGGTCATTTTCTTTCCCCCTTTCCCCACTGAGGATTATAGCGGAAAGAATCATCTCTAGAGATCTATAAAAGATAGCACGGATGTGTGTGTGCGCGCACGCACACGCACCTGTGTTAAGCATGAAGAGGAGGTTTTCCTATCACTTTATCACTCTGAATAGTGTCCTACTTTTCTTTCTACTTGGATTTAAGAAGGAGGGGGAGGAGGTCCGGGAGGAGGGGGGGAAGAGGACAAGAGGCAGGAGAGAGGGAAGCCGGCACAGAAATTCCCCTCAGAGATGCTATCACTACTGGAAAAGTTATTTTCGGTAATAGATCTGCTCTCCGAAGGCGCAAGCGTGGTTTCATCTACGCTTTGCATCAGAGCCTGTAGAGCAGCCCTTGGCTCCGCGTGGGTATTTCCATTCCTTAGGTGGGTTCCGTAAAGCTGCTGCACTGAGAACATTATAATGTGAGCATGACGAGATAAACTCTTTCCATCGGGTATCTCTGATCTGGAATTTATTTCATGGAACCCCTTGTATTTTCAGCGAACTGACATTGTGAAAAGCAAAATGCCACAGTGCTTGTGCTCTTAAGAGTAAATTTCTGTGTCTGCTTTAAGTAACTGTCTTTCAGTAACGTGAAAGATGCAACAGAGATGAAAGAAATCTGGAAGACAATATAATATCTACTCCTTTTAGAGTCACCAGCTATTTTTTTGGTTTACTTTATAAGACTTTTTTTTTTTTTTTTTAGCAGCAAGATTGTCAAACTCCGAGTGTAAAGATTTAGGCAGAATTGGGTTTCACAGTATTGCTCATTTAATATGAAGTATGACATAAACCAACATCAGTTGAATATTTGTATTTTGGCCTAGGAAAGGGGCTAACCCCAACTGGTGTCTGCGTTTAGGATTACTATAAGTTAAAGAATATAAAGATGTTTTGGTTTTACTGGTGATTCTGACTGCACATTTAAATTCTGGTTCCACACATAATCAACCGATCAATCAAGCAGTCATCTGCCACCCTCCCACCCCTTCTCCCACCCCTGTCCTTTTGGATATTTACGGCAGAAAACATTTAACCAACACTTCCAGGGGCTGTGCTATCTGATGGAATACTGACTACCTGAGATGCCATTCCCTCTACCGGGCTGAATGCAAACTTGGCCAGGACACTCCATATTCATTGAGCTTTTGCATTTTCTGAGAAGAGGGGAGAAAGAGCATGAGTTATCGGCCCAGGTGAAAACGGATACCACTTTAGTGCACAGATCTATCCCTCACACTATTTTAAATAGGACCAACCGTCACAATGATTGATATAAGTCATTTCTCCTTTCTAAGAATGTAAAGAAGTGGTGGGAAGGGGAAGGCAAGAAATGTAGAGTCAAGAGAAAATGAGATCAATAAGGAAAGCAAGAACTGGGTTAACACTGCAGTTAATTGTGTGTTCATCCTGCTTTACTTTCAGAAAGGTTGACTATATAGTCTCAATATTGAATGTGGCCCTAGTTAAATTTCTTTTTTTTTTTTTTTTTTAATGTTTATTTATTTTTGAGAGAGAGAAAGAGACAGACCGGGAGTGGAAGAGGGGCAGAGAGAGAGGGAGACACAGAATCTGAAGCAGGTTCCAGGCTTCCAGCTGTCAGCACAAAGCCCGACCCATAAACCCATATGGCTTGAACGCATAAATCGTGAGATCATGACCTGAGCCAAAGTCGGACGCTCAACCGACAGAGCCATCCAAGTGCCCCCCCCTTTTTTTCAAATGTTTATTGGCCCTAGTTAAATTTCTGATGCTCATTCTTCCCCAAAAGTAACTAACTAGAACACAAACCCATACAGGATCTTTTAACTTCTGCAGCCCCATGTAGGGTAATACAGTAATAGTCTTAACTAAAATAACATAAAAAAATATATATTCTGGCTGAGTGCCATATCTATAGCTCCCTGTCCTCCTCAAATACCCAATGCATTTGTGTTATTTCACCCTCTGCATCGCATGGTAAACAACCCACTTACGTACCTGCCTTATTCAGAAGGTTAGAGACGATACAGTAATACTTTGAGAAGGTAGAAACTATCATAATCATTTCTGTGTGTCCAATACCTGGCATGTAACAACTCCCTACAAATGTCTGCTGAACAAAGGGAATACGCACTCGGTATTAGCACCTACTGCCCAAAGGCCCAGAATCAAGGAACACAGTTAAACTGCATACATAAGATGTTCTCATACTCGAAGATTTGAAAATATGGGCTTTTTATCTTCCATGTTGAAATCTTCAGGTCTCATATATTAGGACCTTCGTGAAAATCTGTGTCTCATTTACTTATAAAACCTTATTGTATCAGAAACATAAAATAACTGAGGGCCTGTCCCTGTGGTCTACCAGAATTTAACTTGTGGGCTTCAATTCCCCGGGACCCAAGCCCACAGTTAACCACAAGTTCAAGTACCCATGGCAGATCTATCCCAGGGTGGAAAAGTAAGGGAGCTCTGTCTTAAATGAGCTTCAGGAACAACAGAAATAGGAACACAGCTTCGTCATTAAAAACAGAGTTTCTTGGGGCTCAAGGTCCAACTTTTCTACTGACCAGCAGAGAACAGGAAGAGGTAGCCCGACTTCTCCACACCCTCGTTCGTCATCAGTAAAACGGGGATGATAATAATTCGCTTCTCAGAGTAACCAAGAGTTGCTTTTAACTGAGACACCACACGACACGTATTAAACACTCAATATATTTTAACTGTTACATGGGTTATTTGATGGATTAATCAAGCATAATATTAAATAAGGCAAAACCCAAATGAAAATAAAAAACAGCCAGAAAAAGCAGGCTGTGCTACCAGTTAAATTGGCCACACTTACTGGCATCCGATGGCAACAGACTTAGTTGGTAACAGACGTTCACGTTACACCCTTGCTGTATTTCTAGTTCATACCACAGATTTGGTAGGTGCGCTTTTGGAAAGGGAGAGCTGTGGGATTTCTGAAGATCCTTTTTCTCCCAGAGAGATATTAGCATATTACGTGTGCTAAAAACAACAGAACCCCTAAGGTTTCCGATGTTAATCTTCCAGCGGCAAGAGAAAGAACTGGACACCAGCGTTAAGTACGTCTATAGCGCTGTTGCCTCTGCAAAAACGAATTATTCAAAATTACTTTTTCAAAGGGGAACACGTGACCTGAATAACCCACTCACGGATGATCAAGAATCCGTTACGTACAAATCAAGTAAGTCTTCTCCTTTTCTCTCTACCCACCTCCCACCTAAACATCTATCTTGCCCACGTAACTGTTACCCTCTTAGGACCTCTCTTAAGCTGAAGCCTTCATATTTACACACATACTTCTTATGTGGGTTTATTCACTCTGATTTATTTTCCCTTCTTCTTGCCACTTCTGGACATGGTTTTTGTTGTTTTAGTTGTGCATCCTATTACTTTAGAACCACTGTAAATTAGAGTAAAGCCCAACTCTTATGTAAGCATAAACGGTATTCTCCAGTTTTCTTATTTATTGGTAATGTATTGTTTGAATAATAGAGACTTAATATTTTTAAAAAGTAGAAAATACAGATAAGCATTGTGGAACATCAACAAACAAACAAAACAAACAAAAACCAAACATAACCCTTACCCCCAGAGGTACCACAGCCTTGTTCCCATCTTAATTCACACAGTTATCCTTATCTGGAAAGGACTGAATTAATAACAAGAATAGAGATTTTGGAAAGCTGTTATCAAAAATAGAGGGAAAATTACTTCTCCCAATAAATACAAATGAAGAGGTTCTTGTATTTCTAGTTATATTTAGTTATGTCTAGTTATATATCTATATTTCTCTCTATAAAACACTAACATTTATACATTAAATCCTCTGGGTGGAAGAAAAAGCAGAAAGAAAACAATCTGAAAGGCAAAAAAAACCTCCCTTAAAACAGAACTATGCACTGCAGAACAAATATAATTTCTACATTAAATTCAAGTTTGTACAAAGAGTAACTATTCTCTTTAACAGGCCATTTCGAACAGTACAAACAGATACAGAACACTAAAAAGTAATTCTGCTTTAGAGATGAAATTTTTACCCTAAGCACATACCTTCAACTACACAGTGTAACCTATTTTATAATATGCCTACTTCTCTACAGGTCAGGCAGCAAGAAATCTTGATAGTCCAGAATGCATCTGAAAACAAAAGCTACTAAAATAGTAACTATCTGCCAAAAAGATCGTCTGCATTACTTGGATAAGAGAAAGGGAGCCAATTGTAGGCCATTACCTAGATAACGGCAATTATTATTCACAGTGACACCCTTGAATTAGCAAATGAAGAATGTCTGGAGTACTCTAGTTAAGAAATTAATAAGACGATCGATTTGAAAATAGCCATAAATACATTAACGTGCCGATTTTGACACAAAAGGTAAAGTTTTGCGGAGAATCCATTTATGTAACTTCCCCAGTTACCCAAAGATACAGGATAAATGTACTTCTGCTGTGTTGTAACTCTTCTGACGAGCGCGTGCAACCACTGCTTGGGCGCTTCCCGTGTGTGAGGCCCTGTTTTAGCGCTGGTCACAGTGCATAAAACAGACAAAATGTCTGTCCGTGTGGAACTTACATCCCGGTGGAGACAGACAAAACAGTAAGAGTGGTTTCTATTTATTTCTATGGTGCTTTTACTGTAGAAGGTGTCAAAGGTATTTAAATCAGTGTTGTGTTTAAAAAAAATTTTTTTTAATGTTTTATTTATTTTTGAGACAGAGAGAGACAGAGCGTGAGCAGGGGAGGGGCAGAGAGAGAACAAGACACAGAATCTGAAGCAGGCTCCAGGCTCGGAGCTGTCAGCCCAGAGCCCGACGTGGTGCTCGAACTCGTGGACCACGAGATCATGACCCGAGCCGAAGTCAGATGCTTCACCGACTGAGCCACCCAGGCGCCCATTAAATCAGTGTTTTTATGCCTGCTTTCTACATCCAAAACCAGAACAAATGAATGAACTCTTAATCCTTTGTTTTAAAATCAAGTTTTGATCATTCTCTTTCCGAAATAAAATGCTGGAAGTAGTAAAACAAATCATTCTCATCAACAATTCAGAACTGCAAAGAAAAAAGGCCATGAAAACAATGTCCAGATTTAGAGGAAGACATACCTTCCCTGTGAATGCAAGACAGACTGCGTTTTAAACATAGAAACACCACCATTTTCACAACTTCCTGGTTACTCATGATTGGGGCGCCAGGGTGGCTCAGTCGTTTGGGCGTTTGACTCCTGGTTTCGGCTCAGGCCATGATCTCACAGTTTGTGGGCTCCAGCCCTGTGTGGGGCTCTCTGCTAACAGCGTGGAGCCTGCTTGGGATTCTGTCTCTGCCTCTCTCTCCCCCACCCCTACTCACGCTCTCTCTCAAGATACATAAGCATTTATATTAAAAAAAAGAAAAAAGGGGAACTATGCCTCTTCATTAGCAAAACACTGTTGTCATTGCTATTTCGTTAGAATTACTTTCATAGTTTTGTTTTTAATAAAGCTGGTTAGGTGTTACATATTATGTTACCAACTACATCCATTGACATTTATTTCATACCACAGTTTGGCCAAAAAGGGATGGGTCATAATGGACTTTCACAAGGCGGAATACAGATTCTGACCATTCATTATCTGCTGTTAACATACAGAGAGGTCATTTTGTAAATCAGTTACTGTCAAGTCACGAGAGACTCTGATTCCACTGATGTACTGGTGGAGAACAGCAAAAGAACAGTGGCGGGAGGTGGGGGGGAACCAGAGGAGGCACAAGAGAGGCAAAGTTGAGACTTTTCCCCCACATTTCCACGTATAGGTACATGAGCTAACAATTCTTTAAAACTGCAAAACCACCAGCAAGGACCTCTCCGATGACTTTCAATCACCCACGTGCTGGAAGACGTCCAGAAGATGTGGGAGAATGAACACGCGAGCGGAGAACGGAAGGAAGACGGGTAACAGAAGTTTCGTGGGCCACGTGTACCAGCAAGGACACGGTCATTTGTGTTCATGACCCTCTCCTTTGTACACTTAACTTCAATGCCATTCAAAAGTAATGCTAACCTCGTGGATTTGAAAGGTTAAGTATATGACACTAACTCAGAAAAACTCCTCTGACAATAGGCCTCCGTAAATAAGAGTCAAACGATCTTTGATAAGAGAGCAAAAGCGCTACGGTGGGGCAGAGATGGTGTCCTCAACAAAAGGTGCCGGGCCCACCGAACATCCACAGGCAAAACGATGCATCGGACACAGACTCATGCCCATCCCAAAATTAACTCAAATGGTTCAGAGACCTAAATGTAAAACACGAAACTGTAAACACCCAGAAGGTAACATGGGAGAAAACCTAAATAATCTTGGGTACAGTGAGGACTTTTCTTTTTAATGTTTATTTATTGGGGGGGGGGGGGGTGAGGGGAAAGGAGAGGGTGGGGGAGGGAGAGAGAATCCCAAGCAGGCTCCAGGCTCAGTGCTCTGTTTCACAACTGCGAGATCACACCCGGAGCCGATATCAAGAGTCGGACGCTCAACAGACTGAGCCACCCGGGTGCCCCCAGTGATGCCTGTTTAGATACAACACCAAAGGGATGATCCATGACAGAGATAACTGATATGCTAGACTTCGGTAAAACCTTCTCTGAATCTCCCGTTTGAACGAGGGCCCCTTCACAGTACTTACAAGTGACCTATGCGTTGCATCTCTATCAGTCGAGAAGCCACATTGTTACTTACCATTGGTCAAAAAATAAGACAACGGGTCCAAAATGGCACTGCTCATGCTCAAGCCCCATGTCACCAAAGTGAGATTTAATTAGAGTAGGGCTCTCCCAGAAATAGAATCTTCGACCAGTCAGTCAGGAATCTCCTGATGAGCACGAGCTAGGCCATCTGCCTGACAGACCCCTGCCCTCTCCTAACGGAAAGTAACCTGCAATAACCAACGTGCTCTTTTGTCTAGAATTTCCTTGTTCCCGCTCCCTCCCGGCTACAACAGTGTTTCATTCTGTTCAGCTCCTCACAGCGCCTTTCTACTTGTCAGATAAGATGCTGCCCGATTCGAATCAATTTTTGCTCAAATAAATGCTTAAAAATTTTAATAGGCCTCAGTTTACCTTTCAACACATGTTATAATGTGCTTGTCTTTTTCTGTGTCTGTCCTCCTTCTGTAATATTTTCAATGGTAGGCCATTTTTACCTGTGGATCCCCAACATCTAACTGACTGCCATTGATAATATTGGACTGAATAGGAAATTATCCTAAATTCTGTCTCTGAGAATTTTCTTTTTAAATATGTATTTAGTTTTGAGAGAGAGAGAGAGAGAGGGAGAGAATGAGCAGGGGAGGGGCAGAGAGAGAGGGAGACACACAATCTGAAGCAGACTCCAGGCTGTTGGCACAGAGACTGACGCGGGGCTCGAACTCACAAACTGTGAGATCATGAGCTCAGCCGAAGTCAGACGCTTAGATTGAGCCACCCAGGCGACTCTCTAAGAACGTTAATATTAAAATGCTGCAAGAAGCTGACAAAATAAAATTACTTTACTCATGATTAAAAAGCAGTAAAGCTTTTAAAACACCACTTAGCAGTTTTTTTACCTCACAAAGAATAGAAATTTTAATTTCATAATGAGCTCAAATTCAGAAACTAAAAAGGAAGAAGGTACAGAATTAGGTAAGTACATATCATAGAGGATACATTTTTTTTTTAATTTTTTTTTAACGTTTATTTATTTTTGAGACAGAGGGAGACAGAGCATGAAGGGGGGAGGGGCAGAGAGAGAAGGAGACACAGAATCGGAAGCAGGCTCCAGGCTCTGAGCCATCAGCCCAGAGCCCCACGCGGGGCTCGAACTCACAGACCGCGAGATCGTGACCTGAGCTGAAGTCGGAGGCTTAACCGACTGCGCCACCCAGGCGCCCCAAGGATACATTTTAAGTATATAGTTTGTTTTAATTTTCTTTTTTTTTTTTAAATTTTTTTAATGTTTATTATTTTTGAGAGAGAGAGAGAGAGACTGAGAGCAAGCAGGGAAGGGGCAGAGAGAGAGGGAGACACAGAATCGGAAGCAGGCTCCAGGCTCCGAGCTGTCAGCCCAGAGTCCAACGTGGGGCTTGAACTCACAGACCGTGAGATCGTGACCTGAGCTGTAGTCGGCCGCCCAACCGACTGAGCCACCCAGGTGCCCCAATAGTTTGTTTTAATTTTCAAATGACCAGAGTAACTGTGTAGATGTGAAAAGATCTTGGGCAGACATAAGGCGGAGCCTACTTCATAAACAGAAAGAACTCGTAGAGAGTAAGCGGCAATGATTGCTCACATATTAAAAACATAAAGTCTTTAAAATAATTTTTTTTTAATTGGCAAAATACAAGCCCTGTGCAATTCTGTTTGTAAAGTAATGTACCCAGAAACACTTTTCCTATTTAGGGCGGTGGAAGAATAATTTTCAGCCCAGCTCAGTCACCAAGATTCTGAATGAATGAAGTTTAACTTTACTCAGTCAAGTAAGACAGCACTTACTGAACATCGACAGGACACATAATACTGTGGTGGCCACAATCCCCTTTGTCCCTTGCTTTAATAAAAGAAAGGAACCATGCTATACTATAAGATAAATTAATAACTCATTGTAGTCATAAGTAAAGAGGGGTGATACCATAAAATTATTTAGATCACACGCAGGAATGCCTATAAGTTAAATCACCTTTTCTCATTCAGATCAGCAATATCTATCATTGATTTGGTTGGCTTATTTAAAATATTACTTCCATAGGGTAATTTTTTATTTTTGTATTTTTAGATTTGTTTTTTAACGTTTATTTTTGAGAGAGAGAGAAAGAGCATGAGCGGGAGAGGGGCAGAGAGAGAGGGAGACCCAGAATCCGAAGCAGGCTCCAGGCTCTGAGCTGTCAGCACAGAGCCCGATGTGGGGCTCGAACTCACGAACTGCAAGATCATGACCCGAGCTGAAGTCTGATGCTTAACCAACTGAGCCACCCAGGAGCCCCAGGATAAGTAATTTTTGAAATCAAAGGGATATCTATATTTGTCCTTTCTGCTTTTTTTATATCAGAGATTTTCAATTCTTATAAACAATAAAATCCTTTTTAAAGCAAAATTTTATACAGAACTACAGAAGGCATTATTTAACAGTTTTGACAGCTTACTTTGTAAACTCAGGATATTCTTCAATTAAAGTAATCAAGGTATTGAAATAAAAAGAAGTTTGGGTTTTCAAAGAAAACTGTTTGTGTCTGTTATCACAATTATTACTCACAATGACATAATACGAATCAAGTGAAGAAGCATTCCCTATTTACAAAAGAAGCTCAAACCTCCATACTCTACTCCAGAGTCATCGTGACAAAATATGCCCAGATGCACCTACTTGATGTGTCACAGGGGAGCGGAGACGGGCCCTGGGGCAGCATGGGAAGTCCATGCTGAGGTGAATGGCAAGGCCTGGCCGGGCCTGCGCGGCATCACACAAACGCACGAGAAACAGACGCCTTGTTCACTTTTACCAGAGCAAACACGTAAGGAACACAGTTCTTCAAAAGGTCAATAAGGAACTAGAATTGTACTCAATTACACATTTATGAAGTTTAAGACTAATCGAAAAGAACAAGAGCTTTATCCCAAGGTTCACAGGAAACATGCTAGGTTGCCAGGATTAGTTAATATCTCGGTGGTCTCCTGAGGGTTAAAATTTGGTGCCCTACACATCTGAACAACCACATTTGGAAAAAAAAATTATAGTTTGAACATCATGACTCTAGGGTATTTCTTACTCTCAAAAGCATGAAACAGTAATAAGATTAGGTATCAGGAAAAACTAAATTGACATGATTATCCAAAAAGCAGAAACTTCAGCGACCTCTAATTTCTGAATAGCTTATCTTTTAAATGAGATTTAGACACACTTGCGTCCTATGATAGAATGAAACTAATAGGACAACTAGAGAACTAGGGATTTTCCTCTAAATTTTAATATCGACCTCCGTTCTCCCCTACCCACCCCCCAAAGGCAAGCGTTGCGCTGGGGATGGCGATGTCATGGGTGTTTTCCTTTTCTACTTTCCAATTTTTCTATAATGTTATACATATTTTAAAAGGAAAAAAAAAAAGAATCGCTTTCTAAAGAACACTTGATCTTGTTTATATGGTCACCACCGCCACAGTGAACTCTCAACTTGTACCAAGAGAAATGAGTTTAGTGTTGAAAAAGGTTCACGAGAAAATGGTAGACATACCCCCTAGAGATGTGCCACGCCCTACCTGCTTGACTCCTATGTTTGTTATTGTGTGATAGGACACCAGACTTAGCAAGCCAGGCTCACGGGGAATTTCAGACTCCTAAATGATACATGAAACACAGATACCGAGTCATACCAGCTACATTAACAGGACAAAAAGCTCAGGCTACTCAGATGTACCTTAAAATTGAAACACGAAACATGCCGGCAGAGAACTGTTGCTTCCTTCAGTGTTATTGTGCCGATATATTTTCTCATCAGGTTGGCACAAAATAAAACAAACTTGGTGCGCTCTACCAAAAAAACAGCCTCGGCTTTCTGTTTCTACCTCGCCTCTCAAATACCATGGCACTGAATATGGAACAGTAAATCATAAGAACGATATATTCAGACTTATTCACGTTCACAGCAAAGATGCAGAACGCTTTTTGTCGGCATGAGGACGCTCACAATTCCTGTAAATACAATTACAGTCTAAATATTATCAACTGCTTAGTTCAACTGTCTTCGTTTCTCTGTTCCTATCAATATCTATAAAATTCAAGTATGAAATATACTTTATACCTTGGGATGTCCCTTTAGTTTCAAGATGAAAATAAACAGTTTCATTCTTACTTCACATCAAATGGCAGTTCTATACGGATTTCTTATTCAAGATATCTAACCTTGGTTTTTATATAAAAAGTCAATCATGTGTGCAAAAATTCAATTCTTTCCCCGTTTATTCAGATAGAGGAGGCTATCAACTACAGCGGTATTTGTATAGGAATCCAAAAAAAATGGGGAAGGGAGTCCATATTTTCTTTGTACTGAAAGCAGGAAGGTAAAAAAAAAAAAAAAAAAAAAAAGATCATCACGCATCAACTACTGTGTTTCATTCCGGACGAACACCAAAGCAACTAGAAACTGGAGGGAAACCAGGCTGGAAGAAACAAAGGCCTGTTTGCTATACAGCAAACACAGTAACACTTACTTCGGAAATAAAGTCAGAAGAAAATAATTACGAGCCTTTTGAGCCTTTTAAACTTAAAGGTGTGGCAAAACCGGACTGGTAAGAACGAGCTCGAGTTTCCATGCAAGTAATATACAGATAACGAACAGAAAAGAACCCCCTCCAAACAACACAGGGGTCCATCTTCATGACACGTGCACACAACACCTCCAACAAAAAGGTTAATAAAAAGCCAAACTATATATCATTACTTAAGATGTGACACAAAGCAATTTTCAATTCTATCTGATACCCTGATCTTATGACTCTTTACTTTTGTTCACATGCCATGAATCAAGGATACAGAATATCAGCCTTCACACTGAACTCTTTTGCTGTTGGAGATTTCTGTCATAATCATAATATGATTTAAACACAGTTGCTCATTTCAACGACTTCTGTGTACTCCACAGAAAAGAAAAAACTTCTACTGAAGACAATATGAGGAAATTAACTGTTTGGTGGGCAGACCAGAAATCTTATTATAGGAGATTTATACACATTCAGAAAAACTAGTGTTCCTAAGTGGTTTAAATGTATAAGCTGGGAGATACAGGTTCTCTAATAAACCTATTATTTATGACAGAACGATGCACTGTTCCAATTATGCACTGTAATCTGCCCTTGTTTTCTCTAAAGTGATATATGAACTCCAGGTGATTTCTAAATGTTTCCAAGGAGCAGCATCATTATTCTGTAACACTGCTTGAAAATGGAACACCTTTTGCATGTTCTAGTATGTAAAACTGACGTTAGGTAGTCAAAACACACGCTGCAACACTAATAACTAAGTAATAAACTATGAGAGAGGGGCTGCTGGCCATCTCTTTTAAATCTGATGACTTAAAATGAGGACAGAGGACAACTATTGTTTTGAGCCAACAATCAAGTTTCCACCTCCAGGCAGTAAGCTCAGTTATGGGGTACTTTTAGCCACCCAAGTACTGACCATGAAACACTTTGATCCATAGTATAAATCAGCAATGTCGTGATCTGTAATGTCTTCGGATCTGAGTAGTGGATTTTTTTAAATTAGATACTGAGGCATCTGTCTGGGGTTTGACTTGATTATCATCTATGTTCTACAGAAGAGAAGAAGAGAGGCTTGGCAAAATTAAGGGATGGGATCAAGACAGTACAAATGTTCTGGGGTGCCTGGGCGGCTCAGTCAGTTAAGCATCTGGCTCTTGATTTTGGTTCAGGTCATGATCTCTCGGTTCATGAGTTCGAGCCCTGTACTGTCAGTGCACAGCCCGCTTGGGATTCTCTCTCTCTCTCTCTCTCTCTGCCCCTCCCCAGCTCATGCGCAAGCACACTTGCTCTCTCTCTCTCTCTCTCTCAAAATAAATAAACTAAAAAAAAAAGTCTATTAAAAAAAAGATAGTACAAATATCCCAACGGAAAAAACCCTACATGTTTAAAACTCACAAACCGGTCCTCCTTTGGTTCTGGGCGCAGGGGGCGGGGGGGGGGGGGGGGGGATCAAGATATCCACCAAATTAGGACTCAAATACAAACGAGTCCAAAACTTTTTAACAATTAACAGCAGTTCAACGACAGTTTATTTAATGCACAGAAAAAAATTCAAATAAGAAGAACTACTCAATTATAGCCTTGAGAAATCTGACAAGTTTCCAGGGACAAATATTTCTTTTTAAAATTCCTATGAGTTTGAATACTGAGAGTTGAATTTATTAAGTAAATAGACCACCATTTTAAAGAAGAAAACAGTTAAAACAAATATGAACATACGTATTTCAACATGAGTCTGACACAAATTTGACTGCGATTTCTTGGAGATGGGAAATGGTACCTTATAGAGTTCAACATACTTAACTAGCACGACAGCCTTAATAAATGTTTCTTGAATTAAGAAAAACAGGACTTTTGTGTAGCTCTGGCATTTCAGCTTTTGATCATATGACAATGTCAGAATTAGAAACTAAAAATCGCTTTTTTAAAAATATGGTAGTTTAAAAAAAAAAAAAAACTTCACTCTTTCCTTCTAAAATATCCAACAATAGCATTAGTCATACAGTTGAAAGTTCAAGATTTTAAAATGTAAACTTTATGCAAAAAAAGACAATGACACCTTTATCTGAAATACCCTTTGCAGCAATAGTTTTCAAGCTTTGAAGGTGACCCACGGTAAAAAGAAGATATACTTTTTTTGAACTTACATATAGACACATACATGTAATAAACACGAGTGACGCGAAACAATTCCTATCCCTTACGAAGGGTCATGTATTCTATTTAATTTTTTTTTTTTAAATGCTGATTTCCAACCACTAAACTGATTTAACCACCATTAACGGGTCATGACATGATTTTTGAAAAACACTGCTCAGTACATCTCAGAAAGTTTAAAAAAAGGGAGCAGAGTGTCAAAGGGAGTTGATATAGTCTTTAGTTTTAAACAAAATATTTTTGATCAGTAACAGGAGACTGAAAATACGGGATTTTAAAGGAACTAGAACAGTAATATCAGCACCCTGACTACTACAATATATTTTTTAGCAACCAAATAAAGTGGAAAGAATAGAAAAGCTACCAAAGAAAACTACGCTTACTTCCTACTTCAAAGTAAAGTTAATTACGTCTTGTACTAATTGGATTTCCAAGAGAAACAGTATGCATTGTTAACAAGGCCGAGGAAGAATTAAGAAATACATAATGTGTAAGACAGCTTCTGACCTAAAAAAGAGCTCCTGAGAATTCTCTAGGGATTCCAATTTCCCTCCAACCCAACACCACTAATATCCTCCAGACTGAGCGGCCCAACCCCTCGCAGGCTCAGGAGAATGTTTACATTACATCTGGGTTCAAATGCAAGGTCAGTTAGCTTTAAGATTTGGGAGACTCCCAACGGCTTTTTAGCTACAGTATAAATCACTGTTAACAAAATTATTAACTTTCTAAATTGACAAACACGACTTCACTCTACTTCAATGCCACCAAATTTCCTTAAAATACCTGGTGAAAAGATAAGCTTTATTTCACAAATGTTTTCCCTGTACATCAAAAAGCTTTTTTGGTGTGGTCACATTATGTTAAAGAAGGACAACAATTAACTGTGATGCTTATCTCCTTTCTGCCTTCAAAAATGCCAATTTATATCAAGTAAACAAGATAAGGCATTTCTGTTGTACAGATGCAGCCCTGTTCTTTAGAAACCGTTTCTGTGAATAATACAGAAGAGACACCAGGAGATTATTTTCTATTTCATTATATGCTACACAAAAATCAATATGACTTTATTTGGTGTAAGATGGCTAGAAACACACTTTATCATTTATATCTCGGAACAAAATGGACAGCATGTAAAGCTCGACGTTATAAACAAAGATTGGGATCGCACAACTCACACACAGCATTCATCCAGCGGAGGAGAAAACCCAACAAATAAACCAAGCATGTGCGCGTGCATGTCGGGGGGGGGGGGCGGGGGGTGGTCTGTGTCTATTTTTGAAGAAAATACCAACAAGTGAACTAACTATGCATTCCTCGCTCAAGGACCAGAAACGTATAAAACATTTTTCTAAGTACATATACACATGGGGCAAAAACGTCGTTAAGCATCTACTACAAGCTCAGTCCCTGTTGGGGGTGTATCTATATACACATTATCTCTAGATCTTAAATAACTGCAAGAGTGGACTTTATCTCTATTTTACAGGTGAAAACACCGAGGCCAGGGTGATCTCACGTGTTCCTCCGGGCTCAATACTGTCCACCTCATTGCCACACACGGTGGCAGAGACCAAACCAGAAGGGGCCTACAGAAAGCAGACCGTCACCGCCCTCTAAGAGAAAATCAAGACTGAGATCATACACTTGACATCCCCTGTTTCCTCAGTCACCTGTCATCCCAGAGCCTAAACCTCCCAGGCGGGCCATCTGTCCTCACCCAGATTCCGATTCTCGAATGGTTTTCCAGCCTCTAGTCTGACGCAGCCTCCCATCTTGCCCAGACTCCGTGCCCTCGGAAACTCACGCCCTGTCATTAGCAGACACCCAAGGTCTTCTCCAAGTGCTCCCCCGCCTCTCTGCTACATCGCCGAGGATACCACTGCCATCACAGCCCCTCAACCGCTGGCATTTTCTCTCCCGCATACCACGTGTCAACTTGTCCCAGTGCGAGATAAAGCTCTCTTTGCTCCTCATTTTGCTTTGTGGACTCCCCCCTCCTCTGCCCTTCTGCCAGTTCCTTCTACACGTCCCAGGTAACCCCACCTGCTACTCACTATCCCTTGTGGCGGTCATCTTCTCTTCAGTGCGGTTCGCTGTTCTCTCCACCTCTGCCCAAGTGGACCCAGGCAATAGAATGTGTGGTTTCAAAGGCCGAACCCCAGGTTTTGAATTCCTACTTCACCCTTACCAGGCGGGCATACTGCCTTCCCTCCCTGTGCTCTCACTTCCTCAGCTGTAACGGCAGGAAAATCACGGACTCTGACCCAACCACACACTCAGGATCCAATACTCCCCTCATGTTCTTAGGTCCGTCCTTCCCCCGGCTAGACAGCACGGACCGAACCCGAATCATTCTTGCGGTCCCTCCACTGCCTCGCTCCTCTTTTCCCATCATCACACGTAAGTGGCCAACTCCTAATCCCGGTTAAAGCCAACTCTCCACTTACTCTAGGCCTCTACCCGCTCAGCTGACTCTGGCTGGACTCTCCCCGAACCTAGAAACAAGCATTCCAAATGTGCCCCAACACTGCCCGCCACCCCACATTTCTCTAGATGCCATCTCTTCCCTCCTTCTTAAAGACCGTTTCATACCTCTCCTCTCTATTCAAACGTCCAACAGCCGCGTCTCCTTCTTCGTGCTCAGTCCTTAACCGCCTCTTACTTGGCTCATCTCACCAGTAGCAGCAACGAGAATTATCTCTGCCAACTGACTCCAAGACTTTACTCCTCCACTGACGCTCTGTCTTAACCATCACCTGACTCCTCCCAGCCAGGTCCTCCGCGGGTGCTGTACTCTCTCCGATCCTAAGAGCGAAATGAACAAAAGACGCCCCTTGACCCAGCCACTTTCTCACGTGCCTGCTCTGTGAGGTCTAAATGCTCTAAGGTTGCTTCTACTTGTCTCCACTGCCTCACCTCCCGTTCCCGCTCCGGCCTCCTCCAACCGGACTCGCATCCCCAACTCTCCACCGAAATGGCTCCTGTCAAGGTCGACCGTAGCGTCTATCTCGCCGAATCCAACAGTCCATTCTCAGTCTTCGTCTCCTGCGACGTCTCAAAAGCATTTCCTCCTTAGTTGCCTTTCTCCCCGTTGGCTTCCACTCCAAGGCTGCTCTTCTCCTCATTCCCCGCGTCCGATCCATTAGCAAATCCACTCGTCGGCCCCTCGCGCTGCTCTGAGTGCGAACCGACTTTCCCGCGGGCCTCACCCCCACCTCTAGTCTCCAAATAGCATCCAGAGCGATCTTGTTAAAATGTCAATTAGAGGGGCGCCTGGGTGGCGCAGTCGGTTAAGCGTCCGACTTCAGCCAGGTCACGATCTCGCGGTCCGTGAGTTCGAGCCCCGCGTCAGGCTCTGGGCTGATGGCTCGGAGCCTGGAGCCTGTTTCCGATTCTGTGTCTCCTTCTTTCTCTGACCCTCCCCCGTTCATGCTCTGTCTCTCTCTGTCCCAAAAATAAATAAAAAACGTTGAAAAAAAAAAACAAAACAAAAAAAAACGTCAATTAGAGCATGGCACTCGCTTGATCAGAGCTCCTTTTCGATCAGGACAAATCCAAGCTCTGTTCCACGCCGGGGCCACCGGCCCTCCGTGAACTGGCTCTGGCCTGAGCCTCAAGTCCGTCAACCTCTCCGCATCCGCCTCCTGGCAGTGGCTCCGGGCTCTGTTCTGCCACAGACCGCCTTGTCATTCCTCGAAAGCGGAAGGCTCGTTTCCGTGGGAGAACACGTGTGCCCGCCTCGCCCTCTGCTTCAGGCAGTTACACCGACGGGATGCACGAGCTTGAGGGAAAAAGAGACATCCACGCGGATTCCTTCATCAGGTGTCCTCCCAGGACCTGAGCACTCCATCTCCATCAACGGTCATCCCCTCCTGACTCCTCCCCCTCACTCTCTTTCCTTCCCGCCTTTCTTTTTCTCACAGCGCCTACTGCCATCTGCAATGTTATCAAGTATGTTTTTTTTGGCTGCTTTCATATGGTCTGGGTCCCCAAGTAAAGCGTGGTACCACGAGGGAAAGAACCCCGTCTGTTCTGTTTGTGGACGTATTTCCCACGTGATGAGCTGACGGGGTGGGTACTCGACAAATACCTGCTGGCCCATGAACTTACAGTAAGAGGTGGTGAGGCTTCAAACCCAGGTCCCTGTCATTCTAATTTTTTTTTTAATGTGTATTTTTTGAGAGACAGACAGAGTGTGAGCAGGGGAGGGGCAGAGAGAGAGGGAGACACAGAATCCGAAGCAGGCTCCGGGCTCCGAGCTGTCAGCACAGAGCCCGACATGGGTTCGAACTCAGGAACCGTGAGATCGTGACCTGAGCCAAAGTCTGACGCTTAACCTATTGGGCCACCCAGGTGCCTCGCGGGTCCCTGTCATTCTAAAGCTTAATGTCTTTCTGGGACACAACATACTGCCTGTATTACTCAAGAGACTTAGATAAATGAGTAAAAGCCCAATTAAGTTACTTCTCATCAGCCAATTAATTTACTTCAAACTTTATTATGTTTTCAGATAGAGAATACGTCTCAAATAGTAAACAAAATGTATCAAAAGAAGAAAACTACAGACACTCCTGGGTTGGTTTAAGGCAATAAGATACAGGGCAGCTCAAATTTATACACACAAAACATATAACTGAGTTTTAAAAAGACTCCTTACGGGGTGCCTGGCTGGCTCAGTCAGCGGAGCATGTGACTCTTGATCTCAGGGTTGTGAGTTTGAGCCCCACGTTGGGTGTAAAGATTATTGAAAAACAAAATCTTAAAAAGATCCCTTTAAATAAGAAATTACACCAGAGCAATTACACTGGGATTTGACCTACAAATCAAGCCCACAAACTTCCATTTTTAAAATCTTACCTGTTATGAAAGGCACACCATACAAGTCTTACAAATTTAGTTATCTGGAAAGCTAGGTTAGACGGAAAAGTGTGTATCAGATGTGGTGTTAGTTAGTAAGACAAACTTTGCTAAACTTAAGATAACTGTAGCTATATTGATAGATGTATTCACATATTTTTAGAATTAATTCAGTTCTTATATTCTTAAAAATAATTCACCTCTTATAGTTGTCACACCTTACAGCTAAGATCTACATAGGAAGTGGATAGGTGGAAGGAGCGATGGGTACGTGAAGTTAATTACAATACTCTACTTTCTTACTGAAAGTTCCCATAAAACTTCTTATTGAAGGTTCCCACAAAAAAAAAAAACTTTCTAGGGGCGGCTGGGTGGCTCAACCGGTTAAGCGTTCGACTTCGGCCCAGGTCATGATCTCATGATGTGTGAGTTCAAGTCCCGAGTCGGGCTCTGCGCTGACGGTTCCGAGCCTGGAGCCCGCTTCCGATTCTGTGTCTCCCTCTCTCTCTCTCTCTCCCCCTCCCCCGCTTGTGCTCTGTCTCTCAAAAATAAACATTAAAAAAAATTAAAAGGGGCACCTAGATGGCTTAGTCGATTAAAAAAAAAAATTAAAAAAAAAAAACTTTCTAAAGAAATTTAAATACACACCTTTGTTTCTACATGTGTGTGCAACTTTCAAAACATGATCAAAACAGGAATATCTATATTAATTATCTGAAGGAGATTAAGACAAAGACACAATGTAATAATGCAGCTACAAAGGAAAACAGCTGGCTGGCTGAAAGCAAGGTTTCTATCGTGTACAGTTACCTTAACAATTACCATTGTGGAGCATCCAAAGTAAACCCTTCTGGGCTAAGTGAAAGAACTATGTTGAAACAAGTTACAAACCATTCATTCATTTTGACATAACACATATGATACCCTGATAGAACATTTGGACTCTTTTTTTTTTAATGTTTATTTATTTTTGAGAGAGAGAGAGACAGAGACAGAGAGACAGAGAGACAGAGAGTGAGTGGGGGAGGGGCAGAGAGAGCGGGAGACACAGAATCCGAAGCAGGCTCCAGGCTCCGAGCTGTCAGCACAGAGCCTGACGTGGGGCCCGAACTCATGGACTGGGAGCTCATGACCTGAGCTGAAGTCAGACGCTTAACTGAGCCTCCCAGGCGCCCCCTAGACCATTTGGACTCTTAAGGAGACTGGGGCTTTAAAAGCTACGTGGCATTAATAAATTCAGGATAACACGGTTCTTCAGCAGCCTAAAAAGTCCTCGTCCCAAACTCTAACAAGAATTCATACACCTGTAGGAAAGTAAGAGCAAAGGTAAGAGCGACAGGTTTTTCAGGAAAGCACTGAGGAGCAGGGAAAGTGTGTGTAAGCATACAGGTATAACAGGTGCATGTTGTAAGTGTATGTTTATCGCATATGAGGAAAGGCCTAATGGGTCAATGATTTAACAATAAGGTTTTTGGTCTACCTTCAATACTCATGACAAAGTACCAACTATTTCAAAAGCTACCATTTAAAATACCTGTACTTGTCTCACGTTTGAGTTCTCAAGTGCAAAAGCTTAGGCGGCACTTGCTGTCTCTTCCGACCCCCGCCAAACAGAGGGAAGCAAAGAAGCTTCGGACATTTACAATAGATGGCAACAGTTTACGTGCAAGTCCAGATTTGGAAACACTGACATGCAAGCATGACATGAAATCAGATTTTCTGTCATTTTTTGGATACGTATTTCCCGAAAGCCTACCACTTGCCCTCCAGGGTACTCGGTGCTGAGTATAATGTGGGGACCAGAGGCAGTCCCCGGTCTTCTCATGTCCAGAGTCTGCGGTAAGGAACACAGGAGACAGACACAAATGCTTACGGACAGCTTACAGCAAACGCTGCGGAGCCAACAGGACTGAAATCGATGGGACGGGGCAAACTCCCGCTCTGGCCGCAGACCCCTCCAAGGAGGGAGCGTAAACTGAGACCTGAGGGCGAAGGAACCAAGCCCCCTCTGTTCTGCCCCTCCCCCGCATCTCGGCACAGATCACAGACATCATACATTCACCAGTAAACACTTCCGGAGGGATCCTTAAAAGAAAAGACATTTAAAGAATGTGCCGCACGGCCAGTTTCACACCTAGCAAAAGTAGCAAGAAGTTTAATACGTAATTCGTCTTCAAATTTCCTCCAAAACTGCAAAAATTGTCTCTTTATACTTGGTTTCTTTGAGTCAGCATCTAACATAGGACCACACATTGCAAATAGTTGAACTGTCACGTCTCTTGAGCAGTAGCAGTTGCCTGCCCTCTCCTTTCTCGTACCATTTATTTGCTGGGCCGTTTGTTCTGCAGAAAATCACATTCCACAGTGTGGTTTCCATCCTCGTGGTCCTGGTTCACTTGATCTCAGCCCCTGTGCTTCCTACAAGCTTGTAGCTGGATCTAAACTCTTATGACACTCAGGTCCAATGTATCTGGCAAGAACACTTCATAGGTGATGCCGTGTCCTTCTTGCCAGGCCACACTAGTCCTACTTGTGGTACTGTCATGAGTCATCAATGGGACGATTTGAAGAGAAGGCAGAAGAAAGTCCCCAGCACACGGGACAACAGTGTTTCTGAAGCAGGGGGACTATTGGGGAGATAAAGGACACCAATGAAGCTGGGGAAGATGTGTTTACACAGACAAATTTGTACACCGGGTGTTAAGTTCCTCAACAAAAAGGATTTTAAATACTAATATTAAAAGACTCTGGCCTAGCTGGGTCGGCAACCTTCTAGAAGTGGGAAGCATGCTCCTGACTTCCCTATTTCTATGATTTATTACATAAAGAAGCAGAAACAGGATACCAGGAATTGCCCGGAGCGAGTAGGGACAAAGAATTGAAGGAGGTGCTGGGTGACATTCTCCTGTTATTCCTGCGTTCAAAAGAAACCCGTCATTCACTCTTCATTTCTATCTAAAAAACCTGATGGCTGAAAATGACTAGCAGAGGGCGTTCGTTCTGAGGCCCAACTCAGAAAGAACAAGAGAAGCCCCCCCAGGCGCAGCGGACTCCCCACAGAGTGCTCCTACAGCCGCAGACAACCTGAGCGGACAGGTGCAGAGCCCCTAGCAAGGACCTGCCGGACTGCATTTGGACTTGGGGGGAAATACTAACTGACCTGTTTGTACTAACACGATCATCTGCTCATGTTTCTGACTGGCACGCTTGCCCATTCCCAAAGATTTCTGCAAGTTTCTACCTTTAGAATCACTATGGATTTCCAGAAATAAGACAACGGTAGCTTTCACACCTGGAAGGGTTAGGTCGTTGAGTCTTGATTTTGCAGATAAAACCAAGATCAACTGAAGTTACTGAAATTACAAAACTAGACATGTAGCTGGTCCCAGAACGAAAGAATCCTCGATTGTTCTTTTCACTAAACCATGCTATTTCTTACTCATAAAAATTACCATTCAAGAATTTTCCTCCTAATTATACTTGGTTTACCTATCATGGAGAGCGTCAAGTTCAAATTTTATTGTTATCTACTGGCTGGCTGTTTTTCCATTTCAATTCCTCAAAGACATGCTTCCTGAACAATGAGACAATTAACACAGTATGTCTTCTATTAATGTAAAAAAAATTTCTCCCCAAACAAATGTGCATATAAATAAGTCATTAATGATTACGATTTCAGAATTCTAGATGACAAGATTATAAAAGTGAACGTGACTCTATGTGACAGCACAGGCATTGTTGACAGGAGGGGTCCCAACCCAAATGTCTTCAGGGGCCAGAAAAATGAAGTAGAAGCAAGTGGTAGAAACAGACCAAGTAGTAGAGCCAGCCAGATACGTTACGGACAGGAGTGCTGGCCACCGTGCCAACTAGAGAGAGCAAATCCCAGTTCTAGATAATTGTGCTCATTACTGAAACAGAGGCTCAATGTTCCCAAATCTTTTGTTTTTGTTTTTGTTTTTTTTTAAGGAAAGATCTAAAAACGAGTTGCTTGGTATACAAAATTTATCCAATTGAAAAATTTTTTAATGTTTGTTTATTTTTCGAGAGAGACACAGAGCATGAGCAGCGAAGGGGCAGAGAGAGTGGGAGACACAGAACCTGAAGCAGACTCCAGGCTCAGAGCTGTCAGCATGGGGCCCGACACGGGGTTCAAACTCATGTATCACGAGATGATGACCTGAGCCGAAGTCAGATGCTTAACTGACCAAGCCACCCAGGTGCCCCTAAAATTTATCCAATTTAAACATGTTGGCAATGAAAAGAAAAAGTTTTAAATGCACTGTGTGAGTCAAACTAAACATATCTGCAGGATGAATAAAAATTACACCCCATGTCCTACCACATTTGCAACTTCTGGTAAATGTCCTGCTGTTGCCAGCCACTGAAATCTACAAAATAAAGCTGTTGCACACGATGGTATTGTGCTAGGTCTATACTATCACACTGTACAACAAAGGCATTTGTTAAAATACCATATTATATTTGCATCTACTTCTCTGCCAGTTGGCAGAGAACTTAATAATCAATGTCTTCTGTGAAATTCGAGAAGACGTCATTGTTGTTTATAAATATTTTCAGTAACTTAAGCATTTTCTTTAAAAAATCTAAATTTATTTTCTTTCTTTCTTTCTTTTTTTTTAAAAACTTTTTAATGTTTATTTATTTTTGAGACAGAGAGAGACAGAGCATGCGTGGGGGAGGGTCAGAGAGAGAGGGAGACACAGAATCCGAAGCAGGTTCCAGGCTCCCAGCTGTCAGCACAGAGCCCGACGCGGGGCTTGAACTCATGAACCGTGAGATCATGACCTGAGCCGAAGTCAGACGCTTAACCAACAGAGCCACTTAGGCTTCCCTAAATTTATTTTCTTAAATGACAGAAATTATCATTCCAGAGTAGGCCAGATTTCATTTGCCAACTCAATATAATCAAAATGAACCATGGATTTGAATATTCAAGCCTCTCCCCATGTTTGCTTAAGATTTCTATTTTCTTTTTTTTTTTTTTTTTATTTATTTATTTATTTTTGGGACAGAGAGAGACAGAGCATGAACGGGGGAGGGGCAGAGAGAGAGGGAGACACAGAATCGGAAACAGGCTCCAGGCTCTGAGCCATCAGCCCAGAGCCTGACGCGGGGCTCGAACTCACGGACCGCGAGATCGTGACCTGGCTGAAGTCGGACGCTTAACCGACTGCGCCACCCAGGTGCCCCAAGATTTCTATTTTCTATAGAAATGCATTTTGATCATACCAACAATTAATACACTTTCCATCTCGAAGCACTTTCTTAGAAAGATCTACATACTGAGGCTAAACTTTGTGTTTTTACTCAAATTCATAGAATCAAAAATCAAAACACATACCAAACGCCCAAAACATATCATATATCACTTAGCGCTGATGGTGTGGCAAATAATAAAATAAAAAAAAAAATCAAAGTTACTTAAACCTAAAGTCAACCAGCTAGCTTATCAAGATCAGGAGCTCTACATAACAAGGAAAATATATTTTTTCTTTAATGTAGACTTTTAACCTTTTAGAAAGCAGGCCAATGATAAACTACAAGTCCTAAACTCTGAGAAAATTCTATGCTCCTTAAAATAACAAAAAATGAAAACAACCACTATATACAGTTACCAAGCTAGCAAAGTAATTAACGAACTGCATACTCTGGAAAGAGAGAAGGCATCAGTAGAGAGAAGATATTCACAGGAACTTTTCTTCCCAAGTGCTAGGGGTAAGGCTGGTAGCAATCCAGGTTTTCCTTTTAAAAAGTTGAGCACAGCAAAATATGACAACATGTAGCAAGTGTGGGGAACAGAAAGCTAGTTTTCCTTTTATGAAAAGAAACCGAGGAAGACCTGATAGGCAGTCTGAACCAGAAGCACTCTACAAAAGCAGGCAGTACCGAGTGACTTACTGTACATTGTTTTCCTGAGGTATACAAGCAGTGGATAAAAAAGGCAATGATAGAGTAGACAGGACAATGGGTAAGGCACTAGAAAGCTCTATTACAAATCACCCAACTTTGGGCAAATCCTTTAGCTTTTCTTTTTTCTTTTTTTTTTTTGCTTGAGGTTCAACTAGGTATTTCTCAAATTTCTGGCACTTGTGTCTTACCTTTACAATTTCTTTTGCAATGTTGGCATAACATCTGAATTATTACGCCTTTATTTCTCTTCACATTCAGCTAATTTTAAGCTCACATACCCACGTTCCCATCGTGTTAATCATATTTTTCTTATATACATTAAAAAAAAAACAAAAAAACAAAAAAAACAAAAACGGGGCATCTGGGTGGCTCAGTCAGTTGAGCATCCAGCTCTTGATTTCGGCTCGGGTCCTGATCCCAGAGTCCCAGGGTCGTGGGATCTACCCCTACATCACACCAGCTACGCACTGAAGTGTGGAGGCTGATTAAGATTCTCCCTCTCTTTCCCTTGGCCCCTAGCAGTATAAAAAGATAAATAACCAAAATACTCATTTGTCTGTCACCCAATATCACCTGGCTTGCCAGTATGTCACATTTTGGAAACCACTGGATTTAAGTGATCTCTCTAGCTTTACAATTCTAGGCTCTAAAGAAACATCTCCTGAAGGGCTGCTGGTCCGCTGGTGCCCTGAAGGTCTAAGACGGTAACACGGCAAACAGAGACGTGGATACGCCTAGGCTTTGAACTCTGAGAGACTGTGTGCGCACTGGTGGTCCTCCGCACGGGCTAAACCTGGGTTTGAGTCTACAAAACTTGCTAAAAGTTATTCAAGCTACTCAAATCTACAGGAAGCGAAGCCAGTTGGCTACAGGAACACCGTTCACCCAATGGCGGTCTAAGTTTCAGCACAAAACGCATGGGAAAAGGTAAAAGTAGGTAAAAAAAGTAGGTAAAAAAAGGTAAATGGGAAAAGGCTCGTGGAAAGGCTCATGCTCGGAGATGAAGTCTCAGGTAAGAAACATGCTCTAAGGTCAGGGTGTCGAGAGGCTACAGGAGGCCAACAAGGAGTACGATGTTTTGTTCACGCTGCACTGGTTCCGTAGAGCAAATGAACAGGAAACCTTTAAGCTTTCATGTAACAGCCACCTTTGTAAATCTTTCTCTATTTTCCTGTTTAGTTTTGTTTTTTTTTCAAATTCAAAGTTTAACTCTGGAAGCAGAAGAGAGCTTCAGAGTAGAATCGTAACCAGCAAACTGACCCCTTCTATGACCAAATGTAAGGTTTTTCCTTTGAGTTAGACTCAACAGTTACCACTGGTTTCTGAGAGCTTTGCCAGAAATGCAGTCCTGCTGTCTTTAAATACGGGCTTTATCACCTGCCTCATTTGTTCTACTTCTTGGTTAGGATGATGTGTCGATGATTAAGAGGAATGTTACCATCCAGTGCTGAACTTCAAGATAGGACACTATAGAGCAATCACTTAGAGTAGGAAACACTGAAGGAGAGTCGGGGGAGGGAGGAACTGGACCAGGGAGGGAAGAGACATCACCCGCACAGTCTAAAGCATCAAGCCACACAAAAGTGTTTTCACAGCATCAACTCCTAAGGGCACCTGCAACCAGCCCTAACGCAACTCGCTGAGTCACGTTCTACAAAATCTCCTTTTACCTGATGGGCTGTTGTCAGAGAGCCTTTGGAGTGCAACTTTCTGCCTAAAACTGGTGCATGTACCACATCTTTTTAGCAGTATAAACTATACAAGGCAGAGTTTTTTTGTCTAATTTTAAGTTTCAAAGGAGTATTACTGCGTGGTAATGTCTGCAACCCCTTGAGTTGTAAACTTCATAAAAAATACTCAAGAACAGACTATAACACAGGCATCTCTAGCCATCTCAACTCCTGCCAACCAACTCAGTATGTAAATAAAGTTGGGCCGCAGGAAATACTTAGGTTGTCGCTGTGTACAAAAAAACTGATTCGGTGGAAAAGACAGAAAACGCTTAACCGATTATTTACTTGAATTAAAATGAGGAAAAGTTCAAAAACTCGTAAGTCCAAATCATTGGCTCCCCCCAAAGCAGACACTTCCCTTGACTCTCCTGTTTCTATTCAAGGCAGCACCTGGCACAGGTGCCCACTCGGATAACCTAACCGTTTTCTCTCCTGTCCTCCACTGCCCTCTGACCTTGTCATCTGCTACTTCTTTTTTTTATATGTATTTATTTTTGAGAGACAGAGACAGAGACAGAGACAGAGACAGAGTTCGAGCAAGGGAGGGGCAGAGAGAGAGAGGGAGACACAGGATCCAAAGCAGGCTCCAGGCTCTGAGCTGTCAGCACAGAGCCCGATGCGGGACTATTGAACAGAGAACTATTGAACCGAGAGATCATGACCTGAGCTGAAGTCTGCCACTTAACTGAGCCACCCAGGCGCCCCATGGCCTTGTCAGCTCGGTATGGTGCTCCTGTGGCGGGGAGGGTTGGGGGCTCAAATTCTAAGGCTTCAGAAGAAGTCTCCGGGGGTTTGTTTCATAAATAGCCCCTTGGGTTGTATTCTTTCAATACAGACACATTTCACGTGCATAGTAAAGACTAAGATATCTTCACTTCCGCAAAGAAAGATGTGCTCACCTTCCTAGGAATCCACGGCCCTTTCATTCTATCTTTGGCTTTATTTGACTTTTAAAAGATCTGGACACGAGAAAATATTTCACTTCTCCTCTCAACTCCATCAAAAAAAGGGAGGGAAACAGAAAAAAAGGGACGGTGCGAGGGAAAGGGTAAGTGGCAGCTCACGGAGGGGTCACAGGAAGAGGGGGAGGCAGGAAGCACAGCTCAGCTGGGGTGTGTGTGTGTGTGTGTGTGTGTGTGTGTGTGTGGGGAAAGCCTGGTTCCACCGAGCTCCAGCCAATTCCAGCCTGCCCGCTACCACCAGAGCTTCCAGTTTCCCAACAGAAGCCCAGGCAAGTCCCAAGTTTTAAATGCTGGCAACGATTTCAGATTTCCTGAAAACGGCACGAAGGCTAACACCGAACGAACGCTAAAACAGAGCCAGTCCGCCAGGTCAACCTCCGCCCCGGCCGTCTCTCTTCTCATTCCGGCTTTCCCCTTCCCTACCGCGTGCACAACCCGTCCACCTGCCACTTCCTTCGTTATTCCTTCGCTTCGTTCGGTGACTTAGTTTCCGATTCGTTCAAGCACGCGGCAAGCATGGGGTGCGTACTTCCTGCGTGTCAGACACTGTGCTAAGGAGAGAGTCCTCAATTATGAGCGGGGCAGGTCCTTTCATGTGGCATTTACATGAATTGTAACGGGGGGCCGGACGTTAGAGAAGAAACATACCACAGATGATTTAATTTCATCTGTATCAGGGCTACACAACGCAAGTAAAACACAGCCTCCCCTTCCCTGCTTAGGGAAGACTCTTCACTGTGGGATCCTGTCATTTCACTCAAACACGTCCACTGAGATCCACCCACTGGCTCTCAAGAACACGGCCAAACATCACTGCTCAAAAACCAACAGTCTCTTACTGTCTACCGGATTCGGAACAAACTTAGCCTGAAATCGAAGGCCTCCCGAGGGTGGTTTCAATCTCATTTTTGGCCATTTGTACTAATTCCCTCTTTGTGGCCCTTGTTGGACTGGATTCTGCTCTAAGTCAAACATGCCATGAAACTCTCCTGATACCCTAGATCAGATCTGATCTCTATTTTCGGAGACCCCAGGACAACTTAAAATATTTTGCGATGCTTATCATAGTAATTTCACATTACGATCTCTGAATAAAGATCTCGCAAAGTAGATCTCTGAATACAGATCTCTTGATTATCACAGACCTCTGAATATTCAGGCTGTTAGCTCTTCAAGGGTAAGATCTGTGTCCTCCTCACCTTAGTACTTACGGACCTTTCTAGTACAATAATAAAGGCCTTCTTCTAAAATGCTTGTTTTATTTTATTTTTTAAATTTATTTACAGAGAGAGAGAGAGAGGGAGCAAGCTCGAGCAGGGGAGAGAGAGGATCCCAAGCAGGCTCTGTGCTGTCAGCCACCCAGGCGCCCCAATATAAACACCTCTTAAACAAACACATGCTAAATAAAAAAAATAATTTTGTCTTCCTGAAAAAAGATAATTAAATTCAAAGAGAAGCTCAATATTCTCATTTTTACTATATTAATAGTCCTCTTAAAACTGTGCTTTTACAATTAATTCTAATGTCATATATATTATATAGTACTACCTTCTGGATCATCTAAGCAATTTCAAATACCAACTAATCATAACACCTCCCTGCTTCATAGATAAGAAATTACTCCCCTAGATAAAGGCATATTAAACCACACATTTATAACACAGTTGAACACTTCCGACCTTATTAAAAATCATAAATTTTGCTGCCTACCATTTCTCCACTAAAAGGAGCAAAGGCGTCATGAGAAACGGCTGCTTCCAAGGCTGAGACGAGGTGAGGGCAGTGCCCCAAAGCTGACGGGCCACGTCCCACGACAGCTCTCAGGGGCGCTCACTGGCTAACGTTGGGGAAATTAAAGTAGTAAGATATGTGATGATTTAACGGCACGAAGAGAGGATTACAAACTGAATACAGAAAGAATCCTGAGTGCAGCCTAACAACTGGCAAAGGGACAGGAGTGGGACAGAAACGGAAGAATTTCCGTGGAGATAAAACGAAGGCAACGGAAATCAACATTTTACGGCCAGCATCATCATAAGTGATTTAATAAGAGCCATCAATGCATGCTGAATTCTTCAGCATTCACACAGACTCAACTGACCCCCTGCATTAATTACCAAGGGCGAAAGTTACCTTTATCGTGAAAGTAACTTGGCAGATGCAGCTACCTTAACTTAATGATTATTGCCAAAAAACCAAACTGGATAAGCTGACATTGTATGCCTGCCGATGTAACACACTGGAAAGAAAACAACACCACCTATGCAGTGTCCCTGCCAAAGCTTTTTCACCTGAATCTATTCATGAGGAAAATAATCACACACGTCCATATTGGGCTAGGCTCTTCAATAATATCACTGCAATAAAAGATTCAGGGGGAAAAAGCTAAGAGATTGTTAGAGACCAAAAAGACAGAAATGCAGCGTATGATCTTTGATTGGATCCTGAATGGAATGGTAAAAAAAAAAAAAAAAAAAAAAAAAGATAGCTACAAATAACATTATTGGGGAAGGTGGGGAAAACGAAATATTGGACAATAATATGCACCAGTGTTAAATTTCCCAAGTGTGTTAATTTGTGGTTATACGGGAGAAATGTCCTTTTTTGTTGGGAAAGACATGCTGAAACATACAGGGGCGAAGTGTCACCATATCTGCAGTCTCGAGTGCTTCAGAAAATAAAGTGTGGGGTGTGTTTGTGTGTGTGTGTGTGTGTGTGTGTGTGTGTGGCACTCAAAGAGAAAAGGAGCCAATGTAGCAAACTGTTAAAATGATCAATAATGCCTTCCGAATATAGTACACCTTCCAAAACACAAATTCAATTATCAATAGGATCTTCCATTTGAACCTTCCAAAATGCAAAAATTATCAATCAAAATATCAAAAAGAAAAGCAATGTCAGTACTTGCTTTCTGGGGAAAAAATTATTTTTAATTTAACTATCATAGGCTGTACTGATAGGTGGAAAATTTTCTCAATACTAGGACATTTTTGAAATGTTTTAATATTAAACACTGGGGCACCTGTGTAGCTCAGTCAGTTAAGTGTCTGACTCTTCATTTTTGCTCAGGTCATGATCTCATGGTTGTGAAATCATGAGATTGAGCCCCACATCAGGCTCCACGCTGGGTGTAGAAACTGCTTGAGATTCTCTCCCTCTCTCTCTCTCTCTCTTTCTCTCCCTCTGTCTCTGCCTCTCCCCTGCTCATGGTCTCTCACGCTCTCTCTCTCTCAAAAAAAAAAAAATTAAATACTAATTAAGAATTTTTCTTTATTTCTTTATTCCCAATAGATTTTCGAGATTAGCTCCATTAGGCACAAACACACAGAATAACTGTGGTCAATGCAAACCTCACAGTGAGTCTAAAATATAACGAGCCATTGAATTCAAAGACCATTTGCCAATCAAATGCAACTGGCCATCTAAACAGCTATAAACACGGTTTTCCACTGAAGCCCAAATTCAAAGGAAAGTCGTTTTCAATGGTTGGTTGGTCAAAAACAGCATTAAACAGCAAGCACTAAAAAGTTAATTGAATGTTTGCCAGAAAGAGTATGCCTCGTTTTTATACTGGATAATTAATTTCTTTGTTTTTATAAGAAATTTAAAGAGTGACCAACACGCTCCCCGTGGGTAATTAACTTCATTCAAGAAAAACTTCTTACTTTTGTGGCATGGTCTAGGCTTAGGTTTGGAAACATCCCAAGAATGTTTTTGTTTTAAAATCTTACTTCTTCTAGTATTTTTGTATCTTAAGGATATCCATTATGGTGTTATAGTATTTAAACTCCATTACGAATACCTTTTATGATATCATTGATTGTATGTACCTAAATAAAGCCCCATAAAGAAAATAGGTTTATAATATGAGGCATTCTTAAGTAAACTATAATCAAATGCAATGGATCTTAGTAACTTTAAATGTGTAACCTAAGCACTGGTTTTGGGATGGAGTCTAGGGTTTAAAAAAAAAAAAAAAAAAAAAGAACACTTGGGAAGCTGCCTTAACCATGCTGACAAAAATTATAAATATTTATATACACTATTATCTCATGAAGCCTGGCTTTAAAAAATAATTTAAACATTATTTTTAATTTTTATAAGTGGCCATTTTATAAAGGGCATCCTAAATGTGAATTTTCTGATGAATTTGTTGATTAAAAAAATGTTCATGCTCTCTTGCTGACTTAGCATAAAATTCACACACTTCCAGTCAGAATCTTTATTTTCTTGATATGAATCTTAAAGAGAAAAAAGCTCTATAAAACAGAGTAACTCGAAAATAAACAATATCCTATGATTTATAGGTGCACCTTCCTTATGTAATGTCCTTGAAAGGTGAGGAAACTGTAACTTCAGTGTATCCTACGAGTGACAGGTTTTAGAAAATTAGTTTTTCTGTCGTAGTAACTCGAAGAATCTAAATCATTTCTTAACCTTCTACCTTCTATTTTCTGGGTCTAGGTTTCGCAGGCCACATGACAGGGGCACGTGAGTTTTCAACGATGCCAGCTTACAAGGTTTGTACTTGTTTTCTTGGTTCTTTCCAGAGTCACAAAATAGTAGTTGGCCGGCCGGCTCAAAGCTCAGGTGCCCACCTGGCAGCAGCGGTTGCACATAAAAGCAAAAATGCACTACTGGGACCTCATCAAGGTAAGAAGCTTCTTTCTCCACGGTGAAGGAAACGATCAACAAAACTACAAGGCAACCTACTGAATGGGAGAAGATATTTGCCAATGACATATCTGATAAGGGCTTGGTATCCAAAATAAATCTGTTAAGAATTTACTAAACTCAACACCCAAAAAACAAATAATCCGGTTTAGAAATGGGCAGAAGACACGAATAGACATTTTTTTCAGATGGTTAACAGACAAATGAAAAGATGCTCAACATCACTCATCATCAGGGAAATACAAGTCAAAGCCACACTGAGATGACATCTCACACAGGTCAGGGTGGCTAAAATTAATTCACACAACAACAGATGCTGGCGAGGATGCAGAGAAACGGGAACCTTGCACCGCTGGTGGGAATGCAAACTGGTGCAGCCGCTCTGGAAAACAGTGTGGAGGTTCCTCAAAAAGTTAAAAACAGAGCTACCCTATGAGCCAGCAATTGCACTACTAGGGATTTATCCACAGATACAGGTGTGCTGTTTCGAAGGGGCACATGCACCCCCATGTTTATAGCAGCAAGATCAACAACAGTCAAAGTATGGAAAGAGCCCAAATGTCCATCGATGGATGATGGATAAAGAAGATGTGGTGTGTATACACACACACACACACACACACACACACACACACACACACACACTAGAATATGACCCCGCAAAAAGAATGAAATCTTGCCATTTGCAATGATGTGGCTGGAGCTAGAGTTTTATGCTAAAGAAAATAAGTCAGTCAGAGAAAAACAAATACCATATGATCTCACTCATACGGGGAATTTAAGAAAAAAACAGATAAACATAGAGGAAAGAAAAGAAAAAAGAGAGGGAGGCAAACCATAAGAGAGACTCTCAGCTACAGAGAACTAACTGAGGGTTGCTGGAGGGCAGGGGGGATGAGTTATTGAGGAGGGCGCTGGTTGTGCTGAGCACTGGGTGTTCTGCCTAAGTGATGAATCATTAAATTCTACTCCTGAAACGAACATCACACTATATGTTAACTAACTAGAATTGAAATAAAAACTGGAAACATTAAAAAAAAAATGGTGGAAGTGGATTAAAATCCTGGATGTTACTGCTGAAATAAAAATGTCTTTATATTGAAAAAGAGAAGTCACCTATTTTACCTGTAATATTCTGGCTACCAAAACCCATGAAAATCCCAAGAAATCATACAGTGTTCTATTTATGTCTTCCTTAAAATGATTTTGAGACAACTGCCCAATTAAAAATATACTTTAGCAATAACTGCTATAGAAGACTATTTGCACACATCATCATTTCTTGACTTTTTTTTTTTTAAAGAATAGAAGACTTATTTTGGCAATAAGAAATAAATGGGAAAAAAATGGTAAGCGGTTGTTAAATTTATGGTATTAAAAGCCTCAGGTAAAGGCAAAAGCAATGTTACATAATCAGCCATCCTAAGTTACACCAGTCAGTGGATTTCACTGCCGTGAGCTTCACGATCTTACAGAAATATCCACTACTTTCCAAAATATTCTAATAGACAAGTAATGAGGAAGTAAATTACAAAGTGCTGATACACAGGTAGATGTTAGCAGGCGTTAGTTAATACGGCAATTGAAGAAAATGAGGAGAAAGGCAATCCTAATAATAGTCCTGAAGATATTTTTCTTTAAAAATCACCACAATTCTACAACCTACAGCAGAAAAAAAAAATCACTGTTAATATGAGGGTTTTCATTTTCTTTTAGTATTTTTTCTACACATGGTTTGTTTTTTCCCTACATCACTGAAATCCTACTGAACAATTTACATCCTATTTTCACTTAACAGTATTAAGAGCATATCCCTAATTCTCTTCAAAAACATTATGTAGTGAGCACGCAACAGTCATTTATTCAGCAGCATTACTACTGTTGAGAATTTAGGTCTCCCCTCCCAGTTTTTCCTTTATGTTTCCCTGTGCTCTCCAACATCGGCAGGACTGAAAGCTTCCTGAGGACACAGACTACGCTTTTCTTGTCCGATGCCCCACTGTTTAACACGCTGCTGTGCACAGAACACGCATTTAAACGTTGGTGGACTTAAAAAGGAATCATGCTCTAATCCGGTCCTCGATGTCACAAAATCGCATTTTATAGTGAAACCAAGATTAACTAATCATGATTAAACAAAGAAAGGAGAATTTCTGGATCAACGTGGTAGAAGGATTTATCTTTGCTCCCATCCAATCGCCCTGCCAAAGAAAGAGTCGTTCAAGGAGCTTAACACAATGATAAAGAAAACAGGAGAGGGGAAGACAGAGGACGGGGTGTCGATGCCTTCGGAAGACGGAGAAGGGGTGACGACAGAGTGTCGGTAACTTTGCAGGGAAAGGAGAAGCTGCTCTGTAAAGAACGCTGCAGAGAGAAAGACAAATGAGTACGTGAGCCGCTTCCCAGGACAGGTCAAGGTAGAGCTCAGCAATCAGGGGACCAGGTCCTCGGAAGGGGGAGCGCAGAGCTAACTAAGGGCGGGGGGCTGCCTGAAGGCACTATAACTCTGCCACTCGATGCCCTGCCCAACCTAAGCAGCCAGGCAACCCCTCCTCACTCTGGCAGAAGACATGAGGTGTTTCATCAGAGAAGGGGATTAAAAGGGTCCACCGACTGCTCCATAGCACAAAAGAAAAAGAGAGAGAGAGAGAGAGACACCCATACAGAGGCAAATCACAGAGAAATGTTAAAATATGGTTATAAAGAGAAGAATCTACATTTGCTAGAGGAAAACTACTAACCCGAGTGGGATCCCGAATGGCACAGGATGTCTCAACTATATGTCTAAATGTTACAATGACGGAGTCATTCCTTTCAAACTTCTACAGCAAAACAAAGATCGATTTTGAATATTTTGTTTAGCCAAATGATTTGTGGCAGGCAGAACTCTAAAAATGATTTTTGTTGTATACTCTCTCCCCTCCGAGTGTGGGGGATACCTGGGAATGTGAGGAGACAGCACTCCCCTGATTATGCAAAAATGAGATTAGCCCAGTGGATCTAATTTAATCACACAAGTCCTTTAAAGAGTTTTCTCTGGCTGGTAGTAGGGAAGAAACAAAAAATCAGAGATTCCAAGCATGAGGAGAGGGTGATGGGCCCTACCGGCCTGAGGAAGGAAGAGGCAGTCAGAAATGAGGGCGGCCTCTGTGCAGCCAGCTGCCAGGGGTCAGGGACCTCAGTCCCACAGCTGCAACGCAAGAACTGGAGTCTGCCAGTGAGGAATCTTCTCGTGAAGAGAAACGGTCTAGAACACAATGTCGGGAGAGCCCCTCTTTGCCTGCGCCAGGTGTCAGGCTCTCCTCCCCAGGAGCACTCCCACAGGAGAGCCCCGGGGAAGCACACCCAGAACGAGGAAGGTTCTGCGGGAATTGGCCTTGCCCTTCGTCCCCCTCCCCCCCGTCTGCCAAAATACAGTATTAAAAGACCGGAGGGGCACCCGGGTGGCTCCGTCAGTTAAACGTCCGACTTCAGCTCAGGTCACGACCTCACAGTTCGTGAGTTCGAGCCCCGCGTCGGGCTCTGTGCTGGTAGTGCAGAGCCTGCTTGGGATTTTCTCTTCCTCTCCCTCTTTCTCTGCTCCTCACCACCACCCCCTCTCAAAATAAATAAATAAACTTAAAAAAAATAGCTATGAGAAAAATAATATAGAGAAGCATTATTACTCTCTTAGAAAATTGGAAGGTTGAAGCAGACTTGCTTCTTACCTAGCTTTGTATTATAACAGAGGAGAACAAAGTTCCAATATTCCATTCCTGGGTTGGGTAACCGAACACACGCCAATTAGCAGCGACAGACGTAACTTCCTTTCTTTCACCTGTCATCAGCAACCTCATGGCTCTTCTCTTCTTGCCCCAGGGTTCCTGTTCCACTTCCTGCCCCCACCCCACCCCTGAGGCCCAAGTAAAATCTCTACTCTGTTACTCGTACGGTTCCCCCACTCCATTTAATACCCACCTCCCACCCCCTCCCGTGTTCAGCCTGGCATTCACGAAAGACACTGTGGATTCCTATCATGTCATAACTAGGAGCAGAAGGGGAGCCAAGCAACACAGAAACTGCATAAAGGATCTCCTTTTACCTCCGTGTCAACCCTACGGGGCAGGCATCGTTACCCCCGTGTCACGGGGGAGGAAGCAGTTTCTCCGAGTCCTGCAGGCCACACGATCAGTGAAAAGATGTGTGCAATGGCAAGTCTTACTCCGAAGTCCACACCTTTTCTTTCTTTCCAATTAGAATCATGCCCCAATCTACCAAGACTCAACCAGCAACCCTCTGCTTTTATCTTCTTCTCCCTTCTACTATAAATGACACTCCTGTAGTAGTGACTAAAGCTCCCTAGCAGATTCGACGTGGGTGGACAAGTTATCTGGCGCCAGGCCAATGACAGCAATAAGAAATGTGACGCACCGATTTTTGGACAAGTCTTGTCTCTCTTCAAAATGCTCAAGACAGGACCACGCGACCTCTGAGGAACAAGTAGGAACTGTCTGCCAGCTTCAGGACAGAAATAATGGTCACGAGATCTAAGTTTAGTAGGAAACTGAAGTCATTACAGATCCACCAGAGAATTTTCCAGAAAAGTTGACATCACTGCAAAGGAAGGCACAAATATTCCAGGCAGATGTCTAATGGGTCACTACAACAGCAACAGCGACAGCAACAGCGACAGCCAAGCCTCACTTAAACAATCACCAGAGAAACTTCCCCTCATTTGGAATTTACCATTTGAAGAAAGCTGGAGGCTTAAAACAAGCACATCAAAGAAAAAAGTAAATGTTTCAAGACCCAAAGACCCCAATTTGAATACAGTTTGAAGGCTACGGGAGCAATGAAGGCTCGCTACAGAGCAAATGAAAAAGGTTTGGTCAAAACATCTTTGGACTCCTATTTAAATAAAGTCTTAGCCCAGACCCCTAGCCTGTCAAGAAAACTCCCTAAGAGAAATACGTATTAAAATAGTTCCATATTAAATACAGATGACTCTCGAACAACATGAAGGTTAGGGGCACCGAACCCCCACCCAACATCTGTGTCTAATTTTGGGTTCCTCACAAACTTAACTACTAATTGCCTACTGTTGATCAGAAGCCTCAGCGATAACGAAAACGATCGATTAACACATATTTTGTACATGTATTACATGCTGTATTTTTACAAAAAAGTAACTTAGAGATAAGAAAATGACATTAAGAAAATCATAAGGAAGGCAAAATACGTTTACAGTACTACACTGTCTTTATCCAAAAAAAAATCAGCATATAAGTGGACCCGTGCAGTTCAAGCCTGTGTTGTTCAAGGGACAAGCGTATGTGGTTTTATATATTCAACAAATGAATATGAAATCTTCATAGATGATTTTGACTGATTTTCACTGATTTTTAAGTGAGTGGTAACTAAATATTAACTGACCGAATAAATGAATAGAAAATAGGTTTTCAGGAAATAAGCTCCAATTCAGAAGACTGACCAACAGCAAATCAGTATTCCACTTCCAGTAGTAGTTTGATGTTCAGTCGTTATCCGGGGATGGATTCGCTCACTTCTGTAGCACACGGCACTTGCAGGAGGAACAGAGATCTCTCTACTTGAGAGACCTACTTTCGAAACCAGACAGCAGTGAGATAACGATACAGGCAACGACTGCTTGCTTGTTTCTGTTTTCCTCCGTTATCATTTTCTACTCTATGTGGTCATTTCCCTATCGCTTTACGGCCAAACGGGTTTCTTGAGTACTGACATCAGTACTGACTGCAGAATGCGTATTGGGTGGGGAGGTAAAGTTTTTAACACATGTGACACTCCGAAGTCAAATACGGAGAGTAACTATAGCTCTAGATTATGCTTTGTGGCTTTCATTAGAATAGCTAGTTGTCAACTGAGAGTTTAAGACAACATACAAATAGAAAAGAGAAAGGATAATTTTAAGGCTAATTAAAAAAAAAAAAAGGTGCAATACCTTTGGTGCTACAGAGCAGAAGATTTCAGTTGGACAGAAGAAACGTACTTTGAGTTTTATGCCCACTCTGCCGGAGGAAAGCATTAGGTTAAAGATAGGGGACGAGACAGTAATAGAGACTGACCCCGTCTTTTTCTGTTTTTCCTAAGAGTTCCTTTGAGAAGGATGATTAAGTAGACGGGGGTCTATTGAAATACAAAAGGAGACGGTACTTTAATGATGAGGCGAATTTATACAAGAAAGCTCCTAAGGAGGATCGGGCACATCTGATAAAAAGGTGGATATGGGCAACACAGAGGTAAGACGCGCAAGCTGGAGGGGCTGGACGGAAAGACGAGCTCGGTGCACACGCGTCAGACAGGCGAGGGCGGTGCCAGGAGCGCGGGGATCCGTGGGAAGCAAGGGGCAGCAAAGCAGAAGAGGACCAGGACAGATCCGGCTCCAGGAATGAAAAAGAAGTGACAAATATAACCAACAATAGGAGGGAGAGCATGCAGCCACGACCCGGCGCCACCTGAGACGGAAGCACAGAGGAAACTGCTCAGGGACCAGGGAGGTCGGGTCAAGTAGAGCCGTCACCGGCTCAGCAGGGTTCCCGAAGGTCCCCATCCGGACAGACTTGGCGAAACTTACCACTGCACGGGGCCTCCCTACTGCCTACCTGTTTATTTGATCTGGAACAGCAACATATCCTAAAAAAAATTTTTTATGTTTATTTTCGAGACAGAGAGAGAGAGACAGAGACAGAGTGTGAGCAGGGGAGGGGCAGAGAGAGAGGGAGACACGGAATCCGAAGCAGGATCCAGGCTCCCAGCTGTCAGCACAGAGCCCGACGCGGGGCTCGAACTCACGGACTGCAAGATCATGACGTGAGCGGAAGTCAGATGCTCAACTGACTGAGCCACCCACGCGCCCCAGCAACATTAATCGTACCAAATCTAAAATCATAAACACATCTCCCTGTTAGGCCTATACTAATTCGTTATTAAATAAAGCCTTCTTTCAGAAAGTAGGCCTTTACATCATTCTCTTAGAAGATAGCAAGTTCAAGAAACAATTAGCAATTTTCCCTATACATATCTCAAATATCCAAAGACTGTATTTTATTATTATTATTTTATTATTGAATAATAGTTGACATATAATGTTACATTAGCTTCAGGTGGACAGCGCAGTGATTCGACAACTATCCATTCACATTACACAATGCTTACTCACGACAGTAAGTGTAGTTATCATCCATCACCTTACAATGTTATCACAATATTCCGGAGTATTTTCCCTGTGCTGTACTTTTCATCTCCGTGACTCACTTATTTATTTTATTGTTATTTTTTTATCTGTGACTTATTTTATTTTTTTTTAATTTTTAATGTTTATTTATTTTTGAGAAGGAGAGAGAGGCAGAGAGAGAGAGGCTCCACGCTGTCAGCACACAGCCCGACACGGGGAGATCGTGACCTGAGCTGAAGTCAGACGCTCAACCAACTGAGCCGCCAAGGTGCCCCTGACTTACTTATGTTATAACTGGAATCAGATTGCATTTTAAAGTTTATTTATAACTTTCGACGAAACATATGAAAATAATGAAAAATTATTTCTAAATCAGACTCTTTGAGATTTCAAAGTAAAGATGAACAAACAACTGACCAACTGATGGACTGACAGACACAATTACTGTTGGGATTTTGTAAGAAACGACGTGTTCCAAAAACCAACGTAAATTTGACAGCAGGAGTGATAATCAGAGATACCAAATATTTTCATTTTAATGATCTGATGATACAGTCTATTCTACCTGGCTAAGATTTAATATTTAAAAATATTTAAAGACATTATAAAATACCATGTGCTGCTTTAAAAAAAAATCAGTTTTTCTTGTGACAGAAGAAAAACTACAGCAATCAAGTTTTCATATGTTTTTTTCATCTTGATGTCTGCAAAAATTTTGCCATCGAGTAGAACAAAGACAAGAAAATTCTGGTGCTTTCTCATGAAATCTGTATTTGACAAAGGAATGAAGAGCCCCCCAAGAGCTCAGGAATCCCCCACGGCGAGCCCATGCTAGTCCCTGACAGACAGTATACAATGAATTTGCTTATTGCTGTGTTTAGTCCGGTTCCACTATTCTTAACCGAGCCCTTCTGAAACGGATACGGTACACAGAAAACCCAAAACACTTGCAGAGAAAAGGGGCAAAATAAGCATTTACAGTGTATACCTGAATTCTGTAATATATAAAGTTGTATACACAGTAATTTATGAATGAACTAAATCAGTGAATGAACATCTGGGTTTTGAAATTAAGTTTTTCAGAAAATCTCTCATTTATTAATACGAAAAGTGGTTATAAGTTAACTATCAGCAGAAATTATTCAGTGTTACAATTTATACGCATACTGTAATAGCATATAACACTATTGTGCTTGCGTGAACAAGCAAAGTAGATATTCCATTTATATTGGCAATGTTCCATAAACAACAAAGCTAAGTCCAGTAGATACAACATTTTCAAAATGCATGTAAACTATTTAGATGAATTCTTTCTGCTGACAATCCCAGGGGAGAGAAGAGAAAATGATGTGTTTTACCCTAAGAGCTCAAGGCTCTCTGGAGAGGTAATTCAATTGAAATTTTACATTCAGTCTAGCCAGGCAGTGATAAACAGATGCTTAAATTAGCTGCCTTATGCCATAATCAAATATCTTACGCAAAAAGTTTCTAACAAAAATATAGAGAAGAGGGTAAAGAGAAAAAAGAGGGGAAATAAAATACTTTTTAAAGGCTTGCGATATTTTTAGAAAAAAATGTTTTTCTAACTTCTTCTGGAAGTATTGTACCATAGGAACCAAGCATGCCTTTCAGTACATTTACTGGTTGGCTCATACCATAGGGCCAGAGCACACAAATAATCACATAATCGCTTAATTTTTTTTCTCTTTAATGTTTATTTTTGAGAGACAGAGAGAGACAGAGAGAGACAGACAGAGCGTGAGCAGGGCCGGGGCAGAGAGAGGGAGACACAGAATGTGAAGCAGGCTCCAGGCTCTGAGCCGTCAGCACAGAGCCCGACACGGGGCTCAAACCCACGAACCGTGAGATCATGACCTGAGCCGAAGTCGGACGCTTCACCGATGGAGCCACCCAGGTGCCCCAATAATCACTTAAAATAAATGAATTCTTACATGAAGGTTTTTGAAACTGATATAATTTGCAGAGGTTCTTTTAATGGTTGCATGTACAACATTTAACTTGTATGTGCATCTTTTACTATAAGCATCTTCAAGTCTTCTCTGAAAGTAACTAGTGACGCAAATAATAAATCCATAAGAGATGAAAGCTTAAAACTGACTCACAAATTGCTCCTATATATCAAAATGGGTAAAAAACTATAATAGCAGCTAAAAAGAATTAAAACCAGCAACCAAACAAACGGGGATAACCGAATCTCTATCAAAAACCTGCAACCTTGATTGGACTGACTCCCCAGATGAATGAAATGTGCTCCCGCCCTTCTCTGAACTGTGTCCACCAACACTCCCAGTCTGTGGAAGGCACACAGCTAGTAAAGATCCACTAGGTGAGCTGTGTGCTTATTATAAATCGGTCGTGCTGTTCTCAAGCCCATTTTCGTCAGGTGTACTTGTTACTGTTACTGGGATTATTTAATTACATATTAACCGAGGAAATAGGAGTGCAAAAAGAGACTTATTTCTAATGAAAACTAAATTGAATGCTTCAGGAAGACTCAACATAGACTAATCACTGGGGGGCGGGGCGGGGGAGAATGTCTGCTGATTTAAGTATGGGCAAGGATTTACAATATAAACTAGAAGGATTAGAAGTTAAAATCCAGAAGGATTCTGCACTGATTACTTTGCAAGTTTCTAGAGTTCTAACTCCACTGAAACTGGGGATCCCAGGGGATACACTGGAGTGTGGTTTACATAAGAAAAGCAATGTTAAATTCCAATCAGAGAAGCACCAGGCAAAAGAGCCCGGACTCCACATAAAAAGGCAGGTGAGGGAGCCTGGGTCACTCAGTCATTGAAGCATCCAACTCTTGATTTTGAGTCAGGTCGTGATCTCATGGTTCGTGGGATCGAGCCTCACAAAGGTCTCTGAGCTGACAGCAGGGAGCATGCTTGGGATTCTCTCTCTCTGCCCCTCCCCTGTTCATGCTCTCTCTCTCAAAATAAGTAAACGCTAAAAAAATTTAAAAAATGAAAATAAAAAAAGGGCAGGTAGATGTACATTTCTATGTCTTAATAACTGGGTATATACAATGTTTAAGGTTTTCCTATACAATTTCTAAAACATAATTTCCTGCTTTAACTTCTGTGTTTAACTGACCAACTGTGATAGGATTAAGAGTCTTCTACTGTGTTGGAACCTGGAACACAAAGACAGTGCCTCCCTAACTGGTGGACAGACGATTCGGCACGATAAAACGCCACAACACAGACAGGAGTAGGATGCTCAGAGCATCCAGAGTGGCTTGGGCAGGCAGGAGAAGTTCAAGAGGACCTGACATGAGTCCAATGTGAAAAGCAAAACAGAAGCTCATCAGGCAGATAAGAAGAGGCGATCTCTGAGGAGAGGAAACAAAGGGGGACAGGGGAGAGGCCACGGTGCATTCAGACGGCAGCAGTGAGGACCTGTGAGTAAGGGGCGAGGGGAAATGGCCGGAAGGGAGGCTGGTCTTACCTTCCATGGCCAAGAGTTTGATTTTTATTGGGAAGGCAAAATAACGTCAAGGATTAAGCAGGCCGATAGCTAGATCTCTATTTCAGAAACACGGCTCTGGCGCAATAGGAGAGACAGGGGAGGGAGGAGACTCTAAACTGGAAGTTAACGTAAAATCAGAAATCCAAATCACAACAGGGGCCCGGGGGACTGGAAAAGACTATCGTTTCAATGTACAGGAAGGCAGCGTTGATAAGAACTAGGGAGGGAGTTGACGAGAAGGGTGTGAACGAGAAGCATCTGAGAAGGCCTGCAGGCTCCGAGCACCGGCGACGGGAGAGGTGATGGAGGCCATTCACGACAGGTGCACGCGGGGAGACTCTGACCAGTGGAAGAAACAACCCTGGGTTAGAAATACTGAACGAGAGGTGAGGCTTGTCCCGTAGGCCACCGAACGTACAGACGTGGACTTCACAGGAGAGGCGAAGGCCTGGGGAAGACCTATACGTTGGCAATATCCAAGAGTGGGGACAAGCATGGTCTCGGGAGCCAGGCCCTGCCGCTTCCTAGCTCCGCACTGTGGGCAAGTTACTTGACCTCTTTCCTCTGCTTCCTCATCTGTAAAAAAGGGTTAATAACAGTACTTCTTTCCCGGGGTTGTTGTAGAGATGGAATGAGTGTATATGAAGCGTTTACAAGAGTGCCTGGCATGTAGGAAGTGCCACCGTGGATTAGTTTTCATCGCTGCTGCTATTACAACCAGAGCTATGGCTCTGGCTAAGATCAACCTGCAAATGAGGAGAGCCAGAGGAGATCAAGGAGGAAAGCCAGAAAGACAACCCTTGATGAGGGAGAAGACGGCAGCATATTGTCAGAGAAGTTTAAAAAAAAAAAAAGAAGAAGAAAAAAACAATCTACAGTTTGAGAGAAGGGTAAAGTCTGCAACATTGAGGTCACAGGGATAGGAAGTAAAGTCATTTCTGAATTGCCCACTGGATTCAGGCATTAAGCAGTTACTGGAAGTTTGAATAAACGCAGTAGCAACTGTTTGGCCCCCCAACTTTCGTGATTATATACTCCACGTATAAAAAATAGATCCGTACGTCAATTATCCTATCTGTCGTTATACATGACATGCTAACTGACTAATCTCTCAAGGCGTGATATACGCTTGGTGATATTTTCAAACACCAACGATGCAAGAGAGAAAACCCAATTCAAATAGTTCTATCAAGAACTTCCAACTTGGGGGGATAATTTCTTGCTACATCAGATTAAATGGTGACTTTTTAAAATTTATATATATTTTTAACTAAAAAAAAATTTTTTTTGAGGGGGGGGGGGTCAAGGGAGCATGAGGGGGGGAAGGGCAGAGAGAGAAAGAGAGAGAGAGAGAGAGAGAGAGAGAGAGAGAGAGAGAGAATCTTAAGTAGGCTCCATGCTTGCTGAAGAGCCCAACGTGGGGCTCGATCCCTCAACCCTGAGATCATGACCTGAGCTGCAATCAAGAGTCAGATGGACCAATGCTTAACTGACAGAGCCGCCCAGGTGCCCTTCGACTGTTAAAGTGCTATGTCGCTAACCACAAGGATGCACCAGGCACCGCCACCTGCTCACTGGTCACCGTGTTTGTGTGAAATTAGTAGAGTGTATGTCGTCGCAGCCTTTCAGGCAAGTGTCTTCTTAAGACACTTTTCCATCCGGTGAGAGTAGGCTCAGCTACAATTAGATAGTATTTGCTTGAACCCTATGAAGTGACCAGTTTCCACCGGTTCCACCCACTGATCCATAAATGCACTTAACTGGGCGTACCTAAGCTGTCGCACGTGGCTACAGACCCAACGCAAACAGATGAGCGAATGACCACCCCTCCAGACTGAAGAACTGAATGGGCGTATCAGTGTCTAAATGCATGAAATGTAAACACATGACATGCAGTTAATGTATCAAATATTCATAAAGTTAAAAAAAAATAAATGTAGGTAAAAGTTAAGTGGAAGTTAAACAGGTCCCCCCGTGTCCCATCTGGAACCACTGCTGCAAAGGTTAAAGAGGGAGGAGGTAAGGAGAGGCACTTGATCCCTTTGGGGGAGCTTGGCGGTCAGTGAAGGAAGGGGTGATGATGTTGGTGTGGAGGAAGACAAAGTCAAAGAGGGGCTTTAAACGTTGTTCTAAAGACGGCAGTGATGTGAGCACACCTGCGGGCTGCAGGAAGAAGCCAAGGCAGACAGGGTGTGGGGTGAAGTGACCGCACCCGGGCAGGGACCCTAAGCTAGAAGGTGGGTCTCGTCACCATGGCCGCAGGGGCATTTCGGGAGCCCAGAAATCTCCTTGAAAGAAAAAAAGCCCCCCGAGTCATTCTGACATGGCTGCCCAGAGAGTGGATGGAGCTGGACGGCTGAGCTAGAGCTCAGGTCTAAAATGCTTCGTTGTTCCAACTCTCCAATTTACACTGGCCTTCTGTTGTAAATGGCCAATTAAAATTAGAAAGACTTGCAATAACCTAAAGGTACAATCAGGTATCTTCCTCTCTAATCCTTAACTTTTCCTTTATCACCCCCAATTTAGGTTGGACTGAAAGCCTTTCTTGAGGTTTGTTCTCAGACTTCAGATGATTCAGCATCAAAACACTCCTGGGGTTCTTATCTGTTTCGGTCACAGGCAGTCAATTCATCTTGCCTAAACAGTTCACAGTTATCACCGGGAAGGTCTTATGTTGCATTTTCATCTACTCTGCTCTCTGATCTCCTGCTTCCTCTCCCTCTAAGCAGCAGAAGTGGGGAAAGAAAAAGAAGGGAAAAAGAGAAAAAGAGGGAAGAGCTACACAGGGAGTCTTTTCATTGTAAGGATAAAGCCTTTCTTGATTCTCTGTGATCACAGAAAGTTCTCTCCACACTTACAACACTTTCGTAAGCAAAATTCCAGGCCGGGTTCATAGCTACCCTATTTTACATAAAGTGGCAAGTCCTCGAGTAACTTCATTTTCCTTAGCAACCCCTTTAACGATGGTATCAGTCCACAAACTGCTTTCGATTCCGTTTCCTTAGCCAGTTTGTAGCCCTTATACAAAAGAGAATATTCAAACAAAATTGGAGGATAATCTTAAAGAAGATATTTAAAGTAGGTGCAATCTAAGATTACCCCCGTCTATATTATTTTTTATTAATGTCATGACTGTAAGTTTCACTTCCTAAACAAGACTCACAGAAGTTACTTGAAAGCAGAGATCAGGTTGTAAGTGTGAAAGTACAATGGGTATTAGTATTAAGATGGGGAAATAGGAAGGGGATTAACATTTATTGGATATCTGCTATGTGCTATGATGTATATATGTTATCTCATCTAATTTTTAGAACAACTCCATGAGATACTATTAGCCTCATTTTGCTGATAAGGGAACTTCAGTTCACAGGGGTTAAGTCCTATAGCTATTAAGTGGAAAAGCCAATTTCAAGCCAGATCTATGACTGCCAAGCCCATACTTTTCTTTGGTTATTACATATTGTGAGTAAAGAAAGAAACAATAGTAGTTTCGTATTAAGAATAAAAAAAAATTGAAGAGAATATGGAAGGATGGTAGTAAAAAGGAAAGAAGCAGGAGAAAGAAAACAAGAACATACTTAGGAAACAGCAGAGGGACAGGAGGGGACCCAGGTGAGGCCAGCAGGTCAGACGGGGACACGCACATGCGCTGACTCGAGTAAAGCATCGACACAGTAAGATTTGGCCGAAACAGGGTTCTTCAGACTTAAAACCCGGGTAACAGGTAACCACAAATAATGCTCTGGAGGCAAGCGTCCATGAGAAGGTTCAGCTCAGAGCCCCTGCTCAGAAGAACGATAGTAATGAAGACAGGGCATCTGCTAAGAAGACAGAACACATGCGTGTTTGTCCTTGTGGGGAGGAAAGGTTGATTATTCGGGGGAGAGTGGATTACCATGTGGGAAGAACCGAGATCAAAGGCACGCAAAGAAATACTTCAATTAGAAACGCTCATAATCAAATATAGGCGCACCAGAGGAAACGGATCTAAAAGAGACACGGGCGATAAACCGGAACCTGATGAGACCATTACCTACAGAGAAGGGTGGGGACAAGCGGAAAGGATGAGGGAGAGCGGCAACGCAGTGACACCTGCCTGAGTAAACGTCTCATTTTCAGAACCTTGTTAATATTTTATGTAAGGAAAAAAAACCCCTCAACAATGGAGGGGGCCAAGCCTATAAAGGAATATAAACAGAAACACAATAGAAACAGAAATAGGAATAGAAATAGAAGCACCTATGTTTCAAATGCACATCATAACTGTACTGGCGGTGAGGGGAAGGAAACTAACCCAAGTTCACTGTTCGGTGCGGGTGGTAAAACATGTAACACAAAATTTGCCAATCAAATCATTTTTAAATGTGTCATTCGGAGGCATAAATTGCACTCAGCATGTTGTGGGGGTATCGCCACTATCTCCACACTGCTTTCTTCATCGCAAGTGGGAACTCTGTGGCCAATAAGAGGCAACTCCTCCTTCCGCTAGCCCTACCAAGTAACTTTGAATGCAAAATTTTGACTACATTCCTTCAAGCTAAAGACTTAAACAAAACAAAACAAAAAAACTGTGAACAAAAACCACAGTCTAGTCAGTAGGTTTGTTTTTCACAACACAATGGGTTAGCAGTTCTGCAGCTGCCTTCTGTGTATTCTAGAATTAAGCAACTAAGAGAATGAACTGTGTGCTTTGAATTAGATCTGGAGCTACCAGCAGGAACTCATGCTTCTACTACATATGGAGGAATAATCACGGAAATACAGACAGATGTGTGTGTACACACAAATGTGTTTCCTAGTGCTGCCTGCCAAGAGCATCTGAAAGCAAGGGCAGCGTAGCAGCAATGACCTTCTAGTGCCCTGATCTTGGATTCTAAACTCCATTCTTCAAACTTCAAAAGCCTGGGCTCTGGAGAAAGGGCTGATTCTAGGATGAGGACCGAGAAGTACAAAAAGAGATCATCTTGTTGGGCCAGAAAGTGATGAAGTACTCAAATGATACAGACAAGTCAAAGAGCACAGGAGACAGCTTGAAGGGCTCCCACGGGCCAAACAAATCAGGGGCAATTTAAGCACCAAAATAAATGATGATATTAGTGAAGTATATGATACATTGACTAAGACAAAATCCACAAGTGAACTCTGACATAAAAATACAAACAAGTAAGTGGGAAAGAATGGAAAATCTTCCTTAAAGTAGAATGTGAACTAATATATGTGGAAGGATGGCTGGAATTAGAAATTTACCATCCAGCAACCAGGGACAGTCATGACTCATCCAAGTAAAAACCATCAATGGATGTTAACAGTTGGTAAAATTTGATGAGAAACAGAATATTTACATCATCTCTGACCATCTACCCACCAGATAGCGATCAATGTCAAAGAGGAGACTAATAACTGGACAGCAGAGAAACCTGGCAGACACTGCCTTGACCAAGTACAACAATTTCTTAACCAAGAAATCGACATCATGGGGCCCGTCACATGACACACCGGAGGAACACAAGACCACTGCTGTCACACATGAACTGAATCTCATGAGTATGCATCACTCAAACTCAAATTGAGGGACACCCTATGAACTAACTAGTTCTCTTCAAAACCTTCAAGGTCATGAAAGGCAGCAAGAGCCCGAAGAGCCATTCTAGATTAAAGGAACTCAAGAGCCACGGCAACTAAACACAACGCGAGATTCCTGATCAGATCCTGGACCAGACACGTTTGTTTCCTTCTGCTCTACAGGATGTTATTGGGACGACTGGCATAATCTGAATATGGTCTACAGATTACTCACTTGCATGATTTCAATGTTAATTTCTTGATTTTGATAACTGCAGTATGGTTACATAAAATACGCTTCTTATTTTTAGAAACACACACAGATACTTAAGGGTAAAGGGGCATCTTGTCCTAATCTACCTTCAAACAATTCAGAAAAACAAAACACACACACCGGAAAAGAATGATAAGCAAATGAGATAAGATATTAATGTTTGGGGAATCCAGAGGATGAATATAAGCGAATTCTTTGTGCTATTCTTGCAGCCTTTTCTCCAAGTGCGAAATTATTTTAAAGTAAAAAGTAACACAAAATCATCCGGTGTATTCACCCAGCTATTGCTTAGTATTTTTGCAAGAGCCTGATCAAGTGATTACCTGGCTGACGCTCGAGGACCACCGATGCCCACCTCCCTGCTTCGACCACCTCCTGACATGAACACCTGCATCTCCAGACAATCGTGGCTGTTAAAGAATTCTTCCTTATACTGAGTACAAATCTGCATTTTTCATCCACAAAATCCACGTGGCTGGAATGTTACTCCCCTAAATCTTTTCAAAGGCTTTCTGCCAAGCTTAGGTTTAATGGTAGCATAGCTCCTTTTTTCAAAGACCAAACTTCTCACTCTCATCTCCTCCTTCTGAAGGTTCCTTTCCTCACCCCCTTAACAATATTATCTCCTCTGCTATAAAACAAAGTAGATGGACTTATGGCCTCTGAGGTCCTAACCACCAGACTGAGTCTCTTAGAGGTAAGGACTATGGGGTATTTGCACGGCCAACACTAACATGATAAATGAGGAGTGCATGGATTGGACTCATCAAACTTCCAAATCTAACATGCTACATAAATGAGATCAACGACTCTTGGATATTCTCCAATGAGCAGATCTCTGCACTATGCCACAGATTACATACAAACTTCCAAAATCTAAAAAAGAAAGCACCTTTACATTTCCAATTGCTTCCCTGTAATTTGGTAAAATGCATCACCTTAAGAAACAGCTATGTTCATAAAAACTTGTGGATAAATCAAAACGGCTTGATTTACAGTTTTGAACCCACTGTAGGTACCCAATCGGTATCTGCTCAACTGAACTTGCTAATTCTTTACACTACTCATTCCATGATATACCCGTGAATTTACAGGAACAGCCTTTAAGAAAGCCAATCCACATCTAGTATAAGCAATCTTTAGTGGTATAATCTCTGTTTAAGAATCACAAAATGCAGTTCCATGATTTTTTTTTTAAAGAGACAACTAGGGCAGAGACGGTAAGTAACTTATCCAAAGTCATACAGTGAATTAGGTTTCAAGTTGGAACCAGAACTTCCCCGGCAGAGCTCTTTCCACAGCGCCATCCTGCCGGCCTGCCGGGAAAGTGCTGCTCTAGGGTAACTGTGTCGTTACACTTAAACCTACCTCACTCCATCACATTTGGAGGGACTCCCTAGAAATTGAGTGCATCTTGCTGTCTTTATTTGTAAAACATACTGAGATAAATATTCGATATAAAAACAAATCATTCATAAAGTTCATGAGTCACTGTAAAAAGTTACAAAAAAATTATAAAACTTGTTGCCCATTTTGTGATTGAGAGACGAAAGTCTTTTATCGCCTTCCTAATTTAATTAGATCACCCTGTTTTCTAACATATGGCCCCTTTAAAGGGAATTCTGGAATTGCGATAGACTACTGACATGGAGGTATTAATTAAAGGAAGCTCTTGAAGATCAGGGCCCAGGATATTAAAGGATAACTGAAGACTCTTCAGATACACCAAAGTACTGCAATGCATGGTGGGAAAATAGTACATTAAAAGAACTAACTTTTTAAGGGAATCCTTTTGTGATGTGAATTTCTCCCTAATTTCTGTCTTTGTCTCTCTGAACACTAATGTGTTGGATTTGCAGAAGATTAGAGACACTAATATCAATAGGTTACAAAGTTTAAATAGAATACATTCTATAGTACTCGTCATCAAAAATGATGTTTGCAAAATTACAAATAGCTTAGTAAACACAGCTAAGTGATGAGTAATAAGGAGTTGATTCTGGTAACCCTGGTGGTCGGAATAGAAACCATTCAGAAAAGGCACACAGATGAGACACATAAAGCATGAAAAGAAGTAACTTGTTCTAGAGATTCTAGCTCATTCTAGGAATATGAATGCATTTATAAGAAACTGCCCTCAAAGAAAGAAGGGCAGTGAGATGACCTATCATATAATCGGTGTGTGGGAGCAATCTAAGAACATTCCAATACGGCTTCTCTTACTCCACTGTTCACCATCTTCTTTTTTTTTTTTTTCTTTTCTTTTTTTTTTTTAATATGAAATTTATTGTCAAAGCAGTTTCCATACAACACCCAGTGTTCATCCCAACAGGTGCCCTCCTCAATGCCCATCACCCCACTTTCCCCTCCCTCCCACCCCCCATCAACCCTCAGTTTATTCTCAGTTTTTAAGAGTCTCTTATGGTTTGCCTTCCTCCCTCTCTGTAACTTTTTTCTCCCCTTTCCCCTCCCCCCGGTCTTCTGTTGTTTCTCAGGATCCCACATAAGAGTGAAAACATATGATATCTGTCTTTCTCTGCCTGACTTATTTCACTTAGCATAATACCCTCCAGTTCCATCCACGTTGCTGCAAATGGCCATATTTCATTCTTTCTCATTGCCACATAGTATTCCATTGTGTATATAAACCACAATTTCTTTATCCATTCATCAGTGGTTGGACATTTAGGCTCTTTCCGTAATTTGGCTATTGTTGAGAGTGCTGCTATAAACATTGGGGTACAAGTGCCCCTGTGCATCAGCACTCCTGTATCCCTTGGGTAAATTCCTAGCAGTGCTATTGCTGGGTCATAGGGGAGATCTATTTTTAATTTTTTGAGGCACCTCCACACTGTTTTCCAGAGTGGCTGCAATGAATACTCCTGAGCTCTGCTGTGCAGTGCGGGGGTACTAGTCAGGATCACTGGATTTCTGACCTTTCACATCTGCTGATTTCCTCAGTTATAACCTAATATATTACATTTCATGACACACGATCACATTAATTAGAAAATATTTTTTATTTTCAAATGCACAAAATGTTACCAATGAATGTACTCTCCTAAGTGAAGGCTTTGTTTTCCCCAAAAATCTAGGGAATGAATTTTAATATTCCAAATGTGTATTTTTCTTTACATGCATTAGTATCTTTCATGCTACAGGCTGATAAGGCTAAGACTAAGAAACAACACCACACCAAAAATCAAAACAATGTTTAAAAAGCTAGAAAGTTAAATAATTACTGTTCACTAGAAGGACAAAGTGACTTGCCCAACAGGTGGGGGGAAAAAAGTAAATATCCTAAAAACAATCCCCATTATTTCGAGCCAGTGCTGTGAGTTATCTTACTAAGAGAACCTGTTGAACATTTTGTATTCTTTTTAGGAGTCCATTTTGGGGCTTATTAATACAAAGTTTCTAAACGTCATCTGAAATAATACTGTGCCATTTTCCAAACAAAACAGTTCCTTGTTGCTCAATCTGATAAAACAGTCATTTGGAAACTTTTAATCATGTTCGTTTTAATCATGTAATAAAGAACGAGGGGGAACATCACTGTTTTGTTTAATATATACTGAAAGCGATTCTGACTCGAAACCATATGAAATAAAATATACAATCAAGGGTGTATTAGCATGTTACCAACGGTGATGCAAAACTGCCTTTCGTGAATAGTATGTAATTCCAAAAATGTCTCACAGACAAATTTGCAAATTAGCTACCTACCATAGCTTAATATTTAAAATTCGTGAGGAAAATTTTATGCCACAGGTACAACCTCTTAAAGTAAGAGGTGTGAAAAGAGAAAATAAGAGTTCCCTGCTATTCTCTTTGAAAACAGTACTTAAAAACAAAACAAAACAAAAAAAACCACGGGGCACTTAGGTGGCTTAGTTGAGCGACCAACTCCTGATTGGAATCATGATCTCACGGTTTGTAGGATCAAGCCCTTTGTCGAGCTCCACACGAATGGTGTGGAGCCTGCTTAGAATTCGCTCACCCTCTCTCTCTGCCCTTTGCCCACTCGTGTGGATGCACGCTTTCTCTCTCTCAAAATAAATAAACCTAAAACAAAAACAAAAACAAAAACCTCAAACAGGGGCATATTAAACATTTCATAAAATTATAAATTTGTAAATTTTCAGCTTCAGAGGGATATCTATAGTAAAACCAGCCTGGGTCTAAAAAATAGTAAACTGAATTTATTATGGAGGGGAATTTACTATGAAGCTAATAATAGCCTTTGGATTCCTTGTACAAGTCCCTCTTAAGGCTGTATATTTGACTTTTTTTTTTTTTTTTTAGTTTATTTATTTATTTGGAGAAAGAGAGAGAGAGAGACAGAGAGAGAGGGAGAGAGAGAGAGAAGATCCCAAGCAGGCTCCTTGGTGTCAGCAAAGAGCCCTATCTGGAGCTCGATCTCACGAACTGTGAGATCACGACATGAGCCGAAATCAAGAGTCAGACGCTTAAACCACTAAGCCCCCCAGGCACTCCTTCGTATCTGATTTTAAACTATGTTTTATTAAGATATAATAAGCGTACACAGAGCACAAATATTATAAGCATGCAGCTTGATGAATTCCCATCACTAAGCACACTCAGATCAAGGCAAGAACCTGAGCAGTACCCCATTGCCCCCCCCCACCCCCATTCACTTCCAGCCTCTTCGGTCACCCGTATACGGTCCTCCAAGAGCATAAGCAGTACTGTGTGGGCCTGACTTCCTTACTCGATTTGCGTTTAGGAGATCTTTCTGCACTGTGCACAGCGGGACATAATTTTTCATCGCTATATAATATTCCACAAGCTATTTTTCCCTTCCATAGTGGCCAGGCCTTTGAATCTGCTTTTCTATTTGTCATATCTTATATTACGTTCTTCACAAAGGCTCCCAAAATTGTGTGAGCTTTCAGCCTCACCAGACTGGGATCTGCTCCTGGATACATACATCCATATGATGAAATACCTTGTATTCTTCTTGTAAATCATGTTTTAGAATAACTGGAAGCATGGGAAGGTCAGGATGCATATTATCTGTGCCCTATCATTTTGATGTCAGTGGTCCACAGCATGTTCTTACAAACGTCTAGCGAATAAATGCCAACTTGGAAAGTACAATAAAAGTCATTCAAAGGAAAGCATGACAGGTAAGGTAACAGAAACATTTGCTCAAATATATTTTAGATTTGAATTGCTATTATGCTATAGAAACTACCTCTCCAGCTAGACCTTTGTCAAAACAACATACAGAGTGTATAAGGGCACTCAAAGTGGGGGCAGGGGCACTGAATATATCACATGGTTTTCAAAAGATTTTTAAAAAATGTTTATTTATTTTTGAGAGACAGAACGTGAGTGGGGGAGGAACAGAGAGAGAGGGAGACACAGAATCCAAAGCAGGCTCCATCCAGGCTCGGAGCTGTCAGCACAGAGCCGGACACGGGGCTCGAACCCACGAACTGTGAGATCACGACCCGAGCTGAAGTCAGACGCTCAACCGACTGAGCCACCCAGGCGCCCCACATGGTTTTTAAAAAGTGGAGTACAAACCCAAGAACTCTTACACTATCTGTATCCCTGTCACTAAGTAGCCTTTCAACCTTGGTCAAGTCACTTCATCACTACGGCCTAGTTACCTTATCTTTTAGACAGAAGGGTTCCATGTCTCTTTAGCTCTGCAGTTCTTAGATTCTCTTCCCACAAGATAATAATGATAAAAGGAGAGCATTTCTATTTTTTTGTTGTTGTTGAAAGGGTATTTGAAAATTCTAGTAGCCCATCATGCCATATTCTCATTCGTATTCTAAATATTCAGGAATTAAATAAACAGGTAGTTTTTTTGTTTTTTTTTAATTTTTTTTTTTTAACATTTATTTATTTTTGAGACAGAGAGAGACAGAGCATGAACGGGGGAGGGTCATAGAGAGAGGGAGACACAGAATCTGAAACAGGCTCCAGGCTCTGAGCTGTCAGCACAGAGCCCGAAGCGGGGCTCGAACTCACGGACCGCGAGATGGTGACCTGAGCCGAAGTCGGCCGCTCAACCGACTGAGCCACCCAGGCGCCCCATAAACAGGTAGTTTTTATAGTACTTTGTTTCTATGTGCCATAAAGAAATGAGCAAGAAATTCCAACTTTTTTTTTTTTTAACTTTTGTTGACAATTCTGGGCTAAGAAGATGCCTGCTTATTTTACTCAATGCTTTTATAATAATGAGAAATTAATTACGTGAAATACATTCAAATGTCAATGAAAAAAAAACACTCCTAGGTACCCATCGTGTCACCACCACTACCTCAGTCCCTGCTGATGATTCCCAAAGTTACAAATTCAAGTATCTTTTCACAAATGTGTAAAAATCACAATTACTCCTAAAGACCCTTGCAAGATGGTCAGTTTTCTCACTTATTCTGTAAGATTCTCAACTAAATTCGTGGTTGTAGAGAGGGAGTAAAAAGTCGAAAGTTAGAAAGTAAAAGTATTTTTTAAAATCCAAAAAGTAGAGTAACAGGAAAAAATAAACATCAGAAATAGAATCTCCATTTAAAAAAAAAAAAAAAAGGTAGTGAGCAGATAGGAAAGTGAGCAATTTGGGTAAAGGAAGTTCAAAGACAGATTTGAAAATCAGGATGACAGTTTTATTTAGATTTGCTAAAGATAAAGGAAGCAACTCAAAGTAAAAGTGATGGGTTTGGCACTGTGCTATTTCCAGTGCAAGGAAAAGGTCCAGAGGAAGAATCCTGCATTTCCCAAGGTTTAAGCAATCGGTTGGGGGAAGTGAAAAGCCTAGATGAAGATTTCAGGAGAACAACAGATTATGACCCCCAAATAAAGAAAAAAACCAAGTAAGTTTTATGCCTTTTAGGGCAGTACATTGATATTTTCAAAGAAACTACTTAAAAGCAAATACACAGAATGTGATAAAACAATTAATCCTCAAGATTTTGCACCCAGTTCTGACACATTCAAATACACAAGACTGCCATTCACACCCCTCTCGATGTGGACAATAAAATCATTTCTAATAACAGCATTTCAACAGCCACTGAGACAATAAATAAGTTGTCCTTTCCAATTTAACTGTTACAAAACCGACAGGAAAAGTTTGAGAAAACAGTTCACACTTCAAAATACCTGCACATGGCCCATTTCATTCCAAGTAAAAATACCTCTCTACGACGGTTCATAATTGTCTTCAGAGGCCACGAGCTCCACAGTCAGAAATGGAGGTCCTGCACATGAGGCTTCGGGTGACCATTTTTTTAAATTAAAAACAAAACCAAGAAACACCCACTGTACATTATTTTGGAAAATTAACCCTAAACAAAATCTCTACTTTCTCTTACTAAACTCTTCTATTTTATGACTGTTCAGGAACAAAGGAAAAACATAAAAATACCTGCACAAACTAATTTGTACACACATAACATTTTCCTTTTGGTCATCAGGTGTCTCCCTTTATTATACAGAAGAGACAAACCAGAAGCAAGAAGGGAAAACAAACTTTCCTTTTTTGCAAAATAAATTTTAAAGTTTAATAGTAACATGAGATTGCTAATCACTTGGAGTTTGATTTTTTTGCAGTCAGTAAAATCAGTCCTATGTGGGGAAAAAGAAATTTTCTTTTTAATTTGTTTGCTTTTGAAACCAAGTTTGTATAGCTAGTTGCTCTCTTGATGAAAGGAGAATGAAATGAAAATGTTCTCCACGAAGGAAAGTAAAAACTTGCCACTTTTTGGAATGTGCTTTTCTGTTAGTAGATAAGGATTTCTCCTTTTCCTCTTTTGTTTTGAGTAATTAGACACCAGACATTTGGGGGGTAAATTCACGAAACTAGATAGATTTAAAAGGACCATTGTTCTATCTTTAAAGCTCTAATTTTCTTAAAATTGCATGAGGACCACCACACAAAGATAACTTTTGAAGAGACAGTCAACTTGTATTTCAAACTCCTGCGCGCCCGCTCGCTCCAGAACTGTGCCTGTCTCCAGAGTGGTTTTCCGCACTCGTCCACACCTCCAGAGTTTCTCTTTGTTATGGCACGAGCTATCTATTCCAGCAAAAAATAAACCGACCTCATGTTAAGCAAAATCGTCGCTCTTGAGCCAGAAAGAGAAATAGCTAAGTAGGTGAAAACGTGGATCCATATGATGAAGATTAATAAATGTAAGGCTCAAAGGCTGTCATTTATAAGAACTTTCAAAGAAAACAGTTGCAATTTCCAGAAACAGTGTCAGATGTTTATATTACCTTCAATTTAAATGGTTAAGTAAATAAACAATGTATGTAGTACGGAGAGAAAGGGTAAAAAAATAGGAAGGGTCAATTATGACACCATGGAGTATTGTATTTACTACCATATAAATAATGACTGATAAATAATACCTAAAAGCAACATGAAGACTGGTTTCGGTCTCCTTATTTCAATTAACAGCCAAGATGAGCAAGCTTCATTTAAAACAAGGAAAACCTACAAACTGGTATGTTTCAGTGAGCACCAAAGGAAAAACAGCGCATTTTGGGAAATTAACAAGCATAAACATAAACAGGAACAGCATAATGCTAAACCCTAAACCCATCAGGTTTAGAAAGGCTTTCTTTTTAATTGCACTACTGAAGAGGGAAAATAAGGGAAGTTCAATACATAATTCCTTTAGTCTATGCGTTCTGAATAGTTACGTGATACTTGTAGGTAAGTAAACTGTAGGCAACTTTTCTATGTAATCTGCACCTATACAGAAAATTAACTCAATCAGTATTTCTAATATTGTGGTCATGTTTCCCACAGAAAACTAACCGGAAAAAAATTAAGACAAAACATATCCTTTTAGCATCTGTATTTTCGAACACATTCATGAATATATAAGCCACTGAAGTATTCCTCTGAGTAAGGGTGAGAAAATGGAAAATGCTTTTTGTCTTTACACAGAGCTTATTTGTATACTTAGATGAGAAATTCTAAAATGACGAACTATTCACCGTCATCCCTTGATAAGCGTAAGAGGTCTTTTTTGCCACTATGGTTCCTCCGACCAAGGAAGCAGAAATCTGATTTATTCAGGAAAGCCCATGTGTAAGATATATAAACCTTCATAAAAATGATTATCTTTACAAGCAAATTCCAGTTATGCTTGTGATTTATGAGTGCCTTAAAATACTTGTCTTTTTGTATTTCTTTTCCTTAAAAAATTAGCCTCTGAAACTTCATCAGTACAAGTTTAAATCTAGAGCAATTAAGCTTTCTAAAAATGTGACTTTAATCTGTTCCGAAGTTTCTTTTCTTTAAAATGTCTGTGAAATTAATTGCACTCCTGAGCTCCACACGAATAAATAAACACAATATAAGAGGCATATTTTATGACAAGCTCCCAGCTTTAAAAATTCATTAAGAGCTTGGCAATAATATTTTCAGTGCATTTTACTATTACCTATTGATTCTAATGCACTTGACTTATCTGTAGAGATAAAACTTATCTTGACCTTGCTGAATACAAATGGCCTAGACTAAAACCTGTGACGGCCTCTCTGGGGAGAACACTGCGATAATCATTACCAAGATGATAGAGGGAACTGTAAGTACTCAATACAAATGTTTCAACAAAATGAAAACTTGTTTTACTCCCACTTGGGTAATAGGAAATGGGAAAACAATAGTTTTATACCTATGGATAAACAGCATTAAGTTTTTCTCTCATTGACCTAATATATTTTAGTTTCCTAATGAGAAACTGGTACAGTTTCTAGAGTATTCTTCTGATATTTGGCTGCTACTTCAAAGCACCTGGCCCCATCTATTTCACAAGGTACCTAAGGCACAGGAGCGTGAGACTACCAATACGAGGAAGGGAGGAAAACAGAGTATCTTCCTTTGGGGACACTGTAACACCAGAGGAACTGAGGAAAAAAAGTGATGGAGAGCTTTCTTAAGGTGCACTGAAATTTTCAACTCACGCTTTACTCCAACTCAACTAAAATATTCTAAAATTACACCTACAGTGACTCATGCATAAAAGATATTTCTAAATGTTTTTTTTTAAGTTACATGGTAGCTTCTTTCAACAATCTTACTCCTCTCTCAAATTTTTTACCCTTAGTTTTTATTGCCAGAGTAAGAAGTCAACATGAAATTAGATAATTTCTGCTTTTCAAGGTCTGTGATATACACAGTAAGTCAAAGCAAGCCCTTCTTCTCCTCTGAAAATAAAGGCCTGTTTTGAGATAAACACAATTTCAACAGTCGATTAGACCCTTAACTAGAGCATTTCATAAAGTTAAAAAAAAAAAAAAAACTTCTTGCAGCAAATGCTAGTTAATTCCCTAGTTTCATGTGGCTACCAACTAAAGATTAAAAAATAAACAGTTAAGATTCTTCTCAGATACTTTTCTTTTACAAATACTAAAATAGAGAAGCAAATTAGTCTCAAACATATTAAATTATGACTTAAAATTTTTCAAGTTCCTGAAAATTACAGACCTCACAATCTATAATTTGATTTGAAATAAGATTTCTGTTTGGCTTTACACTACTAATGGCAACCCTGGGATTTATGGATAAATTACAACTTTATGAATCACACCTCTGACAACTTAAAATTCAGGCTTGGGTTTTTCCTCTAACCTCACTGCCCCCAAACATGTCCTAAGGTAGACAGGAAAAAAATGCACATTTACTGTCATTTTATATGACATTTATGTCCCTTTCAGAAAGAGAGATATAACTTTAATTGTGCTTTAATGTTCACTATTTTAGTACATATCTATATCAACATTGTATGATTTTAAGGAAGCACGACAAAGAAATTATATAGAGAATTTGCTAAGTGGATCAGTGGTTTTTTAAAGCAGTACACTAATGCTGATTTTTAAAAGCCCTGCAAGAATTCCTTGTCCTCTATTATTATTCAGGGCACCTGAACACAAGATATTACTATGGCACATTAACTCTGCTATTTCTCAAGATAGAACCAGGAATTTTAAACGTTTCCTATCAAATAATTTGCTCAGAGAACCTAAATGAAACATACTGTAATTTTATATATTTCCATCTACAATATTGCTTACTGCTGATAAACCACAATACAACTTTCTGTATTTTCGTAGGCGACAGTTTTTGGCATTGGCTATAGAAGAGAACAGACTAAAAAAAAATAACACCATCCACAAACTCCGCCACAAAGAATAAGGCTCCATTGCTAATTATACAGGGAACTGATTTTAATTACACAGAGAACATTGCTTTTAAAAACACTTTCCAAACTGCAAAGGCAGATGGGGGAGTTAGTGAATCAATAAAACACTTCTATCACGTTACAACAGTGCCCTCTACTGGTAAGTGTGGAACTGTGCAGCGAAAAAAATGACATTTGACTTAGAAACCAGGAAGAACAAACTTTAATTATGAAAATCTTGCTGCTTTCCTTTAATATAAATAATGAAATCCAACTTGTGTCACTTTAAACCTAAATCAATATTTAACTTTATATTTGAAAAGCTTCTTGATGAAATTTATAGTTTTGAAAGAATTAAATTCAAGAACTATGGCTTCCAACTATATACACCATCTGGCTAAAAGACAAACTATGTCTTTTTAAATGATGAATAAATATTAGAAATGTTTGGATAATTCATCAATAATATTTCTTAATCTAAAATTTGCATATTTAGTAAAATAAACTAGAATTCCATTCATTAAATGAATTTCATTCCTTAAATGGATTTTTATCTACTTTTCAGCCCATCATGCACATAATACCATACTGTCAAAATAACAATAGATATTTCAAACCACCTTAGATTCAGAAAAAAAATTATTTCTCTCATTTATTTCTCTTAGGCAGCAAGCATTTCTTTAAACCAGTAAGTATTTCTGTAAAAATACCCCTGGTCTCAGCAATAATTAATAATCTATGCTTAGCACACGGATATCAATAACAAAATAACCATCATTACTATTATAGTTCCTTTGGGTTTTTTTTTAAATTTTTTAATGGTTATTTAAAAAAAATTTTTTTTAATGTTTTTATTTACTTTTGAGACAGAAAGAGACACAGCATGAGCAGGGGAGAGGCAGAGAGAGAGGGAGACACAGAATCCAAAGCAAGCTCCAGGCTCTGAACTGTCAGCACAGAGCCCGTCGCGGGGCTCGAACCCACAGACTGTGAGATCATGACCCGAGCTGAAGTCGGACGCTTAACCAACTGAGCCACCCAGGCGTCCCTTTAATGGTTATTTTTGAGACAGAGAGAGAGACAGAGACACAGAGAGAGACAGAGACAGAGCATGAGCAGGGGAGGGGCAGAGAGAGAGAGGGAGACACAGAATCTGAAGCAGGCCCCAGGCTCCGTGCTGTCAGCACAGAGCCCGATGCGGGGCTCAAGCCCACGAGTGCGAGATCAAGTTGGATCTTAACCAACTGAGCTGAAGTTGGATGCTTAACCGACTGAGCCACCCAAGCGCCCCTGTAGTTCCTGTGTTTCAAGTAAAAACTCTACTACATATAAAAGTCTGACTTACAAGAAATCACAATATAAGACTTAAAGTTACTATACTTTAAAATCTTACATTGTAAGATAGGAAAATTAAAAAGTGAACAAATAAAGTTTAAAAACAAGTACATGCAAATGACCTCAACATATTATAATTTTTTAATTTCTAGCAAAATGAAACTATTCCTTATCCTTAGAACTGAAGAAAATTATACATAGATTGTTGTCTGTCCTTATATATAGATTATTTGTATTGTAGATACATATAATCTAAGTTTTGGAAATTTATTTCTTTTTAATTTTTTTAAATGTTTATTATTTTGTTTTTTAGAGAGAGAGACAGACAGACAGACAGACTGAAAGCAGAGGAGGGGCAAAGAGGGAGGGAGACACAGATGGAGGCAGGCTCCAGGCTCTGAGCTGTCAGCACAGAGCCCGACGCGGGGCTCGAACCCACAGACTGCGAGATCATGACCCGAGCCCAAGTCGGATGCTCAACCGACTGAGCCACCCAGATGCCCCGGAAATTTATTTTAAAAGTCATACATACAATTTCATGACTATATAGGAAACCAATTTTTGTTTGTTTGTTTTAATTTTATTTTGAGAGAGACAGAGAGATGGAGAGCAAGCAAGCAAGTGGGGGAGAGGGGCAGAAGGAGTGTGTGTGTGAGAGACAGAGAGAGAGAGAGAGAGAGAGAGAGAGAGAGAGAGAGAGAAAGAGAGAATCTCAAGCAGGCTCCACGCCCAGCAGGGACCCCGATGCAGGGCCTGACCCTACCACCCCGGGATCATGACCCGAGCCCAAATCAAGAGTCAGATGCTCAACCTACTGAGCCACCCAGCTGCCCCGGAAACCAATCTGTTGTACATAACATGAGCTTCAAGAGAGAGGATGTCCAGAATATGGTCTCTCAGCAACTTAAATATGGGGGGAGGGAGAAGGAAGGAGGAATGGGATCGAGGAACAAGATCGCTTCTTCCACAGAAGGGATCAAGAACAAAGCAGCCATAAGCAGGAAACTGTCAGGCTGGAGTGTAAAGTCTTGGGTGGGCCGGTGAGAGGTCCACGGGACAGATTTAGAGAAGAAGAAAAGGAAGCAGAAATGTGTCCAGTTAAGGTCTAAAGCTCTCAAATGAGAAGAGTTCTGTTGACGGTTAGTTGAACCAGTTACCGTCCTGAGTCTTCTTCAACAAAGACCCCCATCTCTCACTTAGCTGCTAATTCTCAATTCTATAACAGACCACCAGAAAATATCTTCAGTTAGGAAAGAAACTGCATTCAAACTGACCACTAGAAGACAAGAAACAAAAATAAATAGGAAACCAGCAGAGAATTATGTTAGAAGTAAAAATGGAGAGGATAAATCCTGATGGATCTGAAGCTTGGGTTTTTTCAAAGGCCACCCTTCCTAAAAAAGTCAGAATTGACTTCTGATATATAAATAGTTCCAAAGCATAACAATGACTGATAAGAATTTCAGAATTAAAGAAGGAGCTACGGATTACAAGAGGGAAAGGATCCGATTATCGATCACTCTTGGGATCAGAATTTTATTTCCTAATTTTATTAGTTTTATGATTTCCTAATAATTAATCTAACATGTAGTAGGAAAGAAGACAAATCCTTCGAGCAAGCTGTTTATTTTTTTCTGATACCTATCTTACTATTTGTAAAATATTAGAGACCATCTTTCATTTCTCCTCATTGATCTTAAAAGAAAAAAAGATGCTCACCTGAAATCCCTAAATGTAAACATTCATAAAATAAGATCAAATGCGGTCCAGTGCCTGTAAATTGCTTCTTTCCTGGGCCAATCAAAACTCAGGCGTCAGGCCTGACAAAAAGGGCCAAGGATAAAAAGAGCAATTTACAATGGAAAAACGACAAATAGTTCATAAACTAACGGTCATCAAAGGCACGGAAGATATAACGATTCTTCGTCAGTCTGGCAAAGGCAAAAAATAATACCCACTACAGAGACACATGTTGGGAAAGAGGTGATCTCATGTTGCTACGGGACAGCACACTAGTAAGGACCTTTCTGGAGGGCAATTTGGAAAACGTATCAGCAAAAGTTCCTTAAAAATGTGGCAACCACCCTTTAATCCGTCTAGCAATTCTACAACTAAGAATTCCTTTTAAGGAAATCATTACAAAGTACAAACAGACATGTGACCAAGGATGTTCACGAATGCACTCTTAAAATGGTGAAAATTTTAAACAACCTAAATGTTACAACGAAGAAGCAGGTAAAGGAGGTACGGCACTCCTATATAATGCAAAACTTAGCTGCCATTAGGCTGAAGTAATAAACATGGAAAGACATTCATAACAAAATAGGAGAGGGGAGGGAAATCATATCTGAACGTATACATACGGTGTGATCTCACTTTAGAAAAAAGAAAACAACAAGAACTACATACGTGACACGTATGCCGGAGAAAGGAATCGCGAAGGATATGCCGCGTTTCGTAGTGAGGTTATTGAGGGATGTCTTTCTTTGATCGTATATATATTTTTAAATTTTTTCTAAAATTAATGGCTGTCTTATGTGATAAGAGGTTTTGTCTTTAAAATAGTAGGAGCCGGACATGAGAATATAGTGTCAAACCTTCAGACAGAGTAGGGGGATTGTTGCATCTGAACAATTGTTCTCTCTGGACTCTGAATTCTGAACCCTGATGACCTGAGTTCCAATCCTGGAAGGACCTTTCTGGAAGATGCTATGCTGTTATGGTTAAAAGCATGAATTCTGGAGTCAGACCTTCCTGAGTTTAAATCCTACCTCTGCATTTGCCAGCTGTGTGGCCTTTGGAAATTTTTTTGAAGTTCTCTGAGTGTGTTTTTCCTCTGAAAAATGGGGGTATTAATACTTGCCTTAGGGGTTATAAGTAAAACAGATAACAAAATTATAACAATTATTATATTACTTTTATGACTGCTGTTTACCCAGAACTTTCTAGGTGCCAGAAGACAGGGTGCTGAGACTTTGCCCAGATTATCACTTCATCTTTCCCATTACCCTGTGACGGTAAACTCTTCATTATTTGGGCTTCATATACAAGGAAAATGAGACGTGGAATGCTTAAGTTACTCATCCAATAAAACACGGCTACTAAAGAGGTGCTTCAGGACTTGAACCCAAGACCGTGGCGTGCCTATAAAGCTCAAGGGTTCAACCACGATGTCCTACTGCCCCCACCCCTGAACGGTCACCACGGTTGTGCCACTGTTGTTCTTATCGCCCCTGCCGGGTGATGATTTTCTATTATTCTTATTTCAGAACATTCCGCTTGTCAGGATAATAAAAATCTAACTCTTTGTTGTGGCTAACGAATGAATACATCAATCTTGCTTCGTATTAAAAGGTGTGCAAGACTATATCCCTCACCCTTAAACTTCTAGTAGCCATCCTGTCTCCATGTTCAAAACCACACAGAATGAGTATGGACCTTCCTCAGATTCTTCACATACTCCAGGAGGCCATAAATCTAGGAACAGTAAAACACAAATTGTCATCGGGACTAATGCAGAGCCAGGGTATGATTTTTAAATGAGTACAGAACTATTTGTTTTCGAGCTCCAACCTAAACACACTGGATTCCCTGAAGCCTCAAGGTCAATTGAGGTCAATTCCAAATTGCCCTCCAGAAGGTCAATAATTCTAGAAGAAGGGAGTGACGAAGTACTAACTCTTTAAAATATAAAATACCCTTTAAATGTATACCTGAAATCACATCTTTAAAAACCGCTTTCTTCCGTTGGGAATTTACACTGTATGTTGATCTAAAATCTAATTTATCTTTCCATTTGGAGATACCATTTCAGGTAGATTAGATTTTAGAGTGCACCATAAAAACAAATGAATAAACCTCTTTTGGGTCCTCAATCTAAGCCTTCACCTGATGCACGTAACGCCGCAAAGGTTTTCTCGAAACTCGCCTCTAACTGGGCTTTCTCGATTCTCTTTCGACTCGGCCGTCAACTTCAGCCTTTCCGACAGCTCCGTTCTCTTTCTAATAACGTAAACTCTTCGATGGTTTCCCGTTGCAGTTCAAAGAAAATCCTCATTCTTCTCCCTGATCACCAGATAAGGGCTGACCTGTGCTTCGTCTCACACCTTCTCCCTCAGGAGCTTCTAGACGGACTGGCCTTCCTTCTGCATCTTGAAGATACCACGTTCACCTTACAGCTCACTTTCTGGCCCCCACCGCACTCGTCTTCCCTCGTCGCGACCTGCCCTGTCGTCACTGACACATCCGCCTAAATGCTCCCCTCTTGGAGGAGCCTTTCCCCGAGATCCCACAGTCACAACCACCCCCCGTCGATTCGAATTCTCTCCACACACACATGCTGGTTCTCTTCTCGTATTCGGTGCCCATCGGCCCAACTAGGGTGCGGGTGCCCGGAAGCAGAACGCCGCCTGTTTTATCTACTGCTACCCCCCCCCCCCCCGGGGTTGAGAAAACAGTGTGGGGACGACATGTACACCTGTCAACAGAACTAAATCTCACGTTTCAAATTCCCTAATCACAAAGGAACATATGCGCACTGAAGGAACTCAGCAAATACGGAAGAACATTTTGAAAATTATTTCACATTCCAATAAAACCGCTGTTAATAATGTGACACATCGATCCCCAAGAGGACTCAAAAGTTCTTAACTACGAAGAGGGAAGATCAACAGGATTTTAGGTCAGGTAAAAAAAAAAAAAAAAAAAAAAGCAAGGTGCGAAACGACGAAGCTCCAATTTGTGTAGCAAACGGGGGCTGGAATAAAGCGCAGTCCGGGTCTCATGCTTTTACCTGCATGAACAACCTCAAGGAGGAACAGAAGTGCGTGCTACGGGAAGCGGGAGGAGGAAACAGGGAAAGAAGCGGTTTGGGGGGGGGGGGGAGAACGTCTCAATCTGTACTTTTTGTGTTTGGATTCTCCAGCTAAGTGAGAGTACCGCCCAGCTAAGACATAAAACTTAACCTTCCGATCTCTCTTTCCCTCTTGCCTGAACCTAGACCAACCCGAGGCCACCCTCCCCGCGGCCGCATCCAACCTGCCAGACGTGGCGAACGCGGAACAGGAGCGGCCCCGTCGCGGCGGTCGACCCCAGGCGAGGCCCTCGCCGCAACTCCACAACCACTCTGCATGCTGCCAGCGGGCCTGCCTCTCCTTCTTTCCCCCCAACCCCCCTTCCCCCACACTCCCGGCCCGCTGACCGCTCTGCACCCAGCGCCCTGTCTCAGAGGCCCCCGCACCTCGCCAAATCCACCCTGGCAACGGCCAGACGTCTTTCCACACACGTTTGCTCAACTGATTTTCAACCAAGGAGTCAAGGCAAGTCCACAGAGACCGCGGTGCTTTTCAGCGAATGGTGCGGGAACAGTTGGACACCACGCGCGACCAAAAAACCCCACACGAAGCTCAACCTACACTTACACCACACACAAGGATGAACTCAGAGCGGAGCACGGCCCTGAAATGTGAGCCCTACAACTACGAAACTTCTAGAAGGAGTCCTATAAAGAAATCTAGATGATCTTGGGTTAGGTCAGGGTTTCATGGGACACGAAAAGTACAAATAATAATAATAATGATAATAATAATAATAACAGATAAAATAACTTCATCAAAATGTAAAACGTCTGCTCCTTGAAAGACACCGTTAATAAAATGAAAAGACAAAACACAGGCTGAGAGAAAATACTTGCAGAACACTTATATGATAGAGGACTCAGAGTTTCCCAGACTCTTTAAAAAGTGTCCATCACTTTTTTTGAATGGATAAACAAATTGTGGTATATTCATAATATGGGAATACAACTCAGCAATGAAAATTAGTCGTTACTGGTACATACTATCTACATGAATCTTAGCGTTACGCTAAGGAGAGACAGACTCAAAGGGTTACATAATGAAGTACCCGCCTTTACGATGTTCTAGAAAAGGCAAAATGACAGGGATAGAATAGATCAGTAGGTGCTGGGGAGGAAGTTAGGTTAAGGAGAGGAGGAAATCGAATAAAAAGGAGCACAGGAAAGTTACTGGGATGATTCACGCTTTTAAAAAGTATCTTGAAAATTCTGGGAAAATAATGACAGCAGTAGCAGCATGAGCTCTGGGGCTTTCTAAAGCTCCACATGAAAACCGCAGAACAACGAGACGGCAACATCGGAAATTCACCGAGAATCTTTACAGCAAACTAAGGGGTAAGGTATCCTCAATAAGTTCAAAATACAAGCAGATGTGGACAACCAACCGAGAGACATCTCCTTTTGGCACGTTACGGAAAAAGTGGAGGAGAGCGACAGATGCTGTGACGGAACCTGAGAACAGAAGGACCCCCCACAGTAACCAACAGGCATTCGCTGGAAAGTGCAGGGGCCACTTTGAGAACCGGAGCTAATACCGTAGGGGTTGTGGCCGTTCCGGACCAGAGGGTCCTAGCCCTGCGGGACAGTCTGAAGGCGCTGGCCAAGTCTGGCCTCCGTGGACTCTCGGGATGGACCTGCTGGGGCACCCTCTCACAACAGGGCCCCGAGGTAAGGAGAAGCTCCTGGCACGGGGATCCCACTGGAGCACAGCATGGACACCAGACAGGAAAGAGGGACGGGGTCATACAAAGTGAGCAAGGGGCACAGTGCCAGCTAATCTCAGGGGCCAAACCGCCGGATTTTTGTTAACACTACACGCGAACGGCGAGAGAGGGAGTTCCGCTGTCTGAACCCAGCCTTCTAAGAGTTCAAGAAAATGAATCTCAACGAGAAATGAACATCGGAAAAGTTGGATCGAGGTCGAAACCCAAAGTTATTGTATGAAACAAGAAGCAGATTAACAATCCTTCAAAAATGGAAGCAAAATTTCAACACTGAAAAAACATCCTGAAAAAAACAGAAACAGTTCAACACTGAAACATACTACTTCAAAACAAGCTAAGGAACGTTTTAAAAATTATATACGTTATAAAAAATAACATCAGAACTAGAAAAACTCTGAAATGAGATAATAAAAGCAAACCAATTAGAAATTTTTTAAAAGAGCACTTCAGAAATGAAGACTAAAGTAGGAAAAAACAAAAGTCCAATAACACAATAATGCCTGAAGGGAAAAGGTAGGTGAAAAGGAAATTGTGGGGGCGCCTAGGTGGCTCCATCGGTGAAGCGTCCGACTTTGGCTCAGGTCATGATCTCACGGTTGGTGGGTTTGAGCCCCGCGTCGGGCTCTGTGCCGACGGCTCAGAGCCTGGCGCCCGCTTTGGATTCTGTGTCTGCCGCTCTCTCTGCCCCTCCCCTGCTCACAGTCTCTCTCTCTCTCAAAAATAAATAAACAGGGGCGCCTGGGTGGCTCAGTCGGTTAAGCGGCCGACTTCGGCTCAGGTCATGATCTCGCGGTCTGTGAGTTCGAGCCCCGCGTCGGGCTCTGTGCTGACAGCTGAGAGCTTGGAGCCTGTTTCAGATTCTGTGTTTCCCTCTCTGTGCCCCTCCCCCGTTCATGCTCTGTCTCTCTCTGTCTCAAAAAAAAAAAAAATGTTAAAAAAAAATTTTTTTTAAATAAATAAACATTTAAAAAATTAAAGAAAAAAGAGAAAGAAGGGGGCAATTTAAAAAAAAAAGGAAATTGTGAAAATCAAAAGTAAAATATTAGAAAGAATTAAGAAGAATATTGATAAAAGACAAAATAAAAGCCCCAATATATGGCTAACAGAAGTCCTGAAAAAGAAAACCAAAGTCAAGGAAAAGAATGAACACCAAGGCGTATTACCTTAAGAAAATTTTCCTCAAGAAGACTTTCAACTTCATAGTTGAAAGGGGACACGATGTACCTGAGGATATCAATCCGGAACAACAAATGCCAAGATATTCTGTTAAAATCGATAGATGCTTTAGAAAAAGAAAGAAAAAAAAAAATCCTTCAGGCACCTAAGCAAAAAGAACAAGAGATTCATAAAAGAGAGAAGAGGCCCAGAAATGACAGCTTCGGCCGACGGCAGTGAACACGCCGGCAACCAGACTGTGGTTCCGAAATACCATCTCCCAAAAGAAAAATGAGCGATTGGAGCTCAGTGTCCAGTAAAGGCAGAATCACACAGGTCGGACCAAGCCTTCCCCAGATAACAGGAACTCTGGACGAAATATTAAGAGCAATTATCGGAAGGCACTGGACAGCAACCAAAAGCAGAATGCAAAAGCGCGTCACCACTTAGAAAAAGGGAGAGGTGCTGAGTCGCCTCCTAACCCTACAGCTCTCTGCTGAGGGAAGGCCCAGTCCAAGCCTCGCGAGACGGCTGAACTCAGAAGTTTGTGGTTTAACTGGCTTGAGGCGCCAGAGGGCAGGGTTTGGAGTTACAACTGGAAAGTGAGGGAAGAATCCTACAAAGGAAAGAGTCACAGAGGGGGAGCCTCCGTTGCTTTTAAACTCTGCCCAAATCTCGGACCTCTGAACTCTGCGTGTGCAGGGCTGACGCCAAGCAGATAATGACAACGACAACAAGACAAAATGAAACAGTTCCCTGAGTGAGTTGAAAATTTATGCCCGCACAAAAACCTGCACACGGATATTTATGGCAGCTTCGTTTATAAGTGCCAAAATTTGGAAGCCACCAAGACGTCCTTCAGTGGGTGACGGATCAGTAAACTGTGGTCCATCCAGGCAATGGACTACTATTCGGTCCTAAAAAGGAATAAACGGTCAAGCTCTGAAAAGACACGGGAGAATCCTAAGTGGATATTACTAAGTATGAGAAGCCAATCTGAAAGCCCAAATACCGTATGATTCCAGCTCTGTGACATTCTGAAGAAGGCAAAACTATGAAGACACCAAAAAGAGTTAGCAGAAAGGGAGGGATGAACAGGTGGGACACGGAGGGTTTTTAGGTAGTGAATCTACTCTATATGACACCGTAATGGTATTCCGTATGGTGTGTATCATTATACATTTATCAAAACCCTAAGGATATACAACTCTAAGAATCAACCCTAATGTAAACTACAGATTTGGGGTGATAATGATGCATCGGTACAGGTTCATTAATCGTAACAAATGTACCACTCTGGCTTGGGTTGTTGATAGTGGGGGGCTATGAATGTGGTGGGGGGGCTATATGGGAACTCTGTATTTTCTGATGAATTCTGACATGAACATAAAATTGTTCCAAAAAATACAGTCTGGTTTTGTTTTTTTTTTAAGCCACGTAAAACGGCATCAGAAATGTGAGATACTTACGGGGAAGGTCACAAAATATATATGAACTGCACATGGAAAACTACAAAACATTGCTGATAACAATGAAAGACCTAGATAAATGTAGATATTCCAGGTTCACTGACTGGAAGGGTCAACAGTATTACGATGTCAGTCTCTCCAAACTGGTCTATAAATTCAGTGCAGTCTCCATACAAATTCCGACAGCCTTCCTTATAGAAATTGATAGGTCAATTCTAAATTTTATATAGCAATGCAAACGACCTATTGACAAGAAGGTACATAAAGCATGGGAGATGCTCTCCTACTTGCAAGCTAAGAAGTCAGTGGCCACAGTTTCAAGGATTCTGGTAGAAGATATGACTCCTGACTCATAAAGAATGGCTTCCGACTCACAGCCATTCCACTCCTAGGTATCTGTCCAAGAAAAATGAAAATATAATGTTCAATAGCAGTTTTATTTGAAATAGTCCAAGAGAGGAAAGAAGCCAACCGTCCATGAATAAGTAAATGGGTAAACAAATTGTGATAGCGGAATTCTACTCAGCAATAAAAATAATTATGGATATTTGTGACAACATGAATGAACCTCAAAGTGATTATGCTACATAAAACAAGTGAGACAGAAAAATAGTGTACACGGTGATTTCATTTATAAAATTCCAGAAAATGCAAGATAATCTATAGCAACAGAAAGCAGGTCAGTGGGTGGCTGGAAAGGGACTTAGGTGGGAGGGAAGAAGGGACGGATTACAAAGGGCTTGAGCAAACTTTTAAGGGTGATGGACATGTTCATTATTTTAACCCTGACAACGATTTCGAAAGTATATACATACGTCAAAACTTATCAAATCGTGTACTTTAAACATGTGGAGCTTATTGTATGTCAATTATACCTCAATTAAGCTGGAAAAGAAATTTAAGCCAACAGCACAGGAATAAACAATCAAACGCCATACAGATTACAGCAGCTGCCCTACATACGAAAGGCACAGTTTGGAGCCTGAATTGAGCTGAAATTCTGCTCAATTAGCTTCCTGCTGAAACAAAAAAATCAACACTCTTCAGAGGAATACAACAGAACCCACAGTCTCTATAAACTGACATTCACAATATCAAGACTGTAATTAAAAAAATTATTAGACGTATGAAGAAACAGGAAAATCTGACGCATACCCAATGAAAAGGCAATCAATCAACTGAGATCAACCCTAAGAACCTGCAACAACTTGACATATCAGACAGCAAGGAATCTGTTAAAAGCCAGGAAGACCAAGTCAAAAGGAATAAGGAGCAAATATTAAGAGGCTTCTGCTAGCAAAAGACTGGACAATTGGGCTCAATAAGGATAAGAACTGAAATGGATTAAAATCCATTATATGTGCTTAAGTCAATGAGTCACTTGAAAACTGAATATATTATATAAAATAGGTCAAGCATTTATCCTGCCTTTTGTCTTATATGAGCTATCCTACTGGGTAACCAAACAGTTCCTGAGGGGAAATGTCTTCTTATAAAATCATTTGAACGTGCAATCAAAAGTCAATGTACAAGTTACTTTTGGAGGGAGGACTAGGCTCTGATTGGGAAGGGCCGAAATAACCTAATAGGTCATTTCAATTTCTCTAAGACTGCTCTCAAAACAGGTACGTAGAGCCTTTCCAATTTAAAAACATCAGCACTGGCAATGCCTTATATGGAATGTGGAAACTTGAGCTCTCAATCAGAACAAAACCTTTCCAGAGACAAAAACACACACCTGGCTGGAGGAGTCCCTCAGTGGCCTAACGATCTACGTGGCTTCCATATGTTTGCTAACTGTGGATGATTCCAAAATGGTTCTACCGCAAAATCTGTCGAAGACAGTTCGCTAAGCAACGTTAAGATTTAAACTAAAACTTAACGAATTCATATACGTGAATTATATACATATATTTATAATGTTCCCAGGATTACAGAAACTGAAGTTGATAGGGATTGCTGATCAAATCTAACCCATTATTTAAATAACTTGAGTTTGTCACATATCTCTTGACTGCTTCCTATACCATTCCCCTCCCATAAAAAAATGTGCTGTTGATGGCACATTACCTCTTACCCGCCCATTCCAGAGGTACCCAAACGATCTCAGTTCCACGGTGTGCTTAGCAAGTCTCAGCAATTTTTGTCATGGTCCACCAGGGCCAAGAGAAATGCCTCGCGGTTCCGTTCCTTCGGTAATTAGATCCAGACAACTTAGCACCCTGCCCTAACAACCTGAGAACTGTTTAAATTAAATGACAGAGCTACACTTTTTTTTCTAACTCTGTTTGTTTCCTGGCTCAGACAACCCGGTCACTCGCTAACAGGATGTGCGCACCTGTGGGCGCTGCACAGCGTCCCCGACCTTGCGGCCGGGCTGGACACAGGTCTGCTCGTCTTCTGTTGCAGAGCGGCTTTCACACAGTGCCTGCTTTTTAGTCACAGCCACCACTAAAAATCTAGCTTTGGAAATACAGGGTGACGTCCTCAAAACGTATTTAGTGTGATGTAATGTTAAAAGTATAAAATGCCTTGAGTGAGTATTTGCAAGTGTCTGGAAGACGTGGAGTCCTGGCGTTTTCTGCCGGAAATTTCAAATACCCTCTGGCCCCCGTGTCAGCTCACTGTGTCCCCCAGAAAGCCTCAGCATGGTGAGGGGACTGTGCACTTGCTCCTACTGGTTAGTGATTAGCTTTACAAATTCCCATACATTTTTTAAGGTAACAATGTCCACTGCGTACTTGATCTTACGAGTTAATTAGTTATACTCGTTACGATATATTTTTGAAGGTAATAAGACAAACTCATTTATTAAAAAGCGCTGTTGTATTGCATTATGGATCTTCCTGTCACACCAACCGTTTTTAAAAATCAATTTTTCAAACAACACACCTCAAACACCTAAGAATTCGTTTCTCGAACGAAATTTCAAAGGATGAATTTCAACTTAAATAACAGCGATTATTGAGCATATTTAGTGTAAAATGAATCGGGAGACACAAAACGAGGAAGCTAGGGCAGTATACATAATAATCATCGCGAAATAAGTTCTCCAGGAAACAGTCATTTGTTCAACAAACGTTTCGTGAGTGCCTACTAGGGGCTGTGCGCTGCGTAAGTGCTAGGAATGAAAGAGTTAACAAAATGGGCCTCTCCTGGATTCTCTCCTAGTAGAGGAAGACAGATAAACGAAATCAGTAAATTGCAGTAAAGTGCAGCCAATAATGCACCACGGGTGGGGGGGGGAATGGAAGATAACACGGTTGGCAGGTAAATCTCTTTCCGTTTCCTTACTTCATTCTTAAATAAAGGAGAGTCTGAAGTTCTTTTCTTTCTCAAGGGTAAAGATGTGAGGGCAGGGATGAAGGGGGCTAAGACCAGGCCAGTGAACAGAAAACAACTGTATTCTGGACACGGCTTCAGGGACTAGGGACGTTGGACTGTGGGTCCCCATCATTTCCCTAGCCCAATCCCATGTCAGGCAGCTTCGGAAACCATTGCCGCCCTCCTGGAACCCGGAATCCACCCACCGGGACCTGGAGATTGACCGTGTGTGTGGAAGAGGGGTTACAATTCTCCCAAAGTTCCAAAAGGTCTCAGTGAGAAGGGACGTGAATAGAGACCATGGAAAGTGAGGAAGCAAGCAGCTGGCAGGACACACACTCTCTACCCCACACGCTCCCATAAACATACCTACTGGACAGCAAAGGCTCTGATGTCATCCCCACCACCAAGTTCCTAAATTTTTTAATAAGTTTTTTTAACATTTACTTATTTTTGAGAGAGAGTGCGAAAGAGAGAGAGAGGGAGGGAGGGAGGGAGTGGGGGAGGCATAGGAAGAGGGGGACAGAGGATCCAGAGCGGGCTCCGTGCTGACAGCAGAGAGCCCGACACGGGGCTCGAACTCACGGACTGTGAGATCGTGACTGAGCTGAAGTCGGACCCTTAACCGACAGAGCCACCCAGGTGCCCCAACAAGTCCCTAAAACAGGACAGGAAGAGCATTAATTTTTAGACTCGTTATACATCCCAACCGTCATTCACACTTACGTGACACAAGATTAATCAAGAAACGAGAGAAACCCACACACGGGCCATCCTACGAACCTGGCTCCGCCATGTAAGAAACGCAGGACCGTGGACAATGATGTAACTAACTTGTCCAGACCTCGGTTTTTCACCAAAAATGAGGGTGGCAATACCCACCTCACAGCGAGGCCGTGAGGATTAAACGGAGGACGGATTCGAAGCAATAGGCAGACTGTTACGCGCGGCAGATGCTCAAAATAAGCCGGTTCGTTCCTCAACGCTCACGGGAAGCTCCACTTGAAGCTCCAAACACACACCCCGAGTGCTGCGGCAACAGTCAACCGCTGGGGGTCCGACACTTGAGGGCAGTGAGCCTTTAAAATCAAGCGCCATCTGAAGGTACACCAAGCCCGGGTTTTATTACAACAAACCATAAGAGAGTATCTAAATTTGGTGCTTATACTGGCAGCTGGTGGCACCGTTTTTCTTGAACCAAGTGGGCTGTAGGGCTCGGTCACGTGGGGTCAGACAGCACGGCTGACGGGAGGCACCTCGAAGGGAAAGGAGAGAACGGTTTCTCTGCAACATCAGTGGTGACAACCAGCTCTCGTTATCTGGGGCGCTGGAAGAATCAACTGTTTAGTTCTCACTCCTTTCCTAGCTGGGGGTGCCCGGTCCTCTGCCTCACTGTCCTCGGAAGAGAACTGGTTTTGGATACACGGCAGAGCCGTGGGCGTAACTCTGCAAGCCATTTTCTCGGTTTTCTGTTCTGCAGGCAGGCCGGTGCCTTAGAGGAGCTAAAGACGCGAACAAACAAAAACAGGAGAAGGCCATACGACCAAGGACCCAGCGACGATGGTGTTCACATGAAAACAACAGAGTTTGAGCTTGTACTGGGCGCCTATGTCCCGGGCGCCGTTCTAAGCGTGTTCTGCGTACCAACCCCACGACAACCCCCAAGTAAGCTCTAGTTAACAACAGATGTATCTCTAAAGGTCCAAACAAGCGAAAAGACAGCACTAAGTTCTAAGCTAAGACACTGTTCACTATGACAGAGCTGGGAATCTGGAGATGGGTGTTGGGGTTCTGACTCCTGGCTCAGTGCTCCGGTTTGCAGCCACGTTTGAATAGGAAAGTCAGAGTCTCCCCGACTAATCTGTAATGACCAGAGCCCGTGAGAAACTCGTTACGTGGTTTTTTACTCTCCAAGAATACATCAACTCCGTCGGGGACAGCAACTGTCACGTGGCTGACGTGAACTGTGACGTCATGCGGGAGGTTTTAAAGCACCAAGTGCCAAGAAGAAAACCTAAATATGAAACTCAGTGACAGAACGAGATTCCAAGTGCAAATTACACACCATTGTTGGAAACCGCTCGTAATATCACTCATTTCTTGGATGCCTTGTAAACCAGTGGCTTTAGAATAAAAAGGAAGATTTTAGAATAAAAAGGTAGATTTTATTCTCCCATAAAAATTTGTTGGGAAAGACCCCTTTTTAACAACCAGATCAGTCGCTATTTTGAGAGCATTTTTCCACTATGGGATATAAGAGAGAGTAGGAGGATTCCATGTCCCCATTTATAATAAAACAGAACTCAAAAGTTAATACGCTCCTGAAGACACTCGATCCTATCTGTAAGCTGTTAACCCTATAAATATCCTCAAATTCCACTCTTCCCTACTCTTGCCTCCCCCAAATAATTCAACTGACGAATAGATAAGGTTTCGGAGAAATCCCCAAGGTTGGTAGAAAAAAAAAAAAATGTTCAGAAATCCTGAAGAGAACCCTGGAGTGCGGCAGGGCAGAAAAGCAGAACTCTCCCCTCGTGAATTTGGAAAGCTAATAGTTTCATAACTTCTCTGATTTTCTCCTACCTTTTTCTTTCTTAAGCTTAACAAAACATCACTTAAGATGCTGAGGTAAATAATCATGTAAAAAAGCTAAGAGAAAGCTAAGAGCTGTTCTTGGATGATATTTATACCCGTGTGAAAGAAAAAAGTCATTATTTCCCTCAAATCAAAATACAATTACCCTTTCATGAAATAACTCGCAAAGAGGATGAAGAATTCAAGCAACATAAAATCGAAATGCCTTTTAAAACCTTAGAACAGGTCTGAGTAGAGTCCTGTGACAGTCCAGCAAATAATACACTATCCAGTGTCTACTTTAATGTCCCCAAGACTTTCCGGCACCAGCCCTGACTCTCTGGGAGTAGCTGTTGCTATTCCGCAGGCACCCAGCCAATTTCTCCTCCGATTCCAAAGAACTTTCTCCTAGACACACAGTCTGAGAGAGCGGTGGCGAGAAACAGTTCTAACTTGCTGATGGGATAAAACGATGTACCCGCAATAGGAAAGACACGGTGTCAGAAAAAGGCTTGTGTGGCTTGCGGAAGATCCTGCGTTTTCATCCAATGAGTCTTTCTTTTGTTCTTCTTCTTCCTTACTTGCACCTTTATTTATTTTAGGCGTCGGCATGACCATCCAAATAACAGCACTGCAGAAACTAAATGCTTACTTGCACTGATCGCTATTCACATAGAGAGAGGAGACGTGACTCCATCAAGAAGGAAATTCAAAAGAAATTTTAGAACGTTGACCAGAAAATTCATAGTCTTGAAGGGACTCTTTTTTGATGGAATGGAGTATCATTATCATAATATTCTAAATGCAAAGCACCATCTATCTTCCCGCTAGTGGGGGGGGAGGTTCAAGCGAGTTCTCCTGGTTTGACGATTTATTTGTGTGTGGAGATAGGTGTTCCTCAAAAAACGACTCAAACTGAGATCACTACCTGTTTTACAGAAGGATCCGTCGCTTTACAAAGGATTTGGGGCAAGCATCTTTTAAGTAGCGAGCATTCTGTCTTTACTTTAAATTCTATTTTTAGAAACTTGAGTCACATCCACTTTTCCAGATATATGCCGACTGCAAAAAAGGGAGACCTGACCAGCGTATGCTGGAGTAAGTGTAAGATCTAGAGTTAAATCTTATAGGCTTACGATTAATTAAATTATACGAAAAAGGTAATAAGTGCTTAGAATTCAGCGCTCCTGATTATGATATTCTTTTGGTTACTGGCATCTACCGCATCCGTCTGATAAAAACACTGCACAATAACGTAAGCCACGAGCTCTCTTCCAACACGGCATTCGGGGACCTCACGGGGTGTTTGAAGTCGACCAAGTTGGCCAACTTGGATGAGAGGATCCTACATCATGGAAATGGGTATATGCTACAAAACAGACTGATGTGCTGTTCTGTTGACTGCCTAGACCCAAGAAAGTGACAGAGAACATGGTGAGATGCAGATTAAATTTGAAAGTTTGTTACGCCGAGCGCCATTCCACTGTAAACACCATCAAAACACGAAAAAACAGTCTTCCAGAATTCAAAACCCAGTATCCAACTCAGCAAAGAAATCCCTCTGTTACCAATGAATGAGTGAAGTTCCAACGTACACATTTGTTGTTCTGTCTTCCTCGTTAACCTAAGAGAAAATACCAACCGCCACTCCTGTTGGAGCCACACTCATTTGTCAGTTGCAACTACCGGCAGGTCACAAATATACGAGTTTAGCAAAAATCAGCAAGAGCAAGCTGTGAAAATCAGCTGGCTACATGGATTTTAAAATAGGGAGTAGTGTTTATTTTATTACTATTTGTAATCTGAGTACCACACATTCTTACGTTAGTAAAATTTATAATAAACTTGTGAATGCATTATCTTCCTTCCTTCTTTCTCTTTCTTTCTTTCTTTCTTTCTTTTTCTTTCTTTCTTTCTTTCTTTCTTTCTTTCTTTCTTTCTTTCTTTCTTTCTTTCTTTCTTTCTCTTCCCTTCTTTCTCTCTTTCTTTCTGGGTGGGGTGAGCAGTTGTGAAACACGACACCAGTGAATGGGACCCTCTTTAAACTGGCTCCTGAGTCTTTGATGGCTTTCTTGCTATCTGGAATGACAAGATGTTCCAGAACACTTTGTAGATATCCTACCCAGACTTGGAAACAGCCGTTTTTCCAGGGAGCCCTGGATCCTTTGAGAGAGAAATAAATTCAGGGCAGCAACCTGCCCCTGACAGTGCTCAATGCCACCGGGCTGGTCACTGTCTGCAGGCTTCTTCCCTGAAACTTTGGTTACTCAGATGGTGGACCTCCTGGACAGGTCCTACGCTGTGTAAAGAATCTTTTTTTCTCTTTGAAAATCTTTCTTTGTTCTGCTTTCAATACCTTTACCTTCTAATTCTCTACTGAGCTTTTTGTTTTATTTCTGCTACGATGATTTTTCATTTCTGAGGGCTCTTTTGGTCTTAGACCGAATGCTTCTTTTGCTGCTTCTGAGTCTCCTCCCCCGTCTCCTTTTTAAAAACAGTGCCCTGTCCTTGCTTCACTGTTACGAAACTTCCTTTGCACTCTGAGGATATTACTAAAGAACTATTATCAAGTTTTTTCCCCTTGCACAATTGTTTCCTCCAGGTTGCATTTTTGTTTGTTTTGTTTTCTTTCCCATTAGAAGCGTTCTCAGTTGTCCGGGAATCCTCTGTTACCCACTCGTGCTTCAGAGTGGAATTAAAAAGCCAGCTGGGAACTCTGAGTAAGTCAGTGGGGCTTGGGGCTTGTAAACGCAGGACTTCCCTTTAGAGAGATTTGACAGGGCGACTTAGTTGGAAAATGTTTGATGTCAGTATCTTTAGGTATTTCGCCTTGGACTGGACAAATGGACATAGCCGTTTTCCAACAAAGGTTTATTTATTAAGTTAGGCTGCTGGCCAGAAATCGTTTGCTAACCTCCGGTCTAACCTAAAGTAAAAGAGGGGTACCTGGGTGGCTCGGTAGGTTAAGCGTCCAACTTCTGCTCAGGTCATGATCTCACGGCTTGTGGGTTCAAGCCCCACATCGGGCTCTGTGCTGACAGCTCAGAGCCTGGAACCGGCTTTGGATTCTGTGTCTCTCTGCCCCTCCCCTGCTCACGCTCTGTGTCTCTCTCTCTCAAAAATAAACATTAAAGTAAAACAAGAAAAGCTTATTATGTCAGAACTTTACTTGGTTGTCAACTACGTGAGCAATGCCTTGGCTACCTCCTAACAGTTTTAGAATACTGGAAGAATGCTCCCTCATTTTTGGGTACGATTTAGAATGGAACAGTTACAGGCGCTGTACATTTTGAAGTTAATTTATATTTTCAAAACTCTTCACCATTACTTTCTAGACAATCAACAAATCAGCATTTGGCTGGTTTCAAACTGCCAAAGTCATGTCGCTGAATGTGGAGTTGGGAGGACATGCCCAGCACACTCCGCCATACAAAGTAAACTTAACCTCAAGGGCAAGATAACTAGGACGTGATGAGTTCTGGGTACCTTTACATTTAATATGAGTTATGTAGTTGTAGGTTGATGTGATTTAATTTTTAATAAAGGCTGTGGTAACAACCAACCCACAAACTTCCACGATATTTAAACAATTGGTTCTCAGAGCCAATTGTCACCAGCTCCGGCATGTCACTGGTCCCCAACACCAAAGACTGGACAACCTGCACATCAGTAAGAAGCAACTGCAACGGATTAACACCCACCAGATTTCTTTAAATCCATGAGTTCACAATGATACTTAGGGAAAAAACCCACATGTACAACTAGCTGGTGACTGTTAGGAAAAGCCGGGAACCAGCCCGTTATTTGGAAAGTTGATGAATGAAGAAAAGAGATCAAACGCTTATCTCGCTTTTCACTTATAAACGGTACCACTCGTAACCAAATGTCCGTGAAGGGAAATTTTTCTTTACAGAAGCAAAATCCAGCCGATAAAAGGAGAAAGAAGGATGACAGAACTAGATCATCACCATTTTGCAACTTCCGCTGACTGGGTCAGTGTTTGCTAAAATCATACACATACACACAGGGACACAGATGACATTCTGTGTCCCTAAATGGAAGGACACGTCCCCACTATGGAATGTCACTGCCCAAACAATCAAACCCGAATCAAACTTCTAGATACAATTATATTTACAGGATATACAGAAGACCATGTAAAACAAAGACATTAAGGGTGCCTGGGGGGGCTCAGTCAGTTGAGCGTCTGACTTCAGCTCAGTTCATGATCTCACGGTTCACGGATTTGAGCCCCACAGTGGGCTCTGTGCTGACAGCTGGGAGCCTGGAGCCTGCTTCAGATTCTCTGTCTCCCTCTCTCTCTGCCCCTCCCCTGCTTATGCTCTCTCTCTCTCAAAAATAAACAAACATTGCAAAAAAAAAACTTATTAAAAATACTGAACTGCTTCCACAGCTATTTATTTCACCGAAAATATGTCTCGCACCGACCACAAGGCCTCTCCGGGTGATACCTTCTGCCGCCTCCTGACAGCATTTCCACATTCTGCCCTCTTTCACCATTCTGCACCAGTCATACTGACCCTGTGTCAAACGCACCAGCCATGTGCCCTTTTTTGGGTTTTACACTGGATCTTTTTCTCTGCTGAGCACCCTCTCCCCAGATGTGTCCCTCATGCCCTTTAAATCTGTGCTCAGGCGTTCCTTTCTCAACATCTACCTACCACATTTCTAACTGCAAACCGTCTTCCCCAACCCTCACATCTTCATTTCCCCTTACGACGCTCCATTTCTTCTCATAGTACCTTCCCTAAAATACCATACGGTTTACTTATTTTGCTAAGTTTATTCCCATCTACTGCACTCAGTAGAGTCTAAACTCCATAAGGCCAGGGAATTTAGGCTGTTTTCCTCACTCGTATATTTTCTGTGTTCGTAATGGTGCTTCGCTCACACAACCAGAGATCAATTAAGTATGTGCTGAATAAATTTAATGAATGAATAGGTACTGCAAAGCCAGTATTTAAATAGTGTCAATTTTTAACTTTAAATTTATGGTATGAGTTTTGCCTCCCACCTATGACTTCCCCAAACGGATAGCAGGAGTTATCCCATCAGTTCCAAAATAAAATGACAGCAAATTCATGACAGCAAATCAATGAGCAGAGTAGTAACTGTCAAGTATGCTTCTTAATTAAAACACAGCAAAGATTTAATCTATGGGTCCATCACGAAGAAGAGAAAATAACACCGAGTTTCATGGCCGTTGTTGGCTGAGCAGTTCACCGTGGCCCAAACAGAGGATTCATCAGGAGATGGGAATCCGTATGTTAGGCAAATCCTGTAATCTGTCATTCCATGGTTCCCAACCATTTCTAATAAATATTACCCTCTTTTTTAACATCAAAGGATTTCACAAACCACCCCCCCCCCAAAAAAAAACCCTCCAAGATTTCACAAACTCCAACCATATGGTTGTAATTTTAGTATATGTTAATCAGGGAAATACATGATAACAGAAAGCTATGAACTAAACTATACTAGATGAATTTGCACGTTATGAGCCATAACAACTGTAATTTGGGGCGCCTGGGTGGCTCAATCGGTTAAGCGTCTGACTTTGGCTCAGGTCACGATCTCACAGTTTGTGAGTTCGAGCCCCGTGTTGGGTTGTGTGCTCACAGCTCAGAGCCTGAGAGAGCCTGCTTCAGATTCTCTCTCTGCTGCTCACCCACTCACACTCTGTCTGTCTCTCTCTCAAAAATAAACATTGAAAAAAATTTTAAACTACAACTATTTATATATGTATGTGTATATACATTTGTATGTATTTTGGTGTAGCTTACATACGATGCTTTATGTGATATAAATTCACACATCCTTTGCAATAACCCCAAGTCTTCCCGGAAGTCCAAGATCTACAGGATAAAATCAGTGGCATAATGTATCTAAAACCTTCCTAACGAATCTTTCGCCCTTACAAATGGGAATAGCACTTGTAGACGTAGAATTTAAGTACAAAAATCATTCAGTAAAAAAACCCCAAGCAACTAGCACTTTGAAGTCAAACTGCCTGGATTCAAATCCTGGTTCCCCCAGTTACTAGTGTGCGATCTTACAAGTTAATTTGTCATCCCTGCAGCCCAGTCTGCTCACCTGCGGAATGAGGACAGTAACAGTCCCCCGGGAGTAAGTGAGTCAGCGTGGGGAGGATGCGCGGCCCGAGTCAGGCCCCCTAAGTGTCCCCACGGTCGACTACCTTGCCCCAACTCCAGAGTCTGACCGCTCCTCCCTCAAGCTGTTATAAACTCACCGCGTCATTTCTTTTTGTTACTAAAGGTGGGAAAGACAAAATTGAAAAAAATAAGGACCCCGAAACACCCTCCTGTGAAGCACGTGTTGAAACATTTGACATCCGTTGAACTACAGGGCTCTCCCGCCGGCCCCGCCTGCCCACCGCCGCCCAGGACCCGGGCGAGGGCGCGCGGCGCGGGGCCCACACACCCGTGAAGGTGCGGCTTCCCCCCACCCCCCCGCAGCGTCTCCCGTCCCCACGCGGGGACAGTTCTAGCTCTCGTCTCCTGCCCGACAGAGCCGGCTGGAAGGCCAGCGAGCGCACGAACCAGTTCGCTGGAAGCTGAACTCCAAGCAATGCTTTCAGTGCAAACCCGAGCGTGTCCCTGTTTCATATTTAACTTGCAACACGATACCCGGCGGCCGCCGAGGGACTGGGAAAGGTCTGCGAGCCGATGACGAGGCGCCCGCTGAGATGGGCTCCACGCGCAGGTAACACTCAGCTCTAGACAGCGTCTCCGACCTACATCCCGGCCCCCTTTAAAGTTAATCTGAACGCCCCGCACGGGAGAGGAAATGAAAAGTGAGTTTTGCTCCTTTACCGTGGCACTGGGACTTCCTGAGGTTTTCAGGCCACTGCCGATTGGTCCAGCACTACCATTTCCTTCGAACTATTCCCACTTGTGTCTGTCGGACGTAATTAGGGTTGCACGCTAAAAAGAAGTGTTAAAATGTAACAGTGCCGTGAAATCTGACAACTATTTTTTACTTTAACCCTCAGCACATCAGGAAAAACAGCTATTAGCATTTGGCATCCGGGTCCGATGGAATCTGTATATTTTCAAGTCATTTCACACATACTTTACAGAAGCAAGAATAAAAGGATAGTGAAAACTAGTCTGTTAGAAGTTGTAGTAAGGATTTAAACACAGCAAACCCTCGGTAGCAGGTAAATTTTAGTGCATAAGAGCATGAAAGTGAAAAAATATTGTCGCACACCCTTTTAGCGAAACAGACTGGCCTTGGTTCTTGTCACAAAAGCATTGCATCCTGAAGCCCTCCCCGATGAACGACGAACTGGATAAGAAAACCGTTTTGCTTGTCCTGAAAAATATTGTTCAGTTGTCAATTCTGAGTTGAAAATTCATTGGGCACATTTTTTTTTTTTTTAAATTTAGAGAGAGAGAGAGAGAGAGAAAGAGAGAGAGAGAGACTCCCAAGCAGGCTCATGGTCAGCAGTGAGCCCGATGTGGGGCTCAATCCCACAATCCTGGGATCAAGACCTGAGCCAAAATCAAGAGTCAGACACCCAAATGACTGAGCCACCCAGGCACACCTCATTGAGCACATTATTATCTGAAGGCCCAGAATCTGAGATTTCTTTTATACAGTGAAACTACTTCTTCTCCTTCTCTTCCTCCTTCTTCTTTGTCTTCATCATCATCATCATCATCAGAGGACAGAGATGTTGCTAACTCTTTGCATTTATTTTTGATTTCTCTAGTAAGTGTAAACCATGTCAGTTTTTCTCTTCCCCAACTACATTCAATGCAATCGAAAAGTAGAACAAAATGTCAACACTAGTCAAACTATGGAGACAGCCCAAATGCCCAGCGCGGACAAAGACGCCGCGGTACACATACAATGGAATATTACTCAGCCATCAACAAGATGAAATCTTGCTGTTTGCAACGACGTGGATGGAGCTAGAATGTATTATGCTAAGCAAAATAAGTCAATCAGAGGAAGACAAATATCATGATTTCACTCATATCTGGAATCTAAGAAACAAAACAGATGAACATATGGGAAGGGGGAGGAAAGAGAGACGAAAGGAAAGAAACCACAAGAGACTCTTAACGACAGAGAATAAACGAAAGGTTGAAGGCAGGTGGTGGGTAGGTGATGTACTAGATGGGGGCTGGGCATTAAGGAGGGCCCTTGTTGCCACGAGCGCTGGGTGTTGTATGTAAATGATGAATCACCGAATTCTACTTTTGAAACCAATATGGCACTGTATATTAACTAACTAAAGTAGAAATAATAATAAAAACTAAAAGTAGTTTCCAGTCCTCTCTAATATATTCTTGAGGTAGAATATAATACTCTGGTCCCACAATTAGAAAAATGAAGTACAACAATATATTTCATTACTGCATCATCCTCATCTAGGCGAGTCCATCATTCTTTTTAGCATAGTTGGGAATAAGTGATGAGCAATGATGAGTCATAACGAAATAATTCTTATGGTGATAAAACAGTCAAATGTTTCAAGATACAGGAAAATATAATCTATAAGAATGCACAATGTAACTTACATTTATAAGAGTTCAATAGACCCACATGGCAATGACAAGACAGAATGTGTTTTATTCAACTTATTTAAAAAGTAAATTCTTTCTTTGTTCTTTTGAAAGCCTCTAAGAAAGAATAAATATCATGGAATGCCAATGCTTTCAAAGAGTAAGAACTGCTCAAAAATAAAACTCAAAACCTTGGAGCCAATCAACTCTAATAATACACCAAAGGTTAAGAACACTTTTTCTCAAATTATGTTAAATGTTAATACCACACGAATTAAACATTTTAAATGTGCGGGGCGCCTGGGTGGCTCAGTCAGTTAAGCGTCCGACTTCGGCTCAGGTCACGATCTCCCGGTTCACGGGTGCGAGTCCCATGTCGGGTTCTGTGCTGACGGCTCAGAGCCTGGAGCCTGCTTCCGATTCTGTGTCTCCCTCTCTCTCTGACCCTCCCCCACTCACACTCTGTCTCTCTCTCAAAAACAAAGAAACATTAAAAAATGTTAATGTGCATAAAATCATCTATGAAATTAGAAATGTTATTTTAAGTGAAAGATGTAGTAAAATGGGGATTCTCTAGGACTAGAGGTACTATGAATTAATACAATAAAGAGGAATTTTATTTTACAAATGTGTTTAAACTTCATTCTCTTTAACTCAGTAATCAAACTTTTTAAAGCTTCATCGTAAGAAATGATCTGAAATATTGAGAAAACTGTACGAATGAAAGTTTTTATTGCAGTGACATTGATATAAGTTAAAACTTAGAAGAGGCCTAAATCTTCGGCACAAGGGGGTAGCCCGTCAAAGAAGCTTTTAAAATAATGCTTCTAAAGACTAGCAATGCGGAATGATCCTCAGCTTTATTTCAGAAGAAACCTCTCCCACGATCACTCTCTCCCTGAAGAGCTAACTGCTACGAGGCACATACTTGTAGATATTCACTAAGTATAGCAAATCAAAATACCTAACGACGTTGCGTTATCGCCATACTACCATCCTATTCTAAACATACTGTTTGTGCACACCCCACTGTGACTGACAGAATCACCCAAACCAAATCACTCAAGTCTACTCTACACTTCCTGTTCACTCCTACTGTCTAGCAAACAGAAGCCTGTTTAAGTTAATGGCTAGCATCGTGGGGGAATTCATTTAAGGAAAAAATACACTATGTAAAATTACATACTATAATAAACTACGCTAAAATGAGTATGTGTGCACACACATGCATACGTATACACAGACTTGGAGGCTGTCTCGTGATAATAGTGGTTATGTGCCAGTGGGAGATTATTTTTCTTAGTTCTAAGTTTGTAAAAAAAAAAAAAAACAAAACACACAACTATACTTTGAAATTCAATTCCAGTGAGATGCCAGGAAACCGGTATGATCATATACATTCATTATGGCATCGTAAAATGACCCAATTCTTGTGAACAGCAACATGTGATACACGTCAAAATCCGTAAATTTGTTTATACCTTTTACCTAAAAACTCCTACCCTGGGAATTTATCGTAAGGAACTAATACAAACGAAAAAAAGCAAAAAGACTGTAGTATTTAAAAACTTAAAGGTTGTCTGAAAGTAAAAGAATGACTAAGAAAATTAAGGTTACGTTCTTAAAAAATAGTAGATATAAAATGCATAGAAAAAAGGAAAACACACAACATAGAAAAAAGGAAATGTTAAGCTAAAAAAGCAGAACACAAATAATGTTGAATAAACAGAGTAAAAGAAAATTGCATTAATTATTTTAACTAACCAAATATTCTCTCCGCCACTACAAAAGGGATGCGCGCTCTGAAAAGTAAGGAAAACTGTTATGTTAAATCACGGAAAGTGCTTTCATTTTGAAAGTGAGTATCCTCTAATGGGGCTGTGAAGATCAGGTTTAAAAACGAAAACATGGAAGGAAAGTAGATACTAAGGGATAATAATTTCACATTTTAAAAAAGGAAATCTAGTTTCAGAAAAAATAACATAAGGTTTCTGCTAAATGATAAAAGGAATTCTTCTCTGGATACACAAGTTTCCTTAAGGAAAATAAATATTAAATATGTTCACAGGTGACTGCTCCAACAAAGTTGCACGGAAGCGAAATTATTAACACAATTGTTATTTTTCTTTCTAAAACAAGCCAGCAGTGGTTTTAAGTTGTATGGTTTTTCTTAAGACTTTGAAAATGTTTTTTGGCATTTAATTGGATATTCATTAACACTAACAGAAAAGGAAATAGTGCCACCTACTGAACTTTCGCATTAAAAAAAAGAAATCAGTATTCTTCAGGCTGTGGAACTTGCGGTCTGCAGCAAGAATAAAATGGATGATAATTAAATATTGCCCAGTATATTTAAACATTACTTTTTACTACTAATACTTGATAAAAAATGAATCATAAGTTTAAATTCGTCTGATTGCCCGAATGAGAAATAATTAATGAGTGCTGACTGTGCACATGGCAGTGTATTAGCACAAACAGCAACAATTAAACAACACTATCACATAACATCACAGTGCTCATGACAAAAAAAAAAAAAAAAAAAAGAGGGAAATTACTGCTGTGGTAAGATTAGACGCAAATAACTACAGTCAAATATTATCTAAAATGAGATTCTCGGATACGTCTAAGGGTTAGAAAACGTTGATTCAAAGTTACTAAACGTAGATCCGTAAAACTAAAAGCGTTATCGCTAAAAACCAATGCAAGAGACACACAGAAGTGTGAAAGATCACGGCAGAGATCTGGCCCATACACACTGCATATCCGCGGGTGTCATTCTCTTCCCCTCAAAGCTAATGATCGGATGAAATGTCCAGTTATGCTACGGCCTTCAGGGTCAGTGACTCCACGTCAGCCGGAACAAGCTCTCCCTGCAGCAGAACGTAGGGAAGCCCCCCAGGCAGAGGAGAGCCGCGCCTGCTCTCTGCCACAGCACTCCACACGCCCGGCCGGGATTCCCACGCTACACAGAACGAGGGTGGACGCCGTCACAAATGTGACTGCACTACAAGTGTTCTCTTTTTCTGGATATAATGGCGTGACCCCCATTTTGCTTGGCGCTGAGATCTTCAGGAAAGCGGGTTCGAAGATCTTATTGAAGACCTACCATAGGAGGTAACCTTTTTCTCATTCATTTGTAACAATCCAAAGTTGGCTACTATTCCCATTTTATAAATGTGGCCACCAGGAGAGAGGAAAAAGTGAGTAGGCAAGCTACATTTGGAAGTAAAAAAAAAAAAAAAAAAAAAAAAGAATGGCTTCAAATTGTCATACTTCAATGAAATTCCAAGTTATGAATTTTTGGAAGTCAAATATCCCGTGACTAAAGTGAACATCAGGCATCACTGTACAAATGTATCTAACTTCAAGTCCCGAACAATAAACAAAAACTTAATGTTTAATCTTTTAATCAAAAAAACTAATGTTAAGTGTTTTCCAGCAACTTCTGTTCTAAGAACGCAAAGAACATTAATTCAGTATCCTACAAACACAGACAGGGTCATGGTTAAAAATACTCCCTGCATCTGACGTCAATGAAGGGGGAGCCTTTGTACCCCTAGTACGGTGCCTTACTTATGGTGGGAACTCCATAAGTAAACTAGAAATAATAACAGTAAGAAAGTAAATCTAGCCTTTTTTAAAGGAGGTGTATGCACAGCCCTTAACAACCAACAAAGTATGCCGTGTCTCAGGTTCATGACAGATTATGCAGTCTTGAACTCTACCCTATCCCTCTTTTTCAAAAATACATGGTTATGTTTGGCCATTGCCGGAGGGATATGAGATCCATTCTAAATTTTAACTCCTGATCAGGCCCTTCTGTTTAAGACCCGGATATCGGGATTTCCTACCCAGGCTCCCAAGTTGAAGCCTTGGCTCCTCTCTCTATCATATTCTCCACAGTCTATCACCAAATCCCATCCATCCAATAGCTCTGGAATCTGCCCCTGCCTCTGCACCTCATGTTCACCAGCCAGAATTCAGGCCCCATCATATTTCCCTTGGATGGTTACAACGAGCTCATCAACAACACTCTTTTCCCACAGCCTCCTCTTTCTCGAGTCTACCCTTCTCACCGGAATTTACTGATCGAAATTGTCCCAGCTTGTCCCAGCTACTGAAAAATACCCATCGATTCCCCCTCATTCCTTATAGAATACTGGATAGATATCCCATATTATAATTTAAAATCCTACGTAGGGGCGGCTGGGTGGCTCAGTCAGTTGGGCGTCTCACTTGGGCTCCGATCATGATCTCATGGTTCGTGAGTTTGAGCCCCGCGTTGGGCTCTGTGCTGACAGCTTGGAGTCTGGAGCCTGCTTCAGATTCTCTCTCTCTCTCTCTCTCTCTCTCTCTCTCTCTCTCTCTCTCTGCCCTTCCTCCGCTCACACTCTGTCTCTCTCAAAAATAAACATTAAAAAAATTAAAAATAAAATAAAAAATAAAATCCTACATAAATATTAGCCCAATCTTTCCTCCTCCACATAGATTGGAAGCTCTAGGAAGGAAAAGAAGGAAAAGAATCTTTCTTTTTCATTCACCTCTGTATCTCCAGAAATAAGCAACACGCCTGACATACAGGAGACTGTCCACAACTGCATGAATGAATGAAAAAGTGATTTTGATTCCCCTTTAGCACCAGTGACACAAGATCAGTATATAAGCCTGTAAATGAAGGAAATAGCTTTATTTCACTTTAACAGAAATAGGAAAGCTCTGGGGTGCCTGGGTGGCTCAGTCAGTTAAGCATCAGACTCTTGGTTTCAGCTCAGGTCATGATCTTGGGGCTTTGTGAGTTCGAGCCCTGCATTGGACTCTGGGCTGACAGTGCAGAGCCTGCTTGGGATTCTCTCTCTCTCCCTCGCTCTCTGCCCCTCCCCGACTTGTGCTGTCTCTGTCTCTCTCAAAATAAATAAACTTAAAAAAATTAAAAAAAAAAAAAGAAATAGGAAAGGTTTATGTACTTAGAGCAGGTAATTAGTTAAATAAAATGCAATTACTGCACTGTCCTGAGAAGATTCAAAGTCAGGAAAGCAAGACAGAATAAATCCTAACTTGTAACTAAAGCATTAACTTTGGGGTCTCACACCAAGTCAGCCACGGAACATCTATAACCCTATGCCAGACAACCTCCCTTCCTTAACACACACACATACACACATACGTTAATGGGGGAAATTTTCCAAAAAATGTAACTATGGATAAGAGAGATGTTAAACTTCCGGAAATTTTAAAATCTAGGGAAAAAAAAAAAAAAACCCACAAAATCTTTTTTTTGTTGTTGTTCTGGTTGCCTGCAAGGGGAAAATAGGAAGCAAATGTTAAAATACTTAATGTTTCAAAGACATCTTATATGATTATTTTGTTGATTTAGAAACATAAAAACTATTTTATTGTAATATTGGAAATGTGTTCTTATTTTTACAAATCCAGACAGTTTACAGAAAAAAAAATAACTGAACAAGGGAAGAAAAATTTGACCATGTCCACTATAAATTATAGTCTATCATATCTGGGTATGATGGTACTTTTATTCTTTCTTGAAATGTAAACATGTCTATCTGAGGGATAATTTTATCGGTATGAATCCATAGCCAGAAATACCCATTACCTTTAAAAACCTACTTTAACCCGGGGCACCTTGGTGGCTCAGTCAGTTAAGCCTCTGACTTCAGCTCAGGTCATGATCTCATGGCTCCTGAGTTCAAGCCCCGCGTCGGGCTCTATGCTGACAGCTCAGAGCCTGGAGCCTGCTTCAGATTCTGCGTCTCCCTCTTTCTCTGACCCTCCCCGCTCATACTCTGTCTCTGTCTCTCTCTCTCAAAAATAAACATTAAAAAAATTTTTTAAAAACCTATTTTAATCTTTATGCTGCAGATAAAAACCATTCCTAAGGGTAACAATAATAAGCAGGAAAAGTACCGTGAATAAAAAAATCAAATAAGATGTCATCAAAACATGATTTTTTCTCAAGTAACCAGGCTCAAGAGATCAATTTGAAAGGAAAAGAGAAAAAGTTGAAGAGTCACAAGACAAACGTTTCTGTTTTTATACCTATGTTCTGAGAACAATACCACGGTAATAGATTACGCTGAGACTAAGAAATCTGGGATGTGACTGTCATCTCTGCCACTTAACAGCTGGGTTACTTTGGACAACCTACGTCTTGACACAGCTTCCCCATCATCCTGAAGAAACTTCCCTTAAGACGGCAGTAACTTTGTCCGCGTCCTGAATTTACCTCTCAGGCCTCGTCATAGGACTTGAGGTTCACGCGATAAAAGGCGGAATGCAGAATGAGTGTAGGGTTTAAAGAGGAAGCAAGACCGGTGTTAAGTTCTCGAGACCAGTAAAACCAATAACACATGAAGCGTGAGGTAGAGGTACACGTTACACGGGCACCACAGGAGCGTGGCGAGGGAGGGGAGCTCGGAACCAGCCTGAGTAAAGATACGCAGGCCCACAGCTCCTTTTGGGAAATAAAAGCAAGTTTGTGATCCTGGAGACGAAAGCCTGAAGCTATCGGGGGCAGGAAACCACCATGCAAAGCGGACAGAAGTCTGATTTCAGAGGCCTTACCTAGGTTTTCACCAAGAGACCTGTGATTTGAACGTCATGGGGAAGTCACCAAGTGTCAGCCCTTGACAACACTTCAGACACAACCCGCTGGCTCAGCTGCTGTAGAACCAAGGAGAACGAGCAACACAGTGCACCCAGTTAATGGCCCTGGATACACAGATAAACCTGGCCCAGACCCCTGCCCTCCAGCCCTGCAAGGTGGCAGGGGAAAACAGCTGAGTGTTAAGGGAAGGGCCGTGGCCTACTCGAGGAGGACTCAGACGTGAGGCTGGACTTCGGGGCCAGAAGAAACTCCGCAAGCCCGTCCTCTAAGAAAACCGGCTTGACGATGGTGCCTCTCCATTTAGGAGTGTCCGACCCAAGCAGAGATTTCCAGGAACCACAGAAAGAAAGGCCAGGAGCGGGCAAGAAGGGACATCTTATCCATCCACCTTCAATCCCAGTTCTCGTGTAGGACTCGACCCACGGGCGGTGCCCATGAGGACAGCACTGAACAAAGTCAGCTAAATCCTAATCCAGCTCTGCTCCCCATCCACGGCATAACTTGAGGCGATGTAACTTAACGCACCCCTTTTTTGGGCTTTAATTTCTCCTCTGTAAAGTGGGAATGAAACTAGCATCTGCGTTAGGGGCCGTTTCAAGAAGAAATGAGATAATGCTTACGAATACATCACGGGATATCTAAGATAAATCATCTGAAGGCTGCCTTTATTTTTCTATTTTCAAATAAACACAAATATTTTGGCATCTGAAAAACAGTACAAATGTCCTCATTAACTTTCTTCTATTCATTAAGTGGTCCAAACTGTGAGAATAAACATCTTTCTCTACACGATTAAAATATTTTTTTAATGTTTATTTATTTTTTTTTTTGAGACACAGGGAGACAGAGCACGAGTGGGGGAGGGTCAGAGAGAGGGAGACACAGAATCTGAAACAGGCTCGAGGCTCCGAGCTGTCAGCACAGAGCCCGATGCGGGGCTCGAACCCACGAACCGTGAGATCATGACCTGAGCCGAAGTCAGACGCATAACTGACTGAGCCACCCAGGCGCCCCCTCTACACGATTAAAGCTATTTTCACTTTGGATGCAATAAGCCATGGCTCCCCCATCGACATGACTGGTTCTCCTTGAGAAAAAGGGTTGTTCTCTGTGACCGTAAGAGGCAGGAAGCTGACAAAGTGTTTTATGCTGTGAAATAGACATACTTCTTGTTGAACAGTTTGTTGTGGAAGATAAGGCCAGTTCAGACAAAAGATAAAGGTTTAAACAAAGGAATAAAATTAGCAGGACTGGTTATGGGAAATGAAGAAACAGAATGAGGGAAGGGGTCAAAGACACATTTCGAGCTTGAGTGAGTAGGTGTTAGACGTGCCACCAACAGAGAGCATACAAGCGTGGAGGCACCTGGCTGGCTCGGTCGGTTGAGCGTCCCACAGGCTCAGATGGTGATCTCACGGTTTGCGAGTTTGAGCCCCACGTCGGGCTCGCTGCTGTCAGCGCAGAGCCCGCTTCGGGTCCTCTGGCCCCCCAGCCCTCCCTGCCCTTTCCCCACTCGCACTCTCAAAAATAAACATTTTTAAAAAATAGAGAGTACACGTGTAGTAAGAGTGACATAACGTGTGCAGCCTTTGGCATAGTGATTTGAAGTGCCCGTGGGAAACGTGGAAACGGCCACCTGACAGCTGGATATAGAGTCTGAAAGGTGTAGAGTCTGAAAGGTGTAGTAGGGTACGAGTTTGGGGAGTCATCATACACAGCTGGTTGTCAAAACCATGAAAGTAGATTAGATCACACATTGAAACTATATAAAGTTGGAAGAGCAATAGGTCAAGAATAAAATTTTAGGAGCACCAACATCTTAGAGGTAGGGGAGCAACGTTAGATGAGCCCACCAAAGGCACAGAGACTGAATTAATAATGGAGCATTAAAGATATCTTGTCTCTGAAGAAAAGTAGTTTCAAGAAGTGCCCAACAGGTGATAAATTTCAGCAAAATAGGTTCAGCGAAAGGAATCCCAGGAAGAAAGTGGCAGGTGTGGCAACGTAGTTCTTGGATCTCCCCGAACTGTATAAAAATGCAGAAACATAACGAGGTAACAAAGTATACCCATCAACACCAACCCCCAAGAGCCACAAAGGCCAAGGAGTAGCTCTCCGTGCAGGTGGGCAAACGGTGAGAAGCAAAGGGGAGACTGGCCCAAAGGGGTGGTGCTCCCTGCAGGCCGGCCGCCTCACGTGAGACGAGTGGCCCAGGAGCTGCGATGGGTGTGACTGCTTCCAGGATGGGGACAGGCGGAGGGCGGGGGACAGGAGCCCAGGCAAGATCTGCAGAGGCTGCCGGAGGCTGGGTCCAGAGGTTTCAAATCCACCCCTTCACTGCTCCGTCCAGGACAGAGCCTGCGAGAAGAAACCTGCTAGGACCACACCACGACTGAGCAGAAAAGGAAGACTGGCATCACGGAAAAGAGAAGATCCAAATCAAAGCAGTTAAGAAAATCACAAGTCTCAGAAAGCAAGCTGCCTTTTCTGAGCACTTACACCCAACACCGGAAGAGGGAGCACTGGGGACTTCCTTCCCAACATTCAGAAAAACTACATTCACACGCCCCATTTCTATAAGAAAAAGGAGATTAAATCACCAAAACAACATCCCTACAGACGACGAAAGTTCACGAGAAACATCCTCAAAAACCAGACGAAAACACTTATCGTACTATTTTTAAATGGTCTAAAAGACATGAAAGAACATAAATCGAAACTAGAAAAACTAAGAAATGAGGTGACAGAATTCAAGAAAGTAGCTGTGTGGTCTGACAATGTGTATATGGTGCAATCGTAGGACTGCATGAGCAAAACAAACAGACAAACCCAAACTGGAACCTGTTTGGGTCATCATGAAAGAAAGTATTAGTGTCACCTCCATACGTGTCATCTAGGATACGGGAGAGGAATACTTTGGAATGTTCTGATTATATCCTCTTGTTTCTCCCTGGGAACCAGAGTACTAGTCATGGACAAGAGCATCTACTGACCTGACAGTAAAACACCCCATTGGCCTGACTTGGAGTTGCAAATATCTGCACGAACTCATGAGGCTCCCTCCCTGTTATCTGTCTATCCATATACACCAACACATTTATTTTTGAGTATACGTATTTACCTACTGCCTAGAAACAATGACCAGTAGTAACAAGTACTCCTAGTACCCGGATTATGGACTTGAAATGCCATTTCTCAGGAAGCCAGGGCCCCCTGGAAAATGATCGCAACTGTGGGACAAGAGCATACAAGATAAGCCGAAAACACTGTGATACGCGAGGCTGCAAGGACGCTACTGAAGGCTACTGTGTCACGTGAGAAGGATTCAGAAGCCAGACTGCAGAAGCCGCCGCTGGCCAAAGATGGGACAATCGAGCTGCAATACGGGTAAGTCTTGGAAAGGAAGAAACCTACCAGATATGTTTAAAACTATGAGTTCATACTGATATTTAAAAAAGAATAACTCATCAGTCCTCTATGGATGATAAAGGGACCAATTCATTGTCTTGAAAACTGGGTATACAAAATGAAAGAGCATTTCACCTTCAAGCATTTACACCTTCTTTCCCTGGATGAGCTGTACCACCAAGTAACTAAACAGTGAATGAGGGAAAGGCTTCCCTCATGACATTATTCTACCGAGAGAATGAAATAAAACGAAGTGATAGAATATTGCTACCTTGCAACTCCTAAGGGATTAATGCTCGCACCGGGCATCAGGCATCAACCAACGCTGCTAACATCAAGCAAGTGAAAACGAGGCGTTATCAGCCTCCTGGCGAAGGAGCACAACGGTCCATGTATCTTGCCCAAAGTACTGAACCGGGGTCTGATTAATCCTCAGATTCTCGCTGCCAGTGTGCAAAAACACGCTGAACTGCGCTATGAGCACACGATCAGCAAAATCCACTGTGGGAAATCGCTCTGGTCAAATGACCCAGATTCCTCAACAAATAAATGAAATGGTAAGAAAAAGAAAGGGATTTGGCAGGGGCAAGGGTTGGGGGACCTGAAAGATGAAAAGAGACTGAAAAGGCACATAACATTTTAGGAGGAGGGTGAAGCAATTAACCTAAAGGACCTAGGGACACACATTTCACGGATAAAACTAAAGACAAGCAGGAAGTAATGCCTACAAGGGTAGCCCAGTGGTCACTTCTGGGGGACGGACGAGGGACTGTGACTGCAGTTGGGCACACAGGGTTGGGAGGAGCTTCTGGGGTAGTTGGCAGTGTTTCATGTCTTGAACTGGGACATGATTTATTTATTTTTTTTTTTTTTAATTTTTTTTTTTTAATGTTTATTTATTTTTGAGACAGAGAGAGACAGAGCGTGAACAGGGGAGGGGCAGAGAGAGAGGGAGACACAGAATCTGAAACAGGCTCCAGGCTCTGAGCTGTCAGCACAGAGCCTGACGTGGGGCTCGAACTCACGGACCGTGAGATCATGACCTGAGCCGAAGTCAGACGCTTAACCGACCAAGCCACCCAGGCGCCCCGAACTGGGACATGATTTAAAAGGTATTTGCCTTACAATAATTCATGAAGCTACCTCTCCCCCAAAAAAAGAGCAGGCAGGACAAAAAATTTAATTTAGGTCAGGGATTTAGGTAGTAATTGGTGATCTCAGTGAGGGCTGTTTCAAGAAAGGGATGGGAGCAGAAGTCAGACTGCAGCAGCTTGAGAAATAAATGGTAGGTGTCAGAAACAGAATTTTGACTTAAGGAGTCACAACGTCTCGCGTGAAAAGATCTAGAAGGATTCGTGTTTGTTAAACAAGATTACTCTTGGGAAACGGGAGTATAAGGAAAGTGAGCAGGACCTTTTATTTTAAACTTAATACACTTGGTTGGAGTGCCTGGGTGCCTCGGTTGGTTGAGCGCCTGACTCTCGATTTTGGCTCAGGTCACGATCTCACGGTTTATGGGTTTGGGCCCCGAGTCGGGCTCTGCGCTGGAGGAGCAGAGCCTGCTTGGGATTCTTTCTCTCCCCCCCCCCACCCCCCACCTCTGTTCCACCCCTGCAAGCATGCACTCTCTCTCTCTCTCAAAATAAATAAATAAATAAACAAACATTTTTTAAAAAACCCTTTAATATACTTGGGCAATAGTTAATTTTTCAACACATTTGTTACTTTTGTTAATTACTTTAAACTTGTAAACGTTATTTTTTGAAAGGACTTCATACTAAAACCAGGCACCTCTGGGGAAGAAGAGACACATCAAAAGGGCTCCAAATAATTTCTGAGGAAGAGTTTCATGGATGGAGATACTCCACCTTCAGGGAGGGGCGTATAACTCCCAACTCCTTACGTGTGGGCTGCACACAAGGCAACTTCTTGCCAAAGACGACAGCATGGAAAGGGGGAAGAGAGTAACTTCAAGGGGAGAAACTGCACAGACACTACCTCGGCCAGGTGATCAAGGTCAACACTGACACTGATAAATCATGTCCACAGTGATACAGTGTAATGACAATGGAGTCTTCCTCTCCAAAACTAGTAACCCACTCTGATCATGAGAAACACCTCGAATTCCAATAAAGGGGCATCCTATAATATATCTGACTGGTACTCCTCGAAACGGTCAGGGTCATCGAAAACAGGGAAAGTCTAAGAAAGTCACAGCCAACAAGAGCCAACAAGACATGACAATAAAATAATGGGCATCCCGGATGGGGGCCCTGGCACATAAAAAGGACGTTAGGTAAAAACTAAAGATAATGGATTTTAGTTAAGAATAATGTATCAATACCGGCTCATTGATTATAACAAACGTAGCACACTAACGTAAGAATAATAACAGAGGCGCCTGGGTGGTCGCTTAAGTGTCTGACTCTCGATTTTGGCTCAGGTCATGATCTCACAGTTCACGGGATCAAGCCCTGCACTGGGCTCTGTGCTGACAGCGTGGAGCCTGCTTGGGACTCTCTCTCCCTCTCTCTCCCCGACTTGCGTGTGCACACACATGCACACACACCCCCCAGTCAAGATAAATAAATAAATAAACATTAAAAAATAACAGGGGAAACTGGGTACAGGATATAAGGGAACTCTGTCCGTATCTTCTCAATTTTTAGGTAAATGTAAGACTATTCTAAAGAATAAAGTCGGGGCACCTGGGTGGCTCAGTCGGTTAAGCGTCCGACTTCGGCTCAGGTCATGATCTCACGGTCTGTGAGTTCGAGCCCCGCGTCGGGCTCTGTGCTGACAGCTCAGAGCCTGGAGCCTGCTTCGGATTCTGTGTCTCCCTGTCTCTCTGACCCTCCCCTGTTCATGCTCTGTCTCTGTCTCAAAAATAAGTAAAAAACATTAAAAAAAATTAAAAAAAAAAAAAGAATAAAGTCAACTTAGAAATTTTTAAAAATAGAAACCCTAGAAGCGGCAACAGTATAGTATCTTTACCAAGATTAAGTTCAGATGGATATGTTTCTTGCCATAACCAAAGCCCAGTAAATGGTTTCCATTTCTCCTGTCGTCACACAGGTATGCTGAATCCATCAACAGACCACCTAGAAGACTCTCACAGACCAGCTGATCTGGTCACCGCACTCAGAACCCAACAACGACTCCGGCAGAAGATGCTATTTTCAGACGCTGCTCAGCACAACAGAACAGGGAGCAAAAAGTTCGTTACTCATGTGAATCTGCAAATGTGTATGGCAAGCGGGGGAGAGAATGTTCTTGGATAAAACACAGGTACCGGCCATCAGAACTGTAACAGTCCAAGCGCAGTGTGCATTTAAAAAACATTTTCAAAGCGGTCTCATTTCTTTTTTTTTTTTTAATTTTTTTTTTTTAACGTTTATTTTATTTTTGAGACAGAGAGAGACAAAGCATGAACGGGGGAGGGTCAGAGAGAGAGGGAGACACAGAATCTGAAACAGGCTCCAGGTTCTGAGCAGTTAGCACAGAGCCCGACGTGGGGCTCGAACCCACAAGCTGTGAGATCATGACCTGAGCCGAAGTCGGACGCTTAACCGACTGAGCCAGCCAGGCGCCCCGAAAGCGGTCTCATTTCTAAACATCGAACTGGATACAGCAGGCAAAAACTCCCTCCGTATCATCTCCTCCTGCATCGTCTCCGTGCCACGGTCCACTCGCTCCTCAGCCAGGCATCCACCCCGGCCCAGCTCTCAGGTGTGCATTCCCTCGGCCCCTAAGCCCATGGTGAACGCTATTCTAGATTTATCCTGATTGCAGACTTACTTCACAAATGTGGGTCGCATTTCACCTGCAAACTGCTTAAGAGTCAGGAAGGTGAAATGGGAAGAGAGCTGCGTCACTGCTGCGTCTGTGTCTCATGTCCGATTCTATACAAATGACTCACAGAACCTGTCACTTAATCCTCGCGAGCGTCCACGAGGTAGATATTCCTAAGCCTATTTTACAGATGATGAACGGAAAGTTCCGAAAGGCACGGCGACCTGGTAAGACGATAAACTCAATGAGCAGCTGGGTGGCTCCCCGGGGCCCACGATGTCTGTACCAGCACCTGTCCCTACCCCTCACCAGGGCACCCCCCGCCGCGGCAGGCAGACAAGACGCTCCAATGCTTCTCCGCCACGAGCCAAGTCGAAGGGTCAGTAAGTGGGTCGTCTCCTGACAGTACTTTGCTAATGATATTTTACGACCAAAGTCTGGCCCTGTCTGTGGCTCTCAAGGAAAACAAACAAGCTGGTGAACAAGCATTATCATCCCAGGTGTGATAATAACGATCCCACCCTCTGCACCGCGAACCAGAATACTAGGGGCTTTCTAACAGGCTGTACCCGTGGGGAAAAGAAAGATTTCAGATGGTAAATGATTTATTAAATTGACTTGGGAGGCTATATTAAAAAATGGGAACTCTAGGACTGCATTTTATATCCCTTCCCTGAACAGGAGGAAAAGGTTTGATAAGCATCTTATTGTCCTGCCTGTCACTTATTGCAACCTTACGAACCATATGCATACCTCATGAATCAGCAGTATTTCTGCTCCTTGGAGAACGTGTAATTGTTGTTAGCTGAAAAGGGAGTGTTCACGGCTTATGCTATTCCTTTTTAAAATGTTTATAATTTCTCTTGCCTAAAACTTCAAACGAAGTAAGATTCTCTTCTTGCTTCAAATGATCCAGAAGAGAAACTCAAAAATTTACTGCAGTAATTTCAGATCGAAGTCAGTATCTAACATCCCTAACCACGAATCTCCTTGTGTATCATTTGCATGCTATGAAAATAAAACAAGCGGGACTAAGTACTTAAGAGTTGACTGTTATCAAAGTTCTGAGCTGAAGTTTCAGTAGTGAGCTTGATAGGACTTATTACATTATTAAAAATGACTCAGTAACTGTCTAAGTGAATAAACGCAGGTTATGCACGGACCGACGAAGAGCCTGAATCACGGATTAAGATAAATCAAACGTCCATCTGAGTCCACATTCTGTAAAAGGCCAGAAGAAACATTAAGCGATTTATTAAATAGGAGGTATAAGAGGAGACAGAAAGATACGTAAACCACAAAATGGATTTAGAAAGCTCCAAAAGGCACAGAGAAAATGGACGAGAAGGTTTTAAACGGAGAAGATAGTAGCTCCTGTTCAGAAACAGGCCAGCTGAGAGTGCACGGAAGTCCTGGCTGGCCAACCTTACCACGGATCCCCTGGTATGAAATCCACGATCACCCATCGTCCAGACAACCGCTAAGTACCAGTTACTTAGGCCAGCGCCGCTCCGTCAGTCTCCTCCTGTGTGACACCTTAACTTCTCTCCCAGCGCTGGATTACTGTTCGTGTTTTCTGAGCACAATTCCAAAGTTTGTACTTCGTGTACTTCTAAGTGGCCTTTCAGCTAGAAATTTCGGAGCCACTCAAAGATGACTCTTAAAGCACAAGAGGGCACATCGTGGATTAACAGCGCCGCTGTCACGAAGATGTCTAGGATGCTTAATCAATCACGCTGAGTGACAACAGCAAAGAAGGAAATTCCAGGCCTCCTTGATATTCACATCTGGGAGTGAAAATGGAACCCTCTGCAATCCAGCTACTAACCGGGCCTCTGCCCAAGAAACCCTCTTTTGATAATGTTGATACTGAAATGCATTTGTTGTATTTTTAAAGTAAACAAATATATGCTTAGAGAAGTTGTAACAAATACAGGCTTCTAAGATCAAAGACGCTGCCATAGGGAATGAGGGGTTTACAAGGACAGACTTTCCACGGGGGTTATAAAGAGTAAGATTCAAATACAAATAAATTCAAAGGTGAGGAGGAGACAGAATCTTAAACAGTTACTGAGGGAAGTTGGGATGACTGAGATGCATGTGTAGATTGCCAAGTTCAAGATTTAACTCAGTTCGAGAACATTTATGGAAGGCACGCTTTGTGTGATACTGATTGCGGTGAAACGGATTCCTGCTTTCAGTGGGTATTAAATCCCCAAGACCATGTGGTGGAGACGTGCTAAGCTGACAAGCAAAGTCAACTTCCCAAGCAACTCTTATCAGAAAACTATGACACCTCCCAGGGCGCCTGGCTGGCTCAGTCGGTTAAGCGTCCAATTCTTGATTTTGGCTCAGGTCACGACCTCACGGTTTGTGGGTTCGAGCCCAGGGAGGGGCTCTGTGGACAGAGCTGTCCGCTGTCTGAGGACAGCGAGGAGCCTGCCTGGGACTCTCTCTCTTCCCTTCTCTCTCTGCCCCTCCCCTGCTCGTGCTCTTTCTCTCCCTCTGGAAATAAACAAAAACTCTGAAAGAAAGAGACAGAAAGAGAGAAAGAGAGACAGAAAGAAAAGGAGAAAGAAAGAAAAGTATGATACCTCCCTATCCAAATTTTCACACGGCCGCAGCTAGCAGCAAGCACAGCTACGGTGCTTCATTCTCGACACATTTAATTACGGTGCCCGTGCTCGTCGGTAGGGCCGCCGCACCCAAGATCCAGAGTATGTGATGACGACGTACCAGCCCACGATAAATCTCTACGGTGGAGGGCCAGTTTTTGCCCAGTTCTTCAAATGAGGCAACGCTGACACACAGATTGTCAAACAGTTTAAAGCTAGCCCTGAAACAAACGGGGAACACTCCAGAATGCCATTGACGTGGAACAGGAGATTATGAGAAGTGAACTGTAAGAAAGTGGAACCTAAGGGCATTGCTGGTGGCAGGTAAAACGGTACAAGTGTAAAGGTAAAAAGGGAACGAACTGCAACTTTTCCATTTTTATAAGAAAAAGTATTGCGCATCGATCGACCTGCACAAGACCACGAACTACTTAGGTATCTCTTCAGAACCTCAGTGAGCCTACACGATCAACATGTAAAACCACGCAGGGTAAAAGGGGTTCTGCGATGATGAACTAGTCTGCCTCATTAGCTGTTACACTTTTTAGTCAAAAATTTCATACGGCCAAACAACACACACCTCTACTCATCGTTTAAAAATGGAGCTAACGCTGCGCGACACTAGTGAATATTCACTCACTCACTGTTCCCAGTATCATCCGACTCACATTTACGAAAATGAGGCGAGGAAAAGAACCGCCCCAATTTTCCTTTACGTTGCAGAGATTTTCTGACTTATTTAATACCCTGTTCCCATACACTGCATCTACCGAGAAGCTTCTCTCTGTGATCACATTCTGTTCTTCCCTACTTAAAATTTACGGAGGAAATAAACGCCTCATTAGACATAACCTTGCCCGTGCCATGGCTCTCCCTCATACCGCCAGTGCAAGTGTCTGTTGGCTTAAATGTCAGACCAATTTGTAAATAACCTTAAAATATTTTGATTACATTTCTAGAATTTATATGCTGGCATAGCATTTTATGGAATTCAGTCAGGAAAACTAAGAAGACTAAAAACCCATCAAGATAGTTAACAAATGTAGGAGTAAGAAACAAACAAGAAATCACAAACCTTCTTGTGAAGACACAATGGGTGGCATGTAATCAGGAATGTATTCTTTTCTTTCCTCTGCATCTTTACTTCCGGGTTGAGGAAATTGAAGTACATTGTTCTTACTGACAGGAAATGAAGGAATTTGATGTGGGAAAGTGACAGGTTCAATATTGTGAATATAGTCTTCTAGTTCATGAAGACTAACCCCCATAAGCTGGAAAGCTTCGCTGACATCATCCAAAATTGGGTCTGTCCGGCCATCTGGAACAAAGTCAAAAGCCATGCAAATTATTTCAAGAAAATTCCACGAGTATTGTTTTTTAAATATCAAGAAAAAGTATTACGTTAATATGTATCTCAGAGTCAAACACAGTACATATATTTAAGAGTTTTTGGAAAGAATTTAATAGATTTTAAAGAAAACCTCATACTGTTTACAGATTGGAAAGGTGATTCCTAAAGTCAGCTTGAAATCTGATCTGACCGCCAGATAATTCATTCTAACAGTCAGCTAGCACAGAATACATCATCGGAAGCACTTGACGGGGGAACAGTGGCTGACAAAATGCAAATGCTCAGTAAATGTTACTATTACTATTTTTCCATCGAACAACTAGCACCCCGGGCCAAGGAGATGTCCATTACGCTTTCACCACTGTTCACTGATGCCTCTCTGGAACCCAGCACAGTGGCCGGCATATAGTTGGCGCACAGTAAGTATTTGTGGGATGAACTACCCTGGTTCCTCCCCTCCCATCCCGGGCGTCACTGTCTCCGGTTTCAGCGACCCGCAGTCCGAGCGGTCCGGAAGCAGATGCTGGTCCTCCTGACTTATCATCAGAAGGTCAGGAATAGGCCCACCCCTACTACAATACCTATGTCGTTCGCCTCACTGCGCCGCGTCACGGACGGATTTTATCAGCTCACATCACAAGAAGGGTGAGCACAGTACATTCAGATACTTTGAGAGACAGAAAAAGATCACTCATATAACGTTTGGTGCAATATACTGTTATAACTGTTCTAATTATTATTGGTTATTGTTGTTATTCTTTTAATGTGTCTAATTCATAAATTAAACTTCATCACAGATATGTAGGTACAGGAAAAAAAAAACCCCAACATAGTATAAGCATAGGGTTCCGTACCATTCATGGTTTTAGGCATTCGTGGTTTTAGGGGGTCTTGGGATATATCCCCCGTGGAGGAGGGGAAACCACTGTTTGCCACTGAGTCAGGTTTTTAAATGCAAGAGAATTCACAGAAAACACTTATATCATAAAGATAATTTATATATACAATTTAAATGTCATTAAAAGACAAGATATAAAGTTCAGGTGAGGTTCACTTTACAAAAGTGGTTTATTTATTTATTTATTTTTACGGAAATCTATGATCACTTCAAACTCAGTATGTCTGAACTTAAATCATGCTGTAAAATGAAAGTAACCCAAAGTTCATAAAAACTTAGACACATGCTTGCTCGCGCCTACGAGAAAAGTTCTGGAAGGATATGCGTCCAACCATTAACAGTGGAAGGGGCTGAGCGCCGGGGCACAGGGGGAAGCGGGAGACTTTCCCTTCTGACCTCAAACACTTCTGTAGTCTCTGAATTCCGCTACAGGTAGGGGTTAGTTACTCCCATGATGCAGAAAACAGAAGGGATAAATAAAATCAACATTCATTCTTCCTCTTGACGACATGGTTAAGATGAGCTAACAGAATAGTCCTTCTATTCCTATGAAAAGCTTTCTTCTCCTCAGTCCAGAGAAAAATGGACATCTTGAATTTGTCCATATGCTTCGCAATTTCAACCCAGGGCCTTTCGGTTCCCCCCCAACCCCCCCATTTTGGGCCACGGATTTCAGAACTTTTTCTGTATCTCTATTCCTACCATCGCTCTCTCATTCAGCTTCCAGTTCTCGTCATGGAGTCTCTCTTGCACCTTGCACTCAGGGAGAGCGCCATCTTCTTAAAAGACCGCTCTTACCACACTGTTTCCGTCCTCGGAAGCATGCGGTGCTTCCCACCAATGTCTTCATTCCCTCACCGTCCCTCCCAAAGCGGATTTCACTCCGCTGTCCATTTTCCTGTAACACCTTCCTAGTGAACCGGCGACACGTGTCAGGCTGGCCACCTCCCTGGCCCCCCCATCACACTCCATCTGACCTGGATGTCCCAGGTTATGCTCTTCTCTGGCCTGGGGTCCGCTCCACTCCAAATCTCAGCCTTCCCGGAAGTAATCCTGCCCCAGCCCACGGCCCACGCCCACCTCTCCTTCACCTCAGTCCCTTTGCATTCACTGCCCATACCAGGCAATTGGTGAGTGACGAGTGCTAGTCCCGAAGGGTCATTCTGAAATATTCAGCACCTACTTTCAGTGCACACGCACATACTTAATCCATACTACGATGCACGGAGAAACATCTGCCCTGCGTGCTTTCAGAAATCATTACCTTAGGGAAATCTTAAAATGCATCATTCGTTGAATTAAAGGCAACTTCCGATCCTTGCTGTAACTTGAGAGTCATTTTTTAAAAAGGAGCGAACGCCACCAGTTTGTTTTGTCCACAGTCTGCACCCCTGTCTCCACCTTGTGGGCAGGGGCTGTGCCTTAGGACATCCAGGTCTGTAACACAGCGCTCAGTTCTTAGTGGTCCTCAGTCAGTGTTGTCAAAAAGACAAAGAGGAGTTAAAGGATTTAAAGAATACAAGACTCCATAGTGGTAACTGGAGGACAAAATCTGAGTTTAAAACTCAGTATAGGAAAAAGAACCTAACAAAAAGTCTGTAACTAATAAATATACCAGGGATCAGCATTGCTAATAAGCCACAAAACCATGATGGAGGATAATGAACCTGATAGTCACATTCTCACCAGAAGCAAGGAAACTGACTACACAAAGCGGGTAATTAGAAAAGGGGTTGACATTAACACAGGACAACGATTACTTGGTGACCGTGGAATACCTGGTTACTTACAACGCCAGCGCATGTTCTGGTTCTGTGTAGAAGGCAGGAAAGGCAGCTATGTATTCAGGGGATATTTTCATTACCCAAAAATACAGAACATCTGCCCTTATTTAGGGAACTTGGTAGCAAAAACTTAAGCTGGACTCCGCGTGACCGCAACAGTAGTCTCGCGGACCATGGAGAAGGGAGGGAGGGAAAAGAAGCGAAAGCCAGGAGGGTATTGTGCTGGCGGTGTATTGTCAAGACATGGGCGAAAGAGCGTTATTACTTCGCGGTTCCAAATTTAGATGAGAGGGATCAGTGAAATCAGGCATTCCCAAAATACATTACTTTGGAACTCAAAAAGTCAGGTGACTAAATAGCTATTATGGTAGTAGGTTATCAGTTCATTCACTTATTTCCTGGGTGCCTAGTAAATTATGGCACCATACTAGGTTAGAGAACACAGATGCAATAAATTTGTCGCCTGGGGAGAGGAAAGGAAAGGGTGAGAGAGAGAGAGAGAGACAGAGAGAGACAGAGAGAGACATAGATGATTACAAAGCAAGATGTTAACACACCGGAGTATGCACAGAATTATGGGAGCAGATGACATGAGTTTCTTAAATCGTGAGTGAGTCTCAAAACACAAGTAGTTTTGAGGGGGGCCAGAGGGGGGGGGGTGAAGGACACTCTAGGAAGCCGCACGCGTCTATATAGGAACGGATAGCTTAAAACGGTTTTGGATGAGGCCGGTGGCTCAGCACGGTTGAGATTAGGATAGCAGCAGATAAGAAAAAGCTGGCTCACAGAGAAAACCACATGCTGCTGAAGAGCTGTATTAGATTTTCAGCCTGTAACCGATGGAGTACCAATTAAAATATATATATATTTTTTAACGTTTATTTATTTTTGAGACTGGGAGAGACAGAGCATGAACGGGGGAGGGTCAGAGTAGAGAGGGAGACACAGAATCGGAAACAGGCTCCAGGCTCCGAGCCGTCAGCACAGAGCCCGACGCGGGGCTTGAACTCACGGACCGTGAGATCATGACCTGAGCCAAAGTCGGATGCTCAACCGACTGAGCCACCCAGGCGCCCCGTAATGTTTATTTTTGAGACAGAGAGAGACAGAGCATGAGCAGGGGAGGGGCAGAGAGAGAGGGAGACACAGAATCTGAAACAGGCTCCAGGCTCTGAGCGGTCGGCACAGAGCCCGACGCGGGGCTCGAACTCACATACCGTGAGATCGTGACCTGAGCCGAAGTCGGACGCCCAACCGACGGAGCCACCCAGGCGCCCCACCAATTAAAATATTTTTAAGAATGACACGCGTAGGAGCGCCTGGGTGGCTCCGACGGTTAAGCGGCCGACTTCCGCTCAAGTCATGATCTCGCGGTCCGTGAGTTCGAGCCCCGCGTCGGGCTCTGTGCTGATGGCTCGGAGCCTGGAGCCTGTTTCCGATTCTGCGTCTCCCTCTCTCTGACCCTCCCCCGTTCATGCTCTGTCTCTCCCTGTCTCAAAAATAAATAAAACGTTAAAACAAATTAAAAAAAAAAAATGACACGTGCAGATGTGTGTTGGGGACGGCTTGTTGCGGTCGTACCGTGGAAGCTGGAATGGAATCTGGGGCCTAAGAAGCAAAGCGTGTCTGCGGGTCTCAATCCTCCAGTCTCAGAAGGAACCACCTTGAGAAAGCACAACATCCCAGGGAACGCGTGACTCAGTTCTCCAGCTTACCACTTCGGGCAATGACCTGAAAATGAAGTGGCTGGTACTTCCCCCTACACACACACTTCATTTCACATCAGTGAGATGTGGTTTCTGTTAAATACTCCGAATTATTAAACGCCATCAGCTATAAATCCTGCCACTCACTTAAAAAAATAAAATAAAATAAACACTGCAGCCCAGACTATCTGGGGACCCTTGTCAATCGCCTGCGTTCCCTCTACCCCACTTGGATAACCACTGACCTAAAAACATAAAGGAGGAAATCGATGAGTAACGGAGAAGTGAGTGAAAGTTAATCGAAGTGAAACTGACAAAGGTGGCCTTGGGAAAGCGAGCGCAGAGATGCTCTCTACGAAACGGGCAGATACCGAAAGGAGAGGCAGTGTCCCCAACGGAGCAGAGCTGTCAACGAGTATGTGTTGTTACGAGCTGAAGAATGGCTAGCCTTGTAAGAAACGGCCGGTAGACGGAGCGCCTGTGACAACTAGTTGTAGTAGTTTGCGGGCAAGGGAGGAGAAGGACCAAAGTAAAGGAGGCTGCGAGGCATTCTGGAGGTGGTTCTACACGCAGCAAAAACGAGACGGTGAGGAAAAGACCGCTGCTGGTTTCCGACCAGAGAGGAGGTGAGGGAGGGCGTGGAGCTGAGAGCGGGGACAGGGGTCCCGGCTGGAGGCGGGAAGTTAGTGGAAGAGGGAGAGGCACCACAGCGATGACTGGAGTTTCCAGGGGGCAGCGGAACCCGAGGGGCGTCAGAGGCCGAGAAAACACCCGATCTCGGGGTAGGGGGACAAGCACGAACATCTCGGAGACGCTGAGATAGAGAAGGGAAGACCGGAGGTGTCACTCGTGACTGGCCAGAGGCAGCCCTCCCGCACCCAGCCCGGTACTCACACAGCTCAGAGTACCGATGGCAGCCCCGTCCCAACTGCTGCAGATAGCGCTGCAGCACGTCCGTGAGGAGGTGGCAGGCGCTGAGTTGCACCGAGTCCCAGCCCAGCGCCTGGCAGATCTGCGCCACCGAGACCCTCAACAACGACCTGGAGTAACTCTCGCACATCCCGCTCCGTGGACTCCACCGCAGCCCTTGCTGCCACTCTCTCCACCCCCACCGCCTAACCTTAGCAGAGCCCTCGATTCATCCTCTAGGGCCCCCGCGGCGGGGAAATCGTCCCCCCGACCCCTGGCGACCACCTCAAAGCGCCAGCAGCACGGAGCGCGCCAGCCTGAGAGCCGCCATTTTGGACTCGCTCCGCCTCCCGCTGGACGGTCGCCGGGGCGAGGCAGCACTAGTCGAATGCTGAGCGCGCCAATGAGGAAGCTCCGCCCTGTTGGAGCAGAGCGATGGTGTCGGGAGCGACTGTCGGGCCTGGGAGGATGCAGGAAACGGCTCGTGCTGAGCGCAGGTGGAGGAGGCGCCCGAGGAGGCAGGTGCTTGGGGCCTTCCCGGGTGGGCTCGCTTGGAGGGGAAGGGAGAGGGGACAGTCAGTGGTTTAGGGGCGAAAGAGGTACTCAGGATAGGAAATTGAAATCCGAGTGTTAGAGAGAAGTGGGAACCCGAGAGGTTGTGAGTGCAGCAGGGGCGGGATTTGGAGCGTGGGAACTGAAGTGCTCCCCCAAATGCAGATCTGATCCGATCTGATCTTGCCTGTGCTGATGCTTACCACTGTACAGGCGAAATGAAGTCCCTGCTGCTCGGAGATTAGAGTCAGGCGAGCGAGACTCTAGCGTCGGTGCAAAATTTAGGAGAGCACCAGAAAACTGAAGATCAGTCATTATTTTAATATAGTATTTTTTTAAAAGCCAAACGACTGCCCCCCCCCCCCCCCGAATTCCTGCATCACTCGCCTCATTCTCATCCCACCCCTGGGTCCAGTACAACTCAGTTGCCTACACAGTCTGAACAAGTACCTTAAATCGATGAAGCAGAGATTGGGGGAGACATTGGGGGAATTGTTGCCTACCCCAGACCCTTCTCTCAGCCCCAGCCAAGTGTTTGCCCTATCTCTTCAAATTGCCACAAATCGGGACTTTGTGATAAATATCTCGAGTTGTAAATGTTAGGTATACGTGTCTGAAGTTTTAATTTGCAAGCCAAACGAATCCCACAGTGAAGCCATATTCAGCCTGTGGGTAGCCAATTGTAATGGCTGATCCAATGGCCTCTTAAATATGCCCTTTTGTGCTCCCCACCCACTTCAAGCTTCTGGAGTGTTCCTTCCTCCCTTCCCCTCATCTCCTCTGTATTTCTCTGTGAGTTTCTTTATTCTTATACCTGGCACAGTGGATTTAGTATTTGAGTTTATGCACCTTTCCCAGTAAATTGTGTTTCTGAGTGGTTCTACATTCTCCCTACGGGGAATATTCCAGAACTTTGAACATAATGGATACTCGATTTTTAAAAGTCTTGAAAACACAGTCGAGCCAAAAATGTGGTGCTTCAGCCAAATGACAGTTCTGCAGAGAACTGCTCGGTGGCAGGGTGCCTATAATACCTTTTCACCGACACTTGCGTCTTCAAGATTATCAGGGACCTTTTGGATACTAACTCTATGGGACACTTTGAAGTCCCATACTTGGCTTGACGGCCTTACTTGACCATTTTGTAGCCATTTGATAGTGTTGGACACTACTTTAATTTTGAAACTCTCTTCTACCTTGGATTTCACAACACCTTGCTCTCTTGCTGACCCTCCAGAAGTATTGAAATTCTGGATACTCCTCTACATCTCTGTGTTAAGACCCCTCTTCATTTGCCTGTGTGTGTGTGTGTGTGTGTGTGTGTTTGTGTTCAACTCCTTAATCTTTTATTTCAGAAAATTTCAAACTATAGAAAAGTCTAAGCACAGGTATATACTTCACCTAGAGTCATCAGTTGTTAATGTTTTGTTACATTCACTATATACAGGTACACACATGCTTTTCTTTTTTCAGAACAGTTTGAAAATAAGTTGCAAACATCATCACACTCAATCCAGAAACACTTCAGCTTTTATCTCTGCAAGGCAAGGACATTCCCCTACATACCCATATGTCACAGGTTCAGTGCTTCAGGAAGTCATTTCTGAGTGGAGGTCAGCTGGCAGGTTTATTAAGGAGTGCTCCTGGGATCACCCCCTGTGCAAGGGGAGGGGATTGCAATCACGTTCAGGGAGACCTGGGCCAATCCCAGGGGAATTCTAACGCTGGGTTGGTGTTTCAGATCTGTCATGAGTTGGCACAAGGGGGCTGGGTCTTCACGTTACCATGTTGATAAGTTATTGTATGAGGGCTGCCCCGAAAAGGGTGTGTGATTTTGGGCAAACGTGTTCTCTCCTGAGGCAATTCAGGGAAATATCAAGTCCTTCATTCCTGCGGGGATCCGAGCAGCACATAAGATTCAGTCCTGTCTTGTCCTAGTATGTTCGGGCTACCATAACAAAATACTACAAGGTGGGTAACTTACAAACAACGGAAATTGATTTCTCACAGTTCTAGAGGCTGCAAGTCTGAGCTCAGGGTGCAGGCACGGTTCTCTTCTGGGTGGCGGACTTGTGGGATCCTTCCAAGGTGGCCGGGGCAGGGGAGCTCTGTGGATCTCGTTTATGATTGCACTAATCCCATTCCGGAGGGCTTCACCGTCGTGACCTCATCACCTCCTAAACGCCCCACCTTCTGACACCATAATGAGCGTAACGATACCCAGTGTGTGAGCCTGGGGGCAGCACAAACATTCAGCCCGTAGCCACTTTGTGCTGGGAGATCCACTTCTTGGTGTAAGCGTGAGGAAGTCCCCCGGGGTACCAGAAGGCCTCTTTTCCTAGGAAGAACGTAAAAGAGGAAGGACGGAAGGCAAGTCACAGCACCTACTGCCACAGCAGTGCCCCGTGGTACTTACCGATGTCCTCCTCTACCGTCTGTTTTCCATTCTCATGCCTTCAGCTGACGCCACTCCTGGACTTGGCTTTCCTCGCGGCATGACCCAGACCGTCATCTGCAAGAGGTCTGAGCCCCTTGTTTCCACGCTCTTTTCAGACAGTGCCTGCTTAACCTGTCCGTCGCCCATCGACACTGGGCAAGAGGGAGTACCAAGAGGCGCCCAACCAGACCACTTGGGTGCCAAACATTCCTCCTTGCTGCCCACCGTGTGCCTGCAGCGTGGCCTCCTGATGACCAGGGTCAGTCACTCTTACCTGCACGACTTCTCTCTCTGCGTGCCGGCCCCTCCGTCGCTCAAGTGCCCGGCTGGCAACTGTAGCTAATATTTCGGTGGGACTCCTGCTGTGTCCCATGGTGAGGGCATGCCCCCTTTTACAAATTAGAACTATCAACCTGGAGCAGCCAGAGTTGCAGGGACAAGAACAGTTTCCCAGGTGGGTCACTGAAAGAGTTTTATTTGTAGGGGCCAAACTGTCAAAATGATGCATGGAGTTAACAATGGAGGTCACTGGCCCTGCATTCTTTCAGGGCCTTAAGGATGCCACTGATTTCTGCCATCCCCTTCCCCCGGAGCCGCAGGGCCAATCTCAAAAGCTTGCTTCAGCCTTCCCGCTACCACAGTTGTGACGCCACAGGCCAAGGAACCGATGTGGAGGTTGTGCCCACCTCCCTTGACGTCTAATCTAACTACACATTGAAGAATCAGGGAATTGACCGTTGATGGGGTCCATCAACCCCGGGACCCGATACTTCATTTATTATTGGGCCTCGTCTGCCCCCACTCTGACAGAGGCCCACAGTGACTCTGCATCTCCTGGTTTCGGCCTCGGCTCAGTCCCCACGTTCAGCAGTCCTCAAAAGGTTTGAGCATTCCCTTTCTCCAGCAGACAGTTCCTTGCGTAAATGGCTGTCGGTTCCTTTGCGGGAGGGGTCGGGGAATCCTCATCCTCTCCATTTGGTGTTGGCAGGGTTTTGCCTCCCGCAGACTCCACAGTCTCAAGCTGAAAACGGCCTCCGTTCCAGACGTTGGCCAAGGAATCATGGCTGCTCTTCAGGGCGACTGTCCTCAGCCACCTGATTATCTATCCGTGAATTCCTTTGATGGTACAGATTGAGGACTAACCCACCGGGGCTGCCCATCTGTTTCACCCACCGGTGTTCTGTGAACCATCTCTAAGGCTCACCAGGTGAACCTTCCTCCCCGACCCCTCGACTCGTTCACAATATGCATAAGCACAGCCCTGTTGTGTCCACATTGCTTGAATATCTGAACACCGATACATCATACCAGCTTGTTTCTACTTTATGCCCCCCCCCAGTTCGCTGCTGGTAAGAGTTTTACAACCTGCACGTTCCCAAACTACCTACTTTGTGCCAGGGGCTTTTCGTGCTCCAGCTGCTATCAGTGCGGAGGTCTTCATGGCCAGCCGGGTGGCCGATCCAGCTCCTAACTCCTGTCTTGGTATCCCCTCCCCCAACCCCTTCCAGTACAAACTGCCCCAAGTGGGACTTTCCAGGAAGCAGCCACCGAGGTGCAGATTGCTCTGTAGGAGTGCTCTTGGGATCGGGACCTGGGAGGGGAAGAAGGTAGGGTTGGGGGAAGAGAGACATTGTCTGAGTTCAGGCAAGGCGGACTGGCTTTGTACTCCCACACTGAGCGGGCACTGGGTGTGGGCCGCCCAGGAGGGAGGGGGCTGTGACCTTGGGCAGGGCAGTCTCTGGCTGAGGCAATTCCAAAGAGGGTTAAGTCGTTGAGGATGGTGTTCCAGAAGCTGGGGGAACACATCCCTTAGTCCTGCTGGGGGGTCTGGGGGGGAGGGGCATCGCACCTTGCATTACATCACGTTCCCATTGTCACACGCAAAGAAACTCCTAGTATTAGTCAGTATCGAGTGCATATCGAGACCTTCCCATGGTCCCCAAATGCCTTTCCTAGCTTTTTTTTAGTCCAGAAACTAATTAAGAATCACTCATTGCATTTTGTTGTCATCTCTAAAGTCTTTTTCAATAAGAGCAGTCCCCCACTTGTCTGTACGACTTTCATTTATTTATTTATTATTATTTTTTTGGTCTTTTTGACAACATTTTTGCAAAGTCTAGGACTTTTTTTTTGGACGGTTATTTTATAGAATGTCTTGCAGTGTTTGGTTGTTTTCTCACCCGATTACATTCAAGGTAAACCTTTTTGGCAACAATATTCCTCCGCGGGTGATCTGTACTTTCTGCCCTGGTAACAGCAAGGGTCATTTTGTGCCATCACGAGTGACAAAGTCTGGTCATTTGTAAAGGTAGTATCTACCAGTCTCTCCATTGTAAGACATCTTTTTTTTTTTTTTTAAACTTTGAGATTAATAAGTAATCTATAAGGTGATACTTTGAGACTGTTTGAATAGCCTACTTCTCCACCTTTCACTGCTTTGTTATACAAAGCGGTGATTTCTCTGTAAGTTTCCCTCATTTTTTCTAGTACAGTATTAGGATGTGCTGAGAGACTGATTTGTATTCACTGAGTTAGAATCTCTTAACCATTATTATTCTCTGCTGCTTAAATTGTCCCATGTTTGGCCAGCAGAGGCCGGGTTCAGGCCACTTGCTGTGTCCTTTTAGCACGCCCCTGTCATTCATCGGGGGTTTCCTTACTTCGTGGCACGAGTTTCCAGGCTCACCTGACGCTTTTCCCAGCCCTAGACTTGGAATCAGTCATCTCTCTAAGGGGCTCTGGTTCTTCTTAGTGATGAACAGTATTTAGAAACCAAGATATGGGTTCTACCTGACCTTCATTACTACAGGGAATGTCATTGCTTCAGGGGCCCTTTAGTGGAGAAAACCAGAAAATACGAGTATTTCCAAAGTCTTAAGTCCTTGCTGATGCCTCTGATTCAAATCCCTAACTACATATTCCTTACCTCCTTCCCAGCTCATGTGTCTCCCTCCTCCCCAAGTGAGACAGTGGTTACAATTGTATCAAATGTTTGCTTTCTCCTCTAATGCCTTTGCCTACTTTTTAAGTATTTGTCCTCTTTTTATATGATTCACCCCATTGATTTTCATGGTTATATAAAAGGGTGACTCCCCGATATAAGTTTATCCCCAATCTTTCCCGAGTTTCAGACTAGTGTAACTCACTGCATCTAATCTCCATTTGGATCTCCCACATACAACTCAAATTTAATTAACGTTTGATAGATGCCCCCAGCTCAACTCCTCCTTCCCTCTGTCCTTGGCCGTGCACTTCAGAAGGGCGGCTTCTACCCTCATCCCATTCACTGATAAATGCCCCACAGATGGCATAGTATCTAGCAGGTAGTCAGTGCTGGGTGAATAAATGCCTTCTGAACAATTCATCGTGCGACAGTGGATATAGAATTAGAGCATAACTCTGTGTTTATACTAAAAATCCCTGCATTATATACACTTGAAGACAGTGAAATTTGACCGCCTTCGAGTTTTCTCTAGATGAAGTCATTATCTCGAGAGTGGATTTGAGGGGAGACCCAGCGGTGCTAAGGAAACAGCACTTCCTGCGAGAGCTGCAGCAGAGGGAACCAGGGGTGGCTGCCGTCTCTAAGAACAGGGTGTGTGCCGGTCTGCTGACCCACGAGGACCCAGGAGCCGAGGACTGAACTTTCATCCTGAAAGCAGGGCTCTGACTCACTCTGGGGGCCCTGGTCCTGGCGGAACGCGGAAGAACCGGGTACCGGGGGGCACTGGGACAAAAGAGTCCGTGCCAGGGGTGGGCTTAAAGCAGAGGCCCAGGAGCCCCCGTACACACTGGTGGCATCACTTTCTACTCAGCACTCGCCCTGCATCGGGTTGAGTATTTTGTAAAGATTCGCTCATTCCATCTTCATCACAGCCCCTATGGGGCAAGTTCTGCTTTAACCTCCATCTTGCAGGTGACAAGACAAAGATTAACGTGCCCAAGATCACACAGCTGGCAAGGGTTGAGCTGGCATTCCAACCCACTCTGCTCCACTAAAACGTCATAGAAAATGCATTTTAAGATCTGCAAGGTCTTCAAAGGTTTACCTGTTTACCTGGAGGCTGTGTCCCACTAGCGTATCAGAGAGGGAAACGTGGGACACAGAAAATGAGATCCAACCCAGGGGAAAGGCAGAGGGAGTCCTCAGAAAGGCCGGCAAACCCAGGACAACGATGTGCCTGACCTGGGACCACGAACAGACCAGAACATCCACACCCCAGAGACAAACCGAGAGGGCTGATACGACGCCCCACAACTATGGTCTTCTCCTCCGAACCCTGACAGTACATCACGTTCAGCTTAACAGATTGTTTCTGTTGAGTGTGCTCAAATTCCCGCGTTTCTTCCTGCCGTGTTGTCTAGAACCCTCAGTTCACCCTCACAGAAGTGTTCTGCTGTCCTCGAAACTGGAGACAGGCCAACGTGTTTGGAAGCAAAATACTCCCCGCCCCGCCCCCCCGCGTAGCACCCATTCCTTGCTAACGTTCCTGAAAGTTACCCGGTACTTTGAACACACTTCTGTGTCTGTCCAATGCCTCACTGCCTCATTCACGGACCCATCAGGTGACTCTAGTAAAATCTCAGGGAAGCTGGGAAATGACTCTGGATTCTGTTCAGTTTATCTTCCCTCAGCAGCCTTCTCCCGGTGTCAGTACTGTTCTCTACAGGTTTGCGGTAGCTAACCAGTTTTTGTTATTACTCCCTGTTCAGTTCATTTTTATGAAAATAGTTGTTGGTAAAATAATAAAGTATCTGAAGAACTCTTTAAAAAATTCTTTTTTACTGTTTATTCAAATTTGAGAGACAGCGTGAGCAGGGGAAGGGCAGAGAGAGGGGAGACACAGAATCCGAAGCAGGCTCCAGGCTCCGAGCTGTCAGCACAGAGCCTGACACGGGGCTTGAACTCACGAACCGTGAGATCATGACCTGAGCTGAATAGGATGCTTAGCTGACTGAGCCACCCAGGTACCGTATGTTAATTATTTTTAAAATCTCATTTTGAAAACTATTAACTATTGTTAATACATAGTAAGAAAAGAGTGATTTTCTTATGGTAAGTTCTTTATTGTAAGATAATTTACAAACATCTTGCTGTCTTTAGTAGTTTCAACAATTTCTTCTGACAGGGAGGACAGCAGTAACCTTAAAAACGAAATCAGTCGGCTGAATTTTCCTTCTTTACCTGAAAAACAAAGTACAGAGCAAATAAAAATCAGTTTTGGAGGGAAAAATAATGACGTTTCAAGAGATAATATATATTCAAGTGGGATTTAAAGAACTGACTTTACATAATACAATGTTACTATATACTAGTTGTTCTCGAATTTTGGTCTGGGGACCTTTCCGTGGGGTCCGTGAGGGCAAACCTCTTTTCTTATTTGCCTGTTTTACTCATTCTCAAGCCTGTATGGTAGCATGTTCCAGAGGCTACATGGCCTGTAATATCAGAACAGAACGAGTACAGACAGATGAGAATCTAGCCCTCTTCTACTGTATCAGACGTGAAGGGGTCCTGACACCACCAAGTTTGAGAACCACCACTCTTCACCAATCTCTGTTTAGTATCTCAAAATAATCCCAATTCTCTATCCTTAAAGTTTATTTAATAAATCTTAAAAAAAAAAGAAGCCCCCTGGCATTACCCATATGCTACCACAAGCTGGCAACTACTCTAAATGGGCCAAAACCTAAATCTCAGAGAATCCGTTTCGCTGTTGCTAAATCAGCTTCAGTTGTATCTGCCGGATTTCTCTTCCGGAGGGGTTTGGGGAGAACGTATGAAATAATACCACTTTACCTCTCGTCTGAGGATGAAACTTGGTTTTCATTAATCCCTGGTTATTACGTTAGAAGAAAAAGACAAAACAAACCAGTCAAGAAGCAATCCATGCTAGTTAATCAGGTATAATTTCCAACTAAAAACATCCATTTCCTCACTCAGTGTCTGGAGTAGATCATGTAAATTAGTTCCCAAAATAGTCCTTTAAAACAGATTCAATGACTGTTACGAAAAGTTAACCAATTTCAGTCTGGTTAGAACAATAAAACCATGTTCATGCAAGAAGGCAAGTCTCTGCAAGTATAATTTAAGCCACTGCTTTTTCTGTCAATAGCACACAGTATAACATACTACTCAGTAGTCTAGTGTCTGTATTAAGTAGTAAAGTTTTTAGCCGGAATAACATGGGTTACAGAGCAGGCCAGTGCCCTGGGTGGACAATCCAGTCTTGGACTGCACAGCCAACCCTTAATAAAGGATTCAGACTACCTTTCTAGAAAGCAAAAATTTAGTGGTCAATTTATGATTTTTTTTTTTAATGTTTATTTCTTTCTGAGAGAGAAAGAGAGAGAGAGAGACAGAGCATGGGCAGGGGAGGGGCAGAGAGAGAGAGAGGGAGACACAGAATCCAAAGCAGGCTCCGGGCTCTGAGCTGTCAGCACGGAGCCCGACGTGGGGCTCAAATTCATAAGCTGTGAGATCATGACCTGACCCGAAGTCGGCCACTCAACCAACTGAGCCACCCAGGCACCCCAATTTCTGACTTTCTGATCTTCTGTTCCAACTCTGAGTTTTACGTCCCAATCTCCCCGTCCTCATTCCCCTTGATTTCGCTCCTCTTTGGCCAGGTTTCTCACATTTCTGGTCAAGAAAGCGTGCGGCCCTCAATTCCGCAGACGTCGTGTCCTCACATTTTATTCCCGGTGCTCCTTTTTCAAGAGAAAATAAGATCCTGGCTCTGGGTCCCACAGTCCCTGGAACTTTCGGAATGCAGCCCTTCCCCCCAGGCCTCCTCACGCTTGACACCAAGAGGAGCACAGCTCAGCACTGGCCCAGGACGGGCAGCAAGGAGGACAACGAACGATCCACTGCCTGCACGCTGCGACGCTAACACAACGTCAGTGACTAGACTGAGAGATGGGTCGGCCTTAACGTGAGGCTTGAAAAACAGTAAGACCAAGGACTCCTGGGCTGGCAAAGCTCATGGACCCGACTGACAACGTATGGAACGGTCTCCAACAGCATTATTTGTGTCTCTGAGACATTCTGCCCAGTTTCTACCCTGGAGAGAGAGACAATACTTAAGGACCAGCTTAAATGTCACTCTAGCGATGAATCGATCTATCCGAATTTCACACATGGATCCACGTTCTCCCATACCCAGTGAAATATTATTTCTCCCTCCTCTGAACTTCCACTTTTTAAAAAAAAATGTTTATTTCTTTTTGAGAGAGAGTGAGAACAAGCGCATGCGAGCAGGACACCGGCAGAGAGAGAGGGGCACAGAAGATCCGAAGCAGGCTCCGTGCAGACAGCAGACAGCCCAATGCGGGGCTCGAACTCCCAAACCGTGAGATCGTGATCTGAGCCGAAGGTGGATGCTGAACCGACTGAGCCCCCCAGGTGCCCTGAACTTCCACTTCTTATGGAACATCCCCCATTTGCTCAACAAATACTGACTGAGGAAGTATGTGCCCGGTGATAGGGCTACAGAAGACACGGTCGCTCCCAAGCCACAGGAGTACACAGGCAATTCCTAATAAAATAGTGTAATTGTTGATAAAGGGAAGCACAGGATGTTGACGAAGGGCACCCCACCCAAACTGTGGAGGACATTTTCCTGGGAGAAAGGATTTTCTCAGAGCAGGCAAGACAAATTGGAGTCTGTCAGCCGAAGAATCCAGGATGCAAGGGGAAAATAAGAATGGCATTTCAGGCAAAAGCACATGACATATTTGTAGACTGGGAAGTACATTCATGTGGTTGAAGTTCAAGGGAAGTGAGAAACGGTAGTGGTAAGACTAGACTGGAGAGTACTGGTGGCCAGGAAAAACAGGATCACATATCTCAAGCTAAGGTATTTTTGCAGGATGACTATGCACTCGGTATCTTTTTTTAATTCAGGAGAGAAATGACAAGGATCTGCATTAAGTGGGCATAAAGGGGAAAACTTCAAGGCATATTTGAAGGTAAAATTTATAGAGCTTAGTGACTAATTAGTAGGGCGTGAGAACGAGTCGAAGATAACTTACTACACATTCTATCGCGCATCACGAGTACCTGCGCATGTTTGTTATGCTATTAGAATGTGCATCCCTTGACAGAAAGTATCACACCCTTTGACACTCCCTAGCACTGAACCTAGCACATAGTGGGTGTTCAATTTAGTCATTTTTTTTTTTTTTATTTATTTTTCGGACAGAGAGAGACAGAGCATGAACGGGGGAGGGGCAGAGAGAGAGGGAGACACAGAGTCGGAAACAGGCTCCAGGCTCCGAGCCATCAGCCCAGAGCCTGACGCGGGGCTCGAACTCACGGACCGCGAGATCGTGACCTGGCCGAAGTCGGACGCTTAACCGACTGCGCCACCCAGGCGCCCCTAATTTAGTCATTTTTTAAAACAGAATCCTCATTTTCTTAACTGTGATTTCACAACAAATACCATATCTAGACAACCAAGAAACGTTAAGGAAAAGGTACGTTATCTTATACTGACATAGAAAACTCAGTAACTAAAGAACCAGTTTCTACAAGATTTACCAAAAAACCCAAGATTTATGTGAAACCAAATCCCAAAGCAATCCTGTACTTCGAAAGCTTGGTTTATGATGTTTTAAGTTCCGAAGACAGATTTTATAAATGATACAGAATTATCCACATCCTTATTCCTAATGCTTTAGGAAAATGAAAGCTAGCAATATACTGATTTCTAAAAAGAAGAAAGTAAGCCCAAAAGGTAGAGCAGAAACAAGCAGAACAAACCAGACAGGCCTTCTCACCAAATCTTTATATCCTAAGAGTAGGTTCCAAGGTTAAGCAACGGATTATTCTACCTTTAGCAAAACAAAACTGACGCTTTCAAACATGCAGGCGGGGAGCCGGCAGACCCAGGGAGGCGAGGCAGGGCGTGCGAAGGCAGCCCGCCGCTACTTACAGAGCCGCGGCGCCGGAGATGATTTCGATCAGCTCCTTCGTGATGACCGCCTGGCGGGTGCGGTTGAATGTCAAAGTCAGTTTGTCAATCATCTCCGCTGCGAACAGAACAGAAGGATTAGTCGGCAAAGCCTAACACCACGAGACCATAACTTGTTCATTAATACGTTCACAGGGGTATGTTGCTTCATGGCTTGGGGTACCCGAACTGGCCTCTCAAAAGACTTTCAGGAAGATATTTTTACCACTTCCACGGATACCTTTTCAAAATACTTGCAACTTTACTGCCTGCCAAGTAAGACGCACTTCTTTTAAGGCAGAGAACGTTAGTTTTTTTTTATCTTTTCAGATAAAAAAATTCAAGGAGAGAGAGGGTCACTGGTCAAAAATGTCATAGAACCAGCGGCAGAACCGGGGCGAGATCCTTGCTCTTTTGTTTCCTGGTCTAGTTGACGGTGATGATTTGAGGCAAGGTGTTCATGCTACTCCCAGCAAGAGAAGCCTCTCGGAAGAGATCGCCGTGCACTTACAGGCATTCTTGCTGGCGTTGTCCATGGCCGTCATCCTCGCACTCTGCTCACTCGTGGTGGACTCCTTTAGGGAATAGTAGATGATGTTGGCCAAGGCGTATTCTTGGTAATTGCGCAGCACGTCAGCATCGATATCATCATAGACACTCATGCTCTCTGTTAAGACGAGTCAGACATTTCCTTGAAGTTATGCAGCGCACAGTGATTTCATCAAGGCAGCCTACCAGTAAACACCTCACTAATTACAGAGCAGAAGTCAACAAGGTAAGACAGGTGAAAACACTCAGCTCTAAAAGTTTCATCCATTTCCACACTACCGATTATAGCAGATTTTCAGCGCAACATAATGTGTAAACAAAGCATTTGATATTTCACTGCAAACGCCTAATAAAAACGAAGAAGCCAACAATTAAAGTAACGTCACTGCATTTCACGGTTCTGAAGTCCTCGGGCATCAGAGTGCCCGGCACAACGTCAGCAAATACTCAACAAATCTGTGGGTGTAGGTTTTCACAAAAGAATTAATGACAAAACTGACACTCGTATAGTGGAATACAAAAATCCCAAATGAGCCATGTGATTATTGGGGAAGCCTGCACGTGTCCATCGGGAGAATGCGAGGGAAGTGGAACATCGAAGGGGGGCGGAATTAGAAGCCGATACTCATCTTAACAGTACTGTAGTTCATCAGACTTAAAACACTATGGCTGATAACCCCTACCGTACACCATTAAGAAAGAAATACCATCGTCAATTAAAAATGACCCGCCACTGGCCAGCAGAAGCGTCCCCCAACTTCAGGCACATCGAAATGTTACAAAGCGTACGCCTCAACAGATGAAATACGTAGAAAGGGAGAATGCCTCAGGAAAGTAAAATCGGTTCTAGACTACTGTGTCTAGGATGCTTCACTGAGCAATGATGACGCCACTCAAATGCTGAGACGAGAGAACCGTGTGGGTCAGTGTACATTACTGTGAGCACCGTTCACAGGGCTGCCCCGGGGCCCCTGACTGTGCTGTGCTTCACCCAGCGGGGCCCCAGAGCCTGCAGAGCCAATGCTGCCAGGCTCTCCGATCCCTGAGAACAGAAAGCAAGTCTAATGACTTGTTTATTTACGTTCAGTTAATGAAGGAATGGAGTGAGAGTCACTAATGATCACGGAAACCACTGACGGACGGTGACAGAAAGAGCCAAACATCACGTGCTCCCGCGGAGACAGGCCATCCTAGCAAACACTGTTTTCCTGAACGTGCCAATCTCTCCTTTCTACACAGAAAACACTTTTCACACAAAAACCACTTACCGGCACTTGCAACGGTATCCAGGGAAAAGATGGGCTTTTCTTCTGTCTTGTAGGAGATGACAGACCTAGAAATCATAAAGCAGAGGTAAACCTCAAAATCCTATTTCATTTATTTTTAGAGAGAGAGAGACCACGAGTGGGGCAGAGTGAGAGAGAGAGAGAGAGAGAGAGAGAGAGAGAGAATCTTAAGCAGGTTCCACACTCAGCACAGAGCCCGACGTGGGGCTCGATCCCATGACCCTGGGATCGTGACCTGAGCTAAAATCAAGAGTCAGACGCTCAACAAACCGAGCTACCCCAGGCGTCCCTCAAAACATTATTTTCAACTGTCCACTAAGCATTTCCTTATTTTAAAATAGGAACACAAGCAGTAAAAAGCTCTGAATACTAAATTTTTCTTGCCTGAACCGATTAAAGATGATAGACCCTTCATCAAATTCATATCCGGAATTTAGTAGTTCGAGGGCAATGACAGACGCATCTCCAAAAGTAGGAGGTTTTCTTCCCACTTCTTTGAAGGACACCAGAAACTGGTCAGAGTGAGTCCTGCAAGAGAACCAGGAGATCACACAGAATAGTTTAAAGGAGTATTTCTGCTGAAATAACACAGGGAACAAGGAAAAGTATTATTACCGTGGGTCAGGCTTTTTTGGGGCGGTGGGGGGAAAGAGGAGAGCGTTCCCTGAATTGAGCTGCTCCATCCGCTATCGTCATTGCAGTGGCTGCGGGAACTAACGACTAATAATCAGGCCTCTCTCGTGTTACCTGTCTCTGTGCCTTTATCTCTCTTCTGATCTCAACTAACTACTGTTCATTTCTGACATTTCCAGGCTGTGCTGGCTCCTCAGAGTCCTCATGTGTTTTAAAAGGCCAACAGCTTTTGCTTTTCCTGTTGCATTCCACTTACGGGTTGGATGAAGGAGAAACACAAGTAAATAATGGAAGAAATCTGTATATTCTGAAACTCCTGAAATAATAAAAACAAAACCAAGACCTCTCTGGGGGTATAAAAACAGGTAACGAAAAAAAAGACACCTTGCTGACGTTAACCATCAAAGACACTCCCATTTACTCATGCTTGCGCCCATCTAAACATAAACGGTATCTAAATTACCTATGAAGTATACCCCTGATTTTATCACCAATTCCAACAAGCATGACTTCTTTCCCGGCTGCCGTGAGTGTGGCCACCTCATTTTTCATCTGTTTGGCAACCGAGGAATGAATAGCACCACAGAGCCCTCGATCAGAGGACACGCCAATTAGGAGGTGTTTCTTCTTGTCTTCAGGCGCCTTAATATCAGCTTTCTCATACAGAGCTTAAATACAAACAAACAAAAGCAAGAATTTTAAAATACGTAAGGCACGCCAAATACAGCAATAATCCCTATTTACAAGTTGGCTGTTTTCAAAATCATGAAGTTACATTTAGGAGGCAACTAACTAATGTAATCAAAACTGTACTTACTCCATTTACAATCCGGTTGAAAACCATAGAGGTTTAAATCTCTGTATGATAAAGGCTCTATATGATAAGGGCCACTTAATGGCCAATTTACCTCAAGTACTGACTAAAAGAAATCTCTAGTATAATTAAAGAACTTGTAAAGGGGCCTGAATTAGAGTACCAGCTTATCTAGATGGCAGACTTCTGAAGAATGCAAATAAATATTCAGTATATAACCAAAAAAGGAGGAAGCAAATATTTACTGACGTGCTCATATAATCTGCATATCAAGCCTCTTATAAACTGTTGGCATTAAAATAGCAGATGACACTTTATTTTTTTTTATTTAAAAAAATTTTTTTTAATGTTTATTTATTTTTGAGAGAGAGACAGAGACAGTGTAAAGCAGGGGAGAGGCAGAGAGAGAGAGGGAGACACAGAATCGGAAGCAGGCTCCAGGCTCCAGGCTCTGAGCTGCCAGCACAGAGCCCAACGCGGGGCTCGAACTCACAAACCGTGAGGATCATGACCTGAGCCGAAGTCAGACGCTCAACCGACTGAGCCACCCAGGTGCCCCACATGCCACGTTATTTTGGGGACTGCTTTAACGACCTTGCTTGGCTGGTCTAGTTTTCTAAGCAGCACAGGCCAAGAGTGGATCAAACAGGATGAAATATGCACGGATTTATGGGGGAAGGAGAGGAAGTGGCTGCGGGGGAAGGCAGGAAGGAGACAAACGCGCCATCACATTATGACGCAGGTTTGACTCTCAGGAAGGAGGGAAGAGAGGTTGGGTGGCAGCTTCCCAGACCGCTGTGCCGTTTAGGAGAAGTTCAGCGAGTCTGCCTGCCGAGGAGCCGCAAGTCTCCCTGGAATGTGCCTGCCTGAGTCTCCCGCCGGCTGTGGTACCGGCTCGGCCCAGGCCACGGGAGCGCGGCCGGGGTGCAAGTGCAGGGTGAGCTCGCGTGGCCAGTGCCCTCGCCGCCGCACGGTGCATTTTCCTGGCCGCCACATTCACCTGTTTCAACCAAAGTCCTGCTGCTCCCTGTTTCATTACAGAGCAGTGATTCTCACATGCCAGCACCCGAGGACCCTCCACGAAAAAGCAGAAAGCGAATACTCCAAAGTGCAGGAGAGCAGCGAGATTATTTCTTTTTTGAGTCTCTTTTTACGTTTTATATTTGTGCAGCGTAAGATGCCTGCTGGAAGACTTTAAATATTTACAACGATCAGCCACTTAATATCTAGCAGTTAATATTTCGTATAAAGGACTTCAGAACAGATCGGCAGCCTTGGCTTGAATTTTTACTATTTTATCAAAAATAGTCTAATCTGACATCTAAGGCAGTTTCTGCTTTATTAGATAATTTTGTAGTTATAGACTTTGGAGGGAAACAAATTTATTATACTCACTCATATCAGCGAGAGAGGTGAATCGTGAAATGACTTTCTCTTTTCATACAAACAGGCTACAGTGATTTACCAACCAATCTTTACTAAGCCACCAACTACGTGCTATGTATTTCTTGTGCAGCGAATAGGACTGATGAGAGCAAACGGCTGGAGGTGATCAGGATCGCGGAAACCAACCTATTAACTCTCTTCCGTACCAGCTGCGTGAAACTAACCGTGCAGTTATTAAAGTGAGTCGCCGTTTCCACCCGGGCCTAGTGCTCTATCCTTTTCTCACGCAATAATTTTGCCAGTAGGAACGGATGTTTAAAAAACATGGAAGAACACAGGAAAACTGCACAAGGCGATTTACATCTAATAGGTAGATACATTAACACACAGAGGAGACGTGAATTTTCTCCAATTTGGAAACAAGCAAATTTTGCCTTCTTTGCGGTTGATGTTCAAACATTCCGCTCATGCCATCACGAGTCCCATCCGTGCCTGCTCAGTCATTTCCACTGCAGGGACCACCTCCCCACCCCGCACATCACAGTCCAACAGGACAAAGTCAAGCACCTGATCTGAATGCACCGCATTTCCCATTTCCTGATTATATATTTAATAATCTAGGAAGATTTTCGGAGTACTTTCAGCATTCACAGAGCCGCATACAGTGGTTAACAAAGAGACAGGCTTTGATGCCAAACCATGTTGGGAGGTGACCCTGGGTAAGCGACCCGACTTCAGGGTTTCTCATCTGTGAAGCGGGGGCTCTGACCCTCGTAGGCTGCTGTGAAAAACCAGTGATGTCAAATACTCAGAACAGGCCTGTCATCACGGTAAGCACCAGATAAAAGTCATCAGTGGTGACCTTCATGTTCAGGGTTCCTCCTAATCTGTGATGTCCTCTTCTCTTACCCAAAGATCCTACTCCATACACTCGTGCTGGTTTCAGCTCCCTCTCGGCTCGGGCGTATTTTGCTGCTGCCACCATTTTCATAGACTTGGTAATTTTCTGGATGTTTTTGATCGACTTTAGCCGTCTGGTAACTGAAAAACAGAAGTGCTGTGTTACGATAATAGAGTTATCATTTCACTTGTGAAATTTATCGAAATATCTTTCTAAACTGCCAGGTAGCATAATCAGCACTTAGGCCATCAGGCAACAGCATAATGCTAAATGAGGCTTCAAGTCAGAATGCGTACTGCGCAAAGGCGAAGCCTGGCTGCCACGGAGGACAGGACAGGCGGGATGGCCGCAGACAGCAGGACATTATACTCTTACAACATTTACATACAGTTTTCTCTAGTCACATTGTTGTCATTCTACGGACGACAGCATCAGAACAACCACGTGTCACCTCATGCTGGTCTTTTCTAAAACAAGGTCAATGTCATACACATAAGACCTAGATTCATTTTATCAAACTGACCAAACATACAATGGGCTAAAGCGGCCTATTTTTGATTATTTGTCAAAATTTGGTTTTTCTTAATTACATATTGAGATGAAATACTTACTATCTTTTAATGTTGCCATATTTCGAACTTGGATCCTGAAAATAAAGGTTTTAAAAATATTTTAGTTTATTGAAAAATCACCCTACTATACAAGAAAAACCTTCAAAGTTAATAAATTTAAACACTGCCCCATAAAGAAACAATCCATCACGTGCAGGACGTATACATATATTTACATACATATAAACATATATTTATAAACACATACTTATATATATTTAGTCCTTAATATGGACACCAAACCCTATTACCAAAGGCCTCATTTTGTTTGAGCCAACAACACAAAGCTTCCAGTGCAGTCAAATGGTGTTCACACACGTCTAGTCCCACCTTTGCCTAGACTGTTTCCACAATAGGAAAGTCCTGCCCCTTGTTAGGCTATCCAGCCACCTTGAAAATGCTACCTTGACTTCCTTAGTTCACTGAAACCTTTTCATAGCAACACTTAGGATCAATTATACATTCTAACATGATCACATGTGTGAAAGTACAGTTTATTTTTTAAATATATATACTTTTAAGTTTTTTTAGGTTTATTTATTTATTTTGAGAGAGAACGCAAGCTTGAGCCAGGGTGGATTAGAGAGAGGGGGAGAGAAAGAATCCCGAGCAGGCTCCACCTTGTCAGTGCAGAGCCTGATTGGGGGCTTGACCTCTCAAACTGTGAGATCATGACCTGAGCCGAAATCCAAAGCTGAACGCTTAACCGAGTGAGCCAGCCAGGTGCCATGTACTAAGCAGCTACTATGCTCCAGGACATGGTCTGTGACCACGAGAAGCATGCTATTATCTCATAAACAAGATTCATAGAACTAAAGATTTGCATTAAATATTTTTCTAGTTTTCATGATTAAAGTGCTAATGCATAAAAGTAAAAATGATTTGATTTAGGGGCACCTGGGTGGCTCAGTCAGTTGAGTGTCCAACTCTTGATTTCAGCTCAGGTGCACACTTGAGCCTGGGGCCTGCTTGAGATTCTCTCTCTTCTGCCCCCATCCCCCCCAAAATAAATAAATAAATACAGATTTGACTTAAATGCGTACACACACACGAGAGATAAATACAAGAGGAGTGCTGCCCTCCTAAATAAGACAATGTGTCACCAAATATAAAGTCAGTGACAAGCATACAATGACGTTGGAATATTGACGACACGGAGACTCACAGGGCTGCTGCAGCAAGAACCTGAAGTAAACATGTTGGCAAAGCAGCAGGAGCCTAGGTTTATGGCAAGTTCTTAAGAGTGAAAAGGAAAACAATAAGAATGATTTCTAATTTCATGACCTGAGTAGACAGTGTTGTCATTAACCAAGACCGAAAAACTGGGTGGGGATGATCTCACTGGAGGTAACGAATTTTAATGAAAATGACATTTATAAAGACCCTAGGATGAGGTGGAAATGGGTTTGAGGTCCAATGGGTTTGGAAAACACGTGAGATTTTTGAGACTTTCAGGTACAGACAGATCTGTAACTGATGGAGCATGGAAGTTGGTGCCAAAGGAGAAGAAGAGGGACCATTTCCTAATCCTCTAAGGTCAACATTACCCTAGTATCAACAAGATAAAATCATTGTAAGAAATGAAAATTAGAGGACATTACCTCTCATCAACACAGATGCATAATTCCTCAATAAAGAATAGCAAATTGGGTCCAACAACGTATTAAAAAGAATTATACACCACGATCAAGTGGGATTCATTCCAGGTATGCAAGGCTGGTTCACCATTTAAGAAAAATCATACAGTCAATAGATGCAGAAAAAATTTTTGACAAAATCTAATGCCTATTCATGGTAAAAAAAAAAAAAAAAGAAAGAAAAAAGAAAAAAGAAAAACTCTCAGCAAATTAAAGAACTTCCTGGAACCGATAAAGAACATCTACCAAAACAAACAAACAAAGAAAAAAACCCTTCATTTAATGCTGAGAAACTAGGAGCTTCCCCCTAAGATTGGGACTGAGGCAAGGATAACCTCTCAGCACTCCTATTCAACATTGTACTGGAATTCCTGGCTAATGCATTAAGACAAAATAGGAAATAAAAGGTATATAGATTGGGAAGGAAAAAATAAAGCTGCCTTTGTTTAAAAATGGCACAACTGTCTGTAGAAAATCCCAAAGAATTGGCAAAAACACTCCTGGAACCAATTACAGTAAGGTTGTAGGGAACAAGGTCAATATATACAAAAGTCAATTTCATTTTTTTATAGCAGCTATGAACAATTGGAATTTCAAATTAGAGAAACAGTATCATAGAACTGTAGACTTATAAATGATTATGATGGTAAATTTAATGTTATGTATATTTTACAACAAAAAAACACAGGAAAAAAACTACATATAAACATAACAAAATATGTGCCAAGAAAACTACAAAACTGATGAAAAAAAAGAACTAAATAAATGGTGAGAGATTCCACATTCATAAATAGGAAGATTCAATGTTGCTAAAGTGTCACTTCTTCCCAACTTGATCAATACAATTTTAGACAAACACCTCAACAAGTTATTTTCTATATATCAACAAACTGATTTTAACATTTAATTTGGCAAAGCGAAACACCCAGAAGAGCCGACACAATATTGAAGAACAAAGCCGGAGAACGGACACTACCTGATTTCAAGACTTTCTATAAAGTTACAGTAATCCTAAGACAATGTGGACAAATGATCAGTGGAAGACAGGAGAGAGCTCAAAAATTTCACTAATTAGTGAAATAGAAAACAAAAACCAACGAATACACAAACAAAAAGTAGACAGAGACCTATAATACAGAGAACAAAACTGAAGGGTAGAGGAGTGGGGGTTGGGCAAAATGGGTGAAGGGCAGTGGGAGACACAGGCTTCCAGTTATGGAATACGTCCGGGGAACAAACGACACAGCATAGGGGGGAAAAAAGAGCCCAGAAATAGAACCATACAAATACAGTCAACTGATTCATGTTTGATAAAGCAGCAAAGGAAATTAAATGGAGAAAGGATACTTTTTTCTACAGTGGTACTGAACACTGGACATCCATATGCAAAAATTGTAATTGATAATTAATAATTATCAATATTAACAATTAGATAATTAATCCTATACCTTTCACAAAAATTAACTTGAAATAAATCATAGGTCTAAATGTAAGACACAAAACTATAAAACTTCTACATGGTATCACAGGAGAAAATCGAGGTGCCTTGGATAATATGTAAGTTTTAACATAAAACATGAAAAGCATGATCCATGGAAGAAAAAAAAGCTGGACTTTTAATTTTAAAAATTTCTGGTCTACAAAAGACACCGTCAACAGAAGCCACACACCAGGAGAAAATGTTTGCAAAACACATATCTGATAAAGGCCTGTTATCTAAAATATACAAAGAACTCTTAAAACTCAATAAGAAAAGCACCCAAATAAAAAATGAACAAAAGATCTGAACACAAACCTCGCAGAGGCAGACAGGCAGATGGCAGATAAGCATATACAAAAGATACTCAGCTATGCAGTCATTAGGGAATTACAAATTAAAACAGTGAAACACCACTACCACCTAGAAGAATGGCTACGTTTTTATTTTGTTTTTATTTAGTTAGAGAAAGAGAACATGTGTGCACACGCAAGCAGGGGAGAGCAGAGAGAGAATCCCAAGCAGGCTCCCCGTTGTCAGTGCAGGGCCCAACGTGGGGCTCAATTGCACTAATCATGAGATCATGACTTGAGCCGAGATCAAGAGTCACGGATGCTTAACCAACCGAGCCACCCAGGCACCCCAAGAATGGCTATATTAAAAAAAAAAAAAAAAAAAAAAGGCAATTCCAAATGATGACAAGGATGTGCATGTAGCAACAGGAACTCCCACTGCCTGCTGATGGGAATGCAAAATGGTACGGCTGCTTTGGAAGATGGCTTCAGTTTCTTACAAATCTAAACAGTCTTAGCACAGGATACAGCAATCATACTCCTAGGTATTTACCCAACTGAGCTGAAAACAGGTCTACACAAAAACCTGCACACAAATGTTTATAAGCAGTTTTATTCACCATCGCCAAAACCCGGAGGCAACCAATGTCTTTCAATACGCGAACCAATCGAAAAACAAACTGGTACATCCATACAGTGGAGTTATTCAGCAGTAAAAATGAACGAGCTATCAAGCCACAAAAGACACGGAGGAGGAACTTTGTCTATTGCTAAGCAAAGAAGCCCATCTGAATGGCTATATCCTGTATGATTCCAACTACCTGACATTCCAGAAAAGACAAAACTATAGCAAGAGTAAAAAGATCAGTAGTTGCCGGGATTTCGGGGAGAGATTTTTAGGGCACTGAAACCATTCTGTATGATACTATAATGGTAGATACGTGTCATTATCCATTTGTCAAAAACCACAGAACATACAACAAAGAGTGACCTTAATGAAACTATGCACCTTAATACTGTATCAATATTGTCTCATTAATTGTAGTACATGTAACATGCTAATTAATGCAAGATGTTAATAAGTGGAGAACCTGTCCAGAGTGGGACGTGGGTGTATGGAACTCTCTGTACTACAGGCTCAATATTTCTGAAAGTCTAAAACTGTACTAAAAAATAAAGTCTGTTAACAATACTTCAAACACGTAGATTATGAAATTGTTATATCATCTAATTTTTTTATTGTGTTTATGTGCATAAAAAAAAACCTGGAAGATTATAACCAAAACTGTTCTTTTTAAAAATCTCTTGACTTACGTATTTTACCAGTATTACGCAGCCACAGAGAAAGAAATATAAAGAGGAAGGAGACTGCATGAAGTGTTAGATTAGGTTATAAGAATGGATCCGGTGGTGGAAGAGAGAAGAGCTGTCAAATACTGACAAGCTCTGCTATTCCATTACAGACTTACCTGACATACTGACCATTCCCTTAACATTTTTTCATAATGGCATTTGAAAAGCAACATCATTTTTGATGATTTTGGGGGGGGTATATCAAAATTTTCACCCCAAACATTCTAAATTTACAGACCGTAAGGAAACATTGGACATTACGGTTTTAGGCAAATATTCCAATTTAACAGACACAAGTTTCTTGTCAGAGAATAGCACAGGGAATAAATCTGAATTGCATGCCATATTTGGATGAACACAAAATGTTCCGGTTTCCTTAAGTATCCTGGGTGAGAGGTATGAAGAGGTAAGATCTCTTGTGATTCTTTATGCTGTGTACGTGCCCTATGTTCCCATTTTGAAGTGCTCTCATCATGTTTAGCTTTCATTCAGTTCTAAAGACGTGTGTGTTATTATCCTTTTTTTTTTTTTTTTTTTTTTTTACTATTTTTGAGAGAGAGAGAGAGAGCACCAGCAAGGGAGGGGCGGAGAGAGAGGGAGACAGAATCTGAAGCAGGCTCCAGGCTCTGAGATGTAAGCACAGAGCCTGATGCAGGGCTCAAACCCTCCAACCGCGAGATCGGAACCTGAGCGGAAGTCAGACGCTTAACTGACTGAGCCACCAGGCGCCCGTATGTTACTTTTAAGTATAATTGGAGTACATACAGAATAACCATAAGATGATGCCAACTTTCTTTTGGCGCAGCTGGCCGTATATATAATTTTTGCAAATGAAGACAAAGTTCTGAATCAGCTGTATGTTCTGGAAAACCACATCACGTCCTGAGAAATCTCAGGAGATTACCGGAAAAACTTGAAACCTATCAAATACAGTGGATAGAAACATCACAGGTTGTGGATTACCATCAAGGGCCGTGATCATACAGCATTAGCAAAGCTGAAAGTAGTGGAGGAGGGAGTGAGTGAGGTTGCTAGGTGAATGATTCTTCATTTGAAGTATAGTTCGAAAGAATGTTAAGGTGTATACTGTCATGTAACATAAACATTAAGGAAGCAGCAGCAACAAATTCTTAAGGAAAATTAGGAAGTACGTCTAATTCTAATAGTCAATGATTGTATGAAAAGTCCATCACCTGCCTTTCCACCAAACAACGACTCCCTGGCCCTTCTTCACCAACGACCACCCAGGAGGATCCAGTCTTGTTGGCAAGTACGAACTGCATCAAGCTGCCTTCATCTTTGAGTTTCTATTATCTGAAACCACACCAGCATTCCCCCACCGCGCTTGTTCTTTACAAATACGGACTCGCTTAATCTCCAGTCTGACCCAATGAACTGTGCACGATTATTACCTCCGTTTAACAAAGGAAGAAACGGTGGCAGAGACAGTGAGTAACTTGTGCAGCGTGACAGTTAGGTGAGCGGCCGTCAAGATTCAAATCCTGGTAGTTGGCTCCAGAGTGGGTCTCCTATCCTACACTCTGATGCCTCACATTTTCTTACATTTACAAGCAAATACCTGCTACCTCAATCTCAGAATGCAATCTGCCTTTCCTCTCCTGAAATGCATCTCCCTTCCTTATCAGTGTGTATAATTCAATTTATGGCTGTTGGCATGCTATTGTAAAACAGTTCCATTTCAGAGAATGTGGAAGACGAGGAAACAGAAATGCATTTCCCCTAATTTGAAGACCGTTCCCCAAATTTCTTATTTCCATTTTCTTATATGCTACTTAAAAACAAGTTTAATTTCCTGAAGTTTAGGGTATTTTACTGATATCCTAAACAATTAACATAATTTCACTAAGACTTTAATTAAGCCTAATATTGAGTCAACGTTAGTAAGCTAACCTCCCTGAAATAAAAACTATAATAATGAATTGCATTAAAAAAATTTTTTTAATGTTTTTATTTATTTTTGAGACAGAGAGAGACAGCATGAGCAGGGGAGGGTCAGAGAGAGGGGAGACACAGAATCCAAAGCAGGCTCCAGGCTCTGAGCTGTCAGCACAGAGCCTGACGCGGGGCTCGAACCCACAGACTGTGAGATCATGACGTGAGCCCAAGTCGGACATTCAACCGACTGAGCCACCCAGGCACCCCAACAAATTGCATTTTTAAAGTTTCTTTTTTTGTTGTTTTTAATGTTTTTTATTTATTTTTGAGACAGGGAGAGACAGAGCATGAGCAGGGGAGGGGCAGAGAGAGAGGGAGACACAGAATCTGAAGCAGGCTCCAGGCTCTGAGCTGTCAGCACAGAGCCCGACGCGGGGCTCGAACTCACAGACTGCGAGATCATGACCTGAGCTGAAGTCAGACGCCTAACCGACTGAGCCACCCAGAAGCCCCTTTAAAGTTTCTAATAACCAAAACACAACAGAGGAAATGCCCCTTCATGGTTTTGTAGAGGCCAAGCTATTTTTCTCCCCTTCCAAATTAATTCTGTGGGGGTGTGAAACATTAAGATGGTTTTCATTTCTGAATTTAAAAGGCAATTATGAGGGGGAACCAAAAGGGCACCCAGAGTAATGGGATACATGAAAATGCTTTCTGTCAACGTTTGATGAATATTCATAACCTACCAATTTAAAACCAGCATTCTAAAGAGATCAAGGTCGGACTACAACCTGTATCTGCCAATGTAGGGTCCAATTTAGGAGCCCAGTGGTGGTTGTGTCAAAGTGTCAAACAACTCTTATTTATTTAGGACAATCGTTTACTATAAGATCTCCAAATTGTCTTACACGGTTTCTAAAAAAGTCATTGCTACAATTTTATGCAAAGTATTTTGTCCTTGTTTCAGAACTCTTTCCATTTCTTAACGGCTGACCCACAGAGCTTAAGGCCACCACTCTTTAGTACTTTCCACGCTACTAACTTGGCGCAGGGCAGGCACCCAACAACTGTGTGCTGAGTGCCTAACAAATGGGACAACCTACATGACCGAGAATCCAACTAAGTTGACTTAGTTCCCACGAATGCTCTTTTTCAATTTTAGAAACAAATCTGACTTGGCAGGCAAATCCACCAACAGTTCTGTGCAGGTATTCACATCAGATTTCATTCCCCCATTACCCTAAAAATTTTGAATATGGTGGTGATTCTTTGCGTAATGAAAAACGTACCTATTTCAATTAATGCTTTACAGTCCCTTCACATAAATTAGGACACAAAAACCTAGTTTAGCACTGCAGCTCGTTAGAATTCTTCCTTTACGTAAAACCGGGGAATTGCTACACTCAGCTTGCTTTTAGCCAATAATCCCCTTAGCACCGTGTCTGTAATTCTTCCAGACTCTGTCTAGCTTTAAGACATTTCATCCTGTTATACGGTACCACCCACAAACCAACGTTTACCTGCCTACTGCTTGGCCCTCTAATATACAATTCCCCCCCCCCCCCCCAAAAAAACCAATGTTTAAAATCCTTAAACTTGCACGGCAGTTACAGATGGTGCTCAAAAGCCATCTATCTCGTCCTCCTGGGGACCCTGGGACAATTTTATGACCTTGCAGGGTTACTGCTTCAGCATAATGGTTTCAAGATAGTGCTAGGTTGTCTTTCCCTTCCGATCGCCATCAGGCGGATTCTTAAGGTCCCGTCTGCACCCCAACTCCCGTAAACCCACGAGGACACTTATTTATTCCGCAGTGCCCAGCAAAGAGCCTGCTACATGTTAAGTGCTTAAACGCGTTCTGGCTGAATCCAACAGCCCTTACTGGCTCAAGCAAACCCTGCCCAGCACCAGAAGGTTTCAAAAGGCGTCAAGGACGCACAGCACAACTTAACCTTCCTCTAGACCTTGCCCTAGGTCCCCCCTCCCCCTCACTTTGTGCGCCCGGGTAAAGCCTCCACGATACTCGCCACCTGGCACGCAGTAGGGGCTCCCTAAGTGGGTATTAGCTGAGTGAATCCAAGACCAACCCTGTAATCAGATGGGACTAAAGTCTCAACCCCGAGGTCCCGGATGACCGCTCCTCGTGGCCCTCACCCCGCCCCACCCCGCCTCAGGAGACGTGGCGAGACCCTGCTGTCACCGCAGTCCCTTCGCGCGCCCTCCCCGGATCGGAGGCGCTTCCTGCAGCCCGGGCTTCCCGGGGCCTCCGCGGGACAGGAGGCCTGGCAGGCCCTGAGACCCTCGTCCAGCCCCACTCGCCTCCACTCGCTTCCGCTTCCCCCTGACCGAGCTCTTCCATTCCTCGCAACCCTCCCGGTCCTTCCGCAAGCTGCCATACCATTGCGGCTGCACGGCCCAGGCCGAGAGCCCCGCGACGCCCGCCCGAGAGAACATGGTGATACCGGCCCCGCTGAAGGTCGGTCAGACAGGCCTCACCGCGCAGGCGCGGGACCTTCTCGACGCGCCCTCCCACCCCGCTTTCTCCTTCAGTCTCGCTTACTCCCGCCAGACGGAGGGAAGCCTCGCGAGCGCTGGGGGGAGGCCAGCCTTCCGAGGCCCCACCTCCTTCCGGCTCGCGGCTGGTATTTGCCCCGCCCCCGCCCAGTCAGCTTCATTCCGCTTCCGGTTGGCCGGGCGCTTCAGCAAAGTTGTCGCTACCGTGGTCGCGATGGGCAAGTCAGATTTCCTTACCCCTAAGGCCATCGCCAACAGGATCAAATCCAAGGGGCTTCAGAAGCTGCGCTGGTATTGCCAGATGTGCCAGAAGCAGTGCCGGGACGAGGTAAGCGGGCCTGGATGGGGCCCCAAGCGGGGCCCTGCTGGAAATCCAGGTTCAAGTCCCTGACGCTGGGGTGAGGGAGTGGAACTTCGGGTCCTGGTCGTGTGGGTTCTGCGCTGGGCGAGTCAGCTACTCAGCTCGGTACCGCCATCCTGACCTGCAGCGTTTGTCTAGGGGAACCAGTGATCTTTGACGCCTCATTCCTCCACGGTCTTCCGCCAAAAAGAAATGAAATAGGAGGCTTTGCAGCTCTCGTAGACGGGATGCTACTCGAGCTGTCATAAAACGGGGGCGTTGAATAGTGCAGTGCCCGATGCTCGGGGAATGACCGTGACAGTCATCTCTGACTCGACGTGACTCGAGAAACAAGGTGATCGGGATTCACCCCTCTTTTCGGGATCAGATGAAAAAGGACAGCCAAGCTCTGGCACACTACTCATCTAACAAGCATTTATTGAGCGCCTACAGTGTGCCAGGCCCAGGATATTACTCCCTGTGGTGACGATCGTGGACTGGAGGCCAGACTGTCAGAATTCTGAATCCTAGCGGCGCCACTTGCTAGCTGTGTAGGCTTGGGCAAGTTACTTACATTCCCCCTGCCCGTTTGCTTATCTGTAAAGTGGGAATAAGAATTGTACCTACCGGGAAGATTGTGAGCTTTAAGTCTGTGAATTATGTGTACAGTGGCTCAAGGGGTCTCGGGGCAGATGTTGAAAAGGTTTGTATGCCGTCCAGCGGCGTTTGTACGTTTTCACATTAGTGAGGTGGATGACGAAGCCCCTTGAAGAATTGAGAGCAGGCTAGCGACAGGGTCGTATTTTTTCTCCGGGGATTGAATTGGATTGGGTCGGTGCAGCGGAACATTGGGTGATTGGAATGATCCACTCCAGTGTTTTCTGCAGGCGAGGGATGAGATGCTTAAGTAGGACTCACGTTGACTGACATTGAAGCAGTTAACTCTTTTTTCATTTGTCTCCAGTTCTTCCCCTCCCTTTTTTTAATGTTTATGAGAGAGAGAGAGAGAGAGAGAGAGAGAGAGAGAGAAAGTGAGCACACAAGCAGGGGAGGGGCAGACACACACACACACACACACACACACACACACACACACACACGGAATCCAAAGCAGGCTTCTGGCTCTGAGCTGTCAGCACAGAGCCCGACGTGGGGCTTGAACTCGTGAACGGCGAGATCATAACCTGAGCCAAACCTGAATTCCTAACCAACTGAGCCACCCAGGTGCCCCGTCAGTTTCTTTTTTTTTTTTTTTAAGTTTTATTTATTTATTTTGAGAGAGAGAGAGAGAGCACACAACCAGGGGAAGGGCAGAGAGAGAGGGAATCCCAAGCAGGCTCTGCACCATCAGCGTGCATCCCGATGCAGGGCTCTAACTCATAAACCATAAGATCATGACCTGAGCCAAAATCCGGAGTCAGATGCTTAACTGACTGAGCCACCCAGGCGCCCCTCCTGTTCTTTCTTTCTAATAGTCAAGGTGAAATTCTCACACAGAAAACTAGAGACAAATACCACGAACATTTGTATCTCCGTTACCCGTATCGAACATTTTAAGAAACTCACCTAGCCTTACTTGTTTCGGAAATATTTTAAAGTCAGTTGCAAGCATCTAGGACATTTCATCTCTAAATACTTAAGTATGCTTCTCTAAGATATTTGGGTATTTTTCTACGTAGCCGCAATATATGTCATCACACATAAAAAAAAGTAATAAAAATTCCTTTATGTCGTCTGACACACAGTCCATATTCACATTTTCATCACTTGTTCCCACAAACGCTTTTTAAAAGTTTTTTTTTTATTTCGGGGCACCTGGGTGGCTCAGTAGGTTGAGCGTCCGACTTCGGCTCAGGTCATGATCTCGCGGTCTGTGAGTTCGAGCCCTGCATCGGGCTCTGTGCTGACAGCTCAGAGCCTGGAGCCTGTTTCAGATTCTGTGTCTGTCTCTCTCTCTGACCCTCCCCTGCTCACTCTCTGTCTCTGTCTCTCAAAACTGAATAAACGTTAAAAAAAATTTGAAAAACAATAAATAAAATCATGGAGCATAGGGGCGCCTGGGTGGCTCAGTCAGTTGAGCGTCCGACTTCAGCTCAGGTCATGATCTCACGGTCCGTGAGTTCGAGCCCCTCATCTGGCTCTGCTGACAGCTCAGAGCCTGGAGCCTGCTTCGGATTCTGCGTCTCCCTCTCTCTCTCTGCCCCTCCCCTGCTTGTACTCTTTCACTCTGTCTCTCTCAAAAATAAACATTAAAAAAAAATTTTTTTTTTAAAGTTTTTGTTAAAACCAAGACCCAATCAAAAGCCATGAATCAGATTTGTTATTAGGGCTTAAAAAAAAATGAACTATTTTTTTTAGAGCAGTTTTAGCTTTACAGCAATGATGAGCGGAAGGTCCAGAGATCTGTACACACCGGGTCCCCACATTTGTACAGTTCCCCGTTATCAGCATTTGGCAACAGACTAGTGCTTCACATCTTCACCACCAAAGCCTACAGCTGGCAGTGGGGTTCCCTCCTGATGTTGGACATTTCTCTGGTTTTGAACAAATGTGTGTAATGGCATATATCCATTATCATCTCACAGAGAAGTTTCATTGCCCTAAAAATGTGAGTAATTAGGGCTTTTGATCCTCTCTCATTCCTAAACGGAATATAGAATCCACTTCCCTCGCCCTTGCTCCCGCCCCCTTGCGACTCCGTTGTTTTTCTTTTTTCCTAATTAGTTTTTTACTAGTATAGCTGTCACGTGTTACCCACATGTCAGTTACAGTGGTTTCCTCTGCACAACGTAATTTATGCCGTTCGCTTTGCGCGTCACAAGTGTGGCTCCCACCTGTCACCCCACAACACTGTCACCATACGTGCCGTCGACCGTACTTCCGGCGCAGTTCTCTCTATTCCGTCACCGGAGGCCTCTCTCTCTCCCTTCCCTTCACGTGCTTGCCCAGTGCCTCTCCTTACCGCTTACAGCCATCAGCTTAGCCTCTGTGTTTATAGGTCTGATTGTGTTTTTGTTTTTGCTTTGTATTTTTTTGAGAGAGAACGTGCGTGCGCATGCCTCATGAGCCGGGGGAGGGGGCAGAGGGAGAGAGAGAATTTCTGATGTTTTATTTATTTATGAGAGAGAGACAGAGGGTGAGCAGGGGAGGGGCAGAGAGAGAGGGAGACCCAGAATCCGAAGCAGGCTCCAGGCTCCGAGCTGTCAGCACAGAGCCCGACACGGGGCTCGAACTCATGAACCATTAAGATTCTCACCTGAGCTGAAGTCGGACGCTTAACTGACTCAGCCACGTGATCGCCTCCCCACCCGGAGAGAGAGAATTTCAAGCAGCCTCCTCACCCAACGCAGAGCCCAGTGCAGGGCTCCGCCTCAGGATGGCGAGATCACAACCTGAGCCCAAATCCAGAATCCGACACTCAACCCACTGAGCCACCCAGGAGCCCGTTACTCTTTTGTTTTGAAGGTTCCACATATAGGTGAAGTCATAGGAAATTTGTCTTTATCTGAGTTATTTCACTTAGCAAAACACCCTTGAGGCCCATCCATATTGTGACAAATGGCAAGATCTCGGTCCTTTCCTGTAGGCTGGTAATATTCCGTTGTGTGTGTCTTCTTTATCCGTTCATCTGTCAATGGACACTTGAGTTGGTATCTTTGCTAATTCAGTTTTTCTGATGTTGACTCTCTACTGGCCAGTAACTGCCCTGGAGCGTTCCCACTTTCTGATGTGAAACAGTGAAGTTTTCTTGTGGTTGTCTTTGACCCTCCTTCTCTAACTTACAGTTCTATAAACTGGCACTTGGAGCTGAAGGCTTGATGCGGATCAGGTTAAATATTTTGGGGAAGACGACTTGATAGGTGGTCCGGCGGGTTTCATATCGCATCGCACAAGGAGGCCCGTAATGGCTGCTAGTGCTAAGATGACTGAGTGAAGAGGACGGTAATGTTAGAAAGGAATATTTTCCCTCTCGCAAGAGCGAGCAGATAGCAAGGAATACGTCTAGTTTACCATCAGCCTTTTCCTTCGGTGTTTTAGCATCCTTGCTTGAGTCTGTTATTTCCTTAAGAGTTGCAAAGCGGTTATTTTTCTGTATTTCTCAGAATTTGTTATTGGCTACTATTCTTATGTAGGGCTGAGCTCTTTCTCATTAACTGGAGCTGTTTGGTTATCCTCAAACACAGGTTGTATGGCAAAAGGAGGATAAATGCTTAACTCTTTCCTTCAGTTACCGATTTCAGAGTAAGACACTTGTGGCCATTCTGTCCCGTTTGCTCTCGATCTGCGCATCGACTCCCCTGCCTGGGAGGGTGGCCTGCAGGAGGAGAGGTTGACCCCTCCAAGTTCCCTTTCGTCTCCCTCTCTCTCAGTACTGGAAGATTGAGGGGAAGGAGGTCGGATCCAGAGTATTCCCCTCCTGCCCATCCACTCTCACGGGTTTCTAGAATTTACTGGCCTCATTTCGTTTTCATTTCAGTGATTGATTTTTAACCTATGGGAATTTGCACTGGTTTTTCATTCATGGGACCAACACCAAGGTTCCTTTTAGGTACTTGCCAGTGAGAGTAGTGCACGGGCGGAATACAGTTGAGGCGAGCATTGTGTCGGTCGTCTGTGGGTGACTGAGGGTGAGGCAGCTAAGCGAGATGGGGTGTTGACATCGGGCCAGTGGCGTGAGACCAGACGGGGAGACGGGAGAGGCGGTGTTAGGGAGGCCGAGCGGACTTAGTGGTAAGTGGAGGCAGAGGTGGAGGAGGACTCCAGGATGCCTGGCCCCTGGCCTGGGTGACCGGGGCGCGGGACAGAACTGTTCACTGACACGGAGAACACCGCGGGAGAGGCCCAGTTTTCATTGCCGGTGCTTGTAGAGAATCAGCTGTCAATGCCAAGTCGCGTAGATACAAAGTCAAAACTTGTCATTTTTTTTATAGTCACCTGAAGAAGGTGCAGATTTAGTATAGTTAACACGAGGTTTCTGTAGGGTGCAGTTATCCCATGAGATTTAACATGACATTTCTGTAATATGCCATAACGTATTTTGGATAATGAGCCGAAGTAGAGAAAAGTGAGTGAAATTCACTAACGGCCCATTTTACTTGGTTACGTTTCCCCAACCACTTACATCGCCCTACATGTAGTAGATGTTCAGTAAAATTGGGTAAATGGATTTAAAAAACAAAATCACTCTTCTGTTCCCGTGCCCTGTCCTGTCTGTTAGTAACGTCGGCTTGCCACGAGCTTTCTGTCTCTTTAATCTCCTGGGATTATCCCTTGAGGGGCAGTGTTACATAACTCAACCTCATAAAAAACTTTTTTAAAAAAATGATAGCGTGCTTAAAGCTAGTGATTTTCTCTCTCTCTCTCTCTCTCTTTTTTTTTTTTTTTTTTTGTTACAATTTATTATCAAAGAGGGGCTTTTTATGGTTAACTAAATACTTCTGTTTAGGGCCCATTATGATGACCTAAATCAGAACTTAACCACTCCTTACATGTTTTGTAGAATGGCTTTAAGTGTCATTGTATGTCCGAATCTCACCAGAGACAACTACTGTTGGCTTCAGAAAATCCTCAGCAGTTTATGGATTACTTCTCCGAGTAAGTAACTTGAAGACATCCTTATCTCATAAGCTTTGTTGAGTTGGACATGTAGCACATATGCTTAAAAATTTGTATATTGGGAGCTCTGTCTGTTCCTTACACATTAACAGGATAGCTCTACGATCTTGTGCTCAGGTTTTGTTTTCCTTTGACAATTTGTCACAGTATGAAATTGTTACGGAAGTGTTTCTCACAATTCAGTCTTGCTCTCCAAACACAAAAAAACTCTCTTTCATTCTAACTCGGTCGTGGCTCAGAGCACGGCTGTGGAATCCGACTGCCTGCCTTTAAGCCCTGCAAACCCAGGCTTCTCCCTTCATGGGCTGCGTGACTCTCGCCGAAGCACTTACGTTTGTCTGTGCTTCTGTTTCCTCATCTGTAAAATGGAACTAAAAACAGCACCCTCTTCCAAGCATTTTCTTTATTTCATAGAAAGATTAATGAGTTAATGGTTTTAAAGGGTTTAGAAAAGTATCCAGTGCTTGATTAATATTAGCTATTAATTATTATTGCTATTAATATTTAGTCTTAAGTCTGTCTGTCTCTTTCTTTCCCAAGTTCTGGACCTTTTGGTCTTAGGACCCCTTTTCACCCTTAAAAATTATTGAAGAGCCTCGAAGAGCTTTTGTTTGTGATTGATATCGATATATTGATCCTTGTGAGTTAGGGATTAAAAATGAAAAAAAAAAATGAAGCGTATTTATTATTTCACTTAAAATAATAATAAATCTTAATATTAAGTGTTAAAATAAATAATTTTTTAATAAAAATTAACTATTCCAAAACAAACAAAAACAATCGGAATAGTTTTGCTTCAGATTTTTACAAATCTCTTCAGGGTCTGACTACTAGGAGACAGCTGGATTCTACAATCGCTTCTATATTCAATTGTCTGTTTCAACATGTTTTGGGTAAAGCACATAAAGGCCACCCTGTTCATAGATGTCTGGTTGGAACGGGGGAATACTTTAATAGCCTTTTTCGGATAATTTTGGATGCTCTTGGATGCGACATCAAAACACAACAACGTGGTAGTTTCTTCAAGATTAGCAGGAGTGTGGATTCTGGAACCGTGTCAGGGAACTTTTGTGCACTATTACATTATGATCCCTCGATCTTTCACTTTAGATGGAGCTTGCTTGTCCCCACGCATGGTTTTATGTCATCATGCACTGGTCATTTGGAAAATATTGGTTCACCGAGTGTTCCGAATGGTGACACGTTTTGTTACATAGTAGCGTAAAATCATACTTTTTAATGTTATCAGTGTCATCGGACAGGTCCTTTAGTACTGGGAGGGACGTCAGGCTCACGGTGGCCGATGCTACTTTACCAGATTCAATTTTTTGCTGGAAAGCTCACATTTTATCGCCAGCAACAAATGATAAACAAATGTCAGCCGTTTTCCTTGACGTGACAAGGCTCGCTTTGCTTATTTTTGACCAAATGTCTGCTAAATACCCGATTTTGAATAACCGTAGTTGATCGGTCCGTCATCCTTTCAAGTAGAGGTGGTGCGCGGTGACAGAGGTAGTTCTGTGCGTGGCTCAGACCATCGCACGAGTGCTGCGCTCAAGACAAGCCCCAGGCGGCGGTGGAAGTGCTACGTTCCCGAGCCCGTCCCAGCGCACAGGGTATGAGACGGAGCCCCGCAGGCTGAGATTTAGTACTGTCCCACCGCCCCGTCAAGGACGTTCTTGGCGAAACCAGCATTGATTCTCACCGCGAGCGCATGTCCGTGAAGAATCCTCTGGCTGCCTGTGCAGGCTGGCCTCGCCGCCCACTGCCCTGACTTGGCTGAGACGCCAGCAGGTGTCCCCTGTGTGGCTTTTGTGCCATCAAAGCAGGTAACACAGTGAAAAGGCCAAAATTGTTTATCTGTGAACCACACGAAACCACCTTGATTTCCACGGGGCTGCACGAGCCACATTTGGGGACATATCATCCTGGCAAGAGCCATCTACCCTGGGCTTTTCCTCTCTGCCCCCTTTTACTGCATCCACGTAGCTGCCCAGTTTCCATCTTGCTCTTTATCTTTCTTTGGTGGATAACGCTCTTAACTACCCACAAACATCTCTCTGTTTTCCATTCTTTCCTGGCTCTCCTCCTCCTCCTCCTCCTGCTGCCTGCTTGCTTCCTTAGCTCCTCTTTCTTTCCTCCCAGCTCCTCCAGTGCAGGAATGTTCCTCAGGGTGTCCGCTCGGCTTCCTTCAGTCCACATTACCCAGGCTCCAAGAGTTCTGTCATTCTTCCAGCTGTTCCCTTTGTGTTGGGTGACTCCTCAGTCTTACTGTTCATTCCTGATTATCTGTCCTAAGTTGTAGATTTTTTTTTTTTTTTCTGGGAAGTTGTAATCTATATTTCTGAAGGCTCTCCCAAAGCCAACATTTTAAAGCCACGCACGGTACTCTGTCCACACACCTATCGTGTGCTGGCTGACAATACCTACTCGGAATGCTAAGCTGGGACTTCCCTGTTGTTGATTCTCCTCTGCAGTGTCCTTTAAACTCACCTCCTCGCCATTCTCCCAGCCCTAGTCATCATTCTCATCATGTGTCACCTAAATTAATTCCGTGACTTCCTCACTGATCTCCCAGCCGCAGCTTCTGTCCCTCCTGTCCGTGTTTTATGCCCATGGTTCACAAACCACCACGTGCGTCAGAATCACCGTGAGGGCTTGTGACAACAGTGGCAGATTCTAATTCCATAGATCTGGGCTGGGGCTGGAGACGTGCTGTTTCTATCAAGTTCCCAGGTAATGTTGATGCTACTGTTGTAGGGACCACACTTTGAGAATTCTTGTTCTTTCTAGATCACAGATTTTCACAGACTAACTCCTAAGTAAATTATTTGGTGCTTTGCCACTGCCTGCATAAAACCCACCCTCTTGAGCATGACATTCGAGGTACTTCAAAGATCAGCCCCGCCATTATTTTCCAGCTCTGTCCTCCCCCCCCCCCGGCCCCCACCGTTCTTCTGTTATGTCCCACCATGTCCCTCCTTTCTGTCTACTCACAACATTAGCTCAGTGAGGTCATCATTTCCCAGACGTGATGCTTCCGTGTTTCTCTGCCAGCTGGGAGTGGCCTTCTCTTCCTCTCCACCTATAAGCTCTGATGTCTACTTCCCTGCCCTCGTTAAAGTTCGCCAGCGGGCATCCCTCAACTCCGTGACATTGTGCTACATCTCTTTTGCAGTTCGCCTCGTGTTATGATTGGTTCTGCTAGATTGGAACCTGGGTCAAGATTTAGGTTTTATTCACCTGTGTTTACCCAGCACGTAACACAGTGTATTCCGTGCAGAGGGACACATTGAGTACCAGTTTCACGTGGAATCAGGGAAGTTTTGTTATCGTCGGAAGAATGGTTTTATTATGCCACGCTCAGTCACGCTAAGAGACTTCACGGAGGAACCTTTCTAGACCCGTGGAGTCACTTGTGCTGTGGTTGCTCCGCCAAGCCTGGAAGCCTCAACTCCAAACTGACCTGTAACTGAAATCCTCGAAAGCTGTAAACTTTCGGGATTCCTTCCCTTTTCAGTTCTTGAGGGTTCCTAACAGGTAGTCACATAGATGTGTCATGTGTCATTTGGGCATTCACACTGTATGGTGGCTTTGTATTTGTAGAATTACCTTAATGCTTTCCTTCCTTTCCTTATTAGGGAATTCCGAAATGACTTTCTAGAACTTCTCAGGAGACGCTTTGGTAAGCATCTGGGTACTGTGCGCACAACAACTTCCTAATCCGTAAACCTGCTCCGGGTTGACGGTGTGCTGTTTTGTTCTCAGGCACTAAGAGAGTCCACAACAACATCGTGTACAATGAGTATATCAGCCACCGGGAGCACATCCACATGAATGCCACCCAGTGGGAGACTCTGACTGATTTTACCAAGTGGCTGGGCAGAGAAGGTGAGAAGAAGACAGGGTCTGAGCAGCTGTTGCGTGGCTCGGGGGCAGAGACACAATTGTCACGGTTTCTGTGTACGTTTACGGAAAAGAGGGCGAGCAGGGCAGTTAAAAACTGGCGGAGGGGAGCATAATCTTCCGGGACTCATTTTGTGTGTTCCACCCGAACGCGAGCATCTGGGACGGTTCTTTTGACAGGGCCCGGATTTATCGCCACCCGCATCCTCTCATTCGGGTTAAGGGTTATTACCAGTCCTCCCCCTCTTACGCCCCCGTACTCATTTTACTTTCTGAGGCTTTTATTACCCCCGCGCAAGGAGCTTTTTAAAACTTTGCTGCAGCTTTTTCCATTTCTAATCTTCATAGGATGAACTTGGAAGGAGAGGGCAAGGAGCCGTGACATGTATCACGTACTCAGTGTGTTACTTGATTCCATTTTACGGGGCAAATTTCTATTAAGTTAGTAGAATATCATGTACTCGTCGGATGTTAAATACTTAGACACAGTTAAATAATTACTAAGCAAGATGATACTTCTTTCCTGTATTTCCCTGGCGTACATAGTTGACTTAGCCCAGGTAGTTAAAAATCAGAATGATAATTTTTTCTGTTCAAGGAGATAAAGTATCCCACTTAAAATATCTAAATTTTATCAACTGTGAGTATGGAAAATCCATGGGCCGCATTAATTTGTGTATTTGAATGTGTTTGAATGAGCGTATTTGAATGAATAAGTACATGACGCAGAGATGGAACGCATTTATATTTCCCTTTAGTTTTGGTTGTGTACGAGTTTACTTGTTATTTTTTTTTTTCTTTTTAAGGCTTGTGCAAGGTGGATGAGACGCCGAAGGGCTGGTATATTCAGTATATCGACAGGGACCCAGAAACTATCCGCCGGCAACTGGAACTGGAGAAGAAGAAGAAGCAGGACCTTGATGATGAAGAGAAGACAGCCAAGTTTATTGAAGAACAAGTGAGAAGAGGTCTGGAAGGGAAAGAACAGGTGGGCAGCAGTGTCATTCAGGGAGGCAATGGGAAAAGGTCTCAAGAAGCAAAATTTTTAAGCATCGAGTTGAGTTTGGCAGATGCTGTTCCTTACCGAAGAGGAGAATGAGCATGGCGGAGTCTAAAAGGCCAGCTTCTGGAGTCGAGGCCAGCCTGGGTCCCATCTCTGACTTACTGACTCTCGATCTTATAGAATTCTATAGCTCTAAACCTCAGCTTCCTTATGGTTAAGGTGCAGGTGATAACTAATGGGGGAGACACAGCAGATGACATCACCCGGCCGTAATTAGCGCGATGCCGGAGTGAAACACAGTGTGGGAACCTAGGTGCCAGCGCCTGCCCCAGCCTGGACGGGATGTAGACTGTTTGAATCAGGCACATACAACCTGTGGGCCTGAAGAATCAACAGGCCGAACCCAGGTAAACGGGGAGACAGGGCATGGGGAAGGTGGTTCGGGTGTTAGAATAACTAGAGGAGGGCATTTACTTTAACAGATATTTATTGGGTACCCTCTGTGTGCCAAGCCTTCTTCTAGGCACTGGGGAGAGAGCAGTGAACAAAAGATAAAAACTCCCTGCCTCATGGTGCTTCATACCAACAGTTGTGTGTGTGTAGGAAAGCATAGCCTGTACATAGGTGGCGCTCCTAGCCATTTAGTATTTTAAAAACTTTATTGTGTGGGGCGCCTGGGTGGCTCAGTCAGTTGAGCGTCCGACTTCGGCTCAGGTCATGATCTCGCGGTCTGTGGGTTTGAGCCCCGCGTCGGGCTCTGTGCCGGAGCCTGCTTCGGATTCTGCGTCTCCCCCTCTCTCTCTGCCCCTCCCCTGCTCATGCTCTGTCTCTCTCTCTCTGTCAAAAATAAACATTAAAAAAAGAAAAAACTTTATTGTGGTATAAGATACATGTGCTAAAGTGTATGATGTGCGTTAATCTTAAGGTTACAGCTTAGTGAAATTTTACATATGGATGGATGGATGGATAGTAGATGGATGGATAGCTGATGAAATGACCACCCAGATCAAGATACAGAACATTTTCAGTGTCATACTCATTCCCAGTTAATATTCCCTGTTCCCCAGGAAGGAACTGGTGTTCTGATGTGCCACCCTTAATTACTTGCCGGTTGGTTCATGAACTTCGTCAAAGTTTGTATGAACTTCGCCATACGGTACACTCTCTCTGTGTCTGGCTTCTTTAACTCAGACAGAATGTTCTTTATGTTTACTGCACCTGTGTCCTTTCCTACCAGTGTTTCACCCTTTTTAAAATTGATGTCTATTCCATTTTATGAATATCACACAACTGATCCATTGTCCTGCTGAGAAACATGTAGCTTGTTTTCAGGATTTGGCTATTATGAATACAGCTGCTCCGATCATTAATGTGCGTGTCTTATAGAAGCTGTTTATTACAGAGTGACGCAGGAAGGAAAAGGCAATAAGAAAGTAAAGATCCATTTATGAGTCAACTTTTATACCGTGTTAATTGACCTTGATAAGTGGGTGGCTGTGCGTGTGTAATATGGTGCTGCTTTCATAAGCATGTATTTATGCCATCTTTTAGGAGGTTTCTATATTAAAATAGAAACAATGTTTAAAGCACTGTAGTTGTAAAATTTAACCCCTGCCTAAGATTGAAAAAAGATTTTTATTCTTGAAATTCTTTTACCTTTTTAAAATTTAGACCTCTGAGGGCACCTGGGAGGCTCAGTCGGTTAAGCATCTGACTTGGGCCCAGATCATGATCCTGCGGTCCGTGAGCTTGAGCCCCCTGTCGGGCTCTGTGCCGACAGCTCAGAGCCTGCTTCAGATTCTATGCCTCCCTCTCTCTCCATCCCCCACTCATGCTCTGTCTCTCTCTGTCTCTGAAAAATGAATAAACATTAAAAAAATTAAAAAAAAAAAACCTTTAAACCTCTGGGGGCATCTGGGTGGCTTAGTCAGTTAAGCACGCGACTCTTCGTTTCGGCTCAGGGCACGATCTCATGGTTTGCGAGTTTGAGCCTCACATTGGGCTCCGCGCTGACAGTGTGGAGTCTCCTTGGGATTCTCTCTCTCTGCTCCTTCCCTGCACTCTCTTTCTCTAAAAAACAAATAAACTTTAAAATAAAATGAAAATAAAATTTAAAGTTCTGTTTTCAGTGGAGGGAAAATTATAATTTCCTATTGTGGAAATTAAGAAGGATCACATCTTGTACAGAGGAACATGGTTTACCTTTTGGAATAGCGTTGTTCTGTAACATTTTTGCTTAATTCCATTAAGACCTTCAAGTTAATTCATACTTTCCAGGTATAAATAGCATCTTCCAGTAAAAGAAGTCCTACTGATCAGTGCTTCCTCATTCCACACTTAAACATGTCAGTTTTTTTAAAAGTAACATTGTGTCTTTTGTAAGATGTTAATGGACATTGCCTAAGGAAAGACTATCTCAGTTAGATCTCAAGAACATTTTTTTTTAACGTTTTATTTATAAGAACATCTTTTCTGTTAGTAGAAACCACAGTTAACATTTATCAAACACTCTTGCAGGCGTGATGCTAAGTGTTTCCTTTATATCGTATTTAACCCTTATGATACCTCTGAATATGCACGTTATCCCTGTTTTAAAGACAGAATAGTTGAGGCATAAGGGAGATTGTGAGATTGGCAGGCGACAGAGCCAATACCGTGCAGAGGTGGGTTTTACCTGCACTTCTTCCTGAGTTCGTCTTAGACTCTCGATCTTAACAGTAAACCATCCCACAATATAGAAAGGTTTTGTTTTTTTAAGGTAATCCTCTAGCTAAAACTTTTAAAGTTTATTGTTTTATGTTGTTTCCATTTTAAATTGTAGCAGGAAGACAGATGTAGGTAAACTTCTGCAGTTTGGTCCAGAGAAGTCACTTTCTCCCCGCTTTGGAATAGTGCTCAGTGGAAGGATGTTTGCGGTACGTGTCATTTCTTGGCTAGGATCTTAATCACTTTGCACTTGTATTTGGAGCTGCCTTGCAACAATGGGTAGGAAGTCAGCACCTGGGCCTACTGAGTACTGATGGCAAATACACTATAAACCAAAGCTTCACACTCTTTTTTTTTTTTTTTTTTTTTTCCTTTTAGGAGGCTCCTGTTTTTACGGAATTAAGCAGAGAAAATGATGAAGAAAAAGGTAGTTTTACTTTTTTTTTTCTTCTTCTAATATGGATGCTTTCCTATCGGCCCTGCCAAAAACTAGCAACAGGTTTGGGAGCAAGACCTGTACTATGTCTGGATCGCACTGTTCTCGCCCATATGTGAAAAAGTTGTAACGATGAACCGGGTAGGATGCCTTCAGCTACAAGTAAGAAAACTGACCAAAGGGAGCCTCAGTAGTAAGGAAATGGCTTGCTCTAACAAGAGTCCCAGGGGCAGGCCATCGGTCAGCAGCGGGACACGAGGTAGCTGTGGGCACTTTCGGCCACTGTATGTAGACCCAGCATTGTCCAGAGGATGACAGAGGGCATCTCTTCTAGAGTCCCCTGTGAGCCAGGAAACTTTACCTAGAAGACACTCCTCCGGCCAGCAGACTTCCTTCTGAATGTCACTGGCCAGACCCTATCAGCCTCCACCTCAAAGGCAGTCGCTGGGAAAGGAAGCGGGATTATTTTGATTGCTTTAGAGCAAAAGAACCTTACAAAGCCTCCCCCCCCCACCCCTGCCCCCACCTCCTAATCCCATCACTTTGAGCATTAGGTTTTCAACATGCAAATTTACAGAGGATACAGACACAGTGTGAGAAGTGTGAACACCTAAACAAAATTGGAGTTCTGTCCCCTTAGCAAGGGCAGAAGGGGACAGTGGAGGTGGAGAACAGCCAAGGCAGCCTTTCCCAGCTCCGAGCATCTGCACAGTGCGCTTCTCTGCAGGAGTGTATCATCTCTGGATAGGAGCATTCCAGCTCTCGTTCATGCCGACCGTCCGGGAACTTCTGTGTGGATGTGGTGTGGTATCTTATCTGAGAAGTGTTATAATTTCCCTGAAATATATACGTATATATGTATAAATGAAGTGTGTGTGCATGGGTAGGAAATGAAACGTGTAAAATGCGTAACAAACTATAGCACTGTTTTTTCTTCCAGTTACATTCAATTTGAATAAAGGAGCATGTAGTTCAGCAGCAACATCATCCAAATCAAGGTGAGCTACGTGAATAGGTATCTTAGAACTCGAGGATTTCTGTGAAATGTTGATGACTACATTTTAAAAGCTGCAGTATTGTGGGTGTTTTTTTTTTTTTCTGGTTGTAATTTTCTTCTTCGTTTTGTTTTTGTTTGGTGGTGGTTGTGTTTTTCAGCAACTGTTTTTTTCCCTGATTTGCCTATGATGATATGATTCCCCCTTTTGAGGAAAGGCCTACTCTGATCACGTGCTTCCCATGACACATCTTTGTCTCTCTGGGAGTCCTTCTCCACTTAATAATTCCTTCTGTGCTACTGCGGTGCTATTTGGTTTTCTTTTTCCTTTTTTTCTTTTGTTTTGCTATTTGTTTTTCTATCAGAGCCCACGTCTCAAGTTTAAATATTAGCTGGAGTGTACAGTTTTTGTTCTGTCTACCGTATTAAGATCTTGTGAGAATAGAGACAAAGTCATTCGCCTAACTTCTCAGCACCTAGTACAGTGTAAATGCCCTGGTCAGCACTCAGTGACGACTGCCTTCCGGGCTACGCGATGTAGTAACAGAATGGGGCTTGCCAGCTTTTTCTGGGAAAGGCCCTACAGTAAATAGTTTAGACATCATTGGCCATATGTCTTTGTCACAACCACTTAGCTGCTATCGGAGCGAGAAAGCAGCCAGAGACAATATGTAAACAAGCGATCGTGGCTGTATTCCAGTAAAATCTTATTTATAAACACAGGCAGCAGGCTGCATCTGCCCCTTAGGTTGTAGTTTGCCAAGTCCTGGAACAGCATGTAGTCAGGTACTTCTCACTTTTCACATTCTCTTCTCTTGCAGTTCTTAGACATTCTTTCACCACATCTCTGCTCACTATCTGTGATGCGCAGTGTGTCCAGTTGTTTATGAAGATAAAAAAAAAAAAAAAAGACAAGATATTCAGGAAGGCACCTCCTCCTGACACCTTCCCATTATCTACCAGAAATTAGTTTTGAGTTGGCCAATCTTTGTTATTTTACTTAGTATTTTACATATTGTTTATTGAAGACCTAACTCAGGTTTTCTGGTTAATTTATTAGGCGAGTATTTATTTACACGACGAAGTAAGTGGCGAGGAGAGTTGAAGGAACTAGACAGACTGAGGGAGCACGTAATACTGCTTCAGAGTGGCTGGCCGGAGGTCTTCACTTTGGTCGAAATATTTCAGAATTGACACCTACATTAGAGATCGTGAAGGAAGCGGTCAGCTGGGTTCTACACGTGGTACCCTTGAAAATTCTTTTTCAAAGTAGTGGTCTGATAGGACCCGGAAGACAGATTTAAATATGTCAGATCACACGTTGCCTTATGGTTTTAGACCTGTACGTGTTTCCCTCCAGTCTCCCTTATTATTTGTTATTCCCAAGTGTAGATAAATGTTAAACTTGGTCCCAGCGGCCCCCAAACTGGTCTCTCTCGTATTAGTTTTCTGTGGCTGCTGTAAATGACCAGAAACCAAGTGTCCTGAAAAAACAGGAATTTATTCTGTTTCCGGAAGCCAGAAGCGTGAAGTCAGAATCGCCGGCCGAGATCAGGCCACGTGCCAGGCGGTGCTTCCTCCGCGGGCCCCGGCGGGAATCCATCCTTTGCCTCTTCCGGCTTCCGCTGGCTGCTGCCATCCCTCGGCTTGTGGCTGCACCCTTCAGTTTTCAAGAGCAGTGTCTTCACATCTCTCTTTGCCCCACCTTCTCTGTGCGTCAAGTCTGCCTGTTTCCCTCTTGAAAGGATGCATGTGTATAGAACCCATTCGGGCACCCCGGGATAGTCTCACCTCAGAATCTATAACCTAATCTCGTTCGCAAAGACCCTTTTCCCAGTAAGGTCGCATGTATCAACTCCAGGGATGAGGACCGGTTATCTTTGGGGTCTGCTGTTTAGCCTCCTGCACCCCGACGCCAGGCTTTGATGTCATTATAAAAGTAGTTTTATTTGACCAAGTTCCGTGTGTTCAGTCTCAAGTGTGTATACGGACGCGTAAATGGCGTCACAGATAATACAATGTTAAGACTCATCTAAATTTCCTTTTTCTGACATTATGGCCCATTTTTATAGAGGTTGGGATTTATTTTCCTATCGATTTATGTCTCTTGTATAGCTAAAGCTCAGAATGAATGAAGTGATCTAGATAGCAAAAATGGGTGTCTTAGGCTATACTGAGGCACGGAGGTGAGCCCTGCTCCTCCCGGCTTTGAACACAGGTTACTCGGTTCCCATTTCTGTTTTGGGGCTCCTCTTCTTTAACTGTGTTAGTTATTACTAACTGATGGCAGAATTCTAGGGCCCTTCTAGGAGCGAACATTCCATCCGCAATCTGTTACTGTTCATTTCTTGCCTTGATTTTAGCCCCATCTTCACTGTCTCGGTTTGTCACCTTCTACTAGAACCTTTTTGGGGGAGGAGGGCTGTTATGGTGAGAGCAGCTAGTGGGAAGATTGAATGTAGTCCACAGCTGAAAAAAAATGGACTCTTGCCTTTTACTTCACCGTCATTGAGAGTGATATTTAATTTCCTATGCTTCTGGCGATGTTAAGTTCTTAAAATGATTTGTATAGGTTTTCTCTCTTGATTCTAAGCAGTATTTTCAGGATAGGGATTATCACTTTCTTGAAAGCTTGGTAAAATACTGTGTTAGTGTCAGCTGGCAAGGGAATACCTTTTACTATTAACTATTTATGTACTATTAACTATTTATGTACTATTTAGTTATTACTGTTAATAAGAGTATTACTGTTTAGTTATTACTATTACTATTAGTATAACTAATTACTATTAGTTATAGTAATACTATTACTGTTAGTATAACTATTAGTTATTACTATTTAGTTATTACTATTAACTATTTATGTACTATTTAACACTTTTGTGACAGTCATTAGTTTATTCAACTTTGCAATATAATCTTGATCATATGAATTTCAATAATTTGCATCATTTTTATTTTTCTAGACTCTCCTTTTTATCTAGCCTCTCAAATTTAGTATCTGTTTTATTACTCTTTCAAAATACCAACTTTTTGGGGTGCCTGAGTGGCTCAGTCGGTTAAGTGTCCAACTCCTGATTTCTGCTCAGGTCATGATCTCAGCTCGTGAGATCAATCCCCTGTGCGTTGGCTTGGGCTTGGGATTCTCTGTGTCCCTCTCTTTCTGACCTTCCCCTGCTCGGACGTGCCCTCTCTCGCTCTCTCTCTTTCAAAATAAATAAACATAAAAAAGCCCAACTTTTTAATTTCTTGATAATATAATTTCTCTGGTTTCTGTGTTAGTGATTTCTGTCCTTCATAATGTCTTCTGTCAGCATTTCTTAAATTCTTCATCATTCATTTTAGCTCTAACGGAATCTTGATATTGCAAGCAGAAGGGTCTAGATGTCAAGCCCTACCATGTCTTTCTCTCTCTTTTTTTTTTAATAAGCAATTAAAATTTTATTTTATTTATTTATTTATTTTTAAGAAAGAGAAAACATGAACGGAAGAGAAGGGGAGAGGGAGAGAGAGAAACTTTTTTTTCTTTTAAGTTTATTTATTTTGAGAGAGAGTGGGCAGGGGAGGGGCAGTGAGAGAGGGAGAGAGAGAATTCTGTGTCACTGTCAGCGCAGAGCCCAACGTGGGGCTTGAACCCACAAACAGAGAGATCATGACCTGAGCCAAAATCAAGAGTCAGATGCTTAACCCACTAGGCCACCCCGATGCCCCAGAGAATCTTCAACAGGCTCCGTGCCCAGTGCAGAGCCCAACATGGGGCTCGATCCCATGACCCTGGGATCATAACCTGAGCCAAAATCAAGAGTTGGATGGTCGGGGCGCGCCTGGGTGGCTCGGTCGGTTGAGCGTCCGACTTTGGCTCAGGTCATGAGCTTGCAGGTCGTGAATTCGAGCCCCGTGTCGGGCTTTGTGCTGACAGCTCAGAGCCTGGAGCCTGTTTCGGATTCTGTGTCTCTCTCTGTCTCTGCCCCTTCCTCGCTCGCTCTCTCTCTCAAAAATAAAGATTTTTTTTAAAAATTAAAAAAAAAGTTGGACACTCAACCGACGGAGCCGCCCAGGTGCCCCTCTTTCTCTTGTTAAAGACTCAGTATCTTTGGTCATCACCTGTGAGATAAATTGTCATTTTTTTCCATGCTCTTATGTGACCATTGTGATCCGGTGCATCCCCCACCACTTGTACTCCAGCTCTGCTAAATTATTTGTGCCGTCCTAGACGAGCCGTGCTGGCTCACCCTGACTTTTCTCGGTGTCTGCCGTTCCCCCTTCCCGGGACACCCTTCCATGTCTGTTCTCCCACCTGTGGTGAGATCCTGATGGGCTATTCTGTTCATCTTTTTATCCCCGCTGCTTGTCACCTTGTAGACATCTAACAATGCCAAATAAATTGTCTTGACAGAAGACTCTTTTTTCTATTCAGTTTAGGTGTTTTTGTGCGGCGAAATATATATAACACGACGTTTACCATTTTGACCGTTTTTAAGTGCACGGGTCAGTGGCAGCAAATAGATTCACATTGTGTCTGTGACCAGCATCCATCTGCCAGACTTTCTCGTCACCCCGAACTGAAACTGTACTCGTTAAACCCTAACTCCCCGTTTCCCTCTACCCCACCAGACCCCAGTGACCTCTGTCCTGCTTTCTGTCTCTGTGAACGTGACTGTTCTAATCTCCTCCTACGAGTGGAATCATACAGAGGTTGCCCTTCCGTGACTGGCTTCTTTCACTCACTCTAATGTCCTCAAGGTACATCCACCTTGTGGTCATGTGTCAGAATTTCCTTCCCTTTTAAGGCTGAATACTCTCCTGTTGTCGTGTAGACCACATTTTGTTCGTCTCTTCATCGGCCATTGGACATTTGGAGTCATTGCCACCTTTTGGTGATCACAGATAATGCTGTTCTGAACACTGGTGCACAGATACGTGTTCGAGTCCCTTCTTTCAGTCCTTTGGGTATACACCCAGGAGTGGAGTCGCCGGACTGGAGGATGGCCCTGCGCTTCCTTTGTTTAAGAACTGCCTGGCTGCTTCCCATAGCACTTGCTCCAGTCGTGCATTTGCACCAACAGTGCACAAGGTTCCAGGGCGCCCCGTCCTCACCAACGCTTCTCTTTTCTGTATTTTTCTTACACAAGCCATCCTAAGAGACGGGAAGTGTTGTCTCACGTGCTCTGGAGTTACGTTTCCCTGATGGTTAGTGTTGTGAAGCATCTTTTCATGGACTTTTTGACCATTTATGTGTCTTCTTTGGAGAAATGCCTTTTGCTCACTTATTAATGGGGTTGTTTGTTTTTTATGCCGCTTAGTTTCAAGAAGAATGTCTCAAGATTCCAGGTTGAGATGAATACCGAAATACCGAAATAATTTATCAATGTATCCGAGGACTCAGTATTGATCAAATTTGGGGAATTATGGAGAATGTGAAAAGGGTCAGAAAGCAGAAACATAAGCACTGACTATAGGAGGAAATAGGTGGTTTGTAAACGTAATCACTAGACCCCCCCAATTACCCACTTAAACCTCATTCCCCTTTTGCTAGGGTTATTAGCGCCTCTTACGTGGACACAGTGTGGTTGATTGTGATCTGGAATTAGTGCTAAGTTTCGTGGATTTCTAGCTAAAGGTACTTTTAAATCTCAAGAAACTTTTTTGCTTCATTTTTAAAATATTCACTTTGAGAGAGAGCAAGCGCACGAGCAGGGGAGGGGCAGAGAGAGGGACGCTGTCAGTGCAGAGCCTGACACGGGGCTCGAGCTCACAAACCGTGGGATCATGACCTGAGCCGAAATCAAGAGTCAGACGCTTAACCGACTGAGCCACCCAGGTGCCCCTAAAGAACCTTTCTTTAAGCAGCAAGTTGAAGCGTTTATCTTTATACGGGCTTAATCTGTTCAGAACCAAATGTATGTTATGTACAATTGTCACAAACCTGGGAAATGTGTCCACTGACAGAATGAGAACTTAGAAATATATTCAGAGGATTGACTTATGGGACAAAACCCAGCAAGTGACATTTCGAAAGGATAAATTGAAAACCTTCCAGTTAGGTAAAGAGAGAACATGAACTTCCACGAAGACCGAGTCAGGGGGTCCTGAACTGCAGAAGAGAAGTAGGGATCATAGTTGACTCCAAGCTGAACAGGACTCGTTAGAGTGACCTGGCTGCCAGTAAGTCCAGTGCTGTCTTTAAATGCCTTAAAAAAAAGTCCAAAGAATAATTCAAGGTTGTTTTTCTGTTAATCACACTTTTCTCTTGGTTATCCCCATAGGGGCTTCATGCACATATTTTCGTCTATTCGTCGTTTGCAGATATGACAAACTAAATGATTAGACTGACAAGATTCAGTTAGCAAATATTAACTGAGCATGTGTTTTATGTGAGTCACTAGACGGTTACTGCTCCTTTACAACAAAAAATAAGTAAATACAAACATACACACCTGATTACATGTACAAATCATATATGCAAATGATTACAATGCAAAGTGGAGTGTGATACACGCCACAGAGACAGCAAGATCCAAGACGCCTCGTGAAGAAAGGATCTTAACAGAATTGGGACAAATGGAGATAAATGGAGAGATTGTTCTACGTATGAAAGAGGCACGTGTAAATCTGCAAAGGCATGAAACACGGCGTGGCTCAATCAATAATGAGTTGTTCAGAATGGCCAGTGTATATAATAAGTTAGAGATAGCATTCTTGGGCCAGTGGGGACAATTTTATATTGCGGTGCAAATTTTAGAATTTACACCGTCAATTCTAGGCAGGCGGGAGCAATCAAAAATTAAGTGACCTGTTGAGATTTTTGCCTTCAGAAAATAGAATTGGCAGTAATATGCGAGACTTCTTTACACGCATCTTACTTAGTCCTTGCAGTGAGCTATGAGTCGGGTCCCATTTTTATCCTGATTTGTAGATGAGGAACTCAGGTGTAGAAAGGTTAATCGCTCAGTCAGAAGCAGAAGTCTCCTTAAACCCTGGGGTGCCCAACCCCAAAGCCACGCTGCCACCACTCGGCCGTGCTGATCACCGTTGGCGCCAAGAGAAGGGATGAGGGGGAGGAGGGCGCTACGGCGGGACAGGTCGCGTGTTCTCGCGCTCACAGTCCTGTAAGGCATAGAGACAGGTCCTTTATTGTTTCGACTGACCCGTTGTAAATGAATCGTGTAACAAATCTTTCCTGTGTTGTTCTTCTGCACGTTGGAAAGCCTTCTGTGCATAGTGTCTGTTAACAGGTATGGCTCTTCTTTTCGCCAGCTCCTTGGGACCGAGCGCGTTGAAGACAGTCGGGAATGCGGCATCAGTTAAGCGAAAAGAATCTTCCCAGAGCACAGCTCGATCAAAAGAAAAGAAAAAAAAGAAATCCGCGCTCGATGAAATCATGGAGGTATAGTTTACCAGCCGCGTGTCGACTTTTCAGCTGTTAGAGGAATGACGTAGTTCAAACTGAGGAAGGTTAGGTAGTTTTGCCAGTTCTTAGATTACTGAAAGTCAAAAGCTGTGTAGACACTGGGCTAGGGGAGGGGTGTAGATCAGATGGAACTAAAGGAGTTGGAAGCCCCCCATCAAAGTTTAGTTTCTCGCTTCAAGTGCTGCCTTCAGAACTCTCCGTGTGCTCACGGTCAGTGGAATTCAGGCAGAAGGGCTGCGGCGGGGTCGAGAGCAGGAAGGAGCAGCTCTGTTTACCTTCCGTGGCTCAGTGAGACTGGCGTCCTCCACGGATTCCCGCCCACCACCCTGCGCTCTCCTGTCGCCTCTGACTTCCATTTGCCACCCCCCGGCCAGCAAGAGAAAGCCACGACGTACTTTTTATTTGACTGAACCTGATGCCAGGCCTATGTGATGAATCACTGGAAACCTGTGATTTGGGATCCGGGGCCAGACTTTGGCCCTAAATCTACCTGCAGCTCTAGAGCAGTGCTGCAGGAGGTTGTTAATATATTCCCTTTTTTTTCCTTTAATTTTTTAAATTATTTATTTTTTTTTTTATTTTATTTATTTTTCTTAATATTTGAGAGAAAGAGAGAGACAGAGCACAAGCAGGGGAGGGGTAGAGAGAGAGGGAGACACAGAACCCGAAGCAGGCTCCAGGCTCCGAGCTGTCGGCACAGAGCCCGACGTAGGGCTCGAACTCTCGAACCACGAGATCCTGACCGAGCCGAAGTCGGACGCTTAACCGACTGAGCCACCCCAGTGCCCCAATATATTCCTACATCTTCCTCGCTCCCTCTCCACACATAGCCTTACCTGATCAATCAATTTGTGAACCAAATAGAAAAGGAGAAGGACAGGTGAAGAGAAAGAATAAATGGATATAAGAAGCTAACTTTTTTTTTTTTCTGTATTATCATTTCCTCTAGTCTCCCCAAACCCTCCTCTTTAGTTGTGAAGGGTTGAGAGGGAGCTATTTGGTCTTGCCCGTTACTGGGCGCTCCTACACTGCAGGCCAGTCTAAAAAGTTGAGATACGGTCACTCCGCCACTGAGCAAATACTGAGTTGTGTTATGTGCTGGGCATTGTGCAAGGTCCTGTGTCTATATAGTAGGGAGCAAAATACAGTCCTTGTATGTCATGCTAGTAAGAGGGACGTCCCACGAACAAGTGAACCAGTGAGTGAGTTATGACAAAATGTTAAGTGCTAAGGAGGTCAGAGGGCGGGCCGTGGGGGAGAGCTTGGGAAAAGGTGCTACGGCAGGGAAGATCTCAACCTCAAAGCATATGAAGGAAAGATCCACGTGGCTGGAGCGTGATGAGTACAAGAGTGGTAGCATTTGAGGTTCGAGAGAGGAGGGGGAGTGACCTCTTAGATGTCTTAATAGGCCATGGCAGAGTTTCTGAATCTAATTCAAAGTCAAATGGAAAGCTACATCTACCCGCTTGGTGAGACATGCTAAATTTAGAATGCTCTTTGTTCATATTGGAAAATTGGAGAAATTAAAATGAGACTTATTACCAACCAAAGAATTGCAGTGTTCTGGCCCCTCGAAAGTTGGTACTTAGGGTTCACTTAAGACAGCTGAGGAAGAAGGAGGCATGATACAGCCCCACAGCGACCAGACGGCACTCTTCTTTTGGACGCCCTTTTGCTTATGTCTCTCCAGGTTATATTTTTCTTCCCCTATATTCACAGGATTTATTGTCCTTATCAGACAGAGAAGCCCCTTTTTGCCATCAGAGTGTAGATAGAACTAACCATGCTGTGCAAAACTGGTATTAAGTGTGTATTAAGGTGCTTGTTTTAATGTTTCTTTATTTTGAGAGACAGCAGGAGCAGGGGAGGGGCAGAGAGAGAGGAGAGAGAGAATCCCAAGCAGGCTCTGCCCTGTCAGCACAGAGCCGGACACAGGGCTCGATTCCATGAACCATGAGATCAGGACCTGAACTGAAGTCATGGGTCGGACGCTTAATCCACTGAGCCACCCAGGCACCCCGTGTTATGTTTTTACCACAAAAACATTGCTTGTTTTCCAGCTCATGACAGTCACGTGGGGGGAAAAAGGGAGGGGGCAGTATAGCGCTGGCAGATGGCCTTGAAGTGTTGACCAAGTAGAGGCCGCTGGTATTTGTTTTCTTGGTCAGTTGACTTGCTTTATCACATGTTGTTATCAAATCAAGTTCGTTTGTTTTTTCTAAACATTTTATTTTTAAGTAATCTCTGCACCCAACATGGGGCTTGAACCCATAACTACAAGATCAAGAGTAGCCCGCTTCGCAGACTAAACCTGCCAGGTGTCCCCCAAGTGTTTTTTTGAAATCAAAAATTAATTGCAAAAAAAGTTTATTTGTATTTGTCAGAGCTTGTAAGTTACACGGAGCTCCTTTCAGGCATATGTTTTATGGTGTTCTTTTGTTAAATAGAATGGTATTTGAAATAAATTAAGGATTTTAATGAGAGAATTCTGTGAATGTCTTATGTGTTCTACAGATCGAGGAGGAAAGGAAAAGAAGTACCCGAACAGACTATTGGCTACAGCCTGTACGTATTCAGCTGGAGTTCTCAAGTTCTAAACGCTTTTTAAAAAGAGCGAATGATTCAAAGAGCATTTGGTATAAATGACTTAAGTTTCTCAAACATACTTAAATCCTATGGATAGACCTTCCTGCCTTTTCTTTTCATCCGATCTTAAATTATCAGTTACACCTGTACTAGAGAGTAACTTCCTGTTTATAGGCTGGTGAGACTCCTTGAGTTTAATGCCAGATTTGTTTGTGGACATCTTGAATTGAAGCCTGGAATCGTTTCCAGTGTTTGCTAGAAGACAAGGGTCGTGTTTTCAGAAATGGGGCTGAAATGTAGAATTGTGAAAGCAGAAGTATTTGTTTTCAGTTTGCAGCTTATTGAACTTAGATTATCCCTTTAGGTACTTTGTTGAACAAAGGTGGTTTTAATTTTACAAACTCAAGTAGAGCTTTGTGTTTTATTGTGTATTTATTGTTCTATTGTTTTAAGATAATAATTTTGAAATATTTAAATAATTGCCAGAAATTATTATAGTTTGCTGATGCTCTGTTTTGAGCTTAGATGTGAAATTTTCGGAAGACGTTCAGGGTGCCTTCATTATTCTTTGAGAAGCTGGTTTGATCAGTGACAGGAGTCTGAAAGGTAGTGAGAGTGTGTCATTTAGATAATTTTGATTAGAAACATAAGGTTAATAATAACCTTGATAGTCAGGAAGTCGTGAGCTCTCATTCAGGTCTTCGTGGTCCTTCTCCCTCTAGCTTGAAAACTCAGATCAGTGATTTCATGTCTTAGTCTGTGGTCTTCTACCTGGGAGGCATTTCCACCCGGTGACCACAGGAAGCATCGTGCAGTAATTCAGCTAACATGGAAATACTTACTGTGTTACATAGTGAATGAATCCTTTGTATGAATCACTTCAACTAATTCTTATATGAGCCCTGTAAGGTAGTTATTGTTATGATTCCCATTTTACAGGTGAGAAAACTGAGGCAGAAAGCATTTGGGGGATTTCCCCAGGGTCGCAGAATAAGCACTTAGCCAGCTCTCTCTGGCAGTCTCATTCGGCAGGCTGTGCTCTGAGCGAGTGAACGTGCTGCTTCCTGTGATGTCTCAGGCGCCCGGACTCCCCGGCTGTAGCACGGGTCGGTCACGATTAGTAAGGGATGGGCCGAAGGGAAGTTTTGTGTGTTTTCTCCATCACAGTAGCTAGCATTTGAATATTAATAGTTTGATTACTGTTTATGAAAATGTAATCAAGAATTTAGTCGAGAGGCGCCTGGGTGGCTCGGTTGGCTAAGCCTCCCGCTCTTGACTTCAGCTCAGGTCATGATCTCATGGTCGTGGGATAGAGCCCCTAGTCGGGCTCCACACAGGGCATGGAGGCCGCTTAAGGGTCTCTCTCCTTCCTCTGCTCACTCACGTGCTCTCTCTCTCTCACTCTCAAAAAAGAAAAGGAAGAAAAACAATTTTTTTTCCTGAAAGCAATTGTTCTTACCCAGAGAGTAATTCGCAAATCTTTAGAGAAGTGTTTTTTCCAAATTACATGTTTTCCTACTATCGCCTTCCCATCTCGTGGGGTGAAATGCATATTCTCATCAGTCTCCTAGGTGATTCTGATGTACGCCCTTCCTTACGAACCATTGGTTTAAAGGAAAAAGAAAGGAAACCAAAAGCAAAAGAAAAAAAAAAAAAAAAGACAACGCTTTCTACGTTTTAGCTAGTCCAAAAATTCTCTTCCTATTGATAATACTTCCAATTCAATTATATTTCCTGTTTGATAATTCTCTTATAACAGATTATTCAAATTCTCTTCCTACTTCCTCTTACGGAGTGTTACATTCAAAGGGAGGGTCGGCCAACAGTGCCATGATGATTCCATGTGTCTCTTATGTTGAAATGGGCAGTATGTTTGTTAAAATAACCAGCAGTCCCTCAAGCTAGATCGGAGAGCTTTAGTGTTTAAACTGAGTAAAGAAATATTTTGAACTGATCTATTGTGTGAGCAAGTGTCAGTAAGCCCAGTGATGTAATAAGTTAGCTTCAGATTATGAGTGTGTACCCATGAGGGCCTTTGAGAAATTGAGGCCAGAAATACTCTGATTAAGTCAGGGAAGCTGTTTTGGCATCATTTGGCTTCACTTAGAAAGTCTTAGACCGTTCACGTTTTCTCTTAAGCATGTCTTTCTACAGTTCCACACCCTCCCCCCAAAGTCCTCACTGAATTTTGATTAATATAATTTTTGGCCTGGCTTAGTGAAGTACTCGTGACCATCTAGTACCTCTGTTATATTCATTTGAAGTAGCAAATTCAGAATCGCTATAGTGACTGTAGCATGAAGTCAGGCGATTTATTTTTCCCAATCCGCCATTAGACAGCTAATCTAAATCAGCAACATGATGATAAAGAAGCAGACCCAGAATGCACAAATATGAAATAAGCCTAGATTTCTCTCCCACTTGAGAATTAGATGTTCAGAAGAACGATACTTTTAGCTGGAGCTAATCTGGAAGAATCCTGTGTGTATCAAAAATTCAGAGTAACATCACGAGAAGAGAACATTCTGGAAAAATGTCATGCGTAAGCTCAAAGACATTTCCCTGCAATTCCCAGTGAGACTTGCCATCCGAGTTTTTACCAGCACTGAACACCAGCGGTGTAATATCTTTGGCACCTTTCACTTCCTTGAATGGGAAGAAAGCAGCTCTCTCTGAAAGACCTGGATTAACAGGGTTGAGACTGACAGGTGAAAAGTCCTAGATTTCAGGGGACCTTCAGTGTGGAAATCAGCCTCGAGACAGGTGTTTTCTCCTTCTCGGTAACCATATCGAATAAAGGGAGAAAGAAGAAATAAAAGGTCACTCAGGGAACGTTTTGCCATGATTGGAAAGGCTTAGAACACCCGGATTTTTTCCTTAGCAGAGCAGTTACACTTTGCTATGATTTTTGGCGAGCATGGTTTAAATGAAGGAGTGAAACAGAGAAGATAACTTCTGTCTTTCATCTTTATTTTTTTGTCGTTATTTTCTAGGAAATCATTGTGAAAATTATAACCAAAAAACTCGGAGAGAAATATCATAAGAGAAAGGGTGTTGTTAAGGTAAGGCTGTGAGGCTGCGAGTGGACTCTGTGAAATTGACCGAATAAAGCCTTTTTGGTATTCCTGAAAGGTCAAGTCCTCAGGGCAGAAGCATTGTGTCTGAGGTTCTTGATGGTTCTGTAGAAGGAGAGCTGACTTCATAATTGGCGGAAAAGTGATTCCTTTGCAACCGTAATTTATATTTATACATACCGTGTGCTTTCCTCCTGGAGTAAACAATATGTATGAAGTCCCACGGGTGCCACGTAAACTCCCTCACTCACTGTGCAGGCCTTGCTAATCAGTGAGATGCATCCTCTTTGTTAACAATGGGCAATAAATATGATTATGTGCCTGGAGTTCCAAGGAGGGCTTCCTTGTTGTGTTTTGCCTGGGAGACTTTCAGCTGCTCTAAGATTTGAAAATTTGAAAATCAGCGCTCCAGTCCTTTTCCCTCTTTGCCGTCCCCTAAGAGTTTTATTCTGGCACCCAGCACTGTGCGTGCGTAAGTGCCCTTGTATTGTACTCGAAGCTGAGCATTGTCCCTCTCACTGTGTGTATCAAAGTCTTGTTCTAAGAACACCGACCAGTCTTTTATTCTTTGCAGATGAAAAGCCTCACTCGGCCTTGAACTGAATTCTTTATTAGGAAGCATAGAACCACTATCCTGTATACCTGAAACCAATATGTAAAACTGTGTCTTAAATAGACTGGAACTAAAATGGAAAACGTAATGAAATTTAAACAAATTTTAAGAAGCATAGAAGTCGTATATGGAATCTGTAAAATAGTGTCATTGATAGGAGTTACTCTTCCCATTTGACTGGAATGCCGTTTGTTTTCATCTTACCTATTTCTGTCCTTTGACGTTTGTGTTCGCGTATTTCTGCTACTATAAAAGTGTTGATTTCACATGACAGGAAGTAATTGACAAATACACAGCTGTCGTCAAGATGATCGACTCCGGAGACAAGCTGAAACTTGACCAGACTCATTTAGAAACAGTAATTCCAGCACCAGGTAAATCTTTCTGCAGACCATTTAACCTGTATGCTATCGAAATGAGTGATTCCATCCTTAAAACCATAGTTTTTTGACATTATTGGGTAGTTGTAGATGGGTTTCCTTTTTAGAAATCTATAGCTGCCAGTGTTAACTGATGCTCTTGATTTCAGGTGACGCGGTGGGTTTACCAGTCCTCTGCGAAAGCGCTTTTGTGGCATGAATAAGTTTTCCCTTCCTAAGATCCTTTTTCTCTGAAAGCAAAATACAAACTCATAGGGAAAAAAAAGTCACTCAGATGCAGGTTATTGTTAATATATCTCTTTAGCTGCCTGAGGTAGTAAAGTAAAAGTCTCTGCTGTTTGGCTTTTTCTTTTGCTTAATGGTCTTTATCATTTGAGTAGTTCTGATATCTCGTTCGAATGCTGCTTCGGTTGGGTTGCCTGCCTCTGACCCGACCCTTCATAGTGACAGCACAGTGATCGTGTTAGTCTCCAAAACTGCTTATCAGGTCCTTTATTCTTTCCCTGGAAAATAAAACTCATTTTATGGTTGAAAAAAAAGAAATTTTTTAGCTTTAATGAGATGTAATTGACATACGATAAATTGCACTTGTGTAAAATATACAATTTGATCAGTTTTAAGACACGAATACTCTCTGAAACCATCCCTACAATCAGGATAATGAATGTATCCATCACCCCCCCCCCCCCAATTTCCTCACTCCCCTTTATCCTTCCCTGCCACCCCTCCACTGCTGCCTCCCATGTCCCCAAGACAACCACCTTTCTGCTGTCTGTCACTATAGATCAGTTTGTTTCTATCTAGAATTTTGTATGAATAAAATCATACCATGTGTCTTGTTTTTTGGTCTGGATCTTTCAGTACGTGTACTTATTTTGGATTTGTGCATGTTGTCACATGTATGTGTCTGTAGCTCACTTCTCTCTGTTGCCAAGTAGTGTTTCCCGGTGTGGATATGCTACTTCTTGTTCATTCAGTCACCTGTTGATGGACATTTGTCTTGTTTACAGTTTGGGGCTGTTGCAAATAAAATTTCCAAGAATATTCATACGCAAGTCCTTATATGGACATATGGTTTCTCCCCTATTAAGAAGATACTTAGAAATAGAATGGCTCCCTCATAGTAAGAGCCAAAGCAATCTAAATTTCTTTTCCTTTTTTTTTTTTTTTTTTTTTTTTAGTGTTTATTTATTTTTGAGACAACGCAAGAGACAGAGTGCAAGCAAGGGAGGGGCAGACAGAGGGAGACACAGAACCTGAAGCAGGCTCCAGGCTCTGAGCTGTCAGCCCAGAGCCCGACGTGGGGCTCGAACTCACAAGCCGTGAGATCATGACCTGAGCTGAGGTTGGACACTTAACCGACTGAGCCACTCAGGCACCCCAGTCTGAATTTCTTTCTAATGATTTCTGGGCTCTGAACATTTTCCCTTCCACTCCTTGCAGATTAAGTTTCCTCTGACAAGTGGAAAAAAACGTGAGGAGTCTTAGAATGCTATAGCGATCAGAGTATCTCCAGACTATACTTTAGAGTATTGCAGAGTTCTGAAATGATTAAGAACTCAGAGGGGTTTTGTTTTTTGTTCTGTTCATTCACTGTAATTGCATTTTGCTGTAACAAAGTAGAAGAAAGAAGCAAACATTTCTTTGCGTTCAGTGATCTATTCTATCGTAGGAAAACAGAGGAAATGAAGGTACCTTAGAATCCATCAATGAGAAGACTTTTTCAGCTACCATAGTCATTGAAACTGTAAGTACGTTTCCACAGAGAAATTCCTAAAGGGCTTTAAAAATGTGCCATAGTTCTTTTTCATTGGGTTGGTCTTTGTTTTAGAGCTGGGGTTTGTCGTCTGTCTTCTCTCCTGTTTGGAAATCTGTAAGCTTACTCTTTGTAACTCTGCCATTGCTGAAGGATTGTATTTTCTGATTTTAAAAGAAATGCATATGTGGCTTAGTCCACTTGAGCCGGTGTAACAGAATATACCATATACTGGATGGCTGATAAGTAAATAATTTCCACGGTTCCGAAGGCTGGAAGTCTAAGAATAAGACACTGGCTGACTTAGTGTCTGGTGAGGGCCCACTTCCTGGTTCATGTGTTCTCATATGGTGGAAGGGACAAAGCTCTCTGGGGTCTTCTTTACAAGGGCACTAATCCATTCATGAGCGCACACCCCCATGACCTAATCACTCCCCAAAGGCCGCCCGCCAGATACTGTCACACTGGGCGTTAGGTTGCAGCTGTGAATTCTGGGTGGGACGCATCCAGTATAGCAATGCTTATTGTTTTAAGACCTGAAAAAGACAATTTAATATAAATAACTTTAAAAATTACCAATAATTCTCCAGCCAGATAACTCCCTTTAATATTTTGACTTGTTCCTTTTCAGTCTTTGTATTTTACAAAATTGTATACAATATGTACAGTTTCACATTCTGACTTTTTTCTTTCATGTCCAGTATAAAACTCAATTTGACATACAATTAGCGGGGAATATAGAATCAAAATTAATGACGGGAAAAGCCCAGAGATCACTATTTTAAGTTTTTTTTTTTTTAATTTAATTTTTTATTTTTTAAAATTTACATCCAAATTAGTTAGCATATAGTGCAACAATGATTTCAGGAGTAGATTCCCTAATGCCCCTTACCCATTTAGCCCATCCCCCCTCCCACAACCCCTTCCATAACCCTCAGTTTGTTCTCCATATTTATGAGTCTCTTCTGTTTTGTCCCCCTCCCTGTTTTTATATTATTTTTGTTTCCCTTCCCTTATGTTCATTTGTTTTGTCTCTTAAAGTCCTCATAGGAGTGAAGTCATATGGCTTTTGTCTTTCTCTGACTGATTTCACTTAGCATAATACCCTCCAGTTCCATCCACGTAGTTGCAAATGGCAAGGTTTCATTCATTTTGGGCAAGGTTTCATTCATTTTGATTGCCGAGTAATACTCCATTGTATATATATACCACATCTTCTTTTCCATTCATCCATCGATGGACATTTGGGCTCTTTCCATACTTTGGCTATTGTTGATAGTGCTGCTATAAACATGGGGGTGCATGTGTCCCCTCAAAACAGCACACCCGTATCCCAATTGCCTAGTAGTGCAATTGCTGGGTCGTAGGGTAGTTCTATTTTTAGTTTTTTAAGGAACCTCCATACTGTTTTCCAGAGTGGCTGCACCAGCTTGCATTCCCATAAATTTTTTTTTAATGTGTATTTATTTTTGAGAGACAGAGAGAAACAGACTATGAGCGGGAGAGGGGCAGAGAGAGAAAGACACAGAATCTGAAGAGGCTCTAGGCTCTGAGCTGTCAGTACAGAGCGCAATGCGGGGCTCAAACTCACAAGCCGTGAGATCATGACCTGATCCGAAGTCGGACGCTTAACCGACTGAGCCACCCAGGCACCCCCAGAGATCACTATTTTAAATAGTCCTTCCTTTCTTTCATAAAGGATTAAAAGGTAGCAGAGATCAGTGAAGTAATTTCTGGAAATCGGATGTACAGGTCAAGTTGTTGACTGAAGTAGACTGGATGGCTCACTGACAGTCTGTGGGCGCCCCAGTGAGGCCTGAGACGTCTCCTGAGGGAAGGAAGGGCCTGAAACAGGCTCTTCCGTCACCGCCTAATGCGTTTTGGAACTCTGAATGATGGGGCAGGGACTCTCCAAGTGAAATCCATTTTCACACCCAGTGTAGGAAGCGTCAGCATGTGGGGGGTGGGATAAGAGACCCCGCGGAGAGTCTGGTGACCGTCCTGAGCGCTCTCCAGGACTTGGGCTCGTAACTGCCCACTTTCGTGTGTTGCCTGAAGAGGGTCGGAGGCATCTAGACCCATCTCTGGACTGTGTTCCAGAAGATCAGGTGGGTCCTTATTTGAGAGAAACCACATTTAAGTAAATGGAGCATTTTTTCCCGGTCTCTGTCTACACGAATTCAGCAACTGTGACTGACACAAACTAGAAGGGAAAAGGAAAAGGAATCTCTCTGTTACTGAGAAAGTTCTCCATCTGACTAAATTAATAGACTGAGTTTTGTTTTGTTTTGTTTTTAACTCCCGTTTTTCTCTCTGACTCAGGCAGCATAAGGTCATGGAACATCTAGCATTTCCTTGGAAACGATTCTCCTGCACTTTTTAAATTCATAGTAGCATCCAATTTAGATCCCGCCTCAACTCGTGTTTTCATCTCAGGGAGACGCAAAACAACTAATTAGCACTGAGGGCTTTCTGGGTTCCATCCAGATACCTTCGGGTTAGTCTGGTTTTCACGGACCCGTTTCTTTCCTCCCTTGCCGTGACCCCACTTGGGCCTTCCTTCTGAGCTTGCGTGGCTTAAAGAGCTGGGCTGGGGTAGGACTAGGAGGCGTGCCCACAAGAGGCTGGCTGACTGTGAAGCGGCAGGTACTTTTCAAAGAAACCTGCGTATTGTTTTTCCTTTGGCAGCCTCCCCCGCCCCATTTAAAAGAAATGTGTTTGTGTGTGCGTGTGTGCACTTGTGTACGTCCCCACAATTGCTTCAAGTCGTTGCCGTGAAACACACAAACTTCCCGAGTGATTTCTCCTGCTGTTTTTATCCCTTCCGACGTCTTCAATTATAGCATCAGTATCAAAGTCTTTGAAATTTACTTGTTTATTAGGCAGATTTTTATTTTTTTTTTAAATTTTTTTTTTTAAACGTTTATTTATTTTTGAGACAGAGAGAGACAGAGCATGAACGGGGGAGGGGCAAAGAGAGAGGGAGACACAGAATCGGAAACAGGCTCCAGGCTCTGAGCCATCAGCCCAGAGCCTGACGCGGGGCTCGAACTCACGGACCGCGAGATCGTGACCTGAGCCGAAGTCGGACGCTTAACCGACTGAGCCACCCAGGCGCCCCTCAGCAGATTTTTAAATAGCTGACGAGTTATTCAGAAAGTCTCAGCCTTTTAGCCCAGCTGTTTGCCTAGTTGACCAAATGAGCGGCTCCCTTCTTACTCCCCGATTTTGTGTTCTTCTCATAAAAGCCTACCTGACCGTGGGCCTTCACACTTGATAATGAAAGAGGCAACCTGAGTCATGCTTTATCTGGGGAACTTGTTTCCATCGAATACAGTCATTATTATATGTTAAAAAGAATAGCATTTTTAAAAGCATTGTTAAGGGAAGGTGTGATTCTTCACAAACAACATGAAAATCTCACTTCAAGGTTAGAGTCATTATCATCATCATTTAAAAAAAATTTTTTTTTAATGTTTATTTATTTTTGAGACAGAGAGAGGCAGAGCATGAACCGGGGAGGGTCAGAGAGAGAGGGAGACACAGAATCCCAAGCAAGTTCTAGGCTCCGAGCTGTCAGCCCAGAGCCCGACGCGGGGCTCGAACTCACAGACCGCAAGATCATGACCCGAGCCAAAGTCACTCAACTGACTGAGCCGCCCAGGCGCCCCAGGAACAGCTCTTTTCCAAGGGGCCATTTGTGAGGAGCCCGGGATTCTTCCAGCTCGTGTCTCCGTCACCTTCACCGAGTGACTTTTATACTTACCGCGCTCTTGTGCTTCAGACAGGCCAAGGCCGAGCGTGCTGGGCTGCACGTGCGGGCAGCGTAGCCTGGCCTGGAGGTGGCCCGCGTCACTTCTGTTCACCTCTGCGGCTGGAGCTCCATCTCATGACCGTACCTCACCCCATAGGGAGCCAGGGAAAGTGTCCAGGGAGCAGAGGAGATACGGAACAGCCAGCAGGTGCCTGCCACAACGTGTAGGGATAGCACATTTCACACGTCATCGAAGAAACCATGGCGCTTCCTAATGAGAAGGCCGTAGAATATTTTAAAAGTCACAGTCGTACGGAAATGTTAGCTGCCGTAGTGGTATTGTAGGGGTATGGGAGAGACAAATTTGGATCTTTAAGTGTGGTGTCATTTTCTTGTCTTGTAAGTATATGTGTTTTTAATCTTTTCTTCAATCATTTTAATTTGTAGGGCCCTTTAAAAGGACGCAGAGTCGAAGGAATTCAGTATGAAGACATTTCTAAACTTGCCTGAGTTTGAAAATTTGTTAACACATTAAAATCCTAAAGCATCAAATTGGTGTTCACCAAGGCATTATAAGACTCTACTGTGTTAGGGTGTTTCTTTTGTATAAAGCAAATGGATTTATTTAAATATTACTGTATAGTTGTTCAGCTAAGCTTATAGAAAAATCGAATTATGTCTCATGAAGTATCAAAACAATGTAATTTTGTTTTTACTGGTTTGGTTTCCTTTGTAATATTGCCTTAAAGATTTTTTATCTTCATTAAAAGAATGTTATCGTAAAGTGTTTTGTATAAGACAATTTAGAATCGTGTAGAGGAAATCCTTCATATACTCTATAGTTGCAGTGGTAACGTTGAACTATAAATCTAATTACACTTTAAAAAGTCAGACTATAGAGTCTCAGCTTTATTGAGATAGAGTTCACGCACAATATCACGTACAGTTCGGTGGCTTTTAGTATACGTACAGAGATGTGCACCCATCATCACTATTTACTCTTAGAGCGTTGTCATCGCCGCAGAAGGAAACCTTGTGCCCGTGGTCTCTCCCTGTCCTCCCACTTTCCCCAGCCCCTGGCAACCACTAGTCTACTTTCGGTCTCGGGGACTTGCCCGTCCTGGACATTTCATATCAGTGGAATCGTAACAACAGGTGGTCTTTTTACGAGTCGCTTCTTCCGTGGAGCATTGTGTTTGCAACGTGCACCCACGTTGTAGCGTGTACCAGTGCTTCCCTCCTTTTTATTGCTGAGCACCGTATGGGTCCACCACAGCGTCAAAATCCGTTTGTCAGTTGACGGACATTCTGGTCGTGTCTGCTTTGGGGCTCTTAGGAGTAATGCTGCTGTGAACGTTTGTGCGCACGATGTTCTGTGGACACGTGTTCATACGTTTTCAGTGCCTGGGAACAGAGCTGCAGAGCCTGGCTGTACGTCATGGGATGATGTTTCTTTATATTTAAGAGAGAGAGAGAGAGAGAGAGAGACAGGGTGTGAGCAGGGGAGGGGCAGAGAGAGAGGGAGACACAGAATCCGAAGCAGGCTCCACACTGTAAGCTGTCAGCACAGAGCCCGATGCTGGGCTCGAACTCACAAGCTGTGAAGTCATGACCTGAGCCGAAGTCGGACGCTCAACCAACTGAGCACCCCCCCCCCCCCCGGGGCACCCCTACCATGTTTAACATTCTGAGGAACTTCCAGCCTGTTCCAAAGTGACTGTACCATTTTACAATCCCATCGACAGTGTTGAACTGTACATTTTTAAATAATAGATCAGTGTATTATTTAGGGATGCAGAAGACTGGAAACTCAGCGAATACTTGGGTTATGTAAAAAATATACATATATATGTATATATATGTATATGTGTATGTATATATGTATATATATATGGATTTTTTTTTAATAAATTGATGGCTCATGCGACAGAAGGAGCAGATCCGGGCTTGCAGTGGGGTCCAGGGTGCAAACAGCCTGGTCGGGCCTGGCTCCCGCGGCCCCGGCTTGGCCTGTGTCGGCCATGCTCTCAGCCCCTCTCGACAGCAAGATGACCGCCAGCGTCCCCGGCCTCCTGTCTCCCCCTTCTCCCCCGGTTCAGACAGAAGACTGGAACTGAGGCTGGGACAAATCACTCCACGGGCAAGGGTTGGAATAGTGAGATGGGCCAGACCTGGGTGGTTCGCCAGCCCCTAGGCCGTCTCTCTCGGACTTAGCATCAGGGATTGCTGATCAATTCTGTCGTCAGAAGGCGGGAGGACCCGCCCGCGAACAGAACCGGAAGATGACGGCAGCACGAGATGCAGTAACGGGGCGATGTCAGTAGTTTTGCCAGCTCTGTTCTTCGGGATAAGTTCAAGTGTTTCTGGACTAACTGGACAGCACAGGAACGTGGAAAGGAACCGGGTGTTGGAGTTGAGCAGGCTTCAAATTGAATGTCGGCTGTTCTGTTCACCAGCTGTGTAATCTTAGAATGTTTTTAATGTACAAATTATCAAAAAAAAAAAAAAAAAAAAAAAGTGTCCCTGCAGGGTTGTTGTGAGAACTACAGAAAATACACGGGAGGTGTCAGACGGGGAGCCACGCATCTGTGGCCCCGCCTGGCCTGGTGTTAATCTGGCCTGAAGAATTTCGTTAGGGAGAACGGGGCTCCCTGGTCAGAACAGGTAAGTCAACCTTGCCGAGATTCCTCCCCCACCCCCCACCCCCCACCGCCAACCTGTCAATTCGGAGTCAACCTCCGTAGGAAAAAATGTTCCATCCCTACCTCCCACATTCTGATTCTTTTCCCCAACATCTTCCTGAAGTTATCCCAGAATGAAACAAAGTAGCGTAACGGATGTTAAATTTAGCATTTAAAGATCCAAAGCACAAAAATACGACTCTAGACGACAGGGCCTTTATCCCCCCCCCCCCCCCAACCCCTGGAAGTTCTTAGAGGCCAGTAGTGTTTTATGTTATCCACGGTGACTGCAGATACCTAACGTCAAGTTTTCTATGGGCTTTTTTTTTTCCTTTCTTAAAGCATCACAAGCTACTTTTGTTTACATAGACTTTTTTTTTTTTAACAGTTTGAAGCTCACGGTGAAATGGAGCAGAGGGTACAGAGATTGCCCATAGATCCCCTGTCCCCACACACACCGCCTCCCTCACCACCCACATCCCCAAGCAAAGTGGTACGTTTGTTACAATGAACCTATGATAATGATGAACACATCGTCGTCATCCAAAGTCCATAGTTTAGGGTAGGGTCACTCTTGGCGGTGTCCCGTTCTATGGGTTTGGGCAAGTTGGTAACGAAATGAAATGAATTCACCAGTACAGTATCATACAGAACAGCTTCACCAGGCTAAAAATCCTCTGTGTTCTCCCTGTTCGTCCCTCTCCCCCCCACAGCTCAACCCCTTGGCAACCGCTGACTTTTTTTTTTTCTTTTTCTGGCTCCGTATCTTTGCCTTCTCCATAATGTCATACAGTTGGAATCGTATGGTATGTAAGCTTTCCAGATTGGCTTCCTTCACTTAGTCACATGCTCTTAAGGCCTCTCCATGCCTTCTCATGGCTCGATAGCTCATTTCTTTTCAGCGCCAAGCAATACGTCTCTGTCTGGATGTGCCACAATCCATCCACTCCCCTACTGAAGGACATCTTGGTTGCTTCTGGATTTGGTCAATTACGAATCAAGCCGTTACCAACATCCGTGCGTATTTTTTATGTGGACATGTTTTCAGCTCAGAGTAGATGCCAACGAGTGCAGTTGCTGGATGGTAAGGGGAGGGTGTGTTTGGTTTTGTAAGAGACTGCCAAACGATCTGCCAAGTGGCTGCGCCATTTTGCATTCCCGCCAGCAAGGACTGAGTGTTCCTGTCGCTCGCGTCCTCACTGGCATTTGGTGGTCGGTGTTTTGAATCTTGGCCCTTCTGATAGGTGTGTAGTGGCATCTCGTTATTTTAATCGGCATTTCCCTGGCGACCTGATGTCAAGCATCTCTTCGTGTGTCTATTTGCCATCTGTGTATCTGTGGTGAGGTGTCCGTTCAAGTCTTTCGTTCATTTTTTAATGGGGTTGTTCATTCTCTTATTGTTGAGTTTCAAGAGTTCCTTGTGTATTTTGGATAATAGTCCTTCATCAGGTACGTCTTTTGCCAGTATTGTCTCCTGGAGCATGGCTTGTCTTCTCATCTTTTATTTTTATTTTTTATTTTCACTTAAAATTTTGTTTTAATGCTTATTTACTTTTGAGAGAGAGAGTTGGGGGGGGCGGGCAGAGAGAAGGAGACCCAGGATCTGAAGCAGGTTCCAGGCTCCAAGCTGTCAGCACAGAGCCCGACATGGGACTTGAACTCATGGATCGCATGATCGTGACCTGTGCCGAAGTCAGATACTTAACCGACTGAGCCCGTCTTCTCGTTTTTTAGATAACTGTTTTTCATCATTTTGCTTGAGGTCCTATCAAATTATTGGTAATCGTGTCTTGGGAAGTCAAATTCCCTGAGTTTTCATTGGGAATGCCACTGACTCCTACTGCCTTCCTTTCTGCCTTTCCTTGCCTACTTCTGCCTGTCCGTTTTTCCTGTCATACTTGAGTAAATTCACTGAACAAACATTTACCGAGTTCCCCGGTAGGTAAGCCGTCACAGTATGTGCTGTAGATTTAAATGTGAGAAGCAAGTATAGACCCAAGATGTGTGTTGTGTAGGAATTGACAATGGTCAGAGAACTGATACTCAAACGAAATGATTGGCCGATAAAGAGACACTTGACCATCTGGGACAGCTACTTAACAATCCACCTTAACTTTGCTGGGCCTCGGTAAGAGACCATGAACTGATACCAGGATATACCTCGGTGCCTCCTTTGCCAAAGGAGAACCACAGGATTAGAATATGAATCAGCCTTGATTGATAAGTTGGTTATTGGCTTGACTGAAATGCTCTCAAATATTAAGCCGCTAATACAATTAAAAGGAAGCATCCTTGATTTTTCTTTCTTTTACATAGATATTCCAGAGAAAGTCACCAGCGTAGACTTGGCCGGTGTGAAGAAGTGTTAAGAACAGTAACACTAAATTCTTACGGCATTTTTATGTATTCAGCACGCAAAAGCATTATTTAAGCATTTTTATGTATTCGGGCAGCCAGGTAACTTTTACTCTGATCTTATTGGGTCTTTGGAGCGACTTTTCTCTCTTTCAATCGGGATAAGGCTGAAGAGAAAAATGCCACTTTTTATGGTATTAAGCGATCCTTTGAAGCATGTTGAATGGTTTGCATAAGGTCTCACACCAGTAGGTACTAAAATAACTCCTGATTCGTGCTTCATTTTTACTACACATCGAGACAATCTTTAATTTCCTTTTTTAAATTATTATTATTTCTTTGGAATAGGTAACTCTTTTCTTTTTTCTTGAAGCATGGGCTCCCATTTCCCTGACAGTAAGATATATATTTGCTTGGTTTAAGGGAAACCATTCGGATTGATATTTATGAAAAGCTTTGAAGATAGGCTACAGGAGTCCTGAAGATGATTGGAAGATAGGGGCCCTGCGACACCCCAGCTGAGATTTACGGTGACGGCCTACTCCTCTCTACAGAATTACGTTCTGATCAATCCCTAGTGGGTTGCAGAATGCTCCAAAGAATAAGCAAGCGTAATACAGGTAATTGTCAGGTTGTTTTCCTTTATTGCTGAGAGCACAATACTTTCAGAAACTAATCAAGAGGTAAACAGTGGAAGAATCTCTTCCTTTCCACTGATCCCTAGTAATTTGGTTCCTTCATTTGAAATTCAAAATGGAGTATCCATTTGTAACTCAAAATTAATTTTATAGAGAAGGCATATTTCTGGTCTCAATGGGGACGCATGGACAGCATTAATACAATTTTAGTTGCCTTATTCAAAACGCCAGCTATTAATAAAAGTTTTGATAATTGAATAACATGGATTTGACTTTAAATCTAGTTTTACAGAACTGTGTTGTTCAGCATCCTGCATGTAAATATACAGCCTAAGATCTTCATTGTTATTTTTAGAGCTACAGAGCACATGTAAAATACTAGGAATCAAACTAAAAATATATCTAAAGATAGTAGTTTTAAAGTCTAAATTCTTGCCAAGTAGCAGAGTTAAGTGTAAGAACCTACTTTTGAAGTTTGTGTTACATATTAGCATTTTAAGATCAGTATTTTTGAAGTAGAAAACGGAAAACATGGAGTAGACTTTTAATGTACCATAGGTGCCACAGATAAAACTAAAAGGCAGTGCCATTTACCTCTTCAGCACTGAGGTTACCTATGGATTCTAGAAATATCACATTTCCTTACTATTTTACAATTAGACCAAAAGACAAAAACTTGATTTTGTAAATACAGGTTGAGTGTGTAAAAAGAGGCAGTTTTGTGTACTTTCTAAAGTAAAAATAACTTTTACCAAATTATGGAGAGAAAGCTTCATAAAAATGGACCTGTAGGGGTGCCTGGGTGGCTCTGTCGGTTAAGCGTCCGACTTCAGCTCAGGTCATGATCTTGCGGTTCGTGGGTTCGAGCCCCGTGTCGGGCTCTGTGCTGACAGCTGGGAACCTGAAGCCTGCTCCAGATTCTGTGTCTCCCTCTCTCTCTCTGCCTATCCCCTGCTTGTTCTCTGTCTCTGTCTCTCTCTCTCTCTCTCTCAAAAATGAAACATTAAAAAAATTTTTTTTAATGGACGTTTAAACAGGTTTTAAGTGCAATTTTACCACTTTGACATTTGAAAATATATCCTAATTCTAGAAATTGATTTTTAAAGGGAAGTTATAAACAAAGGAAAGTACAGACTTACAACAAACCGGATTTGCACCAAATCACCCAAATCCACTATATTACTGCAGACATTATGAAGTCCGATTTGTTGTGTATTGATTCTGCCTTATAAATGTCATCAGCCTTTTGTGAGGACATAACTTGCTAGTTAATTTGTTTCAAAATGCAGTCTAATCATATAAGATTTAAAATTACTCTCAGGAATTGCTTAAATACAAACAAAAGGTATATAAGGAATACTCAGGAAGCCTCTGTGTTCAAGATCATTGAATCTGTGTGAAACGTGTTGCCACATAGGGGTGACTTCCAGAGAATCTGGACCTATGATTGTCTCAGAATTCATAGTAACATTAACACTAAGTGAAGTTAGCCGTGTGAGGTAACATCCTGAGCGATTTTAAATATGCAAAGAATTTGGGAATAACAAAATCTCCAAGGCGACCTTAGAATGCCATCAGGGAAGCAGGACTGTTACGAGAGGTCGTAATTTAATAAGCAGACACCTACCCATTTGTATCATATCTTATCTGGAGGATAGCTTTGAGAAAAGAAACAGGTTAGTGAACTAAGGCCTTGTCATGGTTTACTATAGGTGTCAACTTGGCCGGGCCATGGGGTACCCAAAGAGTTAGTCAAACACGATTTGGGGTGTTTCTATGAAGCTGGTTTTGGATGAAATTTACATTTAAGTCATAGCCTGAGTAAAACAGGTGGGCTTCCCTAAGTGGGCCTCATCCAACCAGTTGAAGGCCTGAGTACAACAAACAGGATGAGCCCCCCCCCCAGTAAGAGGGAATTCTCTAGCTGCCTGCCTTTGGATTTCATCGGCAGCATGGATTTTTCCTGCCTCATGGCCTTCAAACAAAAACCGGCTTCCCCCAGATCTCCTGCCCCATCAGTCAGCCCATCCTGCAGGTTTGAAAGTACCATCCTTTATAATGATGTGAACAAATTATTGTATAAATCACCCCCCCCATATATATATGCATAGTTCTGTTTCTCTAGAGCACCCTGACTTACACAGTCTGCACGGACTAAAAAGGATCTCTGAGGCCAACACTGTGGAGGAAATGTTGGCCAACCACACTGGGCCATCGCAGGGACCGAGGCAAGCCTATCCCAGCAACTGGCGACAGGGCTTTTGCCGCCGCAAAACAATCAAGATCAGGCAACTTCCCCTGTTCTTACTCGACGTTCGCCAAATAACCTTCTCATAATTGAACATCCCACGTACCTGATAGCATCAAAATATACTCAGCCTACAGGGCTGAAGACCAGACCCTCGAGAATAATGAAATCATCACAGAAAATGCCAAGTTGAGGGCTCCGTCTGGATGCCAGCGGGAGTGGCCAAAGCAGCTTTTCCTTTGCATGACCCTGATTAACGCGTCTTAACATCTGAAAACTCGACAAAATCCTGAATCTTCTTTGCAAAGTATTTATTTTCCTCGGCTGTATTAACAGGTTTTCTAAACCACCATGACATCTGGTTACTGGAAAGGGGGCAGGGAAGAGCCGTATATACGTATCATTTCCAAAGCCACACATCTTTAAGGCCTTTGGAGAAAGCTATAAAGCTGAGGCACAAAGTAATCCTTGTAATGTCCGTCGATGAAACCTTTCCCGCTGTTATGCACGAACCAACAGGAAACCTCTGTTCCAAACACTCGATCTGTTCGATAGTCCTTCTGCAGGCCTCTGCGGGGAAAATGGTGAGTATGGTTAGACTTGGCCAGCTTGCGTATCTGCAAATCTTTGCTGTTCATCATGCCCCTCCTGGTGCCGTATCTGCTCACGCCCACATACCCCCACTCCCCAAGCTGTACAGAACATTCTCTCGAGCTTGGTGTTGGAAGGACAGAGAATAAGCACTGCATCCTTAGATAATTCAAATAACCCTTTGGAGACTGACCAATATGTAGACTTTTCCAGCACGGGAAAGAGTGCAAGTTAACGTCCCAGTGGAAAGAAAGTGGGAACCAAATGCTGAGCCGCTGTGGGCTCACCTCACACGTCCCCTGCTGAATGAATCTTCACCGTGAGGGTGAGTGTTCTATCTAAGGGCGATGCCAGCTGTTTCTGAGAAATCCATGCTCCCACTTACAGGACAAAGAAGCCGATGATTTAAAAAGCTGTGTGGCCTATTGTCACTGGTGAGCTTTAAAATACGGATGAAAGCGCACGACCCCGTCCACCCCGAAGCCCCCGTCAACTCAGTCTCAGTTATGTGTTTCGAGGTGCTTCCAACAGATGAACTGGAGGCCCGACAGTTACCTTTGTCATTAGAGTATAGCAGGTGTGTGTTTACCAACCTAGATAACTTATTTTACTCTTATTACTGTGCTCGCCATTTCCTTATCAAACATGCTCACCGACGCCCACGGGTCACTCACTGGTCTCCAGTGAGCCAAACTTCACCAAGAGCTCGTCGTTTTACTTCAAAAATCTATTTTTGTGGTGGTATGTATGGCTTAATTATTACTGCAGTGTCATCACTTACTGATGTGGAAGCCAAGGACATTTGCGGACAAAGAAAGTCATTTCTTATAAAGCAACGTTGATTGCTTTGTAAAAAAAATAATAAAAAAAAAGGCCAAAAAAAATCCACAAAAAAACCTGCTTTAAAATGATATCAGACAGGCACAGGGGAGACTGCTGTAAAGGACTGGGAGAAATTTAAAAGATTGAGAAGAATGTAAACACTCACGATGCTTTCCAAGTATAGAATCCTCACTTTGAACAAAGCATGCGGAGATGGTTTGTGTCAGAAAAGCTACACAAAAATGCATTTGGTAGATTCATACTCAAGAAGAAGGCTGCAGTTTTACATAAAATTATACATTCAGGGACTCCTGGGAGGCTCAGTTGGTTGAGCGTCCGACTCTTGGTTTTGGCTCAGGTCATGATCCCAGGGTCGTGGGATCGAGCCCTGCATTGAGCTCTGCACGGAGCATGGAGTCTGCTTAAGATTTTCTCTCTCCCTCCGTCCCTCTCCCCTACTCAGGTTCTCTCTGTATCTCAAAAAAAAAAAAAAAAAAGAAAAGAAAAATAAAAAATAAAAAATGTATATATTCTCTAGCACTGTGGTTCACAGGCATTTTTATGATTTCCTTCTTTGATCAGCTTTTTCAATAAGCCAACTGGTGACCATAGGGCTTGTAATGCAGAGGATGAGACCAATGGCTTCATTTCTCTTGGCATTTTATGGCACCTCCTTATCTACCTGGGTCTATTTGCAGTTAGGCTGGCGTCCCTGCAGTGGCCTTATACAGATGTCATGTGTGTTTCTCCCTGATGAACTGTTTCGTTGGACATAAGTAACGCTTGAAATAGCTTTTCTTGCTTCGCTCATTTCTGTTCTAACCCCGGTAGGAGCGCTATGGGTCGCTGCTATATGCATCCGAGGCCTACCTGGTGACAATCAACCTGTGTCCCTTCACTTCCATGCTCGCCTCTGGCTTCTCGGGGTCCTTCCCTGGTCGCTCATTGAAGATCCGGATCTTTGGCTCATGCATGAACTGGCCTAGTGACACAAAGTCCAGACTGATTTACGTGGAACCCACGGTAAACAAAAACAACAGCCTCATCATCATTGGATCCAAACTGCACTTTGGTCTCTCTCTAGAATTTCTGGGGCCGAAAGACATACCGAGAGGGAAAAGGCAGAGCGATGGGAGGGATGGGTCCTTCCCAAGAGCAAAGCAGGCTGCTCACCCCACACACGAGGCTGACCCACTGGACGAGAAGTGGAGTGGAACGCCCTGTGGCTAGGGGTGCGGGTGAACACCTGTGAGCACGGCTCAGATCGTAGAAACAAGGTTTGTGATGTCATAGTCACATGCTTCAACCGAACTGTTCCTTAGAAGGTTGGGGTGCCTGGGTGGCTCAGTTCGGTTAAGCCAACTGATTTCAGCTCGTGTCATGATCTCATGGTTTGTAAGATCAAGCCCTGCATCAGGCTTTGCGCTGATAACACGGGCCTGCTTGCGATTCTCTCTCTCCCTCTGTCTCTGTCCCTCCCCAACTCACACACGTGCTCTCTCTCTCTCTCAAAATAAAAAGACATTAAAAAAAAAAAGTTCACCTCTCTTCAGTTACAAAAAAAAAAAATCTTCAATGTAGAATTTAAAAATTGAAAACATTTCTCTAACTTTCCCAGTTAGTGATGATGAAATCCCGCGTCTGGGATTACCCGCACCAGCAAATGGTCTTGGCTGTAGCACAACCCAGTCACCCTACCCTGCAACGTAGGGTTGTATTAATCGTGTTTGTTACTTTCTGTATATTATGATTTGACATCTTAAAACCCTGACTGGCTGGGAGAGATCGCCCCCTCCCTACCCAATTCTGAAAGACCGCAAAGGACTCAGACAGGAGCATGCCTGCCGTGTGCAAGCTAACCACCCAGAGCTAGACCTCCGCTAGCTGGCCTGCACAGCCCAGATGGAATCATTCCAGGCCCAGGTGCCAGGTAAGTAGAGACCACCCTGGACCCCAAAGCCCACCTACATTACTCAAGCTAGCCAACCCAGAACTCCCCTCCTCTGTCTTATCTTTGCACAGAAACACCATAGAGGCTCTGGCCTTGCCCTGCGCGTTAGCTCCCTGATGAAAACTTGGCCTTCCTCTGCGGCCCTGCGAGGCGAGCCCTGCCTCTCGTTTCCAGGGGGAGACCGTGAGCGATGGTAAACGTTTCCATCGATGGCATTGGCCCCTTTGCGTCCTCGCTCAGTCACCTCTACAAATCAAGCCCTGGGCACAGAGTATGGCTTCAACCCGTCTTTTGAGTCCACACCTGTCACTGTCCGAGTTCTAACCTCCAAAGTTGCTCGAGACCAAGAGGGGGCCCCCCACTTTGCCTGATGGTCGATGGACACCATACCTATTAGTCCGTGTGCTTTAGGTGAAAACTTGTTTGTGGGGGGAATGTAGATCCCCAGAAAGTCTACGTTGATCGGATGCTTCTTCCAAACCCGATGGAGTAAAACAGAGAAGGACATGTCTTTATTCAGGGTGATGGTCACAGTTTGCTCTTTCTTCACAGAGACAAGCACCCTGGTGTGAAAGCCAAAATGGAGTCAACATTTCTAGAACAACTGTTCAGGACGCCATTCCTCCCACCCCGGACACGAGCTGGCCACCCCTCCCTGGACAATCTCACCAGTGGTCTAAGTCCTTCACAACATTTTTGCCACAGAATGTTGTTTTCACTCCCGGCTCTGGAATTCTGTCAATTTATATGTTTGTATAAAAACAATTAGCAGGGGGGTGCCTGGGAGGCTCAGTTGGTTGAGCATCCGACTCTTGATTTTGGCTCAGGTCATGATCCCAGTGGGGTGAGATCAAGCCCTGCGTTGGACTCCCCACTGAGCGTGGAGCCTGCTTAAGATTCTCTCTCTCTCTCTCTCTCTCTCTCTCTCTCTCTGCTGTCCTCCTGCTCATGCTGTCTCTAAAATTAAAATTAAAACAATTAACAGATAATAATGGGAAAATATTACTCCTAAGATACAATCATTGTGTTTCTGGGCACAGTCTGACACGGAGTCGGCCGTGGAGTTTTGATGGATTCATTCACTTTTCTAACACGTATTTACTGCATACCTATGACATGCCTGGCCGTAGGCTGGCACTGAGACACACAGTGACCAAAAGATGTGGACCCTGTTGCCAGGAACGGGGGAGTAGGTAACAAAAGCCTTTCTGAAACGCGCGTCTTCATATTTAAAATGACAATGTTAAGTTCTAGTTTATATCACGGATCTCTGGATTTATGTACGTAGTCGTGTGGAGGGCGGGCCTGAATCCGGACGTGATAACACTTGCCTCTGATTAATGACGCGAGCAGTGTCAGACCAGGACAGGATGGACGTACGGGAGCCCCGGCTCAGGGTGATGGTCTCGGTGCTGATTTCTATTTTCATGTCTTCGCTTTGGAAGTAAAACCCCAGTTTTCCAAAATAGGTTCTGAGTTTTTCATTCTTGGGCTTCTTGGCACCAGTGAGCTGCCCATTGACCAAAATCCCTATGGAAAAACACATGTTTGGTTTTTTTTCCCCCTCCGTGAGCCATTTCGCTTCAGGATTTGACATTTCTTCCTATGCAATGCTCACCTTATTACCATGTATTATGGTAGTTTAAATTAATTATATTACAGTAAGATCTGCCAGTTTACACTCAGGTTTTTGGCAATCGTAGTTCACTTAGGCATATATTTATAATTTATTTCTAATTATCAGGGTTTACAAAATACGGGACTTTGATCCAGTTAAGAAAGAAAGAAATCCCAGGTAGCGACAGTGAAGCATGGTAATGATCCCATTGTTTCGTTCGGATGTAGTATCTTTTTATTTTACCTAATTCTGGATCAGAAACAAGGTTGAGGATTTTTCCTGGTTCTGAGTCAATATTGAAACAAACATTCTTTTCATTTTTCGGTAGGTAAATGATGAAGTGTGGGTCGTTTTCAACTGGAAAATAAACAGAGAAAATGAGATCAAACAAAATCATAGAAAGGAAGATGACTTTGAGCAGGACTTGATTCCTGACCAGCTTTCATTTAACAGGAACAACTATTTACGGCGCTTCTACTATTTGCTGGGTTCTGTTCTAGGCACTGGGGGCCCAGTGGTCCAAACCCGTTGTCCCTTCCCCATGGAGCCTCTGTCAGAGTTTTAAGTGATTGTACAAATATGGTGTATACTTGTTCTGAAGCTATCAGGCCAGAGATTAAAAAAAAAAAAATGAACAAGAAACACACAAAGCATGAGACACACACACATACACACTATATATACATGTATACGTATATATATATGTAACATACATATACACCATACATATATATACTCTGTATGTGTACATATACACAGTGAGTGTTGTT